>NW_024104509.1:2647573-3971360 GCF_003945595.2 Pipra filicauda | reverse complement strand
TTGATTCTGCATAGCAAAACTGATATTGTACAACCTTGTGGATAGGACAGTACCTGCTTGCCTTGTTGTACCAAAAAAAACCAACAAACCAAACCCAACAAAACCGACAAACAAACCTAACACACTAAATTCCAGTACCTGAGCAGCAGTCTCTTCACAGCTGCTGCCAAACACTTAGTGGTCTTCCTTGCAACTCCAAAAGAAGTTTGACTCCTCTGATGTGTCTCTCTCTTTCTTTTTTAACTTTAAATCCTAATATAACTGCTTATTTCTATTCACAGATTTAAGACTTGGGAAGTGTGCTATGGCTTTGTCAGCAAGGGGGGGGAAATGAAGACAAGGTGAATTCTAACTCTGTGATTTTTAGCAAATGTCTGGTAATTCTGTGGGTGCCAATGGACAACTTCTAAAGTCCTATGAAAATTGGTGGACTACTTTTTCCTATTTGAGACAAATTAAGGAAAAAAAGAAAGGAGAAGAGGGGAGGGAAGGAAGGGGAGGGGAGCAGAGGGGAGGGGGGGAGGGGGGATAGAAGTCTATATGCCATATACATATCTTGACCGTAAAAATGTCTAAAAGGTGCTAAAAATTCTTAGGGGACCACAGGTAAAAAGAAAAAAAAATATTCAAAAGAACTGGTTCTTCATACTTTCTGTTCAAGAGCTGGTTGGTACATAGCAGCACAATTTTTTTTACTTTGCAGAAATGATATTTTTCCATACTAAAAAAAATAATTTTCCCCTCAGGGTTGACACGCTTTCACCACTGTTGTCTGCTTAAATTTTGGACAGGATGTTTTAGAAACTGCTTACATGAAGGTTCTTGTAAGAAACTGATCTGGTAATTCCTCCTCTGTGATATGCCTGGGAAATGTCACCCAGTTGCCCTTTGCACTGCAGCCCTAAAGCATTTTCCGCTTAGTAGAGAATGCTGCTGGGAAGAAAGGTTGCAAAGACTTGGTGCTAGGGGTTCAGATGCCTCTGTCTTAACATCTGCTGAAATCAGCGTGATTTTAGAGGTACCCACACAACCAAGATGCAGCTTCCAAACAGCAAATTATACAGGTTGAGCCACAGTAAGAATTTAAAACTGTTCCTCAGTTCTAGAGGCATAAAATCACCAAGAACTGGAGGGTTTGGTTTTGTCTTTCAGTTTCAAAGGAAGATTATGAACATATGTAATTGTGAAGGTACTTCTTTTGACACAGTATCGTTGCTAACAAGGGGAGAACTGAATAATTTAAAGTTTGTTTTGTTTTGTTCTACTTGTTTCCTCAGTAACAACCATTATTTCTCAGCACAAATTTTTAAAGTTGATCCTGACAAAAAAAATTTCAAGTCTGATTCTGGAGAAGATGTTTTGTGCCAGAATCTTTGCTTGGATTATCAATAAGGACTCAGCCAATCTGATTCAATTAAAGACCTGCTGGTAAGATTGGATGATAAACTAAAAAAATTGCAAACCAACTTTACTTTCTCCCCTAAAGGTAAGATTTTTTGTTCTGTCACTCTTATCATTTCTGATATCAAGTGATGGAAAAATGTCTCCAACAGCAACCTCCTGCAGCCAGTTCAGCTGCACTCTTGCATTTAGTAATGTGAACTGAAAAGTGAGACACTTTTTTCCTAAGAAAAGAAAAGAAGATATTCTAGAGAGACGCATTTTCACTTTGGTTGATGAAATCAAAGTGAATAATTTACACGTACAGCTGCCTTCAAGGCTGACAGACATTCGCTTGACAAGATTGATATACCAGAAACGAATATTTCATAGCAAAACTTGGCTCTTTCTGATACACACGAAAGATGTGCTGGTGGCAGCACTGCCCAGCTTCTGTTGGCAATGAGCTTTGTGGCAGATAGATGTTGACATCCAGTCTTTGACTAAGGAGTCTCGAGTCTGTGATTGTCTGATATCCTTTTACATTTTAATGTTATTTTATGTCTTCCATGATGTCAGCATGTTTTTTCTTGGGAGAAACATGATGTTGACAGTAGTGATCTATGATAACTTTTGTTTTCTGGTAGGACATGATAATCAAGGTCTTTGTTTTAGTTAAGGAAGGTGTTGAGTGACTAAGGACAGCCACAAGGAGAACTTGTTTATTAAGTCTAAAACAGAGAAGGCGTCTATCAAACACATATAATTGTGTAAGCATTATTATATCTATGGTTATTTTTAATCAGTGGTATATTTTCTGTATTAGTCATGTGCATATTGTTCTTACACTACACAACTTATTCAGTTATATTACTGATTTTTTAATAATAGCTCTATAGTTTTTCTGAATGAGCAATTAGAATTTGTTTAAAGAATATACATGGACACCAACTTAAGCACTAAGCCACCTTAAATTAATATATGGACTTCTGAATAGGGAATTCATTCTCTAACTTGGAGATATCTATCTTTTGAAGTCTGGTAGTCATTCTACTGGATACTGTATGTTAACAAACTACTGCAGACCATCTATCTTTTCCTTGGGATAGAATAAAGCAATTGCTTATTTCAAGTTTTTATGTATTAGAATCATTCAGGAAGCTATAACAAATGTCAGCAAAAATTAGAGATATTTAAATTTCATGAATGGCTTGTTGGATCTGAAAAAACAATACAGAAAAAAAAATTAAGCTGTAGCTTTCTGATCTACATATGCATAAATCACCCATTAGAATAATCAAGATTAATTGCTATAAAGATACTTTTCACAAGAGATTCCATTAACTGAAAATCTAGGTCTAATACAGTCCCTTTGAAATAATTAGGTCACAACACTCCTAGATTGATTCATTGTACATCTATTGTTTTCCAGAAAAATAAAACACACAGTCAGTTTTATATCCTTATTGCGCAAAACTTAGAGGTTCACTGGTTGTCAGAGACACCTCTTACATTGCGTTATTTATGAACAGAAAAGCAACAAATTTAGCTGAAAGTTCTAACACTCCTAATTCCTCAAAAAGAGGACAAAACTCATCCTCTGTAATTTGTAGAAATCAATTGCTGTCTAAAGAAAACAATAAACATAATTCTCTCTTTCACCTATATTTTGCAACTTAATTGATTGTGTTGAGACTCAACTAGCTTTCCACACACAATAAAATTTTTTAGTCCATGAGTAGTCACAAATAGCTGAATAAGGTTATGGGGGAAGTATGATATTAATCACTGCTAAGAAGGATAGCAGGATCTGCATTCATCGGTAACATAAGTAAAAAACATTGTGTATTTAACATTTTGTAGTCCAGTCACAAAAAAACATACAATAGTAACCAGAAAAAATCTTTCCTCTCTCTCATGCTTTCCTAATTATATTTGTCTGTCTTCTGGTAGACACCAATTAGACTTGAATTCAGTGCAAAATGCAAAGAAAAAAAAAGGAATTAATAAAGCTAAGAAATTGTATAGGAATTTTCAACAGTGTTACTGCTATTGGGTTTGGGGCTAGAAAAAAATGAACAAATGCTGCAGAAATTATTTTCTTATAGGTGGAACTATTTTTCATTGACTTGTGCCTGAAAGTATAACAAATTTTGCTGAAAAAGTGTCCTTTATATATCTTGCAGTAATTACATACTTGGGGTCTAGGAAGAGAAACATAAAGATAGAAGTCTGTATTGTGTGTAGCAAATGTAAATGTGACAATATATAATTTTTCTCATGTAAAACAAAAGTTAGCTGGTGCTTCTAGGTATATTGTGAAATTAATTATTTGTAGCTCTTCTGAACATTTCTAAGGAGAGAGACCTAAAAGAGGAGCACTTGGGTATTGTGCTTTTTAAGACTTAGAGAATAATGTGAAGAAGTGTCCCAGTATGCTTACTCATGAATATCTACTTCACTGTCATAAGTATCTAAACCCATTTTCAGGGGGAAAATTAATACAGATACACTTCAGATCTTTCCTTTCGAATGTGTCTGGGTTTTAGCTGTCCATGCCATCGCTACATCAGTCCCTTAAGGTGGAAGGTGAGCTCAGTGCCTGCTTCTGCAATTCCTCATATAAATCATAGAATCTCAGAGTATGCTGAATTGGAAGGAATCCACAAGGATCATAGAGTCCAACTTCTGGCCCCGCACAGAACTATCCCCAAAAATCACACCATGTGCCCAAAAGTATCATCCAAACACTTTTCGAGCTCTGTCGGGCTTGATGCTGTGACCACTTTCCTGAGGAGACTCTTGCAGTGCCCAACAGCCCTCTGGGGGAAGAACGTTTTTCTAATATCCAACCTAGACCTCCTCTGACACAACCTCAGGCCATTCCCTCAGGTTCTGTCACTGGTCACCTCAAAAAAGAGATCAGTGCCTGCCCCTCCTCTTCCGCTCACAAGGAAATTGTAGACTGAAGTGAAGTTTCCCCTCAGTCTCCTCTCCTCCAGGCTGAACAGACCAAGTGACCTCAGCCATTGTTCATATCACTTCCCCTCTAGACCCTTCATCACCTTCATAGTTCTCCTCTGAACACTCTCTAATAGCTTAGTATTTTCATTATATGGCACTGACCAGAACTGCCACAATATTCAAGGTGAGGCTGCCCCAGTACAGAGCAGAGCAGGACAATCCCCTCCCTCGACCGGCTGGCGATGCTTTGCCTGATTCTCCCCAGGATACAATTGCCCTTCCTGGTTGCCAGGGAACTGCTGACTCGTATTCCACTTGCCATTGACCAGGACCCTCAGATCCCTTTCTGCGGCATTGCTTTCTGGCACCTCATTCCCCAGTGTGCACAAAGTGGGCACTCTCTCCCATTTTCCAGAGTTCTTATATGGCTATGTTCATAATATAATAGTGTTCAGATATATTTTTAAACAATGAATAGAAAAATAAGAGCTGAAAACATATAAAATATTATCTCTTTTTTTCTTTCTTTCAGAGAATTATCATGGCCAGAGACTGGTTTTTGATTTGTTATAGCACAGTTTCTTTGGGAAAGAGGTGATTTCAGGTCAGAGTCAGCTATTTCAGGAAAAGATGCTGGCAATATCAGACCAGGGCTTCTATCAATGAAGTCACACACAACATTGTGGAAGAAAACTCTCGTTAATGAAGCAGTTGATGGTCTCAGAGCTCACTAGGGTTTTCATTTAACTTGGAAAAAACAGAAGTCATAGTATTACATTTTTTTAAATAGTATAAATTTTTCAGAGTGAAATGTTAGACAAATACACTATCCTACTCCCAGAGCACTACTAGGCAGATTTCTTTGACAACAGGATTACAAAAACTATAGCAGTAACTGTAGTAATGATGGATGGCAAGAAAAGTTATGAAGGAAATGTAAATGACTAAATACATATTATATGTTGAGAAGCAGCTGAAATGGTTTGCACCTCCAGAAAAAGATAAAAATAGGGTAGTGAATGCAAATTGATCTCAGAAAATTATGAATTTGGAATTGTTACTAAGAAGGGTCAACTGGACCCAGAAATAATCTCTCAAGAAAAGTAACAGAAGCCCTAAATGTGTGGCTATAACTGTGCAGAACATTTAAGAATATGATATTGATGATAGGATGGACTGAACAGGTGGTCCATATTAATTTCCCTCATAAACATTTTCTGTGGCTCCATGAACACATTCAAGAAATCTACAGTACATAAAAATCTACTATACACCCCTATCACACATAAAAGGGCCCTTAAAAACTTGTATGACTGTAATATCATCCATATGTTCTTATCATCTAAAATAGCTGCAAAAAACACGGTAATGGAATGGAGCTTCTGAGTTTGGTCAATTTTTAGCACCAGAAAACACACCACATAATCTAATTCAGAGATGTGTGAAGCTTTATTTCAAACCTAATTTAATTTTACCCCTCTTATTTGATTCAGTAGCTGCTGTCCCAGTACCTCATTCCCTTCACACAAACCTTCATTTAATTTTAACCTATATTTATTCACGACTGCTTACACTCTTTGTTCTTGTGCCAGCATCATCCATTGACTTTTATAGCTCTTCTCTTCCCTGGTATTTTTAGAAAGGGCAATTATACCCCCTTTTTTCCCTCTGTGTTGCTAGGCTAAAGAAGCCAAGTGTCTTTACTCTCTTCATATAAGATGGGCTTGTCATTCCTCTGATTATCTTAGCAGCACTGCTTGGTACTTTCTGTAGCTTGAGTTCATCCTTCTTGCATGTGTGACAAAAGTGTGCACAACATTCCTGGAGAGCTCTTGCTGATGCTTTATGCAAGGGGATTTGTAGGTTCCTTGTCGTTAGTGGGAATACCTCACCTGATGCATTCATTTTCATTATAACAGCAACATTTGAGGCTCATAGTCATGCTGTGATTGATTAAAACATTAAATCTTTCACTTTCACTTGATGAGTTCCCTGTTTATACCAGTGGATCTTGCCAAATGCATGAGATGGCACTTTGCATGATTAAATTTTTTCCCTTCTCAGTTAGCTCTCTTGACCAGGACACTTAGTTCTTCCTGGACAGTATTCTGATTCTTCTGTGTATTGATGATGCCTCTCAAACTTGTGCCATCAGTAGATTTAATTACTAAACTCTTATTTCTTGTTCTCAAGTCATTACTGCCTAAGATCAGTCTGTGCAAGTCTCTGAGGTCTCCACCAGTAGCTTCTGTCCAGTCCCGTTAGTAGCATGTGTTACCATTTCTGTCTTGTCTTCCTTTCTAGTGATTCCTGTAGTAATGACTGTTTCCGTCATCTTAACCTGACTAATTCCTGTGAATTACTATTCTGTGATATATTTTATTGAAATCAGTTGAGATAAGTCCATCATTCAGCCTTTGTTCGAAAGTATACATTATCAAAGGGTCTATTTTACATGACTAAAACCATGCTTGGCAATCCTTTTTTATGATTTTTTACCAATGTATTTAATTCAACATATATTTTCTTATGCTCCTGTGTCTTTCTTCTAAAATTTGTTCAAAGGACCTGTACAAGGCTTCTGTTAGACAGGTTGTATCTTGTTTGTTCTGAATACCTTGCCTTGACACAGATATCTCTACTGCTCTGCAGTCAGACAGTATGTCTTCAAGCAGAAGATCAATTATGAGATCTTTCTACTGGACCTAAATCTATGGAACAGACCATATATATATTTCAGAGACTTCATCTTCTACCTCAGTCTGTGTTTGTTGACCTTCTATGGATAGACATGACCATTTCCAATTCTGAATATAATTCTACTGGCAGTTTTGCATCACCCTTCTTAATGGAAAATTAAGCAAAGGACACATCATATTTGTCCCACATTTGAATCCCTTCTACACTGTATCCTGGCCTCTGAATGTTTTTCCTGTCCTTTTTTCTATTTCTGCAACAAGAAAATCTCCTTCTCTACTGTGTGTATATTTTTTATTTTCCTTAGCAAAGCCTAACGTGGTTTGATTTTTTTGGCTATTCTGACTTTACCATATGCCCCCTGCTCTCCAAAAGATAGCTGACAGTCTTTTTTTAACAATCAACCATCTGTTCTTTTTCTTGCAGCTTTTTGTTTGTTTTCAGCATCTTTTACCAAGAGGAAGAAAGATATTCTTTGTCAGTAGAGTATCAGATAATCTTTTTTTAAGCCTAAGAGAACTTTCCTAAGGCATCTTCTTTATAAACTGCAATACTACAGGTATAAAAAGGCTCTCAAGAACAGAAGAGGCCTGAGGCTTATATAATACAGGATCTCTTCCCGTCAGTGAAAGCAGAAGTGACTGGGATGTTTTAAGTGTACTAAAGGAAGAAAAAAAACAGAGAAGGGGAGGTAAAGATGGAAAATGAAAGACCTGGGTATTGGCTGGAATTTTCCTCCACAGAATAAGTCTTGGGATGGAAAACATTTATCATAGCCATTATCAGTATTTTCACATGTCTCTAAAGAAAAGATTGTGTTTTCTCTTACTTTTTATTTTGTCACAACTTGTTTTCCTATCATGTTCAGTTATTCTTGCTAGATGTTATTGTGGCACTGAATAAGGTCTTCTAATGTAATAATTATGTTCTGAAAGACTGGGACAAATGACAGGTAAAGCAAGAACAGGCGAGGCAAGAGACAAGAAGAGAGAAACTAGAGGAAAGAAATATTTTATAAGCCCAGGAGTAAAGACTGAGTGGTGAAAGGATGGATGCACGGATGGATGGATGAATGGACGGATGGATGGATAGAAAGAAGAAAATCACAGTGAGTCTCTAGAAAGAAAATATCTGCTATTCTAATATTTTCTTCTGCTTATGAAGAAACTCTTATGAAACTGATTTAAATTAAGAAGGAAATAAAAAGTAATTTTTTTTTTTTAATGTGTTTCATCAGTTTACTCTCTGCCCTTTCTCTGCTTTTTCAGTTTTAGTAAGATTGTGCTGTCTAGAAAATTCTTATCACATCATCCTTTGGAGAGAGCTGGGTGGAGATGGAGGTAATGGAACTCAGGCTTCTGCATGCTTCAAAAACCTGAACACTACCACAGGCATCATCAGTCGGGATGCTGCACAATGGTGTGCACAATGCTCCACAGACACAGGTGGCATCACAGCATCTCTTGGCTGACTAAAAACTGCTGAAATGATAAGTAGAAATACAGCAGAAGAATGGTAGTATAATGGCATGAATCTATAATACCTGTAAACAAAAAAAAATTTGATATTAGTACAGGTAGACTAGGGAACAAGATGCTGGTGAGAAGCACTGTGGAAAAGGACCTGGGGGTCCTGGTTGATGACAAGTCGAATATGAGTCAGCAATGCCCTGGCAGCCAGGAGGGTCAACCGGGGACATCAGACAAAGCATTGCCAGCTGGACAAGGGAGGTAGGAAATTGCCCTGCTCTGCTCTGCACTGGTGCAGCCTCACCTTGACTCCTGTGTGCAGTTTAGTCACCACAATAGAAGAAGAATATAAAGCTATTAGAGAGTGTCCAAAAGAGAGCTAGGAGGATGGTGAAAGGCCTTGAGGGGAAGCCATACAAGCTGCAGCTGAGGCCACTTGGTGTGTTCAGCCTGGAGAAAAGGAGACTGAGGGGAGACCTCATTGCATTTGATTCTGTGATTTATAATATAAATAAGTCAAGGTCCTGATCAACTGTTGAATCAGCAGTAAAATTGTATTCACTGATGAAATAAATTTCACCAAAGACTTCACTTTTTGGCACTGCAGTTGCTTGTTTTTCTTAATTTGCTTCCTACTGTTACAGTATTAGGATTAGAAAAAAACACTGTATGTAAGAAGCTCAGCTTATGCCCTTGAACCTTGTTTGCAACTGAAAATGGAGAAGCAGATAATGTGCATTTTTGGTTACAGAGCTAAAACTAATGTAAGTTGTCTAAAATTCTTAGTGGCATTTCTGTTCTCTCAAGAGAAGGAGTTGATCCACATCTTCTCATCCTGTTCTTTTTCTGCTATTCCTTGGTCTTGTATGTGAAATGACCGAAAAAAAGACCTTCAAAATTTTGTCATCATGTGAAGGATAATTTCAAACAAAATGTGATGTTGTGTGTAAAATAGCATGGAGGAAGATGAGATTTTTTTTTTTAAATAGGACAAATATCTAAAAGAAACATTTGAGCTTGAAACTAAAATATGTGAAATACAGGAACTTCTACTAATGTTCCGATTTGTTATGTCTCCTGGGAAGCTGATGTCTACTCACTACTGTCTTCAAGTTAAGATACAGCCCAAGATGAGGGTCTCCAGATAACAGAGCTACCTTACGTGGTCAAAAGTGTTCTATTTAAACAACTATTTAAGTAACACGGTCTTATTTCAGGAAAGTCATAGTCTCATCTTACCAACAGGCCAGAGACAGACTGCACTGACTTTTGTCCTCACCTTGGTTCCTGAAAGGCTTCACATCATCTTCATCAGGTGGCTTAGCCTCCTGACAGCCAAGTCAATTGCTGCAGTAATTCAGATATAAGATTTCTGTATGTATCTTGTTTTTCTACTGAGAAAGGAGAGAGATAACATGGCTTATTTCACAGAAACAGAAGAAAACACCTCCAAACCGGGCAGCAAGATTCTTCTATCCTTTTTAAGAGAGAGATCTCTTCCACCTAAGAAAATATTTGCTGCCTGTACCTTCTGCCTCACAAACTAGAAGGCTCTTGAACTTGATAGAAGCTTAAAGCACATGTGAATGCAGGGGTATATACTGACCATGGGACTTCCCTTTCGATTAGCAACCTGGTCAACACAGTATGTGAGCCTGCAGACCTCTGTGGTTAGAAGGAATTACGATAGACACTATTTTTAAGTACAGATTTAGCAATAAAAACTGTAAAAAAATCAAGAAAAAAATTGAGAGGAAGAGATAATAATGTCCTTCTGGAAGGAGTTTTAAATTAATGCAGAGAGCTATCCCTCTGGTAGGTGCATAAAACCTGCAGGCTGGGTATTCAGTATCCAAATGAATTACTTGCAGAATGATTGCTTGGAGCTGCATCAACTTTTGCCTAGTTAGCATTCATCAACACAACTGCCATAGCTCTGCTTGCAGGCCTGCATACCAGACAGCATGCATGCCAACAAAGGGAAACATGAGAATGGATAAAATGAGAGAAGTGAGAAGAAATAAAAACCTCAGCAGCACAGCGTGGTCATTCACTCTGACCAAAGCAGTCTTGCCCAGCTTTCCCAGAGCACAGAGATTTAATGAAGAGAAATTACAACGATTGTGCCAGTCAGGTACAAATATTTTCAATGAAACAGTCTTGGTCAGTGCAAACAAAATGCAGCAAGGGCTGCACTGTTACTGTGAAATGTGTAGAGGATTCAAGTTGTATAAATATTCTATCAATACACAAAAGTAGAGGATAAAGTACCAAAAACCAGTTAACATTTCTGATGACGAAACCAAAACTCTTTGAAAGAAAATTTACATATAGCATTTATATTCCACTTCTCAAGCAGGAGGTGCTACTCCCTTCCTTCACTCACTGTCTCCTACAAACTACCTAATCAGCCTTTTAAGAGAGCAGTGACTTCCTCTGAGAAGTTTCTTCATCCTATGGGTGCATTCATGAACTTCAAAGACTTTTATTGAGGCAATAAACTCCTATTTACAGACAGGAGTTGCAGAATGTTCTGAGTTGGAAGAGACCCACAAGGATCATCAAGTCTAACTCTTAAGTGAATGTCCGATACAGGGAATCAAACCCACTACCTTGGCGTCATTAGCACCGTGCACTAGCTGACTGAGCTAATCTCATACTTTCTCTGAAGCAAGGAGTACATATTAACTACCCAAAGACATTTGACTCCAGGCTGTATCTAGTGAAAACTTCAGCAGCCATTCAAGTGACTGGAAGCAAAAAAAACAAAACAAAAAAAACAAAACAAAAAAAACCAAAACAGAACAAAACCAAAACAGAACAAAAGCAAACCAAACCAAACAAACAAAAAAAAAAAAAAAAGGGGAAAAACAAAACAAAAAAAACCCACAAACAAACAAAAAAAAAAAACCACACAAAAAAACAAACCCAAAAAAATACGAAGCAAAAAAAATAAAGAAAACCAACAAAACCAAAACCAAAGATTGAAATCAACACAGATTCCTACTACCAGAAGCAGAATTATCAGGCATGTTTGGGGGATGTTCAGGACAGCAGAATGCCAACTATGGCTCGAATCGCTTATAGGTATTATTGCATTTTTAAGGAAAACTATTTTTTTATGATTTGCCTAAGATTTCTGCAAGTATTTATTATTAATTGTCAGATGAAAATAATCAAATATGGGGAAAAACTGTTTGATTTCTTAAACTTTCCTTCTCTTCTGTGTAGTCTCCAATGGCTCTTTGAATAATATATTACCACAGTGTCATTTCCAACCAAAACTCCATGCTTGTACGTAAGTGAAAGGGAGAGAAAGAGAAAGGTTTGTGAAATGTCTAGCTGCAAAATGCAATAATTTGCCTTTAAAAACAAAAATACTCAGGGAAGATTTTACAGAGTGAACAAGTAAAGCATAAACACATAAATTGATATGTAGGATATAGCCTAGGTCACTTCTAGAATTTACTTAATCCTTTTCAGATCCCATCCTGATGTCACCCTCCTGCAGGAATAGACCTAGAATTTAATGTTACTAATCACAGCTTCATTCCTTCGTCCCTCACTGAATCAGTTCCCCATATTTGTTTCACCAGATGATGGAATTGCATAAGAGAAAACATTCTCTCCTGCATGGGCAAACATCAGTAAGGCAAGAAAGTAATCTCTGAAAGGGTGGGTAACACATATGAGAGACAAGAAATGATTTAGACTCTCAAGCCATTTGAAGAACTTGTGGCAAAGACCTCAGCAATTTTGCAGGGAATTTGTTTTCAATTTCACTTTCTCTAAGTGAGCATGTGTGTTTTCACACAGTATTCTGTAAGGTGATACACTACTGGGATTTTAAATAACAGCAGAAATGTATTTAATGCAATATCAGTGATGCTAATTCAAGCAAAGGAAATATTCTCTAAAAACATCAGTTGCAAAAAATAAAAAAAAAGAGATAGCTTGCAAATAGCAAAATAGCAATTGTTAGGCTGCATGTGGAGTACTGTGCCCATTTTGTGCCCCTCAGTTCATGAAGCTACTTGAGGAAGAGTGGGAGGAGAGGCAAAAGGAGGGGAAAACACACTACAACCTGTACTTTTGGAAATATTTTTTATTCATTAGCCTGATGTTCTTAATAGAAGATAACTATTCAGGTGCCACATTCAGTTATCCCCTCATGCAGCTGACTCACACATTTCCACACAGTTGTCTGGTTGGAGAAGGCCAACCCCAGCTGCAGACTCACAAGCTGAGGATTGTGCTGCCTTCTCCATACCTGTTTGAGAAGTGCCCCAGGGACCCTGTGCTTCATCATGTGCTTCATTAAGTGTGCATATAGCCCTGCAGTTTTCGTCTGTGCATAGCAGTGGTCCATCTTACACACTAGTGTGCACTGTTGACCTCCAGCAGGTTTCCCTGGATCTCAGTGTCCAAGTTTATCAGTTCTTTCAGTTTCAACAGAACTTACAGCACCCAGAGCTTTTCACTGATTGGGAAATTTCTGCATGCTTCCTTCATTGAAGGTTATGTTCCCTTACACTTTGCCTGCTTTTCACTGGTAATGCTATGTTTTTCCTTCCAACCCTGCAGGTACCTATAGACCCCACTCCCATCGGCTCACACAGGAGGATCCTTCATGGCAGAGTGTGCACTATTGGAGCACGTTGCACAGAATGATTGCAAACTCACCATCCTCGGAGGTTTTCCAATGAGATCAGGCTACATCTGACCTGTTTTAGTTTTGGCCACCATCCTGCTTCAAGATGTAGGTTAGAGAGATGACACAGACCCAATCAATATTTCTATGATTCTATGAAACAGCAAAGCATGTTTTCTGAAAGATTTATTTAGGAAGAGGACAGATTTTGATGTTTGTTGTTTTCCACATTGGATAAACTCCCTTCAGTCAAGGACAGTCTCCATCAAATAATGTGATCAAAGCTTCCGCCAGAACTAATACACTTTGGAAAACACTTTTTGGCATAAGGTGATGTCTTCTACTCTGAAGAAAAAAAATAAGAATCAAAACAGTAACTTCAGTTCTATTCTAACCTATTTTGTAGTATAGCGTACTCAGCAGCCATGGAACACTTTGGATAAGTTAATAATATATAAGCATGGAAAATATTTGTGATTTTTTTTAGTTTTAAATATTAAGTCAGTCTTCAAATATGCATTATTTTATTTTTTTTCACTTGAGTTTATAGACCATATTTTTTAGCTATGATTAAAAGTCAGCTTTTTAGCTAAGAACTCAGATATGGCTGACAGAGTTTTCTCAGATTTTCCTTCCACTGAAAGTTAAAGGCATTATTAATGCAAGAACCCAGCCGAGAGAGAAACATGAAAATAACCTCACCATTTGGGTTTCATTAGGGAAAGTTTGTTCATCCTTGTGCAACCTTCTGCCAGGTGCTGGCAGCAAAAAGGGCCAAGTCAATCTGCCTATGGGCCCCTTCAAACACTTCAGTAATATTGTCTCATTCCCCAAACAAATCACCTTGTGAAAGGTTCTTGCTGTGGTAAATCTTTCCTATTCACAGCTGAGTCCAAAGACAACTGTCTAAAGTGAGCTAAGTGGGTACCAATTAATTTGGGAAAGACAGCAGTTAGATCAATGACAGTTTGATTGGGTATCCTGGCAATAGTCTTAGATGTGACCTTCCTCTTTTTTAACAACTTATGAATGTAAGCAGTGCTTCACTGGAACCTAGGATGTCGGGACCAGGGTTTTGTGATCTTCCCATCAACTCCTGGAAGAAGTTTTACTGTGAAATACAGTCCCACATTGCAGCTACTCTGCTCTCTGTGAGTTTCTTACCACCTCAGCGGCATGTCTACATATCCAGGTGCCCTAGAGTATATCCCAGTAAAAGTATATCATCTCTGCATGCAGATAGAACCAAGCTTCCATAACAATTAGGATGAATTTTTTGTGGTTTTGTCATCTGTCACATTTTAGTGGGGGAGGGTAAGATAGTTGGGCAAAGCACAAGCCAGGATGATTTTGTCCAGCTAGAGTTTTTCCGTTTCTACCATGTTTGCAGGACAGAGGTGTGAACAATTGCACCTCCATACTTACTGAGTTTGGGGAGCAGTGCATAGTGTTTCCTCTGGTGTGGGGTTAAGAGCACACAGCAACACATGCTCTGTCTCTGCTCTTGGTATGATGACCTGCCAGGGTGTAAAATTTCTATTTATCTACAAGGTACAAGCCTTGAGTTTTTCCATGTAATTGACAACAATGTCTACAGTATATAGTTAAAACTCTTTACTTTTTAGAACTGTTTCTTTGGTTAGAATACCTCCTGAAAACTTAGTGCAACAGACTCTGCAAGACCTAATTATTTCAATAAACTCTATTATTTTAGTATGAGAAAGGATTGACTCCTCTGTCCCAGTCATTAGATTCTTTCAACATCTTGATCTGCAAGCAGCTGCAACATACTTTTCTGTATAGATACTGGATAACAGATGTCAGGCTTAGTAAGGAAAATATTTAGAAAAAAGATGTACAGAATTGTTGAATCCTCATAGCTAAAATGATGAAGGGCAGTGGCTGCAGTTTAAGGTGTTGTAGTCTTGACAGAGGAGAATGTTTTCTAAAGGAATGATTTTGTGTCAGATTTTAGATATTAAAATTAAAATATTAATTTTGCAATCTGAGTAAAATGCAAAACAAAAGAAATCAATCTAACAATGTTAATAACTGTGATTCTATAACTCTCTTATTGAACAGCTGAAAAGCAGATGCACTCTGATTAAGTGTACAAATACTGAAATATATTGGTTACAGAACTGAAGCTCCTTGAAGTGTTCCCTAAAAGAGACTGATGTGTCTTCTAAGAGTAAAAGGTCTTACTAGCCTTTCCATTTACACAAAGTTTCATGAGTTGACATCTCAATAAATAACAGATGCTTACTGACTTCTTTATGAACTGTCAGAAACCTGGGTCTGTTATATTGAATAACATTAACAGAAATGTACAGAATCATAATTTAATTGCAGCTCATAGATGTAACTCTTGTTAACTGCTGGAGACTGAAGCAGAAGAGTGAACAGTGATACACCTGAACTTGTGTAAAGTCTGACCCCTGGGAATCTTTGCAAGCTTGCAATCCCTTGCACCAGTATTCTGTTTTACCTTCTTTCCTCTGTTCGGCAACAATTAAATCGAAATGGATTTGTCTCTCTGGATCTCTTCCAATTGCTGCTTCTAGTGTATACGAACCAGTCTCCACTCACACCCTAAGTCATGCAAGTTGTTGCTTTGGTATGTTCCATACAGGGAATCTCTTTGAATAAGGCTTATATCATCTTTCTTTACTTTCCTATCATGAGGGGTTATTTTAATTCCTTTCCTGTGAAGACCATGAAGAAATGCTTGCAATAAAATGTAGTATTAGCAAAATTCATCTTTATCATTCTCATTCACTTTAGATACAGGGAATCAACAGTACAATTCGGGCCCAGTTTCTTCAAGAAATATTGCAAGAAAAGCATATGTTCTATCCCACGTTACCATGCTTTTGTACAGAAATTCTATTTGAAGCAGTTGTTAAAATAAATAACCTAGTTAACAAAGAGATTCTTCACCTATTTGGAAACATCTGTAAAACTGTCTATTTGGCAACAGCCAGGGAACTGAAAACTCATTGCATAGCCACTAGAAGCCAGAAGACTTGTTCACAGCAATAAATTCAAAAACCATACAAAGACTATTTCCACTACTGCTTGTATGGAAAGTTCTCGTGCTCTGCAGGTAGTGGCAATAAGTGGAAGGTGGCTGAGCCAGCACCCATTTTTAGGTGTAAAGGACATGGGAAGGAAAGTAGAGACTTATCACATTCACATGGAAAATGAATGCAGCATAGTCTATTGAAGTCACCTATAATTTCTCTTTAAGCAACAACTGTACTTCCATGGAGTAACTCGTTCTGTCTTATGACAGGTGTATAAGCTTCCGTCTAGTCTGGTTTTCCTTTAATGGACTTGAGTTGTGTTTTGATGTCTTGAAAAACACTAATTTGTATTCAAATCTTATATCTGATCACACATTGTGTCCACAGGGGCAACATGAGATAGCACAGTATTAACAACCGTTTTCCTCCTCTCCTTGTAACCACAATGAAGTGCTAACAAGGAACTCTCTGACAGTACTGCCTAACTACCTAGTTCAAATCCTTTTACAACATAAGTCTTGTGGCATGAAAATGTATAATGTCATCCAATACAATAGCATTAAACTTGCTCTAAATTAACCCAAATGGCAAAAGCAGAGGGCTAGAGACAGCTCCTAATGTTCCTCTGCTGCAAGTAAATCTCGGGTCCATTTAAGAGCATAATATCAAAAAATTCTACAGTGCATTTGCATGCTACTCCAAATAACAGTGGGTAAACTTACACTCTTTAGTGCCTTCTCAAGCAAGTAGAAGATCAGGATAAGACCAGCAACATTAGATGAGAGCAATGGAAAATAATTTAACATTGGGATTTCCTTTCACTAATTAGTTATTTAATTTTCTTCACTTTATTATTTTTTATCTTTATTTATTTTCCTTTTTTAATCTATACATAATATAATTGGAAATTATCATTAAGTATTTTTGGTTTTCTTTCCAGAGAAGGTTCAGATGTTCAGATCCTAGCTGCAGAAGTGCAAAGAACACCCAAAAAACATTGGTAGACCTTTATTCTCAAAACAAACGAATCAGTGCTTTTTAATCAATAGAAGGATCTGCAGACTCATTACACATTAATGGAAGTTAGAATATCCATGGTGGTTTTGGCACAGATACTGTAGTTTGACTATATTTAGGGAAAATCACTGTAAATTACATGAGCTGATTCTTAATATTTCAGAAACATGTTATTAAAAGTAATTGGGGGGCAGTTTGGTGGCCTAATTAGGGTACATTTGAATAGACTATGGCTAGGATACAAAACAGTTCAAAGTAAGAGTTATCTGGAAGAAGCAACAGTAGTTCAAATTCATGTAAACTATAATAAAAATTTTGGTAATAGAATAGTTTACTTGCCTTTTGCCTTTACATTTTAAAAATTGGTGTGTGGTATTTTATTTCTTCATTAGTTTTGAGTTTATTTTGTTTTTATTGATCTTCAGGTGATTAATTTTTACGCATACTCCTCACAAAGGCAAGCAGAGGGGAAGGCACTGATCGATTCTCTTTAGTGACCAGAGATATGATCACACTGAATGGCCTGAAACCGTGTCAGAGGAAGTTTAGGTTGGATATTAGGAAAAGTTTCTTCACCCAGAGGGTGGTTGGGCACTAGAAGAGGCTCCCCAGGGAAGTGGTCACAGCACCAAACCTGACAGAGTTCATGAAGCATTTGCATAAAGCTCTCAGACACATGGTGTGATTTTTGAGGCTGTCCTATTCAGGGCTAAGAGTCAGACTTTGATGATCCATGGCACTTCCACAACTCAGAATATTCTGTGATTCTGTGATATCTTTGCATGTATAACAGAGAATAGGAAATGCCATTTTTTCTGAGGGTTATTCAGGTTTTGAATTGTTACCAATTGTCAGGTCACCAAATTTTGTGCTTTCTTCCTGTACGCTACATGTCTTCCCCAACACTAAAACATCTACCTTGACCAAAATTTAAATTCTTCTTACTAGCACAATAGGATTCTTCCTCCTGGAAATATCACAGTTTTTAAACCCTGGGATGAAGGTACTTCAAAGACTTTGAGATCAAACTTACTTTGGAAACAAGAGCCTCAGGACTCCAGAAAGGACGATCCATTGGCACCTGCTCCAAGCAAGCTAAAACAATCATAAATCTATTTCTAAGAACTGCAATGGTTTGGGGCAGTCCAATCCTTCTCACACCAGGGCATGCACCACATCATGGTGTCCATGAAGGCAACACAGGTGGGAATGGCAGACCAGCACTGACTTTGATCTCACAGAGGTGAACAGTAGGTGGAGCACATTGCAGGAAAAGGACAGAGGAAAGAGGGGATTGAACCTAATGTTCAATTAGTAACCCATGTCTATTTAAGCTAAAACTACTGCCAAGGTGCTTTAATACAGAGAGGAGCCTTTCTTAATAAGTATTTTTGGTGCAAGAATTTTCAACTTTCCCTAATTTATTCTGTTCCCTATCCTGCCATAGAGTTTCCTCCATCTTTACACCTTTAAAGTAATTATTTGTGTATGAGCAGCCTTTGACTTCAAAAGAAGTCAAGGAACTTACTCAGTCCAGTTTCCTTGAAAGGGGTTCAAGTTTTTCATGAATGAACTGGCTTCTTTTTCTGATAGAAACACTAGAGTTTTTATGGTATTACACCATTTTATCCCACCACTCTCAATTTTATTGCTCAGTAGATTTTCCTTTGGTATTAAATCACTTTTAAAGAGTAACATTTTTCGGTACTTCACTTGTCGCATATGCTATTAGGGATTGAGCAAAGAACAGGAATCATTCAGATTATAGTATACTAAAATCTAATATAATGTTTCTGAGAAGAAGAAAAACCTTATTTCACTTAATTTATGATTTCCAGTTTCCTTCCTGCCAAATTACTCTGTACACAGCTCATGGAGCGAATACTTTGATACAGAGGGCCTCTGAAAGATAATTTATTCCCACTATATTTCTACTGAAGTCATGGGAAAATGTGATATTAGTAAATTTGTCTTCTACTTCCTTCAAAATGATCAGTTCTTTTCTTTAAGTTTCAAAATATATTGTTTGCCTTTCACTTAGCTATGTGCTTCATGTGCTCCATCCTCTATTCCTGTGCCAAATAGCTGTTACTTGGGACTCTGCACTGTCCTCCATGAGGCAAGAGGCTCTCTGCTTCTCCCAGAGGTCTCACAGGCAGGAGAAGCTTACTTCTATTGATACCTGCTCGGTTGGTGTTAAAAAAATCTCCGGAGCAGTTAATTAGGGGTGAGATAAGGAAAGGGTTTATTGTGCCATGGCAAAAGATGTTACAAGACGCACGTCTGCTGTGCTCGAGATGTTACATCCAATCCCAAATGTGTCCACCCTGTGGCCTTTTGTCTGGACCGCCCCGGGTCCACCCCCTCAGAATTGAGTCTGAGGTGTATTTCAGGACCACCTCTTCATCAGTCTCATCATCTTCAGAGCACAAAGGGTACATAGTCACCTAATTTTTGACCGTGTTCTGAGGTTTAGGCCAAGATACAAGCATTCTCCAAACAATCTAGGCCTTGCCTTGACAAAAGACTAAACATTTCTACTGGATTCGGGGGAAGGAGTGATATAGGGTGCATAGAATGGGGTAAAAGGGTTAAGGAATGTATAAGCTAAGGGTGCTACAGGGAAAGGGACAAGGGAGTGAGGGTTGCTGCTTTTAAAATCTAGTTACAAAACTTATAAGGGCTTACAAATATTAGAAAAATAAAAAACCATTAGGGGCTTAAGGCATCACTATCCCTGCTTGGGGTGCACTGCTGACTCTGGTCACTCCAACATGCTGAATGACGGTGAGATCTATATCTTCACACAGTCCTTTGTGTATGCTGTCCTTCCTCCTTGGATGTGTTCTTATTTGCATATGTTGAACCGTAACTAGAAAAGGAAGCATCAATCACTTTACTCACACTGTTCCTTTTGACATGACTGTGGCTTCTTCTTACGTTTCTTACCAATCACAATTTCATATCATCAGTGCACAAGAACTTTGTACTTTTCAATTTTGCTGGTTTCCCTTAGCCTCTGAGATAACAAGCCCTTTTCCAACAGTCCAAGTGTCTGTCTTAGAGTTTTGCTCACAACTTTTCCTCACAGGTCTGCTATTTCCTCAGCTGTGTGAGCCAGGGCTCTGTCCATAACAGATCCATAGAGAATGAGCCACAAACCACAAACCCTGGAGCACCAGGAAGCTAGAGAGATGGTGACAGATTCTGGCTGGTTTCTGTGGCAGAAAAAAGGGCTAGAAGGACGACACCTGCTGTTACATCATATTTTCACTCTCTTTCCCTCTCCTCTCCAATTGTCTGTTTCTTAGTAATTATTTTCTTCCCTCGGGATTTCCAATTCAGTTGACTTCCTTGAAGTTTGTTCCTTTGTTTCCTCAGTCCTCTTGCTCCTACTCTGCTCTACTAACTTCCTGTTTAGAGCCCCTTGATGCTTCAGCAAAAATAAAAACCTCCCCAAAAAATTAAGATGGGAGCAAATAGAATGAGATATTCTGAAATGCAGTATCTGTGTTGACAGCAAGTAACAGAAGGATGTTGTTCACTGAAAGACTTAACTGAACCATTCAAACTAAGAAGGAAGAAGAGAGGGGATTAGAGTGATTAATTTTTAAGGAGCAGCCCGGGAATATAGTGCAATTAATAAAAAGTTGAACCAGTGTTAAGAAATTGACCTTTTTTTTCCCTTTGCTTTTATTACTTCTTTACACCCCTGGTTTCACTGAGTCTAAAGGGCAGAGGGATCAAAAGATTTCTCTCTATTGATTTCCTGATCCCGCCAGAACTGAAAAAGTGGAAAACATTATTATGAAACCTGTGCTAATGATGCCCACAGCTATATAGTTATCCTAAATCTGGTTAGATGCATCCACTTCTGAAAGGTCAGTTGTAACTTGAGTCACTGTCCCTTCCTTTCTAGTATACAAAAGTGAATTCCCTCTACTGCCTTTTCTCCATTTTTTTCCCCAGATTACATGAAAGTCTCAAGACCAAGGAGAATTCTTTATCTACATAATTCTGGAATCAGAGCAGTGACTGAAAGGAGTTGAAAACTGCCTCTATGACTTCTTTTCAAAATATGCACTGCGCTGATCGCTTTTCACACAAACTAAATCTCAAAAAAATATTATCATACAGGTAGAATAAAGTTTTAATACTGTGCTTCTTTTTAGACTTCTTTCTGACTCTCCCAATCCATTTTTAATAGTCAAAATATTTTTGGCATGAAAGCACTGGAATATACCATACATTACCTGTGACCATTAAGTAGGAAACAGGCATGTTACACCTGGCACTTTTCTGCATGTTCCAACCCTGCCATCACAATCAATGCTTGTTTACTGCTTTCAAAATGCTTCAAAACAGCCTTACATTTTGGCAGGCTCAGAGGCTTAGAGGTCTGAAGTCTTGAATATGGATAAAAATCCCACTGAAGGTATTTGGAAGCTGCAGCCCAGTAACTGAGATGCTTGTTTATCTGAGGAGTTTTAAGATGTATTTCTCTAAAGATTGTATTTCATCAGTTTTTTCATTTTAAGGGATCAGGGAGGTGACTAATATCTAAGCCATGCTGAATTGTGTTCTTTCAAATGCTTCAATCCAGACTGGAAGGAAAGGACCCTTGAATTTCCTCGATAAAGGCTGGCAGAGAAACAAGAATTCTGTTATTTGAAAAAGTTTAGTGTTTTTATTCTAAAACTAGCTTTTGAGGGAAGAAAGGTCAAAGAGAAATTCCAGGAGTATGAGTAGCAGAGAATTTACCTGAAAATCTAGAAAACTACAACCACATCCTTGATGCTAGCTAGACAATGCTCTGTCCTTTGTTTTGAGCTGGAATCCCAGAGTAGACAGAAATTACAGAGCTGGTAAGATATTTTTTTTTTAGGGTGAAAAAATTTTCTTTCTAAAATTTCTATAAAATATTTGTTTTTCTTCATGTTCCTGGCATAGTACCATTGCATTTTGTTATCTGTTTAATCAGAATTCAAGTGGTGGGATTGATATCCCATGGTAGTTTTACTCTTGTGAATTAGGGTCTTATTCCACTGCAGAGTCATTGTGGCTTTTTTTTCCCTGTATTGCTAATATTATAATTCATCATGAAATGTATATTGTACCTTAAGTTTTCCAGGTACCGTAGACTGTCCAGCATCTGTCTGTGCATCTCTTAAGAGTTGCACTGCAGCTGACCCAAGAAAAAATATTAATTAAAGTGGGTTTTTTCAGGCACATCAGTGTGTTTCAATGACTGTTCCTTGCAAGGTTAAATATTAGCCTTAGAGTCTGTAACAGAACCTTAGTTATGTCAAGGTCTGTAGAAATACTGGCATAAACTTAAGCCATATTAGGAGTTTTTTTCCAGTTTTCCACTGTCAGTACTTTGAAGTAATAATTGAAAATAAATTTTCCATTAGTATTATGCAATATTTGCTTAAAAACTCACTGTTCTAGCTAAAAATTTCCATAATCTCACTACTTTACTTACAGAAAGCAAACATGATGGGATGGGAACACAAAGAAATTAATCACACTTAATGACTCATTCTAACTAAAAAAACTAAACATGTTTTTCTAATACTGCTAGTCCTAAATTATTCTTAAGTTTGTTAGTCTTTCTACAGAGTTCAATGTGTTTTGGAACCAGCAAAAAATATTAGAGCTTTCCTCTGAAGAAATTCTAATTTAAATTAATTAGCACTGATAAAAATAATTCAACTTTAAAAATGTAGTTAATTGCGAACTATCCAGTTATGATTTTTCTTCCACCAGACACCTATACATACAGAATTTTAGCTCTAAAAACCTTGAATTCCAGCATCTGACTTAATTCTCTATTGTTTTTACAATTAACTGTTGGGGAAAAAAGAGAGCGAACAGAAAGAGCAAGGACTGCTTTTCACACACAGTTGCAACACGCTCTGCAGCAGAACTGCCCAAATACCTTGGATCAAAGTCGTCACCCCAGCCTAGGGAAGCCCAATGGCTCACAAACCCAGAAAGTTCAGCACTAGTTTTGCTTTAACACAGTGTTCAAGGCAGATGCACAGTATGGTCACACAGTCACAGCATGTGCTTTGTTGTGACTAGTTCACTCCTTGCCTGTCACCCGGGGACTTTGTTGTCCGGTGACATTGTGTGCCACATAATGCCTGTGCCACATAACGCCTTTGAAATCAGTTGGACTGTTGAAGTCACCTATCTTCTCAGTCTTTCTTTTTAATAAGCTTAAACCTAATCACTAAGGCTACAAAGGGAAAATCCATTAAGGAATGGGTAGACAAGCATCAGAACCATCAAAAGTTGAGGGAGAGAAAAAGGGGAGAAAACAGAAGTCTGTGAATAGTTGAATTAATCAGAAGAAAAATGCAACAGAGGAGAGAGGGAGAAGGATGAGAAAATGTGTGCCTGTGAGAGAGTGAGACCTCTGAAGCTTCTTCTTTTTCCTGGAAGCAAAAAAGATGGGTTAAACCAAATGAAAGGAATTACCGAAGGGCTAGGTAGAAATAAATAGTCTAAGAAATATATTCTGAAATATTTGCATCTTC
Organism: Pipra filicauda; assembly: GCF_003945595.2. Taxonomy (NCBI): domain Eukaryota; kingdom Metazoa; phylum Chordata; class Aves; order Passeriformes; family Pipridae; genus Pipra; species Pipra filicauda. The sequence goes on along the minus strand of NW_024104509.1, from coordinate 3,947,611 downwards.
AAGAAAGCACAACCATATAAAGATGACAGAAAGTGTTTGAGGCTTGTCTATCAACACTCAGCACTTTCTGGGGGTTTCTTGTCCCCACTGTAGATTTGCTGGTATATTTATGTTTGCTTTGGTCACAAAAACGAGCAGGAACAATGATAGTGAGGTAAGGAAGTGGAAATTGCTGATGACTTACATATTAGATACAGTAATTTGAGCTAATAGCATACTTCAAAAATAAGCATAATACATCTTTCTGGGCAAGAGTTTCCTTGGCATGGTTATGGTCCAATTGATTTTCCACTCTGAGATGAAAAATAAGAAAGACCTATGGTGAATCAGACTTCTAAATTATTCTGGGATCAGTGTAGTTGGCAGAGACCTGACTTCTTTGCCAAGCCCAGTCCACAGAGCTAAACTCCGTGTCTATTCAACCTAGCTGAAAACTTTGGGAAACAGCTCTTGTAGTCATCAAATATATGCAGCACTGAGGACTCTCAACTCACAGCAGAGTCTGAGAAACAACTCACAACCTAAATGTGTGGAAAAAGCATGAAACATGGAGATGTGAGGGAGCAAAAACAATGTCTGCTTTCTCTTTAGGGAATTAGTACTGCTGAAAAGCAAGTAATTACTCTTGTTAAACTATTTGTCGAGCCAATGCCTACACACGTTGGAGAAGAAGGGTGTACTTACCAAAACGGATGACATAAGGTTATTCTCCATAGTGTCCTTTTTGGCTCAGTAGGAGGAGATACTTTTCAAGGGACGGTACTGAGCCAAAGCCTACATCAGATGTAGTGGGATGAGCTAAAATTAGCCTTTGGGAGTATTGCACTTCCATTCACTATAATTTATCATTAACGGATATTAGATTATGTTCATGACCATAATTGTGACCAATCATGACCAATATACCTTTCAGGGGACACGTTTGTCCAGTGAAATTAATAGTCTCTTAGAAAAATGTTTCCACGGAAAAGATCAGAAAAACCTCTTCTGAGGTACAGACCAATAGTTTTGCAACAGACACTGAGAACTCTATGAGGTTCTCCATATCTAGAAAACTAGATATCGTATGATACAATAAAACTATATTTAAAGCCATTCTGACTCTAGTCCTCTTATACATCATTCCTATCTATTGATTGAAATCACTTCAAATTAATCTTCCCAGTACACTAGCTAAAGCTAAAAGTTTGTCTTGCTTCAAAGAATTTACAAAACGTTAGAAAAAAATATTAAAATGTTACATTTTAAATAGTGCTGAAACGTAGGACAGGCTTAATGGTTTAGAGGGAATAGTGGAAGATATTAAACTGAAATTAATTAATGTAATGGTCCTACTTGTCTGAAAGTGGCAGCAAAAGGGTGTAGGGCTAGACTCATATTTGCACACTGATCTAACCTCTTGTCCTTCAAGAGGATGTGGTTTATTTAGTCATGCCATGGGATTGCTGCTTTTTTCAGTCTTGAGAGTGATTAAACTCTGTGATCAAGGCGACCTACATCCTTTATGCTACTGATTATCATTTTTAAGAACATAATTTAAATATATACATTAGGAACTGTACATTTCAGAGAGTATATAATTCCTGAAGTAGGACTCATCTCAAAAGTTGTTAATCATGTTAACTGCAGCCCATTTGGACAGTTGTGTTCCAATAAGGTTGATAACTTACAGACTGAAGCACAGTTGACATAGCATTAATAAACACATAGGTGTAGGGGTTGTATGCAATGAGAGAATTCCTTATTCAACTTATAAAAACTAATAAAAGTAAAATTAGAAAAAAAACCCAAGGATATATTTAAAACCATGTAGCCGTTTATTAAGATTAAGTTCTGTAAAACTTGACTTTGAACATTTTTTTTAATTGAATCAAAACTGTGGCTCAACAGAGAGCCAGAGCATAAATCTACAATTAAGAAAATGTTGATAGAAGGAACACTGATGCCACAGACTCAGTACTTTTTTTTTTATTTATTTACAAGAAGATGAAATACAATATTAAATAATCCACCTGGATTACTATAAATAATAATAAAGATTAGATAGATAGAGCTAGAAAGAAAAGCAGGACCAAAAACAAAGCTGAAAAGAGACACCATATGCATGATGTACCATATACATCCTGGATGATGAATCTTTGTCCAAGAAAAGTTTTGGACAAACTAGAAAAGCAGATCAGTGGAAATATATTTTGGTTTCATTCATTAAGCTGAAGTTGTGAAACTGTTCCTGGTTAGGGGAGGGGAGTGATCTGCGGAGATGGGGGAAGGATGGGAATTTTTGTTTATTTGTCAAACAACCATGCAACTTATGCTCATACTGTCAAACAAAGTTTACAACCAGTTTTGGATCTGAGGATTTTCTGAGCTGAAAACAAAAAGTAAATCTGGAGGCAGTAATATGGAGGACTGGCAAAAAAAGCAAGGGGAAAAGCAGGAGGAAGCGAGTAGCACAAGAAAGGGAGACAATAAAAAATGGAAAATATTTTCAGACTGTGAAATTTTAAAGAAATATTAATGCATTTTCCTACAAGTAGGATTCCGAAAGAATATTGAAGGTGCAATACAGATCCTGAAGATTCAGTTAGCTTAGAATCTAAAAGGAGTTATGTTGAAGAGCTTATTTCATATAAGTAAAAGTTGGTTATTTTGCATAATTATTTCTGATTACCATAATGTCATCTGTAAATGAATCAAATAAGAAGCTTTCCCTTTCTGACCTAAATGATACAACTAAAGTCTTGAGTATTCCAGTAACAAAGCAATTTGAGGAGTTGATGTAAGCATTTGGTTGTTTTAGTAATTAATAGCAATTTAAAAAAAATCTCATATAAACATCACTTTAATGTTACTATTTTAGCATTATTATGAGATACACTTTCTATTAACATTAGTAATATCAGACATAAATTTACTTTCAAAATATACCAGATATTCAGGGCTATTGCCAAGAAAAAGCTATTGTGAAATATAAGTTGAACTTTGAAGTAAAAAAAACGAACCCAGTAAGAAAAACTACCTGACTAAAGGTCAGCAGCAGAATCCTACTGTGGATACCTGCCTATTTCTACCTGCAGGAAAAGTACATGTGCCCATGAGATGTCAGTAAATAATAAAAATAAATGTTCTTTATAAATAAAGCTGAGAGGAATGTATGTAAAATAATTCTTAAATGCATATTTTCTGTGTATGTCTATAAGAACTTATGTGTGATTAATGCACTTATGTATAAACTTATGAAGAATGCATAAAGGCAGTTTTTAATTTTTCAGTCAAATATCTGCAAACTTAGGACAGTAATAAAATTAAATAGGAGTAGTACATCATGTATAAATTTTTCCAGTAGACATTTACTATATTTCAGTACTGAAGTCCCATAGATAAAGACTTCCATGTTAGAGAGATTTTGTTCAGTCCTCTGTTAACAAAAATAAAGGTGTTTTGTAAATATATGAAAGAAATAAAACCTATATTTATTAACTTAGAACATTACGAACAAATGTAAAAAGCTTAAGCAAGTGTCCTGTGCTTTGTTTCACAATACCAATTGGGCTTAGTTTCACTTTGGTACATATAACAATGATACATCAGAAGCTTCAGAAATTAAGCACAGCTAAAATCTTGTAATGAAGTTGCTCACATCATAAAAGAAAGTACAAAACCAATTTTTTTCCACTTGGAAGACATAAAAGGAAGTGTTTCTGGAGTGCAAGTCAGTAGCCACACAGTTCAGTATGCTCTGTCTACATACTGTAGCAAACACTTTAAAGACAGTGTAAAGAAATCTTTCATGAATCAGGATTTCAAAATCCTACCTGCCCAAAGGGGCACTCTTCTTCCTAGCCCACATGCCTTCATATTGAACTCATACCCTGGAACATTATTGTGTGTAATTTCTATTAAAGTGCACAGTAAAATTTTAATATCTTTTCTAACCAAGACAACACTTCTAGTGACACAAATAACAGCTTTTCACCCCTTCTAAACACGTATTCACACTATTGTACTGTGGTAATGAGTTTGTGGTTAATTTGAAAAATTCTTTACATTTTGGTTTAGTTGCCCTAGATGGAAATTTGTTCATACCCTCCCTGAAACTGGGATTTATCCACCTCTATTGCTTCCTACTCGTTCTTTTCCTACTTTCTGTAATTCTTCCACCTTTCATCAGAGGAAACTTGCAGTTAGGGGGAGAAGATGTGATTCCAGGGCATCCTTATGCTCTGGGCATGACTAGGTTATCCCAAAAAGTGTATTGGGTCTCCTAATGAGTTTTCTTTTCTTTCTAATAACCTTTTTGTCCTTTTACTAAATAATAATAAATTAATTAACATATCAACTTTCACGGAATTCAGAGATCAAACACCAAAATTCTACCATGTATGTCCTAGGAAAAAATTCAGGTCATGGGAAAAAATATTTCCACACATATATCAAAACTACGAATGCCAAATTGGACTCTGAATTTCACTTGATAGACTACCATTTTCAACTCTTTATTTTTTTTCTTTTATGGGTGTTTTAAATGTTCCATATTATGACTCTTTGCACAAAGTTACCCTTCTGCCTTTTGCTTAATTATCAAGCATTACAATCACACCTTGAGGGGAAAAAACCCAAAATATGCAGAAACTTCTCTGTAAGTCATAAAGCTTAGTATCTCTGAGGACTGACCTGAGAAAAATGGCTATTGGTTACCACATGGAACCACAAAATATTTCTATGAAATCAGTCGATTTTTTTTTGTAAAAAGCTAATTTTTTCATCGTTGCAAGAAGTTTACTGTATGATCAATAACTTAATCTGAAGATAACTACATAAATTCATTAGTATTTTCCCCTTGCAGTTTCTGCAATCACTTCAAGGCTAGTCATAAGACGTGAACAACATTTGTGTTCTCTAAACACAGAGTGTGTGCCCATGGTTTCACATACCTTGACTCACTTTCACCCCCAACTGGAGGTCCAGTGCCATTCTTTCAGAAATTTTCTATTGATATAGAATGACACTCTTAGAAATCTTACTATTCCTGAATTTGGAAGATGTAGACAATCTAATGGTACAATGTATTAGGCTTTCATGTTGACAAAGGAATTCAGAATAGATTGACAAATTAAAATAGGTCAAACTTGGTTACTTGGTTTCATTCTATTAGAAGCTCATTGTGCTTAGCCAAAAAGAAATTAAAAAAATCTGAACTATCCTGACAGTATATTTATGGTTCTGTAATATTCAGGTGGAACCAAGTATCTCACTCAACCAGTACAGTTATGGTTTAGAACAGTGAAATGTTATGTAGAGTAAGGTGAGTATTCTTTTTGTTGAAAAATGTGTAGGAAGAGAGTAAAGACACTTAACACCAAGACCGAGGTTTAAAAATTTTTTATTTCAACAGCATTTAATGAGCATTCAGGAAAATTTGCATTAATAAATAAAGACAAATTCTACTTTCAGGCTGCATTAATACATAAAGTTCACAACCACAGAACTCAGGGACTTAATTACTTCATGCTGTAACTGCCAGACGAATGGTAAATCCCATTGCATGCCACAGTGCAATTTGAAATGATATTGAGCTGCTGTGCATAAAACCAAAACAAATTATACTTATAAAAAATTTCAAGAATCACATAAAAATATGTAATCAGGAAGACTGTTTATATATTCATAAAAAAAAAGGTTGGCCTTTTCTTTCTTTTTTTTTTTTTAATAGTTGAGTAGTTCTGATATTTCAGTGTATTCCAAATCACATTGTACCCTCTGAAAAGCCAGTTAGTGGTTCTATACACAACTGTATGCTCTCAGGTTTACTGATACTGGCAAAGAAATTTCTAAACACAAGAAACACCCCCTTAAAAAAACTCCATTACAATTATTTAGTCTTGTGCAGAGACCCCTTGTGCATATTTATAACTTGTTATAATAAAATATCTTCTGAGTGGTAAAATAAACAAAAAAATTAAATTCTTGTTCAGTAGATAATGAGGAAATACTGAAGGGAAAAGGTTAAGAAAGCAACTTTCTCTGGCAAAAAAAGAATCTTCCAATTAAGATCAGTATCTTGTTTCAAAATTAAAGATGACATGCCTCTGTCAAGAATAACTCCTTTGCAAATTACCTTTGGTTGCAGGAAATCTATGACATCTTTTTATTCATAGAACTAAATAACATTCTATTAGCTGTATGTTTATCTGTTATTTAGAAAAAAATACTAGGTCATCTATTCTGGGCCAAGAGACTGTCTCATTAAAATAAGATTATTATAAATTATTGGAAACATTTGCTTTCCATCTGACTATTAAATGGGAGCTCACTTTGTTTGTTTATTGGCATTTACCTCCTCCTCTACAGTTATTTTGGTCACCTGCATCCCTCATCTGGATATTGTTATCCATGAGCTATGTGAAAAAATAATTTCATATGTATTGTAGACTAGAGGAGAAATATACCATCTGGCAATGCTGTGCTTGTAGAGTTATGAGGGGATTCTTCTGGGTGCTGGGGGGAACATTAACATTTTATGATCTTGCCCAGATAACCTGCAAGTGTTACACTTACTGATGGTAATACATGCTGAGCACTACGAGACTGAACAGTTTCAGCTAGGTAGTTGAATGGTTTTTGCTCCCTGAATATGTTACAGAACCCAATTTTCATCAGAATGCACACATACATGTAGGACTTTGCTGACAAAAACACAAATTAGTATTATACTGTAGGAAAAGTCACATTCAAAGGAACAAGAGGAATAAAGTTAAACTTTTTCAAACAGCCTACGAGGGACAAAATGAAAGGAGGACTGTTTAATGCAGCAATAAATAACCTAGATCTCAATACGACCTCTTTGTGGAGTCAATACTAATGTTTACTGATGTTTCACCTGGCACCCAAGGGCAATCATTCTAAGTTTAAATCAAATTTAAGAGTACCTGCAAAGGCACAAACTATGCAAACCACACGGAATGAATTTTTCCAAACTTCTTCCTGATAGCTCTTTTGCTGTCACAATTTGTCCCATACCTGACAGGCTCTGTTAATTTTTTCATTAGTGGAAGGACATTTCTGTCAAAGAAACATGTTATTATAAAGTTTACTGAGCTTAAAAATCACTCAGTGGACAAGAGCAATGAAGTTAAAAACAAATATCTGAAACCTGTATTTCCACATCACACAGAATGAGATGTTTATTATTCAAGATGTCTTTGATGGTCCAACTTTAGAGGCTGGAAATAGTCCAAGAGAGGAAGGTAGAGTAAGACTTTGGACTTGAACAAGTTGAGGATAGAATCATAGAATCATAGAATCGATTGGGTTGGAAAAGACCTCCGAGATCGAGTCCAACCCTTGGTCCAAATCCAGTCCATTTACTAGATCATGGCACTCAGTGCCACGTCCAATCTGCGTTTAAAAATCTCCAGGGATGGTGAATCCACCACCTCTCTGGGCAGCCCATTCCAATGCCTGATTACTCGCTCTGTAAAGAATTTTCTCCTGATATCCAACTTAAATTTCCCCTGGCGGAGCTTAAGCCCGTGCCCCCTTGTCCTATTGCTGAGTGCCTGAGAGAAGAGACCAACCCCCACCTGGCTAGAACTTCCCTTCAGGGAGTTATAGACGGCGATGAGGTCACCTCTGAGCCTCCTCTTCTCCAGGCTAAACAACCCCAGCTCCCTCAGCCTCTCCCCATAGGACTTATGCTCCAGTCCCTTCACCAGCCTTGTTGCTCTTCTCTGGACCCGCTCCAGCACCTCAATATCCTTTCTGAACTGACGGGCCCAGAACTGAACACAATACTCAAGGTGTGGCCTCACCAACGCAGAGTACAGGGGAAGGATCACTTCCCTGCTCCTGCTGGCCACGCTATTTTTGATACAGGACAAGAGCCCATTGGCCTTCTTGGCCACCTGGGCACACTGTTGGCTCATGTTGAGCTTCCTGTCAATTAGTACCCCCAGGTCCCTTTCTGCCTGACTGCTTTCCAACCACTTTGTGCCCAGCCTGTAGCACTGCATGGGGTTGTTGTGGCCAAAGTGCAAGACCCGGCACTTGGCTTTATTGAACTTCATCCCGTTGGAATCAGCCCATCTCTCAAGTCTATCCAGATCCCTCTGCAGAGCCCTCCTGCCTTCCAGCAGGTCGACACTCCCTCCCAATTTGGTGTCATCAGCAAATTTGCTGATGATGGACTCAATGGATGTTGTAAGCCATCTCAAACAAGATGAAAAGACATCATTGAAAGGTCATCTTCTGAGTCTTGTAATACAGGCTGGTGTCAAGGTTTGAGAGCCACAAAAATCCAATTCCCTAGTCCAAGTCCCCTCCCACATCTCAACCCAGTGTGAGATGGTTTTTCCAGACACCATACGAGACTCAAAATGGGGGGAAGGGATTATATATTACAATGACTGTACCAAATAAATACTACAATACATTATATACGATCTTAGCTATCTCTACCATGACATAAAAGTATTTACAATGGATCAAATCTCTTCTCCCCTCCAAATAAAAGTCCAGGAGGAAAGAAGGAAACGATCCTTTCCACTCTTAGAGCAGCAATGTCTCTAAGGCAGCAGATCTCTCTATCTCTCTCTTCCATGCAGCAGCTGTATCTGGATCTCTGCCAGTACACACGAGGGTGTATCCAAGTGCCTCGGCCTGTCGTCTTCAAGCGAGGGTCTTCTCTTCCGTGGACTGCGTAGCAGGGACAAAACTCGCGTCACCACATCATATCATGGGGTGTAAGAGCCCCATGAAGGTCCCTTCCTCAGGGGATTCACTCCTGAGTCAGAACATCTTGGGCAGCTTTCAGTTGAAAGCCTTTGCCTCAAGAGTTCTACCAGAGCTTCTGCGCTCTGATCTCAGGCTGCTAGCTTAGCTTGGCAGCAGCGGCGAGGAGGGCCAAGGTCACCCCCTCTGCATTCCTTCTGAGCTTTTCAGCTCCTTTCTGCAGTGCTGTAGCACTTCAAGACTCTTTCAAGTAAGAGTTCATCATCTTCCTCCTTGGAGATCTCAGAGGGGTTTGGGGACTTTTTCAGTTCTTACCCAAACACTCTCTCTCTCTGTAGAGCTTAGTCTTGCTCTCTCTGCTGCTGGCTCTCCTTTTCTCGGACAACTCTGTGTCTCCCTGCTTGGCTGCAATGTCCCTGCTGCTTCTCTCTTATCTCTTGGCTCTATCCCCTCCGTACACTGCTCCTGCCACTGCTGCTGCTTCTGCTCTGTCTCTGCTCACTTACGGTGGAGAAAACTCCTTCAGCTTTCTAGCTAGAGGTACTTAGCCCAGTTTTACACCGTTCCAAGTCCCTGTAGCCCCCCTGCCGGGGGCTGGGGGGGGCCCAGCCCCCAGTGGGGGCTCCTGCTGCTTCTCCTCGTGGCTTCACAATATGGCTACTTCTTCTACAACAACTACAACGACCTTCTCTCCCGTTCTGCTTGTGATATGTTTATATTTTGCAAAAGCTCTCATTGGCTCAAAACTTCAAGGGTCACCACCCCCTGGGGATCTACCATTTTATAACTTCAGCTGTTTCCCCCCACCACAACTGGTAAGGATGGTCAGCCCTGTATGATGGGATAGATTTGCTTTTCAATAGACACTGAAGTCCTGTTTTGAAATATCTTCACAGAAGGGCTTCTCTTAGCTTTTGGCTGCTTCCTGCTAGCATGTGTACCAAGACTTCTTTCCCTAAGTAGAGAAAGGGGTAGAAGAGATGTAGCATGTGTGGACCTCAGATATGAGTAGGATGAAAACACCCCTGTCCAGAGCAGGAAACTCTATAAGAGGATTATGTCTCTGAATCACTAGGGTATTCTTATCGTTTCATTTGCTTTCAGGTCTTTTCCACCATTTGATGGAAAAATGATACTCTAGATAATCAGAAAGGGTTTTTTAAGAATTATTTTAATGTATGTTATACAAAGCTTCATCAAGACTAATCTGGAAAGCTTTGCTTTCTTAGAGAAGACTTTGCAAATATGTATCTTTTCAGGCTTTCATTTTAAAAGCCCCAGACAGAATCCCTCTCTCTCCTTCCCCCATCTTAAGGACTTTTCTGGCACAAGACAAATGAGTTTCAATCTTAAAGCTATGCCATTACCTTACCAGTAATGCAGTACCTTTGCATTAAGCACCAGTGATTACCGTTTGCTTTTGTAGATCTGAGTGCCATGAGGTATACTCCTTTATTTTCTCTCTTAAGCTTTTTCATTGGCAAGATGCAAGCAATTGCTATTTGACTGTGTAACTTTTCCCTCAGGGACTGTATTTCACTCATCTGCCTATTGACTGGAATATTTTAACTTCTGGCAGCAAAAGAACTTTCTTCTCTCTTCAAGGTTGTTTAGGTTCCTCCAAAACTAGGTGAAGCGTATTGAGTTCCCTGGTGCTCCCAGGCGGTTGTGCACACTTCCTCCTTTCCAACCTATTTCAAACACTACCTTTTACTGTATCAGCCACAAGCCCCTTATAACCAGTATCCTGTGGTCCCATCACTGTATACATGACCTTCTCAACTTGCACATGACAGTGACTGCCTTTCTTCCTCCTGCTACTGCGTTTCCTTTCCCCAGTGAGAAGCAGTACATGAATTTTGGTTAGATTAAACACGATGAGTTGGGTGGAGTTTATACTGTGACCTCTATTTTGAAAAAGAAAGGAGCCTAGTGGTATTTTTCAGACAACTTAAATACTCCTCTTTTGCACATTTTTCCATATGACTTCTGGCAGCAAAAGTGCCACTAAGTGACTGCACTTCTCACAAGTCAGATATAAAGTTGCTTTTTGGAAAATGAACAAGCTACCCCTTTCCTTTCACTCTTCAAGTAGTTCATGGGGTTTATATTCACAAAAACAATCATGAACAGACATTTCTTGGGTTAACCAAGAAGTCAAACTTGTCCCAAGTCTCCTTTTTTCTTGTTGGTTTTTGTTTTTTTTTTTAATTAGCAGGACAGAAATTTCTTTTTGGGTTGGGTTGGTTTTTTTGCTGGTTTCTGTTTGTTTGTGGGGGGTTTTGATACTTAATATATAGTTGTTCACTGCTGATGAATTTTGGTCCAACTAGTTTCACATTGAAAAGCACTTGTTTTGGTTAAAGTGTAAAAACTCTGAGATGGCACTTGAACAAGGGCACTTGCTCTCTGGGTCTGGGAGTTGGTAAAAAGGGTTGTTAGGAGAATTATATTCCCTGACAGATGAAGGAAAATTAAATCAAACTCAATTTTTTTGTTTACAGTGCTTCCTTTTCATGCCATCTGACACATATACACACAGAAAGTCATTTATGATTCTCAGAAAAACTCAGAAAAGTTAAAACTGAGGTGGTACAGTTAATAAGCTATATAAACTCTCCTGTGGGAGATGTGCAGATTGGTCTTGTTTCGATTTTGTATCTCAAAATTTAAGATAGAAGTTTCCAATTATTGTTGTATGGTAAAGGTGTAAAAAAAGAAGCGGAAAATACATTCAGAGCCTTGTGAGCCACTGTCTAAAAAAAAAAAAAAAAAAAAACAAAAAAAAAAACAAAAAGAAAACGCTTCCTTTTAAATGACTTCTGTTCTACAACAGGTAGTTAGCAAAGAAATGGTACGGTCTATTCCTAGTTAAAGAGTCCCTGAAGAGCTTTGCATTGGCATGGCAAGGACCGTGGAGATACGTGACCTATGCTAGGATAGTACAAAGCTAGTTTGTATAAGAACCAGTTGGAAAACAAAGAGGACGAGACAAATGAAGACTCAGAGGAAGGAGAGAACAATCTGCAAGAAACAAAAGGGAGGAACAATCATTTAAATGATTTTACAATTAGCTACTGCAAAGCCTTAAAATAGAGAAAAGTTTTCTAATTTCTGTGCATAAGAAATAGTAAAACAAACAACTACAATTAAATAGTATTTTTATCACAGCCTAACCATGCTTGGGAGTAGTTTTCCCATAAAAGTACTAGGATTTCTAATACTGCTATAAATCAAAAAGGAGAAACAGACCTGAATTGCTTGGGTATGCTACTGGCAGGTGCAAAAATATTGCAGGTGACCCTGAAAATATTCACTACATTTTTCTTCTTTACTTCCTACTAAGTAAAAACTTGAAATGCATCTTACAGCTTTCCAAGAGTTAGGTCACAAACCTTTGCACACAGTGTCATGCTGTATTTTATTTCCTGTTGATAGCTTCCTTTTCAGATGATGTCTTGTCCCTGATTCTGTCAAAAGTTCAGGGCTATTTTGTTTCAAATTGCGTCAATCAATCCCTAAAAATACTGAATTAAAGCAGTGTGCACAGCCTACGATAACCTTTACAATAAAAAGGACAGGCTTTAAGTGTTGAATGCAGTGTAGAGAGCTTTTTTCAGTAATTCAGCTTGAGGTGTTTGAATACAGCTGTAGCTGTAGGTTTCTTCCTTAATTATTGTGCTGATTTTGGCTGGGATAGAGCTGATTTTCTTCGCAGTAACTAGTATGGGGCTGGGTTTAGGATTTGTTCTGGAAACAGTGTTGAAAACTCAGGCATGGTTTAATTACTGCTGAGCAGTGCTCGTGCAGAGCCAAGGCTTTTTCTGCTCCTCACCCCACCTCACCACCGAGTGGTACCTATGTAGGGGACTGCAAGTGGTTGACAGCCTCAGGTGGTATAGATGAATTAGAACTTGCAGTAAAAAACCAAAGAAACCACAAGTCTTTAGTATTAGATCATTTACTAAGAGAGGTCGAATAAGTAAGCTCATGAAAGTAAAGGAGATTTTTGAGGGACAAAACCAGGGAAGAAAATTAAGAAGCTACTGAGTCACAGAAAATGGAAAGGCAAGGGAAGTCTGTAATTTGAAAAGTTGGACAATTTTCCCAATAATAATGCAAAATTCAAAGAACACAAAACAAAGCAAACCCACCCCACCATCCACAAGCAATCAATCAACCCCCACCCCGAAACAAACAAACAAACAAAAAAAACCCAAACAAAAACCCGCAAAGAAACCCCAAACCAACAGAAAAGTTCAAGGGAAATTAACTATTGACTATTCTCTGTATGGTTTACCACCAAGCTGTAAAGTCAAATGGCATACTAAAAGTCACCTAGTATGAGGTCCTTTGTCCTCTAAAACCAGTTCACAGTCAGTCATGCTTCTTTCTCCCACACAGAAATCATTTATGTCTGCACTATCAACAAGGAACCTGTATGTTTCAAAATTAATTCATGTGCTTAATGTGTCAATTTTCAAGATGAAAACTCACTGTCTCTGAAATGACAAGAGTGAAGTTAGAGAAAACCAGGAATATGCTATACCAGGGTTCTCCTGTCATCTTTCCCATAGTTCACTACTGAATTAAAATGACTACTATTGGAATTTCTAGCATGCTCATCATTTAAATAAGTAGACATCATTTTTCAATTCTAGGGAAGCACCTGTTCTTTTTGCTACAGAAACCAAACAGTACTCCCATTGGGATTTAGCCTGAGTCACTACTGTATCAGGCCATACTCTTTAGAGGCACTAGATATAGTAACACTAAACGTGGGGATGACTATGATGCCATCATTTTGTCTTCTTTGAACCTTTTTCCAAGTCAAAATAACTACTTAGTGTGTGAAAAATGAAGACATGATAGGCAGTAACACGCTGTCATTATTTTTTTGAAGGAAAGTGACTGGCATTAACATGCTGAAAAGTTAGAGTGCTAATCATGAAGCTGATTTAAATTACTGTCTATAATAAATCAGCAGAAGGCATTGTCAAAAATGATCAACTGACAGATCATAAAAGTTTCTCTTTCTCTCAATTCAGGCTTTACTGTTAGATATACATTCTCTGAAAAATCTGTGGCGCAGAAGACAGGTTAGGAATGTGAATCCAAAATTCATTAGAAAATAGCTATGTCTATGCGTTTTTCTAAACACAGCTGCTGACAAGTATTGGATGACCTTGCATTACCCATTGTTTGTTTCACAATAAGTTACATATATTACAATTTCTTATTTTATTGCCTTTCTTAGCCATTGAAATAAAGTTGACATACTGAGTGTCTGAGATGGACCAGTCTGCCCTGCAGTAACCATTCATAACTTTCTATTGTCTTCGTAAATATGATTTATAACACTCATAAGGGTATAAAGCTATGGCAATGTGTTACTTGTTCCTAATAACTAACTGCTAGATAATTCCTTTATTCCTAATGGTCGACAGTCACTACCATGTTCCTTAAACTTATGATTCAGAACACGATAGTTTAGGTTATTTATCAAAATTAATATTTCTTCATAATTCTTCTTTAAAAATATGCCACCATGAACTCATACAATAAGCATACTTCTGGGCTTTTATTTTTATGTAAAAACATTAAAGCACCCTACAGTTAATTTTTAAACAGCCTTGCTGGATGGAATTTTAGTATGTGATGATCCTTCTGGTTACTATGGTTTAGTAGAAAATTGCCTTTAAAAGATGTAAAACCTAAGACTTCCAGGCTACCTCAAACTCCATTAAAAGCACATAAACAAATTTATTTTCTAAACCAAGCCAAAGAAGACATGCATTTGGACTTCGATTTACTTTTCCTTTTTCCTTCTTGTTTCTGCCTATGTCCATTTTTCTTTACACACAAGCTTTCTTCAGTATGATACAGTACACCTCTCACATTTATATTAGCTTCAAAGAATTAGTGATATTTTCATTGTGAGGGCAACCTTTCTTCTTATTTTTCAACCATCTTTCACAATTTGCTATTTCTAAGAAACTCCTCTCACTCTCTTTCATTTCTCAATTTTCCAGTTTCTCTCTTTTTTGTTATTTTTCCTTTTTTAATTCATGAGTAGGAAGCCATATTTCATTAAGTTATCATGTCCCTGGTTTTCCGCTTCCGTTCTAGACTAAAAAAAAATACACATCAAACCTGACACGTTTTGTCAGTCTCTACAGACAGAAATAGAACTGAGGTTTTCTGAGGTCACAATCCTCACCTTTATTTCACTGACTGTATGTGAAGTTCTGTGTCATGGAAGAATGTACCAGAAATATCCTCTCAGCTGTATTGCAGAACTCTGTGTTCACAGATGTAGTAAATCAACCTTCTGCCATTTACCTAAGCCTAGGAGATGATCAAGTATGTTTGAAAAGTTGCTCCTTATTTTGATTTCAAGAAGTCTTACCTTCGCCAGAGCTCAATTCAGACGTGAATGCAGGTGCTAACTCACTGTGGGTGAGGTTCTGACATTTTGCTAGACGCCTCCACCTCGAACTTTCTATCATCTTGACAGTAGAATCTCATTTGCAGCAAAAGGATAAGAAAGACAAATCTGTGGCTTGACACCTTATGACACTCTCTATGGGTGATGAATTTCTGTTACATGACAGGTTCAAAGTTACCAAGCAGTGGATGGATGAGTGGCACAGTAACTTCAGGCTTGCTGAGAATGACAAGAATACGTCAAGTCATAAAAATCAAAGCTGTGTGATATGTTTAGGAATGGGTTTCTCTATGTACTTAAGTAGAAGCAAATATATTTTATTTCATAGATACTTAAATTTTGTTAAAAGTAACAGATCCAGAAGAGACCATTAGAATAAATGAATTTACTACTGCTTCCAGCCCTTTAATATTTTAATCCCAATAGAACTGCCTCAATGTAAGGTATGTCTCACTTTTCCACTGACCATCATGGATTTTTTCCTAATTGTTCTTTGTCTTCTCTCTCCTTATTTTCACAGTTTTTGAGCTTTTTTATTTCCTGTCAGTTTTTTATTGCTATAGTTTACCTCTGCTTATTATTTTAGATCTCTATAACTTTTCTTACCTCTAGAGTCACACTGTTTGTAAGAGAATTTCACAGGGAACATACATGCTGATATTTAGAGTATGCAGACATAGGTACCAGAATGTACATACAGAGATACAGAGCTCTGGTTTCAAATGAGAAAAGGAAATGCATGAATTGATATGACTCTGTATCAAGATCATCTACCCAGACTATGGATTGTCCTGTAATGTCCTTCTCTTCCTAAGTGAATTTGAGCCTGTGCTTCTGAGGCAAAAGCCTTGAAAGCGTAACTCATGTGGGCTCTGAGCATATTGTGTTTTTCTTGCTGAAGATGCTCTACTTTGTAAGAGCTATTTAAATATTCACCCTACCAGAGAGAAGTAGAATCTTATCACAGTTTAGCAGCCAGGGCACTAAGCATAATTTTACATTTTGAAGGGAGATAAAAATAAATTATCTCCATTCCATTAGGACATGGAATATTAGACATCTAGCCTGTGATTAACTTTTAAAATATGTATATATATTATATAAAATTACACATATATTTACAAATAGATAAACATAAAACGTTAAAATAAATATAAGTCAGATTCACAGATAACAAGAGTTCTAATAGGGAATATAACAATGAACTTTGTGGAGCAAATATACATTATTTTGTTTGTTTTCTTCCTCTTCTGGAGAAATATTGACTCTTCAGAAAAATCAAACCTCTAAAAAGTTTATAAGAATAAACTATTGATCTACCCATGATTTTTCTGAATTTGGAGATGTCTTCCTTGATATTTCAATAGAGGACAATCCATAGATAATAAGGTTTTGGTAGCAGTGGTTAACTGAAGAATTGTTCCTTTTTAAAAAAATATTCTGTTAGTCCTAAATGTATAAAAAATTGCAAATTAACATCTGTAAGTCTAGAAGTAATAATTGAAGCCCACTGATTTATAATTTTTAATCCTTTCAAGTTTCTCTTGGCACTGTATTAGCTTTTAAAGGAGAGAAACAAGAAATTTGGGTTGCATTCCACTTTCTCAACTAGTGCCTTGTCTGACTACAGGCACTCTAGACACACCAACGTAGTTTGGAATGATAACTGCCTCCAGATGTTGGTAACACAAGATTTGACCTTTAAATGAAGTATTTGCTTAGTTTTATTTCCTCCATAGGTTAGTGAAATGAAATTTCCCTAAAATGTCCATAGCTTTTAAAACCTCTGTCTCTAAAAGCCAAGCTTGTTATATGAGACACAGATACTATTATTCAACTTCTTTCTTTTTCCTAGTGTTAACTTTTGGCATAGTTTTCAGTGGAATTTTGGTAGTAATTTGATAGATAAGTCCAATTATAATTTCTTCTACAGTGATGATAAATGGAAAATTCTTAATTTTCTTATGCTGTTTTCTGTGACATCGTTTTAATCATTATAGAATGGTGAATCACAGGTTATATTTTCTTGCAGTCTCTGACATTAGCTGAATTTTCTTCTCAATTGTCTTAGCAAGGTAGTCAAGTAGTTATTTCTTGGTGATCTGAAAAATAGTGAATGTCCCCAACAACACTCAACAGCCACTTTTTGCATGATGCCTAGTGCACAACCTGGAAGGAGATCATATTGATGCTATCAATGGTACACTATGGCTATAAAAATGAGCTCCATTGCCTATGAAAAAAGAAAGGTGAAGAAAGATGAATGAGAGTTAAAAGCAACATAAACACACTAAGAAAGATGAGGTAAGCTGTAACTGCCCTCTTTCTTCCATCTGTTTCTTTTTCTTCTCTTCGTTTAGAAAACTACTAGCAACTTTCTAGCACTACAAAGGCTATTTATAGCTGTTGCACAAGGGCTGAATGCATTATAGATTAAAACCCTCTTCACACCCCTCAAATTCCCATTTTCACCTACTCACGTGGTATTCACCCATAGCTTATAAACAATATGTTCCTTTGCTGAGTGAAGGACATTCAAATTCAACGTGAGCCTAGCAAAATTACTTATTTTCCTTGTGTAATTTTAAGGCACTGTCCTTTAGAAAGTGTGTGGGAGAGTTTGCTATGTAAGGCTTAAGAGATCATGGTGAGAAAGGAAAGAAAGGAAGTAAGAGATAAATTCTCTTAGAGGAACATAAATGAATGCACATGAGAAGTTAGAGTAATATAAATTAATAATGTGGAAGAAGAAAAACAACTGAACTTAAAAGCTACAGAGAGACACTATATTGCACCTATCCTTGTGCTAACTGCTGTTCAATTTATTTTATAGTCTAGAAGACTAATACTCATCTCCTCTTGTTGCATTGAGAGATATGACGATCTCTGCAGTTTAAAATATATTTTTTGTTTATCAGACTCAAACTGCATTTTGGATCATATTCTGCTTGGAGTGGAGATGGTAGACTAACAGGATAGTAAGTGTATGTTAATATCAAGGAACTAGAACCAGCTGAAATAATTTTCCATTTTCAGATAAATTTCTTCTAAAAAAACTTCAGATATTTGATCAGAATTTCTATGAACATTCTAATACAGATTTGTAATTTATGGTGGAATGAAGTCTGCACCAAAGTCACAAGATACAAATTTACCATATGCAATGCATGGAGAGATACTAGTATCATTGTAAATTAAGTAATAAAAACAAACAAACAACAATAACAAAAACCCTGAAATTTTAATTTTCCTAAATAAAGGCTTAAATAAGATTACAGTTAGTCTAAGTTATCTTATAGTAAATAGAGAAATTTTATTCAAAGTAAAAGAACATTAAGTATTGTCTCCTCAGTAGGAAGTAAGATAAGTAGGTCAGAGATATGACTGAATATAATACTTGCATATAAAGACAAAAAATATGTTCCTGGGATATTATAACTAAACTGACATATTCCTGAGTTTCATAACTACTAGTAAATAAAACACTAAATTAACAAGACATTTTATCTCATTGTCAGCTGGCTGTAAAAGTGTCAAGCTTCATGGACGAAAACTGAATAGACTACAGCACAAAATTTATTGTCAGGTAGAATACTTTTACTTTGATTATTTGTTTTTGTCTCTAGACTTGATGTCTATTATTGTATTTTAAACACCTGTATGTCCCAGAGATTTATTTAGAGGCTGTTACTGCTTTCATTTGTGTCAAAACAGTGAAAGTTTAAGGGACCTCTAGAAAATCCAGTTAAATACTGCAACAAATAGTTGCTTCTAAAAAGGTATTTGAACTACCATATACTCTTGGTGAAAGCTCATAAAGAAACACACAAATCTGTCTTCAAATTTATGAGAGATGGGAAGAGGGGAATTCTGTTGCATTCCCATCATATATAACAAACATGTCTCTGCAATCATCTCTGAAATAAATATTCTATTTCATTGTGATTTTAATCTTTATTTTAGCCTTCAATAGACAGTTCATGTAATAGGATAACTGCACTTAATTATTTATGATATTATTTATAGAAACACCTCATATCAAAATGGTATACACAAGCAAATAATAAAAACATGTGAAAGGAAAGATTTCTAGTTGAGTTTTTTCTCTTAAACCCATAATTTCAGAGTTATACACATAGGAAGAGCCATTGGATTTTCAGTGTGATATTCTGATGTGTCCACACATCCTGGGTTTTTTTCATTTGTTCAGCATCGTTACCTGACTGACAAAGGAGACAAAGCTTTCAAGCAAGATCCATGGTTTTGCTGTTGAATTCCCTGTGTTTTTCTACATTGACTAGAAGAAATGTCCACTAAAACAGAATCTAAAACCAAGGTGGAGAGGAAAATCTTAGAAATCTTAGAAATCTTAGAAATTAAATTGGCTAGCTAACTGGGGTTTGGGGAAAGACCTTTCTGTTCTTGTTAGGTTGAAATATTTAAGTGTTATTGCCATGACAAATGCAGTCAGAAAAACAGAAGAAGTCTACCAAGAATATTGAGAAAATGAGAAGGGCTAACTGAAATTAGAGAACTCAGATGTGAGTGCCCACTTCATGTGGGCTCTTGATGAGTAGGGATTGCACTGACCTCTTTTTCTTTGGCAATAAGATGTGCTTATTGAAGAAAACTAGCACTTAAAATGAACAAGGCTGACAGAAAGTTTGGATGAATTCTTTGATGTTCTTTTTTGGTTTTTTTGATGTGAGTGAAACAAATTCTTCAGAGGTGATAAAAAGTTAAATGTTCAAGAGCCAGCAGTACCTTCTATGATACCTCACTCAGCCGTTTCTTATCTCGAAGAATGCCAAGGCAAACAAAATCATTAGTCATAGTCATTACCCTCCAACATTGGATCATTTTTCCAACCATTTATCAGTATTGCCCTTTCATTGATTATTTTTTTCTTTTCTGCCTGACTCAGTTGGGAGTGCCTCTTTGTGACTCACTATTTAACAAGGCAATGTGAAACCAAGAATGGAGGACAAAAACTTTCGAGGATCTATCATATTGATAAAGATGACTACCCTCATATTTATTTGAATGCGCTAAATCTACGTTCAAAATGTACTGGTAAAAACTTCAAGTAGTTAAGGCCATGACAGTGGAAGCTTTCTGGAAGCCCTTAGCTGCCTTGTATTGCCAACGTGATGGCACTGGATGGGTATCTGAGACATGTGATGGTGGCCAAAGCATGTGTGGCTTTTCCATACTGTAGTGAGTTCTTGGACTTCTGCTGATAGAAAACAGAGTTTCAAAGTCACCTTCTATCAGATGCCCTTTGTAGGCTTGCAGAAGAGTTTGGGTTTGCACCCAAACAGTACATTCAAATATAGATATAACCAAAATTGGAGACTTTATCAGTGCTGAGTGATATTAAAGCATCTTTGTTATAGAGCGTCATTTCATTATGAATATAATATTAATAGCAGCAAGTACATTGTTGCTGCATGTTTGTTACTTTTTGTTATCTAAATTTATGCTTATTGGGTCAAATACCCATTAAATTCAGAGTTCGGTGTAATGTCTTCATTGTAAGCCACTCCCAGCTGCAACAAACTCCAGTTAATGAGTCAGTACATTGGGTAAGTATAGAAAGAGTGAACAATGTAATATAAAACTTACTCTGAATGCTTTTTGCACCTGAGTGCAGCAGCATCTTGTGTTTTCCTTTTGGTCAAAGTTGACAATTACAACAAATGGCATTGAAATTTGTAGGAATGCTGATCCTGAACTGAAAAGTTGCCTATGTGATTGCCTCAGCAAGGACTTCACAGGAAATAAACTGGGTAAATATGGTAAATTCACCTCATTAATTTTCTAGCATTCTCACAACTGATAATTTTAGTTGAGCTTCCTGAGGTATTCTACTTTACAGAATAGTTTTGACCAGACCCTTCCTATAAGGAAGTCTTCTGACTCCCTGAGGCCTGGATAGGGGATGTTATTAGAAAACTCTTTAGTCTTGCATGGCTGTCTGATTATTATCTGCTATTCATTCTTCATATTGGCAGGGATGAAATAGCAGAGAAGTCCAAGGGCAAACAAAAGAAATTTCAGGGTCTTGAGGTGATTGGTTGAAGAATAAGGAGCACATGTAGCATTTTTCTTGATTGTTTCAGTAGGTAGGAGGGATATTAAAAAGAATAGGCAGACCAATCAGGTCAGCACATTGCTCCAAGGCTGACATTATCAGCAGAATTTTGGAGTTTTTGATCTTGGGATGATCTATACAACACCAAATCAGTTGACACCTTATAGGAGGCGCAAGGACCTAGAGGGGAAGCCATATGATGAGCAGCTGAGGCAACTTGTTCAGCCTGGGGAGGACTGAGGGGAGATGTTATTGTGGTCCATAGGTTCCTCATGAGGGGCAGTGGAGCAACTGATCTCTTCTCTTTGGTGACTAGTGAAAGGACGTGAGAGGATGGCATTAAACTCTGTCAGAGGAGGTTTAGTTTATTCACATAGAGGGTGGTGGGGTAGTGGAAGAGGCTCCCCAAGGAAATAGTCACAGTACCAAGTCTAACAGAGCTCAAGAAGCATTTGGACAACACTCTCAGTACATGGTGTGATTCTTATGGTGGTCCTGTTCAGGGCCAGGACCTGCACTTTAATAATCCTTGTGGGTACCTTCAAACTCAAGATATTCTATGATTCATTATCATTATTATTTATTTGTCTCAAAGAACAAAAACTGTCAGTAAAATTCACAGGAAACATAAAATAAAAAGGATGCTTGAATTATATATCTTTTTTTTCTATTTTCTTGGGGACTCACTCAAGTCCAGCAGCTTGATGACAACTAACATGGCTAGAGAAGGAAGGTCATTACCAGATAACGAAACCTGTTTATTGTGTCTCCAGCTACTAGGATGAGCTATTTTCCCCAGTAGATTAGTCAGTATTTCTCAGGGATAACATTTCTACAGCACATCTTGCTTGGTGATGGTTTTTGGTTTGTTGTGTTTTGTTTGGGGTTTTTTGGTGTTTGGTTTTTTTTTTGTTTTGATTCCCTTTATTTTATGATAGGAGAAAAAAACAGCACCCACGATCAAAAGAAATAATTTAATGGTAAAAAGTTTCTCTAGCATTCATAGAGTCCTAATATACCCTGGGAGTTAGTAAATTTCTGTAACCACTGGGAGTGAAGGACTTTATCAATTGTTATGTCCATAATGATTCTATTCAGGGCCGAGAAATGGCAAGGAGCTTAAAAAATATTTCTGTTACAGCCAAAAAAGCACACATGAAGCACTTTATATTATGTGCCTTATGGTCTACAGATATTGGTCCTATACCTGCATACTTAGGATCTGTTCTACCTGGAGGGAAACAGGACCCCATTGGCAACTCGCAGCACTTTGGACCTTGTAGTCCCAATGCACTGTCAGGATAAGCTGCACAAAGTCAGGATGTATTGAGCTGTCCTACAGGCTCAACTCTACGTATGCCTTTGTGAAGTGGCAGGGAGATGTGAAGGGAGGATGTGAAGGAGTAACCCTGCATATCCTCCCTGTCAGGAAGGTTGGAGGCAGCTGGTATGCCCTAACATGCTGAAGGGAGGTCTACAGCACTGGTCTAGGTTGAACACTTCCATCCTGCAGAGCACTCAATCCACAAGTAGGTGCTTTAGCACAATAGAAAAAAAGCCAGACCTTGGAAAACAATGAAGAAAGGGAGTGAAAAGTAGTGTCAGAGGCAGAGCAATAGTCCTGTAAGCCCATGGGATGACTCTGTTCTTCAATAGCTACAAAGATTAACAGAAGCATATTCCATTTAGCAATCTTGAACTGCACAATGATAGGATTCAAGGATCTAAGGGAGCCCCCAGATAAACTGCACTGCAATGTAATTCCCTCTCTGTTCCCAGTCTTTGCCCTGCCTTGGTGCATACTAAAAAACCATCTTATTTCATTCATATAATTTCTAGTATAGTATGAGGTATAATTGTCAGTGCTAGAATGTCTAAACAGAATATTTCAATAGTCCCACAAATTAAATGCTAACAAATTAAATGCTATATTTATGTAACAGATTTTTACACTTATAATTTTTGCTTTTTCTGATAGAAAACCCTGCACTGAAAACTGTATCCTGTCAATAGTATTTACAAATTGGTGTGATGCAGAAACCACTTAACCTTTATATCACTAATGCTGTTAAGGAGTTGTTTCTTGATGCAATTTAGCCCATGCTGGAAAAATGCATAAGATCTCACAAGAAGCAACTACTTCTACGGCTGATTTTTTTTGGTTCCTCCATATATCATGCACTTGTTTTTATACGAATTTTTTATGATCCTGAAAGAATTATATAATTTATCCTTTTCACATTTATGTCTTATCTTGTGAATATTTTGTCTCACTGTGGTGAACAGGGATTAATTATACTTTAATAACAATTAATTCTACCATCCACTGTGCAGTAATGTTGAAGTTTGCTCAGGATCAGTACTTATGAAAATATCAGCACAGGTAAATGGAAGAAATTATATGCACAACAGCACAAACTGGAAGGAAATAGCCAGAAGTCACCAGGTTAAATGGAGCTAAAACCCACAGGGTGAAAAGGTAAAATTTTATGATTTAAAAGGCACATCTTTCACCAAAAATAAACCCAGATCCTTTATTTGGGGAGAGAAAATGAGGGATGACAATTAGAAAACTGTATTCAGTATATTACAATATACATTGCCCAATGTTCTGCCGAAAACTTTGCTGCAATATTGCTAGTCTAGTCTACTCTCCTCAAGTTTATCCTCCTTCCTACCAAAAAACTCAATGAAACTGCATGTATATGACTCCATATGGAAAATATGTTTCTTTCAAGATTTGCCCAGTTAGCACAAGAGTAAAACAAAGCATCATAGGAGTACTAACACCTACCTTATGCACAAACTTAAATAATAAGAATAAATAAAAAGAATAAATAACTTTAGTCTTTCCTTACTGCTTTTGACATTGGTTTTTAGTAGATTTATGTGCTTCATGTATTAGGGAGTTAGAAAGCTTATGCTTTTTCACTGAAGAAAAAGGTAAATCACATAGAATGATTAAACAGACTTGGGTTTTCAATGACAGTGAGAATATAATTCTTTTTAGATTCTGTTGAGTATTGACAAGTAGCTAGCAGAAGCACAGGAATATCTTTTCTTTTCTTTTCTTTTTTTTTTTTTTTAATTTTTACTATTTCTATGCTTTTAAAATCACAGAATAAATTTGGGTGTTTTTATATAGAAGGTCTTACTTTTACATTTTTGTCCCAGAAACCTAGACCAAACACTCATTGCTTGTGGTTGTGTTAGAGAGGAGAAATGCCAACTGCTAGTCATAATTAACCATCACTAAGGGTTGAAATCTGTAAAAAAAAAATTAGATTAAATGAAAGTTGACTTGTTAGAAGTATTTACAGAAATCTCTATGAACTAGCATATTCCATTGCTTTATATGCTTAGAATGGTTTGATCAGAGCATAGGATGGAAGGAATAAAAAAATCAATGTAGCAAGAGGTGGTATACCCTTCTTAGTGCCGTCTAAAATGGAGAGTTACAGAGCTTGGAGCTCTATTATCTATCATTAAGTAGATATCCCATTTCACATAGTACATAGTATGGGGATACTGGTAATAGCTATCTGTTAAAAAGAAATAGAGAATTATCTGAGACTGTAAAGTCTTTCATTCCTATAGCAGTAATGAAACCGAAAAGTACATAGAAAAGAGAACAGACATTGCTCACCACTTGTCTCCACTGATAAAAGAAAAAATATAAAAATTAATGTTTACTTAGAAGAATTTAAGGAAATAAATTCCAGTGAGAGTCATGTTTTTCATTCTAGTTGTGTCAGAATCTACCCTCAGCTTTCTGTTCATGCTCATTTCTTGCAGTAAATTGTCACTGTATAAGGAAACATTTCCTTTGATTTCTGTCACCCAGAAAATATATGCATAAATTCAGATTACATTTTCCTTCTTCTTGAACCCTTGAAGATAGAATCTGTCCTTCATGGTTTTGCAAACGAGTGTCTCACAGCTGTTTCCATAAATACTTCAGTACTTGCTATGGTAGCAAAAATTATCATTTTAAAGGAGAGTTTCAAAAAATCTGTACCACAGGCCTTCCTTACTTTAACAGTACTGACTGTTTTAAGAGGTTCCTGAATAAATATGCAGTTTGGTAACACAGGCTGTTGTTACCACCTCCTCATCCCCATAGTTCAGCTTAGTAGAGAGCTTTGTGGATATGAAATAAGAGTGTGACTATCAAAGGCAATGGAAAGAATCATAGAATCAGCCAGGTTGGAAAGGACCTCTGAGATCATCAAGTCTAACTCTTGAATATAGAAGTGGTACTGGACTTAGATAGCTCTGTTAAGTCAGGGGTGCAGGAAACAAATTTCAGGTGAAGGGCATTTTCTTTTCATTGAGGAAACTGAATAATTTCAAATAATTTAAAAATAAATTAAACTTTGAATCTATACAGTTCATTTAGACTTATTTTACATTTGCAATAAAAAAGTAAATTTGAGGGAAATTATAAAAAAGTCATGTAAGCAATCAATTGGTTCTGAATTTTCCATTAATTCTTTCAGTTTTTCCTAACAAAGTTTCCAAAAAACAACATGTATTCTCAAAAAGTTTTAGTGACACTGAATGAGCAACTTTTCTCTGGGAAGTTCACCTAATTCTGATTTATCTCAGTTTAATGTATGAAAAATCAATAAGTACACTGAATCACTATGGTCATGATATATCTTTATCCCCTTTGGTAAGAACTGGTAGTTTTTGACAGACTTTTAGGACTACTTTTCATGTGCTTGGGTAGTTTGCTTTTAGTACCACATTAAAAGTCATAGTTTTATACACTATGTTAGTATACTGTAACTACTCAATGGTCACACAACTAAAAGTCTGATATGAGGAATAGACTGTCGCAGTAAAATGCAAGCATAGAACAAACAAACTAAAAAAAAAAAAAGAACAAGGAAATGTGAGCTTTATATAAACAGTTTTGGCACACAAATGCCATTGAGAACAATCTCAAGCTAGAGAAATGGGCCACTACCCATCATTCAGTTTTTTTGCTTCTTTTGTCAGAGCTGTGTGCGTCAACAGTCCTGAGGTGAGATAAGAGCAATGTTGACTCATGAGGGGAGACTTCCCCATCTAAATGGAGAAACACTGAGCAGCCTGCTACACACCCAGAAAGATGTTAGGAAGATAGGTCACCATTTTAATATGGAAACTCAGTATATATTATTTTATTTTTCTTTTTTATTGAATTTTGTAATTTAGAGAATATGTTGTTCCTACAGTGTTGATAGAGAAATAAAGGATGTAAGAGAGCTTGGAGATCATGTTGAATAATGCTAGTATGTCTTTCTTATTCATTAAGCTTTCTGTGGTGATCTATTTATGAATTCTATTAAAAAGTGGGTTTGGGGTATTTTTAAGAAGAATTAGACAATCTTTTATTCCCAGCTCCAGTTGAAAGGTAGACTTTAAATGATACATCTAACATCTCAAATTTCAAGATCAGGAGGACTGATAACATTTCTTTTACTTCAGTGATCTCTGGGAATTCAAGGTTGTGGTGGTTTGTCCCTGACTGGATGCCAGGTGCCCACAAGCCAGTCTATCACTTCCCTCATCAGCTGGGCAGAGGAAAGAAAATACAAGGCATGTGCATTGAGATAGGGCAGGGAGAGATTACTCTGCTGTTGCCATCATGGGTGAAGAGACTCAACTTGCGGAATTTAGTTTAATTTATTACTAATCAATGAGAGCGGGATAATAAGAAATAAAATCAGATCTTAAAACACCTTCCCCCCACCCCTCTCTTCTTCTCAGGCTTAACTTTAGTTACAATTTCTCTCCCTCCTCCCCGTCAGTTGTACAGGCAGATGGGGAATGGGGGCTGTGTCAGTTCATCACACATTGTCTCTGCTATTCTTTCCTCAAACAGAAGGACTCCTCACACTCTTCCTCTGCTCCGGCATGTGGTCTCTCCCATGGGAGACAGTCCTCCACAAACTTCTCCAACATGAGTCCTTCCTATGGGCTTCAATTCTCCATGAATTGTTCCAGTGTGGATCCTTTCCATAGGGTGCAGAGGTTCAGGTGCTTCAGCTTGGGTTCCCTGTGGGGATCAGAGGTCCTGCCTGGAGCTTGCTGTGGCACAGGCTTCCCACAGGGTCACAGCCTCCTTCTATCTTCCACCTCCTCCAGCATTCTCAGGTGGATACCTTCTCCACAGTGGACCTCCATGGGCTGCAGGGTGATGGCCTGCCTCACCATGGTGTTCACATGGGCTGCAGGTAGTCTGCCTGGAGCACCTCCTCGCACTCTTCTTCACTGATCTTGCTGTCAGCGGGGCTGTTTCGCTCACATATTTTCACTCCTCTTTTCTCTGGTTGCAGTTGTCATTGTACAGGTTTTTTTCCCCTCATCTTAACTATGTTATCCCAGAAGCACTACTACCATCACTGATGGAATCAGACCAGCAGTGGGTTTGTCTTGGAGCCAGCTGGCACTAATTCCATTAAACGTGGGGGAAGTTTCTAACAGCTTCTCAGAGTAGCCCTCCCACTACTAAAACCTTGCCATGCAAACCCAATACACAAGGAAAGACAGAAGTCTGCAAAGACATTTTAAATGAATACTGACAAATTCTGTCATCAAAGAAATTTAGTTTGCCAGTACACTTTACACATCCAAGAATTTTCATAACTATTCAGCTAGGGATTTGAACATTTCCGATTAAGCAATTCTGCAAAAGAAAATATTTAAATATATATAGTTCTGATTAATTAATACGATTAATTTTTTTCTATGTGTGCATAGGGCTGTTTAATATGTGTAAAGTAACATCAGTCAAAATTTTCATTTCGGTATCCTAGTGATGAGCAAAATAATTAAATAAGGTGACAGATAAAGCTTGCAAGTATAGTTTTCTTTTCAATCTCTGTAAAAAAATTTACAGAAGCATATAAGTTCTTTGTTCTTCAGGCCACTTTTAATGAATTTATGAAAATTAATATATTGCATGTAATGTAATAATGGAATCTTGTCAGTTAATAATTTCAACTGGTGACACAGTTTTTGTGGTGAATTATCTGTGAGCAAAAAAATTATCCACTTACTGCGAACAAGATTTCTGCATAAATGGATTGAATGACGATACTTGAAATTATTTCCTTATGTGCTAAAGATTGTATTTAGAATTATTTTTAAACTCAAAATGGAGTACAATTTGGCATTTTTAATGCAGCAATTTTAATAAACCTAAAGAAAGTAGTGTTTGAGTTTTAATCACCAGGAAAATTATACACAGCTCCATTCAGGTTTGAAGTGATTTTATTCCTGTCACAAAATCTTTGATCAGAACTGTCACTTGCTTCTGATGATCACATGCTATTATTTTTACTTATAAAAAAAAGGGCAAAGAGAGGGAACATGGCACATCGAGACCTCTTAAGAAATCATTCAAGCATCTTAAATATTTCATTTTAAATGAAGAAACAATGCATCTGTAATTTTGTCTGTATAGGCCTAAAATATTTCTCATTATGAAAGTTAACTATCACTTTAGAGTCAAACCTATTCTACCTTCCTCAAATGCCTCTTACTTCTTTATCATATATTTATACTTTAAATAGCTCACAGTTAATTTTACAGTATTTCAGATTATGGTAATATGAAATCTAAATTATAACATTCATCCTTAAAATTCTAGCTTCTTTCAGAGGCTTTCCTAACAAAAAGAACAGATTATGTTTACTTTTTACTTGCTCAGCTTCTTTCCGAGAATGTAGTCTTCTGCACTATTGTTCGTTGTTTAGAAAGAGATTACAAAATTCTGTAATATATTAATTATTCAGAATTATCTGTTAATTTCCTCAGTCAAATATCTTTGGTCTGTAGATCATTGAAATTGCAACTATTACAACAATGTAAAATTGGAAATAGAATTTGTATACAAGGCAGGCAATTGTAACATACTTAATATCCCAACAAAAGTGAATTCAAATGTTATATGCAATATATTACAATATTTATTATTTATAATGTTTTATTTATGTAAATCACCTACTGAGATACCGGCAATACTAAACCATGCTTTATAGACTTTATCAATGTAACATAAAAATTTAATACATACATTTTCATTCAAACATTAAATGCAGGAGTATTTGATCATGTGATCCAAAAACGTTTGACAAGTTGAATTGCTACAAAACTCATTCTTGAGCTGTTAAATGCACTACCCTAATACCTACAATCATAGAGTCACCAAGGTTGGAACAGGCCTCCAAGATCTCCAAGTCTAACTGTCAACTTCATGTTCACCTCTAAACCATGTCCTCAAGTGCTACATCTACATGTTTTTTGAACACTTCCAGGGATGGTAACTCCACCACTTCCCTGGCAAGTTTGTTCCAATGCTTTATGGCACTTTCAGTGAAGAAACTTTTCCTGATACTCAATCTAAATTTCTGCTGGCACAACTTGAGGTCATTTCCTCTAGTTCTGTCACTTGTTACCTGGGAGAAGAGGCCAACATCCACCTTGCTACAATCTCCTTTCAGATAGTTGTAGAGAGCAATAAGGTTTTCCCTAAGTCTCCTTTTCTCCAGCCTAAACAAACCCAGCTCCCTCAGCCATTCCTCAGAAGACTTGTGCTCCAGACCCTTCATCAGCTCTGTTGCCTTTCTCTGGACATGCTCTGCCACCTCAATATTTTTCTTGTAGTGAGGGGCCCAGAACTGGACACAGACTTCAACATGCAGCATCAGGTGCCAAGTACAGGGGAAAATCACTGCCCTGGTCATGTTGGGCACACTGTTTCTGATACAGGTCAGGATGCCATTGGCTTTCTTGGCCACCTGGGCACACTGCCAGCTCATAGTGGAGTATGATACATTAAAAGGTAGAGGAGGGAAGAAAATTTCTAACTTGAGGACAACTGAAATGCATTATTTTAGAAAGGTATTCCGATTTTTTTTAATTTCTTTCCAAGATGATTTATATGTCCTCAGATTTATTATTGAAGTGTACTCTAAAACCTGTTGATATCCAGACTTTATTCTGGCTCATTATGGTTCGCCCCTCCCTAAGCAGGTCTCTTTTCCTAATGTGTGCCTGTTTTCTGTAAGTACACTGTTAAAACTTGTTGCACAAGAAAAGTTTCCACTTTTAACTGATTAAGAGCTGAAGTTCACAATTGATTTTCAATGCTTGTAATGAATCAAGCTGTTAAAATGTACATATTAATACAGATGATAATTTCTTGTCTCAATTAATATCAAGATTAATTCTCTCTTAAGACAAATCTTGACCTTAGCTTTACCTCAGCTAGTATTTAACTTTGAGGTCAATAAATCATAATGTCTTTCTCTGAAGGAGTCAATATCCACTTATTGTGAGTATAATGAAGACTTAAGAACATATACATGAATTTGTATTAGAATACATTGGCAAACACATGAAGAATTATGACAAATGTGTCACATACTTTGGTTTAATTATAAGCCAACATTCCTACCTTGTAACGAGACAAGATTGGATGTTATTTTTTAAAACTTTCACCTACTTTTTGGTTACTGAATCATTTAGAAACACTTTCCATATTTTTTTATATACATATATATTTAATGTTCACATGATCTTGCTGAAAATCATTTCAATCTAGTCTGAACAGTGACTTGCTGTTTAAAAATTCAACAAAAAATGTGGTCATTGCATGTATAAACATAAGCAAGGAAAAAAATATATTTTTTCTGCTGTGACAGGATCAAATCATGCCATCTACAGATAGATATAAACAAGTGTAACTCTGACACCAAAATGCATTGTTCCTTTGAAGACTAGCCTAGTCAGCACCCACCTCTCTTACACCCAAGTAACCATGTCTTCTCGGGGTCTATCCACTCTCTGATTTTTGTGAATCCTCTCAAAACACGAGACCAGTATAAAGCTGACTTTTTCATTTTTTTTCATTTGGAACAAATGGTGAATATACATGATCAAAAGCAGATCACAGGTTATTTACTTATCAACATTTGAATCGTATTTTTCTCTTCCTTCACCACTATGAGCAAACTCAAAGCTATTCCTTTTGCAGAGTATTTATCTGTTGATAGGCACTTGGTGAGGAAGGATTGCATATTAAGTCTTTAAGTTTCATGAATACAATACTGCATGCTTAAAAACCGTATTTGTACTATTTAATGGTGTCATTTAACATCTGAATGGACCATAACCAGGAATAAAATTTACTTCTGTTTGACTAACAGGTTTGATTGTGCCAGGAGTGCGACCAGATCAATAAAAGGTGATTAAAATTAATGAAGTTTTGAAAACCTTGAAAGCCTCAGTTAAAGAGAGAATTTTTAAACCTGGTGAGCTTTCATGTCTTAAGAGAGCCTAATGAAATTCTCACCTAACTCCTTCTCACCCTAACATTTGCAAACATTTAAAACAACTGAGTTCCATTCCCATCATACTTTTTCTGTACTGCACACAACAATCTTTTTCCCTGTCATCTTTCACACTAAAATGAAAGAAACAACTCCCTGGAATCAAATACTGTCAGCTTTCAAGATGGAGTGTCACCCATCATGCCAGGCAAAGAGCAAGGAGCTTGTGAGAGCTCTTCTATCATACCAGACCTGAAAGGCTGCAAAACAGGTGAGAGGTGGAGGATGAGTCTTTCAGTGATTCACTAGTCTTTGGCTTCATCACTGGCCTTCACACATTTAGACTGAGCACATAATGCTATTAAGTTTAGATTGAACAAGTGCATTATTTTTGTACAGACACCTCAATAGAATCTTGAGTTCTGGAAAGTGCTTTTGTGAATGTTATTGACACTCTAGCAAACTAAAACTACAGTTGTGAAGTTTGAGCTCTCTCCAGTGCAGGACTCAAGATGAGTGTCTTGCCATTCCTTATTATGGCGTGGGAATGGAAAAACTAGCAGAATGAAGTCCTGAGCAGGAGTATTGGTTAATCCCAAAGCAACTCAGTTATTCACAAATGGCAAAATTAACTTCACAAAGTATTTAAAAGAATTCTTGTCTTTCCTAACCACTTGGTCTCAAGAGCCAGGTTGCCAGCTTTGATTCCAGAGATCTTACAGAGATGAATGTATTTTATTCTATTTAACTCTAGTTTCACATCCACTGGTAAATATTTTGCTCTCACCTGTGTATTCAGTAATTAAAAATGTAAAAACTACCTCTCCAACATATTTGCTTAATGAGGTCATAAGATAATTCCTTTCTAATGGTAATAAAGTCCAGTGACAATGATCAAGGAAAAATGGGACCTTGCTGTACAATTTCATTTCCTGCAGGACCTGCTGAAGGCTTGATATATTCTGTACTCTGCAGTAATTTCTAAGAATGAAATACAAAAAAGGTAATCTAGCTTGTATACCAGTAAACAAACTGTATATATGCCCCAGAAAAACTACAAAACAATCTGTCAGAAGTAATTATTCACAGTCCTTGGGAAAGCTGATGGATCATGATTGCTATAGAGATTTCTCTTCTGTTTTTCAGTAGTGACAGCACTTGGCTGGACTTAAAAGTGTAACTCGTTTTCTGGGTGAAACAAATTAGTGGATGCTAGAAAATCACCTACTGTGTTGATGGACCTTTACACATAAATCGAATGGGAGTAAACAAAAATTTCACATGCTGAAGTCTGATAGCAAACTGAGAGCCATGTGACATCTTCATCAAGAACATGTTATCCTAAGAGGGGTTTGGCATACTGACAATTATTTTTGGTGTACACAGCAGAGTTTAAACACATATGTAAAAATTATGTATAGTTTTCTTCCTTGCTGACTGTGACTAACTGAATTAATAAGATCCAGCATAATTTCAACTATTTTCTTAAAAAAAAAAAAAAAACAGGCACTAGGATATGGGCCACATTGAAAGTGAAAAGTATAAATATTGAAAGAGTTCTGATAAAAATTAGATTTACAGTTCTGAACCCCAAGACTTAAACAAGAAGAAAATAAGTTTGATTTTCATTTGATTGTTATTGCTGCAGCATCCAGAAAATAAATCTCAGATCTGAAGACCTATGTGCAATCATTTAAAAATCTGGATCTGATTCCAGTTTTGGATGTTGTGACTCATGCCCTATTTAATCTAATTAATATGAAAGTTAAAGCTAAGGCTAAAACAAATAATCTCCCACTGATGCCTTAAGGTCCTTTTAGTTTTTTGATTTTTCTAATTTTTATAAGTTTTATAAGTAGTTATATAGCAGAAGTAGATTTAGAAGCAGCAGCATTTCATTCCTTTACCCTTAACACAGAAGCTACATAGATTACCAACCCTCTAACCCCATTCTATGCTCCCCATATCAATTCTACCCCTGGATTCCATTAGAACATGTTTAGTCTCACTCTAAGATAGGCCTGTTTGGAGAATGCTTGTATCTTGGCCTAAGCCACAGAGTACAGTCAAACTCTGGGTAACTATGTGCCCCCTGTACCCCAAAGAAGATGCAGATTGACGAAGAGAGGGTCCCAAAAAGACCCCCGCCTCAATTCCCCAGGGATGGGCCAGGGGTAGATCAGGGCAAAAGTGTCTGAGACACAGGGGGCACGCGCACATCTTGTAACCAAATTAAATCCTTTTCTTATCTCATCCCCAATTAAGCTACTTTGGGGGTTTTTTCCTCAGCTCCTTTAGGCTTCACCACCAACAATCATACTCAGAGACCTGGCACTGTATTCTCTTTTTGCTTTTATAAAAGCATGTTGTGACTCTTACACAGTGGTCTGTGTAAGAGACTTACACAGTAGTCTGTGTAACTTTACCTAAAGCCCTAGGTAAAGACAAACATTTCAAAAGGAGGTAGAGTGTCTTTAATACTGGCTTTCAAACCACTTTTTAGCATGGAATTTTTTGGATCAGGTTTCTAAAACACCTGAATGTCTCAAGATACTGCTCAAAAAACCTTCCTTTGTCACTTACACGGGGTTCTGGCTTACATCTGGGATTCAGACTTTGAAATATTGCAACAGTGTACTTGCAAGTACCTATGATTTTTATTGATGCTGAATCCTAACTAAAAATCAAATTGATACTAAAATTATATAACAATTTGCAAATGGCTATGTCTTTATATATTTTGTGGTATTCCTTGCAATCTGTGTTAGATTTTCTAGAAGTATTTAAGTACATGCATTCTAGAAAAGATCATTAAGATAATATTAGGTTAGAAAATATGAATTTGCTATTGATTATGAAATCATTCTTTCTAAAGATGAAAGTTAGAGGAGATTCATCCCAAAAGTTGAAAGAGCTTAGGAAACACAAAGCTTTACTGACTGACCTTGCATATCTTCATTAGTAAAAACTTTGCATTGCCTGCAGGAATTGAACATTTTTACATTCAAATCTTCCCTAGCTTAGAGAGAAGCATTACGGTGCTAAATTTATACATGGAAAATCTCTGGACAATGTTCTAAGTTATTGTATTTGAAGGCACTGAAATTTTTTATACGGCATTGCATGGAAGTCTAACTCTAAATCAGACCTTGAAACTGAAGGATGGAAATGAAGATAATAAATGTGTTTCTCAATTTCCCATTTAAAAATACTCAAAGGTTTTGAACACATTTTGCATCAGCTGATTAGAAGAATGAATCTTAATAATGGCTTTATGGGGAAGTTCCTAACTTATATCTCACTACTTGCAAACATATTAGTCTTTTAGAATGAAATTTCTGGGCATTTTATAGAGTTGGATAATATGTATAGCTATAAAGATAGAATCGGCCGCGGGGTCACTCCCGCGGTTCTCGCGCAGCCGCGGGGTCGCTCCCGCGGTTCTCGCGCGGGGCCGCCCCGGGGTCCCGCGCGGGGCCGCCCCCGGTCCCCTCCCCCCCCAGCGGGAAAGGAGAGAGGGAGCTTCGCCGGCGTGACCTTATGCCCTCGTGAGAAAGGAGAGAGAGGAGAATTGAAGCCTCGGAATACACAGAGGTTTGCCGGTCTGGTTTGGGGAGGGGGGGGGTACCAGGCAGGCTGTGGGGGTCCTCGGACTGGAGGGTGGTCAGGTAAGTAGTGCGTGGGAAGATATGAGGAAACACGGTGGGGGGAGGACAAGATCAGAGTGGATAATAGTTTCCTCTGGGGCTTGGAGTTCTTGGTCGGACTGGGGCCTAGAGAGGGCCTCGAGCCCTAGATGGGTACGGTGGCCAGAACAGTTTTGCTCGTTTGTTTGGTTTTGGTTCACCCGTGGCTACTGCCCAGGTTTGGTATGTCCTGGATTTATCTGTTACATCCTGTAAGGTTGGTCAGGACAAAGGGCTGATCCTGGGTGCTTCCCTGGGATTGAATATAGACAGATGGCAGAAACCTAGGTAGTGTAAGACTTGGCCTAATCATTTTTAATAGTAAGAATGCAACCTGTATACCCCTATGTGGTTGCGAGCTACGCTGGCGATGGTACATGCCTTCGGTAGGGTCGCCCATGCCAGACAGGTCAAAACTACAGGGTCGGATACAATAAATCTGTGGGCAGGATGAGCTCATTAGCCTTCTGGCAGTCATCCTAGGAGAAGGACAACTCTAATCCCAAACCCGGGCAGATGGAGCTCGCTTAGCCCTGTAAGGCCATCCATCTAAGAAAAGGTCACTCTAATCAAACCTACGTCCTGAGGACCTCACTGCCACCGTCCAAGCTCGCTCGGCCCTGGCAGATGAACCTCAGGATTAAAGGGTGGGTTCAGTTCCGCGCATACTGCATCTCACCTAAAAAATCCGTTGCGCAGGCTTGAAGGCTTTACCCACATGCAAAAAGTCCTGTGGCGACGGGCGAGGGTCAAAACGGCAGGTGAAAGATGCACTGGGAGCCGCAGACTCAACCCTGCATGCAGGCGGTTCAGGATATTGGTCATTTGAGACTGACCGGAGATGACAGTCTCTTGGGGCAGCACCCTGAACGACCAAGCAGCCTTTCCAAGGACAGCACTGCTTGCTCCACTTGGAGAGGGGCCTAGAAAAGGTGGCCTAAACAAAGCTCATCTCCACTTTCACCCGGTTGGTTAACCGCAGACCAACGGGCATCTTCCTCCAATGCGGTCGCACAAAGAAAAGTCAAAGGCATGCACCTGCCTCCAAAGGTGTACCTAAATTAACTCTAACATGTTGGAACATCAGAACCATGCTCGATTCTGCAGATAGCGGACGTCCTGAGCGTCGGTCTGCCCTAATTGCCCATGAGCTGGCTCGTCTCAACATCGACATTGCCGCTCTCAGTGAAGTTCGCCTTCATGAAGAAGGCAGCCGCAGAGAACATGGTGCCGGTTACACACTCTTTTGGTCAGGTAAGCCCAGAACTGAAAAACACCTCTCAGGAGTCGGCTTCATGATCAAAAACTCTATTGTTCCTAAACTCGAAAATCTGCCGACAGGTCACTCTGACCGCATTATCTCCCTACGCCTTCCACTAAACAACAAGCAACATGTTGTCATCTTTAGTATATATGCCCCAACTCTCCAAGCTGACCCTGCTGAAAAAGATAAATTTTACACTGACCTGCGCCTCCTTACCCAAAAGGTCCCTGCAGACGATAAGATCATTATCCTTGGTGATTTCAACGCCAGAGTAGGCAAGAATTTTGAAGTTTGGAAAGGTGTATTAGGCAAGCATGGTGTTGGAAACTGCAATGATAATGGTCGACTTCTGCTAGAATTCTGTGCAGAGCAACAACTCACCATCACTAATACTATCTTTCAGCAGAAAGATAGTCTGAAGACAACCTGGATGCACCCCCGTTCTAAGCATTGGCACCTCATCGATTATGTCCTGGTGCGACGGAGAGATGTCCGCGATGTCCATCACACCCGCGTGATGCCCAGCGCAGAATGCCAAACAGACCATCGGCTGGTGCGCTGTAAACTCAATTTCAAGATCAAAATCAAACCAAAAAGGGGCAGCATCCCAAGGAGAAAACTCCAAGTTAACAATCTCCAATCAGCCACAGTAAGAGACAGTTTCCAGGCAAACCTTCAAACTAAGCTCGATAACATTCCCACAGTTTCTGCAGATTCCTCTCCTGAAACAATCTGGCATCATATTAAAAACAGCATCCTGCAATCCTCCGAAGAATCCTTAGGGTTCTCCCTCAAGAAGAACAAGGATTGGTTTGACGAAAACAACCAAGAAATCCAAGACTTGTTGAGGAAGAAGAGAACCGCCCACCAAGCACACCTTGCACTGCCATCCTGTCACGCAAGAAAAACAGCCTTTCGTCTTGCATGCAGCGAGCTCCAACAGAAACTCCGTGACATCCAGAACAAGTGGTGGATTGATCTAGCTGAAAAAACTCAATTATGCGCAGATACAGGTGATCACAGAGGTTTCTATGAGGCCTTGAAAACAGCATACGGGCCTACATACCAGGTACAAAGCCCTCTACTCAGCACAGATGGTCAAACACTTCTGACAGATAAAACCTCCATTCTGAATTGATGGTCTGAACACTTTCAGACTCTATTCAGTACCAACCGCACAGTCCAAGACTCAGCAATTCAGTCCATCACACAACAACCAGTAAAGTATTAATTGGATACTGCCCCCACTTTAGGAGAAACCCTCAAGGCCATACAGCAGGTGAAAATCGGCAAGGCAGCTGGGATTGATGGAATTCCACCTGAAATCTGGAAACATGGGGGCCCTGCACTCCACACCAAATTCCATGAGTTCGTGGCGCGCTGTTGGGAACTCGGCGAACTACCATCTGACCTTCGTGATGCAGTCATCATCACCTTGTATAAGAAGAAAGGAATTAAATCTGACTGCTCAAACTATCGTGGTATTACTCTGCTCTCCATTGCTGGCAAAATCCTGGCAAGAATACTCTTGAACAGACTAATACCCACTATAGCAGAAGGTATCCTTCCTGAAAGTCAGTGTGGTTTCAGAGCCAACAGGAGCACCACAGACATGGTATTTGTCCTCAGACAACTGCAAGAGAAGTGTAGGGAACAGAACAAAGGTCTCTATGTAACCTTTGTCGACCTCACCAAGGCTTTTGACACTGTGAGCAGAAAAGGTCTGTGGCAGATTTTGGAACGTTTAGGTTGTCCCCCTAAATTCCTCAAAATGATTATCTCACTCCATGAGGATCAGCATGGCCAAGTCAGATATGGCAACACACTTTCTGAGCCCTTTTTAATTAAGAATGGTGTGAAACAAGGCTGCGTTCTCGCTCCTACCCTATTCACCGTCTTCTTTAGCATGATGCTCCAAAGGGCCACAGCAGACCTCAAGGATCAGGACGGTATCTACATTCGATACCGTACTGATGGAAGTCTATTCAATCTAAGGCGACTGAAGGCCCACACTAAGACCTTAAACCATCTTGTCCGGGAGCTGCTTTATGCTGATGACGCCGCCCTTGTTGCCCACACAGAAGCAGCTCTGCAGCGTTTAACATCCTGCTTTGCAGATGCTGCTGAGCTCTTTGGTCTGGAGGTCAGCTTAAAGAAGACAGAGGTCCTCCATCAGCCTGCACCTCAGGATGTCCCCCATCATCCCCACATCACCATTGGTCAATCAGAGCTCAAATCAGTCCAACAGTTTAATTACCTCGGTAGCCTCATCTCCTCAGATGGTAAGATTGACGGAGAGATAGACAACAGATTAGCAAAGGCATATAGTGCTTTTGGAAAACTCCATAAAAGAGTATGGCGTAATAAACACCTGAAGAAAAGCACCAAGATCAGTGTTTACAAAGCCATAGTGTTGTCTACTCTCTTATATGGATCTGAATCATGGGTCATCTACCGCCACCTGCGTCTCTTAGAACGCTTCCATCAACGCTGCCTCCGTACAATTCTAAACATCCACTGGTCAGACTATGTGACCAATACATCTGTTCTAGAGCAAGCAGCTATCACAAGTATCGAGGCCATGCTGATGAGAACACAGCTGCGTTGGGCAGGTCATGTCTCCAGGATGAAGGACCACCGCCTCCCTAAGATCTTGCTTTACGGTGAACTTGCCACTGGCTGCCGCATGAGAGGAGCCCCGAAGAAAAGATACAAGGACTCCCTGAAACAACATCTCAGCCTTGGCCATATTGATCAACAGAACTGGTCTACTCTGGCCTCCAATCGGGAGGCCTGGAGACACACCATCTATAACGCAGCTGTCTCCTTTGAGAACACACACAGGATCACTCTCGAGGAAAAAAGGCAACGCAGAAAGAACCGTGTATTGCAGAATACACCATCTAAGGAGTCTTTCTGCTGTGCCTTTTGCAATCGGATTTGTCTGTCACGTATTGGCCTCATAAGCCACCAGCGTGCCTGCAGCAAATGTAGA
The DNA here is from genome assembly GCF_003945595.2 of Pipra filicauda. Classification (NCBI taxonomy): domain Eukaryota; kingdom Metazoa; phylum Chordata; class Aves; order Passeriformes; family Pipridae; genus Pipra; species Pipra filicauda. The sequence goes on along the minus strand of NW_024104509.1, from coordinate 3,908,069 downwards.
TAGAGCCTTCCCAAATCTTCGTTCGCAAAGCCTAGCCATGAAAAATGAAAGATAGAATTAAGTATTCACAAACCATGCTGCTATTTTCTGCATAGTTCTTAAAGATTAACATTACTTGTAAGGATTTATCTTGTGCGCTTGTTTATAATAGTGCCAAATATCCTGACATGTATTTGGTCTGAAAGGTATAGGGCTTCAGGGTACCAGAAAAAAACAATAACAACAGAAATAGAGATCCAAACTAATTTTAAAATACTTCTATAGACTCTTTCCTGAGCAGGTTGAAAGATGTTGTACCAGGCCAACCACACAGTTATTTTTGACTGAGAGGCCATACTTACATATAGATATGTGTGATTCTGCTGTCTGAGACTTGATGATCTGCTTCTGCATGACAAACCAAGGGTTGAGGCCTGCAGTCTACATCCAGCAGAATTCTCACTGCACACACAGGGTTTAATAACTTCAGAGGAAACTTTGTCAGCAGCTGTGAGACAGGTATTACTGCTGTCTCATGACAATGTAGGCACTGGATAGATACCTTTAGTTCAGTTTTGACCCTACAATTCATTTTATGAAACTCCAGGCATTATAGAGTTTGCTTTTGTGACTCAATGTACTTATTGTCTCAGAATTTCCATCTTGAAGTATTTCTGTCCAGGGTTTTATATGTCTGTTCTAAAATTGTTCTTTTAGACTGAGACTTGGTATTTTAAAATAAGTGTTTTCCTTATTGAAAAAAAAGGGAGTTGAATTTGCAGAAAAACACTCCTGTAAAACTAAACTGACACAGGTAGTTGTGTTTAATTGGACATCAGTGGTCAGATATTCATCAGAAGCATTGTTTTCCTAAACAAAAAAAAAGGCACAACAATAAAACCATTTTCTATTGACTATGCTCTTCAACAATAAGGAGCTTATATGATGAAATTAAAATATCTGAAACAGGTCAAATATCATCAATGGAAACAGGATATTAACTAAGTAGGTAGGTGGACTAGATTGAACTAGACTGAACTATTCTTGTTTAATAAGGCTATTCTCATCTTTATGTTCACCACAAGGAAATGTGTAAGCATGTTTAGGCCATTAAGGTAACCGTTTCAGAAGGTCATGAGGTCATGCAGATAGAAAGGCTTTAAACACTTTGTCACATGTAATAATACTAAAGATTTAAAAAAAACAAAAAATAAAAAAATCTTGAAAATGCATTTTTCCTAGTGACCATTCAAGAAGTGCTATTAGGACAACACACGTGACAATTAAAGAAAGGGTATTTCCTTCTCTTGAAAGATCATATGTGAGACATTGTTGGAGAATGAGATGAAATTGATTGCACTAACTGAAGTGCAGCATAGGTATTTCTCCCTCACTCCATCTTCCTAACAGCAGCAATAAAATAAATCTTAGCAATAGTCAGTGAGTAAAGGAAGTCATTCTTCAGTGACTGATCACTGACAAAGGTCTTTCAGGGGATATTTGTGCAAAGTCCTCTCTTCATGTGTCTTTTCTACAATGGCCATTTATTTTTCAGCTGGCAAATTAAAATTTTCAATAAAATAATTATTCTCATTTGGACGCCATTTCAAGAACAGTGTTTGCTTGTTTTCATTCTTTGGAAGTCAAATGTGTGTCCTTGCATTAAAAATATTGTGGAGATTCATTCAAAAGCAGTGTCAATATTCCATTGAGAAGATGAACTAATGAATAGCAAAGCAGTGACAGAAAAGTGTAAACAGTAGGTAGTTTACAGATAAGGGTGAAGCATTAGGTATGTCCTCCAGAACTGAGGCACAGCAGGATGCTCTCTCTGACGTGTTCTCAGAGCGTCCTGTTGTGCCTAACTGCTGCAGGGACATATGGTGTATGAATTTCTCAACATTGTGGTGTCATGTCTCACTCTTAATACTGTCTTGTGTAAGAAGAATACAGAACAGGGCAGTGCCAGGGAGCTCTTATAATCTGTCTGCCTTGAGTGCTCATCCTTAGCAAAATGAAAACTTCAGCAAATAAAAAGTTAGAGTTGGAGGGCAGACATAAAACCAGAGAATTTATAATTTAATGATTTAAACATTAATGGATTAAAAGAACTGATATATGTAAGCTGTCATTTTTTGAGTGTCAGGACAGATGCAACACAGATTTATGCTTGCTACCCTGATGTGAAAACAATCAGAAAATGAACTGAAGAGTAGGATTGGTTTTTAGATTTAATTAAAACTTGGATAGATGTGTCTGTATGTATTTTTCTCAATTACGTCTACTTTTTTCTTTGGGAAATTCTAGCTGCATTACACGTAGGAAAAAAAGAGATAGAGTATTAAATTCAGATAAATGTCATTCTCTCCAGTAAACATGGGAAGAACAGTTCCTGAATATCAACACGGAAGGGAACTAATACGTTTTTTTCCCATTTGCTGTCATATTCTGTATTTATTGTGAACATGTCAATTACCTGGATTCTCTACCAGAATGTAGGTTTTGGAAAAAGCCTTCATTTCCTAATAACATTTAAATCATAAAAAGCAGAAATGAAGACTTAAAATTTCAAGCCCTGAATAGGCCAAAGGAGAGAAAGCAAAGGAGAAGGAAGCATCTTGCATTTAATGTGATAAAATTATTAAAAATGGAAGAAAATGCAGTTATATCACCTGAAGCACTAATGTGATGCTTTTAGGAACCATCATGTAATCTCCAGTAACAGAAATACACTTTGAAATCCACAGATTGACACTAATGAAAGAGAGAAAGAAGACAACTCATTGTCAATCACTCTTCTCCAATTCGGTGAAACAATTGAATTGGTCAGCAGTTTGGTATAAGCATTTAGAGTTAAGGGTAACCATGACAATATATTACTGAGGTTCTTATTTGTGTAAGTCATACCCAGAGTGTGGAAACAAATGTCCACTCAACCCCACAGCCAGAGTGCTTGTTCACCTTCACCACTGAAGTGCCAGTGGCATGACAAGTGCTGTGTTAGCCAAGCCGAAAATTGTGCTGATATTGCTCTGTATCTCATCTTCTCACCCCTTTTGCCTGCTCTGTACTCAGTCAGCCAGAGAAAAAAGGTGGAGAAAATTGAATAATTGATAGGTCATGATTAATGACATGGTATAGAAATGATTGGGTTTCTTTGACTTGTGTGAGTCATGGAAAATGCCTGAACTGCCTGCTGGATACATAATCTGCCTAGAAAGCAGGAAGTTGAGTTGCATCTTACCACTAACAGTATCATAAAACTGGTTGGACCATTTATCATGGAAATTCTTCTGCTTACACAAATTCAGTGCCAAGCTCTCTGAAACTTCGAGACTTCCCAGCTGTCCCACAATAAAGGAACAGCTCAATTTCCTAAAATTGTCTTGCTATTTGAAGGTATTTAATTTTGAAAAGATGACATCTGCCTGGCATTTAAAATGCCACAAACCACAACCCAAGACATCGAAAGTGTTAACTTTAGGAACTACCCAGATGACCCTCATTGTTATCTAGAATTAATGCCTTGGGAATACAGCCTTACCTTTGTCCCTCATTGCATACTATTCAGACCAAAATATCCTCCAAATTTCACTTTTTTCCTGTAAACGTCAGGAATAATCACTTCTCTAAACTTTACTGATGTCCATAATAGCCCCAGGTTTGTAGTTTCCAAATTAGTCTTTATGAAAAGTGGGAAATGTTTGGTTGATGGAAATGAATTTATGGACTACTCAAGACGGCACTGAAAAGCAGTGAAACTGCACAACCTCTTGAGGGCTTAGTCTAAAATTCCTTAATCCTCAGGCAATAAGAAGCACAATTAAAATTCCAATCCAGATAATTTGAACTATATAGACATAATTTTTTTTTATTTCAATGAAAAGTTGTCACTAGGAGGATATTACAATAGAAAAACAGGTTTTTCCTCGTCCCTTTTTCTGTCTGCTTGATTAGGAAAGCCAGCAATAATATTATTTAAAAACTATTCTTAAAAAAAGACATGGCTATACCTTTCAGTTAAGCTTCAGGTTTACTGGAAATTTTGAAGCAATTAGTCATTTAATATTGTAATAGAATTTCAAATCAATAGCTGAAACACTAGTAGAAAATAAAGAAAGCCATTTGGAAGAGATACAGAAGTTGTCAGATAAATGTCAATCTACGATATTGTAAACATTATATCTGCCAAAAAATGAATGCACTGAATACATTGTGTTTGACAGGTAGAAAGGACTGTTGAATATACTCATTGTAAATGCTATTATATTAGCATTCATTCAGACAATATTACTGCTTGAGCTGAACCTGATGCCTGTACGCACTCAGTCACACACATGCATGTTCCACATATCACTGAAGAGCAAGTACATTGCACATAACCATATATTCCAATCAAGAGAAATCCCCACATGAGTTGAAATAAAAATGTAAATAACCTCACTGTAGAAAGCAATCCAGTGATAGAGAAGTCAGGGTAAATTACTACATCCTTATCGTATGATGGGAATTATTGGCAATTTAATTAAGAACACATTGTATACAAAGCAGAGTGGTATTTTTTCCTGGTTCACAATCATACCTAACAAATATTTCTTCAACAAAACATAAAATCGAACACAGGTTGTTTAGGGGATTGTTAAAGGTCAGAAACAGAGGCGAAAAAATGTCTTTTCCTCTCAACTGATAACTACTAATAGTTGTTCTTCATCAACACTTTTTACAGTTGTACAACTCTTCATCTGGTCTTCAAAATAAATACACTATGAACTGTATGAAAACTTTCCATAGGACATTAGCAATATTTTCCTCTAGAAATTTGAATCTGAGAACATTTCTTATTGGGCCAAGCTTTTGTTCTGTATCAGCTGATTTAAAAGCTGAGAACAAGCTTTTTCCAGGCTGTTTCTATTTATTTTATAGATACCAGTATCAAGAATGTAACTACATTACTCTAAACATTGTGAACTTTGGTTTTCATGAAAAATGTGCAGGTGAACTAGTAACAATAGATGGATAACACAGGATAGAGATCATTATTTTTACCTGCATCTCTCGTATAACTTAATTGATATATCTCAGTTTTGATATACAGCAGCCACATCCCAGCTTTCTGTTAAGAAAACTAATTGGCAATTGACTGAATTTTCCCATATTTCTTTTTTTTTTGTATCTGACTCGGTCATGGTAAATATGATGCACCTTATTATTTTGTTATCGCAGCATCTCATGGCGCTATAATCTAACACAAGCAATATAGTTGCAGTAAAATAAGTGTGTGATAGAAGAGGAAAGGTATTTCTATCTTTTCCTATGATATTAAAACAGAAACTAGTGTATCATTAAAGTTGTGGAGATATGTGGAAATGTATTTCTCTGATGACCAGTTCGTGAAATATTGTATTGTGAGCTTTGGTGAAGCAAGAAAAAAAGGTTTACTGCTGTCTAGTGAGATGACCATAGGTTGCTTGCTTGCTCTCTGACTTTTCAGTGTATGAGACTGTTCTGCAATGCATGCAGTACTCCTGTGCAAATGGGCTAAAATCCTGTTGTCTCTTCGGGGTCTTTTGTAGGAAGTTCATAGCACTTCCTCATGTAAGTAGAGGCTATAGGGTCAAACTCATACACTCTTAAGTTTTATTTGCAGTTGGTAAGCACAGCCTCAGAATGAATTATGAGAACCAAAATACAACCCTTGGTTGAGTGATGAAGGAGTACTTTGAGATCTGATTTACTTAGGAAGTACTGCACTTAAATACTTTTGGTAATTTAGATTGTTTGATGGATATCTCGTCCCCCGCGCACATACAACTGCTTTTGCTTATCTGATGATTTAAAAGAGAGGGAAAAATGTTCAGTCTTTCCTTGGAAGGAAATGTGAATTGTTTATGCTTGAGAGGAAGAACTGGGGTTAATCCACACATTCTCATTGCTCCATTTGATACTCTGAGGAGAAGTGTTTTTGACTGGGGCAGTAGAAGCACCTGGTTGAAGCATGGAAGAAAAAAAAAATCAATTCTCCAGAGGGCAAATTCATGCAAAAGCAACATAAAAGGATGAACTGTTTGTGTGAGAGGAATCAATATTCACATGCAAATGAAGTCCCTGAAGTTTATGAAGCAGTGCCATGCTTAAATGACTCACTCCGGAATAATCACGTGAAGGTTCAGCTCTAGTTTATTCTGCCACAGGGATTTTTGAAAGCATTCTTTACCCCTGCATTTTTTATGACTAAAGGGTCTGAGAAAAATATGGCAAGTAGAAAAAAGGGGGCTTTGGGATCACTTATACATGAAAACACATTTTGCCCCAGAACTAGGAGTCTTGTGCAATAAAACTCAAGGTTATGTTAAACATTTTGCACCTGCATTTCAAAAAATCTCTTTCATGTCCTGCTAACATGTATTAGTCTTAAGTCAGTGGGGGCATGTAGATCAATAGTCAAGGGAAATCAAAAAGGCTTTTTCAAGGACTTTTCAAAAAGGTTTCTCTGAAGCTTTGGAGTTGTTTCACAATAGCTGTCTGCAGTGCAAGGGGGCCTTTTATTTTGAAAAAAAAATTAAAAGGAATCCAGTATAAGGGATGCACTATGTTGAAAAATATGTGTTATTTGTAGAGTCCTGTGTTTTGATTTCTATTCTTTGTTTTGGTTTAAGTCTATAAGCAAAGAGGATGGAATCTTGTACTTTCAAAGACAAATGGAACTAGATTATAATGGTGCCTTTCATTTCTAGAGCGGTTAGCTGGAGGGCAGCACAAAATGTTTAGTCTAAAAATAAGTTTAAATGGCTTTATCTAATATATATATATTGCTGAGTGTACTTTTCTGTTTTTTTCCCATTAAAAAAAGATCCTCCTTTTATAAGGATCTTTATGAATCTGCCTAATCATAAAAGGAGTACATTTCTGTCCCTTTATGGGGAACTGCAGAACTTTTAACAGATAAGAAAGTAAGTGTTCACTTTGAAGCAGCTGGTTTAACCACTAAAATTAAATTTTAATGTCCCAGTCCAGCATCCACTGAGTGTAATGGAGTTTGGAAATTGACTTCAGAGCAAAGAGCACAAGTTGAGAAACTTAAAAGAGACTGATTTCTTCAACATTAAGAATTCACGTCTGGTTTACAGTGTTAAAAGCTGGATATGATGAAATCAGATTGTCTGATCTCCTGGAAATCTCACCATGTGAAAGCTGTCCCTGTAATACTATTAACTTATGCCTTTTGCAGTAGGCTACTTCCTCAGACACTTATATTATTGGACTAGAATATATCCTTTCCTTCTGTATTCAGATTCTGAATGAGGAATGTAAGACAGATATGAAATGGGGAGTGAACGGCTCTGACTGACAGAGACTCTGTTCTCATCTACTGCATAAGTCTGCCCAGGCTTCATGCTAAAAGCCAAATTAAATAGGTATCTCACCAAGTATGGTCTGATGCTGGTGGAGCAATCGTTTATTAACTAACTGGTAAGTAGGGAGACTCCAAATCCTAAAGCTTGCTTTATCCTAACAAATCTATCCACGCAAACTTTTACTCATAATTCCGTAATTCATGCTGCTTCAGTTGTAACACTGAGAGGATATCCTGGATATTTTTATGTGCACTATAAAGGTTTTCTCTCTTCTACTCTTATTCCCTACATGGAATTGTTCATATTCTCAATATATTCATAATTTTAATAAGTAAAGGTAAATTCCAGATGATGCTGTAAAACTATGTAAGTATTTCCAAAAACAGGAAGGGACTTCCCCATTTGCTTCTTAGAAAATTAAGCAGACTTTTTTCAATAATTCCCAGAAGAACCATTTACCAAAACAAATAACATCTTGTTTTTTTTAATTTCTGCAGAGACAGGTTTGGAAAATGTTGGATTCCTCCTGGAGAAGGAATGCATCAAGACTTTTATGAAAATCTGGAGCCTGCAATTCTTAACTGTGAGATAGATCGATCTTCATAAGCTGAGGAATAAGAAGGATGATGATCTCTTCTTATATTCACGTATAATTTTAAATACTTTCATACAGTTTGACTATACCTGAATGCATTCCTCACCAGGAAGAGAGCAATATTCACTGGTTTCCACTAACTACAGTCAGGATGATCACACCTCTAGAGGATGTGACTAAGCACGGCAGGTAGCCCATTTTGGCCTCAAGGATGTGTTTCAGTTTCCTCTTCAAAAACAGTACACGGCCATTGAAGTATACTATTTCACACATAGGGGAGTAATTAACAGACCAATGTCTCCATAGAAAGATGGTGAAGCAGAGGGGCTTAGTTACTCCGAAGAAATGTTTGCTGAATAAACGGTATAAGCTCATGTTTTCCGAGTAGGAACATCCCAACCCTTAAATTCCAACTCTCATTTAGCTTGATTCAGGTTTTGAGAATGGATTTTTCCATTAAAACACTTGCTAAGCAGTTCAGCTCAAAGTCTGCCACATTACTTTTGCAGATGACACCAGCTGAGTGGTATGGTTGACATACCTGAAGGACAGGATGCCATCTAGAGGGATTTGGACAAGCTTGATAAGTGTGCCCATGGGAATCTCATGAAGTCCAACTAGACCAAGTGCAAGGCTGGGAGATGACTAGATCAAGAGCAGCCCTGTTGAGAAGGACTTGAGCGTGGATGAGAGGGTAGACAAGAGGCAGCCACGTGTGCTCACAGTCCAAAAAACCAATTGTATCTTGGGCGGCATCAAAAGGAGCGTGGGCAGAAGACCAAGGAAGGTGATTCTGACCCTCTACTCTCTTCTGGTGAGACTCCACCAGAGTACTGCATCCAGGTCTGGGGTTCCCAGCACAGAAAGGACATTGACCTGTTGGAATGAATGCAGATGAGGGCCACCAAGATGATCAGATGGATGAAGCATTTCTTCTATGAGGAAAGACTAAGAGAACTGGGATTGTTCAGCCTGGAGAACGGAAGGCTCCAAGCTGACCTTACAGCAGCTTCTCAGTACCTGAAGGGAAGTTACAAGATGACGAGATACTTTTTACAGGGCATATAGTGACAGGACAAGGGGGAACGGCTTCAAGCTGAAAGAGAATAGCTTTAAATTAGACTTAAGGAAATAATTCTCTACTCGAAGGGTAGTAAGGCACCAGAATAGGTTGCCCAGAGAAGTTGTGTATGCCCTGTCCCTGGAAGTGTTCAAGGCCAGGTTGGATGGGTATCTGAGCAAACTGGTCTAGTGGAAGGTGTCCCTGGTGTGGGTATTGGAACAAGATGATTTTTAAGATCCCTTCCAACCTAGCCCATTCGATAATTCTATGATTCTCGAATTGCACTTTTAAGTTCCCATTACAGAAGAGAAACTTCAAGCTAGCTGGGTGAAAATGCAACAAATAAAAGACTATCCATACATTGTAGTTCTTGTTTCACAACTTGAGGTGAAATGTTCATTACATTGTAGCTCCTGCTTTAGGATTATTTTTTCATTTCAACTTGGACAATCACTGAGTAAGAAACTTCATAAATCATCTCAGGAGCAGATACTGGTTAAGTCATACTCTTTTTTTTTTCTCCAGAGAATGCTCTAAACTCTGGTTGTACAGACATTTCTCCTTGTTCTTCTATTCTGGCTGAATTAACTTTATGTTCCTTGGTACAAAACTTGCACAAGATTGAAGGAGACTTTCTCTATTTTTCTTCTAATCTGATCTAGAAGTGTTGGGTAAGGCTTTCAATCAAAAGGATGTGGATTTGAGCTTCAGCAGCCTCAGATTAAAACTACTGCCTGGATACATGTTCTGGGCCAATGTTTTTACCTAAAAGGTGAGAACCACATCTCCTTTAGCAATTATTATTCTAAAGAAATAAATTCTCCCTTACAATTGAAAAACCATGGAAGTTCTGGATCCTGAACAGATGGAGGAGTTACTTCCAACATCTTGGCAGGTACCTGGAGCTTGGAAAAATACCAGAATTACAAATTGTCCTGTTAGCTAAGATAACTGCATTTTCCCATTCAGCATGTAGGGAAACCAGTCTGAGGTGACTGGTTGTTGGAGAAGTTAATAGTGATCAGATATTGACTCAGCCCATCCTGAGGTTTTTTCTCCAGTTTTCAGACATATTACCATTAAAAAACAGAGACACTTTTAAAACTGGCACCTCTAAGCACCTCTTTCAGGTGCTTAGAGGTGCCTCTAAGCTGTTAAAACAGAGCTGTTTTAACATGTGTGATGCTTTTCACACAAGAACAAGCACTGAGGAGTCTAAAGTTTGGCAAACATCTTGTGCCAATGGAGTTCGATTTTTATTTTGCTTTTCTCTTAATTTTAGTGGGACCGATTTTCACACTTTTTATTAAAAAAAAATTCAGATCTTTCTTTATAGCGTATAACTACAAATCATGGATGTCGAATAAGGACACAGGCCATTTAGAGATTTGTGTCCATGCTCTACTCTTGCCCCAGGGTCTGTATTATTCAAGATAACTGCTCCCGTATCTAGTTGCTATTGCTCAGTGTATAATGCAATTTTTAATTAGCATTTCTTATTTTTAATTAGCATTTCTAAATTTTTTTACTCTTAGCTTTCAGAGCATTTCCTAAATATGAGCATGAAGCAAAACTGCTCATATAGAGTTTTTGAACCCCTAGATTACATTGAATTTAATATTTATTGAGAAAAGATTACTTGGAGTTTTTTGTTATGTGTATACAAACAACTTCTTTTTCTATGTACTGACCTCTAAAAGAAATAACATTTTGTGTTTGTGTAAAGAAGGTGGTTGTTTGTTTTCTGTGTGACTTACCTTGGTTAACCAAAGCATTTGGTCTCTTGAATCCCATCATATGTGAGGGTTACTTCATTAAACAATGTATTTAGTGCAGCAAATATTCAGCATACATTTTGTAGTGCTGCTGGGACCTAGATTAAAATTCTAGTATTCCAAATAGCCCTTTAGATTGCACAACTTCTATGGATTTTATTTGTAAAAACAAGATATCCGGATAAAACTGAGTGAATACACTTACTACTTTAAAGAAAATTAAAGTGTTTCTAAAATGCATCATGGATAAATTGTATACTCTGGGTACCTTTCTGGATACTTTAACGAACTCTATAGGATGGAAAGGTGTCAGAGAAAAGATTATTATGGCTGTCAAAAATTAATCTTCACTATTTCAAAAGAGATTACATTTAGTTTTAGTTCTCACTATCTTGTGATAGCTATAAAGTCAATATTGATACAGCATCCAGACTTGAAAACTAGTTTGAGCTCATGTGTCGCTAAAGAACCATTAAAATATTCTCAATTAAAATGAATGACTTTTGTTCCCCTGCAAATTTCAGTGGGATTTTGTGAACTTACTGAATAAATCTACTAACCACTCAAATCATCAGCATGGCTAGGCTTCGCAAACGAAGATTTGAGGAGGGCTTTACCCACGTTTGTTACAAGTGCGCTGCTGGCTAAAGAGGCCAATATGAGATAGACAAGTCTGGTTGCAAAAGGCACAGCAGAAAGACTCCTTTAGGTGGTAAATTCTGCTAGGCACAATTCTTTCTGCGTTGTCTTTTCTCAAGAATGATCTCAAAAGCATCAGCAGCGTTATAGATGGTGTATCTCCAGACCTCCTGATTGGAGGCCAGAGTAGACCAGTTATGTTGATCAATATGGCCAAGGCTGAGATGTTGTTTCAAGGAGTCCTTGTATCTTCTCTTCGGGGCTCCTCTCTTGCGGCAGCCGGTGGTAAGTTCACCATAAAGCAAGATCTTAGGGAGGCGGTGGTCCTTCATCCTGGAGACGCGCCTTGCCCAGCGCAGCTGTGTTCTCAGCAACATGGCCTCAATACTTGCAATTGCTGCTTGTTCTAGAACAGATGTATTGGTCACATAATCTGACCAGCGGATGTTTAGGATTGTACAGATGCAGCGTTGATGGAAGCGTTCTAGGAGACACAGGTGGTGGTGGTAGATGCCCCATGATTCAGATCCATATAAGACAGTAGACAGCACTATGGCTCTGTAAACACTGATCTTTGTACTTTTCTTCAGGTGTTTATTTCGCCAAACTCTTTCATGAAGTTTTCCAAAAGCTCTATATGCCTTTGCTAACCTGTTGTCTGTCTCTCTGTCAATCTTACCACCCGAGGAGATGAGGCTGCCTAGGTAATTAAACTGCTGGACTGATTTGAGCACTGATTCACCAATGGTGATATGGGGATGATGGAAGACTTCCTGAGGTGCAGGTTGATAGAGAACTTCTGTCTTCTTCAAGCTGACTTCCAGCCCAAAGAGCTCAGCAGCGTCTGCAAAGCAGGATGTTAAACGCTGCAGAGTTACTTCTGTGTGGGCAACAAGGGCGGTGTCATCAGCATAAAGCAGCTCCCGGACAAGATGATTTAAGGTATTAGTGTGGGCCTTCAGTTGCCTTAAGTTGAAAAGGCTTCCATCAGAAGGGTATCAAATGTAGATACCGTCCTGATCACCAAGGTCTGTTGTGGCCCTTTGGAGCACCATGCTGAAAAAGATTGTGAATAGGGTTGATGCAAGAACACAGCCTTGTTTCCACACCATTAGTTATTAGAAAGGGTTCAGAAAGTGCATCGCCGTATCTGACTTGGCCGTGCTGATCCTCATGGAGTGAGATGATCATTTTAAGGAACTTGGGGGACATCCTAAACATTCCAAAATCTGCCATAGACCTTTTGTGCTCACAGTATCGAAAGCCTTGGTGAGGTCAACAAAGGTTACATAGAGATCTTTGTTCTGTTCCCTACACTTCTCTTGCAGTTGTCTGAGAACAAATACCATGTCTGTGGTCCTCCTGTTGGCTCTGAAACCACATTGGCTTTCAGACAGAAGTTCTTCTGCTATAGCGGGTATTAGTCTGTTCAAAAATATTCTTGCCAGGATTTTGCCAGCAATGGAGAGCAGAGTAATACCACGGTAGTTTGAGCAGTCTGATTTAACTCCTTTCTTCTTATACAAAGTGATGATGACTGCATTATGAAGGTCTGATGGTAGTTTGCCTAGTTGCCAACAGCTCACCACAAACTCGTGAAATTTAGCATGGAGTGCTTGGCCCCCATGCTTCCAGGCTTCAGATGGCATTCCATCAACCCCAACTGCCTTGCCATACCTGCTGTATGGCCTTAAGGGTTTCTCCTAAAGTGTGGGCAGTATCCCATTCATTCTTCATTGGTTGTTGTGTGATGGACTGAATTGCTGAGTCTTGGACTACTCAGCTAGTACTGAAAAAGGTCTGAAAGTGTTCAGACCATCAATTCAGAATGGAGGTTTTATCTGTTAGAAGCGTTTGACCATCTGCACTGAGTAGAGGGCTTTGGACCTGGTATGTAGGCCCGTATGCTGTTTTCAAGGCCTCATAGAATCCTCTGTGATCACCTGTATCTGCACATAATTGAATTTTTCCTGCTAGATTGACCCACCACTTGTTCTGGATGTCACAGAGTTTCTGTTGGAGCTCGCTGCATGCAAGACAAAAGGCTGCTTTTCTTACATGACAAGATGGCTGAGCAAGGTGTGCTTGGTGAGCAGTTCTCGTCTTCAAAAATTCCTGGATCTCTTGATTGTTTTCATCAAACCAGTCCTTGTTTTTCTTGAAGAAGAGCCCTAAGGATTCTTCAGAGGACTGCAGGATGCTCTTTTTAATATGGTGCCAAATTGTTTCAGGAGAGGCATCTGGACAATCTACGGAACGGTCTTCGAGCCTAGTTTGAAGATTTGCCTAGAAGCTGTCTCTCATTGTAGCTGTTTGAAGATTATTAACTTGGAGTCTTCTCCTTTTAGGTTTGAATTTAAGATTGAAGTTAAGTTTACAGCGCACAAGTCGGTGGTCTGTTTGGCATTCTGCACTGGACATCATGCGGGTATGATGAACATTGAGAACATCACTCTGTCGCACCAAGACATAACCAGTGAGATGTCAGTGCTTAGATTTAGGATGCATCCAGGTTGTCTTCAGACTATTTTTCTGCTGAAAGATAGTATTAGTAATGGTGAGCTGTTGCTTCACACAGAATTCTAGCAGAAATTGACCATTATCGTTGCAGTTTCCAACACCATGCTTGCCTAAAATTCCTCTCCAGGCTTCAAAATTCTTTCCTACTCTGGTGTTGAAATCACCAAGGATAATGATCTTACCATCTGCAGGCACCTTTTGGGTAAGGCAGCGTAGGTTGGTGTAAAATTTATCTTTTTTGGCAGGGTCAGCTTGGAGAGTTGGGACATATATACTAAAGAGGACAATGTGTTGCTTGTTGTGAAGTGGGAGGCATAAGGAGATAATGCGATCAGAATGACCTGTCAGTAGATTTTCAAATTTAGGAACAATAGAGTTTTTAATCATGAAGCCGAGTCCTGAGACATTCCCTTCGGTTCTGGGTTTACCTGACCAAAAGAGTGTGTGACTGACGCCATATTCTCTAAGGCTGCCTTCCTCGTGAAGGCGAACTTCACTGAGAGCAGCAATGTCGATGTTGAGATGTGACAGTTCGTGGGCAATTAGAGCAGAACGATGTTCAGGACATCCACTATCCATTGAATCAAGTGTGGTTCTGATGTTCCAACATGCTGGAGTTAATTTGGGTACACCTTTGGAGGCAGGTGTGTGCCTTTTTCTTTTGATCTTTGTGCGACCGCATTTGGAGAAGATGCCCGTTGGTCATGGTTAACCAACCGGGTGAAGGGGAAGATGAGCTTTGGTCGAGCCACCTTTTCTAGGTCCCTCTCCACGTGGAGCAAGCAGTGCTCTCCTTGAAAAGGCTGCTTGGTCATTCAGGATGCTGCCCAAAGAGACTGTCATCTCCGGTCAGTCTCTGACGACCAATATCCTGAACCACTTGCATGCAGGGTTGGGTCTGCGGCTTCCAGTGCATCTTTCACCTACTGTTTCGACCTTCACCTGTTGCTGCAGGGCTTTGCAAATGTGAATAAGGCCTTCGAGCCTGTGCAATGGATTTTTTAGGTGAGACGCAGTATGTGCGGAACTGGACCCACTCTTTAATCCTAAAGTTCATCTGCCAGGGCTGAGCGAGCTTGGACGGTGGCAATGAGGTCCTCAGGATGTAGGTTTGATTAGAGTGACCTTCTCTTATCAGCCCAGGTTTAGAATAAGAGTTGTCCTTCTCCTAGGATGACTGCCAGAAGGCTAACGAGCTCATCCTGCCCAAGGATGTATTGTATCTGGCCCTACGGTTTTGACCTGTCTGGTATGGGCAATCCTACCGAAGGCATGTACCATTGCCAGCATAGCTCGCAACCACATAGGGTACACAGGCTTCATTCCTATTAAAACGATTAGGGCAAGTCTTTCACTTCCAACTTTATTGCCACCTATCTATATTCAATCCCAAGGAAATACCCGGGGACAACCCTTTGTCCTGACCACTCTTGCAGGATGTAACAAATGTATCCAGAACATACTGAGCCTGGGCAGTAGCTGCAGGTGAGCCAAAAACAAACAAACAGACAAACCGTTTCAGCGCCCGTACTCACCTGGAGCTTGAGTACCTCTCAAGGCCCTAGCCTGGCTGAGACCCCCAACCCCCCAGAGGAAACCATTATCCACCCTGGCCTTATCCTCCCCCCCCCCGTGTTGCCTCATATCTTCCCACGCACCACTTACCTGCGACACTTCATGCAGGGCTGCCCCACCCGCCCTCCTGCCAGTCCAAGGACCCCCACAGTCCGCCCATCACCCTTCCCCCCCCAAATTGGACTGGCAAACCTCTGTGTGCTCCAAGGCTTCCCCTCTCCTCTCCCACGAGGGCGCAAAGCCACACCGGCGAAGCTCCCCATCTCCTTTCCCCACCTGGGGGCCCCCGCACCCACACAGAGGTTCCAACGGGGGGGGAACTGTGGCAGGAAGAATGTAGCAATGAACCATGGGAGTTGTGGTCTCCCGGGTTCTCAGACAATATTTTATTGTCATTGGTTAGAGGGTCACGTGACATGTTCAGGTGTGGTATTTAAACCTTGGCAGTTTGAATAAACGGTAATTCTGCTCTGGCACTTGTTCGTGTCTGAGTGGGGTTCGTGCCTTGAACAGCACCTCAAATGGCCGTCCGATAAGGGACTTCAGCAGGTTACCGGCAACCAGGAGCAGCAGCTCTGGGGAACCTGTCCGGGGGTGTCCATATCGCCAAAACCAAAAGGAAGAAAAGAAAGAATTCAGCGCGCTGGATTACCTCTGCAAAAAGGAACAAAAAAGGAAGAAAAAAGGACCAGAAGAAAGGACAACAGAGCTTCAGCACAGAGGTAACCAAAAATTGGCGAATATGGGAGGGTGGTTTACCCGTCAGGAGGGAAATACTCCAAAAATCAAACAAACAGCTGAAGCTATCTCTCAACTTTTACAAGAACAGAGTATAACCATAGAAGAAAGTAAGTTATGGGACTTGTTATATTGGATTTCGTTGCATGAACCTGCACTACCTCTGACTGGACCTTGTCAAGTGTCATCTTGGAGGAAAATAGGGAACAAAATTATTGAAAAAGCCAGTGAGGGAAAAACAGACGCCCTCAAGTATTTGGCTACATGGAAGGACATTATGATAGCCTTGAATAAGCACTACAGAAAGGCAAATGCACCCGGGAGAGCGGACTTCCCCCCCCCTTTTTTTTTTTTTTTTGTTTTTTTTTTTTTTTTTTTTTTTTTTGAGTTTTGATGAAAGTTTTTATTTCAACGGAATGGGGTGACCGTTACACAGCAGTTGCACAGTCAACGTGCAGAAGGAGAGTGGCACCGGAGGCACCGGAGGCATTGCCATGTTGCCCCTCCCGCGCAGCCGGAAGTGAGGCCGCCTCCCCCAGGTTCAGGTGTTTCGCCGGGAAGGGGGGAGAATGACTATGATGGACAAATGGACAGCGAGTCTATAGAGGACACAGAAGAGAATCTCCTAGCTCCCTTTAGCCAGGGTGGTCCACTAACACCCTTTGGCTGCGCAGTGACCATGAGACCGCTGCAGAACAACCACGCAGCAACATGGACACAGCAAGCTTACTCCAGCCGTGAGGCGGAAGTGAAAGTGCCTCTTCCGTCACCACCAGTTCAACCAACTCACAACAAATGCACAACAGTTAAAGCATCACTGTGGCTCTCCTACCCAGAAACCAACCCACAGCCCTCACCAGCCTCAAAACAGCTTCTATACCGAAGATGGCCTGATGGAGGAGGAAGAAGAGATATTGACTCCCTAGAAAGTTTAGCTGAGCTGTGGCAAACTGAACTCAGCGAGACAAGAGAACCAGAAAAAGGACAAGCAGTTTTGAATCCTGCAAAAGAGGAAGAACAGCAAACATGGCTACAGCTACTATTTCAGCTCGAGGAAGAAGATGCAGACTGGGAAAGCACACAGAACATCTGCCTACCCAAGCCCAGACCATCAGCAAAGTCAAAGCTACCGACATTGAAGTGGACTGCACGTGTACTGACTGTGTTGCTGGCGATTACAGCTGTTGGTTTTGTACTGCGAGAATTTCAGCTGGGAGAACACCATCCACCTCCTGACAGAACCAACAACCTAGAGGTAACATTGCAAAACACAGCAGACATACAGCTCTCAACTACCATGTTTGATTTTCTAAGTCACAAAAGGACAACTTTACTAATTGACAGATTATCTGCTATTATAAAAAGTTCTTTTGTGTTCCAGGGGGTAAGAATAATAATAAGAGGGGCCCCAAATCAAGTATTTACTTCTCACTATTTTAAAATGCTGTTGGACAATATGCCATACACAACATGGAAAGCCAAACTTAAACAAGTAGCAAACAGACAACCAGTTAGAATTTCAACTGCAGAAACACATAACTCTTTATACACAGTCACTGCAAGAGCCTTGAGAAAGCAAAACAAACAAAACCCCCATACAACACAAGCCCAAAGATGCTCCACAAAGTTGCAACATACAACAATACACACCTCTAAATCCACTCAAAATACAAACATGCAAAGATACCACTGGACAGTACTGCCTCAGGGCATGAAAAACAGCCCGATGATTTGTCAAACAGTGGTAGCCAACATCATACACCCTGTTCGAAAACTCCACCCTTCAGCCATCATCTATCATTACATAGATGACATCCTGATAGCAGCAAAACACGGGACCGAACTACAATCTACCTTGACTGCCTTAACTGACGCCATCCAAAAAGCAGGTCTGCAGCTTGCCCCAGAAAAAATTCAACGCACCCAACCTTGGACCTACCTCGGATGGAGGATCACTCAACAGGAAATCATGCCACAACCACTGACTTTCAAAGTAACGGACACTATGACCCTGAATGATTTGCAATGGCTTTTAGGAGCCATTAACTGGCTGAGGCCTGTCTTGGGGATCACAACAGAGGAATTGCACCCCCTCTTCGAGCTACTTAAAAGTGACCCAACTCTCACATCTATTCGATCCCTAACCCCAGAAGCAAAACAAGCTCTGGAAGTATGCTCCCAAGCTGTCGAAAACAGGCAAAGCAGACGACGACACCCTGACCTGCACATTCGCCTCGCCATCATATCCAGCAAGTTCCAACCTTTTGCTGTCATTTTCCAATGGGATCAGGCAGAATCCGACCCTTTGAGAATTCTAGAATGGTTATTTCTTCCCCACTCTCCACCTAAGACTGGACCATTAATGACATGCTTGCTAAGCTCATCATGAAGGGTAGAGGATGTCTGCAGGAGATGGATGGAAGGGATCCTGAGATGATCTACATTCCAGCCACAAAAGACAACTTAGACTGGCTTCTTGCAGAGGACGCTGGGTTTCAGACTGCATTAGCGGACTTTCACAGTAATATTTCCATTCACTTCCTGAAACATAAACTCTGGGTGGAAATAGGAAATCTACCCCTGATGGCCACACGTCGCTGCAAACTACGACCAGTAAATGGAATCACAGTCTTCACTGACGCGTCTGGACGATCGAAAAAAGCCGTCGTGACATGGAAGAACCCTGCCACAGGACAATGGGACAATAAGGTACAAACCTTGGACCAAGGTTCTGTACAGGTTTTAGAACTAGCAGCTATCCGCATGGCATTTGAATTGTTCCATGATCAACCTATGAATGTTGTCACAGATTCTCACTATGCAGCGGGGTTGGTCTCACGTCTCGAAGCCTCCTTCCTTCGAGATGTCACTAATCCTCACTTATTCACAGAAATTCGTACCATATGGTTTCTTATCAACCACAGAAAATTTGATTTTTACATAATGCACACTCGGTCACACACAGAACTTCCAGGACCCATAGCAGAGGGTAATCAAAAAACTGATGCAACTGCTATGGTAACTACAGTTCCCAAAATTCTGGAACAGGCTAAACTCTCACACCAGTTCTTCCACCAAAATGCACGTTCATTAAAGAGACAATTCCAAATTACAATAAACCAGGCCAGAGACATAATTATGTCATGCTCTGACTGCCAGCGAATTACCCCAATGCCAGCTAAGGAAGGGGTTAATCCCAGAGGCATAACAGCCAATGAAATCTGGCAGACAGACGTTACACATA
This sequence comes from Pipra filicauda, assembly GCF_003945595.2. Classification (NCBI taxonomy): domain Eukaryota; kingdom Metazoa; phylum Chordata; class Aves; order Passeriformes; family Pipridae; genus Pipra; species Pipra filicauda. The sequence goes on along the minus strand of NW_024104509.1, from coordinate 3,888,586 downwards.
TAGCTGAATTCGGTAAACTAAAATATGTCCATGTTACAGTAGACACACATTCCAGATACATTAATGCAACAGCACACACGGGAGAAAAAGCCAAAGACGTTATCAGACACTGGCTCAGTTGTTTTGCAATCCTAGGAATTCCAAAAACCATAAAAACTGACAATGGCCCTGCTTATTGTTCTAAAAAAATCAAAACATTTCTCACGGATTGGGGGGTACTCCATTCCATAGGTATACCGCATTCACCCGCAGGACAAGCGATTGTAGAAAGAGCTCACCGTACACTAAAAGAAATGCTTCAAAGACAAAAAAGAGGGGAGTCGGTATATAGCCCCCAGGAACGCTTGTGGAAAGCGTCATATGTTCTAAATTTCTTAAACTGTGATGATACAGACCATAGCAGGTACGAACGCCAACATAAAACTCAAATACTTTCATCTTCCAAACCACCAGTTATGATCAAAGATCTAATATCTGGGCAATGGTCAGGACCAGTAGATCTCATAACATGGGGAAGGGGATATGCCTGTGTATCCAAGGGTACCAAATTGCAATGGGTCCCTTCTAGATGTGTCAGGCCTTATATTAGCCCTCCACCACAACAGGAACAACCACCAGAAGAAATAAGTGAAGGATTTGGATTAGAAGAAACATGACCAACAAGAGTAAACACATCACACAGTGGGGAAAAAGAAAAAAAAAAAGGGGGGAAAGAGATATGGGTCTGTTCCCTATGTGTGTAAATCTACATTAACATTTCCTTAAAACAGGGATAATCACAAAGAAGCAATAAATGATACAACAGAACCAAAAGAAACATATAAACAGTAACCAATGCAGAACCAAAAGAAACACATAAACAGTAACCAATACAAAACCAAAAGAAACATATAAACAGTAACCAATACAGAACCAAACCTCCATGAGTCAAACACAATAAGGGTTTAAGAGTGCATGTGTAAGGAGAGAATGAAACGGTGGCCACCGGAGTATGAATGAGAAAGTTGAGTGGACGCATGTATGTGTGTGTGAACACAAGTACACTTTATAGCAAGACGTCTTAAACACTACTTCAAACAACACCACGTCAGACACATCTACAACCCAACACATTTCCCTTTTTAATAAAGATGATGCCATTACACAAAGTCACCCTCAGATAAAAGGTTATCCACACCTACAAACCCTGGGTAATTTGAGATTGTTTGAATATTGCACGAACCAATAAAGTTGTAAACAGTTCAATAAAGGCCTTGTGACGATAGGCCCTGTTTTTTATAATTAGTTGAAATAAGATTGGTTATAATAAGAATGTTAAAAATGTATTGTTTCTCAACTTGTTAATAAAAAGAAGGGGGAACTGTGGCAGGAAGAATGTAGCAATGAACCATGGGAGTTGTGGTCTCCCGGGTTCTCAGACAATATTTTATTGTCATTGGTTAGAGGGTCACGTGACATGTTCAGGTGTGGTATTTAAACCTTGGCAGTTTGAATAAACGGTAATTCTGCTCTGGCACTTGTTCGTGTCTGAGTGGGGTTCGTGCCTTGAACAGCACCTCAGGGAACCACTCAAATAAAATGGAGTTATATTGCCAAGAGAGTTTAATATGAAAAAAACCTAGATACCTATAGAAAAATTAAATGTTTGTGTTCCAATTAAAAGACAAAACATGATGCCTGGTAGTAGTTGAATACAAGTGGACAAGTCTGTACATTTCCCTTCCCTTTCCCCTTCCTCTTCCTCTTCCCCTTCCTCTTCCCCTTCCTCTTCCCTTTCCCTTTCCCTTTTCCTTTCCCTTTCCCTTTCCCTTTCCCTTTCCCTTTCCCTTTCCCTTTCCCTTTCCCTTTCCCTTTCCCTTTCCCTTTCCCTTTTTTCCCTTTCCTGCCTTGCCTTGCCTTGCCTTCCCTTTTTCCAAAAATATAAGCTCATAAAGCCTTAAACATAATTTTCCATCTTCTTCTACTCTACTAATTCCATTAGCAAGCATTTTTTTTTTGGCCTCTAAGGAGTACAAATAACACACTAAATAATTTCATGGGTGCACCTCTTTTTAAATTATCTTTGTTGCAACTAGCTTCTAAAAGCCACCTACAACCCTCCAATAGCCACAGAACTTTTGGATTATACTCTGGAAGTATTTATAAAATAGGATGCAGCGTCACACTTAACACTCTGTCATGAGGTATTGCCAACTAGGAAAAACAGCTCATTCTTCTAATCTCACCTAATGTAACATGTTCAATTTTCTTGTGTTCATTTATTGCCCCAAATTTGTTTCTTCTATTTAATCATGAGCCTTATTATCCAGCGAAGAAACTCATCAGATCTGAACGATATTTTACAATGGAACACAATCTTTTTTAAAAAAATTAAGAATGAAAATTAGCTGGAAACAAGCTACAGTTAGAGATACTGTAGTTATGCATTAGAGAGCATTGGTCCTCTATAGGTATTTTTCACTCATGAATGACTTAAACATGGTAAAGATATTAACATAATATATATCAATTATTGCCACTGTGGTGCATGAATAAAATACTTCCCACATTTTTTTTTTAATTTTTCAATAACTAAAGCTTATCAACTCTATCAGTTACATAAATGTGTGGCCAGGGGAAAGAAGCATGCTGCATGCTCAGTACTTATTTGCAATAACACCTTCTTACTTTTCTGTTCTGAAATGGTCTCAATATGTCGCCCTTATTTATTATGGTTGTTTTAATTATTCTCTGATTCTTGACATATTATTCCTAAAACTTGGTTAGCCAGAGCTTTAGAAAAGAACACAGGATTTCCAAGAATTAACTGGGTGAACTTGGTCAGTCCCTTGACCAAACAGATTCATTTGATTTGTCTGTTTCAGTGACCTTTTAACTTAAAGTCATCTGCATTCCGTTCATGCTTTATTTCATTTTCTTTTACTGGAGAGCACTTTGGAATGTTTGTCATGAAAAGTGCTACATAAATATTAATGTATTGATAGTGTTATGGCTTTTCAAGCCTATTTTTCATTTCATGGGTTTTAAGAGCAACAAAATTTACTGACTATACAGAAAATATAGTATAATGGACTTTCTGAAATGCCCTGAATGAGATAAAATACATGAATTATTAATCCCATGGAAGTCAGTACTGTCTTGCTTATAGACGAAATTTTCTGTGCCAATCCAAGATTTTATATTCTACTGTGCAAAGTTTGTGATGAATACACTGTATGCCTCTAGTTTGTAGGTAAGCATATGTTCCTAATTACATTCTAAATATAGTTATATGAATTTTATGTGCACAGTGTTATCATCAGGATGCACCCTGAACCTCTAAAAACTATGAGGAACAGGCAGGGAGACATTCGTGTTGGACTGTGTTTCCTACAGGTAGTGTTAGCAGGCATCCTTCGTCAGAGAAAAGCAGCTTCAGATTCTGAATGAGACAAGGAGAGCGTGCTTTAGGGGTATCTTGTCTCAGTTTATTCCCCACTATTTTTTTTTTCCATGACCTGATGATTCCCTGTCTTTCTTTTTTAATTTCTTTTTTTTCTTTTAGTGGTTATTCTGCCACCTGGGCTCAACAGCTGAGTTATAAACTGTGAGGCTTGTTTATCACATCGTGGGAGGGAAGCTGGCAGAATCTGTAAATCTGCAGCAAAGCAGTAATACAGGCCAATGAAAACAAATGGACCTCAAGGTAAAGGCTACTCTCAAATCTTAACTCATCCAGATGTTTTCAAAATCATGAATGTTTAAGCCCCCAGAATCTTTCATATCTTTCATAAGGTAGTGGTCAGATTCAATTGAACTAGGGGAAGAATGCATCAGGCTTGGAACCTTGTCCTTATGATTTGCATCAATTGTCAACCTAATACGAACTGTGATAAATTTTCCTATCAAAAACTGAACTCTAAACATTAATGTTCCATGTCGAAGAAAGGCCTGAAGGGTGTTGAATGACTTTTTTTTCCCCACTGCAGTCAGTTATATCCACTTTCTCAAAGTTCACCCCTACTTACTGTCCTACTGCATCATGGAACATCTTTCAGCAATGTTGGCCCCTTAAAGGCCCTGGTTCCCCTTCCCTGTATTTTTATGACTGACTAAGGCATAAGATATCTAGCTGCTCATGAAAGCTTCTGCAGCTACAGAGAACAACAGACCAATACTTGATATTCTTCCTTATACACCTTAAGCCAAAAACATAGGTAATTCTTGCTGGAAACCAACACCAACCCTCAAACTGTGTGAAAATTGTGTAGTCAAATACTAAGTCTTTATCTGAGGACAGCCTGATGTATAGCATCCATCCATTCATCCATCCATCTGTCCATCTGTCTGAAGGTGCATTATATCATCTGTCATCATAGTCTGAACTTGTTGACTTTCACAACACAGAGCAAGATTCATCTAATAACTCAAGTGCTTGCCAAAGTGATATGGAGATTCATATGATCACAAGTGTCTATTTATATTTTAATCTCTAATCATTCTCTCAGAATTTGTTAGGTAAGTGCATTTTAAAAATCAATCAATAAATAAATATGTCAGGCCCACTTCAAGGGCAGAATGTATATCTCCCTCTGAGTCATAGTTATGACAATATTGCGTATAACCTCAGACAAACAGCAAAAAGTAGTACAGCAGTGTGGAAAACCTAAGAGCCAAATTGTACAACTACTTTTTTACTGTTCTATTTTTTGAAGCTGAAAAGTAGTAAAAGAGAGACTTTAGAATTGAAAGAATCTGCAGGTATTTTATATATTTAAAATAAATAATATCTCTAATTTAAGCTTGCACAGAACTATGTAGTTGTGTAATTTTGGTTTTTTCCACTCTTATAGTGTTTTGCTTGTTATCATGCACAAAGCTGAAAGGCAGTTACAATCTGGCTTTCAAAGCTTCCTTTTACTGTGACAGGAATTTTATTCCTTTTAGTAGGAAAATTAGGCAGCTATTTAAGTTGTTGAACAACTGTCTTCCATGGTTTTTGCCTGAAGACTATTTGGGGGGAGGGGGCAAACAAACAAACTAACCAACTAACAAACAAACCAAACAAACAACAACAAAAAAAACCTGCCCAAAATTCAAACTACTCCGCTTTAAAATATAGATGTTTTGACTACATATAGAGCATGTGCAAAAGATTACAGGTGATGGTCATCAGTGTTTGCTAATATACCACAAAAAATTTAGCGTATTATTTCTTTGTAGGTGGTTTTCCCACTGATTTACTGGAGGATGAATGGAATAGACATTTCTGTGGAGAGAAATAGATGATAGATACCTGGCTACACAGAATTGTACTTTCTTCTTTTTGTATGAAAGATGTAGGAACCGCTGTCTTTCAATCTGACTTGTTCCTTCCAGAGCAGACAGGAAACATAGAGAATTTGCCTAAAAAGAATTGTATTTTTACCAATCTCACACAAGCTACAAACACTTAGTCCAGATTCTGAAGTGTTTTATGGGTTAATTTGGTGCTTATCTTCCCAATTAAAGGTAAGAGACAAATCTCTTAAAATACCCTGGATCTGTGCAGTGGTACTGAAGCACATTCCCAGAAATCCTCATTTAAAGATAATATTTTGAATTTTTACTGTGAAATTGTTGTCAGGGAGTGCATGTTGGTTTGTTTTCTGTCTCTTATATCATCATTCAGAAAATTCATAATGTCTTCTGAAGCTGATTAATACAGGACTTTGTTGAGTATAAGAGATGACCTTTAGATCTCTCATTTTTCTGCTAAATTTTTAAGAACTCTTTAAACCATAATACTAGCAAAATTTTTATTAAAGTGAGTTGTTATGATGATGTTTTTATTCTTTCCCCTTGAACTTTCTCTAGGAATGTAGTTCAGGTTGTTACCTTAGTATTTCAGTGACTTGCTTGCACATGTATTAATTTCCTCTTGTTCTCCCAAGACTTTGAAAACTCCAGTATGTTCACTCTGTGACCTGGCAGGACAGTCCATGCAGCTCTTTTTCTCAAAATCAAAACCAACTTCCTCCTTCTTATGTTTTGGAAGAGAATAAAGCATAGTTTGTGTATTAGGAATTAAAACATTCTGCTGTCAACAGAAGCAGAGTACACAGAGGTAATAAATATGTATCACCAATCTGATGACAAGTGAAAAGTGACTTTTAACGATATTGATACTAGAAGCACTGGTTAGACCTCAGACATAAAACTTCACAAAATTGAGTGGAAAGAAAGGTGAGTTCAATTCCATCTCTGTGCAAGTGGAAACACATCATATGAATGGAAATTGTTCTACAAACTGAGATAAAACAAGTATAGAGTGTTTCAGACTAGTAAAACACAGACCAAAAGAATATGAATATTGACCCATCAGAGAGGCACGTGAATAAAAAACATATCTAAGTCAAAGCATGCTGTTGGAATGAGATCTAACGGGTTTACAATTATTATGAACACGTTTTGACTAAGAGTTTAGAGGCCTTGAACTATCGTAGTCATAAAGTCTAGAAAGCTTTGAAACAAGGGTAATTGCAGGGAGAAAGTGGGAAGCTGATGTAATTCATCAGGGGAACCTTGTGGGGGTACCTCTGCATGGTGCAGGAGGCAGATGGCCTCCATCATCTGGGAAATCTCCTCAAATCTTGTACTCCCTCATCACCCATGTGCAGATTCAGTAGGCTAATTGCAGAGGAAAGCAAAATTGGCAGATATTACTGGAGATATGAAGAGAAGCATGTGATAGACTGAAATGTTGTTAATGTCCTAAATATTGTCAAAAGCATAGAAAGAATTTTTGTCAAACTGCAAAGAAGTAACTAACTCCCTTCTGGGACCTCCAAAGAATCCCCCTCGCCAATATTCCTCCTGACTGGTACTTGGAATGTGATGGGAACTTGAGATAAGACTATTGTCCAATTATCTCAGGTCTGAGAAGTAAACAAGGCTTAGGGTGGAAGAAAGTACCTGTGTCAAGAATTAGCCCTAGCTGACCTCAGCGGGTGGAGGAGGAGAAGGATTCTGTGTGTGTGATGGCAAAAATTCTCTGTGCAAAGCAGAAGAAGTAAACCCACCCCTGCAGGAAGACCACGTACACACTGGATATTCATGTGAGAGACAGCTAAGAAGGGGTGCTGATGACTTCTTGCACTACTGCCCGTTCTGGTTTTCTTACCACAACCGTCTTTAGCGCTGTTCAAGTAGTGTTAGATACAGCAGAGTTGACTTTAGTCTCCTCTATTTTTAGTAACCATCTTGATGATAAACATGGTTAATGAAGAAAGGTTATGAAGGCAATGTTAAAACATGTTTTAATTTGTAGTCTTTTCTTGATAGCTTAATATACATTATTCTTTTAAATAAGTAAAGTCTTCGCTTTCTAGCCTTCTTCACAAATTCTGAACTGTGTTTACAACAATTTCAACCTCACTTGGACTGCTGGAGGGCAGCATTTTGTTGTGGGAAATGTGACTGGAGGGAGATAAGAGAGAATAATGAGAAGAAGAGATTAGGTTGGGTAATAAACAAAAAGTTGGGAGAAATGTGATAGTAGCTGAAAGGGAGAGGATTGCCACCAAGTTGATTACAGGTGTGGAACAACTCTGCTATAAGCAAAGGCTAAGAGAATTGGGTTTGTTCAGCCTGGAAAAGACAAGTCTTTGGGGTAACCCAAATGTGGCTTTTCAATACCTACAAGGGGCCTGCAAGAAAGATGGAGAGATACTTTGTCCAACACTGCATAGTGACAGGACAAGAGGGAATGGATTCAAACTGAAAGAGGTCAGGTTGAGGTTAGATATTTGGGAAAAATTCTTTACTATGAGGGTGGCGAGGCATTGGAACAGATTTCCCAGAGAAATTGTGGATGCCCCATCTGTGGATGTATTCAAGGCCAGGCTGATTTGAAGAACCTGTTCTAGTGGAAAGTGTCCCTGGCCATGGCAGAGGGTTGGAACTATACAATCTTTAAAGACCCTTCCAACCCAAACTATTCTATGATTCCATGATTCTGTGAAAAGGAACAGCACAGTAAATGGAGGATAAAAAAGAAAAGGAAGCAGGGGAGAAAATCCATAGACAGAGACAGAGGTGGAAAACTGTACTGGTGACAAAAAATAACAAAAGCCCATCAGTTGTACATAGTGATGTGTTTTACTTAATTTTTCTTTTGTGTCCTTGATCATTTTTTATGACAATTACTTTGTATAAAGACGTTCGAAAATACTGGGATCTCCCATCACTTACCTACATGAATTCTGCCAAATTCCCATTACTGGCCCCTATAGGAAAGGCAGTGCAAAAGTGTAGCCTAGTGCCTTAACGCTTACGGCTTTTGTTTTCCCCTTGAGTTGACCCAGACAGGAATAATTGCTGTGAGATCAATGCTTTGCTTGAAATATAAGATTATGCTGGTAACACTTTGCTCAGAATTCTTTCAGGCATCCATGAAGAGCCTGCTCTACACATGCCAATAATTTTGCCTTTTAAAAATACTACTTTTTTTTTTTTATTATTAGATTGTTAACCTATTATTGCAGGGTAAATTTATTATTACTACAAGTTCTGATTTGGAGTTCTCATCAGGCACTGCTTAGGAGAGTATCTACATCTTGAGTGTTTTCAGTGCGTTAGAAAAGGCACTTCAGAATTTCAAGGCTGACATCCTACTTTTGGTGTCAACTGCTTTTCCTTGTGTATAAGAGAGGAATTGAGGGATTGAGGGTCTATCTGAAGTGCATAATATGCCAGCAGAAAAGTGTGTGGATACTTGAGTCTATGACGATGAGAGCTAGATAATTGAGTTCCAGGTAAGGAGAAGTATAGGATGCTATTTTCTCAAACACCTGGTTTTGCCTGCATAATACTCTCTCTGAAGTGGAACAAGCAGGGCTCACCAGACTTTCATTGCATTGACACTACCAATACTGATCTCGTTGATCATATTATTGCAGCACTACTGAAAGGTTAGACCTTTTTTTCAGGGAGTGTTCCTCTTATATGGACTTATAGTTCACATAGTACTCAAGGTATTGAGATCTGAGCATGGAGGTGAGCTATGGAGAAAAAGCAGGAGTTCTGAGTTTTGGAGATACTCATTAAACACTCTAAGAAACCTCTTGGTATTAGCTGAGCTTCAGTCTCCTTCAAAGTAGATGATAATGTGGCATTCTCATATATGAGTCGTAAAATCTGCTCTGTTTTTTTGGGTAAAACCTTTTGTCATGCGCTTCCTGGAAAGACAGTACAAAAATGTAGCTGTAGTGTCTACTCTTTATTTAATTGGACCATGTAAAGCACTCCTGATGCAGCACAAAGACTTTTAGGATGGAGGCCAAGATAATTACATGATGTAATTTTGCCTTTCAAGAGCTGCTCTTAGTTCTAACAAAACATCAATGAAGTTTGTTTTCCTTCAGAACAGACTTTATCTTAGAGCAGGAGACATGCAGAGTTCAGTGTTGGTAGCTGTGACACTGTGGGCCTAGCAGACTTCTGCAGCCTTTGATTCTCCTAAAATCACTATGTGTCAGATGCTTTTGAAAGAAGCAAAAGTGACTGTGTCACTCAGAAGTCTGAAGCTGGTGCCAAGCGTAGTTGTAAGACTATCAGCCAGTGAAATAGCCCTCACTCAAGATCTGTTCTTCTCATTCAGCTACTGGCTACTATTTAAGACGACCTTTTCTACCGAATTTCTTATGGAACTCTAAAGCAATATTGAAATATTAAATACTTTCCTGTACTGGTGAATGAGTATGGAGCAAGGTGTGGAGTTTTTTCACATTGATAAATGTTCAACTTTTTATTCAATTTCTTTTAAAAAGAAATATTCTGAACATCATGTGAAGTTTTTTGGTAAATGTTTCCCATTAGATCTAACTGATCATATTATAATTATTCTGACCTAATCTTTATGGTTCTTGACTAAGCCTATCAGATTAGACATTTTATTTTTAGAAAAGTGATTGTGATGATAAACATTTTATTAAGAGAGGTATAGATGTCTGTACTGTAATCATTCATGAAGGAAACTGCATCCTTTCCAAAACCATCTGAGTTATGATTGCCAGTATTTCCATTTACCTCTAAATTTGTATTTCTCTTTCTGTAAATATCTGGCTATTTATGCACATACACACTTCCACACTGTCGGGGAAGCCTTGTGCTTCCCCTTATGCTTCCTCCTTGTCCTTAAGGTGACCTTAATTTGACCTCCTCCAATTAAATTATGTTTTCTAATACATAATAATGTTTCATACTGCTATAGGACTGTATATTTAGCAGATGTAAACTGTAATGATCATAGTGAATTTCCTTGTCTATCTATACAAGCTGAGGATGCAAACCACTGTAGTTAAGTGGATATCACATACATAGGTAAGATATATGATGAGAGGGCCAGCTGGAGATCTAATTGTGTATTAAACTGGTCATTGGGACTAAGAAAAATTGATAAGGGAAATAATATAGATAAAATGTGTGCCTGCTGGAAATGAAGAAATTAATGTGATTAATTGTTTCCAGAACACTATATTATAAATTGTATTTCAAGGTTTTGAAATAGGGAGAATTCATAAAGTGGGTCACAACTGCTAAACAACTGCAAACTTTTCTGTTGTATCTTCCAATAAATCTGCATAACAATGGACTAGGGAAATAGATTTTTCTGGATGAATTTAATGAATTTGACAAATGCATGTATTCAGACATGTTGTAATACAAAGACATCCCAGGCTGTCTGAAGATGGTGCAAGGGGGAATGTCATATTTTTTCAATTAAAATAATATGCTTTTACTGTTGTTCTGTTATTTAGCTCAGTACTGTCTAATAAGCATATGCAGTACTCCCAGAGCACCTTTTCTTGTTATATTCTGGTTTTTTCTCTTCTGCTTCAGTTTATTTAGCAAAATTTGATTTTTGTGCCTGTCCACCTATAAGGTAATGATACAGCCAACAAAGTACTGTCAAAGAATGTAATTTCTTGCAGGCATATGTGTCTAGGTGTTTTTAGACATCATCTTCACATAGGCTGTTTTCAAATTTTCTGCTAGAATAATCAGTGTTCCTGAAACAGGAATGAAAATGAACAAAGTCATGGCATTTCGTCAGAATATTTTGTTGCTTCAATGAAGAAGATTTGATACTCTTCAAGACCATTGAATTACTTCAGATTCTCTGATATTTAGTTTTCCATGAGCTCCAGTCCTACAACTCTTACATACTGAGGCTGCTCTTTGCAAATACAGAATGCTTTGGAAGGTTCTTTACCTTAGCTGTGTAGATCAGGGCCAAAAATACTGGGGTGATGGGAATCCAAAACTAAAATGGGTCCCAATTTTATAATCACAAACATATGCATACATATTCCTCGCCTGTGACAGTCCAGCTTACAGTCGGTAACAGCAGAACTTTTCTGCCAGCTTCATGCAGCATTTCCTTTTCTGAAGTGTAATTATTCTGTGAAAGAGTAAGGAAAAGAGGGAACACAGCAGTCAGAGTGTTTCACTGAAATGTAGAGAGAATGAGGTATGAAGCCAAGGAAAGTGAAAGAATATTACAGTATGAAGGTACAGGTGGCAATACAAAACACAGATCATAATATACATGTTTAAAGTGTTTTCTTACCTACACTAGTTAGTTTTTACATAATCTTCAGTAAAACAGAAGACAGTGTAATTAGTAATTCATTAGTAACCTGTTTTTTGCAAGCTTTGAAGCAAGAAAACATGGGTTATGTAAAACTAAATATTAGAAATTAATACTACATTTGGGGCTAACGCACAGTATTTATCTAAGAAAAATCTGGGAGAGGGTCCATTCAAGTAGAGGGAGTTGTTTTTAGAGGTACACCAGAATATCTGGAAAAAAAACGTAGCAAAGAAAATTGGTTAAGATTCAAGACACTTAGAGAAAACGAAATTATACTTGCAATTAGAGGGTGGACAAGAGGCAGAAGTTGCTTGCCTTGTCACCCCATTGGAAGCACTATTAGATGAGCTCTCCAGATTTCTCTCACTTTCAAGTGTGACTCAATACTCAGTGTTTTGCACATGCATTTCTTCAGAAGCTGCCTAATTTTCTTAGTAGTAGGGCCCTCTAAACCCAGTTTCAATACAATGAAAACAAGATGTGACCAGCAGTGTAACACTGACCCTCCTAGAAATTCCACCACTGGTTAAAAGAAAAGTTGTGAAACCATGTTGGAAAAAAAATCTCTAACTGCTGTGAGCACTTTCTCTAACTGAGAAGTTATAGTACTTTTCATAGAATCATAGAATCATAGAATCATAGAATCATAGAATCATAGAATCGATTGGGTTGGAAAAGACCTCCGAGATCATCGAGTCCAACCCTTGGTCCAAATCCAGTCCATTTACTAGATCATGGCACTCAGTGCCACGTCCAATCTGCGCTTAAAAATCTCCAGGGACGGTGAATCCACCACCTCTCTGGGCAGCCCATTCCAATGCCTGATTACTCTCTCTGTAAAGAATTTTCTCCTGATATCCAACTTAAATTTCCCCTGGCGGAGCTTAAGCCCGTGCCCCCTTGTCCTATTGCTGAGTGCCTGAGAGAAGAGACCAACCCCCACCTGGCTAGAACTTCCCTTCAGGTAGTTATAGACGGTGATGAGGTCACCTCTGAGCCTCCTCTTCTCCAGGCTAAACAACCCCAGCTCCCTCAGCCTCTCCCCATAGGACTTATGCTCCAGTCCCTTCACCAGCCTTGTTGCTCTTCTCTGGACCCGCTCCAGCACCTCAATATCCTTTCTGAACTGAGGGGCCCAGAACTGAACACAATACTCAAGGTGTGGCCTCACCAACGCAGAGTACAGGGGAAGGATCACTTCCCTGCTCCTGCTGGCCACGCTATTTTTGATACAGGACAAGATCCCATTGGCCTTCTTGGCCACCTGGGCACACTGTTGGCTCATGTTGAGCTTCCTGTCAATTAGTACCCCCAGGTCCCTTTCTGCCTGTTATGCATTGTTATGCATTTCAACAGCATTGATGGAATGTCTCTAAAGCTGTTTGCAACTAAAGCCTCATGAAGTTTCTTATTTAAAGTTCTGTACAGACTTTAAAAACCACTTGCTGATTGGCTATTGTTTAGATTTGTCCAGCTATATTAATAATTGTTCATAAGTAATTGCTTTTTCTCAGAAGAGTGCCTTTTTTGGATAAAGCTCACACAATTTTGTGAGGTTTAGATTCTGAACACGGCATTAAGTAAGTGTTGGCCTAGAATTGTTCCTCTTGCCTACTTGTGCATGCTGGTCCAGGAAGGGAATTAAGAGTAGGAACCATTTCAGACTTTCAGACCACCTGAAACTGCTCACTTCATGATTATTGTATTCTATTGCAGAAAGTGCTGCCTGCAGTGTCTGGGATAGAAGCAAGAGAGTTATTGTTAAAGAATTTCACTATGATTTGTAGCATGAAATAATTATGGAGGTGCCTAAAAGCAAATAGGAAAGATTTTTGTCAAATAGTCAAAAAAATTCAAACAAAACAGGCTCCATTTATTATCTTCTTAAAATTGTTGTCAAAATGCAATTATGCAAATGAGGAGCTGTGATCCCACTGAGTATTTGTTCCATTTTTTACGCATACACTTACTGGATTGAAGCATTATTTAAAAAAATAACGCGCACGCACACACATACACAGAGCCATACAGCTGAATTCAGGGAATGTGAAAGAGCATGAGAAATTCCCATTGGACCCATTCCCATTACATTACATAAATAAAAGAGAAGTTTTGGGGTGTGCTTCCCCTCCTCTATTTTTCAGAGAATGCTAAGTGTGGGGTATGAAGCATTGCTGAGGCAGTCAGCAGCACCTCTTCTTTCCTGATTTCTGCCTTGTTTCCCCTTTCATATCCACCAGCTTTCTTTCTCTTCCCTCACTCTTCCACAAAAGATTTCCAGCAGAGAGCAGCTGGTGCCTCGTTTTGGCTGCTTTCCCCAGATGCTGGGGGCTTTCACTAGAAATCAATGGCTGCTTATTTTCCCCAGTACTGTGTTTTTTATGTGTGGACTGACATGGCCTCAACCATACTGACCCATTCTGCTGTGCTGTTTCCATTCAGACGTGCCTCTTTACAAATAGCGGAAATTAGTAGAGGGCCAGTGTCAAACTGCTTGTCACATCTTGTTTTCAATCTGTTGAAATCAGGTTTATAGTGTCCTATTCAGAAGCCTAGGCTGCTTTTGAATGCACACAATGCATTTCAGGCGTTCCATCAGGCGATAAATGCAGAACTTCACATTGCTATTAAAAAATAATCATAATGATTAGTCTTTTGAATTTTCCGAAGTAACTTATTTGCTTGGAATTTGTTGTCTTAATTGCACTACGTCACTTGCTCATAGGTATTCATCTCCATAAGATGTATAATCATTCCTAGCTGATCTGTCAATGTAGCAGTTGTAGCATGTGAATAAGTTCTCCCATTGATTTAGCAGTAATGAATGAATGAGTAAGTGAATGAATGAATAATCAGAGAATTGCTAGCATGTATGCAGTAAACCTGAGCTGCTTATATTCTCTGCAGTTTCTAGGAACTCCTGTCAAATATACTTTTGGTTTTTATGTACACCTAATGAGCAACCATGCTAGAATTTCAATGAGGCTGAATATTTCTGGAGTTACACTAGGTATTATGTGTTATTTCAAAAAGAAGAAGGAACTTTTCTAAAGTGCTTATAACCTTAAAATTTCATGGAACAATGTGGGTTTTGTGACATTTCTCAGGACTTTCTTATGCAATTTAACAATATATTATTGATATAAAGTTATCTAAGCATTAAAGAAAACCTTATCACAACCTTTAGAACAATAATTTTAGTTCAACTCACTTGAAAGTTTTCACACTTGCCAAGGATTTTATCCTTGATGAGTGAAAATGCTTTGGGCATTTGAAGACATTATTGAAATAGCATATGCAAATGAAATTTATGTGATTTTCCGCTAATTTTTAACAAAATGCAGAGGTTTGGAGCTCCAGATACAAGCACGACTCTCTACATGCTCTAAAGAAGCTGCTGTCATGTACTTGTGAGAACTTTCAAAGGGTTAACCTAGGGATATTTATTTGAATCTCAATATGTGTTTATTCAAAGGAACGGTCAGCCACAATTTTCCCTTTTCTTCAGAAAGAGAAGAAATCAAATGGGGGTGTCAAAAATCCACAGAACCTCATTGCAATAGTGGAAGAGAAGTTAAAAAAACCCCAAACAAACGTTCTGTAGTACACAGCACCCAAAACTGCTGAAAATTCTTCATTCAGTTCCAATATTCAGTAACTGTTAAGTTCTTAGGCCTGATTGCAAGGAATGAAGCTGTCTCTGTGCCAAAGCCAATAAGGGGCGTCATTTGCTAAGTGGGGTCCAGCAGTTAACACCAGGAACTGTGTGTTCTTGGAATCAGATCTTGGAGTATTTTTGTCTATGGGGACATTAGTAAAGATACAGATTTCCTGTAGACTGAATTCCTACTCCCTCTACTTGAGCCTATTATCTTTGGTTTGGGTGTGTAGACACTGCAGGACCTGCACAATTCAACAGTCTGTTCCTCTTTCCTCAAAGCAACTGCTTTTCTAGATCTCAAGGTTATAGAGACAAGATTGGTAGGGAAAGATGCGTTCTTGTCTTACAGACTGGCAGGATGACTGTTAAGTATGATTTAGACTAACTAGTGGGTTAACTCTAAGTTAGAAAATAGAAATAAATACTACACAGCTTTGATGATGTGGTATATAATTTCTTGAATATATTCTAATATCAGTTTTTATCTTATCTCTTAAGTCTCATGGAACTGTGCTATGTCCAAACTCCATTAATCAATGGTCTGACTTATGTTTAAAGAAGTTTTTCTCATGCTTTCCATGTATGACATTTTGAATTGTGGCCTGAATCCATTACGTTCAGTCCATTTTTTCAAGTTAACTAGACACAGAGCCAAGTAGCAACATATCACATCTTTCAAATGCAAGGATATTTTTGTCCAGAGCTCCATTTAAAGCAGTTTTCATAAAATAATTTTCATGGAGGACCAAAAAGCTTATTTTTCTTTACATTACACCTTAAAAAATGTATTTTCTTTCTGAATGTCTTGTGTCAAGAGAGATTCACTGAAGTCATTGCAGGTCTGCAGAAAGGTACATGGGCAAGCTTTTTAGGGTACTATTTCTTACCTGGCTTGAGGAATGGGGAATCTTGAACTGTCATTGTCAAAGACTGACATTAGAGGTTGAATTGTACACACCAAAAATATCTTGAAAAATATAATGTTTCCCTTTATGAGAGTTTTTATTCTTTTCTTTATTCAAAAAGCCATTTTTTTTTTCACTTTTGCCAACTGTTTTCAAAACTTGAAAATGTCTGGATTTTGGTCTAAGGAAACTCTGATGAGAATATGGCTTTGTTCAGTGATTTTTAAAAAATCTCTTTTAAATATTATTTCTTTGTTATGAAGGGGGGGGAAAGTCGGACCAGTTAGGCAAGGTCTTATTTCCCTCCTAGGTCTCCTTTAGAATAAAACAGAAAGTATTCTGATTGAGAGCAGAGAAGAGGGATAAAAAGAAAAGACTATTTGGATAGAGCAGAAACAGTACCTGATACAAAGGACTGAGATGCCAACTACATCATATCATCTCTTCGTTTTGGCAGAGAATTTATAAGGCAAATCTTGGAAGAAATAGGCATAGCTGTCTAATACTGCTTGAGATGATTTTTTCTTATTTTTTTTTCTTAATTAAGAACATGAAATCTGAACCTGGACTTATTGGACAAACTATATAAAATTTTTTTTCTAATTTTTGTTTTTAAAAAAGAAAATAAAATCTAAGATTGACTAAGAAAAAATCAAAGTTTTCAAAATTTTCAGTAGTTCATGCGATTAAAATGGTTTTGGACATGTAATGATTATTTTTCAACACTAAATTGTTTTGTTGACTATTTAAAAGTGCTCTTTTTTTACTCTTTATAAATCAGAAAATACAATTTTGAAATGAATGTATGAAATCTCATTGTCAGATACAGGAAATGCAAAGATCTTCCATCATTTTGGCTATTTCAAATGGCCAATTTATTCTAATTCAATTTCCAATTATTCCAATGTTGCCATAACTGAATTTTCACTGGCAACAGTTTGGAGGGATTACTGAGGTTTGAAAGAGACATTAACTCATTAGGCATATTTACAGCCTTCTCAAATTAAAAGTTCCAAGCAGAACTTGCTGAGTCTTAAGAGAAGCCAGTTAAATGCACTTGCCAGTGTGCAGTGTCATATGCAGGGAAAGGAACAGCATGTCTCTCCTTACAGCCAGTGCAGTCATTTCTGTAACATCCTACACATGATGAAGGACAAAAGCCATCCTTAATGACTGAGGGCCATAGAATCAAATGTTGATTATTCCTTTTTATGATCTCTATGACTGCCAGCCTGTGTATACTCAGGTAATAAAATGAGTGAAAAAATATTTCTCGTATGCTTACAAGCAGAGATTTCAGGCATAAAGTACTTTAATAACCGATAGGTATTAAGGGTGCATATTAGGCATATAAAGCAGTGGATGGTTTGGGTGACTACATAGAAGCAGAAAAAGAATCAGTGTAGGGACCAAATCTGTGAATGTAGACTGTAAAGGAAATATAAGCAGGTCTGTGTATTGCAGTTTGGAACAATAATATATTCCTGGAAAATACTCATGTCTAGCATTTTTATAGAGCATACCTGCTTTGTCTTTTTTAGTGCTGTTTTATTATAGTCAGAAAAATGAAACTATTTTACTATATTCAGAAACAGTTCAATGATTCCAGAGGGTACTAGTACACATACTTTTACCCCAAACAATACATCAAAAAGGTACTTCAAACACAATAGCAAATTGAGTGATGAGAAGTGTATCAAACCAGAATAACTGGCCCTGAAGATCACAATTCAAAAGTGGATGACAAATGCCCTTGGATAAAAACAGCGTAGAGCTCTTTCTCTCCACAAAGAACCATCAGCAGCAATACAGATTTCCAGAACACCGAACAAAAAAATTTGCATGTTATTTCCTATCACTGTTTGCAATAATTAGGGGATACAGAAACTGTAGTGTTATATATATGACTCTTAGTAATGAAGGATATTAAATTAATGATGTGCATAGAAGCATTAATTTATTCTCTTTCCAATAACTATTTCCATGTGATCTTGTAGTAGGTTGCATAGCAGTAGTGATATGCCTCAACCAAAGTATTACAGCTACAGGCTGAATTTTAAGACAACCAATCTCTTCCACCTCTATGTATGCTAATAACAGCGACTACCTCTTCTACAACACCTTGCTCCCCAGAAACATGGGACTTTCAGAACACTTGGAATTTTGAAGAAATTGTGTACGTGCTGCATTCCTCTGTGTGTGTATTACAAACATATGATTAGAAGTCCTGTCATCACATCTTAAGTTTGTATTGACACAATAACAGCCTAGCATATGTGATGCAGATCTACATGCGAGAAGGTCTGGTTATATTACAGGGAAGGTATGCATAAGATGCTTCATGATTTCACTTCAGTACAACTTCTGTTACAATGCTGAAAACACTCTTCCAGGGACAGAAACCATGTTTTTTAACTCATGGTCCAGAGTTTTAGGAGTCATTTTCCTATAATTTCTATGCTCTTATAGTACAAGTGTAGAAGTGTATAGTGTTAGAAATAAGACTTTAAGACACAATAAGAAGTTATGTGAGCCTGCTTTTAAGGCTTCATAAATGTCTGCAAACCCTACTGGGTTTCTTGTTCTTGATCTTGATATTCTACCCTGATATAAGAAAGCACCTTTATTGAAGTGAACATTTACACGGTCAAGAGTCACTTACATATTTTCTGAATGGATATGAAAAGAAGTGTGCTTAAAGTTAGAGCCAACAGACATCCAAATTCACCTAAGTTTTATTATACAATATAAAAATTTAATTGATGCCACTGTCTTACAATAAGAAATCTGTTGATTTGTCCTTATACCCAGTTACTGTAGATGCCCTAAAGGTTAAAAATATGTTTTCTGCTTCAACCAAATGCTTATAATCTTTAAAAATCATATTCTTGTATTCAGGCTGCTTGCTTTTTCTTACAGCAGATACTCTTAATCCATATTAATATAATATGAAGGCTATTACAAAAACTAGACCCAAATTCTCAATAGGCACTTGTGAGAAATTTTGGGAAACTTTGCAGGATTCAGCAAGGGTCTGATTCTTATTTGGCATTTCCTGATAGAATATAAACAATCTGCCCCATTCCTATCATGCCACACTCCTAAAGGACTGACAAAGCAGCTGCACAGAGGGATTCTAAAACATCAAACGTCCTGTTTTTTTAATATTTGTGAAGAGAAATCATATTTCGGGGAGAACAGATTTAAAAAAAAACCCAAACAACCAAACCCAAAATAAAAAAAACACCTAAAAAACAAACACGGTGACAAAACAGAACAAAAACACAACAGAAAACCCCACCACCACCAGGGAAAAAAAAAGCCAAACAAAAAAATAAACCCAGAACTGAATATACATACATTTTGAAGAGTGGCCTTGAAATGTCTAAACTACAATATTCAACATTCAGGTTTTTTTTTCATTTAGAGGGGAATCTTCCAATGATCTGTCATTCAAGACTTTTGACAGTAAATGGAATTTCTACAGGATTTGTAGAAACTTTTGACAAATAAAGTGTGAAGTTGATGCCCAATTATTTAGATACTGACTCTAGATGCACCTCTACAGTTAATGTCAGTATAGTTACTGAGGTTAATGGGACCCCTTAAGCCAGAACAGAAATCCATTCAACTAACAAAAGTGAAAGAGAAGTAGAGTTCAGAAGTAGAGTTCAGAAGTAGAGTTCAGTTTTTGTAAGTGATGCATGTGAGAGGACATCTTTAAGACTCCTGTAATAGCTACACTGTTGGGCTTGTATTAACGGTGAGCTAAGAAATCTTCCGGTAATCATCTGTGCTGTCAGCCTTTCTGATATTTCAGGCTTTTACACTTCTGCGATAAAGGAAAAATACAGGATCCTAGGGCAATGTATGATATAATACTCAATATATAAATACTTAATTATTACTACTGAGATAAAGGATTTAAATTATTTGGGCACGTCCTTTCTAGCCAGTGGCGCTTTCTGTTTCAAGACAAAGCCTACAGTATCACAAGCTCAGACATGTATCTGTAAATATCTGAGAGGCAAGTCCATTAATTGTAAAGTAAATAGTCTGATTTAGTATTGAAATCTATTTTTCTGGCTGTCCCATGACAAGGGCTGGTTTTTGATTCAGTGCCACTTAAGATAGGAAGTTATATGATTGATGAGCAATCCTTTATTGGCTCTCAACCTGTAAAAGGTAAGATTTTAACACTATACTGAGTGCTATGTAACACCTGGGTGCCTGCAAGCACATATACATAGTATCCCACACTGTCTTTATATTTCAGAGATATTCACTGGTAAAATATTCTGGTTTTTTTTGGTTTGGGATTCTTTCCTACCCTTGTCTTCTCTTTTCAGTAACTACACATGCTTCTAGCACAACCACAGTCCATTTCATTGGTCCTATGAATACACTGTAATTTGCCCTTCATTTGTTAAATAAATAAAGAGCAACTCATATATATCACCAGTGTAGAAAATTCAACAGTCTCAACAGGAAAGCAGAAGCTTTGCAAAAGTCTCTCTGCTTATAAAATGCTTATCACACAGGTCAAGCTTGATATGTCCTAGTAATACACAGTGAGTGTCTTTGGGTGGGATTAGTGCTTGTTTGCAATAATGGCAACGCTATGCCAACTGAGTAAGCTTTCTTATTTCAGATATAACCCTTATTTCACAGGCATGTATTTTTCATACACAGCAGTATGCTGTGTTTGGTACCCTGCTGACGAATGCTCCGTTAAGCTGCAAAAACAATTTCAGTGAGTTATATTGTTTGGACAACAGAATTTATTGACCCATCTTTTCAGGCACTGGTTACACTTTGAAAAAAGTTGGTTGGTGCAGTTACTTTGCGATCTGTGGCAGCAATAAGAAAATATGAGGGTGATGGTCATGATTCTTACTGACAACTTATGTCCTGGTATCTAATAACAGCTGACAAAAAGGCACCTGCATATGTTCCCTGAATTCTTTAAAGGTTACAGACTCAAAGGCAGAAAAAACCAAAAGAACACAATGCAAAGTGATTTTGATGTGCAAATTTTGTTTACATGAACTAAGTATTGCAGAAATCATAATAAGACCAACATCTAAAAATGTTATCAGTAGCAATACCACCAGGGTTTCTATTTCTAATGAGCCCAGTCATATCAAAGCTCTGGCAAAGATGAGAAATGAAATAGCATCATGTATTTTTCTTAAGTTGAATTCCTTTGGGTTCTATTCCTACAGCATTTATCAAAACAGCACTTTTCAGTAGCTCCTCTGAGGAAAACAGCATTCCATTTCAGTTCACAAAGTTAGTGTGATATTTTTGGACCAAACAGGGGCAGACGGGAGGGTGGGAGATGGGGAGGAAGGGGAAAAAACAAGCAAAACCCATCAGTTGAACAAAAGAGAGGAATTAGGTCTTTCGCATTTTGCAATACATCAGTATTTTCTTGGAAATCAGATCAAAAATTTACGTAGTAACTGCCATGGAGGGGACAATGGCAGAAAGCACTTGTGTATCATATCATAACAAGTTATCATAAACACAGCTAATTCTTTGAACAGTAATTTGAACACTGGGATAAAAATACAGATGCTGTCTATTCTGTCTCCTCTTTATTAACCTAACTGTGTCAATCTACTTTTTTTTTTAAAGGGTTCTCAATATTTTTGTGAAGTAGCAATTCCTGCATATGGACTTAGTATTATGGTTTTTTCTCAGCATGCATGTTAAAAGCAAGTTGTGGATTCACCAAGGGCAAGTCCTGCCTGACTAACTTTTGGCCTTCTGTGACGGAGCAACTACATCAGTGGACAAGGAAAGGGCGACAGATGTCATTTATCTAGACTTCTGTAAGGCCTTTGATATGGTCCCCTATAACATTCCTATCTCTAAATTAGAGAGAGATGGATTTGATGGGTGGATTGTTAGGTGGATATGGAATTGATTGGATAGTCACATCCAGAGCATAGTGGTCAATGGTTCAGTGTCTGGATGGAGATCAGTGACAAGTGGTGTCCCTGAGGGGTCCATACGGGGACCAGTGCTAATCAATGTCTTCAGCAATGACATCAAAAGTATCACGTGCACCCTTAGAAAGTTTGCAGACAACACCGAGCTGAACAGTGCTGTTGACACATCTGAAGATGGGATGTCATCCAGAGGGATTTGGACAACTTGAGAAGTGGGCCTGTGAAACCACAAGAGGTTCAACAAGGCCAAGTGCAAGCGGTTGCACCTGGGCAACCCCCAGTATCAATACAGGCTGGGGGATGAATGGATTGAGAGTAGCCCTGCTGAGAAGGACCTGGGGTGCTGGTGGATGAGAGGCTGGACATGAGCTGGCAAAGTGCACTTGTAGTCCAGAAAGCCAATTGCATCCTAGGGCGCATCAAAAGAAGTATGGACAACAGGTTGAGGGTGGTCATTTTGCCTCCTACACTCTAGAGACCCCACCTGGAGTACCACATACGGCTCTGTGGTCCCCAGCACAGGTAGGACATTGAGAGTCCAGAGGAGGACCGCAAAAATTATCAGAGGTATGGAACTCCTCTCCTATGAGGAAAGACTGATAGACTTGGAATTGTTCAGGGTGGGGAAGAGAAGGCTTCAGGGTGCCCTTATAGCAGACTTCTGGTAACTGAAGGGAGCCTACAAGAAAGATGGAGATGTACTTCTTACAAGAGCATGTGACAGGACAAGGGGGAAATGTCTTTAAGTTGAAAGAGAATAGGTTCAGATTGGATATCAGGAGGAAATTCTTTACTGTGAGGGTGGTGAAATAGTGGTTCCGAAACACTAGAACTGGCTGCCCAGGGAGGCTGTGGATGCCCCATCCTGCAATTGTTCAAGGCCAGGTTGGATGGACTTTCGTATAATCTGGTCTAGTGGGGGGTGTCCCTACCCATGGTTGGAAAGAGATGATCTTTGGGGTCCCTTCCAACCCAATCCATTCTGTGATAATATGATATTCGTGAGAATACCAGCTCTGCCTTGGAATTTTTACCTAAGGATTTCTCCTCTAATTTGCAAGTACAACGGAAAGTACACAGGAATTTTTGCAATAGCAAGATCAAGTGAGAAGCAAAGGTATCCATTGTACTAATCCCTGGTTTTAGCACTTGGAACTATAGAGTAGAATTTGTAAGAGGCTGGGTTTTTTCCTTATGTTTTTTCCCCCTAAGCTGTTTACCTTTCCAATATTAAACAATAACAAATGCTAGAAATATAGGGAAATGAACTTCTAAAAATCTCTTAATGAGATCCTCTGTGAATGGGATCATCTCCCTTCACTTTAGACACACACATTTGAACTATTTGTTTAGATTCTCTTGAAGCAAAAGGAAAGAAGTATACCTTTCTGAAGTATGATTCATTTCAGTAGTCTACTTTAGGATGAGATATATTACATTCTAGAGATACCAATTTTTCTCCTTTGACTGCAAAATGGCATCTAGATTATTAACCTAGAGATAGGTATCTGTAACATCTAAACTTCTAATGCAGAAAAACATGTGAAGTTAGAGGACATGAATCCCACCCCATATTTCAGGTCTAGAAACATTTTTGCCAGTTCAGTTTAAGAAAAATACAACTATTAGGTGCAATGCATCTCTTTTAAGACAAACACAGCACCACTGACGCCTTTTTGTTCTCACTTTATCCATGTAGCTGTCAAACACAGGTAACAAGTTTGTGCTTATAGATAACGTTTGTAATTCAGATATATCACTGAAACTGTGCCAAGTCTGAAAAAGAAATTTAGGGTTACACCAGACATTTTAACATGAAACACTGTGAGACTGGGGTTTATACACCAAATATCAACACACGTGACAATGTGAAAATAATCCTATCTTGTGACTTCTGACTTTTTATTACATCCAAGCTGAATGACAGTACCTAGATTGGAGAAAATGTGACTAAGGAGGTAAATTAAAACTTGTTTGTGGTACAAACTACATCATGGAGCAAAAGGGTTAGGATTAAATGCAGAGATTCAAATGCTAGCATGAGAATTCCAGAAGATACAGGACTGGAGATCTGCCCTTGATCATGCCACTTACTGGCATGAACAAACTGGAATTGTGTCAGATACTGCATGTGCCAAGTTGATTGTGAGGGATTGAAAAGGATGCACAGAAAGCCATATCCTATTACAGAGTTAGCATTGTATGTAGTGTTTTGGAATGGCCAAATATATCTTCATAGGAAAAACTCTATATGTTTGGAAAAATTGACAGCCTAACAGGCTACATCTGGAAAACAACTTAAGACCATAACAATAAAATACCAAATTGAGACGGAGCACATTCAGTCACTGGGAAAAAATTCCTCTGAGTTATGATTTAAGCTAGTAACTCTTGAAAATTTTAAATGCTTGCCTTCATATACAATGGGATATTGCTCACTGCAGTCTTTTCATATTTGTAGATTATTTCAGTAAAACAAGAGACAATAACTTTGTGTTCTGTAAGCTGAATTTAAAACCAGATGCACATGTTCAAGCTATTTGCTGAATGCTATTTTTCAGGAGAGAGGTTGAGCATATGGATTCTAGGGATGAATATGCCACTGAAATAAGTACATGGATGTAGTTTCTAGTTTACAATGCAGCTGAGAGGAGCCACTGCTACATTTTTTCCTGAGCACAAAAAGGTGATCAAAGGGCACTTCGCTTACACTACACAAACCGGTAAATTTGTAGTCAAAATTGTTTCACAGGCATGAGAATGACACGGAAAATGCTTAGTGAGGAAGCATTGCCTTGCTATCTGAGCGTCTTAAAAGATGTCTGTTCAGATGGCAAGTGCTCAAACTCTGCATGGGTAAGCGTACAAACACCCCTTTAGAAGGCCGGGTACTTCCACCTCTGTGCTTCCTGAGACAGTCATGTAGCACCACTGCAATGAGGAGACAGGAGTATGGCTCCAATCCATGCTCCTTGTTACTTAAAGTGGTTTTTTTCCCTGGAGTTTTTAATCTCTCATTCGCAAGTGCTAGTTTACAATGGTGCTAGCTATTGTAGCTTAAGTCTGTTCTGGCAACACTCCAGAGAACAAATGCAGAAATGCATGAAAGAAGATGTGTTTCATGTGCCAGTGGAATTTTGCTTTCACTGAACAAGTGCGCTGGCTGGGAGTCCTTTCTGAGCTGGAAGTTTGCCACAGAAAAGATTTCTATAAACCCCTCTGTCATGAATAAATGCAGGGATTTTTTGCCATGACATTCAGTACCTTAAATGAAATGCAAAATGACAGTTACCTGTGCTGTAGAGCACTGGTACCTGAGGCACACGAAAAACAAATCAGTAAGCAGCTGAAGGACAGATTCACCTTCTTCCTCCATAACTATCTGTACTACAATTATTTGTTACAACTAAATCAATATAATTAGCATAACACTTAGACACCATTCTTAGAAACATTGGTAAACAGGTTTTTTGTTGTTTGCTTTTCAATAAAGAAATTTCTGTGAGCTTGTTTCTCAGACATATTTTAACAGCATAAAAACGCATTAGCAAAATATTTCCTTAGAAGTCTCATATTTCTAATTGTCATGTATATGAATGTGCAGCAATTGCACAGAGAAATGAAACTAAGCTGCTATGTATTCATAATACTGAGCGCAAGTGAAATGCACCTTCTTCAATAAGTCCACAGTTATCAGCCACCCAATTATACACAGAATAATAAAGATCCAAGGCTAATGAAGATGTTCTGTGGTTTTTACTTTTGTGTTGTGCACATGGCCTTCAAAGAAAGCAAAAGACCCCAGGGAATAGTTGTGATATATTGAAGACAAGTAAAAGGTAGAAATACTAGGACTCAACCACTGAAAATTTGGGAATTATTAATATAAACTAGAGACCTCCTACCACGTCAAGAAACTCATGTGGCACATGTATTGACAGCACTTCATGGACTTATGCTGTCTCCTATAGCCATAGATGCTTGAAACATTGGGGCAGGGGCACAACCAAAGGATACAGAGCTATTCTGTAGGGACAGAGTTGCCCTGAGTACATATTCTGGCATTAGGGAGCAACTGATCTGTTGCAGTATGGGATTTGTCTCTTACTTTCTTTACAGGTTACATCTTTCCAGGAGAACAATAGCGGTTAGTTACTGTGAGTGTTCGTCATATTGGTGTTTTCCTAGCGTCAGATTAGATGGAGCTGGAGAGCTTTTATTACCTACATTTTTACCTCTGTGTCATGGGTTTACTCGTCCTTTCCCACCTGGAACTGAAAATGGTCAGTTCCAGAGTGGACTTCCTGGTTCTGACTCGGAGAAGAACCAATCGAAAGCTCTGGTAACGCCTCTGCGAATGACACATTTAAGCAGCCAGAAAAAAAGGTTTGTGGCTCAGTAGAAATTAGAACCAGGAGGGAAGCAGAGAGAGAGAGAGAGCTGTCGGCCCTGGAGGCTCGGCCCCACGGCCCGGGCCCCTCGGGCAGGCACGCCGGGTGCCGTGGCAAGGGCTGGGCCCCCCTCCCTTCCCCACTGTGAGCTGGAGCTGGGCCGGCCCGGGCCGAGGGCAGTGGCCATGACCCTGGGTCCGTGGCAGCTGCTAGCCCAGACCAGGCAGCGGGGACGGGAGCAGCCGAGGCCAAGACCGGGTCCCTGGCCAAAACGTGCAGCAGAGCTCAGAAGAAATTCCAGAGAACGAGAGAAAAGCTGCCCAGAGTGGCAGCAAGCAGAGGCACCTGCAAAGGGGCAGCAGCAGCCACGGAGCAAGCCCCGTGGAGCCCGGAGCGGGCCCGGAGCAGCGTAGTCTGTACCAGCAGCCTGCTGGAGCCGGACCGAGGGGTGCAGGGAGCGCCCTGCGAGCTGCGCCAGGGTGGCCAGACTAAGTACAGCCAGCACAGCTACCACCGCCACTCGAATTTGCAACAGAATGAGAGAGAGAAGCCACACGCTGAGCAGGTTTATTCTGGGCGGGACTCTGGTGAAAACTATCAGGGTATAAAGAGACTGAGCCAAACCCCAGAATCTGCGACCCAGGGGAGGGGTCCCCTGACAGCTTACTCCCCTGGTAGGGACCCCAAGGAGCAGGGAAAAGACTCAGAGCTTTAGCTCCCTGTAACCATGGTGAAGATCATGGTGCAGCAAGTGTCCCCTTGCAGCCCATGAAAGGACCTCGAGGGGTGCAGAGACTCTGCTCACCCCGATGGAGAGACTTTAGGTATCGCCCTGAGAGTTTCTCTTCCTGCACTGATGCAGGGGGCCAAGGGGTGGTAAACAGTGTGTTTAATACTGTGTATTTTATTACTTTTTAGTTTCTATTCTGTTAGCAATAAATTCTAATATTTTTCCTCACATCAAGTCTGTCTTGCCTGTTGTGAAACCTTTCTCAACTTCTGGCAATTTTGTGAAGTTTGGAATCTGACCAGAGTAAACCCGCGACACCCTGCATCGAAAAAAGCCTGGTCAGAAGGTCAAGGCAGATGATTCTGCCCCTCTGCCCTTATGACACCCCACCTGGAGTGCTAGATCCAGCTCTGGGATCATCAGCACCGGAAGGACATTGACCTGTTGGAGTGAATCCAGAGGAAGAACACAAAGATGGTTAGAGGGATAGAGCACCTTTCCTATGAAGAGAGACTGAGAGAGAGCTGGGTTTGTTTGGCCTGGAGAAGAGAAGGCTTTTGATACTTAGAGGGGGCCTACAAGAAAGTTAGAGACGGACTTTTTACAAGGGTATGTGATGATAACGCTTGAGGAAAATGACTTTGAACAGAAATTCTTTACTGTGAGGGTGGTGAGGCACTGGATTAGGTTACTCAGATAAGTTGTGGATGTCCCGTCCCTGGAAGACTTCCAGGCCAGGTTAGACGGGGTTTTGGGCAACCTGGTCTAGTGGAAGGTGTTCCTCACCATAGCAATAGGGTTGGAACTAGATGAACTTTAAGATCCTTCCAACCCAAACTATTCTATGATTTGCTGATATCTTCAGACAAACATCTAATGATTGGGACTCTGTAGTAATATTTCACATTTGTCTGTTTTACTCAAAGACACAGAATCATTGTTTACAAAGGAAAACTGACGGTTTGATGTCATCATTTGAGGCAAGCAATTGGAGGCAAGTGATCCATTTACTGTATCGAAAATAGGTTAAAGTGACTAAATATCATGAAACAAATGGGAGAAATTACTTTTTTCTGATCCGGTAATACATGTGCATCCATTTCATAATGTTATGTGATAGATTATCTTAACCTGTCTTAGGCTTTGATTCAGATCTCTCCTCAGAGAAAGGGTAAACTTGAATTTGGATGGAGTTTCCAGTAGATCATGCTTGAAAATCATGAGCCTCTGTGTGTTTTGTTCCCTCTGTCTATTAATCTGTGTCCACAAAGTGGAATAGCATCAACACAGAGATGAAGACAGCCTCAAATGAGAATAGTTTGGTAGTTAGCTTGCTATTTTTGGGAAAGCAAGTTTCTTTTTCCTGCTCTACAGGCAGCTGAATGAGGCTGATCTAAGAGATTTATCAGCTCCAGGTCTAAACAGTCTTAAGTGCTTTGGAATTGGTCGTGATCTAAGACTACTACTGTATAAAAACTTCATAAATGAGATTGATGCCATCTCTGAGATTTGATAGCATGCTGGAGATGCTGTTGTCATCCAATGGTTTTTCATGTGCATGCAGTATTAGCCAACAGTAGTAACATTTCACTGACACCTTTAGCAGTGCCTGGTAATCTCCTCTGAAGGCATAGTAAGAACTAAGTTGTCAAAGGCTTGCACAAGGAAAGGTAAACAATTCTGATGTATTGGTTTTTATTTTTCAATATTTTTGCTGTTTGCTCATGCCTTTGATTGGATTTATCCTGAAACTGAATACTGAAGACTTCTGGAGATAGAACTTACAGAATAAACAGTGTTTCAGCATTGTAACTGACCAACTGGTTGTAAAGTTTGCAGAAGATTAATAACTCACAAACTGGTTAAGACTTAGTATAGACAATGGACTTCACTCTCCAGAATCTGGCTAATCTCAGCTTTGCATTCAAATCATGATTTCATCACTTCGTTTTTGTTGTTACCAGAGACATGTTTTCCTGTGTTTGTAAAACCTTCTGAGAATGGCAAAAAAAAGCCTGGCCCTGTTACATACCTCCTTTTGAAAATGGTGCTTCTGCTATTTTCTAATTTTCTTACAGCATTTCCAGTGAAGCTCTACAGCATGCACTGACAGAAGTGTTTCCTGATTTTTTTTTCTATCCAAGTTTATGCGATATCTGAAATTAATTAACTGAAAATGTGCTGTGCTATCACGACTTTTTATTGAATTCCTCTTACATATTTGAGTGCTGTCGTAATTCTATTTCAAGTGTTTGGGCATCACAAACTTATTATACAGGGGGCAATTTGATTTTTAGTGATACAATAGCTTGTGCCTCAAGACCACCCCTAAAGAGGCCCCAAGTGGCTTTACACTCAAGTAGACTCATTGTAAAAGTAATGAAATGGGTTGAAGCATGGTGTTTGGGCAGAAGGGGCGAGGGAGGAAGTGATACCCAACTCTAGCAGTAAGTTTGGCAGTACTGAACAATTCAAACAGCCTCACCCAAAATCAAAATGCAACATGACTTTTCCTGACTTTGAAAATAAAGACATAACCAAAGAAATCAGGGAAGAGTAAAGAAGACAAAAAAAATGGTTTTGACTGAAACATAGTTACCTTCTGTTTCTGTAGATCGCATGACCTGGCTTTCTCTGGTATGCTCTTTCCTATAGATTGTAAACTTCTGTGCATGGTTAGGTTTGTTTGAAGAAAAAAACACTATACACACAAAAGAATATCCATGTACCAACCCAGCTGTACCACAGTAGTTTAGAAATATCAAGCCCTCCTCCTCCACCACTGCCTATCCCATATGCTCTCCATCTTCCTCACTCTGCTTTTAATCGTCCTTCAGATGCTGCAGGGACGATATGGTACACAGCTTCATGGTACCCCCATGTTGACCCATGCATTCATCTGTTCTGCACCATCTCTACCTTCATGTATATGCTTAATTTGCTCCTTAGAACCCAGTACCGAATATGTTTTTTAGTTTACACTTTAAGATTTGGAAGTATGTCTCTGAATCTAGTTTCTTTAGATAAGACAGTTCTCAATACCCTTGCTTTTTCTACTTTTCATTATACCAGAATTGAATTAAATGTGAGCTTTGAATGATGCAGTCATGGTGAGGCTCTTTGTCAGCTGCACTAGTTTCCATTCGCGTCAGTTTGGTAATCTCTAAACTTTTCCTTTTATTTATTAGTCTTGCTATTTTCATAACTATATTTTTGAAGAAAACCCAGGGCTTTTCTATTCCATCAGAGTATAGTTGCTCCTTGATTTACTTCCTGAATTATTTTTTGACTTTTCACCTCGTTCTTCCCCTGTCTCGAGTTCTTATTAAACATAAATAAGATTTCTTTGGAAACCAGCGGTCATATGTGATATTTTGGAATCACTCTTCATGTTCTACATAGGTATTGTCATAAAACTATGATCCGTGTTACACAGTTTGAATTGCCACTTTTTTGGTTATCGATGAATTTAGCTTTTTTTTTATATTTGGCCTCATTCTGTTTGAGGGATAAATTTTAACTTTTAGGAGGCATTTGAATAATTGTGGGAATATGTCAGGCTATTTTTATTTTTGCTTCTGAAATGCAGTCACAGTTTGATACTGAATCACATTAACAATAAAATTGTGGGTTCACTGTGGACATGTGTAAGATCAGAACTTGATATCCAGATCAGAGAATGTGAAGTAAAAGGAAAATTGTTTTCCCAGTTGTGCTGTAAAGGGAAACGGACTTACTAGTTGAAAGGTGTCTGATTTGAAACTCCTGAATTTGGTTGTACCATGTAGTAGCACAGTTGTGATACTATCAGTAGAGCACACAGGGCATATAGTAATATTTTCTTTATGATAGGCAAAATGTCATCATCCATTACGCTTCCTTCAGGACAAAGAGATACCAGGGAAATTGCATGACTAGCGTGTATACACACCTTCCCAGAATTTTTAATACTATTAAAAAAAAAATTGATTCTAAAACCAGAAAGAAGTAATGTAGGGGAGAACAATAGAACAAATAAGTACACCTTTGTATGGGACAGTTTTACTGAGAATGGCTTGAAATGAGTCTCTGTGATGCAGAGGAGCTCGAAGCTTTGGCCCATTCCCAGAGATCTGACATCACTGGCATAAGTGAAACCTGGGCGGACGAATCCTGTGACTGGAGTGCCCTGTTGGACAGTTACAGGCTTTTCAGGAGGGATAGGCAAGGCAGAAGGGGTAGAGAGGTGGCACTGTGTGTAACAGAAGAGTTAGAATGTATGGAGCTCACAGTTGGCAATGGCACAGTTGGGAGTCTCTGGATAAGAATCAAGAGGTAAAAAAATAATGTGGATGTCATTGTGGGAGTCTAATATAGACCTCCCACCCAGGATGATGATGCCAATGAATTATTCTTTGAGGAACTAAAGGACACTTCCAAGTGAACTACCCTTGTCCTTATGGGGGATTTCAACTTTCCAGAAATTACTGGGAGCATCACACAGCCAGAAGATTCCTAAAAAAACCTGGATGACAACTTTATGGTACAGGTAATAAGGCAGCCAACCTTGAAAGATGCCCTCCTTAATTCGCTGCTTTTCAGCAGAGGTTGTCTCCTGAGTGAAGTAGAGGTTGGTGGCCGTCTTGGCCACAGGGACCACAAAGCAGTCAAGTTTAAAATCTCTGTTGACAGGAGGAAAAGTGCCAGCAAAACCTCAACTTTGGACATCAGGAGAGCAGACGAAGTCTGCCCAGGAAATTAGTAAGTAAGGTCTCCTTGGAAGATATTTTTGCAGATGCTGGGGTCCATCAGTGCTGGTGAATTCGAACTAGTTCCCTAAGGGCACAGAAGCAGGCAATTCCCAAATGCAGGAAGTCAAGTAGGTGAAGCAGAAGGCCAGCTTGGCTGAATAGGGATCTTCCCTTGAAAATAAGGCAAAAAAAGAAGGTGTGTGCCCACTGCAAGCAAGGTCAAGTGACATGAGAAGAATACAGAGATACTTCTTGCCACTGTAGGGAGAATATTCATGCAGCCAAAGCTCAACTGGAGTTCCAACTGGCCAGAAGTGTAGGGGACAATAAAAGGAGTTTTTTCAAATCATCATCATGGCTAGGCTTTGCAAATGAAGATTTGGGAAGGACTCTACCCACATTTGCTACAAGTGTGCTGGTGGCTAAAAAAGGCCAATGCGAGATAGACAAGTCTGTTTACAAAAGGCACAGCAGAAAGACTCCTTTAGGTGGTATCAACAAGACATGATTCTTTCTGCGTTGTCTTTTCTCCTCAAGAGTGATCCTGCGTGCATTCTCAAAAGAATCATCAGCGTTATAGATGGTGTGTCTCCAGACCTCCGGATTGGAGGCCAGAGTAGACCAATGATGATGATCAATATGGCCAAGGCTGAGATGTTGTTTCAGGGAGTCCTTGTATCTTCTCTTCGGGGCTCCTCTCTTGCGGCAGCCGGTGGCAAGTTCACCATAAAGGACGATCTAAGGGAGGCGGTGGTTCTTCATCCTTGAGACGTGCCCTGCCCAGCACAGCTGCGTTCTCAGCAACATGGCCTCAATACTCATAACTGCTGCCTGTTCAAGAACAGATGTATTGGTCACATAATCTGACCGGTGAATGTTTAGGATTGTATGGAGGCAGCACTGATAGAAGCATTCTAAGAGTCGCAGGTGGTGGCAGTAAATGACCCATGATTCAACCCATATAAGAGTAGACAGCACAATGGCTCTGTAAACACTGATCTTTGTACTTTTCTTCAGGTGTTTATTTTGCCAGACTCTTTTATGGAGTTTTCCAAAAGCTCTATACGCCTTTGCTAACCTGTTGTCTATCTCCCCATCAATCTTACCATCCGAGGAGATGATGCTACCTAGGTAATTAAACTGCTGGACTGATTTGAGCTCTAATTGGCCAATGGTGATATGGGGATGATGGAAGACTTCCTGAGATGCAGGAAGTTAAATGCTGCAGAGCTACTTGTGTGTGGGCAACAAGGGCGGTGGTGTGAGCATAAAGCAGCTCCCGGATAAGATGATTTAAGGTCTTAGTATGGGCCTTCAGTTGCCTTAGGTTGAATAGGCTTCCATCAGTACAATATCGAGTGTAGATACCATCTTCTTCATAGAGGTCTACCGTGGCCCTTTGGAGCATCATGCTGAAAAAGATTGTGAATAGGGTTGATGCAAGAATGCGGCCTTGTTTCACACCATTAGTTATTAGAAAGGGTTCAGAAAGTGCATTGCCATGTCTGACTTGGCCGCGCTGATCCTCATGAAGTGAGATGATCATTTTAAGGAACTTGGGGGACATCCTAAATGTTCCAAAATCTGCCATAGACCTTTTCTGCTCACAGTATCGAAAGCTTTAGTGAGATCAACAAAGGTTACATAGAGACCTTTGTTCTGTTCCCTACACTTCTCTTGCAGTTGTCTGAGAACAAATACCATGTCTGTGGTACTCCCGTTGGCTCTGAAACCACATTGGCTTTCAGATAGAAGTTCTTCTGCTATAGCGGGTATTAGTCTGTTCAAAAATATTCTTGCCAGGATTTTGCCAGCAATGGAGAGGAGAGTAATACCACGGTAGTTTGAGCAGTCTGATTTAACTCCTTTCTTCTTATACAAAGTGATGATGACTGCATTATGAAGGTCTGATGGTAGTTTGCCTAGTTGCCAACAGCTCACCACAAACTCGTGAAATTTAGCATGGAGTGCTTGGCCCCCATGCATTCCGGGTGGAATTCCATCAACCCCAGCTGCCTTGCCAATTTTCACCTGCTGTATGACCTTAAGAGTTTCTCCCATAGGAGGGGCAATATCCAATTCATTCTTCACTGGTTGTTGTGTGATGGACTGAATTGCTGAGTCTTGAACTACATGGCTAGTACTGAGAAGAGTCTGAAAGTGTTCAGACCATCGATTCAGAATGGGGCTTTTATCTGTGAGAAGCATTTGACCATCTGCGCTGAGTAGAGGGCTTTGGACCTGGTATGTTGGCCCATATGCTGTTTTCCAGGCCTCATAGAATCCTCTGTGATCACCTGTATCTGCGCATAATTGATTTTTTTCCTGCTAGATTGACCCACCACTTATTCTGGATGTCACGGAGTTTCTGTTGGAGCTTGCTGCATGCAAGATGAAAGGCTGCTTTCCTTACATAACAAGATGGCTGAGCAAGGTGTGCTTGGTGAGCAGTTCTCTTCTTCTTCAAAAATTCCTGGATCTCTTGGTTGTTTTCATCAAACCAGTCCTTGTTTTTCTTGAAGGAGAACCCTAAGGATTCTTCAGAGGACTGCAGGATGCTATTTTTAATATGTTGCCAAAGTGTTTCAAGAGAGGGATCTATGGAATGATCTTCGAGCCTAGTTTGAAGATTTGCCTGGAAGCTCTCTCGCTCTAGCTGTTTGAAGATTGTTAACTTGGAGTCTCCTCCTTGGAATACCACCCCTTTTAGGTTTGAACTTAAGGCTGAAATTAAGTTTACAACGCACAGGGCAATGATCTGTTTGGCATTCTGCACTGGACATCACGTGGGTATGATGAACATCGAGAACATCACTCTGTCACACCAAGACATAATCAGTGAGGTGCCAATGCTTGGATCTAGGATGCATCCAGGTTGTCTTCAGACTATTTTTCTGCTGAAAGATAGTGTTGGTGATGGTGAGCTGCTGCTTCACACAAAACTCTAGCAGAAGTCAACCATTATCGTTGCAGTTTCCAACACCATGTTTGCCTAATACTCCTTTCCGGGCTTCAAAATTCTTTCCTACTCTGGCATTGAAATCACTAAGGATAATGATCTTATCATCTACAGGAACCTTTTGGGTAAGACGGCGCAGGTCAGTATAAAATTTATCTTTTTTGGCAGGGTCAGCTTGGAGAGATGGGGCATATATACACAACATGTTGCTTGTTGTGAAGTGGAAGGTGATCAGAATGACCTGTCAGCAGATTTTCAAATTTAGAGACAATAGAGTTTTTAATCATGAAGCCAACTCCTGAGACATGCCTTTCAGTTCTGGGTTTACCTGACCAAAAGAGTGTGTAACTGGCACCATGTTCTCTAACGCTACTTTCCTCATGGAGACGAAATTCACTGAGAGCAGCAATGTTGATGTTGAGTCGTGACAGTTCATGGGCAATTAGAGCAGAATGATGCTCAGGACGTCCACCATCTGCAGTATCAAGCATGGTTCTGATGTTCCAGCATGTGAGTGTCAATTTGGGTACACCTTTCAAGGCAGGTGTATGCCTTTGTCTCTTAATCTTTGACCGCATCAGAAATGCCCTTTGGTCGTGGTTAACCAATCGGGTGAAGGATGAAGATGAGCTTTGTTTAGGCCACCTTTTCTAGGCCCCTCTCCGAGTGGAGCAAGCAGTGCTGTCCTTGAAAAAGGCTGCTTGGTCATTCAGGATGCTGCCAAATGCGACTGTCATCTCCAGGGTCAGTCTCAGGCAACAAATGTCCTGAACCTCCTGCATGCAGGGTTGGGTCTGTGGCTTCCAGTGCACCTTTCACCTGCCGTTTCATCCCTCACCTGTCACTACAGGGCTTTACAAATGTGGGTATATCCTTCGAGCCTGCGCCATGGATTTTTTAGGTGAGACACAACATGCACAGAACTGGACCCACCCTTTAATCCTGAGGTTCATCTACCAGGGCCTAGTGAGCTTGGATGGTGACAGCGAGGTCCTTAGGATGTACGTTTGATTAGAGTATCCTTCTCTTAGATAGATGGCCTTACAGGGCTAAGCAAGCTCCATCTGCCCGGGGTTTGGATTTAGAGTTGTCCTTCTCCTAGGATGACTGCTGGAAGGCTAGTGAGTCCATCCTGCCCATGGACACATTTTATCTGACCCTTCAGTGTTGACCTGTCTGGCATGGGAGACCCTGCTGAAGGCATGTACCTTCGCCAGCACAGCTCACAACTTCACAGAGGCACACAAGCTTCTCCCCCACTCAAACCCAGGGATATTCCTAGGGACATTTCCTTGCCCTAAGCACCCTTTCAGGACTCTATAATTCCAAAACAAACGGTTCCTGGCCAGTTGCCGCAGACGAGTTAAGCTCAGCACATTATTGCGACAGTGCCAGAACAGAGAGCTATCCCAAACGCACCCCCGGGCAGGGTGGGCACACAGATAAGGGATCCCCGCACCCACCCAGGTCTCAGGTACCTCCCACGGCCCCAGCCCAGCCTAAACCCCCAACCCCCACAGAAAAATACACTACCCATCCTGACTTTACCCTCCCCCCACCGTGTTACCAGAGATCTTCCCATGCACTGCCCACCCGCAGCCCTCCAAACAGGACTGCCCTGCCTGCCCTCCCGCTGTTTTGGGGACCACATGGCCTGCCCTCCCCCTCCCCCAAATTGGACTGGCAAACCTATGTTCACTCCGAAGTTCCTCCTCTCCTCTCCCTTGAGGCCACAACCGCCACACGGCCGACTGCCCAGTTTTTTTGGTTTTGTTTTGTTTTTTTTTTTCAAATATATTAATGACAATAGACAGTATAGAAATATCATTGACCCTTTACAGGATTAGGAAGGTCACCCACTCAACCCTGAAATTACACAGGATCTGCTGCTCCAAATGAATCCCTACAAATCTATGGGACCTGATGGGATTAATCCCAGGATCTTAAAAGAGTTAGCTGATGTCATTGCAAAACCCCTCTTGGTGATTTTCAAGCAGTCTTGAGAATCCAGAGAGGTCCCAGCTGACTGGAAGCTGGTGGACGTCATCCCAGTTTTTAAGAAGGGAAAGAAGGAGCAGCCCAGGAACTACAGACCTGTCAGTCTCACTTAAGTAAGCCTGGTAACCTTAATGAGAAGAATATTCTGGGAAGTATTGAGAAACCCCTGAAAGACGACGCTGTCATCAGTCACAGCCAGCATGGCTTCGTGAGAGGAAAGTCCTGCTTATCAAACCTGATTTCATTTTATGATAATGTGTGGTGGATAGACCTTGGCTCGATGCCAGGTGCCTACCAAACCAGACAAGGGAGAGAGAATAAGATGGAAAACAACTTGTATGTTGAGATAAGGCAGTTTACTAAAACAAAAACGAAAGTTTGCACGTGTACAAGCGGAGGAGAATAAAAAGGTTTAGTCTCTACTTCCTATTATTAAGCGATATCCGGCCACTTCCTGGGAAGCAGGGCTTTCAGAACATGTAGGAGAGCCAACCATGTCTGAGGGGCACCAGGCACAGAATCAACAGCTAGTCGAGGGAGGGGATTGTCCTGCTCTGCTCTGCATTGGGGCAGCCTCAACTTGAATATTGTGTGCAGTTTTGGGCACCACAATATAAGATAGTAAGTGATAAAGGATGTCCAAAGGAGAACAATAAAGATGGGGAAAGGCCTTGAGGGAAGGAACTGAGATCACTTGGTCTGTTCAGCCTGGAGGAGAGGAGACTGAGGGGAGTCTACAACATCCTCGGTCGCCAGAAAACTGTTGCCCGAAACCAAAAGAAACACAAACCAACAGAGTGCCGGTTTATGCGGTGCTTTATTCGGGGCCCCGGGAACCTGAGGACTAGCGTCCCAAGTCAGGATTCCGAAGACCCTCATTTTCAGTTCAGCTTTTATACTCAAACAAGTTTACGTGCAGTTTCCACGGCAAAACAGTTACAGTTTCCACAGCAAACCAGGTGCAGTTACAAACAAGCTCATGCTCCATACTGATAACAATTAATAATCAT
The DNA here is from genome assembly GCF_003945595.2 of Pipra filicauda. NCBI lineage: Eukaryota > Metazoa > Chordata > Aves > Passeriformes > Pipridae > Pipra > Pipra filicauda. Next base: position 3,850,631 of record NW_024104509.1, on the reverse strand, counting down.
CTACTCTAATCATAAATCTGCTTAAGTTGTCTTACCCCTAGAAACTGTTTAACAGACCCTTACTTCATCTTAGGTAACAAATTACTATATCCTAGGTAACAAATCATTATATACATGCTTGACTAGATCCTTTGATTATGGTTTCCACTTTTTTTAGCACACAAACAAGGTTGCTAACTTCTTTGGAGTGTTGCTTTTCTAGGCCTACTCTCCTACTAAGCTTTAGCCATTCTACTACTAAAATTTGAATTGCTTTGCAACAACGTCATAGAATGTTTGGATATCTCCTCTCTAATAGAAAGGGCAGAAACATTTTATAGCCACAATTTCAACCATTTTACATTTGAAGTCCTGCTTTTAGTTTCCCTGTAATCTTGGTTTGGATGATTGTTTCAACAAGTGAATTTCAAATGCAAAGTGCTATATGACAACTAGCTCAATAAGAAAGGTTATCTCCATTTGCATGGTAATGAACAGTTCTCTTCCAAGTCATGCCAAAACGATAAGAAGAGATGAATGAGATTTTTATGTGAAACAAGCACTAGACATTCTCTTGTATTTAAAAAAAGAATCTTAGTGGCAGTGGATTATTATTCAATTTGAAACAATATTATTGGAAATCTGATACCAGAAGATTATCTGAGGTCAACTTGAGAAGAATCAGTGCAATAATCTGTGTGAATAAATATTAAATTATATTTTGTGACAAGACATTGGACAGTGAGTTACTTTAACTGAGATGGAGATAAAGACCACTACATAGGAGATTGATTGCCCTAGAAGGACACTATAATGCAAAATCCCATATTCTTTGTATTCACAGACTCTAATGGCTGTGCACTTGTTTTTCTTTGCAAGGTATTGCACATCTTTCAGAACATCTTTAGTGAAGTGACAGAAGCTGGACTGTTTGGGTGTTCTCTCCACATTGCTCCTCTAGTTTTTCACAAGTAATAAGCTGTTGTCTAATAAACCCCTCTAAGTTTGGAATGAGGTATTATGTTAGTTCAGGTTTTAATTGCTCTCTGTGTGAACTTCAGCATTTGTGTTGTGTGGCTCATTAGTGCTATTATAGTGCTTTGCAGGGATCCTTGTTTCTGGTATCTGAAATGTCCACAGTATTGTTTTAGCTTGGCCTACTCTTTTTATGATTAAGTGGCAATATACCACTGAACTGTCTATTCTACCATGTAGTCCAATCCAAAAAACAATATTACACGATCTTAAATAGTCAAAATCAATTTCCAGTATCACAAAGTACCACACAGGAGGATGCCTTAAAATGCAGTAGAAGAGAGAAACAAAATTTCTGTAATGCCCCTATAGTTAGCCATGTCATCCATCCATATGTATCAAAAGGCACCACAGAAAAATTTTTTCAAGTGGGGAATTCTTTATTTTGACAAGAGATATCTGAGCCCTTACTTCAATATTGTGTACCTTCTTTTAACTGTGTTGCTTTTAAAAGTCTACCTATAATTGTCAAAAGTGACAATTATTTAAGATCCTGACAGTCTTTCCAGTGTACATGAAATGTCTTTTAAAGAGATGAATGTGTCTTAAGCAGTTTTACAGACTAAAATACCCAGGGATTTTAAAACATGGAACATATGTAATGTAGGAGACACCAACTTAGTAAACTGTGTAGGACATGGAAAAGTTCAAAGGTTTTTGGGAATTTTTGTTTTTAAATTAAAATAGTTAACTTTATAGCACAACAAAGTATGAAATTGGTGATGGGAGGTGAGGAAGGTGAGGTGAAAATCCCTTTAGGACCTTAAAAAAGTTGAAGGTGTGTGTGTGGGGCGGCAATAAAACTTTAATAATCCATGAAATATATAGCTAGACTAAGGTCCTGGGGGGAAAAAAATTCCTTTTTCCAGGGTCTGTCATTTTCCAAATACAAGACTGTGGTTACCATTAGACAGATACATAAAGATTCCCAAAACCTAAAATCTTAATGTCTCTACATGTGTGCTTAATGTCTAAATTGGTTCATGGCCAGCATGTCCAGTTACAGAAGACAGGCATAATGGACATGAAACTGTCAAGAATCAAAGGGTTTTGAACAGATTGGGTTTTGAACAGATTGGGTTTTGAACAGATTAGGTTTTGATTTGCAGTACTATGAAATATGAATTTTTTTTAAGGTTTTTGGCAAAAGTATTTTCAGAATTTCTGAAAAATGTTGCTCTACTAGATCCCACACCATAAGTGACTATGGGGACTCCATAATTCCTTTGATTATTAATGTTTTGGTAATGTAAGCGTGATTTTTTTAAGCGCTGGCATATTGGTAATTTGTGGAAACTAGTAAGGGACTGTTGATAGGTAGGGAATTGCTGGTTCAGTTTATGTGTCTTATCTGACCACTTGTGTCATAAAAGTCATAGATTTTCTGACTGTTATATCAGGAGCAATGATTTGCTTTACAAAACTATCAAAAAATCCTTTCAGTACAGATATTCATATACGAAGAGAACCTAAGTAAGAAAATCCCACAGTTCTTTTATGACTAGATTCAAATGTGACCTGAAGCAACGCAATGCTCAGCCTTGCACATTCTAGTTTAATGGGTTACTTGGTTACCCAGTGGACACCACACCTCTGAGTGTCTTATTATGCATCTTCATTTTGAACTACCCATGAGGGGATATTTATAGCTCAGAAGTAGGCCAACAGAAGCCAGAACACAGGGTAGAGAAGTATACAAACTTAGCTGATTATGAAACACCACAATGATTATGATCAAGTTTCATCATTCCAGATTTGCTGCCATTTTAAGGATGTATCCATTTTGGGGATTTACCTTTGTCGAATGATTTCGAGACAGCAAGTTATCCAACCAGTCTTTCAGAAAGTAAAAATACAGGAAATGTTGTCAGCTGTTTCCCTTACAAGGCAGTCACTGATTCATCGTGGAACATCCCTTCCGTCTCATAACTCCATCTCACTGTGCAAAATACTGTATGTCATCTCTAAGATCACCATGTATGAGAACTGAGTGGTTCTCCCAGACAGTGTTCTGTGGAGTACGTGTTTTCTGGTGTCTGACCTGCTTAGAGAACCTTGTTCTCTAAGCACCAGCCTGCACCTTTGATGTCCAAGCTTAAGTGCTCCTCACTGAGAGGAGCTATATCCTCCTGTACATAATTACACTGTAATGTAATTATGAGAATCATCTCTTAAGTTTATAGTCATTTTGAAACTGAATTTTATTATTGCTTCTTTTGCAACCTTATTATCTCTTTCTCAAGGACTTTCAAGCACTTGGAATTCACAAAAATGGAAACTTTTGGTACTTTAAATTTTATAATTAAATACATTTGCTGAGAAAGGCTTCAAAGGTTTATGAGAATCTCCAAAGATACTAGGTGACTTCCACAGACTTTGAGTTTATATTCATTGAAATCAATTAGGACATGTCTAGTTGATTTGTGAAAGTGATAATTAACGTGGTCCCAGTTAATTAAATTGATAGTATCATGCAATTAAAATAACATGATATGCAAATATTCTCAGTAGCAATTTCATGCATAATCTGCAGGCTTTGAATTATTTGAAGAACCTATTCTGAGCAGTAGAATACAAAATAAACTGAAGAATGTGATGGTTTTATTCTCAGATGCTGATTGAAGGAAAACGTACTCGCATGATGCGTTAGTTTACTAACTCTTAGTCTGCAATCTGCTCTGTACATTTAGGATCTTTGAATGTAGTTTGCAGCAGCTTTGCTAACCATATATTGTCATGACAGTCATCAGCAAGAGTACAGAGGGGAGTGGTACATTATCCCCAATACAGCAGTATCAACAACTCACAAGATTTTATGAAAGCAGCAGAATTTTTTAAATTCTATATTATAAACCAGTAATTTCAGCAAAACACTTGAATACCTTTAAAATACTCTATTTTATCTGGGGAAAAAGAGCTCACATCTAGATCTCTTAGTTCTGTGGCCTAGGCCTAGGCTGCAACAGTCTTGCGGCCGTGTCAAAGTAATGCCGCTGATTTGAAAATGGCCTCAACTGTAGTCAGTCACAAGCAGGTGACTGTTTTGGATCACTATATTAAACATAAATGAGGGACATTAAAAAATATCCTATGAATTCCTCATCCTAAACAGAGTTGGGCCTTCTGGATAATCTTGTTAGTTACAGTAATAAACAGATGTAGAGAAGAAAATACGTCATTAAAATTACTTAGTAAAGACATCAATTTCCTCAGTTTGGGAGCATGAGAATTTTAATTTTTTTTTTGCTTAAATACTATAGATTTGAGGATGGTGTAACAAAATTTTAATTTTAAGATCATGTGCTGCAACTACATCATGAGGTATTGTGACTTTATGCAACAGAATTCAATGAATATTATTTAAAAAATCTCTTCATGGATGGCTAGTTTCAAAATCAGTAACATTTGTGGGCTGTAGTCAGATCTGCAGTCAGTACACACCGGAGACATAAAATTATTATTACAGAAGAACTGACCAGGAAAAAATAATTTATATCTCTAATCAACTCACAAATACCAATATATTTACTGTAATATCTTTTTCTTGTAATGTTCTCTTCAGATCATCTTATTGCTTTTTAAAAGTATAAGTAGCATCTGTTTTATGTAGTGTAATAAGGATATTTTTATAGGTTTCAGCAGCTTGTTTTTTATATTTGCCATGATTTAATTTAATGTTTTGATCACCCTTTCTTCCTATACTCTGTGATGTCACCCCACATGCTGCCCATTTCCTTTGTATTTACATAACACCATTAGGAACCAGAGATGAGCCTTTTCAGTTTCAAAGTACAATCTGAGCAGTCCCACAGGATACAGGGCTTTCTGCTGTCTGCAGTGTAACTTATTATGTCAAGCCTGAAATTGATTTGTCAGAGGGGTCACCAGTGGTGTAAGATGGTTTTAATTTCACTCTGGATTTTTAGGCACTATTTTCTGAGGGTAATTATGTAAAACCTATAATTTCAACAAGCCACTTAAAGGTTGAATTAGATATTGCTTGCATTGTAACACACAAACTAACGTGGCCATTACTATTGTTACAACTACTCAGACATGAAAAGCAAAAATGAAAACTGTACTCCCACTTCTTCTTTAATTTATACAATTTTTAAAGTTTTTTCCCCTCATATTTCCTTTCAATCTGCAGAAAGCATAGTTGTAAACAATTTCGCTTAGAAAAGAGGAACTAAATTGCAGTGAGTTTATTAAACTATATTTGTATTACATCTGTTTGCAATTCAAAGCTGTCTCATGTTTTCACATTATCTCAATTGCAGCTAAGATCAATGCCAGTTAAATAAAATCACATTAGTACAGAGATGGACTTTCAACCCTCCATGCTTTTTTAACATTAATTTTGTATATTTTATCAAAAGAATTTTAAATTTGAGTAACTACCTTGATTTTCTTACTTTTTTTTCCCCCAACTGGCTAAATCAAGAATAACAATAGTAACCATAATCAACTTGATTACTTTAGTGCTCGCAAAGGTACTGTGCCACATTTCATTCCTAAGGGACCAAGAATGCTTTAGACTGGAATCTAAGCTAACACTAAAAGTAACAGCTGTCTTGCTCTCAAGGTTTGCTTCTTGCGTGGCAGGTGGTGAGCAGAGACAGACTTCTTGTTATGTTATTTTATTCTGTGACTGTTTAAAAAAGTCTTCTATTTTTTACCTGTTTCTTGTAAAGGAGATATTGCAGTTATCAAAAGCTTTCACTTACATGATGTGAAAGAGGGCTTTCTACACAAGCGATGACTGGTGATAATTTCAAGTGGGGCGTTTTGTGTACTTAAAGAGCAAATGACATGAATCCAGCTGTAAAAAGTAACTTATTTGAAAGTAAATTTTTTTAATTTTTTTTTTAACTTTTACCAAGAGATTTAAAGCTCTAAACAGTTGCACTCTGGGTATCTGAGTATGGGTAGTTGCAACCAGATGTATCTCTGTTCTCCTTCCAGTTGTATGCATCATAGGACCCCATATGGAATATGAAATGTGTTTCCTCATATTTAACCACAGAGACAAACATAATTGTCACCCTTTTCAAAGGTGGTCAAGACATAAGGGCACACACACAATTTATAATACAGATCAGTATAATTTTTTTTTAAGGATTGTGAATGCCAGGAAGTTGTGGTTACCTTTGAAGATTCTAATGTGCTTTGAGAGGGGAAAATTTGAATTGAGACTGGATCAAGCTGGGGAGTGATGGTAAGAATGAAGTTATTTGAGGATGTGCAATGTAGCATCTGAGGTTTTGCAGGATCCAATATGTGCTATATAAATAGCTATCCTGTATCTTCTGTGGTGGGTCAGTGGAAAATAAACTACAGCCTACTAGTTTGCATGCTGGTGGCACAATTTGTCAAGCTCACAGTAGAGACTGACTTGAATTGTGACTTTTAAATATGTTTCCAGTAGGATCTTCCATCAGCTTGCACGTCCTATTTTACTGCTCTTTGAAGTCAGAAAAAAACATTAAATAAGGGCAGCAACAGATAGCATCTGCTTATCTCATATAAGAGATAGAAGGAGCTTATATCCAGAGCCACTGAACTGAATTAAAACATTGAGAAGATGGTATCATTTTAAATGTGGTTTGTTCAGTGATATAACATTCAGTGAAAGAGTGACTGGAAAAGATTCTGTGGTCTTAATAGGAAAGTTCAGATACAAGTTATGGGTGGAAAATTCAAACAGATGAGTATATTGCTGTTTGACAACAGAAAAAAGAAAGACCTTCCATATGTTTAAAGACCTTTCTAGACATTTAGTTGAAAAATTAGTTGTTTAAAAGTAATAAATTCCTATCTCTAAGATAGCTGATAAAATATAGAGATAGGATTCCTGTTGATGGTTCTTCTTGAGAAAGGTGTCAGAAAACCAAATTATGAATATTTTTCTGTGTTTATTTTTTAATGTTTCTTTAAGAAACATTCCAATATCCACGGAAAGTGATTGTTTCAAAAATGCTGATTTTTGAAGGAAATTATTTTGATGCAGTTGTAATCTCATAGTTTTGATGCCTGCTCAGCTGGTGCTAAGAAAAAACTCAGGAGCAGTTAATTAGGGTGAGATAAGGAAAGGGTTTAATTTTGCCAAGGAAATAGATGTTACACATGCCGGCTGTGCCTGAGATGTTACATTTTATAACAATATCTGTCCAATCCCAAGTGTGTCCACCCTGTTACTTTTGCCCTGATCCACCCCTCACCCCGCCCCCCTGGGAGTTGGGGCTGGGGGCTTTTTGAGACCCTCTCTTCATCAATCTTCATCTTCTTTGGGGCACAGAGTGCACACAGTTACCCAGTTCTTGGCCATGTTCTGCAGTTTGGGCCAAGATACAAGCATTCTCCAAACAGAACAGGCCTTGCCTTGACAAGAGACTAAACATTTCTACTGGATTCGGGGGTTGGAGTGATATGGGGTGCATAGAATGAGGTAAGAGGGTTAAGGAATGTGTAGGCTATTTGTACTACAGGGAAAGGGAGTGAGGGATGCTGCCTTTAAAATCTACTTCTACTACCTATAAAACTTATAAGGCTTACAAATATTAGAAAAATAAAAAACCATTAGGGGCTTAAGGCATCAGTTTGATGCAATGTATATGAGGTAGTCTTTACTTACTCTCCTATACATTTTTTCTTCTGGAAATTGGATTAAATGTAGTATTTTAATTCATGTTGCTGATGAAACCCTAAGTTAATATTAGGCCAAGAAGAAAATTATTTTACAGAAAATTCTAACTGTACTTCTGTATTTAAAAACAAAGTAGGTAAAACCCAACTAAAGAAGCGTCAAAATTGCTTGAAAGCACAACTTCCATATTAGTTGGAATTGCTCATTGGAATTAATTATGTATGCAATTCTTTATTAACTGTACTCCACCTAAGTTGTACTGTTATTTTGCCTAGATCAATGTCATACTGACAAGCCAGTAATTATCCAGTCATCCCATTTACCTTTTCTGTGTTATTGATGTATTAGCTTTCCTCCAGTCCCTTAGAATTCTCAGTGTTCTGCAAGACTTTTTAAAAATGAAAATTAGCAATCTAGGGAGATGCTTGGCCAGTAGCAAGGATGCAAGTTATTAAGCAATAACTTATTACTTTGGCAATAGTTTTTTAATAGCATTCTGAGCCAGACTTAAAATGGCAAATAATTTCCTCTTCCTGTGTATCAGGCTTGGAAAAGTTTTGGTAGTAGCAAGGTGGGCAGGGGGTGTGAGAGAGGAGGGGCTGCAGGGGTGGCTTCTGTGAGAAGCTGCCAGCAACTTCCCCTGTGTGTGACAGAGGCAGTGTCAGCCAGCTCCAGGATAGATCTGCAGCTGGCCAAGGCCATCAGCAAGCGTGTTAGCAGATTTAGGAAGGGGGAAAAAATCCTGCACGATTTGCAGTCAGAGAAGAGAGAAGTGAGGAGATGTGAGAACAACAGCTCTGCAAACACTAAGATGAGTGAAGAAGGGAGGGGAAGAGGTGCTTCAGGTATTGGAGCAGAGATTCCCCTGCAGCCCATGATGAAGACGATGGTGAGTGGCAGACTGTCCCTTTGCAGGCCATGGAGGTCCCATGGTGGATCAGAGATCCACCTGCAGCATGTGGAGAGCAGGTGGATGTCTGAAGGAGGTTGTGACCCCACATGAAGCCCACAGTGAAGCAGCCTCCTGGCAGGACCCATGGCCCCTTGAGGGAACCATGCTGAAGTGGTCAGTTCCTGAAGTACTGCACTCTGTGGAAGGGACCTATAATGGAGCAGTTAATGAAGAACTTGAGAAAGACTCACATTGAAGAAGTTCCCATGAGTGAGATCCCATGCTAGAGCAGGGGAAAAGTGTGAGGAGTCCTTCCCCTGGAGGAAGAAGTGGCAGAGAAAATGTGTGATGAACTGACCACAGTCCCCATTCTCCATCTTCCTGTGCTGCTGGGGAGGAAGAGGGAGAAAAATTGTAACTAAAGTTAAGCCCAGGAAGAAGGGAGGGGTAAGGAGAAGATGTTTAAAGATTTGGGTTTATTTCTCATTATTCTATTCTGTTTTGATTGGTAATAAATTAATTTCTCCAAGTCAAGGTTGGTTTTCCCATGACAGTAATCGGTGAGTGACCTCTCCCTGTCCTTATCTTGACCCAGGAGACCTTCATTATATATTCTGTTCCCTGCCCAGCTGAGAAGGGGAGGGCTAGAGCAGCTTTACTGGGCACCTGATGTCTATCCGGGGTTAACCCATCACATACCTTATTCTGGTATGAGAATCCATCATCTGACCTTTGCCAAACTATTCACTGAAAATGGTATTAATGCAAAAAAAAGATGAAAAGGCAATGAGCAGCTTGTAAGATGAAAAAGTAATAAGCGGGATAAAGGGAACAGCAACTAGGAATAAAAGAATGCTTAAAAATCCATGAATTTGATTGTCTGGCTTTTCTTTCTAACAGCTTTGCTACAGTGGACATGCTGTGAAAGAGAATGCTTCTTTGTGGACATGCATGTGCACACACAGGCATGAAACAGCAGAAGTTAGAAAACAAGTAATATTTAATTGCAGAAGCCAACTATTTAGGCAGGGTGAAAATGACCATTACCATAAAAAACTAACATAATGGAAAAGGTTTTCCAGTGCTGCTAGCACTTTATTGTATCATGAAATACAAATATGCTATAGACATCACAAACCACCTACTCCTTTCTCCTTTGATTTCCAGTTGGTTAAGATACAAAGGTGTAGAAAAGACATTTGGCTAGAGTCTGAAATAAAATCATGTATGTTAACTGGGAAGCCCAACTGATGTTTAAAATACTGTTGTTTCTCAAGTAGAATGCAAAAGAAATGCTTAACTGAAAAAAGACTTATCACAAGACTATATACGGGAAAATATATAGATTTGTATGGGAATTTGAGAGAGGAAATAAATCTAATGTTCCCACATTAAAATATTTTGTGACATGCTGCCCAGTGTCTAAATACAGTTATCCACGTACAGCTTCCTTTATAGTTTTAATTTGAAAGAAGACAATTTCCTACAGCAATAGACCTTAGTAAACAAAGAATGCCAGTCTTAATGCAGCTAGGTTTTGTGATCTATTCTGTGTTATTGCCCAGAAACAAGGCCTGGGACTCCTCAGTAAATTTAAGGCTTTATAAGAAGTATAAAAACCTTTTGGAGAATGAATGGCTTGTTAGCTAGATGACTGGACCATCACTTCTTCTTCCAAAAGCTGGCAGTGTGAGTTCAGTAAGGATAATATTGTCTTAGAAATCTCTAAGAATGTGAGTGAAAATCCAATCAGGTTTTTTATAGGATTAAATAGAACTGTGAGCTATGCATGCATAAAACCATATCACAAATACAATTTCCAACACTGCAATTTCAAAAGGATTTGGCTCATTGTATAGATGAGGGTGCTTTGTATTTGAAAGCAAGGGTTTTCCTGGACTTTCTAAATCTTACTTATTCTTTAACTCAGGCAAAAGCATGGTGTTTGAAAGAACTTTGGAAATTCTTGGAAAAGAGAAGTGATTTTAAAAGCAGGAATCAATAAAAGTGCTAATAAGATCACTGATAACACATACATATGGAATACCAAAAGGAACAGATAAAAATTGCTCTCCTTTTATTTTATTTGCTACTCAGTTTCCTCAGAATCCTGAACTTCTGAAATATTGAAAATAAAAGAACTGTGAGGCCTCCAAAGAACTTGAAATTTAGGAAAGACGAAATTTTAGAAGTAGCTGTAGGTTACCTCTCTGTAGGTTACATCAGCCCAAAGAATAAAGAATAAAGAAATTAAAGTAACACACACAGAAAAAAAATGGCTGTGCTCCAAAGAAAATGTTTTTTGCCAGTAGACACAGCCGAAAACATTTAAAACTAAGTAAAATATTTAACTAGTGTTTATATCATGTCACAGGATGTCTTAATATATCTAAGTCACTCTTCGCGAATGAAGATTTGGGAAGGTCTCTACCCACATTTCTTACAAGCGCGCTGGTGGCTAAAAAGGCCAATACGAGACAGGCACAACCCGTTGCAAAAGACACAGCAGAAAGACTCCTTAGGTGGTATATTCTGCAAGGCACGATTCTTTCTGCATTGTCTTTTCTCCTCAAGAGTGATCCTGCATACATTCTCAAAGGAAGCAGCAGCGTTATAGATGGTGTGTCTCCAGACCTCCTGATTGGAGGCCAGAGTAGACCAGTTATGATGATCAATATGGCCAAGGCTGAGATGTTGTTTCAAGGAGTCCTTGTATCTCCTCTTCGGGGCTCCTCTCTTGCGGCAGCCGGTGGCAAGTTCACCATAAAGCAAGATCTTAGGGAGGCAGTGGTCCTTCTTCCTGGACATGTGCCCTGCCCAGCACAGCTGTGTTCTCAGCAACATGGCCTCAATACTTGTGATTGCTGGCTGTTCAAGAACAGACATATTAGTCGCATAATCTGACCAGTTTAAGATTGTACGGAGGCAGCGTTGATGGAAGTGTTCTAGGAGACGCAGGTGGTGGTGGTAGATGCCCCATGATTCAGATCCATATAAGAGAGTAGACAGCACTGTGACTCTGTAAACACTGATCTTTGTACTTTTCTTCAAGTGTTTATTTCCCCAAACTCTTTTATGAAGCTTTTTGAAGGCACTATATATCTTTGCTAACCTGTTGTCTGTCTCTCCATCAATCTTACTGTCCGAGGAGATGCCTAGATAATTAAATTGTTGGACTGATTTGAGCTCTGATTGGCCAATGGTGATATGGGAATGATGGAAGACTTCCTGAGGTGCAGGTTGATAGAGAACTTCTGTCTTCTTTAAGCTGACTTCCAGCCCAAAGAGCTCAGCAGCATCGGCAAGGCAGCTGGGGTTGATGGAATTCCACCTGAAATCTGGAAACATGGGGGCCTTGCACTCCATGCTAAATTTCATGAGTTTGTGGTGCACTGTTGGGAACTAGGCGAATGACCATCAGACCTTCATGATGCAGTCATCATCACCTTATATAAGAAGAAAGGAATTAAATCAGACTGTTCAAATTACCGTGGTATTACTCTGCTCTCCATTGCTGGCAAAATCCTGGCAATAATACTCTTGAACAGATTAATACCCGCTATAGCAGAAGGAATTCTACCTGAAAGCCAGTGTGGTTTCAGAACCAACAGGAGTACTACAGACATGGTATATCTAAGTATTGTGTTCAATATTAACTGTATTGAAGAATAATTTGGGATCCAGTTCTTCAATGCTCGTTCATGTGAGAAGTGTAACTTTATACCAAAAAACAAATTAAATCAAAAAGACTGTATGAAATTTAGTAGTTACTAAACATAAGCAAAAGTTGGGAAATTGATCTGTAGTTGGCCCTGGCTCATACTCATCAATATTTAAAATATGACCTTAATTAAAGACATTTTTTATACAACATGTAAGGTTTCCAATCAAGGAGTCTGTGGCAAAGAATATTGTTAAATCACTTTCTTCTGCGAAACTTATTTTTCCTGATTATGACTGTCCATGTCAATAGATTTCAGTCCGGATGCTTTGAATGCATTTTGCTTTTTCCTAAGCAGCCTTAGAGCCTCATTGAAACAGTATAGTATGGGTTCTTCACACTGCTTCAGCTCAGCTAACTATATCTCTCATGACATAGCCCAGCAAGTTTATCCACAGAGGAATAGTCCCAACTAAAGTACATTTCCCTGGCAGTTGAGAAGTCAAATTTTTAAAGTATGAAACAGTTGTATTGCTTTTCCTATAAACCACGGTACTGGCTTAGGTGGATACAAAATATATCTGAACCCATTCAGAATGAAAAATACTTTCATTGTTTAACTGACCTTTCTGGAAAATGTTTACTCTCTGGAAAGTTTTGGAAAAAAAAGTCAAATGTCTAAATATCAGCTGTCTCACAGAGCTAAAATCTCATTTTCTGTTCTACTAGGTAAAGTATCCTTGACTCAAGATATGAAATTCGTTAAGTTTGTTGTATTTGATCATTGAGAAATCTTATTTTGGGATAAGTGCCATGGTTCTAATTTCCCACTATGGACCACTGAGTGTTGGAAGCTGCTTTTGTTCACTGTGTAAGGGCGCAGGAGCATAGCTTTAATTATTATATTTGTTTGAAGCAATAACTATTGCACCTATTGAAAACAATTATTCATTTCCCCATTTTGAAATATCATCTTTTTTTACTGGTGTAATTAAGCAAGTCAGAATGACTAGGATAGAAGAAAGCAGACAAAAATGTTGAATGTCATTATCTGCTGAAATTACATGCTTTTGTACTACGTATTTTACACATCACATCTTCCAAAAAGAAGCTTAAATGGAGAGAAGTTAAATGAAATGGTGTCAATACTCATGGTAGTCTGTGTCATATACAATAAGCCTTGCACTGCTCTGTTGTTCTATGCAGAAGCTGGTGATAATCAGTACCATCTTTATGTTCAGACCTGGAAAAAAGATGAAATCTGTGTTCTCACTCCGTACAATACCAGCAAACCAAGCCTTGTCTCTGTAAAAAAAAGCTTCTGTAGCCTTTGATATTACAATAGTTCACTGAAGGGCAATGCCTTCAAAAGTTCCTTATTTGTGAGAACAGATTCACATTACAAGCTCCCACTGGCACCATCTGGCCCAAAGTTAAATGGAAAATCCAAAGAATACACATAGAATGTGTGCATGTTAAATGAAACTATGATTAAGGAGAGTTGTGTCTATTTATATTGGTAAATGCTGTAGGTCTTGCAGTGATCTTGGGGGAGCATGTCTGTGTGCATGTGCGTATGAGAGTGGTGTTTTTAGACAAAAATGTCAAATACAAGTCCATAATCCCATAAGAATCTTTAACTACTTTAGGGATGGACAACTTGACACATGAGCTGTTAAAACCTGTAAACTGTTGTACTTTTACTGCATCATATTATCTATCTTTTTTTTCCAAGAGTGAATTCGCCTGTTTCAGAGTCTAAAATATCTAAGTCAAATAAAACCACCGCTCCCAGAAACATATTATTTAACAGAAATGATTTAATGATTTCAGTACTGTAAGGGATATGGTAAAGCGCGATGCAAAAATGTGTTTCTTTTGTTTTGTTTGTTGTTTTTTTGGGTTTTTTTTAACCTACTCAATAAGGTAACGTGCCAAGATACCTTTGAAAAAGCGGCAAAATGCATTTGTACACTTGAAGTCTGTCTTTTGCGTGTACATATTGATCCACACAGTGTAAATATATGCTTGAGTAACCCTGCTGAGTGAGAGCAAAGTTTACTTGTGATCACAAGGTCATCTCAGAGTGCAGGCAATACAGGAGATGCTCTGTGTTTATCTCCACAGCTAGAAACTATGACTTGGGGTTTTCTGAGTTACAAGTCTTGCTTTTAACTAGTCCTTAAGACTTTTCTTAGTTTGCCCAGATCCTTTTTGAGCCTACATAAAGTCTGAGCATAAAAAACATCCTGAGGAGCTGTGTGAGGCAGTATCTCAATTTTTTTTGCAACTTATTTTTTTCCTGCCCCCTAGGCCTTCTATTGGAAAAGAAAGGAAATAATAACACCTTATGCTTTTTCATTCTACTCATGGTTTTTATAGACTTTTATTCTATTCCTTCTCAGTCATCTCTTTCCCAGGCTGAAGGGTCCAAGTCTATTTAGTTATTCCTTCTACCAATATTATTCTTTAACTTTGATTATCCCTGATACCCTCCTCTGCACTTTCCTCAATTCTTGTTCTCACATCTCAAAAATAATATAATAGAAATGAGAGCATTCAAAATGTAGTTATATGAAGAATTTATGCAGTGGCATAGTAGTGCCTTCCCTTCTGTATTCTTTTTTGAATAATTTCTAGCATTCTATTTGCTTCTTTCACTGTTTTTGATGTGATGCTTTCATAAAACTGCATTACAACATCATCATCTCTATTATGTGCCTGCTACTCAGCTTGGATGCAGACTGAATTCTTACTATGTATGGAATCATGTTTTGGAGGCAGAAAATTAGAGCCAGGTTTGCTTAAGAGTAGTCAGCAAAAGATTTTTGGGAACACCAGTAAGTCTTAAAGAGAACACAATTTGAAATCTTCTACCTAAAAAATTCTGTACATCAAATTATAGGGCTTTGTTTTCACAGAATATTCTGAGATGGAAGGGACCCACAAGGATCATCGAGTCCCACTCTGAAGTAAATGGCCCATACAGGGATCAAACCCACTACCTTGGTGTCATTCCCTAACCAGCTGAGCTACAGAAATTTTGAGTAAATCTTATAAATACCCTGTGAGAGTCTGATGGTATTGTTATTGTAAGGTTGATATTAAGAATAATTTAGGATTTTTCCCCAGTCTTGTAACAGTGGAATTTATGGTTGAAATTTGAAAACTCCTAGATACGGCTCTGGGACCATTCCACTAATTATTTTAATATAATGATGTTAATTTGCAGGTTCTGATGTTGAAACTTTGTGTGATTTTTAAAGTTTGTAGAGTTTCTGTATGTTTTGATCTTGAGCCTTCTACTCTGCTAAAACCTAGTGGGAAAAACTAATCCTTTATTTTTCACTTCAAAAAATTCAAGTAAAGGTATGTGCCACATACTGTTCATCCCCGCTCTGGGGGGAAAAAAAAAAAGAGAGAGAATAATTTTTACCTGATTTGCCTTCAAGCTGGAAAACTGAATGGGAATTCAAAGGCTCACTATGAGAAAAAAAGAGCAAATGGTGATAAAATCAAATATTTCCCACAAAATAAAATATGAAACCTCAAAGGAAGATTACATGAGAAAAAGTTTCATTACTGCCTTTTTCTCACTGTTAGAGGGAATGGATGAAAATAATTTCTGTGGCGGTTTATTTTCATTCATTTTTACAAGTAAGACTTGGACCTTCTGTTCTGATCAGGCTGCCTAATATTCCTGAGTATTTAATCCTCTTAAGAAAGGAAATCCTCTTGGGGAAGTAAATTTGAAAAATCATACTATGCACCTCTATACATTTCAACTTGCACTTCAGCCTCTTGAAGGGCTCGATAAACTTTTCTGCTACTATTATTTACATCTGTTTTACATTATTACTTACATCTACTTATCTAAACACTGTTAGAACTAAAAGTTATGGAATTCTGTGTTTGTTTGGATCTCTGTGATGGAGTCAGAATCCTGTGACATAAAAGCATAGAATCATAGAATGGGTTGGGTTGGAAGGGATCTGAAAGATCACCTAGTTCCAACCTCCCTGCCATGGCCAGGGACACCTTAAAGTTCCATCCAACCTGTCCTGAACATTGTCTGGGATGGACCATCCACAACTTCCCTGGGCAGCCTGTTCCACTGCCTCACAGTAAACACAAAGCATTAAATAAAATTTACAGAACATCTCAATGTCTGTACTGAGTGAAGTGCTTGGTCTAGTGACTTATATCAATAACAATACTTTCATTTATCCCTGTCCAAGATTGCTATTCATATTAAACCAATACTTGCAAATCCTTGTTTTTTCGCATCAAAACCTGCTACAGCTGTTTTCAGCAGTAGTGCAGTCCTCCAGCAATTTCAGAAAACTTAAGTAAAACTCTTTAATCTCTTTACACTATCTTAGCTTACAAAATAATTTTCAGAGTATAATATGGAGTACAATTCTGCAAAGTATATGTTAAAAATTAAGATATTTTTGTGTCTAGGGAAATGAGCAATCTCTAGCTTTGCTTTCACAGTTTTTGCTTTCCACGGTTCTTGATAGTGGTCAACCCCCTTTCTGGTGCTGGATCTTCATGAGGAACTTATGGAGCTGGGAGTATGTTAGTAGTCTGTAGATTAATTTTGTGACTATAACCCAGAGTATCCTTCAGATTTTTAGAATTAAAAAAACTTAAACAAACAATGATGAATACCAGAGAAGGTGCAAACTGGAAATTTAATTTTAAATAAAAATTTTAAAATTTTAAATTATTTTATTAATAAAGTTTTGCAGCTACATGTTGCAACATATACATTTTAAGCTTCCAAATAGTCGCTTATTACAGAAATAGTGATCTTACTGAAAAACCCAAATTCCTTTTTCAGAGACTATGAAATCATCAGGACAGATGTTACACAGAAAGCACAAAAATGTTCTCTGACACAAATATCTTGCATATTAAGTAAAAGACAAAGATAGCATATGGATATAGAATAGCTGTAGAGCGCAAGGAAACAAGGCAAGTAAAGTTGTTCAGCCTGATTGTCCTTGTAGTAGCATCCCGTTGCCAATTTTTGCGTAAACACCACGGAGAAAAAAAACATATTTAAAGATTGATCATAGTGCAGCTTTGTGGAGGTTTCAGGGGAACTCCTCACAGAAAGAATGGAATATAAAAGACATAAACAACTCTGTAATTTTAATGAGACCTTGGCACTATGATGGGCCAGACCTGGAGTTTGGGATTAATAAGAAGATTGCCAGGGAAGAGAGGACTAAAGAGGTTTTTTAAAGAAAAGATACAGTTTACTTTTCATGAAACAGAAGAAACAGTAAGAAAAAAGATAGATGAAGAGTTGTACCTCTGTCAGAGTCTGACAACACATATGAATGTTCCAATAGGATTTCAGATGAGTGTGAACCAAATGGGACCACATTTGTTTGAGAAAGTAGTTCAAGAAACCTACAAATAAAAGGATGAAGATCACAGCTAGAAATATAAAAGTAAAAATTAAACAAATGTGAATAAACTTGTTCTTTTCATTCATAAGCAAGGAGTAAGTTTATATAATATCCTTGATTTGTATTTTATGTGACTGAAGCAGTCCAACAGTAAGTAAGTCCAACTGCTTAACAGTCCTTAAGCACACTTCTGGTATTGTGCTTAATACCAGAAGTGATTAAATAAAATTGCAGTTTTGTTTCTTGTGAGAACATGTCTTGTGACAACGCGCTCTCTGTCATTTCTACCATACCTCTAAATTTGCCTGTCAGTTTCAGCCAAAGGTGAAAGAATTCTCAATGATAAGTTCCTACAAATTTTATGAAAGCTGAACAAAAAAGGAAGAGATTCTCAAGCTGGTGTCCCAGAGAACGCTCAGACAAAGCAAAACCTGTACAGATTGATTGGGAGCAGCCAGCTTACTATGTAACTTGCTCTACATGACAAATGCACTGATGGGCCAGCCAGCACATAGGTAGGTCTCTATTCACAAAATTGCCTGTAGGACCCTACAAGAGAAGGGACAGAGAACAGTAATTGGATGTATTGAAGTATTAAGGGACAAAGGAAGCAAATCCATAAAGAAAAAAGCCTCATCAGCACTGCTCAGGGAAGGAGCTTTTTTAGTGTCTTAAGCAGAAACAACTCGGAATTTGAAAAGATAACACTACACCTGAACAGTCATAACCTGAGACTGTTAAAATCATCATAGTGTGTCACTCTAGTTATACTATAGTTCAGATTTTTACTAAAATTTATTATTTTAAATATTTTATACTAAATGCACTTGCAGTGTCATAAAGTTATTCTTCCATTTAAGCTGTTGTAAGACTGAAGTTAATTGATCATACGTGGTAAACACTGACTTTTGGGAGGGGGCAAAAATAATAAGACCCCCACATATATACAGATATACAGAGATGACAATTAGTAAGTGAGTCCATGTGTGCATGGGGTATCCTCCAAATGCACAGTGAATAGTGCTTCTCATCCCCAACTCACCAGGGATGATGGCAGGGTCTCCAGGCTCCTAGGCACTGATCGTCTTCCCTCTCACTATATTCATGAAACCGTGATGTCTGGAAAACAAGATGAAAGAGAGGATTGATATGCCGTTCTGGTTCCATACTACTAATTTTGCTAAAATAAAAACTAGGTAACTTATCAGCATGAGGACACCTCTTCAGAGGAGTAAAAATTTTTTATTTTTTGTCACTGAAGTAAAACAGTGTACTGGAATGTGGATAAGAAAATCTGCTAAGCAAGACAGTTATTTTGACACAGCTACTTCTCAGAGTGAAACAGTAGTTTAAAATCTATATAAAATTGAACTTAGCAAGGAGAGTAAAGAACAGAATATAGCTGTTTTTCTCCTGAATGGATAATTTGAATACAATTTCAAGTTAAAGTTAAAACTTCAGAAGAGTAGGATGAGAACTGGAAGTCACAGATCTTAAAATGTCACATGGATCTTAAGATGTTCAGTTTGCCTACTGAAAAGATTTTAAAGCACATTTGGTCCAAGACAAAGGGTATTTCTGAGATTCTAAATATGACATCTTGGCAATTGTTGTTTGTGTTATGCCAGTCTTAAGAGTTATACACATTGAGTATCGATACATATTCTGTTTTTCAGAAGTATAACCAAATGCACTGAAGAAAAAAAGGCAAACAAATTCACAGGTCCTTATGCTTTCCAGGTACCTTACAACATTGCCTCCTATGGAGCTATTTAACAGGAAAACCAGGGAGACTACGTACCTCTTTACAGGGTAGACTTTTTCATATTCTTTGTCTGGAAGCAGTCATAGGCACCTCTCCTGTTTTACCTCATTTGAAAATAGGGTTGTTATTAAAAATGTATGGTCCCCATCATAATCCAGTATAAAGCTTTGAATTACAATGAAAATGACAGTGCTTTATGCCACGTTTTCCCTAAAGAATATTCTTAGCTATGTTCATTCAGTGAAGTAAATATACACTTTTAGTCATCTTTATGAATTTTTTTTTATTTTAAAATTATTTTATTATTGAGTTTGAGCTATCCTGCAAAGCCATCATAAATAAAGGACTCTATATCACTTATAGTGCCTTAGCTATTGAGAAGGCACACATAGACTCAGAGCCCAGTCAAGTAAAGAGTAGAAGGCTGGTGAGTAATTTGACAGCTTAACACAAGCCCTGGCTCAACAGATATACTAACTGAGTTGTGTTAATTAATCTGTGTTCTGAATGGAACTCAGACTTTTTCTGAATGTTGATTATCGGGTTTCACCACCAATCTTCTGTAACAAAAACCCACAAAGCTAAGGAAGATGAGTTACCTTAGTGAGGCACTACTCTTGACAATGTATTTTATTGTGAGTATGGCAAAAAACTGAATTCAGGAAACAACAAAGTCTTCATCTGTGAAAGGAAAAAGGAGCAACAAAAGCCTCAAGTGTCTATGTTGTTGAGAAGATCTGAGAAAGAGGTTAGCAGCGTAGCACACACAAATCTGACAGCTGCTCTTTTAACATCACTGCAGACCTGCTACCCTACTGTAATTTTCTTCTAGTGTTCTTACCCTAGAACTATTTCCATTTCTACCAGCCTCACTGTTGTTGTCACCTCTTTCATCAAGTTAATTTTTACTTCAAAATAACCCAAAATGGTCCAAAACTTTGAGGTCAGCCTCAGTTTCAGTGAGAAGTTGAACTCAGTGATGCCTAGATGTTCCCTCTAACATTAATTTTTCTCAGATTCTATGATTTTAATTCCTTCAGTGGAAGAAAGATCAAATTACCATGGAGTTTCTTATCCTGTATTGTGCTTATACTTTCTGTTGTGATTAGGACATTATCTAGTTATTATAATGGATGTAAAAAACCTCCTCATTTGTTCATGCTTTTCTGCAGAAATTGTCACGGTGCGCTTGCTCGCAGTGTCTGGCCCTTGCCACCTAACCATATTACTCTGTTAGGAACAGATAGCCGTTTTAGTAGGGGGTCATAGGCTTGCCAAGAAAGCTGCGTGTTGAATTCACAGCCACTGGAAAGGAAACAGGCAGGTTGAAAAGCCCCCAGGTTACCTGGCAAACACAGCTGATCACTAGTTTCCATTTTATCCCTGTTTTTGTCATTTTCCAGCCTTTTTTCTAAAAGAAAATTAAAACAAAAAATGTTTTGATTTTTGCTTTGAAAAAGTGCTGTGGAATTTCAGTGTTTGATCAAGATGTAAAGATTTCATTCCGGACAGTCTGGTATAAGTTTTGTTTTTCTGAGCTGCCCCATATGAACTGCTGCTCAGGTTGGTCTTTTATTGCAGTTCCCTGGAAGGATCTCAATTCCCGCTGGGCTCCACAGTTGCTGAATAGATGGTGCATCAGGGAAACACTTGGCACTGGTACCTTCTGGATTTTTTCACTGAAACTGTTTTTACAAGCTCACCTATTATTACACACCAGAGGATCCACATATTAAAAAACACATGTAGCAAGTAATAAGAGTCCTTCAGTGTTAGGTAAAACTGAGTGCTTCAGGACATTTGTGTCATGGCACTCACTGTTCATGCTCTGATATTTGATGTGAAATTTGTTACGTTTGAGATCTCTGCTCCAGTAGGGGCTGACAGAAACATGAACAGACACATACAAAAGTCATATCCATCATGTTACGTTAATGTAAATCAATGTGTCTGCAGTTATTGCAGATGGGGAATAAATTGCATATTGGACTACCAAAGCAGTTTTGCATAAGCTGTGTTGGGCTTGAAAGTCAGCCTTAAAAAACAACAACAAATCTTTTTCTTCTCAACGAGATGGACTGCCTTTTTCTAGATGCAGGACTTAGTTTTTATCTTCTGAGTTGTGAAAGAAACTGAAATAAAAAAATCCTTTCTCAAACTCATAAGAGAAGCAGAGGGCAGTGATAATCTCTAACTTGTGCACAGTCATACTCGCGGGATAGCAATAAATTTTCCCACAGCTTTCTAATTTATTCGAATGAGAAATAGGGGTCTTTAAGCTGCAATCGTTATAATCAACAATGCTGTTAATGGCTATTCCCATATTTCTGAGACTCTATTAAGTAAATGAATTTTAGGTCTCTGTGACATAAACTGCATGTCCTGATGTTACTTTGAAATATCACTGAATTTCTGATTAAAATTATTGTGTAATATGTCAAGCGTTGGTACAATTGATCACATTTATCCCACTTATATAATATTATCATCTAATCCTATAGTATAGATAACAATAGGTTTTTCATGTCCATGGACAGGGAATAAGGACTATCTCTTCTTGCCTTTGTAAAATTCGGGGGTAGAAGACATCTCTTTGGAAACATCTCTTTGCACTACTCTTGGTTTTACTCAGAAGGACAGTTAAGATATAGAAGTAGATACTAAACCCATATAATATGTTATCCTTAGGAAAAGGAAGAATTACAATTCTTTATTGTTCTGTGAAATAGAGTATATTATGCTAAACCTTTGCAACCTTTCAGAAAATGTCTCTTTCAAAAGGTTTAAATACAAGATGAAAGTATGAGCAAAACTAGAGTTCAGGCAAAGGGGAAAAGGTTTGCTGTTGGCACAAATGTCATGAAGGGACAGAAAGGAGGAGGAAGACAAAGCTGGGCACACTGCAGCTACTGGGAGGACATTCAGCCTGTGACTGCAAACTGAAGGTGGGGGAGGAAAAGCAAACTAACAAAAAGGAGAAAGTGTCTTTTTGTGTTCAGCACAGAACTCCTTAGTACCTTGTCTCCCTGCAAGTCACTGATTAACTGGCTGAGAAACACAGTGAACTGAACTCAGTAGAGTAACAGAGAAGGATATAGACAGAAAGGAAAAAATGAGAAACTTTTGCCATTAGAACAAAAAGAAATTTTTACATATCATATTCAATCCAAAGGTGTGAAAGATACTTAAAAGAAGCATAATCACAGGGAATAAAAAAAGAAGGAAAGACAGCAGGTAAGTGAGAGCAAAATGGTAGGTAAAAGCAGAGTAATGTTTCAGATACAAAAGTTAAAGACAAGAATTTGGAGAACAAGGAATAAATGGATTATGGTGTCTGAAGTGATAACCAAATGAAAAATGGAAAACATTAAGGTGGATTCACAAAACACCAAATGAAATATGGAAGTTAGACTAAAATAAGAAACATGGGCAGACATATAATGAGCAGAGATATGGCAGAGGAATTTTCTTTTTTTGGTATTTACAGAGAAAAATATATTTTAGTGGATCAATTTATTTTAAATGCTTATGTTTTGGTGACATTTCAGTGCAGAGAAAATGAAAACACAATTCTTTCTTTTTTATCACAGAATCATAGAATACCCTGAGTTGGAAGGGACTCACAAGGAATGCCAACATCCAACTCCTGGCCCTGCACAGAACAGTGCCAAGAATCACACCATGTGTCCAAGAGTGTTGTCCAGCTGCTTCTTGAACTCTGTCAGGCTTGGTTCTGTGAACATTTTGCAAGGCAGCCTGTGCCAGTGCTCAAGCATAGTCTGGGTGAAGAACCTTTCCCTAATATCCAACCTAAACCTCCCCTAGCACAGCTTCATGCCATTCCCTCAGGTCCTGTCATTGGTCACCAGAGTGAAGAGACTGGTGCCTTCCCCTCTGCTTCCCCTTGCGAGGAACCTGTATGTACTTCTTCCACCAGTGAACTTACCCTCACCTATGATGTTTTCCAAAATGATGATTATCTTCTTTCCAGAAATGTTACATTTACTAGCTGCATCTAAAAGAACTGCAAGTTAATGACACCAACATGCAAGAGCAGATATTGAGAGTAAAACAAAGACTACTGGTTAAATCAGTGCTCACGCAACATGCAAAAGGAACAGCAATGACATTTAATTTCAGTAACCTATTCCAGATGGGAACGTGGAAGAATAAATGTGTTCCTCTCTTTTGAAAAATTTTCAAAAAGTACCTGCAGGTTTGCAGATAGCAACTATTACAACATATCCAAAAGTTTGATTTTCTACCAGCAGTTATATGGTAGATATAAGTTACATAAGTGTGGATCTGGGGAAATGAATTTAAAATGCATACATGCTATTGTTATAAAATTAAATTAAACTTGAGGAGAAAGATTCTTGATTTTTATTTTAAGTCAAATCTTGAGAATAAATTGCAAGTACTCAAGTTTAGTCCCTAAAATGCATCTGAAGGAGACATTCTTAGAATCATATTTTAGCAGGAAGATAGTACATGAGTAGGTTAACCTGTACCTCCTGTAATCCAGGCAGGTTCTGACTTTCACAGAAGGAAGAAAAAAGTTGAGTGAACCCTGTCAACACCATGAAAGATTTTTTTTTTTATAAAACTATTATTTATTAACAAATGCATGTGCATGTGTATTCATAAATTTGTGTATTCATTAATGACCAAACATGTTTGCATGCATGAGCACTGGATAAATTACTTTTGTGTTCTTCCCATGCCATAAATTCTGCTACCTACTTGACTTATTTTCTTCTGAAGATAGAAAATTCAACCTTTTATTAATCATAAGATGAAAGCCATTCATGTAATTGTTCACATTCAGCTGTGTAAAATTAACCTACATGGGGATGAGAAAGTTCAACAAAGCAGCACTGTGTTTCATTTATTAGAAGTTACAAATCCGAAATTAAAGAAATATAAATAACCTGTCATTTCCATATAGATAATGACAGGTTAGTCTTTCAAGGGAGTGTAATACTTGCACATCAGAAGTTTTACTTTCCTAGGGATTTCTGTAAATACTGCCTCATACTTTCTTCTAAATCTGCCCACTCTACAGAAAAACCCAAACAAAACAAAGCAGATAATGGAAAATGTGAACTTCCTCAAAAGCCTCCTCTTTTAGTTTCCTTCTTCAAAGACATAATGGAAATGAAGAAGATATGAAGTAAACTGATGCCAACAAAAGCTGCCATTAAGAAATATTTCCAGGTATGGCCTACAAAAAATCCATGAAAAAATATGGTGTTATTGGTACTTCTATTTTGAGACTTCATTTGATATTCAAGATTCCCCTTCTACTGTTTTAATTGATTAAATGTAATATGTTAAAATTATAGTATCTTTTAATTTAAATTAAATTTAAATTAAATTTAATACTATAATTTAATACTATAATTTAAAATTATAGTATTTGAAAAAAAAAAGGCATTTACATTATAAGCTAAATTTTTAGAAGATTCAGATTCCATAGCCCAGGGATTTTAAATTTCACTATATTTCTGCAGTTGCAAAACTCAGAATTTGACAGTTGAATATTGAAATTAATCAGATAGATATATTTCCACATTTTCAGCCCATGCTTTGCAATGCAAGGCAGTTGTTTGGTAGATGAGAAATCTGCCTATTTCAACAAAGGTCACCACTCCAAAAAGTGTGTCTGGGTCTGTTTTTCTGGACTTTAAGTGAATTCTTCAAGGGGATGTTCACCATTTCACTAGGAACAAAAACATCTCATTTAATTCAGAGTCACCTGACCCTGGAGTGTAGACAAGTGCATTCTGTAAATAAAAGGAAAGTGCCTCAAAATAAATGCAGATAATGGAGCAAACTCTAATTTATTTTCTACTCATTATTGAATACCTATTTATATTAGGAACGCATCCTCTTACGATGACTTCTCTAGCTTACTCATTTACTTTTTCAGGATCATTTTGTTTTCAGGACAGTGGAGAGAGGAGAAATAGATACAAAATAAAGATGAGATGGGTCCTATTCTGATCACAGCAAATTCCTGACATTTCTTCTACTGTTCTACATGATAATTTTCCATTGTATTGCACACTGTTTTGAGTTGCAGTTGGAACACCATGTTTTCCAACAAGAAAAATTGGAAAAAAGCAGTCTAAATGGAGGAAATCAAGCAAAGAGTTACCCGGCTTTAAAATACCTTCAAAAGAGGGATTTTGGTTCAAACTATACGAAGATGCTCCAAACAAGGATGTGTATTATCCTGATTTAAAGTGACCCTTTATGTATCTAGGAAACTCCCTCCCTAAAAATCAAAAAATTGCGGATACTTACACGGATTATGCCCAGGAGTTTTTCACATAACTGAGAATAGCTGCGATTTTTTTTCTAGGGAGAAACACAAGAACTAGACAAAAGCTGACTGTATCAAAAAGGATTTTCTTAGAAGGAAATTAGGAATACACGACATGATGAAACTGCTCCTAGCGTGTGACTCAGACTTTTAGTTACTAAGGACATCACTTGTCCCCAAGATGGGGTACGCTTACATTTTTGCCAGTCACAATTTATACAGTTTTACTTCTGTGTCAAAATGGAAATATAGAGAGACAAATAAATCAATTCTATCTGAATGCAACAGCATCCTGTTTAAAAATTATATATTTTTAGTCCACTGAACACTTTCTAAGGAATTTTGAGTAGTTTGAATTTAATTACATTACATAACTCTTAAAAATTATTTCTTATTCTTTATTATTTATTATATTACACTTTAATATTAACATGCAATTTTCAAGAAAACACACGAAGAATTTGTTCTCCACCTGCTGAAATCTAACCATCAGCTTTTGCAAAATATTGAGGAAAAAAATTAAGAAAAATCTTCTGATATTTTCAGAATTCTGTCCTTCAAGCCCTCACTTCTCAGAGGCTTGGTCAGATTCCACAATAGTAATTCTGCTCTCTCTCCAGCTTTAGCTACCTTTTGTGGGGGCTTTACTTCAACCTTTTGTATTTCCAGTGTGATGGGTATTGAAGACAGTCCCACAAAAATCGTTACCTTTTAAAACATTATGGAAATAGGCATAACAGGAATGAGAATATCATTACCTTTTTAACCATTAGCCTAAATATGTCTAAGTGACATTTTAGTAATTTAAAATAGAATTAATTCACATTTTGGAACATTCTGCTGGTCTTTGATGAATAATACAAACAGAAAACAAATTGAGCAACTTTTCCTTGGTCACAATTAAATAGAAAAACACTGGAGAAAGAAAGTGCTTTTTTAAAAAATAGGAAGAGGAAATGGAAGGGGAAACCAAAATAATTCAGTTATGTAGTCCTAGATTCCCTGGATATTCTTTTCTAGGATAATTGAGGGACAGAGGAAACTAAACAGAAAATTGCATTTTATACTTTTAAAAATTGTAGGACGGCACGTTTTTTCCCCCCATGCATCCTGACAAAAAGCAGAGCAATACAATAGCAAAAAGTAGGTCTGCTGCCCATTGATTTGATAGGCATTGCAGTGCCTTATATTTATGGTTTAACTTCTGATTTGTATTTCCTTTTTGCTCACTCCACAATGAGATACTGTACCATTCAGCCAAATAAATCAGTGAAGAAAAATAGTGTTAAGAGCTGGTTTGACTTATGGACTCATTCAATTCAATAATCTGGAGAGCATGATTGCTTTAAGGTCTGAAATTGAACAACATCTTAGTAAAAATTAAAAACAAAGGAATGGACTCTGGTAATTGCTTATTAAATTTTCAAACCCCAGTGACAATAACAAGTTTAATTTGATTGCTCAATACATTTAAAATAGATGGCACTGAATGCACAACAAAACCACACCAGCATAGCAAATAACTAGACATTCTTGAATGGATAAATACCTCGGTACTTTACTACCTCTGGAGAGTTTAAGGAATCCAATAAGGCAGACTCGAACGGATCCGATGAAAATGCTGTGCATCATGCACAAACTAGTGCTGGATTGCAGCAGTCGCTGCCTCAGTTTAGTGCTTCACTGGAGAAAAAATGCTCTCTCCACATGCACATCCTGGCTTTTTCAGGCCTCCTGAAAAAACCTCCCACTTTTTTTCTGCTGCCTTAGATCCACAATGTGTTTGTTTGCCTGCTGCAAACACTGAGTTTCCTCATGCACTGTTAAATTTTCACAGGACATTTCATTTCAGTATAGTAAGGTCCAGGAGTTCAACACCAGAAACCAACCAAACAAAAACGCTTTAAAATATGAGAGTTGGGAGGGAAAAGTTGGACTACAGGGTCTTGTCAGAGCATATGGAAGGAGAAAGGAGGAAGATAAGGGAACAGGGGGAAAAAAGACAAGAATTTAAAAAGCAGCTTTAAAAGAAAAGCCGACTGGCTTGTAAATCTCACTTCTCATCTTCAGACAGCTTTTCAAAAAGCTAAAGGGCATTAAAGATGTGAGTTTAAATGGTTTTCTGAAAGACTGTTTTTGCAAAAGCTATAAGATATTCTGAAGAAGTCATATAAGCTGGAGAAAGGGGGCTAGGAATATACTTATAAGAGAGAAAGGGAAAAATAATTAAAGTACTTGCACAAAAGGGGCAAATTAGAGTTCTCACTTTCACCCTGACTTTTCACAATACTATATTAACACTAATCAAACTTAGTTTTTGCATGCTAGTAGGGAAAAGACTTTTTGCTCAGATCTGTGAAGTGATACACTTTTGGCTTGTCTTCTAGAGAAAACATACCGTGAGAGAGTCTATCAAGTAAATATGGAAAAATACAGACAAAGAAGCATGAACTCAGCCAACTAAACCTATCAATGAGAGCCAACGTGCCTGTGCTGTTACATCAGCAGCCATTCCACACTTTAGTGTGCTGCTGCCCAGATTGCTTGCCAAGCCGCAAGATGAAATTACCTTCTTGCCAGCTGCCATCTTTAAGACTGCTTTAGATTTGAATGCAGATTTACACCACCTAAAGTTATTGTTTAAACACAGGTTCAAGGATCACTTCAAAGGTGTCCAACCTGTGAAGTTAAGTAGATGAAAACAAAATTATAGGTCATTAGAAAGAGCCCAAATGTGCCAAAGTTACCCTGAAATTGTGGCATACAGAAAAAAATTGTGAGCATTTACTTCAGAGCATGGTTCCTAATAGCTAAGCAATGTAAGTAGAGAAATAGGATGATAGAATGGAATGTAAGGATTTTTTTTCACTTGTCTTCCTTCCTTTTTTTTTTAATACTTTCTATTCTATTACCAAGTTTGAAGTAACACACGCTGTGGAAAAAAGGTAGAACATGTGTTGAATAAAAATAAATTAAGAAACTGTTAGCAAAGGGTGTATAAGGTGTTCTGTTTCTATTTCTCTTACCTTCCTCTGATAGGTGAGACCTTGTTGATTGATCCTAGTTTTCTTTGGTATTTTTTAACATCAGTACTTGAAAAGTAGGATTATCTGGAAATCAAATCAAAGTTGCATGATGTAACATTAAAAAAATATTAATGTTATTTTAATGATTAAAATTAAATCAATGTGGTTTAATCACAAAAATGAATCCTTGCCATCAGCAGTAAGAATTCACATTTTTGTCTTACATAAATTCTGCCTTTTATTTTATTCTGGTCTAAAGAACCATTGAGAATATTCTTACATTTTCCGTGCCATTTCTTTTTATACTTTTACTAAATTTTCCAGAGCTAAGACTTATTTAAAAATGTTATCTTTTTCTAATCCTAAACAATTCAGACATCTTCTCATAATTTTAGGGCTCTACAATGCTACCTTTAATTTTTTACACTTTTATATAGTCTCAATTGCCCTCAAAGGGCTGGAGGTTTTATTTCAAGTCCTGAGTCTCTGAGATCATATTAAGTGAGAATCTCGGCATTCCGTAAGGTGAAGGAGTGTGGTGGGAGTAAAGAATACCAATAGCAAATAAATCACAAGATTTCTAGCTGTTGTGATTTAAATATTGTTTTACAATTCAAAAGAGAAAAAATTAAAGAAAATAACTAGTAATATAGCTATTACTTAAACTTCACATGAAAGAAAGTGTAATCGTCATGTTTCTTCCATGTTTTTTCAAATCATTGTCATCTCCCAAGTCTACTCACTCCATTGTTGAGTGAAATATCCATCTGTCAGCCACATAATTCATCTTCTGTTTCTCCTTGCCATGATGCACTGCTGCCTTCTGTTCATCTTGAGATGAACTATAAGCCTCAAATCTTTTATTTTTCCTTTAAGAGGGACTTGTGCTTCAAAATTCTCAGTTCTGAACCTCTCCCTAAATTCTAGGGAGATTTGAATAAGAACCTTAATTTTGAGACCTACATTCTCCTCTACTTTCCTTAATGGGCAATGTTTTTGGTCATCATATCTCTTAAGAATATGTTGAATTCTCCTACCCTTCCTCACACAATTTTGCTACGTACAAAGGTAACTGAAATGGTGCTCCTCAACTTTACAGATGAGAATATGAGGTCCAGAAGTAGGAAAGGTTCAGAAGAGCTATTTATCCTCCGGATTGGAAAATGCTTTTAGAATTAGGAAAACAAACAAACAAACAAACAAAAAAACTCCAACAAATAAATAAACAAAAATAGTTGCATTACTCTGCTAACACACGGTGGGAAATGCAGCTGGGTGCTTGCCATCAGTCACACCCTTTCAAGGCAAACAGGAATCATGAATGACTAGAATTAGTGGACAATTGCAAAAAGATCCATTCTGATTGCCTTTCAAATCAGAGAAAACCAGTACATGTTTAGAAATCACTTTACTTTGCTGGAAATGCTTTTCTGGAGCACTATCATCAGCCACCCTTATAGAGGGTATTATTATATTATTTCTTCTTATTGCTCAGTCTGTTAAAACCCTCCAAACTCAGAATCCACTTGGGATTTGTTGAATAAGAGCTGAGGTATGAACTGGAGAACATGACAGTGCAATGCTTCCCAGCTGCTTAACAGGCAAGAGAAAGCGTCTCTTTTTCTTTCCTTGTTTGTGGGTGATATTTCTTCACAAAATGAGGAGAAAAAGGTATCAAGAAAAGTTAATTATACTTTTAGAAATTTCTCATCTACAATTCAAATAAGGATCTCCCTGAGAGGGATTCAGATTTTACATAGTCTATGTGCTAACCTTCATTACACCAAATGGTTGCAGAAGCTGAAATATTTTCCATATCAAGTCTATTTTATATACAAAGTTTAAAACCACCCATGCATTTATGCTAGAATTAATTATCTACTTTAAACATATGAAATAAGGCAGATCTACAAATGAGGTTTCATTTCAAATTCATACCTTCTTGTCCCTATTTCAAAAGGGAAAGGGAAGCTTGCAAAACAGTGAGAGATGACTAACTTTCATGTAAATGATTCAGGGGAAGAGAAAAGATTTTAAAATTGAGGTTGTTGATACAACAGACAGTAACAACTCTAGTTTTTTCTGGCTCTAGTATTTGCTTGGAAGTTTTTCTTAGCAGCTTGTGGATCGGAAATGTAGGAGCAACTATTTCTGCTCACTGGGACAGGGAAACACATACTGAAGGTAAATAACCAGACATGGAAAGAATAAAGTACAACAGACAACCAACCTGACCCTTCTATGACAGGCACCTTGTTCCACAAATAATTCTGCACACAGTCTTTATTCTGTCAGTAAAAGCCACTTGTAAAAGAATAATTTCTCAGCAGAAGGGAGTTCAGTACAAAATGGTGGCTTCTGACACTTTCTTCCATTTATGCAAAGTGTTTCTTTTAACATGCAGTTAATATATATTTATGAAATACACCAAAAAGTGACAGTAGAAAAAAAAAAGAAATCGTTTGAACACAAGTGCTCCCAGAACCAATTGCATTTGGAAAATGCAGCACACTTCATTTTTCTGTTATGCTTCATTGTCTATATTTTCCTAAGCACTTTCCTCTAGATAATAGGGGAAATAATTAGTTCTACTCCCCAATATAGGCAATTAAATATTAATATTTGTTTTTTTGGTGATAAACCCATATGCCAGAGTAAAGGGCACATTATAAATAATTCATTAAATATGTAAATAACAAGGAGTATGGAAAATGTCTTTGTTAAGAAGAAGCGTTGATATCTGAAAATAAATACAGCTTAAAGATAAAAAGTTCATATAAGAGCAACAACCAGAATCCAAATACTAGCTATATCCCTGTGCTACTTGCAGTGTAACAGGGAAATGAAGATACCTCTTTATTAGTGTTTTATTTTGAATCAAGAGAGTACTATTGAAGTAAATAAGCACATCCTCCTTGCTTAGAGTATTTGGGCTCCAACTGCAGTGTGGTCTGAGTGAATGCACTGAGGTCTCTGTACAGGAACTAAAGTTAAAGATGCACCCCACCACGGTACAATTCGTGGAATCTGACTTGAGCTGGGGTGAAACTGCAATGTCCAAGAGCTTACCAGGAAGGTGGTGGGTCCTCAATACCATGTACATCCATACTTATTTCTATTTCCATTGCCTGCCGATGCAGACATGAAGCATCTTGAACAAATTCTGTAATTCATATATGCTTTTCTGTAGTCTTTTACTTTAAGATGGATAATAATGTAGAAAAATTTTATTTGTGACGTAAAAATGAAAAATATCTTAGTAGAAGTTTTGTTCTAAAATGAAAAAATCCAGGAAACTCTAATCTACTTTTTCAAATAAAAGCAAGGAATAATTTAATGAGGAAAAAAAATATAATGCAAATTTTGTTTGTTCTGTCATCCTCATTATATTTGCCAAAAGCATCAAAATGCCACTAGTCTCCAAACTGCTGAATTTTTAACCATCTAGATACACCTATGCTGCTCAGACATTTAAAGTCTCTACTTGTAATTTAACTATGATCTGAATTGTCTTTTTAAACTACAAAAGCCATTTCCATGTGAGTAAGTGTAAAGTCATCTAAAGGGAAATGCTATGTAGATATAAAAGGGTAATGATATGTAGATAAACCTTTAGATATATGTAGATATTGCTTAAAGGATTTTGGTTTGGGATTCTGTAAAATGCAATTACCATTGGGACTATGGTAAATAAACTACTCATCTTGAGCTCCTGGAAGGTGGCACAGAGGACCGACAATTTAAGACTGCAGAAACAGTGGGGCTTTGAGTAATAGGTGTATTATAAATGTTGGCTTTGGTATCTGTTTCTGTAAAAATTATGCATTTCTAGAGTATTAGAGAATTCCTTAATGTTCCAATTGAAAAAAAGACATGGAAAAAATTTAAATTTCTTCTGAGAGATGAAAATAACTAGTGGATTGGACAGTATACCTTATAATAGAAGGCTCCTTGAGCTGATGATGGAACTAAAAGCTAAAAGGAAATGGCTTTTTCATAATCTAGAAGTAACAATATGGGAAAGAGGAACTTCAGAATAGAGGCTTTTCAATAAAGCAGACAAGGAGAAAATAGCATTCACTAGCTAAAAGCTAAAGCTAAGGAACATCATCTCCAAATGGAAAGTACACCTCCAACAGTGGCTCTAAATGGAACTTTCTCATAGCAGTAGCAAGTTTTCTATCAGTGGAAAACAGAAATGGAGATTGGCAGCTTTGCTAAAAGCTTCTTCTGGTTCAAAGAGTCATTAATTCAGCACAGTCCTGTTATGTAGGAGAGGAGGCCAAAAAAGATGGCCACGGTGATCTCATTTAGCTTTATTATCTACATATCTGTTAAGTGCATGCAACTTTCATCATGGCTGGGCTTCGCGAACGAAGATTTGGGAAGGCTCTATCCACATTTGCTACAGGCACGTTGGTGACTTATGAGGCCAATACGAGATAGACATGTCCGATTGCAAAAGGCACAGTAGAAAGACT
Source organism: Pipra filicauda (assembly GCF_003945595.2). Taxonomy (NCBI): domain Eukaryota; kingdom Metazoa; phylum Chordata; class Aves; order Passeriformes; family Pipridae; genus Pipra; species Pipra filicauda. The sequence goes on along the minus strand of NW_024104509.1, from coordinate 3,817,395 downwards.
CTTTAGATGATGATATATTCTGCAGAACGCGGTTCTTTCTGTGTTACCTTTTCTCCTCGAGAGTGATCCTGCGTGTGTTCTCAAAGGAGACAGCAGCGTTATAGATGGTGTGTCTCCAGACCTCCCGATTTGAGGTCAGAGTAGACCAGTTATGTTGATCAATATGGCCAAGGCTGAGATGTTGTTTCAGGGAGTCCTTGAATCTTTTCTTCGGGGCTCCTCTCTTGAGGCAGCCAGTGGCAAGTTCACCATAGAGCAGGATCTTTGGGAGGTGGTGGTCCTTCATCCTGGAGACGTGTCCAGCCCATTGCAGCTGTGTTCTCATCAACATGGCTTCTATACTTGTGACTGCTGCTTGCTCTAGAACAGTTAATCTCAAATTGAAACCTAAAAGGGGCAGTATCCCAAGGAGGAGACTCCAAGTTAACAATCTCCAATCAGCCACAGTTAGAGACAGTTTCCAGACAAACCTTCAAACTAGGCTTGAAAACCATTCCACAGATTCTGCAGACTCCTCTCCTGAAACAATTTGGCGCAATATTAAGAACAGCATCCTGCAATCCTCCGAAGAATCCTTAGGTTCTCCCTCAAGAAGAACAAGGGCTGGTTTGACGAAAACAATCAAGAAATCCAGGACTTGTTGAGGAAGAAGAGAACCGCCCACCAAGCACACCTTGCACTGCCATCCTGTCACGCAAGAAAAACAGCCTTTCGTCTTGCATGCAGCGAGCTCCAACAGAAACTCTGTGACATCCAGAACAAGTGGTGGACCGATCTAGCTGAAAAAACTCAATTATGCGCAGATACAGGTGATCACAAAGGTTTCTATGAGGCCTTGAAAACAGCATACGGGCCTACATACCAGGTCCAAAGCCCTCTACTCAGCGCTGATGGTCAAACACTTCTGACAGATAAAACCTCCATTCTGAATCGATGGTCTGAACACTTTCATGCAACTTTAATGCTGATGTATAATGTAAGAATGCCATCTCTCTTGACTAAAGGAAAAGAAAACCAAAACCCAGTGACTACTCTGTTCCTGGGTATCTGAATGTTGGAAGCTTTGTGTGTCCTCCTCCCAAACAGTATTATTTTCCTTGTGTGCTTTCCCTTTCCCAGCCAAGAACACTCAATTTGCCTTAAATTATATTGATATTCCACATTATACATTGAGAAACACACAATTTATAGGAATGTAGGGTTTCATCTATGTTAGCATGTCATCCTTCATAAATTAACTTCCTCAATGCTCCTGTTCTGATCATCCACTCTATGACTCGGTGCCTGAAATTGACTGCTTAGCAGAAAACTGGTAGATTTTAGCCAGACTGTTTCTGTTGCAGGGTTTTCATTCATGGCTGGGCTTCGCGAACGAAGATTTGGGAAGGGCTCTACCCACGTTTGTTGCAAGCGCGTTGGTGGCTAAAAAGGCCAATACGAGATAGGCATGTCTGGTTGCATGTTGCAGGGTAAGTTGTTGAGAAATCACTATCAGACATTAAGTTATAACTAGCTGCTTATTTTACACCTTACTTCTCAGTGTTTCTTGCTGAGTGATGTTACTCGGTGTAACAGTGTGATCCTCAGAGGGCTAATGATCACCATTAGTTCCTTTCCAACTTGAAGATAGGGTTTAAAGTTCCCTGGTTTTAGTAGCAGTAGAGGAAAGTTCTTGATGGAGCTCCTTCTCAGCCTCTGTGTTTCAGCGAAAGGGAAGGAGAGAAGGTCATACTAAACAAGGTCATCAGAGCACCTCTGCAAATACCTGCAAGCTCAGGGGAGCTTGGCTGGGACCATGGTACTGTGTTTGCAGGGCTGTACTGTGGTGGTTTCTTTGTACTCTAACAGACCTGGAAGAGGCAAATGTACGCAAGTTCAGCTGTCAGGTGTAATTTAGTAGAAGACTGTCTATAATAGAAAGTCCATTCTATAATAGAAAGACTGTAGTGCCCTTCGGGGTGAATTCCATGAATCGCAATCCCTCCCTGCTACAATTAATGCCTAGAGTGCCAGAAAGAGCTCTGTGGGGTATATGTGGGAGTACCTGGCCTTTACAATTGTAACCCAACACAAAGTATCCTTGCAATCACACTGGAAAAGCTGTACTGAGGAGAAGACTTGCTCAACCACCTTGAATTTGCAAGTGATATTACCACTCCCTCCTTCTACTCTCTCACCTACCCTTCTGCATCAGAGGCAAGACATGGAGTTTCTCACTTGCTGTATGGTGTTGATAGTCCACATACTGACATCCTGTAGTCCATTGCTGTGGAGAGACATGTTCTGTGCTGGCACATGGCCTTCACTGAGCTTGGTGATAGTTCTTAATAGCCATATCCTGTTTTAAGGCCGTTGAGTCATTGAGCTTTACAAGCTCATGCAATGCTGTTCTAACCCAGTTGGCCAAGGTGATGTTTAACTAAGCCAAGGAGAGCCTTTTTAAGAAGATTAAGGTACTTCTTCCTCTGTTCAAGGTGGCTCATGAGTTCCCTGAGCTTTCTTTGTAAGGGGCAGCAGCCATATTCAGCCATATTCAGCTTGTGGTCATATTCACAGGAGTGAAATCTCCCATAGAATGGGAGGCAAAGGGCACCCGCCCTTTTTAACCGCACCTTTATGGGTTTATCCTGATTGCTAGTATGAAGCAATCAAGAGACTCCTTACCTGGCCCATCTGGAGACAAAAGGATGATCCTCTCCGGTAGATTGCTACTGCTTTCTGTATACATGTCAACTGAAAGGTGTTTTCTTCATTTCTGGTTTCCAAATGTTCAGGTTGTTTCACACCTAACCTGGGTCCAACACCCATGAAAGAGCTGTTAGGGCCCGGGGCAAGAGAAATGGCATCCCTTCCAAATGTGTCTCCTTCAGTGGGCACCCTGTGGCAATGTTTTCTGTGATGGCCCAGAGTATTGCTCCCAGAGGATTACACATTTGCTGGAGGTGACCAAAGTAATCCCAATATGCTGATCACTCATGAAAGTTGTAATGAGAGCTTTGAATAGTTATGCCCTGAAGAAGCAACTGAAGAAAGTCTGAACTGCACAAGTGTCCTCAGCTTTAAGCACTCACAAGGTAAAAGATCGATTACTTGGAAATAATTCCTTAGGATTCATTCACTCAACTGAACACAGTGCTTTTAAAGAATCCTTAATAAGTCCCCTCTATCCAAACAGCTGGCAATTCACATTACGATCTGTTTTGAGGCAGAATGGCCATATGAATTACTACAATTGAAAACTAAGTGTAAAAACAGATCAGCAGGATTCAGAAGGCAAACAAATCCATTCATTCCACAAATATGTATTTTTACAGGTGTTCAGTGCTTCTGTGCTGCTTGAAAATACCTCAGCTTTAGAAAGAGGTCATTTTGTTTTAAAGGTGGTAAGTCCTTTCATCATTCACTTTTGGATGTCCTTTCTCAAAACAGAGAATCTGTCTTTCCTGAACTCCTAAACCTTATTTGTTTAAGTATATAGGGCTGAAAGTTGTCCATAAATTCTGTATGGTATCACATATCATACTTTTAGATGTAGTTATCCATTGTATTAAAATTTTGGGGCCATCAAAAATATTCTCACTTGAAATCTATAATTCATTAAATGCTCAAAGTCTTATAAATCTCCTGAACAATTAAACAGTACTAACCCATACTCCCTTCAGGGCCATCAGTTTTCATGACTGATGTTGTGGCATTGCATCCTCCACACAAAAATGCAGGATGCAAGACTGTTCCTTGAGCTGATGTGATGGAGTGGCTCTTAGAAAAGAGCCAGACACCAACATTTCTTTCCATTTGTCCAGGAAACCTCATGCTGTCCAAGGGCTCACACAGACAATAACTGCACAAGACAATAACTACGTGACTGGGCCAACTTCAGATAGCAGTAATTTATAACATTTCTAACCTATCACTGCAAAAAATGAATGATAGATTTATCAAAGATACTATTTATTAATAAAATTCTTTCTTTCTCTCTTTCTTTCTTTCTTTCTTTGTCTCTCTCATTCTACATCATATTCAGGTATGTGTTCATCAGTTGAAAACTCATTTTGGACCCAAAGTTCTTTTAAAATCAATAAGAAGTCTTTCTGATTGCTTCTATTAAATTTAAAAGGGAATAGTTTACTTAACTGACCTAAAATAATCACTAGATTTAATGATAATAACAGAAGTCTTATGACCCTCAGTTCACACGATTTCTGTATGCCAAGGCTTACAAATGCAGTGCTCCAGTGTACTAGTTTTATTTATTCCTAAGTAGAATTAACATTGGCTACCTGAACTTCCTTTAAACTTGTTGTGCAGGCAAGTTAACCTGCCACTTCATTCTTTAGCTTTTAAATTAACAAAAGCAGATGTTATTCCAGTCCTACAAATATGTTTCGAGTAAACCAACTGATGAGTTGTTATTTCATTTTATTGTGGGCTTGGACAAGTATTTTAGAATGCTTCCTATCTTGCTGGTTAAATATGTTTTATTTTAAAATATTCGTCTATTCATTTTATTGGACTTGAATAAACAATGGTTTTATGGTGATTTTTTTTAACAATAGTCTTTTAATAATATAGTTACCAAGTTTATTTCTTTAAAGATACTGAATTACAGAGCAGTCTGTGAATATGAACCTAGTTCTAAATGAACTTTCTTTAAATACGAATGGGAAAACTAATTTTGATTTCTTTTTGAAAAACAAGTGGTGCTATTTTTAATTACTCAACTCCAACATCTGTTCTAAAGAGAAGTTAATATTTTAAAAAGCACTATAACATTCATGGGGTAATGGCAAATATTATGAGTTAATGATCCTGCAAAAGTCTATCTTCAATTTTTATTAGTATAAGCTAATAATAATAAGAAAACAAAAAGTAAAATATTAGCAGTCAGTTTTGGTCTTCCTCAGGGGCTTGTGACCCAATAAAGTGATATCACCAGGTATCTTCAGAACTGCTTCATAAACACCTATGAAAAATTCATTAATTAGGATTAATACCACTTTTAAGTATTAGCTGATTCGACCAGAGAATTCTTTATAATGCTTAACCTATCCAAGTTTATAACTAATTGCAATAAATATAAGCAGCATAGAGGCTGCAGACATTTCTGTACTAGCTCTTGTGCTGATCTTTTCACATAGAAGGGCTGGAGTCCTAATTCATCATCTTTCAGAAAGACCAAAAATTCTAGCCATAGTATTGTATCTCATATGTGATGATTTTGTGACTACAAACCCAGGTCAAAAGCTATAATGGGTGATAAAGATCATCCAGCTTCTATCCCACTACAGTACCAGAGTGCCAGAAAGGAGAGTACTAGTTGTCCTAAGAACAGATATTGTCTCTTTCATGGTGTTTGCACATAAGCAACGTTTGGAAATGTAATTAGTTTATCATTCAGATACAGATACATTTCGTATATTGTTCAGAATGGAATATCTTCTTGGGTACCAAATTAATTGGGTGTCTTCGTAAACTGTGGAAAGGGTATTATGAAGGGTTTTGTGGTAGAGGCTAAATGGTACAATTTCTTATGGAAATACTAATTTCTATTTTGATACTAATTAATGACCTTTGAAAAGATAAAAGGTGTGTAGGCTGTGTTATTTTGAAACCTATAATGGGTTTCATGTTGTGCGGTCAAATCCTCATGTAATCTGGGACTCTCCCATTTCTGAGTCTTCAGAATTGGACAAACATAAACTTCATTTGCTATTGAGACCAAACATAATTTTAAAGAAACCAATAAATATTTCCTGTGTTTCAAGCTTATAGTTTACTCGTATATCACTGCATATTGCATATCTGTAGTACAAAATAGGAAATTAAATGTATGCTCCATTTATAGTAAGTAAAAGTTTGGAATGACACATATTCACTGATCAATCAAAATTAGGAGAAATTGAAGATTGCAAATTAAATATGTGATGGAGGAACAATGGTCATAGTTTTTCCAAGGGAAGAGGGAGAAGGTGTTACTCTGAACATAATTACCTAATTCAAAATAAATTCTTAGGAAAAAACGCTAATTTGTTCAAAGTATGGAAGTGAAATTTAGCACCTGTTTATCAATGCACCAGTATAGTCAAACAAATATTTGTTTCAATACCTCTAAATCCAAGCTTGCCTAAGCTTGCTACAACCAGATTGACCAAGTAGTATATATGGATGTAGGATGGGGAAGAATAACTGCTTTGGGAACAGCTTATGTTATCAGGATTTGTATTTCCATCTGTTGGGAGTGAATTCAAATCCATTTGGCTCTGTAAACATGTAGTTGATAATAGTTCATTTTGGAATCTGTATTTAGAAAAAATAGTAAAATTGTTAATTATATGGTGATGAAATTAAGGCTTTCAGTAGAAGCAGAAAGTTGATAATGTTTGCTGGTCTTACCAACAAACACAGAAGCAGACATTTCAACTGTTTGGTTATAGAAACCATACAGAGCACTCAGTCTTGTTTAGTCAGACATTCCTGTGCTTTTCCTTTGCCCGGCAATACAGTCCGGTTTTTGTGAACACGGTCTACGAATGAAATATCAGGTTTGGGTAATCAGGAAATGCTATCAGTCAAGTAGCTGGGACTAGAAAAGAGCTTTGCCAAGATTTATTTAATAAAGCTCCTGCATCATTAACTGCTTATTCTGAGCAATGACTAATTATCGAGAGAGCCTATCAACAAGCGAGTTTTTGAGTATCCCTTCAGAACTATTTGATTAATGAGGTTCTGCTTCATGACATAGGTGGCTTCTGTAAGTCCTAGAGGAGCTGCCTATACTTCCTTATCTGGAGAACTATTTTTACAAATTTAAATACCAAATTTTGGGAGGTTTAGCCTAGAACATTCAAATGGTGTGCAAGTATTTTAGAAGGCAGATTGCACGAGTAATACTCTCTCTTCAGACTCAGAAAATAAAACCAGCCTCTCAGTTTTATTCTGTTCATCTAGTAACTGTCTTCAAAGACCTTTAAACTACTATAAAAATTAGACCCAAGAAGTCTTTGACTGCTGTTTAGTCCTTGAGAACAAGCTTGACAACTCCCAGGGATTTTCTGAGGACTCCACTCTTGTTTGTGAGTTTAGAAACAAAGAAGATAATCTGTCTCTGTTGTTTTTTCTTTGATGTGAATTACAGTATACAATGTATACTGCATATGTACAGTGCATAGCTGCAGAATAGCTGTAAAGAGATGAATGAGCTGCAGGATCACATACCATATTGTGAGAGCAAATTGTGGTAAAAGCACGTGCACTTATACTAACCGACACTTGATTAACCCAAATTATCCTCCACAGCCTTAGTATCATGGTCAGTATTACATAAGTCAGTTTGGCTCTTGACAGCTGTGGTGCAGTTCAGTGCTGTAGCAAGTAGAACCAGGACAGCAGGAAAACCTTGCATTGCTCAAGAGTAAGTCTTCTGAGCTTTCTGAGAGATCCCACTTGTATAGTAAAATGCAAATATATCAGGAAAGGGTTCTATATAAGCAGTGTGACACACAAAGGTAGTCCATTGCACTCCTGAGAAAGCAAACAGAAGAGGGCTCTTACAGTCTTGCATAGGGAAGTTCAGTTTCTGTTGTATCAGTCATTTTTCTATTGGTTCCTTTGCTTCAAAACCAACAAGGTTTTGAAAGCCAGTAGTAAAAAAGAATGACGTTTTTTATTAACGTACTATGCAGATAATCAGATACAAAATGCTGAAAAGAAAGAACTTATTAATTTTACACAGTGAATACAGTATTCCATACAGTTGGTTATCCAAATGTAAAGTCTCTGGGAATTGATCAAATATTCTTTATTATGTACATAATTAATACTCATTTTATATTATTTCTTTACAGGGTTTTTTTCTGTGAGGAAAATATGTCCTGTTTGGGAGTACTAGTATTACTAGCAAAGAACAGCAGATCATGAATTAAACTCAATGCTTATGCATGTAATTCTGCATACTTGAAGATGTGATTACTTTGATTTAGTCAAACGATGAAATAGCTTTTTCTGTTCTGTTTCCCCAGATGCTACAAAAAGCTAGTATTGATTTGTCTTACAGATGGATGAAAGCCATGACAACTTGGAAAAACCTACATGACACAAGAAATTAAAATCTGACTCAGATATAAGGTAAGAAAGGAATATGGTACCATGAAATGTTACCTTCCTAGAAAATCCATCCCCAGATGATGAGATTTGAAAGACCAAGTGTGGCACGCTTCTGCTGGTAAATAGAATATTATGGGTTTTAAAAATTATAAGGTCCACTGCTTTCTGAGTGAGCCTGGGGCTCTGTCTCTGATTTTGTTCAGTTCTTAAGTCAGGCAGATGTCTGTATCATAGAGAAATATTGAGACGATGAAAATTAAGAAAATATTTCAAGAAATTGTCCGTTTGGTGAGGCATAGTGAACACTGAGAATGAAATTTTTGTGACAGCATTGCATAAAATATTGGTTACAGTCATGTAAAATCTGACCAAATGAATTTGTGAAATACTTTCTGATTTTCAACTTTACCAGTTTTGTCAGCATAAGCATTTTTTTTTTTTGTGGAAAGTGCATTCAAAGATTTTGAAAAACTGAAATGTTTTGTTATCAGAGAGGCTCTTTTAAAATTTAGGTCTTTAAAAGAAATTATTTTTCCTTTGATGGACTAACTTTTTGGATTAAAATCTTGAATGCTAATCAGAACAACAGTAACTTGTAGAGACTTAAGGCCTTTTATTTACTTCAACTTAATAGGCTATTTTAAGTTTCAGTCAAATGAACTCATAGAATCAGTCAGGTTGAAAAGGACCTCTGAGATCACCAAGTCCAACCTCTGATCCACTATCACTGCAGTACTAGACCACGGCACTAAGTGCCACATCCAGTCTCATCTTAAAAACCTCCAAGGACAGAGAATCCACCACTTCCCTGGGCAGCCCATTCCAATGCCCGATTGTCCTCTCTGTAAAGAATTTCTTCCTAATATCTAACCTAAACCTCCCCTGGCAGAGCTTAAGACCGTGCCCTCTTGTCTTATTAAATGTTGCATTTGAACATTTACCTTTACTCTCTAAAATCTTGTTGTTTTTTTTTTTTTAAAGATGTTTTTTGCCATTAGTATATGACTTGTGTTCTCAGTTAAGCAAGAAATTATCATTTACTCTCTTAGCTTCTTCCTTTTAATTCTTTGATGATAGTCTCTTTCTTGTTGCATGTGATCCAAAATTTTGGCTACGTTTTCACATGTTAGGTCTGCATTTTAGTTAAATCTGATTCCTCCTTTGGACACCTTAGGAATTAACTGATCAAGGCACAACAGTTCTGCTTCAAATTCCCTGACAAATAGCTGGGAATAGTGGTAGTCAGTTCTAGACACCGCTAGATGAATAGTTACACTAGATCTAAGTTGAAAAATGTATCAGCTTTGAAAATCCTGATCAAAACAAACACCATATTTTCCAAATTGATATTTTTATTCTTGTTAGCTTGTTTATTTCATGTATCCTCTAAATTCCCATCTATTTTATCTATTTAGGTGTAAGTAGTCTTTCATAGTAGATATCTGCCTCCTATTTACAACTTTGTTTTTTTTTCAGGACTGTGGTAGCCATTGAGACTTAAATCAGACTGTCACTTTAGGTAGGTATAAACTATTGTGTTTTATGGTCAGGCTGAATCCCAATTAAACACAAAGGAGGAAACTGTTACATAATTTCTGTACTAGTGACAGACTTAATTTTAAAAATAGAATCCAAAGTTTCAGATACTTTAGCGTATTTGCATATCTTTTTTTAAATTACATTATAAATTTTGCTTAGAACAAAATAACACTTAGAAGAAAGTATTGAAGCTACTCAGAATGGTTTAAAGAATCGTCCAAGCACTTGTGGCATTGTCTAAAGTCATCAAATTGTACTTGACAGTCAGCCATTTCAGTGATCCCCTGAAAGATGAAATATTATTTACCTATAAAGAAGAAAAATCTTTGTTGTTCCTGACATTTCTTCATTTTTTTTCCATGAGACTTTTACATGTTTAGCTCAGTATTCATCTGTCCCATCATGAAGTACCATTTACTGAAACCTAGTAATGATATTTGGTGCATCAATGTTTGTGGTTTCTTCTCGTATTCACTTATCCTCCAGATTTCAGATCATACAAACTTAAAAAAAAGGTGCAAAGATTTTTTTTTAATTTTGCTCCAATTTATGGAAAAACTATTATTTAACACATTTGGGCAATATGTGACCATTTGCTCTTCTAATCAAGTATGTATATATACCTAAGTATATTTCTATAAGGGATGCAAAAATATTTTCTGAGGTTAAATTATGCTAGAGAAAAAGTATGCTACCTGTTGCCACTTTTTTAAATTAATGAAACTGATGTCTGTGAGCTGTTATGGAAGGTTAATGTCATCTGATTACCCTTCAGGTTAGATATAGAAATTCACTGTGACAAAGTGCTCCAAGACAGGTTTAATTCCTCATTGCCAGCATTCCAGATTAAAATTCTCTGGATTGTTGAAGCGTGCAATATTGCAGTAATAAACATTGAAATCAGTTTCTCGTTTTATACACAGCATAATTTCAGCTGAAATCAATGGGACTTCATTGTCTTCAGTAAAAGTCATTTTGCTGGAAGCCAAGTTTCTTCTATAAAAAATGTTTTCTTTCTACTGTTAGTCTCTGATTATCCTACCAGTCTAAGTGGTCTCTGGATCATGTAGCAGATGAGATTGCTATTTCAATAACCTCTTGCTATTTGCAACTGTAGTTTTAGAGAGGGAGAAAAAAAACCAGTGAGTACAGTTACATTTGAAACTGGTGTTTTCCTAAGGGCCTAAAGAAATTTTCATACAGAAATGCTCAGTTACTGTCTGTGTCTGCATTTTTTCGGATGTAAGAGATGTGCCTACTGTACTTACATCTACCAGTACCTGTTATAAAGTACAATTGCAAAGAAATAGTCTCCGTAAAGAGGGACAACAGGCTCCATTTATTTTAAAGAACTTTGTAAGAAAAACTACCTGAAATAATTACAATGATGAAGATGCCTTTAGTTTTCTTTGCTAGTCACATGAGTAATAGAAAATACGTACTGTACTCTGTATGTATAGTATTACATACACACTGTTAGTACTCTAGCACACTCTATTTGTAATGCCCCTGTTGTTTTATCCCTGTTTCTACCTATGCTTTACATGCAGACTATTTTTCCATGGAGGGAGAGGAGGGAATCAAAAATCTTCCAAGGTCTTCTCTGCTTCTGGGACTCTTTAAATCTCTTTGCCTCTTTCTTTTAGACTCTGGAAAAGAGAAGGGAACTTCTTCCAGCTTTAATTTCAGGGTTGGGGACCTGCCAAGATTTTTCTTCAACAAATGAAGTCACTTGGCTAATGGTAAGAATCAATGACCAGAAAAGCCTTTCTGCAGCAATTACTATGTCAGAAACTTCCCCAGTCATTTTCAGATTGTTACAGCATATGTAAATGCATATGTGTATGTAAATGTAGAAACATTTACACAGTTACAATATCTGTGTAAACTTTAAATGAGAGGAATAGCAAACTGAATTACAAGGTCTTACCTTTGTTCCCAATCATTCAATATTTACCCCTGTACTTATCTTATGAAGTGCTCTAAGATGGGATCCAGCTGCCTAAATGTAGGAGTCTATAGTCACTTGAGAAGCAATAAATTACCCTATATGTTGTCCAACAATCACTCCAGAGCAGTGCAGCTCTCCTGGAAGTCCTGTGTCACATGCGTGTGTCATACAAGCTCTGAAATGACACTGCTTTACTTTTTTCTGGCAGCTGAGTTTAACCCCTGGAGTCTGATTTTTCCACAAAGTAGGAGGTTCAATAATGCATAGACTCTAAGGTTTCTGCCATTCGAATGGAGAGAAGTTAATTCGGTGGCTTGACATATTTACTTATACTGATTTTTAAAATTTATATCAAATTCTTTTGCTCTGTGAAAAAGCTGTTTGCAAGAAAACAACGTCAGATGAATCATTTCATTTAGCCTTTTGTTGGCATGCTTAATTTGCCTGTCAATTTGTGACGTGAGTTCAAAGTGCATCCAACCATGTTGTTGCATTTGTACTCCCTCAAGCAGCTTTCAGGCCTCCATCTTAGCATCTTTACTTCCATTGATGCCCAGAAAAGGCAGGAAAACTGCAAAACTAGCTCACATGCTTGTGTGGGACTACACTGCAGCCCATGCCTGTCTGTGCATAGCACAACAACATTCTCCCTTCCCATCCTGTGCCAAATGCCCAAGTCATCCAGAGGAGGAGTAACCAAAGGATGCTGCTCCTGATTTGACATGGTGGGGAAGATGGGGGACCTATGTGAGGATGCATGGTCACTGACTTCCTTCCACAGTCATGTTGGCAGCTACCTGGTGCCAGCAAGAGCAGCAGCATGTTGTGTGTCACTCGTATGTAGCAAGGAAGGGAGCAGAAGGCACAACCTGACTGAATTTGCTCCTTGGGCAATAGTTGGTGTGTTACCCCACACACGGCACCCTCTACAATATACACTACTGCCACAACCCCTGTGTCAGACCCAGCATAAAAACAGTTGTACTTCGCTTGCAGCTTCTCTTCCTTTATCTGCTTTTGTTTTATTTTTTTGTGGAGAAGCTCAGTTTCTTCTCAGTACTTCGTTGTTTTATTATTTGTTTTTTCTTCTTTTTTCTTTATATTTTGGTCTTCTTTTTTAATTCTTTTTTTTTTCCACCTTCACTGAACAGATAAAATAAAATAAGTAGCTGTATCGACTTCTGTTTTATGCTACTTTGAACACCAGCTCCTTGTGGACACTGTCTTGTGCTGGGATTTTAGCAAGGTGCAGATGAAGGCAGAGGGCTTTCATCTGCCATCTCTTAGTGGGTAAGATTGCAGCTCCTCAGATGCAATCATAGATCTAGCCCAGGGTGCTTTACAGCCAGAAATATGCCTCCTTCTGAGTTGCATTTGCTGACACAGCTCAAAAATTCTTCCTGAAAGAGAGCCCCTATTATTGCTTGAGACAGTAAAACAGTATTTATTGTGGCCACTGCTTGGATGAGCTTGATCATAGCTTAAGGGCCTAGCTTGGGACTAAAATAGATAGCCTATGCAGCAGGTTCCCATGGTCTGCTGGACAATCATGTAGAAAAAGCAGAATTGCTTTGACGAGAGTTGGTGAATAACGTATGTTTAGACAGACTTAGCCTGTTTTTAACAATTTAAAAATACTACTAACACTGCCAAGATGTCTTTAGAAGGTACTTAGAGGGGATTCAGGTCAATGCCAGTGGGAATAAATTTGATTTCCACATCCTGAAGCTGTATCTGCAGCTGCATCATCTTGTTTGGCAGTGCGGGTTCACCATTCAGAGCTGTAGTCTAGCCTCATATACCAGGTGACAGGAGAGCCTAGGCAAGCCTATGAAAGTGTATTATGGTACTACACAAACTAATAACTCGAAAACTTATGCACAAGGCAGTAAGATGGGCACTGCAATAAACCACATTAGGCAGGAGAAAAAGAGGGTTGGACTTGAGGCTTCTCATACCCATTAGATGTGTTATGGGCAGTTATTACATACAGTTATTATGACATGGAGGCATGCTTCAAAGTAAATCTTTAACAGATAAGATGAAGAGAGGCCAGTGTTATTCTCAGAGCTGTTAATATTAGTTTCTATTAAAAAACATGAGGAAATAATTTACAAAATAGTACTTTCTTAATAAAAAGATAATAAAAGATAACAGTATCTGCTGTGATACGTCCTTTTTTTACTCATTAAGCACAGTTTACAGGATAAAATTGAAGACCATTAAATTTCTCAAAAGTAATGACACACTCCAGTATCAGTTGTTTAAATTCTGTCTGGAATCTGTACTATTGCTGTTCAGCTTCAGGAAATTATAACCAAAGTCACTGGAAGGAAACAGATGAACTCCCGCTTGGGATGGAAGCCAAGCTGAATGTTATTCTAAAAAAGTACTTATGTTGTGTCAGGATATCAGGGGAAAATTTTCACCCACCCTTCCTTTTTGGTATATATGATTACAAACACACAGAGTTTTCAACTGTATAGAGCTCAAGGACAGTGAAAATAAAGTTGGGTGCCGATTGGTAAGTACCAGGGTAGAAATCAGGCAGACACCCTGGTGGGAGTCTGTAACAGACCACCCAACCAGGATGAAGAGGCAGATGAAGTATTATGAAAGCAGCTGGCTGAAGTTGCACAATTGTTAGCCCTTGTTCTTGTGGGAGACTTTAACTTGCCAAATGTCTGCTGCAAACTCAACACAGTGAAGAGGAGGTAGTCTAGGATGCTACTGGGGTGTGTAGAAGAGACTTTCCTGACACAGCTGGGAAATGAGCCTACTGGGGCCATGCCCTGCTGGACCTTGTTGTTTGTGAAAAGAGAAGGGCTGGTGAGGAGGTGTTGTGGTCAGAGGCCATTTTGGGCACAGCAACCATGAAATGATAGAGTTTTCGATTCTTGGTGAAGTAAGGAAGGGGTCAACAAATCCTCTGCTTTGGTCAGCCAGAGGGCAGACTTTGGCCAGTTCATGGCACTGGTTAAGGGAGTTCCTTGGGAAACACTCCTCTATAACTAAGGGCTCCAGGAAGGCTTGACTTTAGGAAGGAAATCTTAAAGGTACAGAAGCAGGCCATTCCCTGTATGCTGAAAGACAACCTGCCAGGGAAGAAGACTGGCCTGGCTGAACAGGGAGCTTTCACTGGGACTAAGGGTAAAAAAAGAGAGTTCCTGACCCTAGGAAGAAGGAGCAGGCAACTCAAAAAGAATACGAGGTTGTCATTGGGTCCTGTAGGGAGAAAATTAGACAGGGAAAACCTCAGCTAGAACTCAATCTAACCATCCACAGCTGTAAAAGATTAATAAAGGTAGTTTTATAAATTAACAACAAAAGGAGGGCCAAGAAAAATCTCTGTCCTTTATTGATATGGCCACCAAGGATAAGGAAATGGCTGAGGTACTGAATGCCTTCTTTGACTCAGTCTTTAATAGAAAGTCTAGTTATTCTCGGGGCAACCAGGCCCCTGGGCTGGTACACAGGAAGGGGGAGCGGAATAAATTTCCTGCAATCCAGGAGGAAGTAGTTAGTGAACTGCTGTGCTGTTCAAACACTCACAAGTCTATGGGGTTGAATGGGATTCACTCAAGGGTACCGAGGGAGCTGGTGAAAGAACTTGCCAAGTCACTCTCCATCGTTTATCATCTGTCTTGGTTAACTGAAAGGTTAGATAATGCCACACTCATATAAGAAGGGTCAGCATTAGGATCTGGGGGACTGCAAGCCTGTCAGCCTGACCTCACTGCCAGGGCAGATTATGGAACATGAGTGTCATCACATGGCATGTATACGGCACAACCAGGGGATCAGGCACAGCCAGCACAAGTTTAGGAAAGTCAGGTCCTGCTTGACCTGCCTGGTGTCCTTTTATGACTAGGCGACCTGCCAAGTGGATTAAGGAAAGGCTGTGGATGTGTCTACCTGGACTTCAATAAGTTCATTGATATTGTTTCCCACAGCATTCACCTGAAGAAACTTCAGGTTCAACAAGGCCAAGTGCCAGATCTTGCATTTGGGTCACAACAACCTCATGGAGTGCTCCAGGCTGGGGGAAGAGTGGCTGGAAAGATGCCTGGTGACTGCTGGTGGTGGCTGAACATGAGCTACCACTGTGCCCAGGTGACCAAGAGGACCAATGCCATCTTGACCAGGTGACCAGGATTACCAATGGCATCGTGGCTTGGATCAGCAATGGTGTGGGCAACAGGACCAGGGCAATGACTGTCCCCCTCTACTCAGCACTGGTGAGGCCACATCTCAAATCTTGTGTCCAGTTCTGGGCCTCTTACTACAATAAAAACATTGCAGTGCTGGAGCTTGTCCAGAGAAGAGCAATGAAGCGGATGAAGGGTAAGTCCTATGAGGAGCAGCAGAGGGAGCTGGGATGTTTAGCCTGGAGAAAAGGAGACTCAGAGGACACCTTACTGGTCGCTACGACTACCTGAAAAAAGATTCTAGCAAGGTGGGGGTCAATCTCTTCTCCCAGGTAACCAGTGACAAGAGTAAATGGCCTTGAGCTGCACCAAGGGACATTGCGGCTGGACATCAGGAAGAATTTCTTCACTGAAAAATTGCTTAGACATTGCAAAAGGCTGCTTGGGGAGGTGGTGGAGTCACCATCCCTGGAAGTGTTCAAGAAAGAACTGGACATGACATTTAGTGCTATGATTTAGTTGACATGATGGTATTCAGCCAAAGGTTGGATTCAATGATCTTGGAGGTCTTTTCCAACCTTAATGATTCTGTGATTTTATGATTCCATAATTCATCATGTTTCTTTCTTCTGCCTTGCTGGCTGAAAATCTGCAAGGTTTTGCATGGATGCCTTAGAAAGTAATATAGAGGCAGGCATCAATTAATGGAGATGAAAGTATGTCAAGTTATTTGAAGCGAAACCAGTGGAAACAGAAAGCCTAAGCTCACTGAAATGTCCCAGTAGTGAGAAAGAGAGTATGTCTAAACCACTTTTCTTAAAATTGCAACGGGTCACTAGTATAAGTTCAGACAAAGTTTGTCCAGTTTGTTTGGAAGTCTAATATTTTGATAACATGGCCATGAAAAACTACAGCCATCATATTAGTGTAGTGCTTAAAGTAATTCTCATGTGGGCATATGTACCATCCAAAAAAAACCCTTTGTAAATAAACTTTAAATCAGTTTGCTTAATGGAATAAACTACAAGTGTGAAGTGCATAAATGGCTATAAGATCAGATATAATAAGTACTGCTTCTCCAGTAGATTTTTTTTTTTTTTTTGGTGTAACTCTGTCAGTTTATGTGTATGAGCAACGAGTCTGAAGAACACATTTTTTTGTCTGGAGAAGTGTTGTACTTCACAGCCCACAGGGAACAATTGGCATGGTTCCCTGTACTCTTGAGGTACGGATATGGAGTATCTGTGCTATTTTCTGTATGCCTCCCACCTAAATGTTGACTGGAATAAACACCAGGGAAAAATCCTCACTCATCTCCCTGTTTATATGATCAACATGAAAAATATACAGAAGGACAACAAAGATTTTATAGTTTTTGAGTAATAGTACAAGATGAGAGAACATTAAAAAAAAGAAGTGTCATATCTGGGGAGAAGCTGTAGAGGAGAGTGTGATGTTATGGTGATAGTAATAATAGTACAAATAAAAGAGGAAATTTTCTTAGACTTAAGCAAGCAAGAGCAAAAAATGTGAGTTTGGACTTCAAGTATTCAAGCAAGACAACTGAGCAACAAAGAGGGATGGCAGAGAGGAGGATGGGGAACTCGAAATTCTATGGAAAAAGATGTCTGTTGAGAGCTGCTGATGTCAGTGTTGTGGAAAATCTACTGTGACCAAAGGGGTGTTTTCTGGCTCTGTTTCCTGTGAAGCATATCCTTCTACTTCCTCCGTAGCTACAGAAAAACTTGTCTTCTGTGGGACCGCTGCAACGGTATCACTGTGGGAAGAGTGTAGGAATCTTTTTATCTATTTATACTAATTTTATGCATGCAGCATTAGTAGAGACGGGTAAAGCTCAGTACTTCTAGTTATAAGTGAGTCTAGCACTTTGCTGCATCTTTAGGTACCTTGAAAAAACTGAGTGAAAGTATTGTTGAAGGAGCTTAAACCACTGTTTTTGTAAAACTAAGCTGCGAAAGGGAAAATGTACTTTTAATGATTTGTCAACAGAATATGACCAGTGTAACAGGAAAAAACAGCATATTAAATTACTAGATTAATTGCATAATAATCCTTGTATGTACACATTTTCATAAAGTGTTGCAGTAGATATTTATTATTCCCTAGATACACTCTGTTCTTTCAGTGGAATTGTAACGGTTGTAGTTATGATCTGGTACTATGTCCAAAGTCACCTTTATCAATGACATTGATAAAATGACATATCAATGACAATTTATGGACTAATAAGTGACTTTTCACTGACTCTCAGTGTTTATACCAGCCTAGAAACCTAGCAAAGTATGCCCATTGTTGAAAAATGGAAGATGTTGCTGGGGTGAGAGAACACATGATGACAGAAATGGGCTGGGCCTCCTAAAGTACTTTACCTAGATCAAATGTAGAGTTGGTGTGTACTCTTCAGGCAACAGTAGTTTCCATCAGTAGAAACTGTAATAAGAATGTCTCCTGTCTCAAAATAATAGAGCCACACCTCCTCCAGACTTCTTCCAATAACCCAGGAGCAATCCCTACACTAACTTTAGTACAGTGGGTGGTTCTGATCAAGTGAACAATTTACTGTGGTGCCATTTGTTTTCAGCACAGTGAATCATATTCATATAAAGCTTGACTAACTTACTATCAAAATATTAGCTTGATATGACTCCATACTGTATAAGCGGCTTACTGCTGTATCTGTCTAGTGCAGCAGTATAATGAAAGTGTTGATGGGAAGACTCCTGTTTCACACAGCATTGTGCTAAGCTAATACAATGACACAGAAACTTGCTAAGACACTGTAAGGTATTAAAATATGAATATTTAATATTGATATACAGAATATATGAATGTTAATCTTGCCCATTGTAGTTCCTAGATACTGCCTTGGGGCATAGGAAATAGGGTGATTCTGATTAATCCAAGACTAGTACCACACGAGCACATGTGCATTGCCCTGATAAGGTTAAAAATTATGCTTTGCCATGTAAACATATTAGGAGGTTAAACTATTTCGAATTACTCCCAACTTTGAGGCTTTGATAAAAAGTTATTGACTTTTCTAATTGTGTAAAGAATAATTCTCTCCTTATTGTGTCCATTGGAATTTATTAGCAATTTCTAGAAAACTTTAAAAGTCTGTAAATCTGACTTGTTAATGGTTTCTCTCTATTTGTAGGCAGAAGAGCCTGTGCTCTGTTCTTTAAATTAAAAACAACTAAAAGATCATGGCTTTAGATTAGATATTAGGAAGAAATTCTTTACTGTGAGGGGGTGAAACACTGGACCTGGCTGCCCACAGGGCTGTGGATTCCCTGGATTCCCCATGTTTGTAAGTATTCAATACCAGGCTCGATGCAGCTTTAAGCAACCTGGTCTAACGGAAGGTGTCTCTACCTGTGGCGCAAGGGTTGGAACTAGGTGATCTTTAAGTTCCATTCTCATCCCAACCACACTAGGATTCTATGATTTCATGAATAGAATCAAACAACAACCCCCCCCCTCCGTATCACAGGACTGTTCTGATCTGTGATCCTGGTAGATGCTTAGTCATTGCTTAGTTGTATGAGAACTAGCAAATCTGAAAATATATGAAGAAAGAAACCAGTTATGTCTAGCCTTTGTCAGATAGATACTGCATAACTGCCTCATAACTTTTCTTCATGTAATATTCTACCTTTTTCTGAAAGGATTAAAAGAATTAAGGGAATATTTAATGAATTTCTGAATGTGCCTCGAAATGGTGCATGAGACAAAAGGTTTTCCTGTAAAACTATCTGCAAACTTGGGACTGAGATTAACACTGACAACCTCTATAGCTGCGTATTAGCCACAGGAGTAAAACTTCATCTTTTTCACGTGTTTCCAAGGCAGCTTGTAATAGGGAATCTCAGATCTCAGTGTTTTTCTCTGCACTCTATGCAGCTGTTCAGAATTTCTAGTTGTTTTATTGAAGAAGCATTCTGTGTCAGCTGAGAAATGTTTAAGATTAAGTTAGCAGAAGAGTTTGGGCTGGGAAATTGCAAATACCATATGGAAATTATATTTGTATTATCATGAAATACTTAGTATTAATAATGAAATGCAGAGATGCCATGAAACTGATACATGAATAGATACACAAAACAGACACATATAGGCAGATTGGTTTAATACAAAGCAACTTGTGTATGCAAATAATTAAAATAAATGCAAAAGAATTTGTTTTGCAATTAATATAGACACTAACTACAGAAGATGTATAAATGCATCTCTTGTTAGTTTAATATGCTGCCAGGCATAAATGATCACGAGTCTGATTGACCTCTCATTACCAATATGGAAAAAAAAGTTAAATAGTAATAACGATTTACATACATAGAGAACATACTTAACTTGATGTAAGGCATAGACAACATGGAATTGAAATCAGCAAAAGTAACATCATCAGCTGGAGTGTTGAATGGTCAAAAAGACAAATTGAACTCAGCCAATTGCAAAGGAAAGCCATAGGTGACATATATAAAAAAATAGATGCTGAAATTGACAGCAGAAGAAATACCTTTCTCAGTAAAACATGCATGGCTTTAAAGTTTAAAAGAAGTAAATAGTAAATAAGATTTGGTAAAAAATAATGGGCATTAACTCTTCATTTTAAAGAATATGAGGGAATTGGCATCGTAGAAACTATTGATGGGAAGACTCGTGCTGGTAAAGACAGTCGAGTGTTAATAGAGAAAATTGACTGATTTGGAAACTAATTAATGCATATATACAAAAATCTAGCAGCTAACATTGAGAAGAGAGAAGCAGCATAAATGACTGCAGAGAGGAGACAACCTTTGGAAAGTGTTACATCTGCTCATGCCATTTTATTACATACTGAAAGCAATTAAAAGAAAAAAGTTACATATAGCCTTGATTAGTACTTTTAAAGATTTGTAACTTTAAAAACATTTGATTTCTATATAACAAAATTCATAGAGATATTTCTTTCATGGAAGACATGTCATGATAGACTTTGGGGAATCTGTACAGGAAATCAAGCAGGTGTTCAGGGATGTGCCTCATTTATTCCCAAAATTGTTGATAAACAAATAAACAATACTCTCAGCCTGATGAATCACAGGTCAGTCAGTCCCTGTGGAAATACCAAGGGGGGGCTAAGGCAGTCTTAGTAGAATCTGCTGATGAAGACAAGAATAAATTTAGGATATATCTCATTAGGTGCTTCTTTTGGGAACAGTGATGGTGTAGTTGAGAGAGGCAGGTCCTCCCTCAGACTCAAAGGACACAATGATAAGATGAAG
This sequence comes from Pipra filicauda, assembly GCF_003945595.2. NCBI lineage: Eukaryota > Metazoa > Chordata > Aves > Passeriformes > Pipridae > Pipra > Pipra filicauda. The sequence goes on along the minus strand of NW_024104509.1, from coordinate 3,796,366 downwards.
ATACAAGCCAGCAGAAACAATCACAGATGAGTTTTTAAAGACTTGGAAGACAAACGACAAATGATTGGAGCGTGTGAATGCATAAAATCTAATAATTGTGAGGAAGGGACAGACACAGGGCAAAAGAAAGGAGTGGTAAAGAAATTTTCTGAAGAGTCTGCTCAAAGGACACATGCCTTTGAGGGTGGGACATTGGAATGACTATAAACAGTATACATCTGGTCCTATCTCTTAACTGAGAGATCTAAAACTCTCTGATTGGCTCAAATAGCAACTTGGCTTTAAATGTGATTTTAAGTGCAATATAGACATGAAAATTTGATAGAGTGAAGTGCTTTGTTTAAAAATAAAATATTTATTTTTTTTATCGCAAAATTCCTGCTTTGTTACAAAACGATATATAATTCTGAAGGTAGAAGGATAAGACCAAGCAAACCCAGGGACAGGGTAATATTATCAAAACTTTGTGTAATACTACCTATCAGCTAAATCGCTGGGATTGTAGGCTCATTCTTAGCTATCTAAATTGAAAGGCAGCATAGTCTCTGCTGAATTTCAGTAGAAAAGATTTTCAGTTATGTTGCATTTCATTGCAACTGAGAAAGGCTAAGAACACATTGGTATATTTTGATAAAATAATTTAAAAAATCAGTATTTAGGCCAATGTTATTCCTAATTACAAAAGTGTGGTAAACAAACTTACCATCTTAACAGCAATTTTTAAAACCCTCTTCAAAATTCAACAGATATTCTCTGTGGTTTTTTCATATATATTTCATAAATATTCCATATGTATTTTTACAGATTTTTTTTCTGAGATAGTGAAGGGAAGGTAGTCTTTGAATTAATATTCAGACATACTCCAAAATTATTAAACAGAGTGACACAACCATGAGTCAAACCCTGAAGTGACAGTCAATTCCAGCTGAACTTAAGTGGGAGACACTGTTTTTCTGAAACCTGACATTTCTCTGAATCGTGGAATCGTAGGCCACCTAGTCCAACTCCCCTCCTGCACCCCTGCAATAAGCAGAGATATCTTCAACTAGATCAGATTGCTCAGAGTCATGTCCAGCCTGACCTCGAATGCTGGGCTGGCTCTGCAATCATACTATTTCCTCGCTGTCTCTGATTTGTTCCGATTCAGTTTCTCATTAAGAGAAACCTGTTAGCACAGACATAGATGTGTTGTTACTTACGTGATGTCTGTTTCATTATGAGTAGAATTTACGGGTAGAAAAAAGGTCTCTTCTCACATCTAACTGCTGAATGGGTACAATCCAAAATTCTTTCCCTTATACGAGAAAGTTATATACATTGTGCCTAAAAGTGTTTTCATTGCCTTCTACTAAAGTCACATGGATAGCTGAGTGATGTTATTTCTTCTTCATAAGGAAATATCCTGAATGTCCTCAGACCTCTGAAAGGAGCTGTGTTGCACGTGCTTTCATGTAAACTTGTGAAACACCCTCAATAGTTGGGATTTTGCAGACTTAGACCAATTTTTGATGGAAAATTGAAATTCACTAGAGCTAATATAAAGACGTATGAGATGTTTTTCACTCCTAATGCATTTTATTCTCATTTGCATCCTTCATTGCCCTCCATCTACTTCACTTAGACTGATCTCTTCAGTACAAGTTATTTTCTCAGGTAAACATTCCTGTGGAGTTATTTTTTATTCTGGTTTTGGTTTTCTTTGTTGTTTTGGTTTTTTTTAATTTTTATTTACTTTTTCTTTTGGTGTGGTCAGATGACTTTATCGAGCAGATTTTCTCATGTGTGTGACAATTCCTTCATGCCATCTTCCTCATCCACTTTACCGAACCTTTTGTTGAAGTTGTAGTGACAACATAAAGGACAAAAAAATCAGCACTGCTGGTGCTAATTTTCATGTGGGGATGAATGGTGATGAGGTATGTGTGTTTGTTCCATGCTTCATTTATTTCAGTCCGTAACACTGACAGAGCTTGCTACAGATTTTCCTCTAGAACTCACTTCTGGTGTAATTGCTTCACACTTTAAATTCATCCTCATGCATCTACCTCTATAAGGCTTATTTTGGACTCATAGGTTTTGTAGCTATGTAGTGATATTTTCTTTAACTTCATAAGGAAACTAATCAACTGGTATCAATTAATATTTTGTTTCTGACTTCTACAGATCTATATCAAGTTGCCAAAACCACAGATTTGGCCTAAAATTTCCTTGGCTTGGTGACATGTTCCTCTGAGAATTCTTTAATTAACACCAAATTTTCATCAATCCTTCCTCCCCCACTCCTGCTAATTGCTATTACTATGGTACGTGTGGAGAAGAAACATAACTGTGAATCAAGTCTTGCTCTGGATGCCCACATATGTATGTTCACCTTTTCACTGCGAACAGGTGAAGAAAGATGCTCAGTCTTTCCAAATGTGTCTAATTTCTCTTTGAATTTGAGTTTCCATGTATTCTTTGTTCTCACTTTTCAACAGTCAAATTGTCCTCCTCAAGTTAAACACTACAACATTGTCAAATGAAGACAATAGAAATTATGGACTATATAAAAGCAATTTAGAGTAAAGGAGAAGAGAACTGATCCGTTTATTCTACTTCATTACATCTTCATGTTTTAATGTGTTTAACATTTTAAAATCTGCCAAAAAAGTAATTTTTACCATTCTCTTCTTGGCTATTGCACATGAAAATATTTAAGTAACAGCTGCTCAGTCACTAAGTTTTTTTCTTAGAGATCCAGTTCTGTAATTTGCAACTTACATTATCTGAGTTTATTAAATAATCATTTAAAAATTTATGTAAAGAATTATTAATTCTGCTTCTGCTGATAAAATGAGTATCCCTGAAGACATGATATCTCTCACATTCACTATTCTGTCACAAATGTCCTGCCAAATTACACTAATACATTTTCTAGCATTCATCTTGTTTCATATGATCTATTCAGTTATATACAACAGTTTGTTCTCCACTTTTTCCATACGAGTCACTTTCTTGTCTAAGACACTTACTCCAGATGTGCATTGAGATGCGTGTATGTTATTTAAAGATTGATGGTCAACAGCTACGCTAATTAAATTTACTGAAATCTTTGTAGTACTTCTCCTTTAATTTGATGTTACTTCAAACATCCTTAATTGTACATCAAAAAAAGAAAACCTTAAGAGGGAAACTGTTTTGGAGTTAAAGAAATTAATGTCATTGTATTATATAAATCTTGGAATATCTGAACTTCATTGTTTCTGTTTAGAAACGGCTTGACATTTATGCAGAAACAGCGGTTGCTTGGGTGCAGTTCAAGGTACTTTCAATCTTTCCCTGTTTATTTGGTTATGTTTATTTGACCTGGCTTTACTGGAGAAACAACCACGTATGCTGCATTTTGGAAATGCTTCTTCAGTGCTTCACACCCCTTTACTATTAGGTTCTTTGATCATTGCTACTTCCACTACAATTTACTTTCATCTTCTGGTAGGAAGCAAGCAACAGAAATTAGAGAGAGAAAAGCCCATTAGGTCATTTCCTTCTTTTGGTTTTGTCAGAATGGGATTTTTTTTTCTGCAATATAAAGGAGAGTCTACTTTGCTTTGTGCTGAAACAACCACCACCTTGTGCTGATACATGAAGGGCAGCACGTATAGAAAATCTGCGGGCTTTGCAGAACTGCAAACCAGAATTGTAGGTAAGTGACAAGGTCTTCAGGGTAAGAGTAGCCAGAAAACTGCCATATACTAATAGAGAGGAAGCCCTAAGATTTTTTGGCTAAAACTACCTTTACTGAAGAATGCAGATTCAAGTTAATGAGAGCATTAAATGCATATTAGTTTTGCCAAGATATGTCATGAGCAGAAGGAAGACAAAAAAAATCCTCCACGCTTTCAATCTTTACAAAACAAAATAGTATAACCTCACATGAAAAACAAAGCTTCTTTTTACTATTCACATCTTCTAAGTAAATTTGAAATACAAGCTTAAAAAATAAATTCTTGCAACATAGTGAAGTTTTCATTTTAACACTTTTTCAATAGCTGTTTGTGTAACCCTGATAAAGCAGGATGACCAACTGTTCACATAAGTCTGGCAAAAACATGATTTTGTAGCAGATCAGATTGCAGACACTATGATGCGAGGTCCCTCTGCTCTCCTCCATACCTCCCACATGGCTGATTTTTTCCACATTTTCAACCCACTTATAGATTGTGTATGCCTCACTCTGCAGATTTGGTATCATCCTTATCTGTCCTCCTGTAGATCTGTGCATGATCCTGACAAAAACACATAAAATGACTGAGCTTTAATGAAAAAGCTAATATCCTGCTCAAACATGGTCTACATATTTATCTGATAAATTCTTTTTATGTCCTCTATTCCCCCAAATCTCTAGTGCTCCTTTGCATCTAATAATATTCAAATATTTGTACATGGGTATTACGGTCTTGTTTGCTAATCATTAGGCAAGGCAGCCATTTTAATTTTGTTAACCTTTCCTCACAGAATAATTTTTCTGTTTTGATTTTTTCTTTGTTTTTCCACTTTCTTCTTTGCTTGAATCAGTCTTATGAATGCCCTAATTGATTTTAAGTTCATCTTTACCTAATAAGCTTAAGGAAGTTCACCATGGCAGTGATGATCACAGAGGATCATCATTGCAATGGACATCTCTCTGATAAACCTCAGACTCAGGCACAAAAATTGCAGATGAGCAGTGTTACTTTTTTCCTCCATCTGTTGAAAGAGAGGGATGTTGACACTCTTTATGTGGCTCCGAAGTCAAGCCTCTTGTTAGCTTATATTTTTAAGACTGATCCAGTGAGCTGTTACACTGAGGTTTGAAATACTTTCCATTTCCCAAATTTGTTATTTGCTCTCCTTTCAAGAGAATCTGGAATCTTCCCATCCTGTTCTAGCACAACAGAATATTTCTCTTTAAGAGGAACTGGACATGTTTATCTCAGTGGTTAACTGGATCCCAAGTACATCCTCTGTTGTTTGGGAGCTTAGTAGTCTCTCATGCAGTTTGCAACTGTAAACATCTCTAAGGATATATATCTAAAGGAGGAAACAGAAGGTCAACCCAAAATCTATCAAACTAACAATTTTGAACGAAGCAAAATCTAAGTGGAATTTCAAAACTTTGGCTTTGCCACAATTCACTGGGAATACTTTTCTTCCTTCCCTGACTATAATATTTTTCCTTTTTTTCTTGAAAAAGCATAAAAAACCTTGTAATAATTACATTGAAAAAATTTTAAGATGTGGTGTTTTTAACCTTTGTTTAAATTAGAAGAGTCCTCTTCTGTAAAAAAAAGAAAGACAGGTAAAGATAGAGAGGGGCAAAGGGAGATCTTAAAAGGATTTCTGTCATGACTGAGCACAGGACACTTACTTGGGACTTATCACGCTTTCACTGTATATATTATAATTATACCTTTTTTATTTTTAAATTTATATATATTTTGATATAGTTTACTTGATAGAAAAATGGATAATGGCTTTTACCTGAAACAGGGCAGATTTACACTAGATATTAGGAAGAAATGTTTTACTGTGAGGGTGGTGAAACACTGGAACTGGCTGCCCAGAGAGGTTGTGGATGTCCTATTCCTGAAAGCGTTCAAGGCCAGGCTGGATGGGGCTTTGAGCAACCTAGTCTAACGGAAAGTGACTCTGCCCACAGCAGAGAGGTGGTTTTTAAGGTCCCTTTCAACCAAACCATTCTATGATGAAAACAGGAGCAGTTCAATTTTTACTACACTTAGCATAGAGAAAAGAACTAGTTTTCTGTTGATGCCAGTTGATGACCCAGACACAAGGATGGGATTGTTATTTTTCCATACTGCAAATACTTTGCTTAAGCCGATGCAGGGGCCCATGCTTCATACACTGTCAAATGGTAGATTTTGCATAATGAAAAATACCTCTGTTTTGAGAAGTAAAATCGACAAAGCAAAATTAGATTGGAAAGACTAGCAGAGTAGAGGCATTTGATGAAGAAATCAATGACTGATTAAATCAGGTACATTAGTATCTTCCTCTCAACAGTGTTAGGCACTTACTACTTTGGCATGTGCAGTGACTCCAGGAGGGAATACTTGGTTGTTACAAGGACTGTGCTAACATGGATCATACCATACGCCAGATTGTCTGGCTGTAACCTATTTAATTTGAAACTGTTGTGTGTGTTATGCCAATCTTTTGAATTAAAAAAAAACTCATGATGAGTTGTTGGCTATTATCTTGAAGCTCTATCCAAGTCTAATTGATTTGTGACCATGATATATATTGACAGCTGACTCAAATTCACAATAACCTACTTGTTGAGGATTGTCATCTTCCCTTCGGTTGTCCAATATCATGATGAGCTGTAACTGATCCATCACAAGACTGTGCTCCTCTCCCATGGAAAATAAAAAAGGAGAACACAGGCGAAGAAATGTATCCTAAGCAGTTGACAGAAATCTCCCAGCAGCGAGGCTAGAGTCCTGCTCTCTTTGCAGCATTTTCCAGTGACAGCCTCATCACTGTAAGGTCATACCACCCAGTTAATACTTACCAATTTACCCCGAAAAAAAAGACTAACAGACTGGGCTGGATAGGACTTTTAGCGAAAGTATTTTGAAACCATTCCAGTTGAAGAGAAAACCAGATTCAGATCTTCTGATAAAATGTTTTTTTTTTACAGGAGTGGCTCTCATATGGGAATGATACGTAAAATTAGCAGTGAGATTGTCTGCAGGAAAAGAATCAGGGGGCAGTTTCACCTCTATCTGGCTATAGCTGCCTCTGAGAAATGCTCTTCAGGTTTAAAAAGAAAAAGAAAGTATTCAGAAAAGATAGAGAACTATGCCTCATGAGTAGAGGAACTTTTCCCTTGTTTTTCAGTTTAAGGCACAACATCCCAATAGAAGCAATATTTAAGAACTAGCCCTCCTGATGGCAATTCCTGGTGGCTAGCGGCAGACTCTGTTCTTGAATGCATAAAACTACCTACACATAAAGGAATCATAGGCATCAGAATTCACAACACGTGCTTTGGAATGGGTGTAAAAAGCCTGGAAGGTAAATACTCCTTTATTCTAAGACATGGCCCTTTTGTGGTTTTAACTTCTTGGATCCTTGAGTATGGGAAAAAAAAAATCAGGGAACTTCTGTTGTTTTATTAATATTTACTAAACCATTTACAATACACTGAACAATGAATTGGTACCATCCTGTAATCTCCATGTTGCAGGAGTATGTGCTTTTAGCTGTCGTTTTTCTTTGATTAGAAGTATAAGCACATGTGTCACCTAACACAGTCGTGGTGAAGTTCGTGGCAGGGGCAGGTTGCAAATACTTTGCCAGTGCTAAATAGATGACCAACCCCCATGAAATTAGTTGAGTTATTGCACATGCATGAGTTCCAACAGATGTCAGATACCCTGAACTTGTCAACTAAGCACAGGTTACCTTGCTATTTCTCTGAAAAATTTGAATATTGACACTTCTGAGAGGCTTCAGAATCTGTAGGGATCCTTCACAAGTGCACAGCATCAAGAAGAGGGATACGGGATGATAAAAGAAACTTCATCATTGTCTTATGTATCAAAATACACTGAGTTTATGAGTTTAAAATATTGCATTTGTAGCATTTTGCAACATATTTATTCAGGCTAAGGACTGCATTTGCAATCTCATTGAGTCATTGTGTAGTTCTTTTTTTTTTTCATATGGAACACAGAAGATGTATTCTTAACTATGAATAATGTTTCTTAGATAAATAGTTTCCAGAGACAGCCCATTCCAATATTGCAGACTTCTGTGGCTGCTACATCAGAAACATCTTCAGAAATAGTCAACCAGACACAGATTTAATTGCCATAGCTGAAAATAAATGTAATTTAAAATGTGACACAGATGTATCTAAATCATAGATGCTAGAACATATTTCCCTAATACTCTGGTAATTTAGCAGTCATGCACTAACATCACTGTTGGAATTAGAGAGATAAACTCTTCAGTAGGGCAAGACACATGTATGTTTCCTGAATTTCAGTCACAACTTCTACAAATTAGAGTGCAGGAAAGGAAAACATTTTAATTCATTACCTGTTATGCAAAAATATAGATCCAAGGGAAAACAAGTGTACAGAAGGTATTGCAAACAACAATCTCTGTTGGCCTGCAAATGTTTCTTGTTTTTCAACAACTGTAAGACACAGAAGTGTAAGACAGAAGAGAACTTGATAAGGTCATATAGCTCACATCTGTGCTCTGAGATAGGATTATATACACAGGCACAGTTTCTTGCCTAATCTGTTTTTGAAAACATTAAATGTGTGTTTTTACGCAGCCTCCTTAGATAGTTATTTGTGACATTAATTACCCTGATGGTTACAAAGCTTTCTGTAATATCTAACTTCGATCTTTGCTATCAATTAACCTACTCCCTAACAATATTACTCTAAATATAGCATTAAACATAATCTACTTTAAAATTTCATCTGATGCAAGTATCACAAACAGAACAATTTTTCTAATGCATTCTCCAAGCTAATCAGTGACTGAGATAAAAATAATTCAGATGTAGTTTGTCATGTGACAGGAGGCTAATTCAGGAAATCAGGCTTTGTAATATATTTTCTGTGGTTTTTTTCTTCCCACCAGACTAAAATTTCTCAGTTCCCTTTTTCTTGAGGAAATATAATGAACTACCTTGAATATGAATATCGGATTTTTTTCTCCTTGTATTTAATTTTTGGACAAAAATAATTTAAAGAAACTGAAGAACATTTTCATACAGCCTTCAGAATTTATGGATAATTGGTCTTAAAAGTTACTTATAGAACAAACTAAAAAGGAAAACTGCATGTCCTCAACATGGAAGTCAAATATAGCGCACATATTAATGTAAGCTGTGTTACAACAAAAGACAGTATTAGAAGAATGTGGTATTGAACAGCACTGGAATACTGGAGTAGCTGCTGACAAAGCACAGCTACACTGGCAGACAAGTTCACCTGCTTACAGTATTCTGTGATGTCTGAAGAGGAATCTTTCCATATAGGATATACTATCTTGAACATGAACTTGTGTAAGGATATGGCCCTTCCAAATGAGAAAGGTAAGTATGCTTTACCATACTCCACATTTTAGAAAAATTTGAGGTGACATGGCAGCTGTTCTGCAGGACACAATGTTTTTATGCATGTAATTGTGACTTTTGGAGTAATGTGCTAGTCCTCTTGGCGGGATTTACTGGTGACATGACAGATTTATAGTTGGGAACAGATGTTCCTTGTTCCTTAAGAGCTGTAGAAGACTTAGGTTTACTGATGAAATTTCAAAATTATACGTATATAGTGTGGAATTAGATCCATTATTATTAGAAATGTACACTGGTTGTGTGATGTTTGTGGCTTCTGAATGCTGGGGCAATTGAAAATCAGTATCAGTTGGAAACTTCCCCTTGAAAATGCTCTCAGAAAAAAACAACAGACTACAACTAAAGCTCATTTCATTCTTTTTTTCCTTGTTCTTTATCTGAAAGCTATTAATCTTCCCCTTATCCTGAAAAAAGACTGAGGTGAAGTAGTTCCTGCACCACAACACTAATTATTAGCTCTATTTCATCATGAAAATATAGTGACATATAAACTATAAAATATTTTTATTCAAAGTAAGGAAGCAATGTTTCTCTTGAGACAAATTTTTTACAAAACAAACTTGGAGATACCAAGAATACAGGTTTATGAAAAAATTTGACAGTAAAACACAGTGAATATGCTGAGCCTTGATACCTTTGCAAGAGAGAGAATTTACGAATTGTATTAGGTTGACACAGCTACTCCAGTATTTTAATGCTGTTTAATATTACATTGTTTTAATAGCAAGTTTTATTCTGACATAGATTACATTAATATCTATATTCTGCTTAAATGTTGAGGACATTCAGTTTTCCTTTTTAGTGTGTTCTCTGGGTGATATTTAATACAATCTATCCAAAAATTCAGAAGGTTGTATGAAAATGCACCCTGGGTTCTTCATATTAATTTCTTCCAAAACTTAAATACAAGGTTTAATACTTTCTTTCTGCAAGGAGAAACTTGTAACAGAGGTGAAAGGGATATTTTTCTATGATGACTTTTTCAAAGTGGTTCCTCCATCTTTTTTGTTTGGTCTAAGTGCTCTTTTTATTACAAAGAAGAGAAGAAAAAAAAAAGAGCTGAAATCTTTTCTGTAACTTTAATTTTTCTTCTGCACTGTTTTGTGGTCATAAATTCAGTACTGTAAAATAAAACATTTACCTAAGAAAAAAACACATAATCAAGCCTTAGTAATATCATCAGTGTGCTCTCCAAAACAGGGAACAAATATAACGCTCCGTATAAGGTGGTGTTTTCTCAAGATGCTAGGTTTGCTTGATGTTTCAGGAAAAAAAATAAAATTAGTTTAAAACCTCTTCCATCCAATTCAGTTCACCTAACCCAGTGTAAGACCAGTGCTGACTTAAACTTACATTATGAAGCTGAAATAATAGCTCGATGGTGACGTTCGTGAAATTTTGTTTCACTTTCAGCAAGTATTGGGCAGATTTCTTTACTGTAAAACTTCCCATCAGAGGTGGCATCTTGGCACATGGCATGAGGGACCCAACATTCATGGGCACTGGAAGCAGGAGCCAGATTTGGCTCAGTCAACACATGCTGTGCAGTGCTGTGCAGAAGCTGGCATAGGTGCTACTCAACTACCCCATTAATATTTTGCTTCTAATATACATTCTATACTTGCTTGCAATAGCAAAGAGACATCTGTGATAAATACCATCTTAAGTTCAATATTCAGGGTACCTAGATTTAACTTTAATGGAAGAGCACTGTATGAAGGGAAATATGGGAATGAAGAACTAACTTGGTGACAGTATTGGCAAGAAAAAATTTTAGCAAATGTAGCAAAGCAGGAAGATGGGAATAGTAGGGAATAGTAGGTGTTGGGTGCAGAAATCTTCGTCACAGTAAAGTAATACCTTCAAAATATGGGTAATTTAGTACTACCTCTACACAAAAGTAGAAGACTGACTCGGTCATTCACACTAGTCCTTCCTCCAGCTAGTCTGTCCCTGCCCTATCAGGGTATATATACAACAGAGATTATGTTAGTCTGCCCCTCTATTTTAGCACAGCAAAGAATAGTTAGTTACCTAAGGAAACACCACAGTCTTTATTTCCAGCTAGGTATGAAGATGTGTTTTAACTCAGCAGCACTTAGCACGTAGCTGTCTTATGGATAAGTGTTCCAGAGAAGCCGTAAATGTAAACTGTCCTTCTTCATTTACAGACTCAAGATTTGATACTTAAAGTTTAAATCTTGTCTAAGAATTATGTTGAAGCAAACACATCATTCTACATTGCTGAAGAATTTTCAAGAGGTTTCAGGAAAGCAGTTAGCTTGGACATGACATTTATAGCACTACTAGTATATTCATTTATTTTTGCCCTTGATGAGTCCATTTGAAAAGAGTCCTTATAGTTGGAAGGTGTTCTGGGGTTTTCAAATGTTGCTAGCTTATCTTTTACTTATTTACTGACAAGTTTCTCTGCTCTGTAGGAGGTTTTTCAGAGCTCAGTCTTTCGTTTTGAGAGTCAAATTTTGTCCCTTTAGCCCTGAAATTGCTAAACAGTCCAGGTCCTTAAACTATTTTGAGTGACCCTCTTAACTTTTCTCACAGCCTGTAAAAAAGAAAAGAGTTTTCAATTTTAATAACTATTCTTGTTAGATGTCTTAGTGGAAAGTAATCTGAAGCCTGCTAGTACTAAACCCTAATATTTGACTAACAGGCTAACTCTGGGCTAACTCTATATAATTTATCTGTGTTCAAATCCAAGTCTTTCAAGAAAGTGAGCACAAAATTCTTAAAGGTATGTATGCACACTTTAAAATCAAAGAGACACAAATCTGATTTAGGCACTTCAGTAAATATTTCTTTCTCTTCACACTTTCCTTCTTGCCTTCTCAGGTATTGTTATACCGAACTACATCATTTTATCTCTTCACTTATACCAATTCTCAGATATTACATCAGGACTGTGGAATTAATAAATATCTTGATGATTAGTTTATACTTACACAGATATCCATGTGGATCTCTGTCCTAGTTAGGACAGCTGAGACCAGTTCATCATGGTGTGGGTGTAACCCAAAACTGTGTATTCTACAGCCTTCCATGCCATTTCCCAGAAATTGTTAGCAGTAGAGGCCTGTAGATGTTCCTGTCCTCATACCCTTTTTATGGAATTCCCCGCTCTGAGGGAAGGACTGAGCATTCCTGCCTGAACTGGAGAATATATAAACTTGGAGTTTTGAAACCTTTTTACCACTCGTGGGATCCAGAGGAAGACTGCAGCTCACTGCTCTCAATCAGACTGCAGTTCACCACCCTCGACTGGACTGCAATCACCACTCTTGACCAGACTGCAACAACTCTCCCATCAGCAGGTTTTTTCCCCTCTCCCTTTACTTTGGACTCGGGAGGGACCCAAGAAACACCACTTTGTTCATGCCCCAGGGTACTGGGTTATACATTTGGGGTTTGTGGGTTAAAACCAAATTGCTTGTCTGTATAATTGTACTTATTGTATTATTTTATTAAATTGTTATTCTGACTTATAGTCTCTCTTTTGAGTTGAGTTCATTTCCCCTTCTGGTTAACTTTTAAACCAGTACAATCTTTATGAGTTAATTTTCCACGATCTGTTTAGATTAAGTACATTATAAGGTATTGAAGGTGTGATTTTATTCAATCTTTTCTGGGATTTTGGGGGAAGGAAGGGATTGGGTGTTTTGTTCTGTTTGTTTGGCTTTGGCTTTTCATGTAGTCTTTGGTAATATATTACATTTTTCTTTAGCCAAAAACCAAACTTTTTAACATCATTGTTACAATTTTATCTAAAGAAAAAATTCTGTTTCTTTTTCCTGGAAAGAGCAATTTTGCCATTCCCAAACAGTGGTTCAACGACACTATCCTGAAAATAAAGTTCACCCAAGAAAGGGACTTAATCAGAATGACTGGATTATGTCATTAATACAAAATGGGAACTTCACAAGACTGCATAGAGAAGAATGTTCCGTCATGTTTGACGTCCACTGATAGTGTGGTCAACAACATCTCTTCATTATGAAGAGCAGCACATAGTTTAAAAAAAGTGTGGGCAGCAAAATATCCTGCAAAAATGAAAGGGAGTAGGAGGGGTAAGACTGCCATCCCTGCCGGTTCAGCCTGTATGTCGCAGAGCAGAATGTTTGGAGACCTTCTTTTTAAAAAAACGTGACTGTCAGCTGATAATCAAACCTAGTTCCCATGCCCTCTTTTCCACTGAAATTATCATAAGCTATTGGAAATGTAGCTGCAGGGTACTCACTGGCCAACTTCCTATTTGCCTCTGCCATCTGTCTGGAATTCAATCCAATGGATATAGGAGACTAGCTAGAAAAGAAATTAGCGTCCTATATTTTAAGTTGCATGTCATAATATTAATCAGAAGTTCTTCCATTCTGTAAATGGTAGAAATGGTCCAAAGTAAAAAAATCCATAGCCTGATCATGCATTAGATCTAAAGTTTTCCAAATTTAGCAATGTTCCAATCTGTGGGTTTGATTTGGAGCCAGATGAAATTAACATATATTTAATAATAACCACAAAGGCTAACTAAAGATCTGTTTGTGCTAGTAACAACAACCCTTTTACTAGAGCTGTTCAAGCAGAAAAGTTCATTAATTGCTATATACAAAACATTATGATTAGTTATATTCTGTAACATTGCATCATTCATTACTTATGAAGCCTCTAACAACAATCAGGTGTCTATAAATTTTCCAGATTTTGTGTTTAGGTCAGCATTAAGTAGTTACTGATTGATCAAAATTCAAACCAGAGATGATATGTTGCTTTTTAGAATATATCAAATTTGAGAGAATAAACAGCAGCATGTAATTTACTTACATTAAAAAATAGAGCATGATGAGAACTTACTTTCAAAAAAAATTTACTCTGCATTTCTAAAGGACTGAAATTGTAAGATCATAATGGTTACCTAGGATGTGAGTCATTAACTGTAGAGTGGGCATCCTATCTAGTAAACATAAATTCTGGTAAAGATGCTAATGCATCACTTTTCTGTATTGCTGCCAGACTAGGCTGCAACCCTTCAGATTAAATTGTTTTACACTTTCAGTTGTTCTCCTTTTCCAATATGCTGCAAAGCAAGCTTTATGAGAGATGTTAGAAATTAAGGATAATCTGCCCATAGAACAAGTCTTAATATCAAAAAAAGGCAATATAATAACGGTAAACAGCTGGAGACATGACATCTCTGAATCTCTCCATAGGAAGAAAAGGAGGAAGCTGTTTTGCAAAACACTGACCAGGAGTACTCCTACTTAGGATATTTTTCCAGCAAAAAGATCAAAAGACTAGATAAAATTTTTTTATTTGTCTTTAATTTTCAGCATATCTGCCAAAGAAAGTGTAATATTTTATATGATTTATATATAACATCCCTATAATTAATGAGATCATTATTTTATGTATATAAAAATGGAGGCCAGTACAAACTTTCACTATCAATTGAAAGGCTTCAAATCCATTTACACATTTACTATAAAAAGTTGTGCAGTACTGGGTTAGAAATATTTTGAAGAGCTAAGATACTTTAAGTCTTACTGCAAAGAGTTGAATGGTATGGTTTTTCAGGTTAAAGAGATTAATCTTTACTTCTATATGTTCACATCCACCACTTAAACTTCTCTCTAGTGTTTGTTCTCATGGTTTCTGATTGTCATATTTTAGCAACAAAACTACCATACGTATTCTGAAAAACTTTCATGCTCATCTGGCTTTGCTGTTTTAATATACACTGCCCCCAGGTACTGCTTAAGGCTGATGGATTTCTCTTTTTGTCTCTTTGAAAATGGTGTTGCAGTGGTATAATTCCGGTAATAATTTTGTCTATTGGGCACAGAGTGGCTGGCAAGCAGCCAGGCAGAAAGGAGTTTGGATTGACAGGAAGCTGAACATGAGTCAGCAGTGTGCCCAGGTGGCCAAGAAGGCCAATGGCATCCTGGCCTGGATCAGGAACAGTGTGGCCAACAGGACCGGGGAAATTATTCTTCCCCTGTACTCAGCACTGGTGAGGCCACACCTGCAGTACTGGGTCCAGTTCTGGGCCCCTCAGTTCAGGAAGGATATTGAGGTGCTGGAGCAGGTCCAGAGAAGAGCAACAAGGCTGGTGAAGAGACTCAAGCACAAGTCCTATGAGGAGAGGCTGAGGGAGCTGGGGGTGTTCAGCCTGGAGAAGAGGAGGCTCAGGGGAGACCTCATCACTCTCTACAACTCCCTGAAAGGAGGTTGGAGCCAGGAGGGGCTTGGTCTCTTCTACCAGGCAAACAGCAGTAAGACAAGAGGGTATGATTTTAAGCTGTGCCAGGGGAGTTTAGGTTAGATATTAGGAATAAATTTTTTCAGAGAGAGTAATCAGACATTGGAATGGACTGCTCAGGTTGGTGGTGGATTCTCCATCTCTGGAGGTTTTTAAGATGGGAGTGGATGTGGCACTTAGTGCCATGGTCTAGTAACCACAATGGTAGTGGATCAAGCGTTGGACTTGATGATCTCAGAGATCACTTCGAATCCGGATGATTCTATGATTCCCTTTCTCAAAAATGTTCAATTTGCTTGGTGTCATATTCTTAAAATTGATGGGACCTTTTTAACTGTGCAGTACCTATTTCCACATATTGTATAAGAGAAGGACATTCTTTTGACTGTGAACACTCATATCTGCAGACGTAAACATAATGCAGTCACCTTTTTTCAAGGTACTTTTCAAAGAGTTGATAAATTGATTCTTGTGAAGAATGCCATGTGAGGATTTTGTTTGTTTTTTTATGTTGTCCTTGTTTTTCATTAATCTGGCAGCTGCAAAAATCAGCCTGGTGTAGAGGTTGGTGCTGCACATGGGAAGCATTACCTAACATTACCTAGTTGATTCTGAGGAAAGTTAATTGAAAAATACAGCTTTCTCTGGGTATTTTAATGGAGTGTATTGGTATTTCCCATCTTCTGGAAGCCTTGATAGCCATAAAAGGATCACTTGAGTTTTAACACTGACAAGCAGAGCATGAGAACATGCTCAAACAGCCCTTTATGAAATTGGTGGTGATGGTGTACAAACTAAAGGATCTAGTTTTAGCTGAAACAGCTATAATACATTCATATGTGCTATTATTTGGTGGATCACAAATGAAATACATACCAATTGTGTCTTGGCAACCCACCAAGAAATTACAGTTACCTGTGGATTCAGTGTGTGAACACCACAATTTAACTTTGAAACTATTTTCTAACAGCAATTGAGAAAGGAGATTACTATCTGAACGTAACTCGCTATTGTGTATGGATAAAATCACAGACTGATCTGGTATCTCAAAAATCTAATTCTAATCAAAAAGAGCATCTTCAATTTTGAAAGGCTTGAGAACTGATTTGCATTAGAAAATCCATACACATTACACAGCATCAATATGGTGTAATTCCCTGATTTTGTGAGAAAGAAACAGACATAGCAACAATGCCAGGTTGTTATAATTAAAAGACAAAGGAAAACTTCAGTTCATCCTAAGAATAAGCAGTATATGTCTTATTGGGCCATTTTGCTCAAAGTGTTGATTATTGTAGCTAAACATCTCTCTTAAACAGTCCCTCCAGCATCAGCTTCAGTGTCTGACATAGAAAATACCTTAAATTCACTAATGTACTAGAGACTGTTTCTACCTGGTTTTATTTATAATGTGTTCTCTTAGGTAAATCTCCTTTCATTTAGTTGAAATTATACATCACTTTTTATCAAAACTAATTAAGCACTTCCAGAAGGAGACTTTTTTTTTGTGAAATTCAACTGGCATTACTTTATATTCTATAAAATATACAGGGAAATGTCAGAATTTGGTAAAACAGTGTCTACTGTTAATCATCATATTGCCTTTTGATCTTTATTGAGTGAGGTCAAAACATTTACTGAATTTCATTTCATGACCACAACTCATTGCCTTGTGTTCAGCCTAAAATTGAACGTGGTGACTTTGACCAGCAAGTGGATGAAGTTACATGGATATTGACCTTCCTTTTCTATGAGGGCATATTTATTTCTCTGTGGAATAGAAGAGCAATCTCAAAGCATTCAGGATTTCTTTTTACTCCTTTGGTGTTTCTGTATTGCTGGGTAATTCTAAAATTTTATTCTTTCCTCCAGACCTAGCTAGTGAGAATTCTGATTTAATACCTTCTGGAACAGATAGTTAAAAAACCCTCTGTCTATTACTGCTGTAGAGTTGCCTAGAAACTCTTAAAGCTTCAACGCTAGAGCAGACCAAAGAGAATTTTTTTCTTGTGTCCAACTCTCTAGTTGCTGCTAAGTCAGCTTGGGATTTAATTCAAGTTTCTGATCCACATCCCTACAGCTCTTTCTGGTAATAACTCTATCTTCCCAGTGAAATAGGATTTGTCTTTCAGTTTAGTGGGCGGAATTAGCAGGGACAAGATGCATTCTGTTGAGAGAGCCCTTGAACATTGGATTCACTGCAGCTGGAGATCCATCTGAGCCAGTCTTGGCTCCCGCAGGGTAGGATAAAAGGCTCATCTTTTTGTTCTGCCTTTCCCCATCTTGGATTGCAGACTGCTCTTAGCAACTATTCTGGATGCTGCCTTGTTTTGTTCCATTTTTAAAATAAGCTACTACACTGTAGGAACAAATACTGAACTTTATTTCTGTGTGTAATGTGAAAATGGTGACAGCCATTATAAAAATGAACAGGAAGAAAAAAAATACAAGACTTTGTTTAGTTTTGTCGTATTTGGAGTCTTATCTATAATATTGAGGAAGGTGTGATGCATTCATCTATAATATTGAGGAAGGCATGATGCATTCATACACCATCAAACATTTAGCATTTGTCATATATTGTTTGTGAACAGTTAATATGTAAAACCAGATTAAATTCTTCAGGTATAAATAAAAAACAGAACCCTATTTTTGACAGCTATCCTAATGTTTGCAGCTGCTAAATGTGTATTTGTAACTCTGTCAGGGGCAGAAGTTGAAGGAGATTCAGCTGATCTTTGCAAGATAGTTATGGTAGTGTTTTTCTAGTTTATCTCCGTATCAGAGAGTGATCAAAGTTAGACTGGAAGCATGATGGAAAGAGAATGATGTGGAAAGGGGAGATTGAAATAGTCAATCGCAGAGAGGATGCAGTCAAGGCAAGAAGGATTTAAAAGCAACATTAGGGTGTATTACAGAAAGACATACATGGAAAGTAGGGAAAGGGAAAAGTTGTTAGATGATGAGGGAGGATGATGTAGATTATGCAAAAGGCCCTGGCTTTTTTGTGTGTTCGTGGGCCCAAATTTCTCTTGCCAGCTTTGATTGTCATCAATAAAACTGCTTCCTCACCATTACCATATGTATCTGGAAGCTAGCCACACTCCTTGTTTAACCACAGTACATGCTTTGGAAATTTCATTTAAATGTCAAAACTGTCTGTTTGAATTGAATTGGATTCTATTTAACTATTTGCTTTTATCTAAGTCAACTTCCAGCATCAAAATAGCTGCTGAATTTTCTAACTTTTAACCTTTTCCTCTCCATTTCTTACTTTCTGCATTTTGATTTTGTTATGTGACTGTCTCGTACACACACTAATAAAAGAGGAGTGAAGGAAGTCTGGAATTTTGGCCCAAACTCTGTAAAGTTTAATAATGGCATAGCTTTGAACTATAATGTGTAGCAGGACAATGGTTCATAAAATGCTCTTTCCAGTGCTCCCTTTGGATCATCTAACTCTTGTTGTTCGTGATTACCAAGATGTCACAGTGCATGGCTAGAACCACCTCTTTCATCCTTTTGTCTTATGCCCTTTTTGGTTTTTCTTAGGGACTTATGGAGGGTAGAACAAGTCAGTTATTTACATTTTTGCAACTCTAACAACAATATTCATCTGTTTTGTCAAAAACAACCCCTCATTTAAAAGATCTTTTCATGATCTTTTCATACTTCATCCAAATATTTTAGAACTCTGTCAAATTTTGACTGAGTTTGTCAGCCCTTTTTCAGCAGACATTAAATCATCTGTATGCATCTTACTGGAAGACTTTTCAGTTTGTTATCTATTAATAACTGGAAAAAAACAGCTGGTGCCAAAGCTACACCATATGGCAGATCTTCAATGACACAAGTGCTTAAGGTGATATAATAATGAATGAAAAATGGAAGAATTAGTTGATGATGCATAGCATAGAAGACAGGCTTTGAGGGATCACCATTTGTATGGATCAGACAAACAGTTCTGACCTGGCTGTTCAATACAAGGGCAAGGTCTTTCATTTATGATTATTATTAAAATGGATGACTGTATTTTGGAGCAGTACCAGTTGAGCAGACAGTTCTGACTAACCTCTTGACTACAGAATAACCTGAATCCTATTGTCCCTCTTTAGTCTTGCATAACTTAGGAATGCAGAGTAATATAACATATAGCCCTGATTGTACTTCATTTTTTTACCACTTTCCTATTAAAGTTTTCTTGCTTCAAGCTGTGCCTTGCCTATTTTAGCATCTAACCTTCTTTTCTGCTGGTTCCATTATGTTTCATTAGTTATGTTTTTACTGCTTCATCTCTCATTTGTTGTCTGCTTCAGCTTTTTGCTCTCTTTCTTTCAGTATAAAATACTCTTTCACAGTATAAAATGAACTACAGATGCTTCCATATTAAGCATCTTTAAAACATACAGAAAACATGGATGTTTTATCTGATTTTCCTTGTCTCTTTGTCTCTGAACCCCTACTATCTGTAGCTCTTCCCTTAGCTGTACTTTTTTTAACTATTTTTCTCAACTTAGTCCTTTACTGGTCTTCATCGTTACTTTGTTCTTCTTCCACAAAAGTCCTCACTGCCACTCCTTATTTCTCCTTTCTTACCTTGCTTGATGCACAAGCAGAGCCACTGATCTCTGTGCCATCTGTCCTCTCTCCCTATTCACAGCCTTTCTTTTGCCTACAAAACAAAAGCTCAGGCAATCTTTCTGGCGCTTCCACAAGAGTAAGTTGTGCTCACATCAGGCTCAGCATGATGTAAACAGATCTCAAATTCATTCCCATTGCCCAGTTTTTCTTTCTTGGTGATTATGTAAAGTGATTTATCACTCAGGCACATTATTCCAAATAATTATTTCACTCTTAGAAATACCACTGAACTATCACTTCCATCATGTATGTGAATGTGAAACTCTTGGGCTCTTTGCAGCCCTGGATCTATTATTCCAGGTTCCGTTTCATTACTGTTGACAAACACTGCCTTCACCTGTAAGTGCCTATCCTGAATGCAGCTGCAGTGGATGTTATCCTGCCCGTTATTTCCTCCTTTCCTCTTTGTCCAACATGATGAGTTTGCTCTTTAGTTTCAAAGCTTTTCATGGGAAATCACCGGTTACCCTTCAATCATTTCTTTGCATATTTTCACTAGCAGTGAGTAGTTACATAGAAGCAAGAACTTTTGTGCTTTTCCTCCTGGGATAGTTTTCTTAATTTTCCTCTGGAAAACTATCTTTTGATGGACTGCTTGCACATTACTTGATAACTGTTATCTGTGCCAATCATTTCTGCACACTGAAATCATGTTATCATGGCACTCCCTCCTGCACTGATCTGTCTCATATAATTTATATGATATGTACCATTTTTAGTTTGTCACCCATATCTTGAAGGAGGTTTTTTTAAACTTCCTCTATGTAGATTTTTGGGCTTATTTTCAGGTAGAATGATCTACATCTGTTTGTGCTCAGTTCTGCAGCTGTGAGCTGGTGTTTTGCTGCATCTTCGATAAAAACTACTAATGCTGTTTGATAGTACAACCTTTGGGATAGAAATAGATAATTTATTGTTTTCTTCTGAATTCCCTTTTCTGGTATGTTTAAACATTCCTTTTATTTTCTAGTTTAAATATCTTTACTTTTTACATAAATTCACTTCTTGTTTTTTGGTACTTCTCATAATTTTTTCCTTTTTTTTTATCTTTTCATTCAAGTTAGCATGTCTAAAGCTATAGTTTCCTGTAATTCTATCATCTAGTTATTCAGTACACTTCAGCATAAAGTATTTCCTATGTGTCAAGCTTATCTTCTGAATAATCCACTATTCATTTTAACATTTTTGTCTAGCTGTCCACAGTCATATAACTTTTTGTCTAAAGATTTGTATTAAAGACATATTCTTCCAGAAAAAGTCTGTAGTAGTGTCTTTTGTGCTGTTCTCTAAAAGGAACTGCCCTTAAAGTCATCAATTATATATGGCTTCTCCATTTTTAAGTGCCAGAACACTATTGTTTTGCTAAAAATACATCCACTGAAATCTATACCTTTATGATGTGACTGCATGTCTAAATATTTTGTGTCAAATGTTCTTCAGACTAAATCCCAAGTCTTTTCTTATCCACACCTCAAGCAGTCTCTCAACAACCTCTTCTTTAGAAGGCAGAGTTAACTACATCTTCCTAATTTTTTTCTGTTGAATTTATTTCTCCACTTTCTAGCTTTTACATTTTAACATAATGGCACAGAACAGACCTCACTCAGAAGAGTCATAGAATTGGTGAATTCTCTCAGCTATATGCAGCAGTTCCCCAGGATGCACCAGAGTATCTTCATGCCCTTCCATGGCCATTCAATATTCCTTTCATAGATCCCCCTAAGTGAGGAAGAATGCTCATCCAGAACTCCTGTTAAAAATGATGTAGAATATTTCTTTTCCATTTAATTCCCTCAAATACCATGAGATATGAGTGTTCAGACTGTCTTCTTATCCAAAGTGTTGGTCTGAAGTTAATACCCCCAGTATTTGTACAATCCAGTCTTTTTCCTCAGTGTTCTCATAACAGCACCTAGCACTTTGTTGCTTTTCGTCCTTTTCAGCTGTTCAGTAAAATCTAGCTGAATGTAGTCCCACAATTCAAGATGATACAGCAACTCTGTCTTTTTTTGAAGAGCTCCACTTAGCTATCACTAAGAGCACTTAAAGTGGGAGAGTTCCTACTTTCTTGTACTATATTTGTATACAGTTTTACATCTTTATTTTGTTTTAGCAAAGCTTTCTCCTTGCTGTTTTACTTAGTTTTTTCCATTTTCAAGGAATTTGCAATTCAAGAGGGAACAAGATGAAGTTATACCAGGAATGAGGCCATCTGTTTTCTCTGTTAGGGGCACTGTCTTTCCAAATGGAAAAAGCTCTTTGGAAGCTCTTTCCAGTTTCTTATAGAGTCATTCATTTGCCATAACAAAATTTTGAGATTAATATGAATTTAGATGCCTTCAGTTATCTAAGACATCAGTAGGGTCATACAGTATACGACACAGGACTACCAGAAGCCCCCCAGCCATCTGGAGCAGCAGCAAAAGTTCAAATGGAGTACACTAGCAATATTAAAATGGTACTAGAAAGGACATGGAGGCAGCTGAGCTGCTCCCTTAGGATATACACCAATGCTTTCTGTGCCCACCTTACAGAGTTGCACAGTTTAGCAAGAACTAATATTTTAGTGGAAAATGCTGAGAATAGAGAGTGACTGGAAGCATTGTGTTTTCTATAGATCAGGTTGAAGCTGCATGCAGAGCACCAGGGAGGGACATTTCCTGTTCTTAGGAGTAAGTAAGTCTTTTGTAGGTCAGTTTCCTCAACTGTGAAATGTACAAGTATTCACAGATTCAAACACAATCTTCTTTTAAAGCATTTCACCCCTGTTTTGTCTCTAAAGCTTTCGTAGGTTATATTTCACTGTGTCATGGTTTAACCCCAAATGGTAACTCTGCGCCACACAGCTTACTCACTCACTCCCAGTTGGACAGGGGAGAGAATTGCAAGGGTAAAAGTGGGAGAAAACTCATGGCTTGAGATATAGACGGTTTAATAGGTAAAGCAAAAGCCTCACAGGCAAGCAAAGCCAATCAAGGAATTAATTCTCCACTTCCCATGGGCAGGCAGGTGTTCAGCCTCTCCAAGACAGCTGGGCTCCATCACTCATAATGATGACTTGGGAAGACAAACACCACTCCCAATGTACCCCCCTTCCTCCTTCTTCCCCCAGCTTTATATGCTAAGCATGATGCCATATCCTATGGAATTTCCCTGCAGTCAGTTGGGGTTAGCTCTTCTGACTGTGTCTCCTCCCAGCCTCCCATGCGCCCCCAGCTGGTGTGGGATAAGGAGCAGAAAAGGCCTTGGTTCTATGTAAGCACTGCTCAGCAGTAGAGGAAAACATCCCTGAGTTATCTGCACTGTTTTCATCACAAGTCCAAAACACAGCCTCATAGTAGTGAAGAAAATTTTCTCTCTCCCAAAAAAAAGACAGCACAAACTGTCAAGAATCTTTACAGTCCACTAAATTCTGGGAGCTGGCATAATATCTAGAATAAAATAGACATTTATTTGTGGTTTGGTTTGGTACCATGAAACAAATTAATTGTGACAAATCCAGATATATATGTATGGTGTTCAAAACTACTACAAAGTAACAGTGCATGTTTTGTGAGTTGGTACAGGATTACTCCTGATCACTAAACTAGATTCACAAGTATCACAAGACTATTTACATCTAGCATAAATTTGGAGAATGTTGATGGAATGCCTTATTTATCTCTGGTGAAAACTTGGTAATATACAGAATGCTTTGTTGGCTGCTCTTTTTATCAGACTAGTTTCCTGTTTCAGAAATCATCCAAAAATATTACCATTTCTAGCAGAGAGTTACAAGAATATAAATTGTCCTACTATTATGAGCTACGATATATCTCAAAAACAGTTGTCCACATTTCCTACTTTTTTGAGAGAGGACTTTTTGTTGTTGTAGTGGGTTGACCCTGGCTGGATGTCAGGTACCCATTAAAGCCACTCGCTCACTCTTCCTCTGCAACTGGACAGAGGAGAGAAAAAAAAACAGCTAAGGATTCATGACTTGAGATAACAGCTGGGACAGGTCAGATACTGATTACCTTCAAGGGCAAAACAGACTCAAAGTGAGGATATTAATTAAATTTATTACCAACAGGATAAAAGCTAAAGAGTGAGAAATTAATAATCTTAAAAACACTTCCCCCCACCCCTCCTTCCTTCCATGTTCTCCCTCCTCCCCTCCAGCAGTGCAAGAGGACAGGAAATGGGGGTTACAGTCAGTTGTTGTTTCTGTTGCTGCTCAGAGAGAGGAGTCTTTCCCCTGCTCCCGTGGGGTCCCTCCCATGGGAGACAGTCCTTGATGGACCTCTCCAGTGTGAGTCCATCCCTTGGGCAGCAGCTCTTCCCAAACTGCTGTCCTGTGGGTCACTCCTCCATGGGGTGCAGTCCTTCATGAATGAGCTGTACCAGCGTGGGTCCCCCACAGGGGCCACAAGTCCTACCCGGGAAAAACCTGCTCCAGCGTGGGCTTCCCTCTCCATGGGCTGCAGGTTCCTGGCAGGACCCTGCTTCATCCTGGGCCTCCCATGGGGTCACAGCTTCTTTCATGCATCCACCTGCTCCAGCATGGGAAATACCTTTCTGTTCTTAAATGTGTTATCACAGAGGTGTTACTGTTACTCCTGGTTGGCTCGGCCTTGGCCAGTGGCAGGAAGTTCATCCTGGAGCCGGCTGGCATTAGCTCCACCAGACAGGGGAAGCTTCTAGCAATTTCTGACAGAAGCCACCCCTGTAGCCCCTCCCTGCTACCAAAACCCAGTCACAGAAACCCACTACAGTCATATGCCTGCATGGCCAGTTGTCACTGAACTTTATTTTATATGCCTCTTCATTTCACACTAAACTTTTCCATCCACATTAATATTACAGTCAAAAAAAAATTTTACTATGAACCATCGTACTCCTTTATTGCAATTATTTTTATCAGACTCTAATACTAGATTTAGGACAACAGTCATAATATTTTTTCCATGGCAGGATGTAGCACAGTAGGAAGCTTTTATTCCAACATATTGTCAAGGTAGAACTTAGTGCCTTCCAGTGCTGCATGCAGGTGTAAGTAGAGGATTAGGATACTAATGCTAGAAGGAAACATTTACAGAATTAATGCAGACACTAAGCAAGGTCAAAAAATAAACCTTCCCACAAGATTAGATTACTTGAAAGTTCTTCTGTTTCTCAAATTGTAGACACCAACCTCCCTCTTTTCCCTCCTCCTCTCTCTTCTCAGATGCGAGGACATTTTTTCTTCTCATAAGGAAATAGAAGGATGTTAGCAGTAAGATAAATACCTAAACATTTTATATTTCTCATACTTGAAAATCCCAGTCCACACTTTCTTAGGACCTCTGACCCAGTCCCAGCTCTTATACCAAATGCTTTAGTTAACAAATCACAGTATCACTTACATTCCACCTTAACATTCACTCTAATTTTCTTCAAGTTATACAGATTTGAGAAATGTGTAATTAGGAGTACACAACCTGCTGACTTCTTATGATACAACAGAATTAGTAAATAGAAAAAGTGCTGAGCGTTCCTGTATACATATTTGTGACATATAGGGAGCTTTGATGAAATTTTCTGTGCAGGAATAATTGTTTGGTGTCTGTTCAGGGAGTGGGAAACTAAAGTTAGCAGAATGAGTGCTAGGAAAACTAGTTATCAGTTGTACAGTATTTCCCACTTTGTTTCAAAATCTTGAAAGGCACTCTAAGTCATTCAAGACTTATTGCAGCATTCTTGAATAGTGGTGATGTGAAAGACCAGGTAGAGTAAAATCTTGTTCTGCAAGTATATATTGTATAAACTTAATACCCTGGTGTATGCAAATTTAAGTGAATTAAAGTATTAACCTTCATAAATAGCTTATCATCATAAAAAAATAACATATGGTATATGGATAACACAACTCTGGTTGATACCTCCTTGACTCCAGTTCTTGGACTCTACCAAGTTGTCATGCTGAACTTGTATGCCTTCCTGCTTCGTGAAGTCCAGAGGGAGCCTGCACATTGCCTGTGCCCTGGCTCTCCGGGATTCCTTTGGTTAAATGCATTTCTCTTTTTAGCAATTTAGTTTGTCAGCTCTTGCAACTGGCACCAGTTTTTCACAGACTATTCTGTAACTCAAGTACACCTTCTTCCACAGTGCCAGTCTTTAAAGTAATTTAGTTCAAATTTCATCCCTTTAAAGAATATGACTGTTGATCACCTGAAGCCAAGCTTTATGGAACTCATGCCTATGCAAGAATACCATCAAGTTTTGGAATTCACCTCTGTTTTTCAACCAGGCTACACTGATGTTTTTATTGTATAGTTAATCATGAGAGTTGCTTTTCTATTATTCCAGCTACATCAATAATTCTGTATCATTCAGGTTAACATGTAGGGTGAAGAAATACTTTAAAATATATCCAGTTACCTTATACTTCATCAATATTACATAATTTTAAGCAGTTCATCTGCAAAATCTATGGAAGAATAATCTTTTCCTTTAGCCATGTTATTCTTCATCCTGTATTCTCAGAGTGTGCGTGGGACATACAGGTACTGAAGAGCATCTCTTTACCTCCATTCACAGGTGCACTGGTTTTTACTTCCATGTTCACTAGACTTCTCTGCTAGAGAAACAATCTGCTCTTTCTCATCTGAACCCTTGATTCTGTGTTTTGAAAAAGTTTGAAAGCAAATGCAGTCTGAGTTTTTGTTCCTTCTTTTTGAATATGTAACAGAAGTAGTCCTAAGCAAGTGAAAGAAAGACAGATGTAAAAAAGACCTTGAAAAAAGGATTGAGAAAATCTGAAAGTGAAGTTGGAACCTTGATTTGGGCAAGTTATGATTGAGAAGCAGAGAAAGAGGAAGAGAGACTAATATGATTAATTTTGAGGGCAGAAGTCACATAGAATTTTCATCTGTATCACCATAAAATATCAATTATATTTTTGAAAGATTTGTGGGGGTTTTCATAAGTTAGAGAGTCTGCTAAAAGATGTCATGTTAATCATGTTGACTGAAGTGCTTTCAGAATAATTTTATGTATTGCCTAGCCTTTTCTTTGTATAATACATAATTTAACAACAACACATCTGAACACAAAAAATTTGTCATTTGAAAACTTGACAAGGGCCTAGTCTAACCCAGAGCAATGAGTGAGTAGCAGAAAAAATTTTTTTTAGGACTAACATGCATTTAGAAAATGGTGATATAATAAGTTTTCTCAATTTATGCCATCTAGTTTTGGAAGAGAAAATATTCCCAAGGTTCAATCAACAGTCCATGAAAAATCATTGTAAACATTTTCACAAATATGCCTACTAAGTAATCAAAACAAGAAAAATGCTACTGTAACTTTCACGTGACAGAGACTTCTTGCAGCTCAGCTTCTTGAGATTGAAATGCATGAAAAAGATGCTAAAAATGAAATATACAAAAATATATATGCAAAAACATAACGCACTTTGTAATTATCTCTGTTGGTATGCCCCACATTATATTCTATACATTATATTCTCTACCAATGGCCAACACTTATCTGGACTTCCTTTCCTGTGCATTTCTTCTGTGTCAACATGAAGTCAGAATACAGTTTAAATACACAGTTGGAAGTAGTAGCTGGAAGGCACTTTCATTTTGTTGAATCTCATGACCTGGTAGATAGAAATATTACAAACTGTAAGACACCAATGAATCCGCAATGATTTTTAACAAATAATGTTTTTACCATTTTTCTTTCCATTCTTTTTTAAAAAACAGGTGGTTGTCTTATAGCCGAATAACTAATGTACGCTAGCTGTCTTGATTTAAGATCATAACAGAGACAAGGTATGAGTAATTTTTTTTCTACCTCTCTGTAACAAGGTGAGGTTAACATTAAAGCCTGATCTCACCTACCAACATCATGGTCAAAAATTTCATTTCCATTAGGATTTGACAGAAATCTCACTAATGCATACAGTTATCTCATTGTAAAAAAAGTGGTTTTTTGACAATGAAAACACAGCCTAAGTCTACACAGTAAGACAGATGGGGCTGGTTGTGTGAGTGAACAGGATTTGGTTCCGTATGGCTCTCAATCAGAGAAACCATAAGCAGAATGGAGCAAAATAGCAGGAGGTAGCTGAAAAATATGAGAGGGACATTTGGAATAGAAAGAATGAGTATCAATAAAAAAACAGGTTTATCACCTAATATTAATTTTGGAAAATTTTCTACCAGTAGATATATCTTGCTAAGAACTGTTTATTGCAATAACAGATGTATACAATTGTATCCCGAGAAAATGGCATTGGCTAACATCAATCCCATATGCTTTTTGTTTTAAGGTAAAAAAAAGTAAGGTAGTTATGCTCCAACCATTCTGCCAACATTAGTTCATTTACAATGCCAAGTTGTCTCTTTTTAATCTAAAAGTTATAACCTGCAATGTTACCTGATTTACATTTCAAATTGACAGGTCACTACAAACTTCTATAGTGGTTAACAGATGTTCATATGAGCTGTACTTAGCCGTAGAGCACCTTAAAGAAAAACATGCCAATGGAATGTCAAAAATCTCCATCAGAAATGCCAGGGGGCTAAGTCTTTCAAAAATATTGGTATTTGCTGTTAGTTTTGCTGTAACCCCTTGT
Source organism: Pipra filicauda (assembly GCF_003945595.2). Lineage (NCBI taxonomy): Eukaryota > Metazoa > Chordata > Aves > Passeriformes > Pipridae > Pipra > Pipra filicauda. The sequence goes on along the minus strand of NW_024104509.1, from coordinate 3,767,707 downwards.
TCTTTGTCCCACTGGCTTTCCATGAACCACAGACTACTACTGATTGCTTTAGAAATTTTTATTCACTCAAAAAATAACTTCAAGACTCAGAGGGAAAGTAGAATTGCAATACATACGTGGCTTTACTTAAGCTCCGTGTTTCTGCACATCTGCGTAGACAGTGCCTTGCTCAGATGTAAAAAGACTCGTACTGTTATGATGTCACTGCCACCATATTTGTACTTAATTAAATGTCTCATGACAGTTAACAATGATCATAACAATTCATAACAAATCATAAAAACAAGATCAAGTGCCAGGTGCTTCACTTTGGCCACAACAACCCCCTGTAGCACTACAGGCTGGGGACAGTGCAGCTGGATTCCAGCCAGGCAGAAAGGGACCTGGGAGTTTGGATTGACAGGAAGCTGAACATGAGCCAGCAGTGTGCCCAGGTGGCCAAGAAGACCAGTGGCATCCTGGCCTGGATCAGGAACAGTGTGGCCAACAGGACCAGGGAAATGATTCTTCCCCTGTACTCAGCACAGGCCACACCTGGAGTACTGGGTCCAGTTCTGGGCCCCTCAGTTCAGGAAGGATACTGAGGTGCTGGAGTAGGTCCAGAGAAGAGCAACAAGGTTGGTGAAGAGACTCCAGCACAAGTCCTATGAGGAGAGGCTGAGGGAGCTGAGGTTGTTCAGCCTGGAGAAGAGGAAGCTCAGGGGAGACCTCATCACTCTCTACAACTCCCTGAAAGGAGGTTGGAGCCAGGAGGGGCTTGGTCTCTTCTACCAGGCAACAGCAGTAAGACAAGAGGGTACGATCTTAAACTGTACCAGGGGAGGTTTAGGTTAGATATTTGGAATAATTTTTTTACAGAGAGAGTAATCAGACATTGGAATGGACTGCTCAGGTTGGTGGTGGATTCTCTGTCCCTGGAGGTTTTTAAGATGAGAGTGGATGTGGCACTTAGTGCCATGGCAGTAACCATGGCAGTAACCATGGCACTTAGTAACCATGGCAGTCTTGGATCAAAGGTTGGACTTGATGATCTCAGAGGTCTTTTCCAACCCAGTTGATTCTATTAGTCTATGATTCTATGACAACAAAAAGGAAAGAAGCTAATTGTTAATATTACACTGTTGAGGGACATATTCCTTAACTTGAGAAATGAGGAGAAAAAATTAGGAAAGTGTGACAGAAGTTATCAAAAAAGTTAGCTGTAACTTTGTAATTTAAAAGCAAAGACATTATCTACAAATCTTTGTGTCCAAATTTTTCCCTCAAGATTTTTATATTTCTAAGTAACTCTATGAATGACTTAGGGTTTGCAGTGGTGAGCAGTAGGTCAGAATCAGGTCCTCAGAGTTTGATTCACTCACTTGACCACAGGTATCAATTCTCAAACCTGTGAATAATTTCACAGCTTGGGCTGAAGTATTATGGTTTGTTCTCACCTCTCACTGATATATATATGCTCAGAACGACAATTCGCTTCAAAGTCATTATATATGTTCCAGTAGGTCTTAAAAGCAGTATGATCAGTACTTTTGTAGACAGAGAATTATTTGGGGCCTCAACATTCCTCATTTAAGGAGAAAACACAGTCTCTGGCACAGTCTGGAGCATGGATTCATGACCCACTCCCTCATACCACAGGCTCTTTTAGAGAATAGCAGGCTGATGCTGAAACCGGCAACATCATCAGTGCTCTCCTGCCTTTGCCCTTTCATATAGGGCAGAAAAATAGCACAAGAAATGTAGAGGGCTTTGTGAATAACAGAAGGAATAGAGAGGGTTTTTCTCAGGCCTAGTGATGTGCATACACATTTCAGGCTGCCTGAACATAGCACTCTTGCTCCATCTGGAAGGTTTCCGAGAACAAGCTTTGATTTTCTTTGGAACAAGAATATTCCAGCATATGAAGCATCTTCACAATGCTCTCCTCCTTATGGATAACATTCAAGTATTTCTGAGTGAACATTCCTCTTAAATTCTGATCAGTCCAAATCAACATGTGGATTTGGGTGGCCACAGCTGGATGAGGTTCAGTGGCCAAAGAGGGTGGGCTCATGTTCCCATTTCAGTGAAAGCAGACTTCCGACTCCGATTTAGTAGAATCTATGATGACAGCTCACAGTGTCTTCCCTGGATCAGAACAAGTACCTCTATATTCCTGGCAAAAACTTGTTATTTCTCATCTTGGCATATCCTTATAGGGCTCCAAACCTCTTTATTTTCATATCTAGAAGTTTACTTAATTTTATTGTTGGAATGGAGATAGTACTCTCCCATTCATTTTATGAGACACTGTATTGTCACCACTTTGTGAGATCCCTTCTTTGCATGTTTTTTTTTTTATCCTTTTGAGTTTGCATGGGAATAAAGTTTCAAATGTTATTTGATACTAGCTGTACTAACAGCATGTACATTCCTCTGTAGACACTGTGAAGGATTGAAAGAAACAGCCTTTAAGGATGCTAATAACAGGGCATGGCTCTAGTTACTCTGCCAGCATCTCACTGTGATCTGGATCATCCCTTAGGTCATCCCCTCATTTATTACTTTTCCTGGTTTCAGCTACAATAGACTTAATTTTCCTCCTAATAGCTGGTACAATGTCGTGTTTTGGATTCAGTACGAGAATAATGTTAATAACACATTGATGTTTAAGTTGTTGCTGAGCAGTGCTTACCTTAAATCAAAGGCTTTTCGTGTCTCATGATCTGACAGTGAGGAAGTACACTCTGGCCCCCACCCAAAGCATCCGTTTAGTTGTAATAGAGCCTTTGAGCATTACAATTACAATTACAATAACTCACTTTTCCCTGGACTTTTTGAGGCAGAAGAATTTTAGCATACAGCCTTTGTTATCTTGTTTCCTCTTCCCTAAGTGCCTTCCTGAAAACTTAAGGCTCCCATTTCTCATGAGAATGAAATGTTCTGGGGAAACACTCCAGGTGGACCTTTTAGCTGTAAAATGAATTTATTTAACTTTTAATTAAATTATTTTGGTTTTCCCCCATAATTGAGAGCCTGTGTTTCACTGTGTGACTGCTCAGGAGGTTGAAACTCTGTGCTGGAGCTGTCATCTGCAAAATGTGCACCTTGTAGCCTGAGGAAAGATGAGCAAGGATGGATACCAGTCACTTCTCCAGTTTCCCTTTCTGTGCTGCTGCATGGCTTGTTGCACAAGTGAAAAGCCCTGAGGGACCAGTCTCAATTACAGTAGCCTGCCATGCCCTTTTTCATGGCTATGCTGGAGGTGGTTGGGACAAAGCAAGTCAAACCATCTGTTGAAAGCACAGTTGTCTCCTTGCCTCCAGCAAGCCCTGTTCTGTCTGTGCTTGCATCTCCAGGGCTACATTGCCCACACTTGGATTAGCATGAGACTCCTCTCTAACAAAACATTAAACACACTTTAGTTTGGACACCGAAGTCCTTGCTTGGATTTTAACATTCCTACCTTGCTTTCATGCTTCTCGTGTCCACCTTTCAACCCATGAAGCATTATTTTGTAATACTGAAAAATAGTATAGTCCTGCTATACCTGGTCACTCACAGTTTCCAGGGCCACATTGTTGGTGGGGCAAAGATGTTCTGATGCCATTCCAAAGGGATCTGCAGGTAGTGGTTTTGCAGAACCTTTACATGCTACCTTTACTGGAGGAATCAATTAGAAGTGAAGCTTGAAGACTGTTTTTTACATATTCCTCACACTTTTTTTTTGGCAGGGAGGGGAATGGAAGATACTGAGCAAAGCATAAATCCACTGCTTTTCCCAACACTTTGCTTGCAGAACTGCAGAGCAACTAATAATGCCTAACGTTTTAAGAATAGGTTGAAACCAAGTTCTCTACTCATAAAGGACCTTAATCAACATGTCAGACATGTCAGGAATTGAGCTTGTGTAGCCTTTCTACAATCCTTCCCCATATAAGGAGCAGTCCTTTCTCATGCAAATGGTCCCTGAAACCTATTCGATTTCTGAATGAGTAATGCCATTCAGGACTGGCCCTGCTTCCTCTCACAAATCACGGCTCCTATATCCAGACAAACTTTTACCAATTTCATGAGCAAAAGGCACCCTTTTCAAAATATCCTGTGCTGGTTCTGCAAACGTTATCACTCTAAGGAAGGATATAATTATACATGCTCATTGACACCTATTAATGTCAGACTCTACCCTCTCCAAATAAGAAAAAAGAAAAAAAAAAACAAAATCAAACTCCATTGAAATGCAAAACTCTTTATACATGAGCACAGAGTTTTGGAAATTGACCAAATCCAGAAAAATAATCTAACTTCATTGAAGCTCATGGGAGTGATTATAAATCAGGCATAAGTTGTAAAAAAAGATTCTATGAATGTTTTGAACAGTAAATTCTGGCCATTTGCTGCGCAATAAAATGGACTTTTAGCCAGATAATGAAATAATAACACACTGACTGTATTTCTCTAGATGTTTCCAGGAAAGGAAATATAAAATCACTTTGGTTTTTTAAGCAGATTTTCAAATTTTTTATTTTTAATAGTTTCATTTTCAGTCAGTTGGTAAAAGAGCAATACCCAAAAAAAAAGCTGAATTGAGTCTTTCTTCCCCATGCAAGTTATGGCAGTGATTTAGACAGGATGACTGATGCTGGTTGAGTAAGATGTGGAATAATTAGCACAACCTGCCTGGGTCAGGCCCATAGAGATCATAGGGTTCAAGGGAAAAAGGACTATTTTTTAATCAAGGCATAGCATTCACTTCTGATCATACTGAAGATGAAGAGTGTTTGCAGCCGAATTCTTCAACAGTACTTGTATTTTATGCCAAACTCACCACCTTTTGAACTAAACCTTTGGACTGAATTTAAAGTTAAATTAGCAACTAAGTGATTAGTTCATTTAAAATGAACTTATTTAAACTGCCAACTCGGTGATGAAAAGTAGCTGCATGGTCTATTGAAGCACTAACACTTGAAGAAACTAACTTTCAATTCACATAAGTAAACTCATTGTTGTGCTGCAGGAGTGTTACTGTCACATCTTTGTACTACAGCCTGCACACTTGGCACATTGAGCAAGGGACATTAGGGTGCTGTGTTTAAGAGATACTGGACTAAATGCAGTTATTCAGGACTGAAATACACTCTCTTATGCTGTCTTATGATGCTTTCCACTTACTACTGAACAAAGTACTGTGAGGATATTTCTAGCCTGCTTATGAATTAATTGCATGCAGACACATGCACCAACTCACCTACTCAGCAACTGGCAGCTTAGAGTGAGGATCATTTGTTTTAGTGCAATCTGTGTTAATCTGCAGTGGTATTAGCTGAGAGAGGGAATATAAACAAGGATGTTTTGCTTCCTATCTATTATTTTTCTTCAAATAATTTTAAACATATATTTAAAAATCACCAGAAAAGAGAAGATATGATATTTTTCCCAAGGGACATAGCTGGTATATGGGATATATGGGATATAACGGATATATGTCTGATACCATCTTTAGATAAAATGCAAGAAATGTACAAAACTCCAGTCTGTAATAATTAAATTTTTGATCTACTGAATTTACACTGCATGCTAGCTAAGCTTTTCTGCTTTTTCCAAGCACACATCCACAAAGTTTCTCAGGGATCAATTATTTCTCTAGGTTTTTGTTGTTTTAATCATTACTATGTTTTATAGTGCAAAAAGGATGATCCTTTAGAACAAAACATAATCAACAGTAACAGCAAGTGACTAGAGGAATTTCTATATGCTACAGATCATTTTTTCAATATTGAGAGTTACTTCACGCAAATTTTAACTTCATTTTCCTTTTTCTATGCTATATACAATATGATGTGACATAAAAATAGTCTTAGTGCTGTAGCTCCCTTCACAACATAACAAAAGCTTTCTGAGGAAGGTTTTGGTCAGCTGAGGTCACAGAATCATTTAGGCCCAAATTTTAAATCCACTGAAAGGAAAAACATTCTTTGACTTGAGTTACTCAAAGCATGGAGCTGCAAGAGATGTAGTATGGGATCTATACTGATCCTGTCTGTACTCAAACCTTTTTTTTCAATTCCTTAAGAATGTGAGAGAGTGTAAGTGAGGAAGAGTGAGAGCATCAAGATGCTGGGAAGTCAGTCATGCCTCTTATATTTGTATCACTCTGCACTGCAAACCAACAGATCCTGACAGTCACCTCCTGCCTGTTCCTTGCTGTACCTGTGTCAGGATATGTTCAGCCCAAACACACAGAAAGGCCAGGAGGAGGATAATGGCATGGTGGAAAAGAGTTTCTACTTTGTCATTTGCACTGAAATAATAAGAAAATTTATCTGAGCAGGGGGACTTTCAGCAGCTTTTGGTGAAGAAAACTACCAAGAGAACAGTAAAGCTACTGACAAGAAAAAATGTTCTATTCAATGTTTAGGAAAGATAATAAAAAGTGTAGAAGACAATAGTTTAAATGCCTGGTTTGGCTCTGTGAAACATAAATGGCATTTGTTACTGATTTTACAGAAAAAAAAATGCTGAGGATCCCATCTTGTTCACATTTATTCTAGGAAAATTCCATTGACTTTTGGAGGAATAAACCCAGTTCTTTTCCAGGGAAATGTTCCATGATTTTATAACAACTGAGGATTTCAGTAAGTATGGTTTCACTTCAGTAGATTTTAGAATCATCCTTTAGATTTTGCAGAGCAGATACATGATTTTTTTTAAGACTTTTATTTTTTCTCAGTTTCCATAAAATGATTAAAAAACACTGAGAAACCATTACATACAGAAAGAGAGACAGGGTTTAACCTTATGTTTTCTAGACATTTCCAGGGTATACACTTTCAAAACATTACACCCATGAGATGAAAATTTGCCAACTCAGTTCTTCTAAGGCTCCCTCAACTCCCATTGAAATCAAAGGGGCATGTACTTAAACACTTTCCAGGAGAGAGACATTTTCTGGAATTAGTCATAATGAAATTAATTAATTTTGGTCTATTTCCAGTATTCCCCTAGAGTCATAGTTCTTATATTTTCCTCCCAGTTGTAGTCTGGGTGAGATTTGATGCCTGGAGTTTTTGAGCTACAGTGTTTTGTAGTCAGTAAAGCCTATTTCTGCTTAGCACAAATTCCTACTTTGCCAGTTTAGTTCTAAAGTAGGAAAAGAAAACTATGTCACAACACTAGAAATAATGTTTTCAAGAGACCATGTGTATATGTATGAAAGTAAATTAGGCTGAAAGGGAACAGATGATGTCTCAAAGTAAACTTTTTAACCTCTATATCCCAGCTATAAGGCAGTAAATCTAATTCATTAACAAAAATACAACAACCTTAAAATGAGTGATACAGGAACAGTACTGCCACCTTGCTGGAGGAACAAAATAGTCTGATTTCTATTTCTGAACATTGTTTGAATAGCCTACAATTATCAGAATTAAGTATGGTAATAACCTTGTAATTAACCATAATTTCTTTTATCACTGCTGAAATGGCACTACAGAAGCAACAGTGACCTATAAATTGTTTCATGAGTTCTAAAGTTATTAGCACCGTATTTCTAATTACCCTCGCAGTCACCCAAAGTATTACAGAGCAGTTACTGAAATGATGTCAAAGCGCACTAGATCAACTTATTTTCTTGATGAACTGACTAGAAGTTAAAAAAAAAATAATGATAACCACGATGTGACGAGCATGGGTTACTGAAGACATAACTAAAACTATTATCTGCCACTATTTAATTTTTGATAATATTAATGTATTTAAATGTGTTTTTTTTTAAATAACAAGGTTGTTATTGTTTTTGAATGTTCATTTGTAATCAAAATTTTAATTGAAAAAAAAGGAGCAAAAATTCAAGATGTTGAAGAAAATGCAAAGCAACTACATCTGTTCCTTGACCTGTCTGTTAATTGCTATTACCATCAGTGTTTTATATGCCTTCTCCACAGCAAACAGGAGAATGAGTTGCTAGTGGCAGTTTTAGTTTGATCCGGGATTTCTCATTCCTCTTCTTCCATCCCTGTGCAGCTTGCAAATGCCATTCCACATAGCTGCTTGCAGAGAAGTGCCCCCGGAGCATCTTTGTTGTAGCTGGTGTCAGAGTCTCGGCCCAAACCTGAGTGAGAAGGCCATGAGGGCTTCTTCCCACCAGAGCTAAGGAGGGGAGGGCATGCCGGGAGCTGAAGGACCACACACCTTCACATGGTCCCTTGGGAGCTATGGAGAACAGATAAAAGTCAATGTATCTCTAAATCCAGAAAACAGTAAACTGTGAGATTGGCTGAAACTGCCTTTCCTTCTCCTATGCCAAGTTTTTGTCCCAATGACAGCTAAACGAAAACATGTGTCCTGATTACCATAACAACTTAAGAGTGAGGAAGCGATTTCTGCTGAGGATGGTTCATGGTAGGAATCTCAAGGCTGCATGGCTTTTGACATCTAGACAGACTATCCTTTTGAAACTTTTATTCAGTGTTTGGATGAAGATCACTTTCCATAGGACTGTTTTAATACTTTAGAAAAAGGTAGTCAATTACTAAGTGTATTCTCCTAGAAATGGATCTTTCTGACAATGAGGAGAGGAAATGCTGCTTGAAATGGAGCTGATGGGGGCATCGGGGTGCCCTCAGCTCATCTACCTGAGTGGAATTTAATACTCTGTACAGATGTCTGTGGGTGAACATGCAGCAGAAGGGAATAGCAGCAAAAAGAACAGAAATGGTACACAAGCGAAAGCTTCTCCTTTTGTTTTTGAAAAGTTCCAGTTTCATCCCTTTGTCAGTTCCTTGCCATTGCACTTATCCACGCCAATCCTTTACCTCTCTCTATTTGCTTCCTCTGTTCCTCCCTTCACTTCTTTTGCTGTGCTTTTTAATATGGAAAGTCACTTGATGCTCAGTACTTACCTGTGAATCCATGGGTAGCACTCCAGCTTGTCTCCAGCCCAGCAGCCTGAAGGGCCGTGGTTTAAACATGCTCAACAGGTAGCTTTGGAGATTGTATGGCTCTGAGAGGCCCCCATGGTACTGGTGCCAATGAATATTAGCATTTAATCTGGCATGTATGTCATTGAAATAGCTTATGCCTAAAAAAATTATAATGTTTGCTGTTTCAACTACCATGCTTTAGATAATAAGATGGAGGGATCTGGCATTTGTAAAGTTCATGTTTGTGTATTAGCTGGCCTTAGTGGTGCTATGCCTGTGAATAACTATGTGTGTATTGATTGACTTCATGCGTCTTCTATCAAACACTTCTCCTGCAACCTGTACATCTTCATTCAAACACCTTTAAGGTTGCTATGGCCACCTTAAATACTAGAAGTTGTTAAAAAACCTGTAACACAAGCCTGTCTTCATAGCTGCTGCTTCCAGAGGCAGTTCTATCCTATGAAATGCAGGTCTGTAGTGTTTATACTTGGACGTCTATCTTTTAAGATATAGACTATCTTTTACTACAAGTTGTCAACACATGACCACATAGATCAGATAGTCCATTTAGAAATGGCAAAATATTTCTAAGAGAGAAAAGTTTCCTAAGAAGAGAAAATTTCTATTTATACATATACTTATAAAAAAAAATAAACCTGCTGAATTTCATTAAAATGAGAAAGAGATGAAAGTACATAACCTCTAGATCTCAATAAGCCCTAGATGCTGCTCTTTAAGCCATGTGAAACATCTCTGACTTAACTTTATAGACAATGAGAGCTGGCTTTCTAGAAGACATTCCTTCCAAAAAAGAAAAGGTTATTTGATCTCAGTTCTTATCTACAACAATGATGATGTACATTGCCCTCTGTCTCTGAAGCTGCAGCTGCTAGGAGCTAACCATGAGTGGGAGGTATTCACTGGGGAACTCTAAATCACCAAAGTAGTAGCTTCTGATTCCTGTGTCCTGAGCCATTTCTGGAAAAAATCTGTTCCTGGTAATCCCACTGTGCTGCATGGGCCCAGCAAAGCTGATTGCTGATGTTGTACATTACCACCATAATTACCTAATTCATGCTAGTTTTATAGCAGACCCTGAATCAGGAGGTCACAGCAGTAATTGAACTGTGAATCCTCCTTTTTCCTTTGAGTGTCTCTTCGCCTTTGGTGAACAGACTATCCTGGATGTGTGTATTGTCTTTTCCCAGATAGTCATAATTCCAGAGAAGCCAAAAAATTACATCAGTGAGACATGAACCAGGGTATTTGCAATATATGTGTGAAGTTGCTTTACTTGCTCCAAAGTGGTTAAGATCATACCACAAACCTGCCTGAGGGTGACTCTTATTTATTTTTCATTATAGAAGTTCTAGTATTTAAAATTATTACAGTAACAGCTATGTGAAAAATGTTACAGAGTTAGTTACTGTCTCTCTACATGGAGAATTTATGTAGTCTACCAGTTGTGGAGGTTTTTTTTAATATACTAAATATTCTGCAGTTTAGTCACTCAGGCATACCATGAGAACATATGAGAATCACTCTCTAAGAATGCAAATACACATTGTTAAGTAACAAATGAGTTTAGGGAGCTGAAATTACTTTAGTGGTTCTTGATGAACTTCACAGACAGTTACCTGAATTTTTTTATCTCTAACTTTATACATCTCCTTGACTAGATTTTCATGCTTCTCTTCCCTGATTTTCCTTTGTGGAATTGAAAACATGGATCTGGGGAAAAAAATCTGCTAGTTAGGCAAGGTGATAATGAATCTCCACGTTGCAGTATCCCATTGAGTGTATTGATTACTACTACCCATTCACTGTAGAGGGCCACACAATGGCTATTAAAGTTTTTGCAGCTCTCAGTCTAATTATATAGTCTTTGATTTTGCAAATACAATAAATTTTAGTGAGAGTTGTCTTATTATAATAACTCCTTTTATTTGCTTCAGGATTTAAATTTTGTACTTCTTAGTCAAAGGACGTTTTCTATTATATTTCGGAGATCGGTGAGTTATGTAAGAGATAGTTCTTATTCCTGAAAACAAACTTTGTTTGCAGAAATACAAACCTCTTGCGAAGTCTCTGACGTCACAGACTTTGTATGAACTTCGATCAACTTAAACAATGAATTTCAGAGGAGAAGTTAAATGAAAAGAAGATGATCAAATAATTAAAATAAAATGTAAACTTAAATTACAGTTCCTGCATTTATGATGAGGAGTCCATGTTTGTAATCTGTAAATGAGCTGTGGCATGTTTGTGCCTCAGTTTCTTAATGTGTAATGAAAAATCAAAAATGGGAATTACTATATGTTGAGTGTTGAAGGGCCTACATTTACAGAATCCCAAACCACTAATCCAAAAATCAGTCTGATCTTGTATTTTGTTCACTGTGGGTTCAAAGTTGGGGGAGGCCAATGGGGGAAGCTGACTCTGTACCCATTGTACACTGGAAGGAGTTTCAAGTTCATTAAAAACTAACTCAAGATTCCACAAAAACTGGGCACATGCTTGGTTGGGAAATCTTTCAGAATTCATAACGCAGAAGAGTAGGTACAAGCGGAAAAAAGGTTAAAACCTCTGCATTTTATCTGCTTTATGTTTGCATGAAAACACAAGAGAAATTCATAAACAAAGTGGAAAGCTGTCTTTTAAATTCCAGGTCAACTTTTGTGCTGTTTCAGCATATGTCATATGTCCTCGGGTCTCAGGAAGTAAAAATCAAAAATGCCTGGCTAATCTCAGAAATCACTAGTTTCATATAATTATTTTGATTGGACTATGAGTTCACAAGCGCATTTCACTAGCATGGCCTAATATGTGATGGTAAGTTACATATTGCAATGAATCACAAACTGGAGAGAAATCTGCCTAATTCAAATCCCCATTGATCCAAGCATAACTATGCTTCAACTTTAGCTCTTTCATGTCTCTTTTTGCTCTTAGATGTCAAAATGCACTGGAAAAAGAAAGCATAAGACATGCTCTAAACTCATCCGCTTGAAATGACTAGTTAGACATCATGTAGAGAGTCATGCATTTACTTGCATACAAGAGTATATACTTATGTTAACCTCACAAAGGGTTGAATTTCTCCAGCTTGGCAAACAGAAGGCAAGGAGTTAAACTGATGTTATCCTTAGCCAGAACATCTGCAGTGCTACCTGAAATTCTACATTTGTGTTTAACAGTAACTGGGAGAATCTGTCTGAATATAGGGCTCATCTAATTGATTCCAGGTGCCTGACTCCCTGGAGGGCAGGTAAAATAAGGAGAGTGGCAGGCAGAAGGGAAACAGCATGAGTTTCTTCTAGATACACTTGAAGCCATCAAATATCTGTTCTCTGTGATTAAGCTATATGCTGCGAGAAATTGGCTCATTTTTAGGGCTACCTAGTCAAAGGGAATTCTTGTTTACTTCTACAGAGTTGGTTCTAGATCTGTATGCAGTATCTATCTGCTTCCAAGTAGTACCTAGATAACACCCAGAAGGGCATACGCTTGACCATAACATTTTGTGCATCAGAGGAGTTACTGCAGGAAACCGAAGACCTGTAGAAACCGGGGGCTGGTCAAAATTTTCTCCATGTAAGTTGTAATAAAAACATCAGAAATTCTGTTCACAGTATCACAGAATCTGTTAGGCTGGGTCGTTGAGTCCAACCTATGAACCAACAACACCATGCCAACTAGTCCATGGCACCAAGTGCCACGTCCAGCCTTTCCTTAAGCACCTTCAGGGACAGTGACTCCACTACCTTCCTGGGCAATCCATTCCAAGGTCTAATCACCCTTTCTGTGAAGACATTCTTCTAATGTTCAGCCTAAACCTCCCCTGGTGCAGCTTAAGGCTATGTCCTCTCATCCTGTTCCTGAGGGGATATTCCTTTTACATGTATTGCAGAAGTGAAGCAACAGATAATTTTAAGAAAGAGATGGACTTTTTTTTGGCTCCTGGTAGCATTCTAGCAGCACACATTCATAGTCCATGCTCTGATATAGATTAAGCATTAAAAACTAGATTAAGGGTTAAAAACTATAACAAGGAAGCATGTTTCATCAGAATGTGTTGGTTTTTACAGACTTTAGCTGTACTTTGATACAACAAGAAGCTGAAATTAGAATTTCAACTGCTAAAGTTAACCAGAAGTTTGAGAGCATGTTTGAAAGAAAGAGGTGGAATAGGGATGACATCAAAAAAAACAGCTAGGCGTAAGTTTTATATAATTTTAAATGAGGGTTTTATGAATATTTTTTACTTGTTTCGAACTTTCATTAAAAGTCTAGGCTGTGTAGATTTATAAGAGGGTCTCTTGTACTGAAGAAAAGAGGAGAAAACAAAAGTGTGTGATAAATTCTTACTCTCCCGTTCCTAGACCCAGAGCCCCTCACACTTCAGAACATATCCTGGACGTGTTTCAACCTCCATAAAACTTAGGCATGCTTCAGAGAAGTCTTGAGACAATTCCATGTCCTAGCCACCAGGGCAAGTCCTTTGCATTTTCAGAGATTTGTGTGCATTTCTGTGCTCTCTCCTTTCACGAGAATTACCTGAAGTCATTGAAAAGGTAGAGAATGACACTTTTCTGTAGAGAAAATAGGCATCATAGAGAATCAGAAATATATCTTCAGTGTGGTCAAAGGCATCCTCAAGAATTTACATGTTTGCAATGCCAGAGATTTATTTGGCTGAATATAGACTCAAGAATCAATTTCACATATGAAAAAAAGATTTCTCCAGCTGTTGCCACATCTGTTAACAGGAGCTGCTACCATGCCAGTGAATGCATTTAAGCAATCATTACAAGAAGTAGTCTTTGTTTCTTTGTGTCTACAGGAAAGAGGGATCCATTGGAATCTGTGAGACATGAATCTTCCAATGCAGAATATCAAAAGTGGATTTAAATCTTAATAGAAGATAGTTAGAATACTGGGATATCAAAATCAGACTGGGAAAAATAGTACTACAGTACTAAACAAATGTACAAGTGAATGTCTTCAGAAACTTAAACATGGTATTAGGAAAATTTATGTAAAGTCGCTCCAAGAAGTAGAATGACAGACCTTCAGCTCAAAACAAAAAGACTCATGTGTAAATTGGCATGTGTTGCTGGTTTAAGTGTACACCTGTTTACTCTAGATGGACAAGAATTCCCAAAGGTTTTTCTACAATTTTAATATTTCTTGACTTATATACTATTCTCACAAATTCTGTTTTGGATCAGCATGTGAACTGAGAAGTAAGGAAGTTCTCTGAAAATATAAATAACTTGATCAGTGCCTATAGAGGTATGAAGTTCACCCTATAAAAGTATAAAATCTTGACAATGAAACAACTGGTTTAAATATATATAGATAGATAGATACTTTTAAAATAGGCAAGATTTTTTAAAAATACCTTTTATTTTCACAGTTTTGTAAGAAACTTAGAGAAATAGAGATACACAGTACATGACAAATCTTCTATGCAAGTCTTTAACAGTCTGGATAGCTGTCATGCCTGTGGTTGTTACATTGTCTTTAAAACTGTTCAATTAGTGAAGGATACCAATACAAATAGCCCTCTTCGATGATTTTCTTTTCAGGTCAGTTTTTTCAGCATGAATCAGCTTTTGGCATCTTTCTTACTGTATGTTCAGTGCACTAGTCAAACAAATGTAGTGTCACAACCATCATAAAAAGTCAAGCATTCCAAGCTGAACAAATTGGTTTGTACCTGCCAAATACTTCACAATTGTCATTTTGATACATTATGCATTAAAGCAAAATCCATCAACAGAATAGCTGGAGAGGAAATAAAAATCTTATCATCTGGGGAACCCTAAAAGACCATCTTAGTGGTACTGAAATTTCTGTGCCATAGTTTAATTTTGAAAGAACATTGTCTTATATTTTCAGTACTAGATTTTAATTCAGATAGTCTTCTCAAGAGATAGAGGTAGTAGTCCAGATAATAAAACTGCTATTACAGCTGTTTCTCTTGTACAGCTATTTCTGCACCTTAGTGTTTCATCTGGGGACTGAGGCACTCCCCGTGGTGTGCACTATCCATATATTCGATAAACTAATAGTCCTAGTTCCAAGAACATGGCTGCTATCTGTGAAGAGCAGGAAGCAAAGCAGTAAAAAGAAACCTTATCAAAGGGTTTATATTCAACAGACCTTTCCCTTTCCTCTTACCTCTTTCCTGGACTGTGTCTTCTTCACTGAGGTACTGCTTTCTAACCTGTTTTTACTCAGTCTGTTCTTAGAGTTCCAAATTCTAATCAGCATCTTTCCCTCTGAAAAGTGGAATACAGTTTCCACTGGAGACTGTAAATCCATCTTTACTGCAGAAGTGATACAACACACTTCTATCTTCCAGAAATCATTTTAGACTTCTCAGTATGACATTCCAAAGTGATAGGTCCTAAGGTTTTCTTATTAAACGTATACACGTATGTGCAAGATATCCATATATCTTGCATATACGTTATCTGGACACTTATCTGATGTGCATGCAATGTGGACTGAATCTACTTAATTAATTAACCTTTGACAGTTGTTTGTGAGTTTAGAGCAGCTTTGCTGTATGAAGGAATGAGATGCTTTAGCAGTAACAATTTTCCGTTCATTTTCAGCAAAATGAGAATTCTTACTTTTCACAAGGTGAAGGATTTGTGTTTCTCTACTTGTTATTGTGCTGGTGTTTCAAATGGGAACCGTGTTCAGAAATACTAAATCAATGAACCAGAAAATGGTACAGCACATAAAATTACAAATGGCACATTCTCCTGCTACAGATGCAAAACATCCAGGCCCATTCATAAAAGTTCCTTCTGCACACTGAGTTCTTTGGCGCATTGCTAACAATAAGCATAATTCTGGCTTTCCTCAGTAGGAGCCCAGTCTGTAATGAAGCTTTTAGGTACTATAGTCATATAATGTACGAGACATAATTATGCGAGGTTTGCCTTCCTTTGTGATGAAAAGAAGACCCTTAATGTAGTAGCAAGTGGAGGACGCTGCTTTACTTTACATTAGCCTGCCTCCATTTATCAGTGGAGTTAAAAAACACAAAAACAGAAGCAGGATGAATATTAGACCTTGTTCAGAAATCTGTTGTCCCAGGCTGTTTTGAACTGGTGCAGTGAAATTGCAAAGTACATACTGTGTAACTATTGCAGTTTTCAGTTACATTTCAGAAACATCAAAGGTAACGTGTCCTGTATTTCTCCTTTTGACCTGGAAATTGAAATAATAACAATGAGATGTGTTCCTTCTGCATGATGGAGCTCACACATTATGGAAGCTTAGTGTTGATGAATAGGTTAAACTCAGTTGAAAATCAGTCTTTGCTTCCAAAAAGCTTATTTGATTCAAGACATTTCTCATATTTTTAAATGTAAACTGATTCTCTTCAACACTTAAGCAATCACAGGTACTTATGAATAGTCAGTGCAAACACGAAAAATTGTCATTTCATTTGCTCATTTGCTTTTCTCTCTTGCTTCCTGGCAAAATGTATCAGTCTGGTTTTCTCTAACAGCAGACTCAGAAGTGCTCCTTCTTATCATGCCAAATTCTTCATGGTTGGTATATCTTTGTAAGACAGAAACATGGCATAATAATTCTGGTTTTAAATAGAACACATCTTTGCAATTATACAAGTGCCACAATAGCACAAATTCTGTTCTTGATTGTGTCATTTATATGAAAAATTCTTACCTAAACATGCATATGCCTGTGTCTTCTTTAAACATTCTTTACTGTCTTTTTCTTGTCCAACTCTTTACTACTAATAAAGACCCTTCTGTAGGAGCCACGTTCAGAACTTAGCTGGTCAGAGCACCATGATGAAGTTGGTTATGAACCAGAGACTGTTTTGCCTTTATAGTACATTTATCTTTCACTCACCAATCCTAAAAGTATTCTTGTCAATCTGCTATAAGTACTTCTTTAAACAACTGGTTTTTATATGCAGAGGAGAATTATTCCCCTAGCAACCCAGTGCAAAGAGTATCATCCATAAGGAGCTCCTGCCTTCTTCATTTGCAAGTGGAAGTTGCATGAGGTGCACACGGGAAAAGTAAAAAGAAGCCTCAGCCTTTGAGCCCTATCCAAGATCAGCATTTCTTCTGAAACAGTTTCCTTTTGTATGTTATTGCCAGACGCTGACATGGGAATTGCATGGAAAACACCACAGTTAATTCAGCAATATTCTCTGCGGAGGAGTAAGAGGGAGAATCAAGTAATGTAGGGGCTGATGTGAAGGAACAAGACTTCTTTGTACTCAGAGACTAAAGTGCATCTTGTAGTAGGTTCATACGTCCTAGGAAAAGCAAATTCACCATTTCCAGTGCAAACAGGAATGGTGACCATTTCTCTGTCATGGCACAATCAAAGGGGTCAATTTCTCAGGGGATCTTGCTTTCAGAGTAAAATGTCTTATTTTATTATGAGTGTAATCCATTTCTGTATTCACAACATGAACACGCAATAGAGAGTAATACATTTTGATTGCAAGCATCTGTTGCCATCTGATAAAGGGATGTATTACAAATATTTTAGCAAATGTTTCTCCTTCTCCTCTTTTTTCATGAAAGACTCCGAAAAAGTTGATGCGTGACTGGAAAATGTATTCCTATCTGAAGAAACTCCCCATGTTGAAACCCCAGGCAGCAGGCAATACCATTTCACAGGCACACACACCAAATGCCACCTGTTAGAGTTTAAACCTTGACTAGATGAAATGACAAGAGAGGTGTGTGTTTTAGACTGTGAAGTCTGGAGTTGATGAGGATCCCTGTCGACTAATCTGAAACCATAAGGCCTGTAAGCAAGAAGCTAGACTTTCATTATATCTTCTTGAAGTGCTCCACTGAGAACGCAGTGTTAAAATCAGAAATGTTATACTATCCCAGAAACAGGCTCTCCAGAATTGCTATTATGACTGCCAGAAAATATTTTCTGCCATAGACCAAGAAGAGGGAAAGAGAATTAATCTCTTAAGGAACTGTTTAAACAAAGTCCCATACTCAGATCTAGAGGTGAGAGAGCAATCTACAGTGACAGAGTTCCTAATCCCTAGTTTTAATATGATTCACTATTTGTTAACTTCTCCTATGAATAACGTGAGCAGGATGTGAACAGTGCTGTTATTCTATGGGAAGAGATGCTATTTGCATGCGTTATATTTAAATCCAGACCCAAAATCTTACTCTTTATATGATCAGGTTCTCATTCAAAGGTGGAAAACTACTCCAAAATTGGCTAATTACTATGCGTTTCATACAGGAAGAAAATCAGAAAACTTTGATGCACAGAGTTAATTTTTCCATTTCGTATGTACAAAAGAATTAGTAAGGTGCTGTATTATCTCCAAACCGGGTTTACAGTCTATGGGTTCCTTGCAAGTCCAGCAGAGATGGCAGGTGCTGACGTCTTCCTAGAAAATACTCTATGTCATTCAGAATACTTACTGTATGGAAAAGGCAAGCATCCAGCATTTCACTTGATATCCCTAGGCAGTTTGCTGCAAGATTAATTTCAAGTTTTAGTGAAAATAAGCAATAATGATCTAATGGCGTTTTTAATTAGAAAACATACAGTCCTTCAGCACATTCCACTAGAATTCTGGATGACTGAAAAGCAAATCAGAACAATCACTGCTGAATAAATGCTTATTCTGATTATTCTAGGATATTGTAGTTTTATACTGCATATAGTTAACACTACCATAATTTTTCTAGACATATATGGTCAAATACTGTAAATGCACATGGGATATTAATAGTACTACTATAATCATCTACACCTCCATCAGATGACACCTGTAATTAATATGAGTAAATAGACCATTAAAAAAAAAACAAAACCAAAACAAAAAAACGCATGTGCCTGTACAATACTTGTGCATCTGCTAATATGACTGATAAGGGTACAGGTTGGATCCTGATTCCTTGATCTCTGTGTGTAATTTCTGTTTACATGAGCATTTGGGAGGTGATTTCTATGGTAGATTCCTCTAAACATGAGGTGTGAATAGCCGCTTACCGTGTAAGTGAAAGCTAATCATGCTCTTGTGTTTTTATTTAAACTGCCTTCACTTTCTCAGCTTGAATGATTCACATTAGAAACTTTACCCTTATGGTTTCCTCTTTCTGCTCTTCATTTCTTTTGCTGTTAGGCTATTCAGAAAATGTAAATAGGTTAAGAGTGCTTGTGCTTTAATTAGATTTGACCACACAGAACAATATTGTTAATAAGGATCCCAGCAACTGTGAAGTGTAAGAGTATTCCTTGGATTTGCTGTTAAAAATCCTAATTCCTTTCTTCTTGGTAGCTCTTTGCTATCCTAAAGTTCCACAATGAGTACTTGTAAGTTTTTAAAATTTTACTACCTGGGAAAATCTCCACTGCATTGTTTATCACCTTGACTAAACTAGGAAGCTTGTTTTTATGAGATAAAAAGTTTTGAGTGTGTTTAATAAAGTTTCACAACAAACAAACAAAAAAAAAGGAATTTAGTAGTAAAGTAAAAAAGAAAAGAGAGAAGAAGCAATGTGAAAAGCAAAACAGCCTTCTAGGACCTAATTTTACCATTTTTAGGTAAAAATACTTCTAATTTATTCTTTCTAAATGCAACATTTTTATTATAGACTAGAAAATAAATATGCAGCCCAGTGAGAGCCAGTGAAAATGATTCTCATGGCTGTGCAGACAAAAGAGACCAATGTATGGAGCACAGAAAGCTCTGGTGTCTGAATAATCTCTTCAGAAACAAAGTTCAAAGCAGTATGAAAGAGACAGACCACTCTCAAGAATGATAAGGAGAAAGTGTCATATATTGTTTCATGGTTTGAAATATGTTTAGCTCTAAATACAATCATTAACCAGGAAGCTTTCATGCAAGAAATCATCCATAGTTACAGTCTATATATAGTCTCAGCTCTAACTCTGTTTCCCTTTTACCAGGAAATAGTTTTTGTCTGCTATTTTATATAAATGGCATAATTGCTGATTAATATTTAATGCAGCATGAACCCTTTAATGATGACAGACTTTATCTTGTGGACTTGGATCCTAGTTGTTGCAGAGGATTGCCTTCGGTTTTCTCTACATGTCCAGGTTCTAGAAAAATAAGCCGGAATTTCCACTTTTTTAGCTGACTGTCCTGTCAAAACAGGCCTTCAAAATGTAAAACAATACACAGTAGGCCATTTCTGTTACTGCATTTTTCTTGCAGATGTCTAGAGAGCAGGGGAACAGGCCAATAAATTACTTATATACAAATATGCACAAAGGAATGCACACAAGCTCTGTAGTCAGAAACCAGTTACATATGCAGTTAACTAAATGTAATCTTCCTGGTTACTTCTCCAAATCTGTAGGCTGGATCTTTGCTTTGTGGACAAGAATAGGTTGTATTTTTGTGGGGGAGGATGGACGTGTTTTGCAGGCTCAGACAGACTCTGAATATTAAATCATGGGTGCAACCTATATATATATTTTGCAAGACTTTATCCACTTGTGGTCAAAATTGTCTTCTGCCCTTATTCATCCTGACACAACCTGCTGTGTTTCCAAATATTTGGGTTTGATAATTGTTCCTCTGGGGACAGGATTGCTATGGAGGACCAATGAATATCTGGTAAATGGACACTTGTATCAGAATATTTCTGTTTAGTCTGATGATGAGGGACATACCTTGATCCTGGCAGAACATTATGTTATTAAAGCTACTTAAACAGCACTTTTTAAATTTCTGAGAGGGAAAAACTATCATCTTTATATTGTTCAAATTGAAGTTACTCATGATGTCTTAATTTTTTCTGTGCTATGGATTTTGTGAGATCTGAAAATATTATCTTTCTATTTTATATTGTGTATATATTTATATAATATATACATATATATATTTCTCTTAAGTAATAGGGAAGTAATTTCCATACTGACAACATTAATGTAAAGCTATCAAAAGAAAGTAATAGTCTGTAAACAAGCACTTCAGTTTTCTCCTTTTAGGAATGGTATAAGGTCTTCCCTGGATTAGATTTCTCAGAAAATTATTTCTCTCTTCTATATCCTGCTATCTTTCCCACCCTCAGGGTTTCCTCCACAAGCCTTCTCAAGGCCTGATACTCCTTGCCATTTTACATCTCTGCATCCCCAAGGCTACTAACTGAGCCTGTCAGATACCGTAACATTTCCTCTACTACTGCTGACAACCCGAAAACATGCCTGTGCATGA
Source organism: Pipra filicauda (assembly GCF_003945595.2). NCBI lineage: Eukaryota > Metazoa > Chordata > Aves > Passeriformes > Pipridae > Pipra > Pipra filicauda. The sequence goes on along the minus strand of NW_024104509.1, from coordinate 3,746,566 downwards.
AGGTTATTTTTCATGTTTAATGAGGTGCTGTGATTATACTGGAATTTCTAGTGTTTGCCATGATGTTAAAGAGTCACCTTGTTTGACATTGTAAATGAACTGTATTTGCAAAGTAAATATTTTCTCAGAGATTTCAGTTCCCAAATCTGAAGCTGCCTAATGTCCAGATGTACTGGTATATGATTGCTCATTGGACCATGTGTTGTATTTTGCAACATTCTTCGAACAAGAGTCAAAATTTTAGCTTCTGCCATGTGTCTTGACTAAACAACATAATTATAATCACCTAGGTGATACCTGATAACTATAACATTTATCTCATTACATGGTAAGGGTGACTATACTGTACTATACCCTGCATTCTGTGCACGTACCAGTCAGTCCACATTCAACAGCTCTCTGGAGTCTTAAGTTTTCCACCTGGTTAAAAGAGCATGATGGAGATGAAAGCATTGGACTGGGTTATGTCAGCACTACACTGAAATCCCAAGTGCTGATTAGCCTTGGGGCAGAAGGGTGTAGCTGGCTACTGTTCAGGGAGCCCAGACAATGGGTGCTAGTGAAGGGTGGTGGCCCATGCAAAAAAGTGAGCTTTATCTAAGTCATCTCATTTCTGCCCCTTTCAAATGAGGAAAAGTAATAGCTTTTCTTCACAGTGACACTGTGAAATGAAGACAGTTGATTGTAAGGTACTTGAAAGTCCTCCAATTTAAGATACTGTGCAAGTGCAAATTGTTTATTGTGTCTACACATTAAACTTACCTGTGGGCTTGGCTGGCACACAATAAATGATGCGTTACTAGCACAGGCTAATTAGCTGACTTTAAGGGTGTAAAATAGACGAAGCACTCCGCCTTTAAGGTATGCTAAAATAATTCAGTTTCACCCTGATTTTGCTCTCTGCTTTCAAACAGGTAGGTGATGTGACCCTGTAATCTTTTACCCCTCTGTGGTATCTGTCTTGTCAACCTATTTCCTTAAAATATTTTTGACTGGCAACTGTGTTTATAGGAGAGAAAATCTACTTTCTCATTCTACTATTTTCTCTATGAAAAAGACTCGATTAGAACAATAGTAATAGTTCTACTGTATTAATAAGTGCTATATTACTTTTTCCATATTAAAAATCTGATTTTGTATTTTGTATTTTGTTCCACGTTTTTATAAATTTGTCCCTTGGCCTGAAAAATCACTGACTTACCATTAAAACTATTCTGTAATTTCCAGGCCTGTTTAAAAAAAAATAATCATTTTCTGCAGAAAAAAAAAGAATCAATAAAACTTTAAAAACTGTGGGAATGAATTATAACCACTGTTTTCATTCTCAATATCTCCCTGAAAGCATGGGCTGCTTTTAATATTCCTTTGGCTAAATGTCGACAGGTACATTTTCCAGCTTTCAGATTTGCTGTAAATGGTACAGATTTCTTTGGTGTGATGAAAAACTAATCAGCACTGGGAAACAGACTTTCTGGTAACCCAGTTCCACCTGATTGACAACACTTTTTTCTATAAGGCCTTTTTAAGAAAACTTCCCTTGTGCGTAGGAAGAAGTCCTATTGTCTGGGTAAGCTTAGTTGTAGAAAAAGGGATAGCAGTTCCTGTTTTCCAAATGAGTTTCTTTACTTTTCACAGTAAAGATTTTCCCTTAGAAACATGATGCCATTAATTAATGACATTAACGACTTTAATCAATGCCACTTTTCATGTAAGACCAATAACCTTTCCCTACTTAGATTAAGACTGTAGAGACAACTGGAGCATGACTTCTTACAGAGTCTTGCTGTGGAGCGAAGATCAAGCAAATTGTCAAATATCATAAAATAGGTAGCCATAAGAGCATGATAGGGGAAATGTAGACTTTGCTGAGAGCAGTGAAAACAGAGGCACTCAGGTGACAAGAGCTCAAATTGTGAATGAGTCCAGGAATGAAAGTGAAACACACCTTTGAATAGTGGCTGCCATGCCACTGTCTCTGTAAACTGCAATCTTAATAGACAACTTGGGTTTATTTTTGCAAAGATGGAGGTCTTTCCTGTCACTACTTATGTTACACAATTAACTGCAAGCCAAACAAACACCATACCACATTTAAGTAGAGGACTTTTCTTAAGCAAAGTCCTTTCACTTACCAGCCTCGACAAAGAGCCTCAGTATTTGTTTCATGTGATGACCCATAATATGAAATACTGACAAAAATGGAGATTATATTTGAAGACAGTTACAGCATTTCTTGTGTGGGCTCTAAATCTTAAAAAACAACTCAGTATGTTGTTTACTGAAATATGCTCTCTGTTCATATGTTTCAAAACAGAGCAGACCTTGAAAAAACAAACTTTATTTGTAAGGTGGTTTAAGCATTTACAGAATTTATATATTTCACAGAAAGAGTAAACTTGACAGAACATGCTCTGTCATATGTTTGAATTGTAATAGTATTAGATTACTTTTGAAGGGAATACAGAAGAACCAGAGGTCCCAGAACCCTCTGGATTTTTAAGCCTCAGATACCCTCTACTAAGTGACACCTGTGCAGCCTTTTTTTCTTGCTTATATCTATATAACTCTTGAAATTTGAATTAAGAACAAAGGATGATGTCTGCAGTTCTGAAACATTGCCTGTGTCTCCTCCTTTCCTCCCTCTCTCCCTCCCTCCCTTTCTTCCTTCCTTCCTTCCTTCCTTCCTTCCTTCCTTCCTTCCTTCCTTCCTTCCTTCCCTCCCTCCCACAGTTATTGTTTCCAGAGCACTATTAGGAAACTGTAGTTTAGTTTTTTGCATGCAGTAGAAGGCAGTGGACAGAGATCCACTTCAGGAGTATCAGGATATCTGAGCCCACATTGCCATGCTTGCAGATCTTGTCTGCCTTCCTGCTTCTGGCAGATATGCAAGTCCATCTCGCTGCTCAAGTTTGGCTGTCAGCTTGAGGATTTAGCAATTCCTGGGCATTTCAGTTGTAATAAAGTTATGTGGGCTATGACAGACTCATCTTCACCTATTAGTCCCACAACATGCAGTAAGGATGGAGGCTATCATAGTTTGTATTTCAATTTCTTGGTATGAAAGTGTTCAGTGACTCCACTTGATACTGTTACACAGATCTCTAAAGTGTATTTTTTTTTCCTGTTGTTTCCCAGCAGACTACAGCCTTTTGTCCTTCTTTTGGGAAATCTGTCTTAGTGCTTTCTCTGGCTCCAGGATCAGGACACACGGGATTTCTTCTCACAAAGTGATTTGTTCAAGTCAAGAGCAAGTCCTGGCACCAACATGTCTAAACAGTCTTTAGTTTCCCTGACTTTTCTCATCATTTAGATTATGCAAATTCAGGTTCCACAGATTTTCTTTAGAGCCACAAATTTATGCAAAAATTTTTCTTTTTCTGGGACTTAGTAGTTTGGTTTTAGTGCCCATCTTTCTCAGATTTTCCATTCATCTTTTGCAATTCGTGAGAACTACTTGAACCTGCCTTGTTATTATTAAATGTATTGCTATAGCCTCTAGACAAATGTCACTACAAGCAAAAAAAATCCAAATGCTAATCCAGTGTGAAATCTTAGAATGTTAGTAATGGTTTCTAGAAGTACCTCAGCATTTCAGAGATGTAGTGAAACTTAAACTTCCTGGGGATTCTGGTTTTATTTGTTTAGGAGGGATTTTTTAGGAAAGGCTCCCACATGTCCTTCCTATGGGATAAGAGTATAGTGTTTGAGTGTTTGACAGTTTAAACAAGGCTCCTGCCTCATTGTGGAGAAGCAGACAGCAGTCCTTAGCAAGCACAGACAATAATAACATTTTCTACATAGCTCTTTTTTTCCTGTAGAAAAGCTGACAGTGATTTTACTGTTTAAGATGCCAGCATGGTGTGATGGTTTTGGCTGAGGTAGAGTTCATTTCCTTCACAGTGACTAGTATGGGGGTTTGCTTTGGATTTGTGCTGGAAACAGTGTTGATAACTCAAGGATGTTTTCATTATTGCTGAGCAGAGTCTACACAGCATATTTTATGCTCCTCACTCCACATCACAACCAAGAGGACTAGGGGTGAACAAGGAGTTGGGAGGAAACACAGCAAGGACAACTGACTCCAACTGACCACAGGGATATTCCGTACCATATGGCATCATGCTCAACATATAAAGCTGGGGGAAGAAGAAGGAAAGCAGGGGGACATTCAGAGCGATAGCATTTATCTTTCCAAGTCACCATTGTGGGTGATGGAGTCCGGCTGCCAATGGAAAAGAGTGAATGAATTCCTTGTTTCACTTTGCTTATGTGTGTTTTGCATTACCTATTAAACTGTTTTTTTCTCAACCCATAAGATTTATCACACTTTTATTCTTTCAGTTCTCTCCCCCATCTCACCAGGTGAGTGTGAGCAAGCAACTGAGTGGGGTTTAATTGCCAGCTGGAGTTAAAACACAACACATGGGAAAGCCTAAGAAGTCATTCTAAACACATTTCCTTCTTTGTGCTTTATGCTCCATCAGGACTGCATTAGCTTCAGGAACCTGTTGTCTGTTCAAAAACAATATAAGAGTACCTATTATACTGCAGAGGGAGAAAACCTCAAGCGAAGGCTTTAATGAGCCTCATTCCTACTTTACTGGAGACAAGAAAATCCATACAGAAGTTTCTAGAGTTGGGTGCTTTCTAATTTACTTAAGTCCCTACTACTTATGTAGTGAATAGTAGAAATGTCTTTTAATTATGGAATTTCACTGCTTTTTGTGCTTCTTCCTGTGGCATTAGACTAGGAAATTTTCAAACGCCCTTCTAGAAATTCTGTACCAAATTTTCCATTAACATTTCCTAAGGGAATATGACCAGCAGGAACAGATCCCTCATTTATCTCATAGTGGACATATTTGCCATGAAATGGCTAAATCTCACCTTCTCCAAAGACTCTCTAGAGAAATTCAGCCACAGTTACCCTAGTGATCATCTGTCACCAACTATAGGATTATTTGCAGAGATGGTGAGTACTTGAAGAGATTTTTGCCACGAGGAGCTAAGGAAATGCTGAGCATTCCCTGTTGCTGGGAAAATCAATGAAATCTGTGTTGTGCACCTTGTAACACGCTCTAGTAAAGCTAATCCTTTTGAGAAAGTCAGCTCCTCCCTCATTTAAAATGGACACCTACAATTAATGCACTCTTCTGAACACTTTGATTTCACCATGACCTATCTCTCCCATCTAAGACTAGGAAAATAACAACACTTCATCCAATGGAGATTATAAGGATAAAGGCAGGCCTTACAAAGCTCTTGGATAATGTAGTGAGAAGAATTATAGAAAAATCTATGAGGAAAATAATGATTCTGCACTGAGCACAAGGATTGACTGACATATAATAAAAAGCAAGGGTGGTAACTGAATTCAGAGATTGCAGTACAGCCTGTGAACTGAAGAATATAGAACATTATGGAGGGAAGACTGTGTAGATTTATACTGTCAAAAACTATGTAAAGACAGTGTAATTGACCTTTAATCCTCTTGAAACTTACTGTGGTCATCAAGAAAGAGTTTCTTCAGATCTCAAGAAGCTCTGGCTTCAGACTAGGGAGTCAAAGTAGGGATCCCAAATGAGATTATCAAAGTAAGATGACAACATGTCTCATCTTACTCCGGTGTCATCGGCTGGCCCATGCACTGCTGTTTCACTGTGTGTGGAAAGTAATGCAGAAACCTTCACCTCACAGAGAAATTTCAAATCTTTCTCTTCGACTTTTGATGGAGATATCTAGGCAGGGGGTGTGTGTAAATAGACTCACTGTAAATTCAGACTGAACTCAGAAGTCATTTGGGAGATCTGGTCATTTGAAGTTGAAACCACTTTGTGTTTCCTCAATAAAAAAAAGGGAAAGATTATGTGTAAAGACTGGAGAAGGAAAAAATTGCCGTTCCTGCTTATTAGGATTCACCCTTAAATGTCAGCAAGCATTTAGAAATGAAAGTACATATAAATTGTTTATTTATATGCAACTTACAACAAAAAAAGCTTTTGAAATAGCAGTAAGGGGAGGCAAGCAAGACAGTGTCCTGCCTGCATCAGCTTTTCCTCCTGACATCAGCAGAAGTCAAGAGTTGCCTTTCTGAGTACCAGCAGTGAAAATTATCAAGCCACAATTTTGTCAGGGTAGATGAAAAAAGTAATTTACAGCCTGTAGTGATATATATTTTATTGCACGCTGTGAAGAAGCTGCAGTGGCCTTATACCACTGTGATGTATAAAAAGATCCACTTAATAAGTCCCAAAAATAAAATAGCACTAATTAAAAGTCTGGTAAAAATGTCATGCTGCAAATTTCAGTCAGAATGAAGGATCAAGCAAAAGTTTTAAATAGAAGTAAAATATTCCAAATATATATTTGATGATACTGAGGAGTCAGGTGTGTTTTAAATGTAGTGAAAATAGCGTGTATGATGGGTTGACCCTAGCTGGATGCCAGGTACCCATGACAGCCACTCTATTACTCACTTCCTCAGCTAGATTGGGGATAGAAAAATACAAATAAAAGCTCATGAGTTGAGGTAAGGACAGGGAAAGATCACTCACCAATTACTCTCACAGGTAAAACAGACTCAACTTGGGAGGAAAAATTTAATTTAATTTATTACCAATCAAATCAGAGTAGAATAATAAGAAAATAAAATATAAATCTTAAAACAACTTCCTCCACGCACACACTTTTCAGGCTTTATTTTACTCACAAAGGCTGTACCTTGGCAGCAGCACAGGGAATGATAGCTGTGGTCAGTTCATCACACATTATCTCTGCACCTCTTCCCCCTCCTTCACTGACCTTGGTGTCTTCAGGGCTGTTTCTTTCACATATTCTCACTCTTTTCTCCTTTGGCTTCTGTTGCCACTGCGCACTACCTTCTTTCCTTCTGAAATCTGTTGCCCCAGAGGTGCCATCACCCTTTCTGATGGTCTTGGCCAGTGGTGGGGCTCTCCTGGAGCCATCTGGCATTGGCTTTGTCAGATACATGGGAAGCTTCTGGTAGCTTCCAAAAGGAGCAGCCCCTACAGCCCTTCCCTCTACCAAAACTTTGCCAGGCAAACCCAGCACCGCATGATATTTGGAGAGGGCAGAGGAGGAGGCTCTATTTCATGCTTAGGGTACTGAACTTGTATTAGAATAGGGTTTCCCGCTTATCATCTTCCCCAGGTACATTCACAAAGGCTTTTTCTCATCCCCTCTGCAGTTCACAGATTCCTCTCCTGGTCTTTCACAGAACAGCTGCAGGGAGCAGTTTCCCCACAATTGTTTGGTTGTATTCCAGCCTGCAGTACCTCCTACACAGAAGGAGATGTCACTTTCCCTGGGAAGGAAGTAAGGGCAGAAGAGCAGCAGTGATTGCAGGAGATAGAGTGTAATTCATTTTTCAAGGGTCATGATACCAACACTGCCATTTACCTCATGTCATGTTGCCACAAGCCTTTCAGCTTTCTGAATCTGTTATTTTGAAGACTATGACTGCTCATATTTTTCTGAGGGTGAGATTTCTCCTTTGAAGAAGTGCTTTAAAGTGCAGTTCCTTTGATATACACATTTACAAATGTCTGCATGAAGTTAAAGGAGAAAAAAAAACAGTAAAGACCAAAGTGTGGTAGTGCCCACATTCCCTTTCTAAATGTGCAAAACTGTCTATGTGAGACAAACCAACATATTCAGATAGAAATGATAAATAAAACTAATGAGAATTGGGAAAAAGGATTGAGGAGAAGGGAGGGAAGTGCAGTGGAGGGGAAGGGAGGGAAGCGACATTTTATTACAGGTGTGGAACCTCTGTTTGCGGCTTTAGGAGATTTTCAGACAGATTTCAAAAAAGTTCATATGATTCATCACGTATGTCCATGTAATGCGCTGAGAACATCACAGTAGACCCTAAGGTCTTAGTATATAGATCAAATATTCTTTCATTAAATGAATTACAGTCAGTCTGGCCTGGTTTTGAACAATTTAAAGTAAATTTTATGGTTTCAAATACTCTTTCACTTTAAAGAACTCAAAACAAGCTGTATTTTTTAATAATATTTGCAGTCAACTCTTCCCAAATGGAAATTATATTAGTTTTTTCTGGTATGAAAAATATATAAAACTCAATCATATTCTTTCCTTTAGAAAAGTAGATATCGTTCATGCTTTTAATTTTACTTCTTTTTTTAATGTTAGATACGTAACTATTGAAGGTTCCTTGAACTGGGTCATGGCCTTTTAACAAGTCAATTTTAAGACAGTACTAATGAATCAATAAAATTTAGAACAGTTTGCTGTTATTAACACTTTAGAATGATCCTGGTAATCTTCTTCCTCCTAAATGCTTCATTAATACTGTTGTATCATCATGCGCCAGTGGTCATCAAACATTATCCCTGGGCCTTGAGACATAAGAAATTATAAGTGAGAGAATTCAGAGCCTGTAATAAGATATCCCAGATAAATTTAAGGTATTAATTAGTGAAATTTATGCTTCTTACTTAGCATTGCATGTTTGGTTTTTTTCATCTGGGGTCTTTGGTTATCAGTTTTCTGCCATGACTTAATATTAGTGATCAAAATGTCTATATCTCTTTGGAACCTATTTTCAGAAATAATAATTTCCATATGGAAGATCAAAACATTATTGATAGAATATGCCAAAAGGGTTTCTTTCATGAGTTTGCTCTAGATTGTTCCTCCAGAGATTGCAATCTTCATCAGCACCAAAGGCAGAGAAAATTGATTAATTTGCATAATATTTGCATAGAAGTCTTGTGTTTGTACCTGACCACAATGGGTGTCTTAATCACCACTTTCACAAAGGGATTTTGTCTGGCTCCACATGAAGATGAAACCCCTCCTTCAGAGATTCAAGTTGCATAAGAAAAGAGGGATCATAACTAGCCCCTTCCCTCCAATAAATGATTGGAACACTGAGAGCGTGTGCCCTGCCCAACACAGACATTCAGATCAACTTCACTGTTCAGAGAGATGAAAAAGGGGTAGGAAGCTGCTGAAAAGAAAAAGACTTCTATGCCTGTTCATTATAGCATCCTGGCTAACATTTTATTTGGCTAGAACCTGTTATACAGAATTTACAGAGTATGAGGAAGACACTGCCCATCTGAGTCCAAGTGTTTTTTCTAGGGTACCCTCTTTCAAATGAAATGTAAAGTAATTAAAGAATTAGAAGGTCTATTTGATATCATGTTCATTTATAATATAGGAAATAAAAATATTCGCAACTTTATAAACATTTTATGAACCATCTATCAAGTGCAAGCTGGCAAATTTTTTGGCTCAGCATGTGAGGGTAATGAGTTTATCTCATCATCAGTGATTGAATTGGTGGTTTGGGACTGATTAGTCTGAGCAACCCATTTGCAGATTTGAATTAAATAAGTGATTTGTGACTTAGGGAGAAAGAGTAATATCGATAATACAATTCCCTACAGCAAAAAGTAAGTTAACACGGAGGCAATGAGCTTATCCTAGACTCACTTTACCAGCCTATACAATAGCAGAAAAAAACACTAATAAAGTCTAGATGACTGCTGTATTTTAAGATAAGATTTAAACTATTAGGGTGTGCGACATCACATTAAAGTGAAGTTTCTTGCTCAAGCAAAATAACACACAAGTTCTACTTAGATGTCAGTCAACAAGTGTTCTGGTTTTGAGTGGGACAAAACTCACTTGCCAAGTTATTAACGAACAAGAACATCCTTGACAATGGGATTAAAATGTGAAAAAGGCAGTGATAAGAAAGAAGGTGTTAATTAATGTATGTCTGCCTCAGAACATATTGCTTTTCTGCATCAGCATTGTAAATAATTGAGTAAACTCTTGAGGCAGTCATCCAGAGGCTGTTTGTAAAAGCAGTAAATTTAAAAAAAAAAAAAAAAAAAAAAAAAAAAAAAAAAAAAAAAAAAAAAAAAAAAAAAAAAAAAAAAAAAAAACCACCACAAACCTGAATAAATGGCTATACAAAGTGTTCAGTTGTAAGCTAAAGGTCAACAAAGGTAAATACTAGGCAGGTTTCAGACCTTCTGTTGTATTTTACCTAAATTCATGTTTGACAGTGATTGGTTTTGCTTGGAGATGAAAGTACAGTGGCCCTCCTCCTCCTTCCAGCACTTTATTTTAGATTTAAAATGCCAAAATGCAGTTGTCTGCTAAATAAAATTACACTGCAAAGGGTGATTGAGTCAAAGCTCACTGCCATGACTTGAACATCAGTTATTTCTTTTATATTAACATATTGTATGGAACATTTTTCTTACAGATATCAAACAGTTAAATTAAGTTTATACATAAAATGTCATCCCTGATACTCAGAGAGTATGGACTGTAACTTTGATTTACAGAAGATCTACGCAGTAAATCCAACCCCCTCCCCTCCCCTGAGGATAAATGATTTCGGAGTTTAGGGAAGCGTGTGTCTATGTCTCTGAGTGTGACTGTTTTGCTCCTCATCATCCCCACTATTCACAACAATATTTCTTGCTGGTCAGCTTTCACTGAATTTAAAAGACAGAAGAGGTCTTAAGGAAATAAAGTTCCCATCCATTTAATGCCTTTGATGGCTAAGCAAAGAATCATAATCCTAATACTGGCACCACAAGTTTTAGGGGCAAAAGTAGGAAAAACAGCCATATACAGTTGGCAGCTGCTTCTTGAAGGTAATGTAGGATCTACCACAACCAGTGCAGTCTCTCACTCAGCTGACCCGCCAAGGAGGAGGAAAGGCCATAGGAAGGGAGTTCCATGTGCTACAATTGTCGTTAAGGGAGCACAAGTTACTGCAGTGATCATCTCAGGTGAGCCATGGAAAAGCTGATATGGGAGTGAGTATAAAGGTTATGGGGACATTATGTGCTCTCTCTCCTGCAAACAATTCTTCATTCCTTCTTTCTTAACACAGTGTCAATTTTGCTCTGCCATATTTTTTTGTTATAAACTCTAACCATGGAGAAGGAGAAGACATTTTCACATGTGTAAAAATCTTTTGAGTTCATGGGTTAAGAAGACAGGGAACAGGAAAAGACAAGAGGGTATAAGAAATGGCTTTTCTGGTGTTGCAGGAAGGAAACTCTATGTGGCCATAGACTTGTGGGAGGGAAGGGAGAAGGGTGGAGCATTTTGACACAGCAGTCCAGCAGATTAAGCAGCTCCCATGCCAGTTGCAGAATAACAGAAAAGAGGCACACGAGGGCAGAGTATGTTAGAAGACAAAGACAGCAACTAGTGCAGCACAGTAGGAAAAATCTCCGGAATGTTGTTCAACAGAAGCTGCAGAGATTTCCTTCTCCTGAGCAGGTCTTAGATCTCTTCCACTGGAGCACAATGGAGTGATCCACCTCCAGGAACTATCATAAGAAATCTGATAATCCTATTGCAGATGAACTGCTGTTAATGTTATTTCCACTCACGCTTGGGAAGCACCCAGCAAGATGACACATGCTGAAAAAAAAACTTAGCAGCAGTTGTTTGCCAGACTAAGAAACCGAAGAACATTACAAAGGCATTGTTTTGCCTTTCATTGTCATCTCCTGGAGTACCAGTGATTTGAGTAGACCAAAACTTGTTTCAGGACCCTGAAGAGCTGAGGTGCTGTCGGTGACAGCAGCAGCTGCACATTTCAGCTACACAAGGTTGGTGCACAAACAGTGCGTGTGATTTAAGCAGGAGAACCACATAGGAGAAAAGAGGGAAAAGTACATAGTGTCAACTCTTTCCATCCAAGTGAAAACGCATGAGCTTGGCTTCGAACACTCGGTTTCAGCATTGCTCAATTTACTGGAATAATTTATCCTCTTAAAGATGTCTGTATGCTTTGCTGCATACAGTACATTTAAGCAAAGTGTTGCATTCTTAGTTACCCCATTTACATTGGCTAAAATGAAACATCATTTTAGTGAGACACAGCTTTAGAAAATGAGGCAATAAAATGGAGCATAATAAGAGTGAAACCTTGTGACGTTTATTTGTTGAAGTCAGTCAGTTTGCTAGTATCTCATGGAACACCCCAAGGAAAACTATGACAAAACCCAACATTGTGGTATATCTGGTTGCTGACTTATCTGTCAAATGTTTCTGCAATACAGCTCCCCATGACTCAAGTGTTGCTTTCTTTTGGGGACATTTTAAAGAGGAGTTAATGAAGAGTTTAAAAATGTTTGTCTTCTATTTGGTCTGGTTTTCTTTCTGTTGTATTTCTTCCCAGTGTTTTTAGGAAGGGATTTGGCATTTTTGGTTGGTTGGTTAGTTGGTTGATCGGTTTTTTGGGGGGGGGTTGTGTGTGCGGTTGGTTGGGTTTTTTTGTTACTGGCTGCTGTGGTAGGAGTTTGAATGCTAGTCACTATTATCAGCCACTTGGTTCACTCCAGGAAGTCATGCTGAGCGAACTACTGCAATGTGAAAATGGTGTGACAAGTAGATTTCACATTCCCCTTGAATCAGATGAGTGCAAATTTAATTTTGCACTAACTTTGTAGCACACAATTGCTATCTGAGTAAGTTAATGGCAATGCGAAAAAATACAGAAAATTAGCCTATTTGAGCAATGCACAAATATAACAAAGTATCTTTCACCACTATCAAAATTCAGGGACTTTTAGGCACTCTGATAGAGTGATGTAAAGTTCTTTAAAGAATGCTGCATAATACATATCACACTATACAGCTTTCAAAACTAGCCAGGGACTATTACCAGATGGGCAGGAAGCAGAAACCTCCAAGGCATTTATTACCTGAGAACACAAAGCACTGTGACCTAACAGTCTGAACATAAGGAATAAAGAATTTAGTTCTATTCTATCACTGATTATCTATCTGCACTGAAATAACTTTTATTGCTTTTTTTTCCTTTGCATCAGTTTCCCCTAAGATGTTGACCTCCTGTTAATCTGTCAGTTAATGAAAACTGTAGGCTGCATTTTTTTTTTCCCCCATCCTGTGGTAATACTGATTATTAGTGGTTCATCTGGTCTTGGAATCTCACAATATGCTTTTTAGCACTCTGAAATCTATTGTTTCTGGGAAAAAACCTGGTCAAATGATATTGTTGATAATCATGTAACCATTCACCCAGGTGTGGCCTTCCCCATAGGAGAGGTATTTTGTCTACCTGCAGTCCTCACTGCTATATGGCAGAACTGGCCATGGAGAAGCTGGCGAGAGCACCACCACCTCCTTCCCACAGGGTCTGTTACTTTAAGTACAGCCAGAAATCCCTACATGCAGCAACAGTTGTTTATCTAGCTTTGTGACTCCTCTTTAACTGTCTAGTTCTGCATTCAGTCTTTCCTCTACCTGGCATATCCATGCATTCAGGGGTGGCATGAATGCAAAACATGAACACCTCTGAGTAGCCACACCAGAACCTGGGGCTTCTGGATTTCAGTGGAGCAGGTATTGCAGGCTGTGGGAATCTGCAGTATCAGACAGATTCTCCTCAGGATAAACCTGTTAGGTAGCATTTGTTCTTTATCACCATGCAACTGGGAATAGTTTCAGGGCTGAGATGTGTCCTCGGACATTGTAAAAGAGTGCTTTAACTAGTGCTGTGGCATGTGGGAGAAGAGACATTTGTACCAATGTTTGGTAAAATTTCCCTTTCAAAAATGCAGAAATACTCAAGCTAAATAGTGCATCTTCTAAATCTCACACTCTTCCATGAAACACAATAGTGAACAAGCAGCTCTGAAAAACAATGGGTTGTAGCAGCAACTTCGAAGTTCACCCTTGCACCTTTATAATGCAGGAGATAACAGTACAGAGTTCATACATGCAAATGCACCCTCTATTTCAAATGTCATGTTTGAATACCTCAGGCCTAATTGTTGGTTCAGTTGTCATAAACCAAGGGGAATGTTGACTGAAGGTCTCAAGGCAAAGGAGGATAGGGGCATTGTGTTTTAAATAACCTAGGGGATACAGGACAAAGGCTTCCTTGTTTCAAGCAGGGTAAACTCATGGAGTCCACATTGTTTCAACATGGGTTTTACCCTGGGATCAGAAATGTCTAGAATAACCAAAAACACAAAACCACAAATGATTTACAACCCTATGGGGAAAAATTACATTAAATGCAATAATAAACCAAGAAAAAAAAATCTTTATTTTTCTCCCATATTCATCTATATGTAGTCATTGTCATTTCTGCTTTGTAGAGAGATCTTGAATTTTATCACTACATAGGTAGGTTTTATGTGTCAGGGTTTTTTGGGTGGAAGGGTTTGTTCTTTGATTTTCTGGGTTTTTTCTTTGGTGAAAAGAAGGAAAAGCTGAAAGAATAGCATAACGAATATTGCATGTCTTTTTTTAAACCAAAGGATAAAAAGGCTTAAACACACTCTGAATCCTGCAATGGAAGAGGAAAGTGTTTCACATTGTTCATTCATTATTCTTTCTGCTGTAATTAAGCAGCAGTTGCTCCAGATGGCTTAATTTTAAAAATTGGTAAATTTTGGCTCTGCTGAACATTTTATTTCAAAGAGTGCAAAATACTAGCCAGAAGCTCTTAAAAACTTCAGTTTGAAATGTCCCAAAATATTGGAGACTTTTTGACATTTGCCATGTGTGGCAGAGATATAATGTCCCAAACTCTCCGCTCTGTGTGTAACACTGTGTCACTTGGCTAATGCAGTTCCCAGGATCCAGTCCATACCCAGCAGCCTTTCTGGTGCAGATTCAGCATTTCTCTCAGTTAGGCATTCCTTGTCCTCTTTGCATCAATTTTCAGGGGTGGCAAGGGATATTTGAAGGGAGACATCTGGCCCTAACACACCAGTTAAAACACGAGTCATGCTGATTGCTTGGGACAAATATGTGCAATACCACCAGAATCAGCATTAAAACGATTTGCCACAGTTGCTCCTGGAGGTCAACTGGACTGAGTTTCCATTTGTTCTCTGTCTGTGGCAGCCATCTGCTTGCTTTGGGAGGTAGTCTGCAGATACAAGTCATGTGCTTGTCCTGCACACTCAGACCTGAGTCTATGCTGGAATGTACCAGAGGGTTTTTGCCTTTGCAGGCTCCTCTAGACCAAATTAAATCCAGTCTTTAAGTTTAAATTCCTTTATCAGCAACTTAATCTGTCTCTGGGAAGGAAAATATTCCTCTGAATGTTTTGTGCAGTCTTTTCTTATAATAGCATGAACTTGTGAAAAAGCTGTTCAATGGATGATTTGTTATTTGATGTTTTCTTGCAGTTTAGTTCTGAGGATGAACTATTTTTACAAATAAACACTGCATTGAACTTAGAAGTCTTCAGGCATTATGAACACTTTTTTCGTATCCCACACCATTTTTACTGGATCATTTGTGGCAACCTTTGTTATGTAGCTCCAAACTTAATTCAAGCCTGAGACCACTGAAAGGCACATTGCTTATGTTTTCCAACGTCTTTGCTAAGGTTAGGCCACTTATTACTTAGATTGGAAAGCAAGTTTTAGCCTATAGTATGGTTTTGGGAAGGTTTCACTGATAAGATTAATTTTTAAGGCTTTAAAAGATGCAAGTTAAGTCTGCACTAATCTTACTGAACTGGCATTTCATATCGATATCTGGCACTGAAAGGGGTGTGCTCCTTTTTCTGGGTCATAGAAGACACAGAGCATGATTGTTGTTACTAGTTTCTTAGAGGTGATTCTCCCATAGTGCTGGGACACAGCTGGTTGTTTGTGTTCTCACATTCCCGAGTAGATAGTACTGAGTGATTGCAAATACCTTGTACCAAAGAAGAAAATCACTTTGTGGAATTGATTCTGGTCAGACTCCAGCCTGTGCTTGCTCTGTCTTTGCAATATCACTGCCTGGCTGCTCACTCACTGCCAGGAGCAGAGCAGAGAAGATGCACAGTGTCTTTGCTTTGTGTCAGTGTCCAGAGGTCTCCAAAGGTCACTGAAGCAATCCAAATTTGTCTTGTCCTTGGCTCTCCCAGTAGCTGAAAGATGTGTGAGATAGTGTGTGAGGTCAACATCCTCTGAGGAGTCAATTTTGCGGACAGAACTCTCCAGGTTTGGATTTATGGTTGCCACGTATTGGTCGATCAGCATGAAGCTGCTGCAACACAGTCAATATTCTGGGTCACTATTTGTGACTTTTTGCACCTTTTTGCACTCTTGCAAGTAAAGAATACTCACTGTCAGATCAAGACGATTACAAGCAGTTTGGACTCTGCCTTCTGGTTTTATCTCATATTTTCATGTGCGGATCAGTCCCAGACCTTTTACCATATTTCCTCTGAAGTTGCATTAATAAAAGAGCTTTGAATTTTATCCACCACCACTCCAAACACCTGTTTCCACCTCTGAAAACAGGCTTATTGTAACTGACTCAAACCGCAAATGAGAGCACAGGGAAAGGGATTGTTTGATTTGCTGTAAGGCCACCAAAAGCTTTCTTTCAAGCTCTGACAAACAGGCTTCTCAAAGATCTTAAAAAGCATCTCCAGGGCCAGGACCTCTGTTTACTCATTAGACTCTTAACCTACTTATGAAAGGCTGTACTTAAATGAAAACAATTCCTTTCTAAGACCATGGCCATTTGTGGTGGGCTTGCATTCTGCACAAGGAATGGTCTCTGTGCCCAGAAGTATGGGGCATCGGGCAGTTATAGAAACTGCAAGACTATGGGAGTAGTGTAGGAGCAACTTTCAGATTTAGGGAAGAAATAACTTCTAGGACATCAGAAACACTGAGAGCTGAGAGTGGGAGCAAAGAATGAAAAAGGCAGTTCTCTAAAGGATTCCCTTCTAAAGATGGCATCAACATCATACTGCTAGAAGAGTATCAGGGGTGTAGAGACTACATCAGTAACAGCAGCAAGTGGTAACAGCCCTGATAGTAAGACGAGAATTTCATCTGGGTAGCTCCTTCCAGTTGCTGCAGAAGATGTAGGAACTGAAACACAGAAGGGACACTGCATCCTCATACTGGCAAGCCTGTACCACAGCATGGAGGCAGCTCAGGAGGTTCAGCTCCCAAACCCACATCTTACTCACTGTTCTTTGTTATGTCTCCTCATATTTATACTGCTGCTTGGGAGATCAGGAGCAGGATCTGCCAGCTAGAGCAGCTAGTGGGAGGAGAGGTCTAGCAGCACTTCTGCACCCAGCCCAAGTCTCTGAGTGTGTGCTGTGCTGTGGTACTGCACACTCCACTAGCACCATAATGAGCTTCACATACTGCACTCCCTATGTTTCACAGCATTTTCATCTTCACTTGTCCTTCTCCTTCCTTAGGACTGCTTCTAAAATCCTACATCTCCTAGGTGGCTTCGAACATTCCTGTTTGTGCCTATTAACACATCATCAACAGCAACAACAACAACAACAACAAACAAACAAACAAACAAAAAAGCAAAAACAAAGAACAAAAAAAACCAGGGCAATTTCCTCCTTCAAGACAAATTAGGAACAGTCAGAATCATTCCTAGATACAGTGCAGTTTTGAAATCCTGTGATATAATGTAAAACATTCTAACTAGAAACATCTATTTAATTATTCCATTGGGGAGCTGAGGTTTAGTTTAGGAAGATTAGTTTCTAGTGCAAGTCAAGCATAAAATAGTTGTTTTTAAAGTATGTCACTTTATTGTTACCTTTTTTTATTCAAGAATATTTCTAGGATGTTCTTCTATGTCTTTTTCTCTCTTCTGCAGTTCTCTTACACACTGAAATTTAATGCAAGATAACAAAAGTGTGGTAATATGTAACAGAATTAAGCATTAATAGATAGGATTCACATTTATGCCCCTTTCACAATGCTGAGTTTTGTGAACAATACCACTACATTGAATTCACCCTATTGAATGATCCATTGCATATCTGGCAGTCCACAAAGTTAACCACTGAAGATCTCTTTTGAGTCACTCAGATCTCTGAATCTGTCACAGTCCACCCAACACCAATTAAAAGATAACCTGATGAACCCTAAGTTAGCTCAAGAAACTTTGATATAGTAAAGATAAGCAAAGTATCTTTCAGCATTTCAGTACATCTCAGGACTTAGAAAAATCTGGAAATCTTCTATCTGGAGGGGAGAGTAAGTGTTTGTTTCAGGCTGAATGACTGAGAAATTCAGCGATTTGTGTATTATTTTCTAGTTTGGTGGTTCTCAAAACAATAAATACTTTTTAAAAAAATCATACCACAATCCTGTGTGTGAACACCCACCTCTTTCCCAGCCTTAATCCAGTGTGTTAAAAAAAATATTCTTGTTGGATTGCTGGCGCTATGCTGGATTATTTTTATTACTTTTTTTAAAATGTATTTTCCATTTCCCAGAGATTTTACCTCACTTAAGGCTGTGATCTGTTATCCGTCTATTTCAACATTATATGCTGATCATTTTAAAGGGAGACTAAGAACAGTTAATATTCACAATAATGACAACTTTGAAATAATTATTCAGGTGAGACTAGTTAATTTTTGAGTGTTCCACCTTCATGGGCAATGCACAACCCTCTGGCAGGGATGGTGATCACCTGGATCATCTCAGGTTAGCCTTAGGAAAGACCATGCCTGAAGGGGAAGCAGAGTTCTCTTATCTTCTGAGCAGTGAGGAAGCTACCCACACCCAGCTCTAGTCAAAGAATGGAGCAGTGCCCTCGCTGTGTCTTCCAGTGCATGTAGTTGAGTGGTTTGGTGACTCAGCCCCACTTTAAGGCCACCTAAGACCTGAAGGAACATAACTAAGCCCTACTGCTGGTCTGGGTGCTTCCTCTGTTTCTATTTGAATAGACAATGAGTAACAGGGTACAATCCAGGTGTTTTTGCAAAATACAACAGAGTATGTTTAAGAGCAGAAACTGAATCACATAGAAGAAATTGTTAAAAGAATAAATTTCCACCAAACTTCCTTTTATTTTTTTTTTTTTCATTTGCCATTCTTAGTAGAAAATGAGAAGAAAGAGCTGACATTCAGAAATGATCCACGGGATCCATTTGGGTGGGAAAGTTTTTTGGTAAAAAAGCTCTGGTCGCATTCCAATCCCCAAAATATTTGTATAAACATTGCAATATTTTAACATTACTGAAAGCCTTTACAAAGTAAAAATAAATAAAGTGGTGCAATATGCCATTTTGATATTTTTAAAACAATTCAGCTTCTGAAACAAATTTTAAGATGTATGAAATGCTGTTTGAAAGATGTCAGTTTTACTGAAATGCCTGTTTCTGGGGCAACCTTGTTTGATTTACACTTTCTGAACAGATTTTTCTCTGCAGAAGTTTCATGCTATTACCCTCTATTGCACTCTGCAGTCACAACCTCTTCAGTGCCTATTAGTCTCTTACCCTTTCTAAAGTGCTCTGTAGTAAGTCAAAGTAAATGGGTAAGGAGAAATGGCGTTTAATATTTTACTGAGTAAACCAGGTTATAACCAGCCTCCTGTCACGCAGCTTTGGTTCTTGAAGTGTGTATCATTAATTCTTCAGTATGTCCTGTGATAGCCTTTCTGATCACCATAGGATAAAGCTCATTTCCTTCACACTTTTTTTGGAGTTCTTTGAGGTGGCTTTCATTTTTGTTTCCAGATGTACCAATAGTTTTGCACTTCTAAGCCAAATATGGTTTAAATTTCCCTTCTATTCAGGAAACGACCAAAATAATCCATGTCTGTGCTCATGTAAAGCACATCATTTGTCTCCCAAGTGCCTGCAGTAGAGTCAGGAAAAGCAACTGAGCACTGACTGTCTTTAACAATGAAACTTTCTAATTTTCAGCCTAAAACCTGTTACAGAGCTGCAGTCCATTCTCCAAAGCAACTTCAAAACATTTTGTCGTTGTGTCAGCCACATCAGTTTATTAAGTTAAAAGACAGTAGGGATATTTGAGGGAGGTGGAAATTGCTTTAGTGCTTTCTACCCCACGTGTACATTTGGCCCTGAAGCACAAAAGTGAACACGATTTCATCACAAAATTTAAAGACATGTCTGGTCTCAAATCATACCAGCATACTTCTGCCCTCTCCAGACCGTTGTTTGGAAACCCAGCTCCTGCTGAGTTTGTGGCAAAGTGTCAGGAGAAATGTCTTTTGGTTGGTATGGGAAGGAATACTCTGGGGAGGCTCAGAATGTGAGAGTCCAGCTGCCCTCAGCCCCCAGCATGAATCATCCTGCAGGTGCTGCAGTCTCTCTAGCAGCAATTTGATGGGTTGCTTTCTAACACAGTAACCTTTCAAACACTGTAACCTTGACAGTCTGGATCAGACCTGAGCATTAGGCAAAAACTTTTTTTTTTTTTTTTTGTTTTGCACATGTATATAAGCACCTCATTCATAACTGGTTAGTGTTTACCTGAGCAGGGGGAACCCTAATGCTTCTAAAGTATGAGCAAGTCAAAATCTTAGAAGAGTATGTTCAAAGATAGATGTAGAGTTACTCACTCTGTGAGTCAATATCATTGTAGAAAACAAAGATGCTGATATATGCTGTCAAGTAAATGTAATTGCTTTTCCTGTGATTCCTTGCATGCACACATATACTCACTGCTCAGCAGAGTTATATGTTGCTCTTCTGGGTTTCTATGCTAGAAAAAGAGGTAGGAGATTTTTGCTTAAACAAAGAGACAAACAGTGAATCCTTGGCTCTTGGTCTAGCAGTCTGAAGCCAAAATCACTACAAATATATTATAGCACATGTTTCAGATTAGCACAAGAGCCCACACATAGGGGAAAAAAAGTCCCTTCAAAGTTGCCTACTTTTTAAAGCATTAAGGCCTAAACTACTCTGATTGGCTGGGCCAGTGCTGGTAATTTTTATTCTCATGGTTTGTGCCATAACTCAGCCTGATACATTGTCTTTGGGCTTCTGGTTGTCCCGAACAAGTGGACGAAGTGCTCTGAACTGACTCCAGACCTGGCAGGTATCTTTGCAAGCATGCATGAGTTGCACTTGATAAAGACATTTGTCACATTATTAATATGAGAGTCTGACTTGGGAAACTGGGGAGTACTCAAGACAAAGAGCATCAAGACCTTAAAAAGCAGTAAATGAAGGGGGAAGTAACACAAATAAAACATTGCAGAATTCAGTATCTGGGGGAGAAGAAGGTACTTGTTGCATTTTTAAAGCCCATCTCTTCATGGCTCCCTGGGATGGGAAGGTTTGAGAAGTGCTTGGAAACAGCTGAAGTCTCCACTATTCAAAATAGTTTAGAATATTTCTGTTCCTAATTTAATTCTGAAAAAAAAAAAATTTGGGTAGGAGTTCAGAATGTAATCTCTAACAGCCAAAACTACTCTGAAAACCAGGAAACATTCAAACTTTTGGGATGTTCTTCTCTTGGCTTTAGCAGGCATCAGACAGACAAAATTAAACTTCTTGTAAAATTTTATGATCCAAGAAATAGAGATAGCGAGCTAATAAGATAGATTCTAGATTCATATGATATACAAATTACTATGTTGTGTGTGGTTAGAAGAAAAGAGCTTTTCATGTGAATCACTGTACGGCTTGTTGGTAATACCCCATTCCTCTAGCCAATCACTTGCACCAGGTCCTCACTTGAACACAGAGTGGGAAAGGGCTTGGTCTCACACACTGATCAGATGGCCAGAACGCATCCAGTGCCTCCTTCACACACAAGAATGTTGTTCTCATCCTCTTTACTACACTTTTTCAAGAGGTTGAGTCTCATTCTTCTCCATGCTCATGGATCAAGCCTTGTCTTAAAATGAACAGGCATAACTCATTTAAATAATTATAGCTCTCAAACCTAAATAATGGATAGACCCTCACAATGCATAGCTATACCTTGCTGTGGCATATTTTTGGTGCATGTGGTTCTGGACTATAAATGGTAAATTCAGGTAATTTCTTATTATTATTAAAATGCCTCATATCCTAATGAGAGACTTAGCCAACTAGGTCAGAGAAAACTGATCTGAACTTCCTTCTGAAAATTTTCGGTAGGGTAAAAATATAGAAAGAAACAAAAATATTACTGTTTCCTTCTAAATTATCACTAAATTTTTTGTGATTACAGTATTTTAGCTCTGGATCTAATTTTACAAGATGTGAAAGAGGAGTTGGCATTAAGCATCTAACATGTAAAAAAATCTTTCATGTAGTTGCAAGATTTATACATCACTAAAATAAAGTATTATATTCAAGCTGATAAGGTAAATATAAATTGTAGTACTTGGTTGTTTCTTAAATGAGATATATTTTAAAAACCCACTGCTTCCAAAACTAGGAAAAACAACCAAGTCATTTAAAAACATGCAGGTTTACATAGCATATAGATTACAATAAAGGCAATCATAATCCAACATAACCAAAGGTACTGGTTTGACTAATTTTTAGTCTCATAAAACTCCCTTTAAAAAACAACAAAATGTCTTTGACCTGTAGAAACAGAGGGAATTGGCCACGCAAACCCTATTCAAGTCTCCTCAAAACTGCAATTGCATTCTGTGTGCCTTAGTTCAATCAATAGCTTAAGTTTCTTACTTTTAATTTTGCATATTTAGTTTCACCCTTTAAGCAGCTATGGTTTTAAAGAGAGCTTATTAGAAAGACAAATTGATTGACTGATCATTTCATTCTTTTTTCACATAATAAATTCTGGGTCAGATTGTTTACTTTCCATCAAGTGGTAAGTATACTAGAGAGACTCCATCTGAATGTTAGCATAAGTTAATTGTACTCTGTATCCGGCCTCATTCTCTCAATGAAGTGAGTAATATCCATTTGCCTCACCTCCAGTCTGCATAGAGACACATAATTTTCCTGCACCGTTGCAAGTACATTGTATCTTTATCATTTTTGACAGGCTGCTTTCTCCACAGAGAGTATGTCTTAAACCACAGAAAACATCTGTCTGTTGAGAAATATTCCGCAGTGAGATATTTGTGTGCCTTGTAATTTCTGGTCTTTGTCAATATAGAGCATTTTGTTGTCCATAACCTTACTTGTAAAATGAAGTCTATTCTCTTTGACCACAGAAATTAATCTGTGAAAGCCAGTAGTTTTTTATTTCCATGAGTAATTACTTCCCTTGCCCACACATATTCCTAGAATAGCACACAGGTAGGACACAAGTTTAACTGCACTACTTTTTGTTTCATATATCATTCCTTCAAGTATGAGCAAGCATAAAGTGTTGACATGAGATTTGAGTAGACAAGATACATAGAAGCTGTACATATCTGAAGGTCAAACCATGTTTGACACCCCTCTTACTCCTTACTATTATCTTTATTGGACAACAGGATATCTATTAGGCACAGGATCAAATACTTTGTGCATTGTAATTTCCCACAGACCTTGCCCTTTCCCAAAGACTATAAGATGCACAGCATTTCTGTATCCACCTCTGACTAAATGTATGATTTTTCAATGTCCCATAAAACTCGAGTCATTTGAAACTGCATCTGATGTGGTACACTAGACATTCCCAGTTACTCTGTCTATCAGTGATGGTGCTCTCAGCAACTCTGAAGTTTAGTAACACATGGCTTGCAGGTAGATATTATTCCTTTCTACATTCCTGACCCATAGATGCTTTAAACAAATATAAAGAAGCAGAAATACAGAGCCCATTTTGATAATCTTCTTTTTCAATAAATACAGAATTTGGGAACCAGAAAGTTACCTGAGTTTTGTTAAACATTATGTGGTTTTGCACTTAGAAAGAGACATGTCTGTACTAACTGCTCTTGATCTTCTATTCTGTGTTATGCACAGAGGAATAGACTTCATATAACTGTAAGTGAAAATAGACATTTTTTTAACCATGGTTGACTTTTATATGTCATAGCTTGTGAAGAAGCAAATAGAAAGTTTAATTAAAACTGAGCTCAGTCATGTTGAACCTGCAACCTTTGAAATAAGTAGGGTTTTTATCCATTGGCTACCTGGTCTCCATGGGATTGCATATATTTATATATAATATATACTTATATATATGGGAGTTTACTTGCTGCACTTATGTTCCCTGAGAATAATTGCAACCTGTATAGAATACAACATTAAAAGTCATTTTCAAAATCAAATATAAGTAATATTCAGCTCAAACAGAAACCATTCCTCAATTTATACAAGTGCATAGAACATTTAGTGAAGGTTAGATTTGCAGTAGTGGTCTATTATTTTGCTTGAACCAAAGATATTTGAGTAGTTTTAAGGGCAAAACACTAGCACTATTCAGTACATCAGTTATTGATTTCAATGGGATCAAGGTTTGGCCCCCATGGCCTATTCTGGAATTCAAATTAATTTATTGTTTGACTACTTTGAAAAGTCTCTTGGCAGTGAGCTGTTGCAAATATAATGGTTTGATAATGAAGGGTCATTTTTCCTCTCTATGCTGTACTGTCTATATTTTCAGCTATTGTGGAATAGCAATATTATTTAGCAAAAGAACTATACTAACATTAAGGAGGAAAGTTAATTAAAAGTCAGCTGTAAGTGCTGAGTGCAAACACAACTCAGTCCTTACTTCTTAACTTCATATGTAAACAAAATGTAACAAAAAGTGAAGCTAATCTACTGTTTTATTTTATCGGAAAGAACTCATCTGAAAATGAGTTACATATTTCTTTAATTCTTAATCCATAAATATATGAAGAAAGATGATGCCAATAAAGTGACTTGGGGAAATGGAAGTGAATGCGCCTCTGCAAGCCCATCAAGGGACTAATATTTAAGAGCTTGGTATTAAAGTTTCCACCTGAATATAAATTATCCCTAGAATGTCAGACAATATTTAAGGCCTAGAAAAGAGTATATATCCGTGCATATCCTAGCTTCTAATTTTTTTTGCAGTGACACTGCACAATATCACCTTTTATAGGCAAGAGTGAATCATCACAGATGAGAGTGAAAATCAACATATGCCATCTCTAAAGTGAATTAAAAGAGACATCATCTCAGTAGGATGATGAATTTAAAATAACACTAAATGCTTGACAGCAGTCTTACACATTGTTGCAAGCTATTTTGAGGGAAAAAGTGATGTAAATTATGCCAAAGGAAAAAACAACGTATATACCTGCTCATTTAAGCATGAGGGCTGGCATGCCTTTAAAATGTCCCAACATTTGTGATGCGTCTTTGGACAGACACCAACTCTCAATTCAAAATTATTCTTGAAGAGCCATATTTAACAGCTCAGCCTCCAACAACTCAGCCTCATGTCAAACTGTCTCCTCACATATATGACATTGGTCTTTATCAAAAATACAGGTCAACAGCAAATGTTAGTCAACGCAACATGGTCTCTCAAACAAGTTGAGCTTGCTCACTATTCCTGAAAATCTCTTATGCCGGATGCACAGCATAAACAGGCCCTCACTTCCTCCAGGCAAACCAGGAGAGATGTGACTGGCATCCTGGGAACAGGAGGGGAAATTTTAAGTTATATAGAGCTTGAAGTATCAAGCAAACAACTAGTCAGTGACAACTAGTCACCTGAATAAACTGAAACACCCTCTATGATCTTCCCTTTTGGCTTTGGGAACTGGTTAATGGTTTCTAACAGATACATTATCTCAGTGGGAGGGAATTAATGAAAAGGACCATCAATTGATCACAGATGCACTTAGCATAGAACAAAATAATGTTTCTTTAGCTCTTAGTCGTATCCAAGCTCAACTGTGGATGCAAAAAATACCAGATACTCCATCAAGTATCATCTTGCCTACATCATATTCATGAAACTCCCTATTTAGCTGCAATCAATCATAACTATGCTGAGACAGATATGTGTTAAAGTTTAGTGTATGTTGATGGCTACTAATTTCAAGCAGCCTCTCTGACATTGCACCGTATTTATGTTTAACCAGGGAATTTTGCTTTCACAGCAGGATCATCTACAGCAGCAATGTGAGAAAGGTAAAAGAGTTCATTTTGTCCAAGTGGGAGCCACTGAGTGAAACACACTCCATGTTCACTCTGGTAACTCCTCAAATGAGAGAGTGACAGGATGCTATTATTTGCTACGAATGTTTGTTCCAGCATGTTTCAGTAGAGATCTGTTCGTGTTTGCCGACTGACTTAGGCCACTTAATGAAATTCTTTGTGTGTACAATAGCCCTCTGCAATGATATGTAGAAAAAGGGAAGAGCAGCTCAGTGGAATTGCCAAACAAAGCCAAAATAGTTATTGTGCTTTACAGTGCATCAGGGATAGCTGCATGTGTTTCTCATTTATGTATGCCATGAAGAAATTATGCCATAGTGGACAGGTCTTGAAATATAAGGGAAGGAGCTATAGAACTGACAGTGATGTGGTTTCAGGGTTTTAGTAGTCTATGTCTCAGAAACAGCTCCATTGCAGAAGCTGGGCTATTCTCATTATCTTTTTCAAAGGCATAGGTTTTATGTACCTCAGTCTTCTCCCCTCAATCATTTGAAGTCTAGTTAACTTCTTGTGACACTGATGAAATATGATTCGGGCAGGCTGAAAATGTCACCACTTGCAGCTGGAATAGTGGTCTTATTTTAACTTACATTTTAGTAGTGGTGGTGTTCTTGCTGATAGCATTAGGACAGCTAGCACCAGAACTCCCACCCTCTCTGCAACCCTTCTGCAGAGCACTCAGCAGCAGTGGGTGACAGGGCACAGACAGAGATTCTTTGCCTATTTTAACTATATAGAAAAGTAAATATATTCTTGACACACAACCTTGTCATCATTGTAGTTCAAATAGTGGGCTTAAATTATGGAAAAAGAATTCTTCTTTACTAATTCCTGAATGACAACACTCAGAGATGAAGACAAAAATTATATATTTAAGCTTACCTGTCTTTAACCATACTGCAAAACCAGTATTGGGATGTTTTTGGAAGTAAATATTCCACAGTCCTTGGACTGCAAAACCAGGCCTGTGATAAGTTAGACCATTTATAGTTACTTTCTCCATTTTCTGCTATTAGTCATCTTCTGCACCTCTTCTCTCACAAGCCAGCAATGTACTGCTGGTAGCAGTGGGTGAAAATGAAAGAGAAAGCACCTTAGTAAACATACACTTTAATGATGCTTACAAAGACTCCCTAAACATTTGTGCTATGCTTCTCCATAATTTTTAATATGGACAAAATATCTAAGAAAAACATCTAGGGAAAAAAAAAAAAGAAGCAGCAAAGTACAAAAGCCTCCTGATTAACTGTAATCCTGAGATAAATTACACGTTTATGCAGGAGGTCAGTCACTTCTTTAGCAGAGAAAAGCTAAATATCTGGTGAGTCAAGCATAACAATTGTACTCTGAACCCTTGACAATAGATAGAATTCACCATTTGATAAAATTGTTTACTCAAATTCACTTAGTAGGAATAGCCAGTATTTAAGTGAGGCTATCTCTCACAAGAGTATAATCTATCGAAATGTATGTAGCATTCCATGAATGCTAAATAAATTCATTATGATCAGCAGTATTTTCAAAGAATCTGTAGTGATGGAACCTTTAAATTAAATTGTATCTCTTGTTTTTTTCTGTGTAATCAAGTTCATCAGCCCATTCTTTTTTTTTTCCTTATTTAAGTCATCAAACCCATGAGCCCATCAACATACGAAAGCACTTTTGAGTAGCTCAGCTCAAGACCAAAACAGAGGGAAGGAAACAAAGGAGTCATTCTTCACATCGTGGAGCACCAAATTCTTTATTGTAAAAAGTACAGTGAAAAGAGGACAGGGATTAAGAAATACAGAACAAAACACTGATGCCAGAAAAATAGAAAGGACTCAATTTCCTAATCTCTATTCTACAAAGGTATTGTAATGCTTAAGAAGGATAAAATACCCTCTGACACTTGGAACAGTCAGCAAGATTTCTGAAAGACAGTTGTTATGAACCTTGACCAATTTCCTCATAATGAGACAAGCTCCCAAATCATATGGTAACAGAAAAAAACCCCACATTTTTTCATCTGTCTTTCAAACTTTTACCAGGAGCACCCCAGTGGTGCTATCAGTAGACTGTCTGCATTTGCACTGGCCAGGAAAGAATTTTCTTCCTCTGATAGCAAAGTGGGTTTTTTTAATTTGGGTGAATTATCTGCCAGAACACTTATCCAAGTGAAATACTTCTTTCATTTCTTCAACATTACAATGGAGTCATCAGAGAAACAACAAACGATCATTTTAACTACTGTCCTAGTATGATAAGAAACCTTACTCTCCTTCATCTATTAATGATGTTCCTTGTGACATCATATTCCAAACAGCACATTTCACCAGCTGCATTATTTGCTCTTACAGTGCTCAAAATCTGTAAACAGTCAGCAAAAGGCAAACCTACTAATTCTACCTAACAGTTCTGAGTTTATGCCTTCATATTTCTGTGTTGCTCCCAGTAGAATAATAGAACAAGTAGTGTCAACACTCTTGCTTTTATCTGAAACAGAGAATATGCATATGAACACCTTGAGCTTTAGTGTCTTACATTTTTTTTAAAGAGCACTGCCATCTGGAATGTATATTTTTAAGCAGAAAATTCTTCTGTACCTAGTAGAATTCTTGAAAGAGCACTTACTGACAATAAATGACAGCATTTATCAATTTAATTGTATCAGTAATCTCTATATAAATTTCAATATTTACCCCAGTGAATACCTTCTCAGATTCTTTATTTCTCTGTCAGAAATTAGTTTGAGTGCTGTATAAAAAGTGTGATTTTATTCTCTCTGTCCAGTGCACAAGCATATTTTAAAACAGAGCATCTCACTTCAGTGTATGTAAATTAGAATTAATCAAGGAATCAGAGAAACTTGATGTCATTGTTGATGACAAGTGGTATTGATAATTTTCAACTAGTCACAATGGAATTGCAGCATTCTTATTAACCAACAGGTCACAGTGTGTGCATTTTGCTATGTCAGCATTTGAAATAACTCTGTAAGTAGATTTCCTTCATCCAATTTTTCATGTATGAAAAGGTAGAGATGATACTTTTTTTTTAGTAAATGTACTTACATTTCTCACAAATATTCTTTGGTATGTGTATAAGATACATAAAGCTATAGACACGGTTGAGTTAAATTCCTTTGAAAATAGAAAAGAATCTTTAAAAAACTTTTTCTTTTTTGGTATTCATTTAACTCTCTTACAGACATGGACGTATCTTCCTGATTTTTCATTTATCTAGTTTCCTATTCAATACAGATATAGAGAAGGACACCATTTGTCATATCAAATCAGCCCTGAGGTCCATCTAATAGTGTATGTCTTCAGTTGGTGTGATAAATGTTAGATGCACCAGAGAAAGTTTAGACCATAACTGAATAAACTGTCTCTTGATGTCTGTTAATGGAGACTGACTAAAATCTTGAGGATCAAGATAATATCCCTTTCAAAATTTGTCACCACTTTGAAGTTCAGTGAGTGACTTAAATGTTCAAATATTTCATCACCTCTTCTAGCTAAAACAATGCAAAATCCTGAAAAAAATACCATATTTACTACTGTGGGCAGACGTCAAATTGAGTTCTAATGTACTTGGTGTAGCCAACACCTGCCATCTCCTGAGTTCACTGAGCACTCTTCAAACACTCATGCTCACGTGCCTTTGAATTGTTTTACTCTGTTACATCTCCCTAGAAGAATTAATAGGACAAAAAGTGTTTAGTGCATTGTGTGACCTTTCTCTTTCACTCTGGAGTGACTGCAGTAAACACATATTTACAGAAAGTAGGTAATACAACAACAGAGCCGAGATATGTCACTGCAAATATAAGTGGCTTCATGAAATTACTTCTCACTTTCAATTGTCCTATGAGATACTGTGTCAACACAGATTCCTGCTCATCAGCATTTCACTGCTCTGAGTGTATTCTTCATTTTAACATACTTTCTCAGTTTGGGCAGATGTGTATTTTCAGCAACACTATAGTCAGCTATTGAAGTCCCTACATGTGGCAGCAAAGCAGCATCTAGGCTGCCTGTGCCTAGCTCTACACACAGGCCTGGATTTCTATTGCTGGCAAAGAAAATCTCCTTTTGATCATATAAAGAAAGCAAAGCAATCCTTAATAGACTTAGCTGCTGTACAGTTTCCATTACGATTTATTAAGCCTCTCATCCAATACCCATACAAATCAATAGTCACTTTTCCTTCTTTGCATATCAATAAGCATTTAGGTAAGTCCCAAACACATCTGTTCATCTTTTCTCAAAACTGTTAATTACTATATCACAGAGAATGTTGTTTACAGTGCTACATTATTAATATCTACAAGAGTGCCATGGTGGACTTGACATGGCCCAAACAGAATGGATGATACGGAAGATGTTTACCAAGCCTTGTAAATGTTTACCATTTTACACAACAAATATTCATATTAATAAAAAAAAAAAAAAGGCCCTTCAATCTAACACAAGGTTTTTTAACATTTACTGTCTAAAGACATTCCAGCAGTAGTATTGACATGACTGTTCCAGATTCAGAGAAGTTGAATCTTTTAAATAGATTTATGTATACAGATCAGTCACGAGAAGAAAAATATTTGGAAAGTTTTGATTGGCAGGAGTTGGAAAAGATTACTATGTTTGACTAGTGGCAACTAATCAACACCTTTACAAAGGTAAGCATCAAATTTCTGTTAAGATCATGATGGCAGAAAAATGTAGTATGAATAACAATATTAAAAGTTAACTGAAAGCCAGTTATACAATCTCTTTAAAAAATTTTGTGTATGAGACTTCACTTGACTTTGACTCCTTGAAAAGGTGTGCTGCTAAAATAGAAGAACCTTCCACTTTTTTCAGACTAGAAGTAGCCTTTTCGTTTTTTTTTTACTCAAAAAAATCCAGTGAACACCTGAGGAGGAAATCTTTGAAAAATTATATTAGTTGTAAAAACTTCTCAAAGTAGTTGAAGTATTTTGGGATATGATTGATGAACCCATGACAGCCTGAGTGCTTTGAAGGGATGCACAAAAGCTAGATAGTAAGTATGCCCAAGTGAGGTGTCCTATAATAAGAGAAAAGGTCCCTGAGTCTTGCCTTTATCCTGCCCTTCTGAAATGCCATAGGAACTCCCCCATTTTTATGAAATCCTACAGACACCAAGTATTTATAGAGCCACAACTATCTCCCCAAAGTTCTTGTTGTCTTCTGAATAGGCAAAATACTTGATTTTTCTTGTAGTTCTTATGACTGTTATCTTCCTTTTCTTCCTTAACCATCTTGTTATCTTGAAATTTAACCAGAAACTGACATAAAGTTTGCCAGTCTATTAGCCTCTGATATTTTCTGCTCATTTAATAACCAAAATTTCAGAAGGTAAGGAAAGAACATACTTGTTTCAAAATGGAGGCCTTCACCAAGAAGCTTCTTTGTCTGTTATGTAAGAGGAAATATCTCTGACATACTTAGAACTCTTTACGATATCTTAACTGAAAACAAGTTGACAAAGGATTATATAAAAAGCAAAATAAAAGAACAGTGTTACAGCTCAGTGTCACTTCCTGTAGTGTTTCCCTGAAATGAGTAAGAACAATGATTGGATGCAAAGTCTATTTACACAAAATGATAGCTATCTCACCAGTGTATCAAGTAAGTTAGTATCATGGCACCAGGGACAGTGGACTGATGTTTGAACTGAACTCAGAATTCCTTGTCAAGTTCAGCTAAAAAAAAAACCCAAACCAAAAAAGGACATTGTGGCTACTACCAGGATCATCCTTCTTGTTATTATTGTATCCTTATATAAATACTTATATTTGACCTTAGCAGTAATGAAGATGAAATTTCAAGATAAACTAAACTGAGCATATGTATTGCTACTTAGTCAGTGAAATGGTCATCATTTTTCAATTTGTACTGTAAACCCATCTCAGCTGGGTGAAACTCTCTGAACAAAATTGCATTTACACATAATGTTGTCTCGAGTTATTTGGCACGTAGTTCTTTTCAACTGTTTTTATTGTCAACAGGCTAAAAAGTCCTACCCAGCAATATGCATACACAAAATTTCAAAAGGGTCTTAAATGTCTCTCTTGAAAATAGCAGCTATCCCTCAAAGGCCACCAAGTGTTCCTCTTAGATTAATTTTTGCCCAGTCAAAGATGTCCAGTTGGTTTACACAGGGAGCCACAAAGACTAGCAGTCACTGAAGTGATTTTCCTTTGAGCAAAAACAACTATAGGAATTGCACAAAACAGGCAAGTATTAGGTTCCATGGTACTGAATTCTAAAGAATTTTCAATCAAACAAACAATTGAACAAATATCTGAACAAACTCTGTACCCTACCTTGCAGGAGGTTCCGAACATTTCATGGAAACAACAGAAGTACAGCGCAACTTTGAAGTTGGTTCTATCCTGAGGGGAAACAGGACCTCCAGAAGCCCCTCCCAATCCAAACTGGCCTATGATATTGCACATCTGTTGTTCTGAGCAATGAATGACAGCTGTGAAACCAGATGCCTCATTTCTAAACACTTGAGGAGTCATTATTTGCTGTACAGCTCTGTATCTATCCAGGTAACAACTGGAAGAGCTAATGTCTGTACATCAAAGTTCTGTTTTCTCAGACAAATACAGAAGGAGTCTGAAAAACTGTAATGAGACTACTTGACTCTTCTTTGTTTAGGAAGTCAACAGTGTCTTCAGGAGATGACATATGCAAAAGATATCTTGAAAAACAAGCTACTTAAATAAAATTATTTCTCTGGATTAAGTCATTTATTAGCGTAGACATTTAATCTGCAGATCCACACATTTCCCTGTATTCCAGTCTTCCAGATGGGTGATGAGGTCTGCTAGTTGTAAGAGGATAAGCAATTGAATAAATATTAATACAATTAAATTATTGCCACAATGCTAGATACAAATAAATATGCACCACTTTCTAATTATAAACATTCAATATATAGAAAATAAAATCTATTAAAATAGGTACTCTTCTTGGCTTTTTTATATTTCTGCAAAAAAAAAAAAAAAGAAGGGAAGAGAAAACAGAGGAGTAATTTTATTTCAGTGCATGATTTAGAATGCAATATTGGAAGAATTTTTTATAGCCTGTCCTATACAAGAATAAAGCACCCTTTTTCTCGTTTTTGGCATGTACTTTTAATGCTGATTGGAATGACTACAGTCATTCAACCTAATAATACAGTAAGTTATTAAATACTGTTTGCAAACTGCCTTTATCTGTGGCCTCCATGGGTCCCTAGCATTGTAAAAACTTTCACCCCCTTTCTCTCTTTGTCTACTGTAGCTTTTTCCAAATTGTATTGTGCTAATCAGTTGTTCTGTAAAATTTTAGATATTTTATTGTAAACTTATGGCAATTTTCAAAGTATTATTTTTGTAACTTTTGTTTTGGCCAATAAAACTCTAAGAAAACACAGCTAATGTCTCTTTCCAAATAATATGACTTTCACTGTCATGTTGTAGTTTGTTTTAGCAGCAGTTAATGTAAATATGCAAGTACTCAAGCTTTTAGCTAATTTCTCATTTAAGTAAAATTCTAATGAATGCATCAAATACTATCACAATTGCTATCACATTTCTAAGTATCCTTTATTTAGTGGTCTCCTTTGAGTAAAATTCATGTTTTTTCCTAGGTCTCATGGCTGGTTAGAGCAATGGCAAGAGAGAAACATCCAGAAACAGCGTTAGCTGTGGGGTGTTTCTCAGTGTAGCAGATTGCTCCAGCAATAGTCTGGGGACAAGAGGAAGGAGGCCAACCTGAGAGAAGCAAGCCATCCTCTAGGAAACAGCACACCTCTGGAGTGGGTCCCTGCAATCCAAAAGAGGACTTGTTATTCTGCAGATGCTGCAGGCTGCAGCTCTCCAGAGCAGAAAGGCTAACACTGATGAGGGTCAGGGGATTTACTTTGTCCCTATAGGGTACTAATGGCAGTGGGCAGTCCAGGCCAAAACAGGTAAGAGTGGAACACAGTGACATCTGGACCACAAGATCTATTTTGTTCTTCCTCTAGGACAGTGGAATATAACTTTTACCTACACTACTGAGAAGACCTGAGCAAGCACTTCTCCTCCATGCTAATATAGGTGTTCTCTATACAGGTTTGAGTCATATCAGAGAACAACAGATGAAATAAGAATCACATAATGTTATGCTCCAGAAAAATTTTTGAGGAGATATTTGCTTTCACAGTTCTTAATATTTGCTCAAAACAGTCTGATCATTATCTCTGTGTTCAGTCCCACCCTTAAGGGGAAGGGAGAACCCAAGGTGCATAATGCTTGTTGTCAAAAGTAGCAACAAATGTCAGATGGTCTGCAAAAGCTTACTAAGTTCTATGAATAAATCACAGACTTATCATGGAAACTGCTGTAAATTAGACCCTGACTTCCTATATAAGCACACAGTAGTAGGTTTTGGATAAAGGGGCAGGGTGAAAGGGCAGAGAGATGAATTAAAGATGGGGAGAAAGAAAGGAAGAGATGGAGAAAGACATATCACCTGATGAGGTGTCCAGGGCCTCAAGGAATACACACTCCCGGACTTTGTGTGGGCACCTTTTTGTAGATAAGTTTTCCCCACCCTGGAGATAAATTTCTCTCTTTATATGCAAATCAATTACCATGTGCACTCGATTGTTCTAGGCCTCTGTGGAAATGGTTCAGAGGGTTTTGGGGGTGGTTAGTGGTCCTAATTCCCCCTTACTGGGTCAGTCTGTGGTCAACAGTCCATGCTCACTTCTTGACCTCATTCCTGTACTTGCACTATACTGTGTTGTGCTTATGTCCAGCATCCAGAACTAAGACATTTGTCCCAGAAAAGTGCTACCCTACCTCCATATGGCCCCTTCTCCAGCCACATCCTGTTCTTTCTCACAATGTGTTTTTACCAACAATCCTTGTTTTGCTCCACAGCTATCTGGCTGCTGGTGTTTGAGACATACACATTAGCCCCCTTAACCTCTAATCTTCTACATTGTGTGAGCAAGAATGAGTGTCAGCAACCATTCACAAAAAAAAAAAAAAAAAGTTTTCTAACAAAAGAAAAATCTTTCCTAACTGCTTCTTCTGGGGATGGATCTGGCTAGCTGAGGTCAACGTTTGGTTGAACTCTATCCCTCTGCACTGAGAATGTGAGTGGAGCAACTATCTAAATGCTGAATGACTGCAGTCATGAGTACTGTTCATACTCTCAGGACAACAAGCAGTCTAACATCTCACATTGCAGAAAAGAGTAGCAAGAGGTTTATTAGACAGTTCGGCATGGAAGAGATGTTTCCATGTGAACTCTTTAATGTTCAAAGATCTGAGTTAAAGTTTAAGTTGTGCAGACCCTGATATCACAGGTGGCATCAAGCTACATTAAAATGAGCAGCTTAAATGTTTCTTCTTTCTCAACTACCATGTTTGTGAGGCACAGAGAGGATTGGTGGTGGTCCAGACAAAAAAAGACAAGAGTATTGGAGAGGCCAGAGAGTGTCGTGGAAGACCAAAGAAATAGTAACAGATGAGGCTTGACTTTGTGAGGCAATGTGCTTCAGGAGATCTTGTATTCCTTGAGTTTTCTCTGTTTGTAGGGCCAAGTGTAAAGTTTTCTATCCTGGCTATTCACCAGTAAAGCATCATATTAGAACTTATAGCACTTTATTAATATGTCAGATTATTCCATTCAATAGAATGAGATTTCTTTCATCCAGAAAAAAAATGCATAGTATCCTACATAGGACAATGTTAGTAGATTTTAAATTTTAACTCTGTAGGAAAAATTTAAAGTCTATTTTCCTTCTTCCAACTGTTGGGTGGGTTATTTTTTGATCATTGTCACTCTGTCTCACATGTTTATTTCTTTTTCTGAAAACCCTGATTGCCTTCAGCTGTTTGTTGTTATTTGGTTTTCTGTATCACCCTTCCTCTCTCTTTTTTCTATGACACAAATTTGCTTTTCCTCTCTGCATTTCCCTTTCTCTTAAGCACTCCTCTCTTTTTCCCTCTGTTTTCTTTTATTAAATATTCTTCCCCCATCATGCGTTTACTACCATATGGTACTAGCACAGAAGAAAGTTATAAGACTCATTTATGGCTGCCATGTCTTATACAGTTGGAGTGAGAGGGCCTATGGTGGATTCAGGAGTTACTACTGTCATATGGGCTGTTGTCCTGGTTCTTTGCTATACATGGCCCAGATACAAGATCTTTTCTTTGTACTCTGGAGTCATCACAGAGAATCTCTTCAGGAAGTCCTTGCATGGGGGACAAATGCCAGAGACAGAGTACTTTGGCCATATATCTCTAACAATCTCCCCATTTGAGTCAAGGGTATTTGAAGCAGTAAGTGATAAAAATTTTGCATCTTCTACTCATAACGTAAAAAACCCTGTGCAATCCGCAAGTATAAAGAGATGGTACAATAAACAGAAACAATACTAAAAGTAAATACCAAAAATGCTGGCTTCAATGAGATCCTTCCTGCCACTTCTTTAAAGTATCCTGCAGAGGGGACTTAGGGGGAAAGGGTATGTGACTGCTGCTCCAGCCAGCAGGAGCTTGGTTGTTAACAACTGTGGGCTTTAACAAAATAAGTACTTCTGCTACTCATTTTTTCTTTCCTATTGGCGAATAACACATATGACAAACATTTGGCCCCAATGCTCTGTTTATCCCATCACTTTTATGCATATCATTCAATCTTTTTTGCAGATCGTTGCTAAAAGAAAAGGCAGTGGAAGTACATGCTTCCAGAGATCAAACTTTCCATTGTTCTTTGAATAAGAGGTTGTATTTGAGTACAGAGGTTTGCATAAGAATTACTCTCCTTTCTTGTATTAAGTCAGCTATTTTGAGCTCAGTGTAGCAATCTTTGATTTCTTGGTTGTAACTATGGCAATAAGATTAGATAGTATTCAGTAAAATTCATTTTACAAATTAGCATGGGTGGGTGCCCATGACTGTGATAGGAGAGATGTAAAAACATTGTGGAATGAGTTTAAAATTAAACCAGAACTCAGAATACTCCTCAAAATAATGATTCTCAAACTCATCCAGCACCATCTGGTAGTTTGTGAATGATTTACAGTTAGCCACAATAAACATGATGGGATCAATGGGCCTGATGGGGGTTATATTTCTTACTCAAAGCCATTTTGAAAAGGCATTTTAACCCCATTTTGGGTCGGTGCTAAATTCTTTGATCTGGAACTTTTGTAACAGTAGCAGTCAAATCAATTTCAAACACTTTCATAACAGTACAAATCTACAAAGCTCATTATAGTCTGAGAAGAAAAAAAAAGAGAAGAAATAAAAAAGTCATCCTCTAGGCCTCAGGCCATGTTATAATGAGAGTAAGAATGAACAGTGGTAGATACTATTTTGGATTCTGCCTCTGCATTTCTGCTGCATGGTACAGTCCTGTCAATTCACCAGAACAGCACACCTTAATTAGCACTTACTAAAGATGGCTTCCTGAAGTTTTGAATCATTTTCAATAAATCTTAGTATTAATTTTATTTCTTTTCTAACAAGTCTCCTGTCAATACCTAGCCTTTGCTGTTCTTAATTATATATCCCATCAAAGGCAGAAGGTAGTTAGGTTTAGATAAGGTTTTTTTTCCCAGAAGTTTAATGAACACCTTTTTTATTATTATTTGCCTTTGTCCCAAGGAAATAGTTACCTTAGTAAGAAAAGTATTGGAAAAAAAGTCTTTTCAGAAAATAATTGACTGGGATTTTTCTGTTGGTATGTTATGATATGATATTTAACTTTATATATCTGATACTGAATTGATATTGATAGGTTTCTTTTATTGTATATTAAGAAAATACCAAATTTCAAAAAATAAGTGGGGTTTTATTTTGCTTCTTCTTCTTCTAAATACGTTGCTTAGATTAATCCTGCAGTCTTACACAGGAAGACAGTACTATTGCATAAAATTTCTTCTCTCAACACAAGTTAAGATCAAATTATATCTTTCAGTATTGCATAAGTCCTGTACTAGCCCTCCATAAAGTGAGTTGTCCTCACAGAACAAACACATTCAAATTGCATAAAAAGAATAGGTAAAACAGAATTTTGCCTTTATGAATAATATGCAGCAGCTCTGGATTCACAATCTGTGCTGGTCATACTGCTAAATTGCATTACCAATTTACAGGATTAGGGGTAGCTGAACCTGACCCTTCAGGAGGAAGGGGAAAAAACAAATTATCTAGACTTATGCAGGACTATTATCTCTGTCAGGAAAGGTCCTCTTCAAGTATTTTCTTAGTGCTCAGTCCAGATATAGCAAAGATCTTAGAAAGAGCACTCAGAGCCTTTCAGGATATAGCCATTTTTTCCTGTTTGACCATTCTGGGCGTTCCCAAAGCAAATGAATGTTCAACTATGTTTACTACTTTTTTCGTCTAATACCTCCCTTTGAAGTTATTTAATTGCAAATCCTCACTGAAAGCTAGAAACAGGGACATTACTTCAGTAGACACATCATACATTATCAAAATTGCTTTGTTTTTCTTCTCAGGTAAAAACAAAACCTATTGGGGTGGAAATTTACTTGCTCTCACTATTGGTTATCTGAGTAATTGTTTGCTATTCTAAATGAAAATAAATGGATGTTTGTATACAAATAATCATAACCCATTTTCTTGTTAGCAATACATACTCCAATTGCTGGTATATAAACCATCAGTTGCTCAGTGGCTCAGAAATTACCATGCCTTTTAAAAATGGTCTGTTCTGCAGGATAAAACAGTTTCTAACAGCATAGACAAGAGCTTACAGTCGCAGTTTTAAACCCTCCATGCTTTTACAGCTCGGAATTCAGCAGTATGCTTAGTTTGCTGTGAATTTCTGAAATAAATCACATCATGGCACAAATCACCTTATACAGGGTATGCATTAAAACCAGGGGGTAAAATGCAATTTGACAGCAGAATGACAGTGCACGTACCAGATTACTAAAATCTGTGTAATATGCAGTTCTCAGTGTAACGAGTTTAAATGAAGCAAAACAGTGGGAAAACTGAAATCAAGTACTGTAATTGAGGAGACGACATGACATCCATCCTAATTTCAAGAGCAAAAGGTGAAAGGATCAGTCGGGTAGGCCTGTGAAGGCTGTTCTCTTCCCAAGTAGGAAGAGTATTAGTTGAGGACACAGTTTGTCAGGCAGCAATCTAGGTGAGAGAAGTGGAATGAGACCATACAACATACGTCAAAGTAGTGTTAAGCTCTTAGCATCTACCATAAAATACCAGATAGTCCTCCTAGGTTTAGCTTTTGCCATTTAGAAGAAACACTCCTAGAATAGGTAGGAACCTGTTAAGGACAACTTTTCAAGAATCACCATAAGGAATATCTACTATTACATTCATATGCAATGGAGAGGTTTACCTTGGATTTTAGCTCTAAATCTACTCTTGTATTCAAGTGTCAGAAGTGCTGCATAAAGACATGTTATGGGTAGCACAACTCCCTAAGTAACTATCCTTATAGCAGCTGCCAAATAAATCTCTTTACTTTTCCAAGCATCAAAGTGAATGCAGGCCCTCCAGTGCTCCCTGTTCCAAGAAAAAACATCCTGACTTGTTTCTTTATATGAGTTAAATTAGCATGTGTTCATGTAGTAGGAAATTGCTGACAGTCCAGTCAAGAGCAGATGAGGCAACAAAAAGTTGCTTAAAAAAAGCCTATTCTGCCTATCACGGGAAAAGTTGTAAATTTTGTGTATAAATAAAGAGAAAAGAAATCCACCTTAAAAGAAGAACTAATTTTCAGACACTAAACCAACCTGCAGACCTGCTTATGGCATCTCTCTCCTGTCTTAGCCAATCAGGGCAATACAGCCTTGAAATGCTGCGGGACAATCAGGTGTATCAACAGCACAGAGTGTGCTTCTGCTTTTAATTTGTGAATGCACTGTTTCATAATACCTGTCTCTGATAGAAGGAAATGCCTCAGTGTAACCAGAACGTGTGGATATGGTTTGTTCTCCTGTTGTCCTTCATATACAAGAACAATGCAGAAAATGAGTCATTACTTAGCTGACAATGTAGCAGATCAGAAGTAGCTGATATTTATCTCTGATTAGGAAAGCATCACTATAATTCTTTTTACCTGAGCAAATGGAAGGTTTAACTGATACAGCGAGGTTCACTGTCTTTTTTTAATACAGTTGATACAAAGATGATTGGTTACCATTATCACAAAAAACAGGGGCTGATCATATATGTAAATTTTTTCTGCAGTCATGTGCTAGTTCACCAGACTCATGAGGAAATCAGAGCTTAGCTTAGTTTAGTTTTGCTCTGCCTGTGCTTTGGGATACTAAGGGAACAGTGATTGATTCATAGGCATGAAGAGCACACCTTTATGAATAAGTCCATAGTAAGAACAGGAGGTTCTGCATTCAGTCTATCTGGCTTCTTCTCTAAAAATCATAACAAACCCTCCCTTGAGGATGAAAAAAATGCATGGAAAGGGGGAGGATCTTCTGAACAAGGACTTTGAGGAGTGAAAACTCATAAGAAATCATTGTGGTGAATTCATTGCTTATTCTTTACAGTTAAGAATGCAGATCAAAAACTACCTTTTCATCAGAATGCCCTTCAGCTGCTTAGTGATGGCGATACTTCTACTGCTGTGACTCATTCTCAGCTTCTCACTCTCTCATGGTTATTAAATGTATGGGTACAATCACTGGCAGCAGCCCAGCATTGGAAGTCTTTGCACCACCTGCAATTTGGCAGCCACCCACGGGTCAGCATGCTCAGAGCACAACAGAAAGTGGGACCCATCCTGAGGCCAATACCCTAACTGTGTTGTCACAGATCACCTCTGTTATTACAGCAGATCCTGTACAAGTGCCCCAATTCCCCACACAATAACAAGAACCTGTTTTCTGAATACATATTATGGTGCAGTCAATTCCTGTAGGAGATGCAGCACTTTAATGTGAAAATTTCCTCATTCAATCTTTACTTGTTCTTTCTGAACCAGTGGAGCCGCTCTTCACTGCAGAGTGCTCCTACTGTGCCCTTTCCTGATGTAAATCACATTACACCCAGCTAGAACTCTACTACCTGCTTGCTTGCCAAATCGACAGGAAGGCTCACACTTAATTTACAGGTATCTGCATTTGCTGACTTGTGCTATTAAGCATGTTGACTGGCTGTTTTACTAATTGAGAGTGCAATAAAATGAGAAAGAGGAAGAAAAAAGAATGAGCAAGCAAGCACAAACTGAGAAAACCCAGTCATTGACTTTCTGGAAACTTGTGGTAATTTACATGTGGTAACTCTGAAATGCCTGACTGTTTGATAGAAATTGGCTAATGGGTTCAGAGCTGCCAGTAAGTAGTGAGAGAATGCCAGGAGAGTAAAAAGGCAGTGTGGTTACATAGATCTCGTTTCCCTGGTGAAAGCAGCAGGGAACAAAATAGCATTAAAATAAAAACTAAAAA
Source organism: Pipra filicauda (assembly GCF_003945595.2). Taxonomy (NCBI): domain Eukaryota; kingdom Metazoa; phylum Chordata; class Aves; order Passeriformes; family Pipridae; genus Pipra; species Pipra filicauda. Next base: position 3,705,243 of record NW_024104509.1, on the reverse strand, counting down.
AAAAAAAAAAAAAAAAAAAAAAAAAAAAAAAAAAAAAAGAAGAAGAAAAAGTTGTCATGGAGATTTTTCCTCAGAAAACTCTGGCCCTATTCAGCCGCTTTAGCAATACAGTTCATCACTGGTCACAAGGTCCATGCGCCACCGAAATCTCGTATAATTTTATTTGAGGATTAAGTACAACTCAAGAGGGATGAATTTTTATTGCTTATGGTCTCTGCTCAGGCAAGCATTTCGTTCTAGTTGAGCAAAGCTTGGTAACAGGTTGAACACACAGGACATCTCTCACTTGTCACTAGAAATAAGACTAAATTGCAGATACACAAATTAGTTTTCATAGAGCTTGATGATGTTGGGATGCCTGCTGCTACTTTGGTCTATTTCTAACTGTCACAGAAAGGATAGGATCCTGTGAGAAATGTACCTTACCAGGGTGTGCTAGACACACCTAGAAAGAGTCATTAGATAGTTACCCAGAACAAGAGGTCATTGTCTCAAAACAGAATCAGCTCAAAAATGAAAGCAACCTAGAAAATTGATTCCTGCAGCTACTTTATATCAGCACATATGTAGTGCTGAAGAAGATCAATAATGTATTTTATTATAGGAGTTATGATAAGGAATATTGTACTGTTTTTAAATGTTACTGCTTAGATATTGTCCAAATAACATGCATTTTGGGTTTGATGAATAAAATGAAGTGTCAGTTGAAGTGAAATATAAAAATTTAAGCTTCTTAATCTCTTCTAAAGCAAAACCATATCTGAACCAAAAGTTCCCATTTAAAACATTTTGGATTTCAGATTTATTGAATGACTTCTCTTTAACAACATTAAAAATTCACAGATGTATTCATAAATCATATGAATTTTGCAGAAAAAAATTTACTTTCATTTGTTCGGGACACACTGTGGCCATATTTCCTAGCATTTTCCAGGGTGACAAGACTGAAATTCTTCAGAATGCATCAAATTTTTACTAGTGAAAGTCTTGACCAGGGCTTGTGACACACTGTCTCTTACAACAATGAGCTACTTGAAGGAAATACTCCAAATGGGCATTCCTTTCTTTTTCCTCTCTTGTGAAAATCTTAGCTAAACAATAGCATCAAACACAGCAAAAAATGTAGACATAGAAGATGTAGACATACTGAGGTATGGCATAGTATGCTGGTTTAGACTATTAGTGTCTATCAGAAGTGGACTGCATACGCAAATGTTTTCATTTACAGCCAAAAAATGTTATCTATGGAACTGGTCAAACTGCATACTAACATAGATACACTATCTGACTATGAATCAATTAAAATATTTATTTTCTAATTCTGCTTTCTTTTCTATCTGTAAATATTAGTTCATTTTTTCTGTGTTTCACCCAATGTATCATATAAACACATTCAGAACTCACCTAGACAAGGTTCTGAGCAGCCTTATTTAAGTTGATCCTGATTTTAGAGGGCAGTTAGACCTCCAAAAGTCCCTTCTCATCTATATTAACATACAGTTCTTTGAATTTACCTTTTAATTATTTTTTTTTAATAAGTGCCAACCAGGTGCACATGAAGGAATAGAAATAACTTCTCTGTGCCATTACAGGGCTGATGATGGACAATAGTCCTAGGCACAAACTCCTAAAGCATGACAGTTGACTTCAGGGCAGGCACATGTTTACAGGTACAAGTTCTGAAGATGGAGTGGGGTGTAAGATGCATAGCTGAGAAGTGATGCTTCTTCAGATGCTTTCTCTCAGCACTCTACTGAGTAACAGCGAGGTGCTGATATTAGGACCTTTTCATTGGTCATGCCAAAGCTTTCCCTCCACTGAGTCTCCATCTAAATTGCCAAGTTTATCAACTTGTTAATTTCTATCAAACAGAAAACTTCATCCAGCAACAAAAATTTTAAGGTCCTTCATTTTCATGACAGCTGACATGTGGGGTTTGTTTTTTTCTTTAGGGGGTGAGAGGGAGGGCCAAAAAACAGGTCATTTTTTTATATATATTGAGCCATATGTCACTTTCTGAAAAGAGTTATTGCTGGACTGGAAATAGTTCCAGTCAGTGAAACCTTTAAAAGTTAAACAGCCCTCTTAGACAGCTCTGCCAGAGCCTTGAGCCACAGCCAGTGTGACCTGACAGGAAGTCTGGGTGGCCCTGTTCTGGGAGCACCTGAAGATCCCTGAGCCTTCACTGACCTGGTAGCAGGAGGAGCTATGGGTGCATTCTGTGGCCCAGCAGTGGAAGGTTGTGGATATAGATAGTCTTCTTACCTCCATGTTCCTCTACTGTCCCATCAAGGACCTGCTGCCTCACCGTGGGGACTCATGCTCCTGTCCTGGCCCTGCTGCAGCTGCCCAGCAGCTGCCAATCCTTGGAGGCTCAGCTGTGGGGGTCCCAGCTTACCTGCAATCCTTGTTCTCAGGTCCCAACAAGGAGCTGGAGGAGATGGCAGGTTCCTCTACTCTGGGCCAGGGCAGTGACTGCTCAACTAGGGGGTCCCAGTACCTCTGAAGAAAAGGTGCAGCAGCCCCCCGACACTGCCCTGACATCAGTCCGCAGAGGTTGGCCTGCTTTAAAAAGACTGAAATAAATGATGCTTTCTTCATTTGACAAGCTCTCCCAAACAGCAGATACACCCTAAATCTGTTCTTTGAGAGAGTGTTTGAAGGAAAGTTGATAACCTGGTCCACCTACAGTTGGTGATGAATTTGGTGGAATAGGGGTTTGTTCTCTTATGAAAGGATTAGCTCTGAGAAGCAGTTTAGTTGTACCTGCTCTTCTCACTCCCAAATATTGGCAGCAGCTGGTAGGAGGCACCACACATGGATCAGCAGGATAAATAATATTTCTGCAACTTTTTATTCTGCACAAGTGAGATTAAATATGTTTACATGACTTTTTGCTACTTGAAAATTTCATAGCAAGAACCTGGTTATCCCTTGCCTTGCTTTGTTTGGGTCTTTTCAAAGCACATATAAAAGGTTGCCATTAGCAAAAGCAGAGATCTTACAGTATTTTATCTTGTGCACAGACCTGGATACACTTTATCAAGGTATAAATGATTATGCAATGTAGAGTAAAAGCTAAATCCCTATATAGTTATTCGCAGAAAGGACTGTATTTCCCACATATTTCTCTTGGGAAAATGAATGATGCATGAAATCATAAGAAATAGTCTCTGAGCTATGCCCTTTTCTATCCCCCTTCATTCACCTCTCTGAGGCATTTCTGATCCAGTCCAGTACAGATTCAGAATTTTAACTCTTTATGATAGGAACTGCGCTTTTACTTTCTAACAATTTGCAGTGTCATCATCTCCATTAGACTGTTCCTTCTTTCCATCTGAAATTACAGGCTAGTTTAAATCAAATTTTTGATTTTTTTTAATGTAAAATATGTGTTTCTTTCACAGGTGATTTAACAGAAAGCACATTTTCCATGACTTTACATGAAATACAAATGCAATGTTTGGCCACTACATTCATTTTTTTTCTTTTTGCTTTCACATAGTCATTCCAGGTAGCATATTGTAACACCACCTGTAGTAAAAATACTTCCTGTTTTTGTTTTATTTTAGCAATTTTGAGCCAAATTCCCACGTATTTATTTCTTATCAGATCCAGCTGATTTAATTTACTGCATACAGGTGAAAAACAATTAATGAATTTCCTGTACCATTGGTTATATAGAGAGTCAGATAACAATCCTTAATGTCCACTGGCAAATTTGCTTCCTCTTTCATGACATGAAAAATTTCTTTGGAGGTGTTTTTGCCTTATCTCAAAGTTGAAGCAATTCATCATCAAGAACTACAGCTTCTTTAATCAGAAAACCCTAATAGCCACTGACTCTGTTACAAGCACTGGGCATCTACCTTCCATCTTAAAGTGCTTGTTTCAACATTCGATAATTAGGAAGGAAGAAAATAAAATTTCTGTAGTGAAAGTGAGACTGCAAGAAATTTTGAACTCTCACTGAAAAAAATGTCATTTATCCAGCAAAAGGAGAGAATATATCCTTGGATACTGTTGGAAGTTGCATTCATAGTGTTTATCTGAATAGATGTGATGGAATATCCTTATAAATCTAATATTTTTATTTAGCTTAAGACAACTGTGGCCAAGATCAGGAACTCTTTGTACTAGTTTCTCTAAAGACATGTGTAACAGGCTGCTTGGCAGAGCTTACTACCTGAATAGGCAGTGAGTGAAAAGTGTGGGAAGAAGGACACATTATGATTAATGCTCATGTTTTACAGACAAGGGACTGAAACGCCAGAAGGACTGACCCTTTGAAGTGTAATAAACACACTGAGAACAGGGTAAACTCTCAGGCAAGTGGTCTGGTGCCCTGCTTTTTTGACCAGTGCCTATTCCTCTGAAGGATAATGCCAGGAATCTGAAAATTCGGTGTTGTAATAAGGATGTTCATTCTTCAGAAAATGCACACTGTAGGCAGGGTTATAAATCCATCATTTTCTGCTACTGTTTGCTTTTTTGGGAGCTAATGGCAATGTAACATCTTTGAATATGACTAGTGAGCTCTCTCCTGAAAGAGTTCACTTGAAGAGCTTGTTCACCCTTGGGCCTGGCCATAAGTACAGTCGGTGTCATGATCCCAAGTGTGCATAGTTGTGTCTGATTACGGATTATGACAAACCCTGCCAGTCTGCCTGGACTGGAGCTACAATGGCCTCTCTGGACTTTCCTAACTCAGGCAAGATCTTGGCTGAAAACAGATCTTGATAAAAAAAACAAACAACAACACCAACAAAACAACTAAACAAAACAACTAAACATACAAGCTGATGCCTAAAAGAAAATTTAGGGAGGAAAAACTCCAAAGCAAATTAGTTTTGAAGGTGAGATAAGGAAAGGGTTTTAATTTGTGCCTCTGAGGCATAAGGTTACAAGATGCGCGCCCTGCTGTTACAGATGTTATAATTTATAATACTGCTTGTCCAATCTGAGATTTTTCCACCCCCTGGTTTTTGCCCTGGACCACCCTCAATCCGCTCCTTGGGAATTGTGGCTGAGGTCTTTAAGACCCTCTCTTCATCAATCTTCATCTTCTTCAGAGCACAAAGGGTACACGGTCACCCAGTTTCTGACCGTGTTCTGTGGTTTAGGCTAAGGTACAAGTATTCTCCAAACAGAACAGGCCTATCTTAAAGAGAGACTGAACATTTCTAATGGAATCCAGGGGTAGAATTGATATAGGGAGCACAGAATGAGGTTAGAGGGTTGGTAATCTATGTAGCTTCTGCGTTAAGGGTAAAGGAATGAAATACTGTGCTTCTAAACTTACTTCTGCTATATAACTACTTATAAAACTTATAAAAATTAGAAAAATCAAAAAACCAGGTGGACCTTAAGACATCAAGCAAAGGTCACTAGTGAGGAAATATTCTCACCCTTTGACTGATGGTGTGTGCCCATTCACATCAGCCTGATCTCTTTCAGCCTTTCTCTGAAGAATTAGCCGTCGTGAGAAGGGAGCGCAAGTAGAAGGAAGTCCTGCTGCACAGGTTGTACATAGGGGACATTTCATGCCTTGAGTCTTTCTTCAGTGGGTTCATTTCTAGTTCAACCAAATAAATAATAATCCTTGAACAGAGAGAGGTTTGGTGGTGGGAAAATACAGATTAATTATTGTTCTTACAAAGATAAGAATCAATATACTTCTGGACTAAAATATAAATTAGTTTTGTGACCTCTTTCACTCTGCAGTATTCCTATTTTTGTTGAGTAGCAATTTCTTTATGTACTGAACCTGCTTCTACACTATCCTCTGCTTCTGTTTGGGTTTTTTTTTGGGGGGGGGGGTGTTGTTTTTTTTAAAATTTTCAGGTTCATTTTCCCAAGAGTTTCCAAATTATTAAGGCTTTTCACCTTCACAGAATTTGGGTAATTGATTCTTATTTACTCATATTGGCCTTTTTAGCCACCAGCGCGCTTGTAGCAAATGTGGGTAGAGCCCTTTCCAAATCTTTGTTTGCAAAGCCTAGCCATGAACCCTAAACCAGGATCACACATTACAGCAAGAATTACAGTGTCATCAAATTTTCTTCAAAATCGGGGTTTGGTGTGTACGGTTTGTTATCATGTATGTGTGTTTCTCCAACAAAGATATAAAGAATCTACTTTTTGCCAGCTCTGTCAACATAGAATACTTTCATGCTTAATTACATATTGTCATTACACCGTATGATTATTTCTGAGACATACGCAGATATGACCTTTATTATTCAATTTTTTTCTTAATGTATTTTCACATTGCTGTGCTTCTGATTCATGTAAAATAGTTTAGGTTTCTTTCTAAAATTAGACCACTTAATAACAATAATGTATGTGAGTTTTAATCTGCACGCAGCCCTGTCCTCTTACTTCCATAATGTACTAAATTGGGATCTTTTCATGCATTGTAATTTGGGAAGTTGTTCCTTAGCAATTGCACACACAGTTAAGCTAATCTTTCTTCCTCAGGATGGGAGATTCCTTCCTGATGCAAAACTAGGGACTATTATTTCCTTTTCCAGGATACTTGACTTTGACTGATAGCAGCTAACCTATTCCTTAAAATGTTCCCTGAGGCTGATGCTGGCAAGGCCAGGGCTGTGTGACCTGCCCTCCTCAGTCAGAGCATCCTGTGCGTAAAACTATTGTGTCCCAGGGTGTGTGTGAGTGGCAATCTCCGTGGGTGCATATGAGAGTGCATACAGAGAGAGTAAACCTCTTTCATTAGGGTTGATGTAGACTTCCAGCTGAAACAGTAAGTGGAATACAAACATTGAATTACAAGGCAAGAAAGAAGGGAAAAAAAGAGTATTTCAGCAGAATATAGATTTAGAAAAAACTGTGCTTTTTTTTACTATCATTAGCAAGAAAAACACATCGACATAATTCACTTGAACAGGAAATCACATGTTCTTCTAACCTATTTATGATGTTTCTGAGTCAGTTCCTCACTGTTGTGATCTGTTTCATGGTCATTTATACCTGTGTGGAATAAAAGTCTAAACGACAACTTTTTTCCTTTTTGCCCCTGCTTTCATGCTGTCCTTTCAGTTTCTGTTCGTTCTGCAGCAACAACCGCGGAGAATGAGCTTTCCCAGAGGTGCATACCAGTTCATTTCAGTATCACACTTTCCATTCTCACCTTGATAGAGGGTAACAAGTTTGCATTAATGCCATCACAGTTGCTTTAAGAAGGGATTAATTTAAGACCGTCTCCCACCCAGGCCACTGTCTGTCTGCTTCCCAGGCTCCCAACCCCCAACCAGCCAGTTCCTCCCTCCCTTCAATGCCTTCAGACTGGTGTAATTTGTCTCCCACCCATCAGGCCCTTTTTTCTGCCAGGCCTGACTGGTATTCCTTGTCCAGCATCACGCACTCTGAAATTTCAATGTCATGTTATCTTACAGCCCCTTAATTTTTGACTCCTAATCCCCGCTCCAGCTAATTCCATTCTCTATGTTAAGAAAGTAAGAAAGCCCCTGTCCTGATCCAGGCTGCTCCAAACTTCTGCCAGCTGGTGTGGCATTTATCTCTTTGATGTAGCATTGCGTATCTGGGCATCTTCAGGGAGAGCAGAGAAGACACATTCCTCCAACTCCAGAACATAGACCCTGCTACCACCCTGGCTCCTCAGGCACAGGAAGGACAGAAGATTCAATCACTTCAGTCTCTAGCCATAGGCTGTGGCATGCACAGCACAGAGTTGCTCCTCTTAGAAATGCTATTCTCCCTCTCGTGTCTTTCTGGATCACACATGACCTACTGTCTCCCAAGGGCCTGTAATGTACACTCACCATGTGATTAAAAGACCAGCTCCTCCAGTCTACTTCTGAATAACAAATGCTTACCACACAGAAAGTTGGGACCAGCCCAGAAGTTACTCACACGATGAATATTCCCTAGTATAAAGTAAATCAGAGCACATAGGAAGTTGTCTTCTGACTTGTCACAAGCATGGAGGGAAGGGAGGAAGGAGCAGAAATTAAAAAATTAACTTGTGGCAAATTATTTACTTAGACCTAACAAAGGACAGATCCTCAGGTGACCGACGCAATTTTAATCCTACTGAGGTCAAGTCATATATTTTAAAACCAGATTGGACTTTTACATCATGTAATTTGACCTCTATCAGGACACAGGACAGGAAATTTCACTCATTCATCCATCTCTTTATTGAATTTAATTGTAAATATTTGTCAGAACAGACATTAATGGGTTGTTGGACTTGGTATGTTTTTTCAGTGTTTTGTAACACTGTCAGTATGGAGCAAATATATATACTTATATATATATATATATCTCTACATAGGTTTGTGTGTATTTACATTCACTGTAGGCATGTGGTGAGTTCTTTAATGTTATGTTTATTTAATTAAGCTCAGGAAGGGACTTTTCAACTTATTTTCAGACTAGATATACCGGTATGACTGAGTGAAATTCACATCTCCAACATTTTTTTTAACAGAGCCCTCTTGTTTCCCAGTCTCTGGCTAAACCCTCTCAAATTCCAGTAGTGCACAGAGTTTTTTCCAGACTGCTGTCTTTGTCAGTACCAAGGAAACACATTCTAAGTGGCTGGTGTGAACAGAATTTTAAAAATTTAGTGATGCATCTGTGAGTACAATTGGAGAATCTGGTAAGGTACCACAGAGCAATGCTGTGTAAAAAAAAAAATTACCATAGAGGGAAGGTCCCACATCTTCAAGTCAGCATGTCATCCAAAGTATAGATGATATTAAGTGATGTTCCGATATTAAATGTTTGTTCTCTGGGTCAGTATCACAGCTGCAAAGAGTGTGGATACAGGCATAGATCTGGTGTGTTTCTTCTCTCAGCCCTGAGAAACAGCATCTGGATGCAAACAGCACAGTTAAAGCAAAAGAAGTACAGAACTGCCCAACTTGCAGAGGGCAGGTTTGACATTCTAGAAGAAACAGGTTATGTATTGGATCCGGCTGGGATGGAGGTAACTCCACAGCAACCCTCACAGTGCTGTGCTCTGCATTGGTGCCTAGAAGGGTGTTTTTAACACACCAGTGCTTTGGCTACTACTGAGCAGTGCTGGCACAGCACCAGCCTGTGTCTCCAACATTCTACCCCACACGAGTAGGCTGGGAGTAGGCAAAATCTTGGAAGGGGATACAACCAGTGCAGCTGACCCAAACTGAACAAAGACATATTCCATACTATATGACATCTGCTCAGATATAAAAGCTAGCAGAAAGGGGAAGGAAAGGGGGGCGTTCGTTATTTGCAGCATTTGGTAGAAGTGTGTTTCCCTGTTTTCAGTAGAAGTCACAGCGGCACTTGAATCACAGACAGAAACCTAGCTTGAACCACATACTATGAATTGTCTTCAGTTTTTTCATGCTAAGTTCTTCTGTATCTGTACGCGGTTGCTAATTTGTAAATACGACAGAACAAAATATAATTAAATATTTTATATTAGCTCTCACCATTAAAAATTGCTACAACTGACAACCTGTTTTCTGATTTTAGATTAATGGTGACATCTAATTCAGCTATAACTGAGCTCCAGCTGGTTATTCATGTACCATTATGGGAGTGCCCAGAGTCACAGAAAAGACTGATAGAGATCACCCTGCCTGTCCTCAATGTCTTGTGTAACTTGGGATGATAAAATCAATCATATGCAATTAGGCATTAATTTCATTGTTGAAAATCTACCGCACAGCTAAATATGTCCCTTGTGCACATTAACAAGAAATAGGGCACATCCTTTTCACTATGCAAATATTTTTGTCATCTGAAAAAATCCTGTTAAATGTCTTAAAAATTTTTAAAGAGTAATTGCTTTTAAGAAATTCCCCGATAAGTGGATTCTGATTCTTTATGCATGGTCCAGTGCAAGTGAAAAAATGTTACCTATAAATTTGAATAAATATTCTCCCACTGCTGCTTTTTCCATATTCAAATACATCTTCTAAATTGCTGCTTGTTTGTTGTAATGCTTATAAGATGCCTTTTTACCCACACTCGTTTTTGTTGCATGATACCAGCCTCTCCTTAGTGACCACGTAATCTGGTTTTTATTTTCATTCATGCTCTGCTGCTCCTAGAATTCTTCCTGCTATGTCTGTATGGAGGAGACAAGGGAGGAGGAAGGGAGTTTTGTTCTTTTATTTTACACTCTGTTGTGTCTGGCATGGTTCAAATTCGTTGTAATTCTGCAACTTCAGCTCAGATGCCTGACACCTGACCCACTGTCCTCAGTGATCATATTATCTGATACGTTTTGGATTTTAGATTGCAGTCCCTTGAGAGAAAGATCATGTCTTTGTTCTACTGCAAGTTGCCCACTACATGTATGAAAAGAGTCTGTAAACATAATGATAAAAGTTCACCAAAAAAGTTTACAAAACTAAAAGCTTTTGAACTTCTCAGAGTAATTTTTCTCAACAGTTTTACAAATAATTTTTCCTATAATTTAAGCAAGTCTATTGGTTTATTTTCTAACCTATCCTCCAAGTCTGTATATAGCATAAAAGTAAGAGCTTTGGACAAGGTCTATCAGAACAGTCATCCCTCCTTAATGCATAAATTAGGCTTTGTAATCCACAGCATTCAAGTGCTTTCATGAGGGTGTCACTCATTTAGTTCTTAGCTTCCTCAAACAAACCACACACAACAGCAGCAAAATATGAATTTGTATTTTGATCAAGGGATTTTAGTGGCAATATAAGGAATAAGAACAAAGGCAATGTGATTTTAACTCAAACTCACATCTATAAAATAATAAAAAAGACACGCAGACGTTCCAACGATGCACTCTAGGTGCAGTCTATTCATATGGCTCAGAGAAAATATGAAGAAAAAAAACAAAATCAGCTGATATACATGTTTACATTTGGAAAAAATTGTGCAAGTTACATCACATGCCTCCATCCTTTTTGGTATCATGTCACTGAATTCCCCACAGCAATGCTTTGAACATGTAAGGATAATTGCAAATATGAATAGCTTTTCTCAAGACTTTCGTTAAAACTTGGTAGTTCCTATCAGAATCACACAAAGTGGATATTTATAGCATTTTAGCTCCTTCTGTATGCTTCATTGCATACTTGAAAGCTTCACATGATCTTATTCAGCAGTCACAGAATAAATAGCTTAGAAGATTACAGCATTTAATTTTGCCAAAAGAGCTCTTTGTATTTCATTACTTTTTGCTATCTTTTATGTGAGATATTGATAGAATTGCTACACTTCAATTAACAATTACAAATGAAAGACAGATACAAAGCAGTGCCTCAAAATACAGGTGCTTTGTTTTGAATTCAGGATGGATTCACTCTTCTCCGCTAAATAATGCCATCATACCCCATCATACCTCTGTTTCTTTCTTCAGGACACGCAGCCATACTGAGGTCTTAAATAGGGGCCTAGACTTACAGTGCAGTGTTCACATGAATCTCAGCATATTTCACCAGTAATAAGTGCTGGCTTAATGGTTTCATTTTTTGGCTGGAGTTATGATTCAATTACAGTGGAGTAACTGACTTTGAAACCACAACTCGCCACAGAAAACAGAATAAGAAATCATCAGTTTTTCATGACACAGTAGCATGATGGGTCTCTGTTCATCCCAGAGGCTGAAGCCATAGTCTATTATGATTAGGGAAAAGATGGTACAGAGGGGTTAAGGTATAGAGGTCAGTGCTGATCAGCCTAAAATGGAAGAGAGAATAGTTCAGCAGGATGAGAGAAATTTTGGAGTTGAAGGTGAGGCATAATGGAGGCCATCAAGAGGAATCCTGCCTGCCATCCCTCTCCCGTCTGAAAAACACAATAAAACTATATGCAGTCTCACTTCCAAGTTTCCTTATGATTATTATGATACTAAGCAAAAGTTTTCCAAACCACAGGAATCTGAGTGTTATCTTCTATTATATTTCCATGTGTTTAGTATCCTTTTCCTTCTGTTGCTCACACAAGAGCAGTCAATGTAAGCATTCCCAAGGACATTTTGCTCCAGTTCAGCAGGGGAAATTGCTGTCTGTCCATTTGCAATCCAGACATTAGATCACAAAATGGATAGTTACTATATGCTCTTTGTTTTACCAAAATTTCTCTCTATGTCATGTGGTGATTTTCCCTTTGACATGGCATGATGTGCTCCACATTTCTCTTTAAACATTTGTCCACTCAGTAACAATATTTTTACAGGATTTTACAGGAGAGAAAGCAAAGATAAATGCTTGAGAGCTTTGTCAGCTGACTGTGAAATGAACTACGTTCCCTTCCCCCGCTCCAGCTGATGTACAACCTCTCGAGTGGTGGTCTGACAGCATAAACAGGGACAGAAATTTCTCATTCACTGTCTCATAGTTAGAGAGTAATTTCTCCTCTGCCTGCACCACAGTGTGCTATGGAAATGCAGAGCTACTACAAGGGATGATGGACAGTCCTGCTGTGCGTAACTAACAGGTGCCACACAGATAGATTTCACTGGCCAAGCTGGATGTGTCTCTGCAGAGCGTCTCCTCACAAGCTGTCATATAGTTTCTGCTCCTTCCATCAAGGCTTTATAAATCCATAGGCACATGTGTAATTTGCAGGGAGGAAAAGGAAGGTGACAGCAAACAATCTTCTATTTAAATTACTTCTCTCTCAAATAGGTTCACACAGCACAGTTTCTGATGTCATTTACAAGGGTGAAAAGGTGGACTTCCAATACTGACCTCTCTGGAGTTATAACTGGATTTACACAGGTAGGTCAAAAGTCATGTTTGCTTTCTATAGAAATCTGCATATTTATCTTTCTTGATAAAGTGCTGAAAACAGTGGGCACAAAACTGGCAGTATGCCTTAGGTACAAACCAAAAATAAAGGCAGGAAAGATTGATGACAAGTTTAGAAATTATTTTCTCACCCACATTTGAGAATCAAATGGGTTCCTACTTCTTGAATTGTAAAACCAAAAAAAAAAAAAAAAAAAAAAAAAAAAAAAAAAAACAGAAAAGACTTAGCAGTTCCTTAAGTTTGTCGCACACATTGATGAGGGAGGGGAGAAAAAAGGAAACAGTTTTATTTCTTTTCTCTTTTACAGTCAGTCTGAGTCCTCTCTGTGTAAAATGCTAAACTTTTTCTGACCTTTCCCACCATGAATTTAAAAAATGTCTCCTCTCTGCTCAGTCTCAGATTTATAGCAGAATGTCTAAGGCCTGGTTTGTGCATGCACAATTAAAAAAATAAGAATTGCTGCTAGTAATGCGTGTAATACTGTGGGGGTGAATTTGGGTGAGCATGAAAGCTCCAATGAACTGTTCACCTCCCTAGTAAATGTAGCAAACAATCCCCTCTAAGTTCACAAACTGAATGCTGTTTTCCCATGAAGAAAAACTCTTTATCATTCAGCTTGAATGTGCCCATTAGGATGGCAAAGAAGTTTGGGTCTAAAGAAAAAACTTTTTCTGGCATCTGTGGGAAGGGATTCTGCAGTTCCATGGCAGAGCAGAGTCCTCTCAGCCACAGACTCTGGATCCTCAGTGCTCCCAAGGACTGTATCCTGGCTCTGAAGCCAAATACTTCTGAATTTTCAAGCCTGACGAGTTGCCTCAATTTGCATCAGTGAGCCTGAGATCAGAACCTAGGCTATTGTGGACATTCTGTCTGAAAGATTCATTACTTTTCTCCCTCAATTTCAAGGCAGCATCTGGACTATTGATAACAATCCCAGAGCCAGAAGCTGTGAAATGTATCATGAAAACCAAGCTGAGAGTACCAGAGTGAAACAATCATTAAGGACTGTTTTCAAACTAGGGACTCAACCATCCTACCTGTTTGCTTTCATAAACACATGCCATCAGATGGATTGGGGCTAGAATATGGCTTTAACACACCTTAAGTTATCCCTAATTATAATTTGGACCTATCAAATGTAACTGTGGATTGTCTAATTAGGTACATAAATGTTTAATTAGTTTAATTACTGTTTGAATCCTACTAAGCTATTGGCCTTGGTGAGATTTAGTGGCAATGATTCACAAACCTTAGCAGTTGCAATTAGATAGCAGTAAGGCACACTCCGGAGGAGAGTGACTGACACCTAGCACCAAGTAACTCTTTCAGTGTGACAACAGGGAATTCAGGTTTTTACTACCAGAGATGTTAAAGGACTCGCTTTGTAATCCTTCTAGGTATTTTAATCATAGACTCCTATCTACCACAATTTCTGTATATGGTGGTCACTGTCAAGTTGCTTTGGTTTCAAGAGATCACCCATTGTTAGGGTTTCTTGGGTAAAAAAGGACATACTTTTAGTTTTCCTGTCTAAATGAGTAGGGGTGAAAGGGCAGAAATGTTCCTGAATTTCTTGGTCAGAGCCACTTTGCCTACCTCCTGTTGAGAAAGGTGCAGCGATGTCCAGAGACAAAGCACAGATGACTGGGATGTTTGTAATATTAAAAAGAAACTTAATCTAAAGCACAGAGGATAGCTACAGTCTTTGCTTGACTAATGCCACATGGCACAGATGTCACCATCAACCTACCCTGATGGACGACAGGATTCCTGCAGGGGCAGCACCAGGGAACTCACAGACAGTTAAAAGCTAGCATTGCTGCCTTGAGGAAGTCACTGTTGCCTGATCCATTTGAGATGGTCCAGGTTTGCCTGGGGCAGAAGGTGCAGGGCTGGATCAAAGTGCTATATGCAACTGGACCTGGTGGAGCAATGCACAGGGAGCTGTTAAAACTGCTGTCCCTTTCACCAACTCACCCAGTTCAGCAGCAGATGGAATAAAGCAGGTGTGCTTTTAGAAACACTGTCATCATTTGTCATCATTTGATGACTGCCCACCAAAGTCTGGATTCAGAGAATCATGAAATAGGCACAGGTCACCTGGGTTTGGGCTTGTTACAGTTGTCTGCCTTTCAGCTTTGAGATTCTGGAACTTGCCAGGTGGGTACAAGCTCACCAAGCAGGCAGCAATACAGCTTCCCTCCTAGGACCGATTCTCGTTACGCTTCCCTCTACCAGCAGTCTGATGATTAAAACCACATTCATAGCATAGCAAGGCACATCACAGAGAGTTTCATATAGAAAGAAAGCAAATCATGCTTGAATGCCTGTGTCTGATCTGTCTTGTGTCTTCCTTGCTATGCTCTCCTGTAAACCAGAATTTCAAGAAAATGTTACACAAAATGTAGCAACTGCTTTTCCCTTAATTTGTGACCAAAACCAGTAACAATAGTAGGTGAGGAAAAGCTTGTGAGAGATAAGCATTAGCTCTCTGAACAGATATTTCTGTGGAATACTTTATCATCTCCTAAATATCCTTTTAGAGCATTTGGACAGCCATTGCTCTAAATGCTGTTGCAGAAGAGCTTGGCTCTTGGAGCAGCTTGCTTAAGCTGCTGCTTACCATTGTTTCTAAGCCTTATGCTGTTTTTCAAAGCCTCAGTGCAGGCCAAGAGTACATTTGTTTCATTTCTAATTCCTGCATGACAAACACACAAAACAGAAATCCAGTTCTTTCACTCAAGGGAATGAAGGGCTGAGTATAAAAGGTCACGGGCTGAGGGCTGTTACTCTGTAGATTAATGTTCCGGTGGACTTTGTCTGTACATTATAATTTCTACAGAAATAAACCACTCACTTTTGGGGCTCTCTGTCTGAACCACTGTTCCCTTTGCAAAGTAGAGGGCTGCTTCCCCCAGGCCTGCATGACCACGCTGTGTGCATGTTGCAGAGCTGCAGCATACACAACACTACTGGAGACAGCATTGCAATTAGCCATCCTCCTTAGTCTGGAACAGTCCAGCAGGAGGTATTGTAACCCAGTGAAGATTGTAGGAGCGGAACTGGGAGAAACAGGTAACACATATGTGCTGAGGATTCCTCTGGGAACTGGGGAGAGGAGACCAAGCTGTTCCTCTCTGTACACCTGCTGCTTGGTGTCCTGAAAGACTGCCACTGAACCAAGCTTTCAGCTTCCTCCTGGCCCTTAGTGAGCACACTGGCCTGTGGCTCTGGGCCATATACAGAGTCTTTCCTCAAGGTGGGAAGCTCCCTTCTCCTTTCTTCCACTCTGACACGTGGCAATTGTATTCACTCTCATTTTCCCCAGGTTGACTGTGGGGAAGCTGAGCAGTGTACTGGTGCTCTTCAGAGTGAGGGGAATTCTGAAGGTGAAGACAGAAGCAGCAGGAGACCACAGTCTCCTGCACACCTCATTAATACATCTTTCATTCCGTTTAGCAACTGGCATAGTAAGTACTGTGACTTTGTTCCCATAACATTTCATCATGAGAATGAGTGCAGCTTTGGACAAGATATGTGGTAAATCACTTTAGGAGTTAGTTATGAACTAACCGAGTCAAAATCATCTCTTGTTCAAGACTAAGAAACACTCTTCCTGCAAATATGTTTGAAGATCTCGGTAACGAGCAAAGACTCTGATGATAATTAGACCTCTAACAATTGTGGTGAGTCAAAGAACAGACCTGTTATATCAGTCTTGAATGTAGTTTTACTAGCCCATTATTTAGCTCTGTTTTTTAACCATCTTGCTTGAAGGTTTGTATCAGTTCTTCCTTGTCACTTATCTCTCTGTTTCTGGACCTGTAAATTGAAACACAGATCACTAGTAACATGTTTTAAAAAAATGAAATAGTGAAACGTTAGGCATCACTGAGGATTTAAGGGAGGAAACTTTCATAAGATGTCACTCAACACATTCAAAACTATATCAAACATTTTCTGTACCACAAACATCTACAGTATTCCTTATGAAAAAAAAAGCCTCTTTCTTCTTCCTTCTTCCAAAACAGATAGAAGAGTAGAGATTATGGTTGAGAAAATGGGTTGCTTTAGAGGTTTGGTATTTTTTCCAACTGGAAAAATAGAAACTTTATGCATGCACAACAAGGAAAGAGTAACCAGGAAGGCTGTATTACGTGAAGGTTACTTTCAGTTCATCTTTGTGTTATTCTTAACTGATTCGTTAATTTTTAGAACTTCAATGCTTTTAAATGTTGTTTGTCCTCTGGGCACCTGGATCTCTCTCAGCTATTAGTCTGAGACTTACAAATTTGAAGATGAGATTTTCAAAGCTGCAGGAAGAATTTGAATGCTTAATTTGGTTACTTCAAATCCTGTCTGTATCAAAAGACCTATCCTAAGTGTTTAAAGCCAGACACCCACACTATGTTAAATTCCATTATAATGGTCATGGCAGTGTTAAGCGTATTGATTTGTATTTTTCTTTTCATGCTTAAAGTGTTTATTTAGAAAGTTAAAAATGGATTTGAGTCTGTAGCTGAGGTTCCCAATATGAATGCTTTGCCCTTATTACCAGTACGTCATACATACGCACACATACATACATACAGTCTTTAGTGTAATGGCAGCTGCTAAATAAAAGGCACGCCGCACAGACAGCTCTCACTCCTTGAGCATGCCAAATCTAGGAACTGTAGACACATCAGGGAGTGGAACAATCACTTGGAGCTTACTGGGTTACTGGCAGCACCCAACAAAATGAGACCATTATGACAGACCATTAAAAGACACTTGTGTTATACATATTTTGGACTTCATAGACTTAATGGTTAGAAAATGAGGTTTGGTGGCAAATGGTGCATGGTATATCAGTGCTGAATTGCTGTAAACTTGGTTATCAGAAGCTTCGATTTTCTTCTTAAAAGTAGTCCTAATTAAAGTGCTTAATTGTACTGTAGCTTTGATATTTAAGGGTTAACAGTTAAGTAAGCCTTGTTTAACTGAGAAACAGCTTCTGTAAAAAATATAGGGGAGAAAAAATGATATGTTTATGTCTGTGATACGTGTGAGTGAGCAAATTGCAATTAATCCTTTACTAATGAAAGACAATCTTATACAAAACTTACTCCTTAACTTAGTTTGTCAGATGTGCTTCTTTTTCATCTAGAATGAGATTCTTCTTATTCCTTTCATCCCCACCCCAGCCTTCTTTTTGTATCTAGGAAATAAAAGCATAATATCACTTAGACATCTGGGAGATCATCTGATCCAAAATGAAACAAACTAAACATTATGAAATGCATTGTCTGCATGGTATGTTTAAGGTCTTGTACAGGTTGTTGTAATACATTTGTAATGTCCATGTTCTATGACTTTAAGAAATTGCAAGGACAAACCACTTCAACAGCACACTCAGTTTTTTTCATGGAAACCCTTAAGGAACAGGGATGGTGAATTCATCCTAGGCTGGCAATATCATTCCATATGGTTCGACCAGCAAGAAGTATTACAAGTTCTTTTAATTCCCACAGTGGTATTATCTTTAAAGAAGAACATCCCGTGGTGAAATGTTGCACTTTGTTCTGCCTGATATAAATAACTGTATTAGGTTAATATGATTAATGCTAATGAGACTCTGTCTCATCCAGAAATTCTGTCATTAAAGCACATTTACTACTGTAAATTAATTAGTAAAATACAAATCAACTTTTAAGCAGGATGTGTGCCAGGGCTATTCCAAAAATGCCATCATCCTAGCATTTTCTCTGTGGTGCTTCACCTTATATATCCAAGAAAAGTACAGAAGACACAAATACACTGTTCGTGTGTGTTCTGACACTGAACGTCAGCACCCAGAGAGCAAAATTTAGCACAGGGGGAAGGAAAAAAGTGGAGTAGATATTTACCAGCATCTTCACCTCAGGGGACTGCCTCTCGACACAGTTCCCACCTGTTTACACCCTCTTTTCTGTTATATTTTGGAGGAAAAATTAGAGGAATATTTGGCAAGATTTTGTGAATAGCAGAACATAATTCTGGATGTATTTGGAGTACTATAGGTCATGACTGACCTTCTCATGAGACGTCTGTGGGCAGTTCTCAAACAACTTACAAGAAAATTTTAGGAATCACAATTAGCACTGGAAAGATGGTTAGCTTCAATTCTCTGATATTTAAAGAGGTTCTAGTTCCTTTCTAATTTACTTAAACTCTATTGAAATTGAGAGATTAATCAAATTCAAGGTGACATGAACCAAAATGATTATGTAGTCAGGCTTCTGCTGACATCACTGTGTTTCTGTAACATAAACTTTCCAGTCATTTTTCATCAAGCCTGTAGCTCCTTTTTGAGCTCAGGCATCCACTTTTGACTCCACTACGCCTCCAGGTGAATTGTTCTTACGACTGATGATGCTGTTTTATTATTACCTATCCCTGTTATTTTTTTTCTGTTAATTCAAACCAAACCTCCCACAGTTTGGGTTTCACTGCAAGAGTACTGAGCTCAGTTCAGCAGCAAGAGAGGAGACTATGCCTGACCTGTACTAACCTCCATAAGGGTTGAAAAAATTTGAGTTGTTAATTTACGATCACATTCTTAAATCAGTTGTATGATGGCCACTCTTAACTATTTCATGGCCTCTTTTAAAACCCCCTCTACTTTGTTGGCCTGAGAAGCAAGTTTATCATGGGATATGCATTTGCTAAGGACTGTTATCCTGATTTTCTGTAGTCATTATGTGAAGCTATATGGAGTTTGGTTAGAGGCTGGCTCATCTTTTATTGATCCCCAGGAGAAGCTGGTTGCTTAAGAAAACTGGGAAGTGGACAAGTTTTAGCCTTATCAAAATGTTCACAGTCTCATAAAAGAAATTAGCTAGTTAAGCTGATTATGGACTGACAAGAAAATATCAAGTCAACTTGAAAAACTCCCTGGTAAAAATGTGTCAGTTTCAGTTCACTTATTTAGTCAGGCTGTTATACTGACGTGTAAAACCTTTAATCCATTGATATCAACCAAGGTAGTGCCATCTACATTCTCCTGTCTGCTAACTACTTGTTTTCATTTAATGTATTAAGTATGTTTAGTGGTATTGTAGAAAGGCTAAAAAAGAGAGACTTGATATCATATACTGCAGTCCTTTCCACATAGTTGCATTAGGCAACAGAGACATGATTCTGTTATTCCTTTGCTTGGCAAAAGAGAGCAGACACATGACCCAGACACATGTCCAACAGACATGGTATTGTGTTGGTGCGTGGCAAAGGACAGAAGGTCAGGCCTGTGTGTGCAAATTCCCCACGCTAGGGGATTGAGTGCTCACTATGCACACTGTAATTAAATCTCTACCACACGCAGGCTGCAAAAATTGCCTTTCTTGAGAAAACAGACATAGGACAAAATTGTGATGCTGTCACCAGTCCATTTAAAAAGAACGATAGGCTTGTTCCTTGGTACCTGAGCACCTGTAAGAGATAAACAGGCAGGATCACAGAGTATGCACCCAATTTACTCTCTAGCTGATCCACAGGGACAGGAAGGTACATCATCATCAGTCAGAAAGCACATATGGGGACAGTATGCCTTTGCAACACCTTGTATGTAATTAATTTGTACTGTAGAGCAGAGCATGTAGCAATTACTGTCACCAGATGAATGTGGTTCATAAAATGAACCCTCTGGTTTGGTAGGGACTTTGGTCAGGGATTCACATCATACACAACAATGTCGCTATCTTTTTTTTGATATTTTCTTACAGACTCAAAAGGCCAAAACTTCTTGAATATTTGAAATCCACATAGTTACCACCATTATATTTCCACATTAAGATACACATTATCAAGAGCTTCTTTAAAATACACTTGCAAGTACAAAATACAGTTTTGCATATAATTTTGCATGTACTTAGTAATATATAAATGTAGAGTCAGTAATTACATATGCAAACATACAGAGCTGTGATCAGCACTAAGAGATGTCTGGAATGTGTCTGACACTAAATTGGTGGGCCAAGGAATTTTGAATTGGACTGATGTTATTATTCTTCCAATTATGTCCATCATCATTACCTGACGAATCTCATGTACAGGGTGTGTTTAACCATGATCTCTAGCTCCTATTCCACTTCCCGCTGGAAAGTTATTGCTCTCTGCAGCATTGGAAACACATTTATTTCTAGTTCAACTTCCTTTCTTATCCTTTTTTTATTATTATTTCTGTTAGATTTTGTGTTTATTTTTTTTTTAATTTCTGGGGTTTTTTATAAAACAATTCTTCAGAAGAAAACTAAATCCAGAGTTTCTGGATGTGTAGGCCTGTATTTAGACTTCTGTAATGAGATTTATGGTTTATAAACAAATAATTCGTCATCAAAGTTGTTGAGAACCCATAATTACCATCAACTTCAGTATGTATCTCGTTTCCACAAATCAAGAGCTGTGCAGGCTGGTTTTGAAAATATGCAGATCAGTGATGGTCTGTTTTTAAAACTATTTGTGAAACTAGTGGCAAGTTTAGAACTGAGGAATTCCTAGCTTCCAGGCCTATGAGTGATCCATTTATTATTATAGGTGGTTACAAAAACACAGATAATTTCCTTAAAATTCTATCTTGTTTTAACTGGAAATTCATTAGTCGTTTAAAGCATAAGGTTATTGTACACCTAGCCAATGGACCAAACCTTTTTTTTTAACAGCATAAGAAGCTACAAACCCAAAATCAGTCTTGCAGATTGGCTCCCTGGTACATGACTGTTTGTAAATTCTTGCATATATAATTTTTCATCACCGAAATGTTCTAGCAATATAAACCATTTGCTAATTTGCAAGAAAGACTCTTTGTATGTCAACGCTAAACAAAAGTGAAAGGAAACTGTTGATGAGGACAGTCTCAAAACACCTACCCATTGTGTAAACTTGCAAGGGAATGCAACTGGTTATTTAATATTTTCTTACAATGGCTAAAATATTTTTGACTTTGGAGAGAGATACTTAATGGTCAGAGTAGATGACTCTAAAGGGATTATCTTTCTTCAGCTCTGCTTTTTGCTTGCCTTTTTTGTTTTAGGTACCCTGAAGCTCATTATTCAGTTTTTGCTGTAACTGTTTCGTTGTGCTGCCCTCCTTCCACCACATCCTCTCTAGAACGATCTGCATGTTGCTGTTTGCTAAAGCTGTGTTAGATCAATTCTCTGTAAGGAGATGTTTCAGGTTTTCTTTTATTCAAAGCTTTGCAGGAGGAGGCATGGAAGCAAAGTCAGAAAAGTTAAGACTTTCTAACTTTAGTTCCTAGACGTGGCAAGATGAAAGCCTGCAGAAAATATTGCCTGAGACAATTATGTGAAGATGAAAAAGGAAAATATATTAGTTTGACACTGGGAAATGCTTTGAAAAGAGTCTTTTCCTGATGGTGTAAATTAGGGGGGTAGTATCCATTAACAATAGAACTCTTGCTAATGAAAAAGACTTCATATCTAGATTCCAAGCTTTATTTTGTTCCTGTTTTAACAGTCTGTGATGTCTGTAAGTACTTTACTGATATTCTCATATACTGAATGAAGCTGACATTCATTAACTAGTTTTTGGCTTCTGAGTATGCTTCGAGCTTAATTAATGTATTTAGGCAGTTAGGAGCTACATTTTCATGGAAATGAGAGTATAACCAGTGGAACACCTACTGATTGTTTTTTATGTATAAATAAAGACACACTTGGGAATGGACATGGTCAATGAAAAAATCCAAACAAAAAGTTTCTCTGTTTAGGGTAAAACAGAAAGAATACATAGGAAAATATGAATCATTGAAGAAGTTACTGGAAGAAATGTGACAATTATGGATGTTATAAGAAAGGGGTTTTGGTTATTTTCCTTTTTATGTCATCTTGATTAGATATTTCATTACTGTGATGCTTTTCCAGCTTGTAGCTAATTAGCTAGGGTTGATCAGAAGATATCAGAAAAATGCCTTGTACCGTATCACCATGTCATTGGAGGTAGCATAGGGCCAAAACTTGCCAAAAAGCTCCTGGAATCAGCCTGCAAAGGCTGAAAAACTTCCACTGAAAAGGACTAGGTATCAGACACAGCACAGAATTACAAAATGAAATTGCTGTACAGGGTGCATGGTACAGCAATATGCAAAAGGAATTGGAACCTATGCATGATGGTGACACACTGGTTTATGGGATGTTTATCACTAAAAGGGTTGTCAGAGCCTCTCACTAAAGGAAGGAAAGAAACAGAGCAGAGAGACCACACACAGAGCAAGCTGGCACAGGAACAGGGTCATTTCTCAAGCCTTTTCTCCACGTCCACTTCAGATTATTCATACTTCCATTTAATCTGTTGTTTGCTGCCTTGTATTAATGAATAATTTGCATTAATGAAGAGCTATTCAATGTCTAAAAATAAGCTAAGTTGGACAACCCTAAATAAGGGACAATAGTAGGGAAGCTTTTTCAGGAAAAGGGGTATTGTGCAAGGCAAGGTTGCTTTCTTTAATGAATGAATCTCAAAATTAGGATTTGCAGGCTCAAGCAATTTCACATCACAGGCTTAACTTGCTATGTAAACAATTTTTATATCAAAATATGTACCTTGAAATACATGAGACATTTCTGGGTGTCTGATGTACGGGTGAAATGCACCTCTTGATATAAATAATT
The DNA here is from genome assembly GCF_003945595.2 of Pipra filicauda. Lineage (NCBI taxonomy): Eukaryota > Metazoa > Chordata > Aves > Passeriformes > Pipridae > Pipra > Pipra filicauda. The sequence continues at coordinate 3,681,826 of NW_024104509.1, read as the reverse complement.
TGGAGAAGATATTCTATAAATAAATATGAGCAAGGAAACATTTCTGTTTTGCTGAGATGAAATAAAATTATTTTGAAAAATTTATTCTGATTCATGAAAAATATTTGGATCAAACTGATCCTGTTAAGTGAGAGGTGAAGGGGAAAGACTTTTTTGTCCTCAGAATAGAAGGGATTATTCACTTGCTGATTTATTTCCTTCTTCTCTCTGTCTCTCTCCTTTACTTATATTATCTGAGGCTAAATGACACAGTGCTGAGTGGTAAAAGCATAAAGGTTGGTAGTGACAGTGTTGCTGCCTCTGTTGATTCCATTAATCCTTGAGACTCCACACAGGTGGCCCTGAGGGTGTCCACTGCAGCCACCCAGCTCATTAGGTTTTTGATGCAAGTGCAGGACAGGCAGCATGAAGGTGCTGTGCCCTGACTTCTTATGCTCTCAAAGTCAGCTGCTCTGCAAGGAGGATTTGGGGTCATTACTTGGCTACTGAGGCAGCTATAGAACTTCACACCTACTAAACTGTCCAAGGGGAGCAGGGATTTTGGTGTCTCTCTCTCCTAACTGCATAACATAGGACTTCTACAGCAAAGAGGTCTCATTTCCACAGGAAGGGTACATCTCAGAGCAGCCAAAATTTTGGGGTCTGTCTCTTCTCCAACAAGAGTATTTGCTCATGGTGCCATATTCATATCACAAGTTTTATGATTCCTCCCAGTGATGTAACTTCAGCTGTGGTGTGATGCTGTGAAAGTCATTTATACAAATCAAGTAAGGAACCACTCAGGGAGACTTTGCATGGTCTGCCAATCGACTCCTGTCTGCATTGGGAGGACACTCTCTGTGAGTGAGAAAACATCTCTGGTTTTTAGCTGTTGGGTGCTAAAAATACAACAGTTTTATATCTCAGATCAGTGGTTCCACTGCTCTGCTATCACATGACCAAAAGGTTTTAGTAAAAGTTGTAAGAAGGAACATTTAGGGACCCGTAACAAATACTTAAGCAATTACATGAGACAGAAGGAAATGTTTTGGGGTTTTTTTTGTGTAGGTGCACAAAAAATAAGCTTGGATTCATAGCTCCAACCATACTTCAATAGCATTTGGCAGTTAAATATATGTGTTGATCAGAGTTTCCATAAATGATGCTAATAGGCAAGATGGTTTAATAATCTTAGGTGAGGATGTTCTATGGTATAATGACCTTTTTGTAAAATAAGTAACTGTCAGATTTATTTTCCTGCAGTCTATTAAATGTTTTGATAAAGTTGGGCCAACGTTTCGGTAACTGTTAAAAAACTATATAAAATGAAACCACTGAATTCTCATGATTCTACATAAAATCTTCTAAAACTGAAACTAAGCAAGTACAATTTCACGGTCACGTACATGCAGGTGTGATTGATGTGATGTGATGGTAGAAACTGGAGATCAGTCATTCAGTTTCTTCACTTGGCAAGACAAATACCTTGTTTTAGGTTGCAGAGAAGAAGTTTAAAACCAGCTTTGCCCTCTAGTTAGGGGTCACAAGTTGTGATACTGGAGCAGCATTTCAGCTTGGACAGTGATCTAGAACACCTTTAAAACAGGATTGTGAAATTGTGTGTGAGTGCACAGAAAACACAGATAGATAGAAGTTTACTGGGTTCAACGAAAAAATTACAACAAAACCCCTGTCTGCTACCTGAACAATTAAGTTTAGATTTCTTGCCCTTCCCTAGGTACGAAAGTAATGTCACTATTTTTAAAACTCTGTTTTATTAAAATCTAATGATTTTATGGTGGAGAAAACAGACCAGGGTTTACAGTTTCTGTAAGTCTTTGGTATTTAACCTGTCCTTTGGGTCCCTGAAAACATCCAGTGCCCTCAAATTCCTAGTGAGTTCATAAGATCTTTATCCTGTTACTAAAGTTTAGACAATCACATTAGGGAACACTACATGAACTTAGGCTAATCAGGTCCTGAAATGACTGTAAACTTCCCACAGATACAAAGAGCAGAGACTGTAGTCCTTAGGATATTAGATACAGCCCAGCCTCATTTTCATAAAGGTTAGGAAATGCCAGTACTTGGTTGCTGTTGACTGATCTGTGCTGATGCCACCCTGCAGGTTCTCCTGGCAGGCCCATTGCTGCTGCCCATCTGCTCCCCACTTCCCAGCCAGGTCTTCCCAGCTTCTGTGGATGGGCAGGAGGCTGGGGGAGGTGCCAGGCCTCGCTGATGTGCAGAAGTACAAAGCACTACCTTAATCCCCAAGGTAGTACTGGGGATGCTCATGCAATACAGAGAGAAGAAGTGTTATCTCTGGCCCTTTTTTGTTGCAGAGGATGGCAAGCACAGCAAGCCAGTTTATGCCCAGAGACATACACCCAGGGTCTTATCTTAATTATCCATAATCCTGTCAGCTGTCTTTAACTTTTTAGACATACACAGTAGAAAGAGCAGGTATGTAAACACAGGTGAATGAGAGGTTGTACTTGCACACCTCCTGTACAACAGGTACAGGAGGTGTGCTGTTTCCTGCTCTTTGAGTCCAAGCTAAAAACACAGACAAGATGGTGACCAGCAGGACTGAATTGCTCTGGTGCCAGTTGAGACAGATTACAAAGTACCCAGACAGGTTACAGGTGCAATCATAGGTTGCATGTTTTTAACTGACACATCTCCAGCAGATTACACCATTATCAGAAGTACTTAGGTGCTGACATCTGGGATTTGCATCTTAGGTGGGCAAAAGGGGTTAACCACATTGAAAAGATAAATTCAGTGTAAAACATCAGCTCTAGAGAACTTCATCTGTGTTCTTTGGTTTTAGGAAGACTTTTTACTTCATTTGAATTTTTGGTTCACCTGACTAGTTTGAGGTGTTTTCCACGATGATGATGACAACAATTGTTTTCAAAAACCAAACATAGCCTCAGGTTTTCTCCCCATCTATTTCTTACTATTTATTGCGGCCATTAAAGAGAACACTGCAATAAATAATGTTAGAGCAGAAGATGTGATTTGGACATTGGAGCACTCCTATCAGCACATAAGTTCAAGCACATTTTCAGTGCTGTACCATTGCCAGTTTACCCATGAGCCAGGTTACGTATGTCACTGTGTGATTACAAGCCTCTCTCATGGGGGGGGGGGGGGAAGAAAACGAGAGAGCATTTTCTGAAAATCTACAGTTTCATCCTCAGAATGAAAATAAGTTGTCTGTCTGCCAAGCAGAAGGATGGGTCTTATATCATATCAGTGAGCTGACCATGCTTTCTCTTCTCCTCTGTAGTCTAGCAGTACAAATTCATGTTCATTTGCACACAGGTGTTCAGTGTTCCCAGCAGTCAAGTGACAAGAGATTTGACTTTATTTCATTCCAGGATTTTTACTTTCCAATTTAATGTAGTAACTTCAGTCATTTCTTGAGCACAAAGGACTCCTATGGCTGTTTCCTGAGAAACCACTTGGATGGGAATGGGACAACATTTTCTGCTGTCTTTCTGCCAAGTCTCCTGTTTCAAAAATTAGCTTTTAGGATTTCCCATTAAAAAGCTGAAGAAGAAGAAAGAAAGATTGCCACAACAATTACAGCAGAAAATAATCCTTCCGCACCAACAGCTATGGAACTTCCTAGTTTAACTTTGCAATCTTGACCCTACTAGTCAGAGCTACGAATTAACCCCTACACTGCTTGACTGCTGTTGCCATTTATTATTCATGTTGCTGCATGGACGCTCCAGTCAGTGACTGAAGTCCTTTTGCTAAACACTGCACAAGTGTGAAGCATAAAGACAGCCCCTGACCTCACCTCAAGGGCCTGATAGTTGCAGAGTTTGATCAAACACCCCCTTTTGTGCTTCTGCTGAAATCTTCTCCTTATGTTGTCACATTTATGCTCCATCTAATAGCTAAATAGTAATTAATAATTAAATAAGGGAAAACTACTGAGGTTCTGTCGTGTCTGTTTTAACTCTGCACGAACCCAGTTAATTTATAGTTAAATCTCTTCTGCACTACACCACTGTAGCGATGGTACCCTATCATGTACTTACATAAAAGCCTGCAAGAAGAGAGGCTGTTAATGGGCTCCTATAGCACCTCTATATGATGGAAAGAACACAAACCTTGCATCCAAAGGTCTCTGGGCCCTCTTATACTTCTGGATTTGTTTCTGGGTTGACTTCAAATACTGCTGTGTGCACTATTACATTGTAAAAGCAGTGAAGTCTGGTCTTTATTCTTACTTTATTTGCAGGAAGAAAAAAGGCTTAAAAAAAAAGTCTTTGAAATTGCTTATGACAGCTTATCATGAACATCATTGTTATCCTGTCAGAGAAAATACAGTAGCTTTCATTCCAGTGGAAGAGTATCCGCACTGGACAGATTCTGATCTAAATTATATAGCATAGATACAGAGAAGTTCTTTAGTCTTCCTGATTTATTGTAGTACGACTGAGCTCAAAGTAGGTCTTACTATTTAATCTGCAGATTAATATTTTATTCATATTTAGAAATATTGCCAAAATGATCCAAGATATTAATAGAAAGAGAACAACACAATGAAGAAGTAGATTGTTTTCCAAACCTCCTTCCCAGAAATCTACTACAGACTGGCTGAAGATTACAGCAACATATGAAATAGTAATTGCTTCAGATGCCTTAGATGAAATCCACAGAATAAATGCATATTAAAAGATTCGGATCAGAAATGTAACAGGTCCATATAGAGATTTCTGAAGAGAAATGCCAGTGCCTATGTGAATTTTTAAGAACCTGCTACATTTGCAGTCATCCCAGAGAGGGACCCTCAGGAACTGTTCTTGCAGTGATGTTCCTGGGCTGAATGATGATCTGCAACAGAAAAGGGAAGCACCTGTTGTACACGGGAATTTGGTTTTCTCTGTTTCACTAAATGTTACTTTTCCCCATTCCACTTTCAAAGGCAGGGGATGGTCATATATGCAACTGCTGTGTATAGAAAATCACACCAAGATTAGATTGAAGGAGAACTCAATGTTGGACAATCAAGGACCCAAAGTTCAGAATTACCAGCTGTCAGTCTCTCCTGTGTAGTCCCTATGATAAATTTGTTAGGTGTATGCTTTTACAGTGGTTTCCACTTGGTCCCTGTCTTGCTTGTGAATAAACCACTACTCAGCTCATTAGCGGCTTTTCTGTATTCTCCTCCCTTTGCTGCATGGCTGGGGCATATTGGGGTGATTTCAGTGTGAAAGTCTTGCTCTGTTCTTAGGGCAGTTTTTCTTCCTGGGATTTTCTGAGGCGCACATCAAAATTTTGTGCCAGAACCAAAGAAAAATTGGAATTCGTGTTTTGACTTCAAAAGATTTTGTGCCTGCCTGCCAAACGCTGAGCTGGTTGGCTAGGTCCCCTGAATGACATGTGTCATGAGGTAGACATTGTACAAGACGATCCCTAAGGACAAATACAGAAAGAAGAACAAGGAGAGAAAGGGAGAAAGGACCAATGGGGAGAAAAGCAAGTCCTGTATCTCTGTGGGGCTTAGAATGCCCTAGTCAATATGAGCAGGTGATACCTCCCTACAGAAAAACTCCACATCTTCAACGACTTGTGATACCTTCCTCTTGCTTTGGGGAAAGAAGCCCTATTCACTCCTTTCTTTCACAGTATAGTCACTAAAAGAAGAAAGTGATGTACCTAACCTTTTATTGGAAGCAGTAGGAGTAGAAGGGGAACATGCATAGTCTGTTTCTTCTCTACCCAAGACAACAAAGGCATTGTCCTAGAAGGCTTACAAGTTTCCTCTGAGTTGGCAAAGGGATATTCTCTTTCCAAGTCATGGGAAATGAATTCAAAATGTCTCTCAGAGGAGGTCTGCAAACAAATGTTCATAATGGGAGATATTGAGAATATCATTAATAAATCTGGGTTGTCCTTTTGTTGATTCTGTTGATACCTTATGTAACTTTTCACTTTCTCACCCTCGGTGGCCTAATCTTTCTAGTCTTGCTCAAGAAGAAGTAGTACTTTACTTCCTCATGTATTCACAGAGATATGATGTGATGACTCCTGTGACTGGCGTGTTTGAATGGAAGGATACAGGCTCTTGGGAAGGACAGGTAGGGGAGATGAGGAGGGGTATCACCCGCTATATCAATGACCAGCTAGATACAGGGAGCTCTGCCTGGGTATTGATGAGGAGCCGATTGAAAGCTTATGGGTCAGGATTAAAAGGAGGGCAGGGACAGGTGGCATTATAGACCACTAGACAAGGAAGACGAGCAGATGAGTCCCTACATAGACCAATAGGATCTACTTCATGTTTACAAGCCCTGTGCTTCATGGGGGACTCCAACAACATTGATATCTATTGGAAGCAGATATCAAGCAGCACAGCAGGGAATTAAGCTACCCAGGAGGTTCCCGGAATGCCTTCACAACAATTTTCTTCTCTAAGTGGTAGAGAAGCCAACAAGGAGACTTGCTGTGCTGGACCTTGTTCTCACCAACAAGGAGGGGCTGGTGGGGGACGTGAAGCTCAAGGACAGCTGTGGTTGCAGTGACCATGAAATTGTGGAATTTGAGATCCTTAGGGCGGAAAGGAGGGAGCACAGCAAACTCACTGCCCTGTACTTCAGGAGAGCTGTCTTGGCCTCTGCTTGGTATAATGCCATGGAATAAAGCCCTGGAAGGAAAAAGGCCCCAGAAAACCTGACTAATATTCAAGGACCATCTCCTTCAAGCTCAAGAATGATGCATCTCAATGAAAGTAAGGCCAAAATGTCAGGAGGCCTGCATGGATGAACATGGAGCTCCAGGGCAAATTCAAACATAAAAAGGAAGCCTACAGAGAGTGGGAGCAGGGACAAATAGTCTGGAAGGAATACAGATGGATTGTCCAAGTATGCAGGGTTTAGATTAGGAAAGCTAAATCCCTGACCAGGGACGTCAAGTACACAAGAAAAGCTTCTATAGGTGCACCGGTGATAAAAGGAAGACTAAGGAAAATGTGGCCATTTCCCAAAGGAAAGAGGAGACCTGGTTAGCTAGGAGGTGGAGAAGGCTACGGTCCTCGATGACTTTTTCGCCTCTTTCTTCACCAATATGTTCTTCAGACACACCTCTCGAATTGCAGAAGGTGAAGGTACAGACTGAGAGAATTCTCACAGATTGAGAGAATTCTCCCACCCTGTAGGAGAAGATCTGGTTCAAGAACATCTAAGAAACATGAATGTTCATAAGTCCACAGGACCTGATGAGATGCATCCATGGAGCCTGAGACAACCTCAGGTTAAGCCACTATCCACAATATTTGAGAAGTTTTGTCAGTCCAGTGAGGATCCCACTGACTGGAAAAGTGAAAATATAACCCCCATTTTTAAGAAAACATGTGGAACTACAGGCCAGTCAGTCTCACCTCAGTGTCTGGCAAGATCATGGAGCAGAACTTAGGCTAAGACTCATGGAAAACAATCAGATTATTGGTGACAGCCAACACAGCTTTACTAATGGCAAATCATGCCTGACAAGTTTGTTGACTTTTTACTACAAGGTTATAGCATTGCCACATAAGGGAAGAGCAACTGACATCATTTACCTGGACTTGTGCAAAGCCTTTCCCACTGTCCCACACAACAGGTTATTTGGTGAGTGTCATGGTTTGAGAGCCTTAAAAATCTAATTCTCTAGTCAAAGCCCCCTCCCACATCTCAACCTAGTATAAAATGTTTTTTCCAGACAACCACACGAGACTTAGAATGGGGGAAAGGGAATATATTACAATGACTGTACACATAAATATTATAATACATTACACACATAATCTCAACTATCTCTACCATGACAAATCAGTATTTATAATGGATCAGATCTCTTCTCCCCTCCAAATAAAAGTCCAGGAGGGAAGAAGGAAAGATCCTTTCCAGCCTCAGAGCAGCAGTTTCTCTCTAGGGCAGCAGCTTATCTTCTTCCCATGCAGTAGCAGCCGTGGCTGGATCTCTGCCAGCACACACGAGGGGGACTCCAAGCCCCCCTCGACCACTCGTTTCAAGCGAGGGTCTTCTTCCATAGGCTGTGTTCACCAGGACAAGGGTCACTTCACTACGTCATATCACGAAGCTCCGGGGTCTCCGTGACAGTCCTTATCTTTAGGGGATTCAAGCCCCTTTGCAGAGCTCCTGTACTCTGCCTCAAGCTGCCAGCTTGGCAGCAATGGCGAGGGGGAGACAAGGCCACCCCCTCTGCAGTCTTCTCCATCCTGGTCTAGCTTTCCAGGGTGCTTTGAGCTTTTCAGCTCTTCTCTCTCTCTGGTGCTGCATGTTGCATTTTAGGATTTCCATCCAGTAGGAGTCCACCACCCCAACTTAAGAGGGGTCTCAAAAGGGTTTTGGGGAGTCTGGTTTAGTTCTTACCCCCAAAACTCTGTGTAGGGTTTAGTCCTGCTCTCTCTCTCTCTTCATTAGACATCTCTGTGTCTCTCCTACCTGGCTGTAATGCCTCTGCCGCTTCTTATCTTTTCTGGCTCCCTGCCACCGTTTCTGGATGCCGCTTCTGCCGCTGCTCTGTCTCTGCTCACTCATGGTAGAGAAAACGTTTTTAGCTTTGAGCCACAGGTACTTAGCCCAGCGTTACGCTGTTCCAAGTCCCTGCAGCCCCCCCCCAGCCAGGGGCTGGGGGGCCCCAGAGGCCCCAAGGGGCTCCGAGCCCCTTTCCTCGTGGCCTCAGAACATGGCTACCACTTCTATCAACTAACTACAACTAATCTTCTCTTCTGTTTGCTTGTGGTATGTTTATATTTTGCAGAAGCGCTCATTGTATAAAACTTCAAAACTTCCAGGGTTTCCACCCCCTGGGGTTTCACCACTTTATAACTGCAAGGGGAAAACTGTTTTCCCCCTACCACAGTGAGAAGCTCACCATGTCTCAGCAGTGTGTGCTTGCAGCCCAGAAAGTCAACCATTACTGAGCTGCATCAAAGCAGAGTGTCAGCAAGTCAAGGAAGGTGATTCTCCCCTTCTATTCCATTCTTGTAAGATCCCATTTGGAGTACTGTATCCAGCTCTAGGGCTCCTGACATAAGAAGGACATGGACCTGCTGAAGAGAGTTCACACAAGGATCACAAAAATTGTCGGAAGGATGGAGCACCTCTCCTGTGAAGACAGATGAAGCATGTTCAGCATGTTCAGCATGGAGAAGTCTCCAGGGAGAACTTAAAGCAGCCTTCCAGTACTGAAGGGGGCTACAAGGGAATGGAAGAGGGACTTTTTATGAGGGCGTGTAATGACAGGACAATGGAGAACGGCTCTAAACTGCAAGAGGGTAGGCTTAGATAGAATGAGGAAGAAATTCTTTACTGTGAGGGTGGTGAGGCACTGGAACAGGTTGCCCCAATAAGTTGTGGATGCCCCACCCCTGGAAGTGTTTAAGGCCAGGTTGGATAGGGGTCTAAGTAATCTGGCCTAGCCGAAAGTGTTCCTGCCCATGGCTGGAGGCTGGAACTAGATGGTCTTTGGGATGTCTTCCAACCCAAACTATTCTGTGACTTTATGCTTAATCGTGCCAAAATGGTGCAAGTAGGAAAGACAAAGTAAAGGTCCTGTGTAGAAAAATTTTCTGAAAACAACTGATTATTCTGGGAGAGTGAATTATTATTTTTCACTATCTTGTCAATTTTTTGCCTTTGAAAGGACTTATAAGCATAAGGCCAAATCACTGATGAGTCATTTGTGAACAAAGATGTTCTGCAGTGTTGCTCTGAACATACAATTATTTGCAAATATACATGCTTCCCTGCAGACGATTAGTCTGAGAATCAAGGGCTGAGATCACAAATTTCCTTCAAGCTTGCATTCAACGTTTTTCAACCAGTGATTCCACTATGCTTTTCAGAACAAAACTGCATTGCGTGTTTTTAAATCACAAAATAGTGCTACTAGCAGCAACTCAGACTCTGAACGTCATGTAAGAAAAGGAAAAGTTGCTCCCCGAGTCACAGTGTCTTACAATAAGAAACCTTGCAGATGAGTTTATAAGCCCGAGGAAGAAGAAGAATGAAAGACAAAGGCCAACAGTAGTAGTAGCTGATGTTTTTCCAAGGCAACACCTTCAAGAATTAATTCCCTCTTTAATTCTTACTCCTTTCCACCATTCTTCTTGTCACTGATGTGACTAACACAAATGTGTTGCTATGCCACATTTACAAACATGACATCAGAGCACATCATAAAAGGGAAAAATATTTTTTTAGGTAAAAATCAAAAAGGAGCCACATTAAAAAGTAGAATGGTAAGACCTCCCACTACAAGGTTAAAAGTCCATTTCAAAGTCTCGTTATAAATTGTGCTTTACTGTGCTGCTCCCCTTCATTGTGTGAGTCGTTTGCAGCATGGCAAGCTTCCAAAGCTATTTTTCAGATGCTTCACAGCAGATGTGATAATTACAAGATGCACCATCATAGGATTTTGGCATTTATCTCTTATCCTTAATTTCAATTTTACTACCTTTCCTTTAAAGAATGGATTGAGACAATAAACTGCCAAATTCTGTATCTTATGAGGCAACCAACATCATGAAAGAAAATCATTTAAATTTTCAGTCAAATGGACAGAAATGAAAAATTCATCACAATTCCAATAGAAGCATTTAAAGGTTCCCAAGCAGGATTTCTTTTCACCTCCTTCCATTCTTTGTAATTTTGGTAGTAACACTAAACTAGACCTTGTAGAGAATTTTCATGTCCAAAATTAGATCAGGGTAATAATAGGATTCTACAGAAATTCAAGGTTGTTTCTCTTCATCTTTGCCTTGGTGCTTTTAGGAACTTCCTTTCCCCAAATAATCAGACTATGTGGCATGATTCATTCTTGCTGGTAAGAAATAAGAATGTTATGACACTTGCTAATCAGGAGGGGAAAAGGTGGGAAACAGTCACTCATCTGCTCTCAAAGAAGGATTCCTGTATCTGAGGATCTAAATATTAATAAATCAAAACTGGAATTGACAATTAGAGTAGACAGTCTGTGGACAAAGCAGCAGATGTGGCTATTCTTTTTAGGTAAAAAAAGAGGATCTTGAGCAAAGGCACTGTGCTTCTCCCTCAACCTCAGCCCCCCATCAGAATATGACATTGTGAACACACACACACACACACACACACACACACACACACACACACACACACACACACACACGCATTCATCATTACAGACGCAAATTTGTCAAGTGGTAGCAAAAGAAAATGCAACCTGCAAAGTACAGGGAGAAGTGGAGGGAAGGACATATGGTGATGTTTTCCTGTGCTTGATATTGTCTTGACATGAAAGACAACTCTGCAGGAGGATTTGCAATGCCCATCAACATGCAAAAGGCAGCTTTCAGCTAAGCAGTTCTGATAGCATTCAGTGGCTAACAGGCATGGAGAAGTGTAGGCCACCTGGGGTCACTGGATAATTAAATACAATCCTGGTTTTCTCTCCTTCACTGTGGAAAAAATACCAACAAAACACAACAGAAAACAAAACAAAACTGATGAGCCCTGACCTCAGAAAACCAAACAGATTCAAAGCTGTTTGTCATGTAATCAGTTACTTCTGATTAAGTTTTTATAATCACACATAGGAGCTCTCACATCAGTTTGATATCTCTGTGCGAGATGTCATAGGATAATAGAAGAGCTGGTGGCAAAAGTTAAGGAAATGAAGTAGTGGGAGGGGAAATCCTGTTTCCACATGAACTGTTGAAACCACTTGCTCCAGCTGCTCTTGTTGAATTATTTTGCATCAGAGCTGTTTCAGGGTTGCAAAATATTCAGGTGTTAAAAAAGCACCAAGTATTTGCTGGGCCAAAGGTGATGTTTATGCCAGTCAGCACACTGGGACAGCACACAGCAAACCAGGTTTCCCTGCAGTCACAAGAACTGTGAAGGCTTCTGGGTACCATAGGGTGCAAAGCTGGGTGAGGGTTTTTAATGAGCTGCACCCAAGTAAAAACCAACATATGTTTTGTTTTGTCTAACTGCAGCATGGCTCAGGTATGAAGCAGATTTCAACATATGAAAGCTTGGTTTTGAAATTAACCCCCCGTCAAGTATCTGAAGCTTTATTCTTACACAAGAGTTTAAATTTGGAACCAAGGATTTTTATGCAGGTAGAATTTTGTATATCTAAACACTATGCAACCAAACTGATTCCATTAACTTTGCTTTATAATTGTAGAGATTTCAGGATTTTGAAAGTCACAGCTCTTGGAAAGACTCTCTTTTTGTTTCTTTTTTAAGCTACATAAGAATACTTGGTAAAATCACTACTAATACTACTGCTACTAGTAATAATAATAATAATAATGAGCACTTATATAAAATTTTCATTTTTTCGTCTTGAATACAACTTATAAGCACTGCCTATGAAGTGGGAGCAAGTGCTATTTTTTCCATTTTACGAACTAAGAAGCTGAGGTAAAAACTAAAATTTCACTATTTTACCTCTAGTATAAAACCTTAGTTGCTGAAAATATTTTACCTTGCTTTCCTCTGTTGTTTCCACTAATTCAGCTCCAATGTATCAGAATCACTGCTAGTGAAGTTTTCAAGCTAGCAAACCAGCATTGCTATATCCTACTCAAGTTTTTGATCCTTCTTTGCTGATTTCAAACATGTTGATTATTACCTTTCCCTTTTGTTAACCTGTAATGCGTTCAGCAGTTTCCAGCAGCAAAAGAACTTTCACTTCTGTATATCCTTTGGCCTAGAAAGCATTTCTGACTATTACTGATGTTGCTCTGCAAATTATTGAACCTGAGGGCTCACTCATAAGTTACATGCTGTCTTCTGCACAAATGCTTACCAAAAAGACAATTCTTTTTAGGAGAAACTGCACTGTACAATTTAAGTACTGTTTAGGAAGAACACCTCTTTTACTTGAGTTAAGGATTTATTTAATGTAGCTTGGTGTTTCTCATTGGAACTCATAGCAGACATACATGAGACAAAATGCCCTTTACACACTTGCATTTTAAACAGGCCTAAATTCAAAACTTAGGTGAAAAGATATTTTCATCTTGCTTTGTTTGTATTTCTGCATTTCTCTCTTCTTTTAATATTTCAATCTAAAATTGTGTATTGGATTTTGAAAAGATTCAGGGGATCGTGTTAGCATGACATATATCTGACAATGTAAAAAAAGTGTTTCACCGTAAATTTTTGCCTTGAATCAAAATCTACAGTACTTACTGGAAATGTTTCTGGTGATTCGGAGACTTTCTTCAGACATTCCTTAGCAAATGCCTGAGTATTTTGCTGTGGGGTGGGTGACTGGCTTAATTGTCACCAACTTGTTTTAGAGCTGGTAATTCTGTATTATTCAGGCTATATTTTGTTTTATGAAATACCAATATTAATGATACATATTTCCCCTTGAGAAAAAAATTTAAGACAGATTATGTGCTAAAACATGTAATACCATGGAAAAAAGAGGATGCTGTTTGGAGTATAAACAACACAGGCATATCATCATTTCATCAAGAGATGCCTTGTTTTTCCTCATCCGTTTCCCCTCCTGTAGTACTGTACTTCATGAAATTATATGAAATACCCCATAAGTTACTGGTCTGCAAAAGCAAATTAGACCGTGAAATGTTACAACATACTGCATTATAACAGCTAATACATTTTACAATCATTCGTTTATTTCATTGTTCAAGTGAATATTTGCCTCCGGCTCAGAGTCACTCTTCAGCCAGTAGTATCCTTTGGCAGTCTAAGACAAAAACAGTCATCTTGGCAAGGGAAACTTATTCCATCACTCATAAATTGCAAACTGCTCTGCTTGCTGCACACTCTGCATAATCCGGCCTGAAGTCCCTGCTGCAACTGGAGTACACAGCTTAAGCTGAAGAGACCGTACAACTGCATGGAGAGTAAAAGACGTCCTTGGAGCCCCAGTGAACAGGGTGAAGACTGAGACATTGATTAACCAATCTGGTTTTGCATCTCCGCAACAATGCTTACTGTTCCATGCTGACCAGGAGGACGGCAACGTGTGTTCAACATCAACACAGTGGAGTGTTTCACTGACCGCTCTAGTTTTCTAATTAAAGAAAATAACTACGATTTTTATTTCCTCTGCAATGCTCTAAAAGTTATTTGGCCTCTTTAACAATGTAAATTAGAATTATTTCATTTTTCTTTTGCTTTCTCTGTCTGCAGCACAGAACCACGCCTTTCATATCAGGATGTCAGGGATTGTGACAGTGAGTATTTTGTGACAGAGCATATTAATGCCTCTCTATTCAACACAAGCATATAGCTTAAGGAGAAAGTATTTTTTTCTATATTTTCTGACAGCCTTTTTTGAGAAAGAAGTCTATGAATCATTCATTTTTTGGTGTCTGAAACACCCCACAATTATTAAGACTCTACAGAACTAGAAAGAGTAACACAAAACATACCCAGCAGCCATTAGCTATTAAAGTCCTGATTAGATATGACTTTTGTCAATCTGTCTCATTCCCCTTTGTAATCACATAAATTATAAGTTTTATTTATTAGGAAATTATTTTTATTTAGTTTTAAACTGGCTGAGAATTCAGATTTGTGTTTAGATATGTGCATGGGAATTTCTCTCACCATACCTGGGGCTTTCTTCTTCCCTCCCTCATGTACTGGAAGTCTGTTGAGTGTAAAAATTTATTGTAAACTTTCTGAAAAAAAATTCAAGAAAGAAAAAGAAGGTACTGTTGAAAACAAGTCCAATAGGATATCATTGAACTTGAATGAAAATGTGATATGCAGTATAGTGCCATATGCAGATACCCTTACTCTTTAACTAAACAGGAGCTGTCATATCTGCAAATCCTATGAAATTAATTGTCAGTTTGCTTGGAATTAGTTAATTCTGTATAAATTCCCTGCAATCTGTGGTTTGCAGAAGATGGGGTTTATGTCCGATACAGATCACAATTAACTATATAATCCCCCTAGGTACAATTTTTCCAACATCTGGTGCTATGACAGCTGGGATCCTATTGGGATCCATGTAAAAACTACTAAGTAAATTAAGAACAATAGGCCTCCAGATTAAACAGAAGATGCTCTTTGGTTCAGTTACACAAATAATTAAACAATAGAAAAGTGATAAAACCAACATCCGCCACTTTTAGTCTAGCATAGCCACATAGGCTGCTAATTGTATCATAAACAGTATGACCTCATAACATTACAAAGACTACGTTTTTGTTAACCAGAAAAGAAAATGTCATGATGTCTCCCATTAATTTTAAGACACAAGTCTTACCATGATTACATTTGCAGGAGCTCAGCTTCCCCAGTAAGGCCAGCATTCTCAGAAAACCCAGACATCTTAATGAATCCTGAATTTTCCATAAGCATTCAGTGCATAGTGCTGCTATTGCACGATATTTGTGGCATTTTTTTCAAAAGAGCTCAGTATTTAACATGACGAGGAAATGATTTCATGAATGCTGAGCTATTTTGAAAATCCTGGATGCGAAGTAAAATTTTCAGAAATGCCTAAGACATTGTTTCAGAAGCTAAAACACAATCTCAAATATACAAGAAGTTACTGTGAATAAACAAATCAAGCCTTACAGAATAATAAATTGTCTGCATGTACTCTGCTAGCTCTTTCTCACCTAAGCCAATTTAAGGTGCTATTATTCAATAATGCCTGAGAGAGCATTTAGGACAGCACAAGCACCTCATTAACCCATTCACTGACTAATAAAAAAGGCATATAAAAATGACAAGACATCCTCAAACACTCATAAGCCTTCAATTTCTATTGAAAGCAGAAAAGTAGATATTTTTGAAAGGAGAAAGAGGCTCCTTATCTGCGGGTACTTTAGATACTTAAAACAATTTTAAAATGTGGTTCTAAAGCACATTTGACCAATAGTATATACATTCTTCTTCTACATTCTTCTACAAGCATGTATTTGTTAAACAAGGGTGAATAACTAAAAAACTTTTAGCTAATTCAATCATATTACTTCTTTTCTGCTCAGATGTTGTCTACAAGGAGTTACGTTCACAAAAGCAAGTAAATACATATGCTCATGAGTTCCATGAATCATTTTCCAATCTAGAGTCCATTCAGCAATAGTTCACTGCAAATATTCAGAAATTAAGACTTGTTACTTAGTTAGATAAATTACATAATATTGTTTCTTTTTTGCCTGAATGGATGACTTGGATAAGTAAACTGCAACAGGAAGATTTTCAAAGTGCAATCTGAGTATAAAATCTGACATTTGGAATTACAGATGCGATTAGAAACTTGCTGAGAGTTATGTGTGTGGGTATATTCCAGTAACGGGCTCATGTATGCACATGCACATGTCTCCATGACCAGCTCTTTGGCTGGTATAAATCAGAGTTCCTCTGTTGAGAGCTGAGAATCTGGTTTGTATGTATAAATCCACTTCTCAGAGCTACGTAAATCAAGTCAACTTGTATATGCATCTTCTTCAAAGCGCTGCAAGGAGTGCATTGCGGATTTTAATGGTTGATGGACAGTGTGCAGCAAAGCAAGTAGATCCCCATGTATCCCTGTGGCAGTATTCACACTAAAGTAATAGTAATTAACGAATAATTAAAGCTATTCACATATATCCTAGTCCTAGCTCTTAGCCCAGCCGTAGCCAGCTTCTAAGCCTGAGAATAGCACTGCTTCAGGGAAGACACAAGTGATTTATTTTCTTAAGGGTACTTACTAGAGCATCCACAAGTGATACACCCCATTGCCCCTTGATCAACTTCCTAATTACCTAAAAGAGACTGGTGCAGCTGCACACTCCACACCTGATTCTGATTTTGCTTACTCTCAAGCAGGAACTGCTAAGAATACATCAGAATTTCAGAAGTCTAAACTGGATATAAATAATGATCATAATCTCCTCTGTGAAAACTTAATAGAGATCCAGATTGGCCTGTGCTCTGCCAGGGCATTAGTCAGTTTGAAAATGATGATAATGCAGCTTTAGTCAGCTGCACTTCTTTGGTCTGTATTTCTTTCCCTTAATGGAGTCAGCACACTAATGCAGATGACGTAAGACAGTGTAGACTGAGTCACTGGTTCTCTTACCGTATTTGTCCATCAACTGATCTACCATTTGGGGGATGCCACTTCACCTTTTAGAGCTTACTCATGTGTTAAGGGTATGTATTAATATTTATTTCCCTTGAGAAGTCTCTCTGAGACCCGTAAGGACCAGCAAGAAGAATCCAGTATCACTGTTGTTGCTTCAGGGTGTTAGATTTATATAGTACAAAAGTTACCAGAGTGGCATGCTGATAAACATTGTGGCACAGAGTGGCTCAATTAAGATGCTTACAATGTTGACAAAATTGTGCATCCTTATGTTACCTGCAAAGCAATCTACAGTGTAAGTTACAGTTCTCTATTTGGTATCTTGTAACATACACGTCTCAGTATGAGAAATTTTGAAACAATCGTGTTGATGAAAATTTCAACAAAAGCTCCCATACACTTCTGTGCTTAGCTGGCTGCATAACCTATATACCTGTTGAGCTATATCTCTGGGAAATTTACTCAGTGGAAATAAAGCCAAAACACTTTTTCCTAACCAAAAGGCAGGCACCACAGCTTGTTAAGTGAGTAAAATTTCTGAAGGTAGAAAATTCTTTCTTGTGAGAGAAATACAAGTATCTCAAGCAATATGGGCAGATCTAATTTCAGCCCTAGATCATTTTCAAAATTTAGCCATGGGAGGAATTTGCAACCACCATTAAAATACAAGAGTAAATCAGAAAAATTGCTCCTCTGTGTGTATAATTGAAGGGACAATTAAAATAATTAGAGAAAGAGGTGTACAGAGAGCTGTTCATAACTCAATTTTTTATCTCTCAAAGTCCTTTGAAAAATGTAGCCCTAGCAGGATTTTCTGAAAATGACAACGTATTTCTCCTTAAAATATACCAAACTATACTGTCTAGCATTCTACATGTGAAATAAAGGCAGGTTTGAGTGCCAATACTCTAAGACAGAAATATTATACCTGTGAAATAAGTGATAATGTGTGCGACATGACAGCAAGACCCCAAGTGCCTGGGAGAAGTCCTCTCTGGCAAGAATCTTTTACCTGTAACCAGAGAGAACTGAACTCTGTGAGAGGGAGAGATACAGTTCAGGGATAGTCCAAATGTATTTGATGGTAAAATTGTAGTGAGAGTCTCCAAGTCCTGAGTAATTTTTTTCTGGCAAAACTTCATTTTAGAATTGTGAAACCATGTACAGGATTGCATGTCTCCAAAAGAAGTTGCAAAAATTGAGTGTGGAAGCCTTGGTATGGATACCTGATCAGTTACCTCAAGGAATAATAGATTTTAGCAATAACATAGAGGATAAAGTCCTTTCTGGAGGTCTCTTGACAGGCTTATTCATTCTGCTGGCTTTATTTACTTCTCTGTTCCTCTAGTTTATGCTTCAATCCTTAAAGTTACTCCAACATAAAACTTGAGTTAGGTGTGAATCGTCTCTTATGATTCTGTAATGCTTTCAACTCAGTTGTGGCTGCTAAATCTTGCTGTGGCTGACTCACTATTGACTTTGCCCAAACATTCCTTTTAAATTATTTGAACTATATATATTTTACAGCAATTAAGGAAATAAGAATTGAGAATCTAGCAGAACAACATAGTGGACCTCTATAATCAGGATGACAGTTTGTGTGGTACATTTTTTTTCTGTGTTTACTGGTATACATAAATTATTAGCCTTTGCAGATCTCCTTTTACTGTGATGGATATAGAAGAAATTATAATGATCTAATAATTCTCATACTGCAAGGCAGTTATGTGTAGCTTTTGAAAATTTATTCAACTAAAATTATATAGACGGGACCTCAAAGTTATCAATGCTGACCACCCATGACTCCCACTGAAACTCATAGAAGTTAAGGGTGCTCATCACTTCTGAAAGTAGGCTAGTAATATATTCATGACAAGCTTTGTGTATACAAGCCATCCTGTGATTAGCTGCACTAATTAGGTCTGATTTCAGGAAGACTGTGTTCATACTTGCCTGCCCTGAAATAACTCCCAATCCTTCCACCATGGCCCTCTCTCACCTCTATAACCTCAGTTCCCCTTGCTCTGTTCCTAGAGCTGCCTTGACCCATGCTTCCACCTCTTCGCTTATGTACGCCCTGCCCCAATCCCTCCTTAATATTTCTTGCTTCTCCTACACCTCCCCTCGGGCACCATACACTTACTTCTTACCTCCTTTCCAGTTCTCTCCTATGCCAACTGAAAAAAAGCCTGATTCATCATTTGATGATGGGCCTGAAGTCATTTGGCCATGTTGGCTGGCCAGCTGGCAAGCAAAAGTGAGCAGGTAATTGTTTGATTTGTGCTGAAACCCTCCCCTCATTAGGAGTACTTATTTAGTTCTCTTTTCCTGTCTAGCTGCCAGTTTTCATGAAACCTGGAGAAACAGAATATATCTAACCTCTCTGTTAAATTGAGTTGAAATAAGCCAACAGAATCAGAAGTTATTTGAGGGCAGGATAAAAAAAAAAAAAATGGGCAAGTGGTACTGTTACGCAAGTCTTATTTCCTTAGGAAGTCAGGCTAGTAAAACAGATAGGCAGCTGTTCACTGTGCTTTCCTTCTCATGACCTTTCCTGTCTCCTTGGATCCCTGTTCCACAATTTCATCCACATTGGAAGACCCATTTGCCCATTTAGTATCTCAGTTACACCAGTGCAGCTACATACAGACATCACCTATGGACTGTAGACTATAGGAGCTTTAATTTCCTTTGGGCAAGCCATTTGTTTTGGATGAGCACCTTTCTGTGACAGTGACTGTTCATGATCCACCTTGATACTGCTAATAACTTAGAGACCAAATACCTCATGCACTAAAAGCTTCCATCATCTTCTTCCTTGATACTGCACAAACTACTGGGAATCTAATCCATTAACAATAACTTTACTGTTAGTATTATTATTCTATGGTGTGCTTAGAGTTGCAAGCGATGTGGGGGCTTTTTGTTTTCTTCTTAGATAGCAAAATAAATATTTTTGTTGCTTTCTTCTATTACAAAGAAATTCTATTGCAAAAAAAATGAACATTTTTTTTCTTCTCCCAGGAGCTTTTGCAGGTATCCATAGAGATGTGTCATAAGCTGAGCGGTGGTTTTTCCTCCTTGTATGGGAGCTGTGGACATGAGATAGCTGTTGATCCTCAGAATTGCCAGAGCAGTGTAAAAGTCTGTGGGAGAAAGCCTGTGTAAAGGCTGGCCAGTTGTAAACATGGATGTGCTTGTTTCCCTAGGGCAGCTGCACTAATATGGTTGGCACAGCAGAACTGAATTTTTTCATGAGTAGTAAAATAGAGTTCATTGGTGGTCCTGTGGCTTATTCCACAAAAGGAAGGACTTTTGTCCTACTGTAGACAAATTCCATACCGAGCAATTTGTGGAAAATTAATGCAGTATGGTTTTCTTCACTTCTTGCCTACAGAAGTTGGAACTTTCTTTTAGCCTCATCTAAAACCAGTGAAGTGAACTGGGTTTAGAACAGACCCTCCAGGGACTAATGCATGCTGCTCGTGAGACCAGCTCTAGCTGAGTACAAAACTCACATTAATACCATCAGCGCATCCTAAATATAGCACATGTGTATAGCAAGAGGATTTTAGTTACCACAGATTGTTCTGATCACAACTCCATATCACACTTGAAGTGATATCAGTTGTGCCACCTCTGAGAAGATATTGTTTTGCACAGACTTGCTTATCCACTACCCCTTTCACCACACCTAAGGGCACTGGCATGTCTCAACTACAGCCACTGCACACAAGCAGCTCATGCTAAACCCCAGTGAAGCAAAGTACAGAAGAGGTATTGTGGCACAGTTAAAGGCTTCCCCTACCTGACTTCCCAGCTTTGAGCCTGTTGGCCTGAAGACATATATGGAAAGAGCAGAAGCAATTCCAGCTACAAGTTCAAGGAGATGCCACTGTCACCCTTGGTGTTTCATCTCTCCAGGTGGATACAGAACCCATCAGGAATGGCTGGGCACTTGGTCTTCAGCATGCTTTTCTCTCAGCCCAGGCACTGATGCACAGAATGGTTAGTTGATCAGGTCTCTCCAGCAGTAAAGGCTAAGCAAATTTTGCTGACATGCAAGTGGAAAACAAATAACTTCCCTGGACAGGTCCTCATTTTGTCCAGATTTAATTTTTTCTCTGAGGGAACTGAGACAAGCCCTCTACCAGACTGAATGGATTTTGCCTTTCCCTGAGCTGTGAACTTAGAGGATGATGCAGGGATGGCAGATGGAAAAGTCATCACCACCTCTTTTCCTCCTCCATGGGCCTTGTTTTTGAAGTCTCAGCAGCTTGTTACTTGGCTCCATCCAGAAGCAGCTCAGTCCTGCCATTGCTAAATGCTCCTCCTGAGAGGGGAAAAGAATGTCCGGTGGTGAGGGAAGGATGTTCAGCAGCCATTGTGCAAGCACCAAGGCCATTGCTACTCCTTATTGTGGTAGTCCCTGTCCCACAGTTGTCTCCCAGGGGATGTCCCATCTGCACTGCCTGCACAGTCTACCCATGGCCAGAACTGGACTTAGTGGCAGCCCATTTCACTGGAGCCAGGTTCGGTTGCTTTTGACCACAGAGCTGGGGCAGCAACTAAAAATGATAATATAAGAGGATGCCTCCTTCTGATGCAGATACAGCTTTCTCTAATTGCTGAGGTAATGCAACAGCTTCTAGCCCGACCCAGCACACACACCCATGGTTTCTGACCATCCTGTTCAGCCACATTCCCCTCGGAAGTGTACCAAATCTTATGGTAGGTGTGGATGGTTGTCTGCTGAGTACAGCAGGGGATGAGAGCTGTTCTGCTCCTTGCACTTTTGCTTAGCTCATTCTACATTCTGTCACCTCTGAAGGTGGAAATCAGTATCTGGTTTCACACATGCAGCAAAAAAGTCTGATTTTTTCTATAGAGAGACAGCTCTTCAGTATGGCAATTTAGAGCACTATTAAACCACTCCTTGGAAAGGTCTGCCTCTTAACTGAGAGAAGGCAAGTCTGGGCTACAGAAGAACTTAAAATCTATAAGATCCATAAGATTATCCCAAGTATGTATTGTCTCAGACCCCAAAACCTCTTGCTGTGCTTCTACAGAACAGGAATGCAGCCATGAAGCTTAGATGTGAGTCACAGAAAACTAAACTGATGATAAACTCAAAGACAAGAGATAGTCTCGTGCCCTACAATCAGTTTATAGACAAACTCAGGCAAACCAAGGAGATCATCTTCCTTGAGTTGCCTAAACTAATGAGAATCCCACACTTTTGGAAAGACCCTACAAAAGACTTATGACATGATCCATAAAGACCTGGTTCTATCTAGTGTATCTTTTTCATGCTTTATTTCCATGTAATCTCAATGAAGAGGGTCTTATATGATGCAGTTACCGCTTCTGTGGAAAATCTCTTTGCAAAAGGAGACTTACACAACTGTCCTGAGAAATAAGGATGGTGGAGAAAGCTATACATATACTACTATGTACTCAGGCATCCTGTATCATCAACAGTGCTGGGTATTACAAGCATAAGTTAAAGGAACCATAAACAGACCTGTAGTTAATACTAATTTCAGTTATTAACCTTCAATTGATTCTATTTTATCCCAGCTAATACTTGAGAAATTTTGCAAAATAAAATCAAATAACATCACTTGACTTACATGTTTGTACAGTGTATTATAACTAAATTATAGAGAACCTTTTGTAATTATCTGAATTATGCTGGAGCCCTTTTTCTTTCTCAGAGGTGAGTGCAATAATGGAAGAGGAAGAGGCAGGGTTGTACTTCCCAGAGCTTCTTGTCTTGGCCAGCACCAGGTGACATTTGTGACCAAGCACAAGGAGAAATTTTCAAGAAGGAATTTGACTTAGCCGTGGCAGTCCCACAAGCCAGAGGGACTCTAGGGATCCTTGAGCGCACAACAATCTGGCAGTTGTGTACTCTGAATATTTATAAATTACTTTTATGAATAACAGTGCTGATGGTGTTTTACCATATTTCTGGCTTTTCCTAACTTCTCCCCAGGTCTCTCTGTAATTGGCTAGAGTGCCTTCCAATAAGGGGACCTTCAAAGTTGAGGCATGGCCTTCTTTTTCTCCAGCCATGAGGGTGAAGGCCTGGTGATGCTTTTCAAAGTGTTTGGATGGAGGCTCTCCATACATGGGTGTTGTCTCTGATGTGTGCTGGACTGAATTCTAAACTCTTTTTTTTCCTAGCTTTCCCCAGTAGCAATTCCTCTTAACACAGATGATTGTCTACAGAGTTAGCTCCCAGGTTCAAAAGATTTTATTACAATAGTTGTATCTTGACTAAAATAGTTCACCTACTAATTCCACAGTCTAGAGATCCTACATGTTCTTTAATGTGTACAATAATAATACAAAAGCAACCCTCTCATTAGCCTAGCAACAGCCAAATTGTACCAAATATATAAAGAAAAATGGCATAGACTGCTAGGCTTTGCAAAAACAAATCCTTAGGGGAGATTTAATCACAAAATGCTCTGAAGCTGCAGCTGAACAAAAATAACAATCCAGTGGTTGCAGGCCAGAAGAAGGAAAAATTAGAAGTCTGTTTAGCCAATAGTAACACAAACAATAAATACTCTGTGGGACTGGAGAGCTTTCATTGTGTGATATGAAAATGCATCTTATTCTTTCTGCTTATATTCAGTTCTTGGTGAAACCACTTGTCTGTCCCTTCCCCTTCTCATTCTAAAAAGGAACCATTTTTATTTCACATTTACTAACTCATTTTGTTTCTAGAAGAAAAGAGAGCTCTGTCAGTTGTAATGTCTCTTCAATACTAAACAGCAAGCTGAGGGTCTGGAAAATATACATTATGCAACAAGTTAATAATTTATAGTATTTCAAAAGTTACTTCCCTTCCAAGTTTGCTAAAGAAATATGAAAGGCTGCTAAAACCAGAAAGAAATCAAATCCTACCACTGAGAAGAGTAATGAAAAGATGTCAGTAGTAAACTCTTAAGTTTAACTCTCCGCTGCTATAACCATTAGTGGATGAAGAGTGAATCTTTTGTAATTGCAAAGAACTTGGTTAAGACTTTTTTTCTTAACCTTTTCAGCGCAAGAATGTAAAGAATGCTGTTCCTGGTAGCAACTCTTCAACTCAGTCCTTCAGTGAGACTTTTAAATACAGCTATGTGAAATGGTAGGCTTTTATCTTAGTGGGAGTTGGTAGGCTTCTCGTTTTTCTTTTTTTTTTTCAATGTTTGTGGGAGTTTCATAGGAACCTCCAAATCTCACAGCTAAGCACTCGTAAAGCGACCACTCTCTGGATAGTTTTGGCATCAGATTTATTAAACCAAAACTGGGGTCAGATTCACCAAAAACCTGCAGTTTCTCTGAGTTTTCTCTCTGCCAAACCCTCTTTGCTAAATGCGGGACTCAAAGCAGACTGAAGGCTTCTTGCAGCCCTGGGGAGCTCTTTGCTGGCAGATAGAGGAGGGAGCCCAGCCTTCTTCCTCTCTTTCCCAGCCGAAGTGTCAGGATTGGATGCAGATGCACTGCACCACCTTCCAAGTTCCTGCACTAACACAGGAAAACACAGACAAAATTAAAAGTCAGCACAGTGCAGACATGAAGTAAGATCTCTCTCTAGTCCTGGGGCTGGTCTGATGGCCACCAGGCAGGAGAAAAAGTGAGGTGAGCTCAAGCTGTGCTTGCTGAACAAATAGTTCCTCCCTATAGGACAGCAGTCTGAAAGGTAGTTCAGTCACTAGCATTTCAGCAAATTCCACTTCTGTAATACCAGAAAACTTATGTATGATCAAACTGCTCTTAAAACAGTGGGCCAAATTTCTGAGCTCAGTTTTATAGAACATGTCCAGAAAAACTTCTTAAGCCAGTAGAGTTGCTGCTGCTTAATATCAGTATTAATTTGGCCCAATGCAATTTGGCTAAACTTGCTGAAATTATGGCAAAATATGTAAATGAGGAATGATTTTAGTGTCTTAGCTCTTCTTTTGAGGGGTTTGCCGTTTCCCTTTTGGCTCCTGCTTCCCATTTAATTATGCCAGGCTCTAAAACACATGCTCAAGGGCAAGCCAAGATTTTGAGTAACTGCAAAAATGGAGGATTTCTTGTTCCGACACACACATTAGCTAATTTTCCTTCGGTTTCGATACTAACTATCAGATTCCACCACCCCACCCCCGTCTCCGGGCTGGGTTGGGTTTTTTCCCACTTGTTTTCCAATTGCGAAGCAGACATCTGGCAGCTCTCTGGTGGCAATAGCTGATACACTCACTCTGCTTACTGCACTTTACCATTTCTCTATGGGAGGTACAATAAGAGGCAAAAGAAGCCATGGTTTCAGATTCAAGCCCTTATTTTTATCATATGTAATTCCATAGGATATAGAATTATTCCTCCTACCACCCTCAAGCTTATGCTTTCTATTATCACTGACAGACCAAACTAGCAAAAAAGGCTACCCCTGCCTTTTAAATCAGGGAAATTATTTCTGGTTTCTCCTTTCGCAAACACCATTTGTTTCTTCTGCTCCTAAACCTCAGATGAACTCCTCCTTCTTCAGCAGCCCCGGAGGCAAGGGGCACCTGAACTGGGGCAGGGGATGCCCGATTCAGCACTGCCACCTGGCCTGCCTGATGCTTGCTGCCTTGGAGATCACAGTAATAGAAGAAGTGATGTGGAGAGCACCTGCCATGCTGTTTTTCTACCCCTAAGGGACACACTGACATGTGGGAGGAGGAAGAGAGAAGGGAAGCAATGCAAGACTTTATCTGCCATAATTTGCCTGTTTGTCCCTGGAGTTCTTGAAGGAGAATATAACAGACCCCTCCATGACCTCAAGCTTTCACCTTAATATTTAATAATGATTTAGATTACTGTGATGTTGATTAAGACTGAGTAAATATATACTACACATAAATGATTTCACTCTAAATCAAGAGCCACATTTTTTCCCTGTAATGATCATCATTAGCCTGGAATGTTTTTCATGCTTATAATTTTTTAATAGATTGAAATTATTTGCGTTGTGAAATAATCCCCACATGTCCCTGTGTAATTTCGAATATTAATTCGTTCCTATTCCCATATCTGTGACAATCCTGCCTGAAGTCATTTAGGATCATATGAGAACAATCAGCTTTCATGCTTATGCAAAATATAGAGTCTTCTATTCTTTTGATATCAATGCATTTCAGCTTCAACACTGATGCTGACACAAAATAATTGTCGAGACATTTCAAGTGGTCTGTGTAAGAGCCTAACTTCATGTGAGACTTTCTTCGTTCTCCATCATTGTGTACATGCCTGATAGTCTAGAAATTATTTCGATAGTTGGTTTCAGCTGTGCAGGCTTGTACACATAATGAATAGATATCTCTATCATGTTTGCATTCTACCATGTTTACCTTACTGTCTTTATTCCAGCTTAGTTACATTGCAAGAAATTGCCCCCTGATATTTAAGAAAAATGGGAAGTACTGAATGTCGATATTAAGCAGATTTATGTCTCTACAAGAATAACAACTACGATGTGTCAGCCTTAGATAACACCTTCAGGTCATTTTCTGAATAATAGTGATAATTCAGTCTCAAAACTGCATTTTTCAATTTCTAAACAAGCCATCATAATTTTTGGAGTTGTCATTTGTATATGTATTATAAAGCTTTAGTACCTCAGAATGTCTGAATGTATAAACATGAAAAAGAACATATAAGAAAGACTAAAATGCTTTAAAAATAGGCTCAACTGCTTGAAAACTCTGGTTGGAAATTTCTGTATTGTACTCTGGGAATTCACAGTAGCAATAAGCCTGGGATGTTGAAGATGTGCCATTACTTTTTACCCATGTAATCTCAGTTTGAGACTGTCAGCAGCTCTTAATGTACCCTATTAAAGGATCCTACTAGAATATGTAGAACAGGCTTGGTGAGTAGACACACAAAGAAAATCAAAAACCTGCAGCCCACAGTTCTGGCTTCACCACAAGTGGTAGTACTAATCATCACTGTTTCCTTTAAGCTTGATCACAGGGCAGGACAGTGAGGGCTTGCAAAGAAGGCTTTAAGCAGAAAACCAAGCATGAGGCAGAGTGAGACAGTGTCAAAACAATACTTTTGTGGAAGTGTCTTTTATGGTAAGCATATTTCTGTTTCAGTTTAAGAAAGGTTAACATAACGCTCCAGCTAGAGAAGGGACATTCATGTTCTGCAGCAGCAGAATTGGTCTGATGCTGGTAACAGCCTAAGGGCAGGTTTCTACCAGCACGGGGGTTTACTTATCCAAATCCCTGGTCCATTAGGACCATTCTAAGTTTCAGAGACCAGCAGTGCTACAGCTGCTGCTCATTTATCCTGCTTCCTGCTACAAATCTCTGTAAGTAGGTCCTTCCTCAGTGTGAGTATATGGGCAGATTACCTCTTCTGTCTGAACAGAGTGGGCAAGGTTACACCTGACCTGTCTGTCTGGTGTGTCACTTCCAGCACACAAAGTTTAGCCAAAGCTGTCATCACAGGTGGATGGTATATACTAGTGGTGATCTATTTGACTATTGTACTGCTTTATTTTATGTCTTCCTACATTATGGTGCCTAAGCTCTTATGTGTGTAAAGTGCTGCTGTCAATCTTAACTCAGGGTGAGCAGTCTCAGCAGGTCTCGCTAATCTTGAGGGACCGGTATTGGCTCATTGTCAGAGTTTCAATTGCTTTTAAAATTACTTTGATTACCTTCATATTTGAGGACCAAATTAGCAAAAAGGTATTTGTCTCCCCATGAAAGCTGAGGCACCAAATGAGATGTCCTCACCCTCAACAAAAGTATAGACTGGAGTCATAGATAATATCCCTGTGCTGCAATTGTTATGCATCCCAGACCCAGATCTGTAAGTCAGTTACAGTCAAGAGGGAAAAGTTAGTTAACTCATTTTAGAGGCAACTTCCATTCCAATTATTTTTCTCCGGTATTGCTTTTTAAATGGATCAGTTCTGTTCCCTGGAATTTCTGTCCCCCTCAGCTTTTTTAAAAGTGATCTACTATATATTTTAGATTCAACCTGACTTGTTTCTTGCTTGTATAGAAGTTAATCATACGTTGAATATTGGCTAAGTAAGAAAAAAAAGAGACTCAGAAAGAGAGTTGTAAGCACTTATATTTTACCTTACATTTGAGACAGACTAAGTGAATGTATATGATTGGTTACTGTGGCTCTCCTGATGTGCACTAACTCGTTGAGCTGCAGTAACCTTAGCATCTGTCTGAGCCCTGAGGGTTTCTCTACACACAAAAGTTGTTGTGTTTAACCATACTATTAAAGTGCAACATTGCCCTCAAGGACAGATGCAGTTAGTTTGATATAAAAGTATGTAAAACCACAGGACTTAGTCCTGTAAGAGAATAGCAGTAAGCTAGAGAGAATAGCAATACACTAAAGGTAGAGTAAGTATCTTTATGATAGATACTATGACATTATCTATAGGAGAATATGCCGGCATATCACTACTATATGCAATTAAACCAGCTAAAATACTGTGCAGGAACCAGGCTTGAGGTAATACAGTACCATGTCTGGTTAAAATTATAACTGAATATATATTTCAAATCCATTCACTTCTGTGGTGTGTGCCACTCAGAAGGGAAAAATAAAATTCACCCAAACTGCACTCAGGAAAAGTGTGTGGGGTGGGAGGGAAACACACAAATGATAAAATGTCACAGAGAGTCTTGTACAAGAGATATTAAACATTTTTCTTCAAATAAAAAATGGTGTATTAAAAATTCAAGACTGAAGAACAGGAAGGAATCTGAATCAAGGTCACACTGAATTGCTAAGCTTCCTACATTATGTTTTTATTTGATAATTCATGACAATTAGGTGACTTTAGGAAGGTGGAAAATATGACAGTAACATGGTAGTAATCAAACAAGTTTTTCTGGAATTCTTGTGGGAGCTAGATTTGAGACTTGAAAGCCATATATCATGTATTCAACTGTTTTACAGAGGAGCAAGAAAACATGACCCTTGCACATGCATTGCATGGGTAGACCTAAAATCTAATATGAAATACATGTTATATGCTGAATACATGTATAGAATGTGGTCTGTGAGGAAACTCTTTGTGGTAGAAGGACAGCATTGCTTCTGGAATGGAAAATAAATTACAGACCATTTCTGACATGATTTAGAATATTTATTGCAAATATCTGCCATAATATAATCTGCTGTGTGAAATAAATTGGTAAAATGTGTAGGGTGTACTCTTTTTTGTTCTCTGAGAGAAGTGTGAGGTCTGAAATTCAGTGTAGAATATGTTCCTGAAGAGGCTGGGTCATCACTGTCAAATGCAAAATGATAGCCACTGTTAGAGGTAAAATGGCCATTCTTCATTGCTAATGAACAGCTTTATGCTGTTGTATTTCCCTTTCACTTCCAAGATGCATTTATATCTTAGTTATTGGGTTTATGTGATGAGGTTTTGGTAGCAGATGGGCTGCAGAGGTGTGTGAGAAACTGAAATGTTAAGGGTTAATGACTCAAAAAATCACCCATTTGCAAAGCAGCACGTGCTTTGCTGAGGCCAGGTTTGCACCCCCCAGCCAAAGGAGAAGAAGAATGTTTTTGTGGTTTGGAAACCTCTGATCTGCATAAGAACAGCCCAGGTGCAGAAGGGATGAGCATCCACCTCAGAGGATGACTACACAAACCAACACTTGTTTAGCAACAAGCTGGGTTTTGAGGTAGATAAGGAAGAGGCTGATGAGAAGCAGATTTTGTGAGGTGGGATAATGCTTTCTATCTGCCAATGTCCTTCCTTACACAACTGACTCAGGTGTAAAACTCCCCTCCAGAGGAGGTATAGGAATATTAACAGGTAGGCCTGAAGGTATTGATCCCTTCTGATAAGGCATAACTGGCTCAACTACACTGACATGAGAAACAGCAATCATGTCTTAGGAGGTGTCATAAACTATCAATGACATCCCAAACACCCTCAGACTCATTTCCAATACCTTCCACCAGAAAACTGGACGTGATCCACAGTGTTGCAACAGTGTTAAACTCTCCCTCCCAGGAGAGATACTCAGGCATTTTCACCTGAACCTGAATGTATATTAACTCATTGAACTCTATGTTTCATGGGCTTCCCACAGCCCCAGTGGATCAAGGCTGCAACCACTACTTCAAACAGCAGAGGTCAAAATTGCAACAATCCAGTCTCATCATTGGATCTCATAGTTGGGTGATGATATCTTTCCTCTCCAGTATCTACACTTATTCTTTCTTCCTTATATATTTTCTCAAGTTTCATTTTTATACTTTCATATTGCTATATTTCTATAGATAATAAGCAAAATGACTACATACTTCCTTGCTGTTGCAACCAAATTCTTCTAAAATAAGCATGCCACATGTACATACATATAAACGCTGGTCATTCAGTGCTGTTTCACTCTAATCCACCCCAAGGGATCTATTAACAAGAACCTCAGTTACCCTTACCTTCAGCATCAAGTCATAACAGGGTGCCTTCAGTGAGAAGACTCCAAAAGGTTCTTCTCCCCATATTGGAGAGAAGGAGTTCCAGATGGCTCCAAGGTGGACCAGGTGCTGACCCAGGATAAGCCTGTCAGTGATGTTGGTGGCAACTCTGTGACTCTGACAACTCTGGCAACTCAGACATATTTAAGGAGGAGTAAAAAAAGCTGCACAACAGCAGCTGGGAGAGAGGAGAGAGAAAACATGAGAGCAACAGCCCTGCAGACATCAGGGTCAGTGAAGGAGTGGAAGGAGGTGCTACAGGTGCCAGAGCAGAGCATGGTGAAGACCACAGTGAGGCAGGCTGTCCCCCTGCAGCCCATGGAGATCCACACTGGAGCAGAGATCCACCTACAGCCCCTGAAGAAACCCATGTTGCAATAGGTGGATGTGACCTGAGGGAAGCTGGGGCCCATGGAGAAGAGCCACACAGAATCGGGTTTTCTGGAAGAAGTTGTGACCCTGCATGAGACCCATACCGGAGTAGGTATTCCTGAAGGACTGCACCTCATGGTAAGAACCCATACTGGAGAAGTTCTTGAAGAACTACAGCCTGTGGGAAGGACCCGCTCTGAAGCAGTTTGTGAAGGACTGTATCCCAGAGACTTCAGATGAAGAGATGAAGTGTCATGAGCTCACCACAACCTCTATTCCCCATGTTCTTGTGCTGCTTGAAAGGAGGAGGTAGAAAAAGGATGAGAGAAGCTGATTTTAGGAAGAAGGGTAGGGGAAGATTTTTTAGTTTTGCTCTTATTTCTCACTATATTAGTCTGTTACAATTAATTTGCAATGTATTAAATTAATTTCTCTAATTTTGATCATGTTTTGATTGTGATGGTTATTGGTAAATGACCTCCCTGTCCTTAGCTTGATCCAAAAGCTTTTAATTGTATTAAAAGTAGTGTCTGAGACGCAGCTACTCAGGATGTGAAGATATCCTCAGCAAGTGAAAATGGCTTTCCAGTCATCCTTTCTAGTTATCTCTCCCAGCTTTTAATATGCCTTCAGTATTTCCTCTGTAAGAATTGCTGTATAGAAGCAGGTGTAGGTGATGACTCTACTGGACATCATTCTTGCATGACCTGGATGGCAAAGAAGAGAAGGCGCTTTGAAGTTTCTGCTAAGTGAGTCCAACTTCCCCACAAACTATACCAGAATCTCATGTGAATTAGGTTCTAGATGGCCCACAGCCTTTGATACCCTTACTTAACACATTGAATCAAGTATAATTCATATTAGGAAAGCTGACCACATACAAACTCGTACATTGTCTCAACCATGCAGAAAAATGCAGTAACATAATGAGTTTCGGCTTTTATGAGGGACAACATATTTTGCCTCACCTTTTAAATAACCATACATATAATCACCTATCAGTGGTGCATAATAGATAAGGCAACTCAGTCTTGTATTTGAACCATGTGTTAGGTCTAATATATTTACTGTTATGTGCACATATGTATGAACTTTATTTTATATCTTCTTTTACTGTTTTTACATCTATGTATGTCAATTAAGTTCAATTCTTGCAAACATACGTGAAAGAAGAGCCAACTCCATAGATCTGAATAACCTCTAGCCTTTATAATTGCAGTTTAACCAAACAGTTCTGGTGTAAATGATCCCTTTGGTTGATTATAGACACTGCTGATACATTATGGCACACAAGACAACCTCAGCCTTGTACCTGTATCTTTCTATTTTTTCGTTCATTTGTGTCAAAAATTCTACGTCAGGTAGTTTTAATAATAGTTTTTTTAAAAATCACGCATTTATGATGCATATCCTACAATGGTAACACACTAACCACACAGCAGAGCAGGGTACTTTAGCTATACAATTGCATTTCATATGAGATCTTTGAGAAAACACAAGTTTATCCAATTTGTAAAGTAACAAATAACCAACTAAGGCCATTAGATGTAATAAATATATGAAACACGCAGGCCTCTGGAGTGTGATCCAGAATTCTGAATTAGGTGCTTTCTTCTCCATACATAGAGCCAAGGGAGCCAGGATCTCCTTGGGTGGACAATCTGGACACCTTGTAAATTCAGTAAGTGATTAGGAAATCACCATTACCAAAACTTGTGCCATCCAGTATCAGGGCTGCAGCAATGCCCCTCTGCATGCTGCAGCTCAGAGGCTGGCTTTAGTGAGCTGGTGAAACTCTACTTGTGTTTTACTGGGAGGAAAAGCAAAGTGAGAGGGATGAACAAATCCTGCCCCTCCCTGTGACTTCCTGTTTCCTACTCCTTGTAAGAGTATGAAAACTTTCTCACTGCAGTACAACAGTTTCATTCCAGTGTAGAAAGTCTCAGCTACCAAAGAGGTAATGTGCAGAGATGGAGATCCCGTGCTTTCACCAAGCACAGTGCTCTGCTGCTGCAACTTGCAGCCTCCTTTCTCATGCCTAAAATCTGAAAGACAATGAGGACAATCATAATTTTTCCTTCTTGCCTTGGATACATGGGAGTGAGAAATTACGTGCAAGTTTTCTCAGGCTATGAGGAGGACTGAACTGAAGTCTCCCGTGAGTTTTGACTGAATGGTTTTGTTATCCAGTGAGTGTTGGCTGCTCCTTTCTCTCCTGAGACAAGCAAATTGACCACATCAGCATTTAGATGAGAATCTGATCCTGACAATAAGAAGTCACATGTATTTGGAGGTAGTGCCTACACAGAGTTGTGGGTCGTATCACACAGAAACACAGAGCTCAGCTGCACTGAGAGCTGCAAAAGGATCTCTGAACCAGAGATCTGGGCACATTATGGACTTTCAAGTCAAAGAAGGATATACTCAGGGCTAAAATTGAAAGATGGCATGTATGGACCTCAGTTTTACACTTTCATGGCATTGTTCCATCCTAGTTCTACTTTAGCTATGAAAGCCCTTTATTCAGTATAATTCATGTTTTCATCTTAGCACACACAACTGGATCTTCCAGTTAGGATAAGCTGTGAGTGAATCACTGATTTTTTCAGGTGTTTGACCTTTTAAAAGTAAGATTAAAAAAAAAGCTAAGTAGGGAATATGACATGTTTCTATTAGATTTATGTTTTATATGCATACTCAAACATATCAGGAACTCTAGGACAAAAGTAGCCTCTGATGTCTTGGTGATGTTGTAGCCATTGTCTTTCCAAAATAGTGAGATGCTCATAACAGATATTCATTGAAGAAAAGTGTCTATGTCAAAAGACGTACATGTAGTGAAATATTCTTTGTTTCTTTAAAAAAAATTAGAAGGGAACAGAAAAATGTTCTTCATTAAAAAAATTCTTAAACAGTCTCCTCAGTTTTATGCAAATTGTTCATTATTTGCAGAACCTCAGTATTATAAATTTTTCAGTCTTGAAGCAAAATGCTATATACAGAGGAAAATAGAAGCTACATAAATAGTTATTAGTAGATTAAAAAAAAACAGGAACATGCAATTACTGGAGATCTATTTATTAATACTTCCTGGCCAGGCATA
Source organism: Pipra filicauda (assembly GCF_003945595.2). Lineage (NCBI taxonomy): Eukaryota > Metazoa > Chordata > Aves > Passeriformes > Pipridae > Pipra > Pipra filicauda. The sequence goes on along the minus strand of NW_024104509.1, from coordinate 3,647,781 downwards.
TGTCAAATAACACTTGGAAACAAATTGGCAGAAAACCAAAGCTCCCTGCAAGTGCGAGTATGAGACAATGAAATTAACACAATCTTGAGTTAATTTTAGACGTGTATAGTTTAAAAAAAAAAGACACAAAACAAAAGACCTTATTTCAACATGTTTTTTTCTTTCTTCATTGTGTAGTTTTTTTCCCACTTAAAGACAAGCATTTGAAAAATCCTTGTCAGCTAAATTGTCTGAGATTACTTAATATTTTCAAAGATAAACATTTAGATTACACAGAAGATCCACAGCTCCAAACTAGAACTGTAATATTCAACTGACTTTTGTCACTCAGATCAATTCTTTTCCAAAGAACTTCAGATGTCATCAGCAGTTTATGACCAGTTTGAATTTCAGTCTCTATGTGTATTCTTATACCTTTTCAAAACCTTACCACAAACAGAGAAGCAGGAATCTGAGCGTTTCTGTCAATTCTGTGCCATCCCTCTCTGAAGGGGCTTTAAGAGGTTTATTTATGTATTTTATATCATATGATTATAAAAATTGCCTGAGTTGATCAGAACTTCCAGCCTATTTTCTCTAAGATTGGTCAAAAGTTATTTCCTAGAGAGATGCCTTCAGAACAAAGCAAGAATTCAGTTAGACTTCCCTTAAATTTTTCCTAGATTCTCAGAATTTGCAGCTTGAAGGATTACTGAGTCAGAGATGATTTTTCACGTCTTAGAAGGCTTCAGATATTCATCTTCCATTAGCTAGTTCAATTTTCGTTTGACCCTGTGTGAAATATTAGGTTTTACAGCATCACGTGCTGAAGAATTTCCACTGCGTAATTGCCTATTGTGTGTGTGTAAGATCCACCTCCTCTGATTGTTCTGACTTGTCCTTTTCTGGATATTTTCTAAATCTATGACAAACTTTTTTAAAGCAAAAAACTATAGGACTCACCACAGATTTACAGAGTGCCAAAATTCTATTCTCTGTATTCTTTCCTAATAATTCCAGTAGTCAGTGTGGTTTTTTGACCACTAAGAAGACTTTGTCATGAAACTTTCTGTTATAAACTCAAGTCCAATTCTTGACTCGTTACTGTCAACTAACAGACCATATTTTATATAACTCATGGGGAAAGGGAGAACAAGGGTATGTCCTGTGTTCATCAGTTTGTATTTATCTTGTTAAATTTCATCTGTAATCTTAATCCCCAAGTACAAAGTTCCACAAACAATTTCTGCAATTCTGCACAGGTAGCTCCATCACTACTCCCTAAGGACCTTGGTTTTGTCATCAAACTTTGTCGCCTCTCTATATACACCCCTATAGAATCAGAGAAGTTTCCTAGATTTGTGGCAGTCAGCTGTCATGCACATCTGTCACACCCAGGCAGGGAAAAAAGCTACAGAGATATCAGAGCCATGGAGAACAGTGAAACAGTCACAGATTTGAATTATTTGCTCATGCATTCATTCTAAGTAGATTCAAGGAGACCGACGAGGAAAAGGTGAGACAAAATCACTCTTTTGGAAAAAGTCATCTCTGAAACATGGTCTTATTCATAAAGCGAAATTCCTGCAAGGCACATCAGTTCATAATATTTTAACAGAGTTTAGACTTCAATCCAGTTTAACCTAATCACTCTTCAATCAATCCAGAACCCCTCTAGCAGACTTAAGGGGAGAAATATATCACAAAGTAGCCAGTTTGTTATTTCTTTCATAGTAGAACTACTACAGCAGATTACAGGTAGTGCTACCATGCAGACTTGGCCAAAGTGCATGAGAAATGAGACATCTCAACACACTGCATTGTTACCAGAAATAGAAAATGGATCCACAGCAGTCTTCCAGTATGCTTTATTGTGACAGGAGGCAGAAATGTTCTTCCAATTACTCATTACTTTTTTATTTATTTACATTCTAATTTATTAACACACAAGCACTGTTCAGAAATGCTGTTGTATTTATCTCAGTGAAACCCTCCTTCTAGCCTGAGCTAGCTTGTGAGTGTGTGTCTGACACTGCTGGACATATGAAAACCAGGAGGATACATACCAGATACAATTGCTGCCTGCTGATGATGAACTCCTCCTTGAGTTTCTTGAAGGCAGCACATAGCAGAATGGCATAGAAGATACATGAGCTAAGAAGTTCCCAAGCTAAATAGAAGCAGATCTATCACAGAAACAGCATTGTAAAAGTGCTTTTTAGGGCAGTGACTAACACAGAAACTGCAGATAACAGAGCATGAGAATAGCTGTGGAGGGACGTAAGCAGCAGCAGTTGTGGCCCAGAACTATTGGTTTGGATCACGACCATTTGCTGCATCAACCCAAAGCTGTGACACTCCAAGGAGGAAGGTAGAGTAAAAGACTCCAGAGCTATATCAACTGTTGAGTAACTGGTCTGGGATAATGTTGGTTTCCACATATTAATGCAACCTTTTCCTGTCAGCCTATGGACCATATATGGACCATTCTGCACTGCCTCTCCAAGCATTGCCATACCAGCTGGTTCAGCTTTCATGTATCAGGTGGCATTGGATGTGTGGTCTGCCATAGGCTCCTGAAAGGTTAATCTGGCCTTCAGCAAGGGAAATAACCTTGTATTAATCATTGTTCCAATTTTTTTTCTATGCCCTGCTGTAGTTTTTGCTCTGAGATAACAACATAATTGAAATGAAAATAGATAAGACAGAAATTAATAAAAATACCTATCTTGTTTTAGTTCTTCGAATTTCCGAATAAATGGAAGAACACTGTGTGACTTAGAAAACAGCCAGTGACCTCTGACTAGCATATTTCATGATAATGTATTTCCACTGAAAATTAAGAAGCCATTTCCTGAGGCCACCTTACTTTGCTGCTGGCTGGCTGCTCTAAAGTCAACAGCATAGTTGTGCACTCTGTGCTACCAAATGCAGATTATCGTTTAAACTATGGTAGTAGACAAAACAGCTCCACTACAAGCTGTTTATGAGTTCATGAGTTCATTTATCAAAACCTATTCCTAAACTGTCAGATGCTTTGTTAATCCATTTTGAATTTTCTGATAGAAAGTTCTGGGTTGTCAGTGAAGTAAAATTTGAGATAGCTTCTTTAAACACAGTGGTCTTGGGAGCAGTGAGGAATCACAGGTGATTATACCAAATGCCTGAGAGGAATGCTGCCCTCTTTGTCCCCTCCTAAACTATGCCCATTGTTGATAATGGCTGTCTTCCTTTTGTTGATGTTCATTGTAGAGAGAAATGCACTAGTTATTTACTGGTAAAAATGAGATGGCAGTAACAAGCAATGGAAGACAGTGTTGTTTTTCATTTTGCATTGATGCCCCTCTACAGAGGCATGCATTTCTCACATTATTCTTCTCAAAGCCTTTATTGTCCTGGCTTCCTGTTACAAATCAAGCTGGTGATGGCAGCCCCACAAAATCCCATTAGCATACTGAGAGCAGTGTATTACAGTACCAGGCAATAGAATAAATCCAGAACAATAAGTATAATAGGGAATGCATTACCCCAAGCTGAAATAGCAGCTCTGTACTGAGTACCACTCTATGAAGGTGCCTCCTCCACTGCTTGAAAACAAACAAACAGCATTTTTAGGGTTCAGTTGCACTGTCAAGTAAAATCTGACTAGTTTGAGACAAGAAAAACAGAAATAAAAAAGGAGCTACATGCCCAGGTGCAACTGTCTGTCTTCCTGTTTATGGACTCTAATTTTAATTTCTTTGATATACTGACTTTCAGGTATAAAAAGCTTCTTATTTTTTGATCTACAGATATAACTGGACCCTGCAAACAGCTGAATTGATTTTAGAGTCCTATTCTTTTCTTGTCTGGCATCAATGGCAAGCACATGACGGCAGCCTTCAGAAGAGAGGCTGTCTTTAAAAGCACCAAGGCTGATTTTTAGTATTAATTCTTGTGAAGCCTGGACCAGAAGGGAAATTGCTAGCTCATAGCCAGTCAAGAAACGGCCTGCTGTGGATGAGTAGGAAGACAGCTGGGTCTTCAACCCAGCTAATACATCAGCAATGCTGACAGTTCTCAGGGTAGGCCTGTATATGTAGGAGGTCTTAATGTACGTAGGAGGTCTTAATGGCCAACAGTAAAGGTATGTATAGTAGGCAACCTTTGGGGAAAAAAGGGATAAACCAAGTAAGATAAGGAACAATTCTGCAGAGGAATTAACACTTACCTTTGCCTCAGACAGGGACTGTAAAAGCCTCTTCAAAGATGTGGATTCCCACTGCCTGACAAATACTGATGTGTTCAAAGGTGGGAAGGCAGCTGTATTTTTCCATAATGAAAAGGATGATCACTTTGAAAGACTTTTAAGAAAAGCTGCCAAACATTTTAAAAATGTCTCTAAACCAGACTAGTATTGACATATTGTTTCTGATGACTAATCACTTTCTATTTTTGAATATAGTTTGTAATTCTGAAAGTGGTGAGTTCAGATTTTTTCATGATACAGAGTTTCTGTGTTAGTAAGTTATGGTAATATAATGACATGGAATATACTTTCCTCTCTGAAATGGTTTAATTTTTAAGTGGGTCTGTGGCTTGGCAAGGAAGTCCAAAGAATCTCTTAGACCAACAGTCTCCAGTTAGCTCTAGCACTCTCTTTGCAAAGGAACAAATGAGTAAAATATTAAATGAGAACTTCTCAATAAAAATTTGTATTAGGACAAACATTTATCAGTTTGGAGGTTCAGCTGAATATAGCTGAAGTGCATTGTCATGGGTCTTAGTACTAATTAATGTTAGATAAATGTTTGAAGTTAAGAGAGAAAGCTGACACACAGAAAAGCTTCTAGTCTGTGCTAGGTTCATTCAAGTTTTGGGGCAGCTCTGTCTTGCCCCAGAAAATGGTTGCACAAAAAGCATGTCAAACAGCAGATATAGGCCTCATTATGTGAGCACGAAGGGACTTGTAAAGATTTCCCTCCTTAGGATACCAAAGAAGATGCCCATACGGGTTTTGTATAGAAACACAGAACCTAGAAGTGTCCATTTTGGTTGCCAAGTATAGACAAGCATGAAAGAGGTTTTTAATTCACATAGATCCACAAGATCTCTACTTCACCTGTTACTGCATATCACATGCCAAAGAAAAAATTCTTTCCCCTTAAAATGGAGATCATTCAGTATAACAGGTGAAAAATGAGGTTGAACTACAGAAAGGGAGTACAACAATTCAACAGTGTTGCCTACAGGCTGCTCTAGAATTCATAAAACCCCATTTCCTCAGCAACATGTGTTTAGGAAGATTCAAGTCATCTTAGCAAACACAGTAACTGCCCTTAACTCCAGAATAAATGCTGAAGTATTCTTACTTGTAGAAAACTACAAGACAGGAGACTTCATCATCTTTTGTAATGATAACTGCTTAATTAAGGGATGGGGGATGTTAACAATGTTTTTCAAAGAAAAGCCCAAGTGGTCTAACAAATATGGAGGTACTCATATACCTACGCATAGTGTGAGAGGGAACATGCTAAAAATGTTATAGCTAATGGCAATTGATTGTACAGCTTTTGAAATTATTACCAGCAATTGTGTAATTGTTTTTCTCCCTGTAGAATCATGTACATGCATTACATGTCATAAAGATCTATGAAGAAGAAACTACGTCATGTTCACCTCCCTGCTTCAAAATATTGCCCTTGTAAGACTGTCCTTAAACAAACTTGAAGTGGCTTCTGAACCGCTCCAGAAAGTGTATATGCAGGGCAAGGTAATGGGTGAAATTATTCATCCTTCAACTACTTGGAAGTTCCCTTTTGACACAGTGGGCTCATGCTTTCTAAATTGTTAGTTGTTGTTGTACTGAGGTGAGTCCTTAAAAGATTACTGACTTAAATGAAGAGACATATGCATTTTTTTCACACTAATCTCATATTATTCAGTAGTAATGAGTTGCATAGAGAGCCGGTCCTGAAAAGTTCAGTTTCAATTTTAACTGGCCTTTGAGATTGAGTGTTCCTTAATATTTAAGTTTTCAAAATATATGTGTAGCACAAAAATTAAAATTATTAATATGATACATAATATTTGGTGTAAGAAAACCATTAACAAATATTTTAATAAAGCACATTTGTTCCAAGTCTCCATAAGAAAACCTTATTAACACAGTAATCCACTCTGTAATACCTTCTCCTAGAGCTAAAAGCAAACTGAATGAAAAACATCTCAGAGGTGTGTCTGAGCATAACTTGCTTTGAACAAGAGCATATTAAGTTTTATGACAGACTGAGCTTAATTTATAACAAGTCCATAGAAGATCTTGAACAGTCAAGCCATTGCTGTCCTGAAAACAGATGCAATTTCCCAAAGCCTTACTTTCCAGATGTAGTCTTACTTCTCCTTCAGATCTAACAATGTGAAATAATCTATTCCTCTTTGAAAAAATAAAATGAACAAGTGATGTTGTTGACTGCAGGCACTGAGGAAATTCTGTGCATTTGCATAAGTCCCTCTTAGCTATTCTGGTCAGATTAGGGTTCTACTGTGTCAAGCCCTATTGTAAAAAATGCTTCCTGTCTCACAGACCACAAGCCAGGATGCAGAGAAGACTTCAGAGATCTAAAATAGGCTTTTTCTGTGTAAATATGAATTGCAGTCCTCACAAAAGTCACTCAGCTCCTGCCTAAATCTGGAAAGGGCTCAAGTTTACAGCATTACACTGATTTACACCTAGGCTTATGGTCATTCCTAAAATGACTGAGAAGCCCTGGCAATACCACACACTAATTTATGTCTTGCACAAGCCTGGCTGATTCCCTAAGTCCAGATCTCTTTTCTGCTGGGTGGTTTAATACAATCCAAATAGAGAGAGCACATCTTTCAGATGGGGTCCTGTAGAAGGCATGGCCATTGCATTTCTCCCAAATGTGTCAGATGACAGACAGGATACACCAGTGCTCATGCTGCTTATGGAAAATCTATTTTAGTTGTCTTCCCTACTTAAGAAGAACCTAAATTATCTGCCCAGATACTTCCCTCCTTTTCTGTCACCTGCCCTGGTAAGAGAGGGACTCCATCATCAGTTTTTCCTGTTGCGGATCCACTTGCTATTGAATATATCAAAATAAAGTGGGGACAGATAGTGAGTGTGAACCTGTCCACCTGTCATACTAAGAAAAGTCCCTGTGTATTGACATCAGATATTTTCTCAAATGACTGTTTAATGTAAAACACCTAAGTAGAAAGAATAAGACAGACTGTCTGCTCTAAATGTGCACATTTTCAAGTGTACATTTTGGAGGTATGAATAACTTAAAGGAATTTGAATATAGTGACCTATATTCAGACTGTTCATTTAGTTACATCAGTCCAAAACTGCACTGCAGGATGACTGATGCTGTGTGTTGTCTTCCAGCATGCCAGTCAATGAGGCAGTCAGTGAGGTATAGCACTTCCAAACTGCTTCTTCTGGGAAGGAAGAAGGAAAGAAGGAGAGGAAGAAATGAAGGAAAGAAGGAAGAAGAGATGGAAGGGATGGGAGGAAGGGAGGGAGGAAGGAAGGAAGGATGGAAGGAAGAAAGGAAAGAAGGAAGGAAGGATGGAAGGAAGGAAGGAAGGACGGATCGACCTACTACTATGCCTGTAGAACAAGTATTTTGTAACCCTGGACTGCCTGGATACCCTGACAACTTTCAGTTTTTAATGGAGCTGAACATGTGTTTAGTCAAAAACTAGTCCTAATTTGGCAACTGATGATTCCTGTCTCTCATTTGGAATCCATCCATTGTGAGGGAGTGGGGTGTACTTGCTTTCGTTATATTCAGTTTACTCCTGTTTCTACAGTTTGTTAATGTCACAGGATTCCTTGCTTTGGTTACCTTTTTTCTTTTCCTTTCTGTAACTGTCCTGGGTTTTTTTTGTTTGTTTGTTTTTGTTTTTGTTTTTTTTTCTAATTTCAGCCAAAGCAAACAGAAAAATATTGTAAAAGAAAAAATATTTAGTGGAATTACATTTCCAGAAATTTACAGGCCCATTTCTCATCCAAAGATGTTTAGGCAAGTTTGATTAATCTTTGCATTAATCATGTAGCATAAAACTCTGCTAAAGCTCTGTGCCAAGCCACTAGCACTCTCAGTATCATCAGTATTGTATTAACCTGCCAGAGAAGTTCATTCTGACTTTACACCAGCTAATTGTCCCTGTGGCTCTGCTGGCTTGTCTTCACTAGGGTTTTCCCACCATATAGCTTGCTGACCTGTAGATGATAGTCACTAAACCTCTCTCTGAGATCTGTAGAGATCCCTAATAACATGTGTGTTCATCTAGAGGTCTCCCAGTCATTTATGGCACCCATTCTCTTATTCCTCAGAAGTGTGACTCTGGAATTGCTCCTTTATTCCCAGGAACATATCAAAGCAGCATAAGCCTAGGCTGTGCAATACTTTTGGAGGAACAGCCACAGTCCAAGAAAACTCTAGAAAAAAAATGCTCTCATTCCTACTCATTGCCTTGTCCTATCTTGTTATTATACCCCTCCTTGCAGAGGCCTCCCAACAGATTTGATGGTGGAAGGCAGGAGGATGTGATTAAGATACACCTTCACTGAGGTTAAAAAAAAACAGGTCACTTCACCGCAGATTTCTCAGGGAAACAATGTGGACCCCCCACTGTAAATGAATTACATTTTCTAAGATGCCTCAATGTTTTGGATGCTGATTCCAAGTAATTAGAAAAAATATACAGCATGTAAGTAAAGTTAATATTTTAATCAAGTGCTTTTTTTGTTGACTAATGAAACTGTGCGGGTTTTCTCTCTGGGCATTAACAAAAGGGAAAATAATAATAAAATTAAGGATTTTCTTTTTCTGTTTGAATTCTATTCAACTTTATTTTAACTGAAAAGGGAAGAGAACAGTGAGGGCCCTAGAAAAGCCAGTCTTATCAGTTCAACTAATACAATGAAATATTTTACTTTTGTATGAAAAATTATGATACTAAAAATGGTTGTTAAAGAAAGGAAGTCTCATATGTTGTCATGGTTTGAGATTCCTCAAAAATCCAATTTCGAAGTCCAAGCCCCCCTCCCACAATTTGCTTCAGTGTGAGAGGGTTTTCAGACAAAACATAACTACTCAGCACTGGGGGAAGGGGAAAATACCTACAAGGTTTATTTACATACATATGTATATAGGTAACAACCTAACTATCTTTTTTACAATAAAATAATATATTTACATTAGATTAAATTTCTCTTTTTCTTCAACAAGTGTCCAGGAAGAAAATAGAAAAGTCCTTTTGCACTTTTCAGGTCACAGTTCCTTCAAATTAGTTTCTGTGGTATTAGTTAGTGTCTTTCATTTTTAAGGCAGCAGATTTGAGTATTGTAGTCAGAATTTTTCTGTTCTTATTTTGTGAAAATCCCAATCCCTCGAGCCCGAGCCTTCAAGGGACTTCCTAAGAGACTTTCACTCCTCCTCTCCCATGCTGCTGCATTTCAGAACTCCCTTCAAGTGGAAGCCCACCTCTCTTTCCAAAAGAGGGTCTCTAAAAGGGGTTTTGGGGAGATTTAATTCAGTCTTACCCCCAAAACAGTCTTCATTGAGTTTTCTCTGTTCTGTTGCCAGCTCTCCCTCCTTGCAGGACATCTCTCTGCGTCTTTGAGCCTGGCTGCACGCCATCTCTCTGCTGCTGGCTATCTTTTTGGCTTTCAGCCACTGCTGTCTCTGTTCAGCTCTGCACACAGCTGTCTTCCTTCCCCCTCACAGAAGAGGGGAAAGAAGGTGTGATCTAGGGGTCTCTCCGATTCTTTCAGAGTCCCCCTCGATCACCAGCCTTGTGGAGGGGGCTCCGCTCAGCTACTGTGCTGCTCCAGGGCCTCCAGGCAGGGGCTGGAGGGGAGGGCCTGCTGGCGCTCCCTCCTTGTGGCTTCACAACATGGCTACAACTTTTTCAATTACCTCAACTTCCTTCTCTTCGGCCTGTGCTATATGTTAATTTTTACAGTAGCGAAATGTAGCTTCTGAGTGGCCCTGGCACACCAGGAACACCACCCCCCCGGGGTTAACCACTTTTTTAACTTTTTATCCCAGGACATATGTCTATCAGTTGCCAGCATTTTTAACTAGGGCAGAATTTACACTAAAATTTGTTATTTTTATTGTTAAGTTGTTAACAGGCTTCTCTGGGTCTGAAGCTTTCCATGAGTTTCTGTTTTTAAGGATATGTAGGAAATCAAAACTCAAGGCATTGTGAGAAAACAAAGTGCATTAATCTTTTTGAGTATTTAAATCATATGAGAAGGTAGACAAGTCACATCATTTTATTTCTAGAATTATTCTCAATAATCCTGCATATTCTAGCTGGAGAAGACTTCATAAATAAGCCCTAGACACAGTATACATATTAAGTTTAATTTTTTATAAATTCATATTTTCTCGGAAAACAAAGTCGAGTGATCTGTCTTACTTTCAACTCAGCAGATTAAAATAATCTCTTAGGGTCCTACTGAGAAAGAGTTGTACAAATACTTCATCAACCATATTTATATAAAGCTTCACTACCAGCACCTCTGCATCTACGAAGCAACATCTTTCCACAGCTCAGTTTGGGAATTTTATTTTCCCTTCATTCAACAGTGGAATCCTCAAAAATAATGAATGTTTCAGTCAGGGCTCCCACAGTTCTTTAAGAATACCACAAAGACTTCATGACTAATTGAAGAAATAGATAGCATGTGTCTTCACCAGACTTTATTTATTTTATGGACATTTTTCATCAACTTACAAACATTTTCTGATTGAAATTCCACATAATTTAATGTTCCCCATCTGGAATGTTAATACTCAGCGTGAAGAAAAGGAAGTCAAAGGGGGGGGAAAAAAAAGTAACAACATTTCTTTCACTCCCATGTCAGTAGTACCAATTAGCTACATGAATTTTCCATCTGCTTTCACTAAAGAATACGTGAACAGCTGCATCCTACAGGAAGACAACCTGATGCAGCCAACAGAAACTGTCAAGCACCTGGTCATTTCCTGTCACTAGCTTCACTGCTGCTGCAGACAATGAATCACACAGGCTTTGCCACCTACCTTAGTACAAACTCTAATAAAAAAAATTGCCACTATTTTCCTTTCTCCCAGTGAAATCCCTTTGCCTATTGATTTAAGTGTTTGGGGTTTATACTTTATCTGCATTGGATTGAATAGCATAATGCTTTATGCCTGGAAATTTATGGGTCCCACAGTCTCTAAACAATAAGTACACCAAACTAATGCTGCAAATTAAAGAGAAATCAATTACTTTCTTTGGCATGGTCTAACTCTGCTGTTAATTGGGAATATATATTTTGGTGGGTAGTTGTATCTAATCTATTTATTTTCTTGAAGGAATACCTATCACTTTGCCCTTATGTTTCACAGTATATCATGCAAATTTTCTTATTTCTCAAATATAAAAGGAGACAATAATTTTGACCCTCCTCCTCCCCCCCACACCACCCCTCTGAAAAAAATAAAACAACATGCATAGATAAGATGGATGGATGGATGGATGGATGGATGGATGGATGGACGGATGGAAGGATGGATGGATGGATGGATGGATGGATGGATGGATGGATGGATGGATGGATGGATGGATGGATGGATAACTTCAACATGTCTAGCTAGCTGACTTATAGAACTGGAAGTACTGATGTTTCCAGATGTTCTGCATGAAGCACAAAGTTCCTTGCAAGATACCTGGACCTCTTGCAGTTGTCTGCTGCCAAAAATTTTGAGGGAATACCTTTCTCTTTCCTCATTGTTCAGTCAATCTTCTTATTTGCATGTTATTGTTCAGATCTCTTGCTGAATCAGTGAAAGGCTTACATAGAGGGAAGACCATATGTGGTGTTAGGCAGAGAGTGAGAATGCTTTCTGGAAGTGTCAGGGGAATTAGGAGATTTCTGATCTTTTTAAACTCAAGGATTGTGAACACTGTAATTTTGACTTAGTTTGTTAGGAGATTTACCTGTCTGTAAAAACTGCCTTATAGACTATCTGCATTATTAAATGGGCTGATACCATGCCTGGGGTCTGCAGAACTCTAAATGCAAAACCATCTTCTTTAGAATAGTTTTTAAGATCTATATTCCTTCTAGTTCCAAATGATCCAATAAATTGTCTTTCTCCTCAGTAATGATCTAAAACAACTGTTGCAATGGAGATTTTGTATTGTACAGGCATGCATGCACTGAGAATGCAGCCAGGGTTTGCTAACAAAGCCGTGCCTAGAAATAGGGAAGATTCTTAAACAAGCCTTTCCCTGTGCTCTGAGAAGGTCTCTGTTGAAAAGACTGTGTCTGTGTGGTCTTCCCAGGTCCTCAGCAAACACATGCTCACAAAAACAGCAGTAACACGCAAGCCCACATCTGTACAGGAGCGTGAGCAGACTCTGGGGGATGGAGTTATGCTGGTGTAGCCTCATCGTTGCAACTGAATACTTCTGTTAGGCCAGCCCACACTGGGACATGTGACACAGCAATAGCTGTGTCCTTTGACTGGGAAAGACAGGTTTTATGCCACAAATGCACTGTCGTCCGTGATTTCTACACAAACATTTGTGAATCTCCTGCACTTTTAACAGAGGAAATTGAAATACAGGGGTCAGAACTATGACCAACATGTGTCTTAGCTAATTGCAGGTGCTCATCCTGTGAAAAGCACAGCATAAATTTAAAGCATTTTGAGATACTTCATAAGTTCTGGGTGAGCTGTTTCATCTCACTCCTGTGTTCACACCTGTCCCCAAAGCACCTGTCCCTCATTTTTTCCTTTCACAATTGACAGCCAAGCCATTTTCTGGTCTTAGCTCAAGGAGCTAAAAAAACCCAATTACTTGGATTCTGAGTGATGATATTGTAAGCAAAACTGAATAAGGATCTTGGAATGCAAAACGCATATGGGTGGTATTCGGCAAACTAAAGTTGTGATGGTGATTATTAAAATTCAGAGCAGAGAAGATCCATTAGAGATAACAGTGAGTTCTTTTATGCTACGTTTTACTAGTCCTCAAAACACTCAAATGTCTATATATCTATGAAAAAGCAGTGACATTTTAATATAAATAAAGATAATATCTGAAACTATATTTTAAAGATAATATCTGAAACTAAAACTTCTTTTTTTAAGATACATTTAGATCCTTGAAGACAAACATTAATGACTGACTTTTGGATCTTGAACCATTAGGTTATTATGTTATAAAGGATTTTTTTTTAATCAGAATATAGAAGCATATGGTTTATGAGAACCTTTTCTCTTCATAATCCATTCTGTTGCAGACATACCTCCATTCTGGTTTTCTCTTCTAGGAAATTGCCCTTGTCAATAACTGTTACATGACATAATTATACTTTAGATCTGAGAACAGAAGATCCCAATAGGAGATTCTCAATTAATTTTCAAAGCTAATATCCATAAACCAAAGATTAAGCTTCAGCAGATATTCATTATTGGAGCTATTTGAGCGATGTTTATTCTTGACTTTTATTCAACACCTTCTACACTTGCTTTAGCTGTATACAGGCTCCTGTTTCAAAAGATTTATAATAGCTGTACCATTGTCTATAAAACCAGTTTCTCATACTTGGCTTTTGAAAATCTGCATCTATTCTGTAAGTTCCCAGTTCTAGCTTATCCTCCATAGAAACCTCTGAAACATCTAGTCATTATTAGTATCCCATAACAGTGTAACTCTCCCTTTAAGGCTCTTTTAGGATGACAAAATCTCTGATAAGGGCTCCTGGTATATCAAGCTATATAATTATCCCTTCTGCTGTAACAGTATCCCCCTACAACAAACAAAAAAACCTAGTTTTGAAAATTGTTTCAGATTGTGTAAAGTATCCATTAGACAGATAGATACAGTATGTTATATATCTACATTAGATAGTAAGAAAAGTGGTTCATTTTTTCAGATGAGGGTCTGTCCTACTAAATGATTTGTTTTTACTGATTGACTCACTGGGTGAACGAAATGCTGCTAAGCAGGGAGTTATGTCAGATCAAAATGATGAACAATAATTCAGTTATAAGTTGAAATAGAGACAGGTGTCCTGCACTACTTTATTCAGAAAACAGGAGCATAGTGAACCTGTCAAGGTAAATTTATTTTTATTTCTTTTGATTTATAAATCCACGCATTTTGCAGTCTTTAAGCTCGACACATTTTGTCATGTAGTAAAAGTTCATACTCTGAAGCATCAATCAGCATATGTGTCTAGGTACAAGGCAGAGATCTTTTAATTCCATAATTGCCACTGTATAAACATATACACAAATCTATAGCATCAGTCACCAGTTTCCCACCAAGTGTAGGGCTCTGCTGAGAGAAGTGCTGAACCAATAAGGAAATATTTAATGCCTTTCTTATTAAATAGAATACCTTTCATTTAATCCCAATGGTTACTGCCAGGCTTAAGGATTGCAGCAGCAATAGCACACTATCAGAGAAAGGTAGGTGAGAGGTGTTTGAATGGAAGATTGTGTATTTGCACATCTCCAGAAATGTACCAGGAGAAAGAGAGACCAAAAGAGTGAGAATAAGAGGGAGAGGAGACAGAAAAAGAGAAGACAATGGTCATTCAAAGTGCAGGAGAAGCAGTGGTTGGGGGGGGGGAAGCAACATATTAGCAGCATACAGCTCTGAGGAGCTCCATTGGAGAGACAGAGAGTGCAGCTTGAAGGCACTGCAGTGAAAACCATTGGCTGTGGTGTCAGTTTTGATGTGGTTCTATCTCTGACTGCTGCTGTGGTAGTTCGTGCTGCTCACATCTATCACTCACAAGCCTGAAGGAGAAGGCAAGCTTTACAGTAGCATTGGGTAGGTGTAAAAAAAACAGTAAAGAGAGCCAGCGGACTGAGAGGGGGAAGGAAATTCTTGACTGTGAGGATATGTCAAGCCTGTCCTTCTAGCAACCCATTGTTTAAATCACAGAGCAACAGTTTAAGCTCCTCCAAGCAGTAATGTGCTATGCCGTGCTGTGCTGTACTCCGCTGTGCTGTGCTGTGCAGGGAATTACAGTTGTATTGAGCATGCAGGTTTGTGCCAGAAATTGTCAGCCTCAGTTAAAATGCATGATTTTGGATGGAAGTATTTGTGCTAGTTCTGTGAGTAAGCTTTATACTGGAGACTTCATAGCTTTATCATGAAGATTTCTTAAGGAAGAAGTTGAAAAGGTAGTACTCAGTGACTAACTTCAGATACTGCAAGCCAAGAGAAAAGATATTCAGTGGGTGTTGAACGTGCTCATATCAGTCAACCAGCAGTATCTTCTTGTTTATTCTGGATTAACAATTTTCCTTCCTTTTCAAGTCATCATGGATTTTTTTTTCCTTTTTCAGTGATATAATTATTATATAGGCAAAATCAACCACTATAAATTAATTCCTCATTCTATTTATCAAAGCTGTGGGACTCAAGCTATGTGTAAATGACAAAGACTAAAAAGAAGGCAAGTTAATTAAAAAGAGATGAGAATATGGATTGATTTTTTTCCCATGGTTCAAATTTTTTCTTATCAACTTCTATGCCCTTTCTTGATGCACTCATGTGAAAAATAATGCTACTACTTGAATCAGTCCTCCAAACTCTTTTCAAGTCTACTGTGCACTCCAAACTTTAATGACAAGCACTTTAAAAAAAAAACGCACTGTTCCACTGGATTTACTGTGAGTCTCTTAAGGGATTATTCTGGTCAGCAAACTCACTTGAAAGCTTGACAATCTAGCCCTTTTTTTAAGTTGAAGAGGAGCTAATTTAAAATCACTGGAGAAATCAAATGTAGGAAATTAAAGCAGCAAATCAAGAGAGGAAAGGTGAACAGAATTAAATGGTCAGTGATTTAACTGGTATCATCTCCTCTGATCACAGACACTTTATGTGAACTTCAACTCCTTTCCTGCCAGTACTTCTTCAAGACTTCTAGAGGTGCAGTAGTTTCTTAATACACATATTATGAGTAAAAATAATCTTAACATATTTGTTCATATATGCCTCCATTTGATTTCATGTTTCTATAGTGAAATAACTGTGAATATAAGCTATATGTTTAAAATGGCTTCCATGTAGTATGATCATGTGATCACCTAACAGGAATTAGACAATAACAGAACTACGACTGGGTATGTTTTTTTTCCTTTTGAAACCAGTTACCAGCCCATTTATTTAAGCCATAACCCTGGCTTCATGGTCCTGAAACTAGTTATAAACTTGCTAAATCATTTTTTACTTACACCATCCCCACCCCCCCAAAAGCAAACAAACAACCCTAGCAATCTTCAAAGTAGCCTTTGGAAAACCAAGGAAGAAATATCAATGGTGCCTATGCCCCTTTTCGTGTCATGAGCTAGTAATATGTGTGCTCACTCAAGATCATCTCTGTTGTCCTCCCATGAGGATTTCACATGACATCTTTTGCAGCACACTGCCTCTGTCAACATGCCAAAGTTTATTCCAAGATGATCAATCTCCCTGTTCATATCTTGTCAGCCTTACTGCTGTCTTGGTGCAGCGGCTCTTCGGATCCATGACAAGAAGTGGGATAAGTGTCATAAACAGGGCTGGGAGTGACTCTGCCTCCCAAGTCTGGCAGCATGTCAGAGGCAGCAGCACTCCCCTGGGGCTTACCAACACTGAGTCTTCTCAGAGGGAGGGAGGAGAGGATTGAGTCCAAGCCTTGCCTGAGCCATTGTACAGACCAGTCCCAGACTACTGCCACTGCAACCGCATCAGCGCTAAAAATCTGCCCAAAAGTAGACTCCACTGAACTTAAAGCAGAGCATGTGAAGTTTTCCTCACTTCACCCCTCAGCTTCCAGGTCTGCTTACCCAGTCTGTAACTCACACTGTGTTAACCACTGGATGCACAGTACCGAATGACTGTCGTTAATCAGTTGATTTTTTAAGTACTCCAACACCCAGTGACAACTCTGGCTCTCCAAGGTCAGCTTTCTGCATCCTGCCTGGATTATCACCCTCTTTGATCTGCCAGGGGAGCTGTTTGTGTGATCTTCTCTTTAATACGTTTCAATATAGACGTGTCAGACTGGCAAAGCCATAATACTTGATTTGTCTAAGGCAGATAAAATGTTGTTTAAACAGGCACATGAGGGTCTTTCATACCTATTCTCTCTGAACATATTTCAAAGACAAAACACTTGCACTAAGCAGGAGAAATGTAGAACCATTGTAACTTTGTGAGTGACTAAAAATAGCACGTCATAGGAACTTCTATTTTTTCCCCATGTCTGCTAAAAAGAGAGAAAAGCTATTGTAAATATACTGTCCTGTTTTACACAGGACTAGATCTCAACCCTGAGATATAGTAATGAACTATCAAATCACACACAGAGGTTTTTGTAAAATGCAAACCAAGGACTCTCAAACGTATTTTAGGTCTTTGTTTTTGCTTTTGGGTGTGGGCTTTTTCTGCCTTTGCCTGCTGACTCCCATGTAAAAAAATAACCTTAAATTTTATCTTCTTTGCAGAAAACAGTGATCTCTTAATTTTCAAATAATTTAACTGGAACACAGGTATTCATACAGTTTTTGTACTTGACTTTTTCAACATCTCAGCCCTGCAATAGGCACATGAAAAGACCTCCATGATGGTATCATGACCTACTCCCATTTAAAGACTCAGTGAAATCCTGCCCCACTGAAGTCAAAGGCATTTTAAGGTAGATTGCTGTGGCATCGGACTCCTTACCTACTTCCAGGAACAGCCTAGAGAAATCTAGCAACACTTTGAATCTAATGGATGAATAGTAGTTGGGGGCAAATTCGATGTCTCTGGCTTCCTGCTTGCTGCTGCAACTCTACTTATTAATTCTACAGTATGTATTTTATAGGCACCATGCAATGCCAGCTGAAGGTTACAACAGTAAAGCAGGAAAAAAGATGAGGACTACAAAGACACTGGCAGTTTATTTTAATTCAGCTAAAAAAAAGTGACTTCTGCTTTTATCATCCTTTGTATTTGGCAAAGGTTAGAGTTTATCTGTTTCACAGGCTGCCAAAATGCTGAGTAGATCCTGTCATTGTCTCAGTGAACACTGAATTGCATATTAATTGAAGATCTAAGGCTCTACATCAAACAATAGAAGTGTAACCAAACATTGCAGACCTGGGATAGGAATGCCTCTAGAGCTAGATGGGAATGTTTGATTCAACAAGGCCCTTTAAATGTTTCCTTCAGAAACATTGTTAAATCCTTTGAAACTTTGACAGTGTTCTGCTACTAGCTGCAGTTAAAAATTATTTTCTGGAGGTCAGTCCAACCTGCTTACCTTATGGTCATATCCAAATGATCAGTGTCAGGAAAAGCCCCAGCATCCCAGCTCACAGGGCTGCTTGAGATGACACATGTCACAGAGATTAAACACCTTACCTCCTGCAAGGCCTATTGATCATGCACACAGGTATGTTCTTACTGCTCCCTAATTAAAGGAGAAATAAAATGATTCCATGAGAAAAGCTGCTTATCTCATCTTTCTAGGAGGTGTATGGGTGTTGTTGCAAGGACAGAAATCAGCTGCCAAAGGAGGAGACCTAAACCAGCAAAGTGACATTTGTGCACTGCTTGAATAAATAGATGAATTCAGTCACAGTGTAATGCATTAATAATTTCTATCAGACACAGACAAGAAGACATCTCCTGGATGTCATATAGTATATGCATACACATAAAATAAAAGGAGGCAGAGAGAACTGAGCATTTATTCAATATGAGACACCAATAATATAATGTACATCACTAGAAGGGGAAACAAGGAATAATGCCTAAGAATTCAATGGATTCAAATCCATATAAAAACAAGTCTTATAATGATTCCAACATATTTGAGCTGCAGAAATTAATCTAAAGTCTATGTCTGAATAGGTTTATTCTTTTATGGAAATTTGCATTGGGTCCAGCTTTGCTGTTCAGTCCTTCTTTTATACTGCTCCTGATCTAAACCACAGAATTCCAGAATTTATAAGCTTTCTCGTTTATGTATAACCCCTCTCAAGAATGACTTGTTTGTTCAAGAAAACTCTGTGACTTAAATGCCTGCTTAAACTATACAGAGATAACTGGCAATAGTCAGTATCATTGTGTCTAGTTAAGTCCCTTGCTTTAGAAGTAGAGTCACAAATACAGGTTACAGTGTGGATATGGTATCTTAATTGCATGCTAGCTACCAACGTCCCTTTCTGGATCTGACTCCACCTAACTGCCCTCTGTATACTCTGTGCCAATCACATAGGATATTTTGCTGAGCAAATCCTTACAAATAATTTTTCTCATTATACTTATAATGCAAAAGGTAAGTAGTGCATAGATATAGATTTGCAAGTATAAGTGATTAATGATAACACCTGTAATTTTAATGAACATTCTTTTAACAGAGAATGGATGATAATCTTCAGCAAGCAATGGCATAATTTTAGATGTGGTCCAAAAGTCTAGGAATCAGACGTTCAAGTACTAAGTATCCGCCATAATTTTAAACTCTCAATGCTGTAAACTGCAGCCAGGAAAATTTGCATCCCAAGACTGGATATCATCCAGAAAAGATCTTCAGGGTCCAACAACTTCTTACAGACTTCCCATAGAAACTTCCATCTCTACCTCATCCATACAGCTGACTCTTTCCTTCTGCCCAAACTTTGGGGATGCACTCATAGATACTTTCAGTAAATACATGGGGCAACTAATCCTTAAGATTTCAAAACAGGATTGGTGAACTAAAAGATTTAAGACTCTGTCCATATTTATTACACATACTGTAAGTAACAGAGGTTTCTAGAATTTCTTTTATTTCTTTTCTTGTGTCCATTACAGAGAGTTTGTCCTACACCTACTGGAGCCAAAACAAAGAGTTCATGGTGTTGACAAGTCATTTATTACCAAGTGCCTCCTCTAAATAGTTAAACACCCATAAAATCTGTGATTCTGAGACATAGCAATAAAAATGAGAAAAAAAAAACAAAACCCAAAACAAACAAGAAAAAAACAATAACAACAAAAACCCCTACAAAACCAAACCAAAACAAACAAAAAACTCCAAACACCAAAAAAACTCAACCAAAAAGAAAAAAAACCCAGCAGGGAGATAAGGGAGGTAAGTTCAATGATTTAAGATCCATTCTGCATAAAAAACTCTACACCTTGCTGCTATCACTATAGCAAAATTATTTGACTGATGTCTGTATCTCATTGAATTCTTCCAAATGCTGGTTTACTTCATAATTAATATCTAAAGACACTAGCATTTGACAGGTTATATGTCCTAAATAAATCATATTTTGTGCTGGTATTGAAATGTTCAGTTCCATAAACAAGGAAGTCAGTGTAATAGCATCACTCCTCAATGAAAAAAGTTATAATGTAAAACTTGACTTCTAAGATAGAAGATACTATTTGTGATTTACCCAAGTGTTCAGAGGTGACTAACTATCCCCACACTGATTCAAGGTCTGACAATAAAAGAGTGCTTCCCAGGTAGTTCTTCCAAGGCAAATTACAACTTCAAAGGAAAGAGTAGATCCATTCACAAAATGGTTACCAACAAGAGCTGTCAGATGGAAGAAAACATAGCAAGCAAGAGGCATGGCAAAATGGAAAGTACTTTTTTTTCACAGGGTGATATGTACACTGCAAAGTCAATTGGAACATATACTAAAATCTCTTACAAAGTTTCACCTTTTTATTGCCACTTACAATGCAAATAAGGAATAGACTGTATTTAATCCCCACTATTTTTTTTATTCCCTCATTCACCACTACAATCATCCAATCCTAGTATTCCAGTCACATAATTTGAAGGCAATTAGTAGTGTACTGGAACCTTCTCTTCAACTCATCCAAAAAAGTGAATTGTTTAGCCAGTGTGGGGACAATGGATACATAGAAGTCCTACTTGCACACATCTGCATCCAATATGTTACCTCTTCTTCAGAAATTGTTGTCTTTTTCCTGTTGATTTGCTTGCAAAACACGTTAAAAGTGCCTCCCAATTTTGTGTACAGCCACATAGTGCAGATGGGACTTTTCAAAGAGGTGGTCACCCTGACTTAATTACCTGTGCAGTCTTACAAGCTAAGCTAATAAGGCTAATTGAGTTTCCCATGTCTCACAGTAAACTCTTCTGTAGAAGGCATCAGTTTACTGATCTAAATAGCTGGTGAATTTTGCCTGTCTTCTAATAAGTGGAGGACAGAGAAAATACAACAGTCACAGATATTTAAAAGTCCTCATTTACTGTCGTTTCCACACAGTACTTTTTTCAACACTTCCCTACCCAACTTGATGAATTGAACATAGGGCATTTCCTACAAAATGTGGTCATATTGCTGTATTTTAGGTTTGTAACAGGAGCCACTTGTCTGGCAGCACAGCACATACTTTTTTCCCATCCTAAATCCAGAAGGCTGAGAAGTTGAGTTTATCAGTTCAAAATTAGATGTGGACATACAGGACTCGCCCAGCATTTTTTTGCAGCCACATATGCAGCACTGGAATACCCAGCTTGCTTGTTTCATTGTATTTCCTCCCAAAGAGGAGCTCTAAAGAGACATTTCTTTGGCTGCTGAATGTCCTGTATTCTCTCTCTTCACTAATCATGCATACTGTGCAATGTGGAGTTTGAACTGCTAAGCATAGTGTGATTCACTTTCTTATGTGGAAAAAAAGCAGGACTCTTGCACTTCACATCAAAATCAGAGAGTTTGTAACTGCTGGGACTTTTAATGATTGATGAGAACTTTGGCATAGTTTTATTTGGAAAAGAGGGCTTTGAACCGGTGGATGAAATACCAAGAGGAGAGACTCACATAATGGGCCCATCTCCCCTAATCTCCTCACTAAAGAATACACAAGGAAGAAAAACAAGGAGTCCCTTGTAACCCTTGCAGTGACGAGCGCCTCATTTAATGTATTCAGTTACTTATTAGTAGGCCAATATAAATCTAGCACAACAGTGTGCAAAGTCAGCAGGGGGTCTGAATCCTGATGTTATTTTTCCCACCACTGAATAAATGATCCCAACCACCAGCTTCAGAAGCTCATCCTCATTAGTATGTATGAAATGAGTGGAATAAGCACTGAGAGATTTATATTGTTCTGTAATCAATTTAATTAATAAGAGACAGTGCTGATTTCTGGGAGAAAGAGGCAGTGTTCACAGATTCCTGCGCACCTTTCATTGCTATTAGTGATAGAAATCTATCACAGCATGGCAACCTTAAAAAGTGCACTCATCATTTTCTAATCCTACTGACATTCATTAACCAGACATCTTAGCAACATGCATTTTATAATCTGCCACCATCACTAAGGTCACTGTAGAGTTTTCACTATAGCTCCCTACTTACAAGGTTTTGTAACTCTGCTGGAAAGTTTAAGGATAACCAAGGAGTACTTTTGCAGTAGTCTTGCCAACTTGTAAATTCTGGGCAAGCCAAATCAAAAAAGAACAACAGAAATGCCATTTAAAAACAAAACAAAACAAAATTTTAACCCCTCCTCCCCCCCAAAAAACCCACAAAAAAAACCAAACAAAAGAAAACAACCAACCAAACAAAAACCCACAAAAACAAACAAACAAACAAAAAAAACCAAAACAAAACAAAACAAAAAAAACCCAAAACCAAACCAAAAAACAATCAACCAACCAACCAAAACCCTCACATCTATCTGTTGGTGCCTGAGAACATAGTATGATTTAAGTCACTGTGAAACCAGTTCTCCAGAGGCAGGAATGATATATTCATTTCATTAGCATGACTTAGACTGTGGGGAAAGGTGGTTTGTATATGTCTTATCTAACATACAACCTGTTGTCTATCTCCCCGTCAATCTTACCATCTGAGGAGATGAGGCTGCCTAGGTAATTAAACTGCTGGACTGATTTGAGCTCTGATTGGCCAATAGTGATGTGGGGATGATGGGGGACTTCCTGAGGCACAGGTTGATGGAGAACCTCTGTCTTCTTTAAGCTGACTTCCAGCCCAAAGAGCTCAGCTGCCTCTGTTCAATCTTAAACATCTGCTGGTCAGATTATGTGACCAATACATCTGTTCTAGAACAAGCAGCAGTCACAAGTATTGAGGCCATGTTGCTGAGAACACAGCTGCGTTGGGCAGGGCACGTCTCCAGGATGAAGGACCACCGCCTCCCTAAGATCTTGCTCTATGGTGAACTTGCCACCGGTTGCCACATGAGAGGAGCCCCAAAGAAAAGATACAAGGACTCCCTGAAACAACATCTCAGCCTTGGCCATATTGATCACCATAACTGGTCTACTCTGGCCTCAAATCGGGAGGCCTGGAGACACACCATCTATAACGCAGCTGTCTCCTTTGAGAACACAAGCAGGATCACTCTCGAGGAGAAAAGGCAACGCAGAAAGAACCGTGCATTGCAGAATATACCATCTAAGGAGTCTTTCTGCTGTGCCTTTTGCAATCGGACATGTCTGTCTTGTATTGGCCTCATAAGTCACCAACGTGCCTGTAGCAAATGTGGATAGAGCCTTCCCAAATCTTCGTTCGTGAAGCCCAGTCATGATGATGATCTAACATACAACAAGATTACACCAAAATCTGTATTTGAAATTGAAAATCACTGTCTCACTACACTGAGGTCAGCTGCAGTTTTGCAATTGGTTTGAGTAAGACCGAGATTGAACCAGACTTTACAGTCTGAGGGGAGAGGGTATTTTATTTCACACTTTTGATCTTCCTAATTTTCTGTTTTCACATATTTAAGAGGCATGTTTACAAACTGGTTAATGTTACAGATTTTGCATCTTGGGTGATGATCTGGTCCCATGAAAGTCCATGACAAAACTCCCAAAGACTT
The DNA here is from genome assembly GCF_003945595.2 of Pipra filicauda. Taxonomy (NCBI): domain Eukaryota; kingdom Metazoa; phylum Chordata; class Aves; order Passeriformes; family Pipridae; genus Pipra; species Pipra filicauda. Next base: position 3,623,931 of record NW_024104509.1, on the reverse strand, counting down.
CTCCAAGTCCACTTCTTTTCCCCAAGCAATTTAGTCCACATCAAACATAGTACATTTATAAATCTACTTTGATTTTTAACTGAACATCCAAATTAAAGATTTCAATTGAACAGAGGCCCCACTAAAAATTTAATACACCAACATCAAGCTCTATTTGTGTCTTTGACAGAGTGTGTAAGTAGATATTAAAATGCACATATGTTTTCTGCTGATTTTCTGTGAACATCGATTCCACACAGGGTTGAAAGTACAATCCAAAAAACATCCACAGGAAGTCCTTGCCAAAAGTGAGAAACAATGTTGTCTTCAGGACAGACCAAAGAAAGAGACCAAGAGTATTGCTATAAATGATACCCTGGCCAATAATATGTTAATTTGTTTTTCAGCTAGTGGGAGTTTCATCACTGATGGCACAAAAACGAGGATTCCTGTGGTTTATTGCATGCAAGATAATGCTTTCCTCCATGTTCCTTTTTCTTTAGGCATAGTCTTGCCACTTCTCCACCTACAAGGTATTCTTCTTTATCTGCTAAACTTCCACATATGTACTGTTAAGTACACTCTAAAAGACTATGGTTGGTATGATGGTTTATGGAAAGGACAATGGTTTGAGCCAGGAATCAAATATGCATCTCCAAACAGTGGAAACACTCTTTTCATGGTGAGTTAAACTGACTTAGCAGTCCGTTTCTTCATGGTCTCTTGTCCTTTATGTTGGATCAGTGACTCATGTTCCAAATGGCTTTTGCTCACTTCCTCTCAATCTTGTCGCATGAATATCAAGCACAGCAGAGTGCCTGAAACTCACTAAGGCAGGACTGGAATGTCTAGGCTGTGATTTACCTGAGAGAGGCACAGTGGGGAGCAGCAGCTAGGTAATGATTGCCAGGAATGAGCAAACACAGGAAGTCACTGCTTCCCTTCCCTCATTCCTTGGTAATAGTGCAGACTTCATTAGCAAATGCTTTTCAGCTCTAATAATCACCAGGAAACTCCAGATTACAACCAGACTGGAGGGAGGGAGGAAGGGAGAGGTTGTACCTGGCAGTAATGCTGTACTTATCATCATCCTCAGATGGGCCAGAAGCTATCACCTCTGCACACAGTAAGAAATACCCAACTCCTCAGCTACCCTCAATGAAGCTTCTTGTGGAGTAAAACTCTTTTAAATACAAATACCATTGGCAGAGTATAGGTCTGGAAAAATCTAGACTACTGAATATAAGTGTCCAGAATTCTTATTATTACTTTTCCTGGCTCAATGCAATACAGGGAAAAGCCAAAAGAGAGCCCTTTCTGCACCAGTTACATGAACTAGAGCTAGAAACACTATTTGATCAGTTTTCCTCTTGGGAAAAATGATTACAGACAAGCAGACAAAGGAAAATATCCATTTCAGCTTTTTTGCTGAGTAATATCTTTGCTAGACAGAGCATTCTCAGAAATCACTGAAAAGACCCCATCAACTACCCACTGTAACCCATAAAAAACACACTGTGCTACAAACTAACAGCTTATCCCATATTCTCCATTGGAAAGGAACAAATTTCTGCTCTTCCCTGTGAGACACTGGGGACATTAACTGAACCTTGGTGAGGGAAGGTGCACAAGGAGAATGTGAGAGACGTTTCCCTTCACTTAGTTTTGCCTTCCTCACAGGTGTGAGCCAAGAGGAGCCAAACTCCATCTATCCCACACAGGATACATGACTGCTTGTCACCTTGGTGCCTTTCTAGACTGACTCACCATTCAACCTGGAGCACTGTTGTTTCCTGGCTATCCTGTGTCACTTTTTCCACACAGAATTGGGTCCAAATAGGTTGTGCTGGGAGGTAATTGACACTGATGAAAATTGCTGTGCCAAAATCAGGACACACACTTTTCTTCCCAAATACTTTGTCATGTCTTTCAACACATTTTCAGTCACTCGTCTGCATCCTAGCAGGCCATAATGTGTTTGACATTAATTTCTCCATTAGTATTTAAAAATATTCATATTATTTAAAAGCAAGTGTAAACCTAGAACAACTCAGTCTCTCATTTCTTGAATATTTCAACTCATTAATCTCACAAGATCGAAGGATAAAACCTGACTAAAAGATCATTTCCTGTCAGCTGTTCAATGGTCAAGGTTTAACCAATCCCATTTTTCCTACATTGCTTTATTATATCTCGCTAATCTTTTGCTGCACACAGAGATTATTTGCTTTCCTCTCTCCTTGTTTCTCTTCCTTCCTTTTTCTTTCCTCCCATCACTTCTCTCTAGTTTCCCTCCTTCTTGCCCACTGCAGACTCTGCTTCATAAATTTTCTCAACTGGAGCCTTCTTCTAGTCTCTTCCATTTTGTCCTGGTTCCTCTTTTCCCCTCTGTTCTTCACATTTCTCCTTTTAGTTTGTCAGTTGTATATCCTTTTTCCTACCCATTGCCATCAATTTGAGGGTTAAAAAAAAAAAAAAGAAGAAGTCAGCTGGATGAGGTTTAATGTTATGAATTAAAGTGTGTGTGTTGGGGAGGAGGATGGAATAAAGCCTCTTTATTTCAGATACTGAAACCATTAAAGGTTTCTCTTTGGTAATATTGTATTGCCTGGCAATTCCACGTACTGAATGTTCCTAAGGGCTCAGTTCAGCTGAAGGGACACTGAAAGCAATGATTTTGACTCAATAAACTAACCATTTCTTATTATTTAAAATTGGCTTCACTCTCAGTTTGATGCTGTAATGGTATTTAAAACATTTTTATTATAATATTTACTTTTTTCAGTGCTGTCTTTTCAATTACGATAAGTTTACACTTGGTTACCCCATCTAGATTTGAAATGTTCATTGTTTTTTGGAGAGCCACTGCAATGGTTCACTTTGGACCATATTTATCCTCTGCAAGAGCATAGGCAAAGCCAAAATAAATGTCTTTCCTCACTGTTCTCCTTAAGCTCTTGATCAAGCCTGATTTTATGGAGTCCTGATGAAAACAGAGAATTTACCCCAAGAAAACTCTAATAATTTACCTTAACTTTCCAATCAAAATATATTTTGCAAGTTTTCAAAGAGTGACTTGCTGTCCTCAATCCTTAGTGTCAAACCTTAATCATATAACGAGAAACAACAGCCGAAACATTTTATTCTGTTCAGTTCCTCACTGTACTCAAAAAGGATGCAACACCTAAGCACAATGTTGGAATCGCTGGGTGTGTGGATCTTATGAAATAGTGAACTAAAAATGTAGAGCACAATACTTGAAACTAAATCATCATGAAGTACCTGAGGAGCATGTTGTCTTCTCTCATAGTAAAATTGAGGGGAAATAAAATTTGAAAAGTCTCTTTAGATGCTCTCTCTATAGTTTCTGATTAATTTTCCTCTCAGAGACTCTAACTAGAAGAGACTAATGTGAGATCATCAACATCCACTGTGTGAAAAAATTAAGTTTCCCTTTATGGAAAATCCAATAGAGTTTAATAGCAAATAATTTTTCTAGTGACTTAAGTTTAAGTGCCTATGGAATACAACAGATCAGTTATATTCCTGTTGTGGAGCTCTTCAGGCTAGTTAAAAAGCACTGTAAGATCCCTTCCTCGTGAAATTTTACAAAACAGAACATCAGCAGGTGAAATCAATACAGATGCACCAACATTAATAACATTATGTTAATTTACACCACAGGAGGATTTGGCCCACGTGTGTTTAGAGTAATTTGATAATGAATCACTGCAAATTTCTGTTGGCTTTAACAACTGTTAAATTCTACATCACTTACCCATATTGATCACACTATGCTGTTTTCCTTTTTTTTTTTTTTTTAAAGGGGAACCACTCCCTTCACCATATGGTCCAGCCGCTATCCACAGTATTCTTTGCTTATTTCACCATCATGTAACACTCTACTCTTCTGGGAATTAGATGACACAGTGACATGTGAATGTTGCTCACAACGCAACATGAATTTCTGCTGATTTTTCTGGCACAGTACAGCAGGGGCTGACCAGGGTAGCCTCCTGCGTAAAACATCTGCTCTGCAGCCTTGCTTGCCTTCCAAAATCCTCCATAGTTGTAGAGACCAACCTGCACAGAATTGGCAGAGAAACATTCTGGGTTCCCAGTAGAGGCAAATCCTTCAGTGAAGGATTTCCAGTGAGCGTTTCAAACTATTTTGCTGACCTTTCAAAACATTGGGTGGTCCTTGTTAAGCATGTCATGTCAGCCTACAGTCATCTGCATATCCATTTGGAAGATGTCTGAACAAAGTGATTGGGAAAAGCGAATCCATATATGCCATCCAGCAACCTAAAAATGTGGCATTTTTAGTAAGGTCCTCAGTTACAGAAAGAATTTTGCAGGGATTCAACATTAAAAATCGCATCGATGGAGGAAACTCATTGTTCTTAATCTAATCTCATTTTACATGTTCAGAAAGATTTGTAAAATGTCTAGTAGTGCTCACATTTTCAAACTATGAACCTCACTGCAGGAGTCAATTTGGCAAAAGACCAGTTGCCATTTTAGTTTGGGAGGTTGAGAACTGTGTGTGTGTTAGTTTTTATAAGTCTTCTTTACTTTAGCTGCACTATACCCAAGAACAGCTTCTGGCTGAAGAAAAATCTGCCCACTCTCAACCACATTTTCAGCGTACAGCTAAGTTTGGTGAATTCCCCTGAAGTGATTAAAAGAAAGATCTTATTTTTCTCTGCGTAGGAGTAATTACTTTGCCAGACATTCAATAATCTTGTCTTGACAAAAATCATATTTGCAGTTTGATGTGATTTCACTATTGCTGTAAGATTAAAGAAGTCAACACTTCTTTTATATAAGATGTGCCTGCATTCAACATTTTGTTTTTATTTGTGGTGAGACAGATCTCCACAGGTAAAAGCATCTCCTCTGATGCCAGAACAGGAGAGAGAAAAAAGGAGTACAAGCCCTTCTTAGATTACAGGCTTCAAGTGCCTCATGGACATCAAAACTATCTGATACCTTCTGTGGGGCAAAACCCCCATGTGTTTCTCAGATAGCTGTCAAAATCCTCAGCTCTACCACTTGTGTGTTGTTTCTTGACAATGTAAACCTCTGCTGCACTTTGAACTTTTGAAATAGGGGCAAGAACAAGCTGAATGGAATGTTGCACATATTATTCTCATGCAGGAAGATAATGAACGGGGGTGAGCTCAACAAGGTACCATTGCAACCCTGCATCCCAGCTCCTCAGAGCTATATCTAAGGGGATGCTGCTCATAGTCACATGACTCTGGGAAATTGGTAGAGTAGAAAATATAGATGAATACAACGTGGGGCTCAGCATGGCAATTAGCATTGAATTTTGAACATCCCAACTGAATGTGGCAGTTGCTGCCAGTGAAAGAGAGCCAAATCCCTTCCTCAATATAAACCAGGTGTCCCACAAACTTTAAGTCAACATATTTCGTATATGATGGGGAAGGAAGGGTAGAGGTAACATTTTCTTATGAACTCAAGTCAAATCTTTGGTAGAGATCTACTCTGTAAACGGGTTGGAATGAGTTGGAGAAGTTCTCTATAGCTTGTGTGCATTGTTCAGATAGGGCTTTTAAAATGCACAGCTCCATGGAGACCTCACCAAGAATTTGTGACTGGAAAATCCACTGCACTCTACTGCTGCAGCTGCCAAAAAGCAGCCAGTGAAAAAATATGTCTTTTCCCATCAATAAGGGTAATAATTCCCTTCCCCAAGCCCATGTGAGTAGCCCACAGTTAACTAGTCTAGGCAAAACAAATAAGGTTGTGTCTCTGTTTTCAGAAAATCTGACAGCATGGAGAATTGAGATTGACATTAAAGTTCCAGGAAAAGAGCCTAAAAAACTTGGTGGGAGAGAAAAGTTGAGAATAGTTTATTGGATTGGGTACCGAGTGAGAAAAGGAACAGGGAATCAGGTAAAACAAAAGACAGTGGGTTTTTAAGCAATGAAGACAAGTCTGATTTTGTAAATCAGTTCTAGTAAGTTAAGAGCAGAAGGAGCAGCAACAAAGGACAGAAGAGCTGGCTGTCATTTTGGCAGAGGGCTATATGAAAAAGGGCTACAATGTATGATTTAAGTGAAGAAGTTAGGGAGTGTAGGCTTGGAAATTAAAGACAGAGAAAGAAAATGGATGAATAGAAAACACTTTCGTAAAAGAACCTGAACATGAAACTTCTAGTAACTGATGCCTTAGCTAGTACCAGTGTCTGGAAAATAGGATTTTTTTAGTGCTGTTTCTTACAGAACTTTATTCTATAAAAATCTGGTCTGTATTTTTCAAAACCCTATTTATAGGAGGGGAAAGTATTCTCTGTCAGAGAGCCTTTTTTTGATTACTGAAGAAATGTAAGTGTAAAATAAACCATTCAGTATTGCAGAAATATTCGTGAAGTGTCTGAAGCATACAGTAAAGACCAAACCTAGATCTGCCTACAGTTCAAACCCACAACAAAGTCAGTGGTAGTTTTGAACACCTCAAAACGTATGCAGTGATTGAACATAACAGAATGACAGGATGTCAGCATTTGCCATTGTCGAATGGGTATTTTCCACAAATCCTGACTATGTTCAGTCTCTGTTCTCATTTCCTGACAGAGGGAGAAGTATCATGACATGATCTAGGGCCTCTTTGTGGAAATGGGGTTAGGGATCTTTGCAAATCAAGGTACATTCATCTAGTTTACGCCCCTGACACACACTTGGGTACCCAGAAATTATTTGTACCACTTGTGTTTCTCTAATTGCTTTCAGGACTAGGGTAAGTTTGTTTCACTAAAATTTATCTGTCCCCAGCAATTACTCTGTCTTAGATTTACAGGGGCAGAAAGAAAGAAAATATATATTAAGTCTCAGTTCCTTTGGTGAAAAAATTACACTAAGTATACATTCAGTTTAAACTGTCAGAAAGGAAAGAAGAAACTTTTCCTTGATACAGATGAATGTTTTCCCTTGTAATCTAACAACTAGAAATTGAATGGATATGTGGTTAATTTTAGAACCCAAATCAAGTACAGAACCAAAACCAATGTCTCAGAGTCCTTTCATTATCTGAAAATAAAAGGAAGAAAAAGCAACTGTGATAAAAAGTAGTTATTCTAATTTTAATGCCACACTTCGTGACCTGACAGCAAATCCCTTAGTTGCATTCTGTTCTTTCACTTATCTGGTTGGGGAAAAAAATAAATATAAATCATGTTAAAGTAATTCCACATGTAAATGAATCCCCTGGAAATCAGATACCTTCGCGCTGAAGTAACTAAAGGCTCTCCTTGCAGCCTTAACTCCAGCGAGATCTACAGGGTGGAAATGACTGCTAAAACTCTTGAGGAATCACATGCCGCCGTCAAGGAAACGAGCACGCGGGTTTTGCGGGTTTTGGGCTATTTTGTAGGGTTTATAGCGCAGCCCGCTCCCGCAGCTTGTCCGCTCCAGCCCCGATGCTCTAAGAGGTCAGCGGCGCGCGGGAGCAGGGGGAAGAACCACAGGACGGACCCACGGGCGGGCGAGACGAACCCCTCGAGCAGCGGCTGAGCTTGCCTGGCCCCGGACAGGTTTGCGGCCCCCGCATAGGTTCTGCACCTCCCGCTCCCGCCGTCCTGGCACCGCGCCGGGGCAGAGGGCGGCTCGGCCGCCGTGCGCGGTGGGAGGGAGCGGTGCCGGCACATCCCCGGGGCTGGTCCGGGGATTACTGCCGGCGGCGGCGGCGGGGGACCTCGGGCGGGGACGGGGAGAGGGTGGATTAATGTATTAGCGCCGCTTGCTCCTGCTCCCAGCTGGATCGGCTCCGAGACAGGGATTAGCGCAGCCAGCGACCACCGCGGCGGGACTGGGGCGGAGGGAAGGGGGAAAGGCGACAAGCGGACGGCCAGCTGCGGCCCCGGTCCCGCTCCCCCCGGGGATGCGGGGGATGCGCCGGGGGGCACGGCCCGGTTCCATGCGCGGGGCTGCGCTGCCGCCCCAGGCACCGCAGTAGCCCCTGCTGCCGCGCCCCCGTCCCCCGAGGGGCTGCGGACGGCCGCCCTCTTCCCCCCACCGCGCTCTTAAGGCGCCCCTCGCCGACGCTCCGCGCCCCGCCGGCGTGCAGCGACTGTGATGGCTGGAGGCGGCGGCATCTGCGATGGGGCGGGCGAGGGCCGAGCGCGGCGGGTCCCCGGCGCAGGCACCTGCTCGGCACAAGCCCCGTGCCACCCGGCACCGGCCCCGAGGCGCCGCTGGCAGTGCCGCGGACCCCCGTCCCGCACGGCCGGGCCCTCCTCCCGCCCCTCCCGGCCGGGCTCCCTCGGCCTCGCCCGGCCCCGCCCCCCCGGCCCTGCCCCCTCCCGGGCGCGCGCCCCGCCCGCGGCAGCGGGAGGGGCGGGGCGGGGCGGGGCTCGGGCGCGCCCGCCCGGCGCGCGCCAGTCCCGGGCTTTGTCTCCGCCTCCGCCGGCGGAGCCGCGTCCCTGGGGCAGCGCGCGGGCGGCGGGGCAGCGGCGGCGGCGGGAGACGGGCGGCGGAGCGGTAGCGGCGGGAGAGAGAGAAAGAGAGAGAGAGAGAGAGAGGTAGCGGCTCCCTGGTCCTCGCCGCGCACAGTCCAATGCCCGGCAGCCCGAAGCAAGGAGCGACTGCGCTTTCCTTCCGTGGCACAGCGAGTGCCTCCTGCCTCGGAGTTTTCCTGAAACAGCCGTCACAGCGGGAGCACTTTTGGTAGAAAGGGACCAGAAGAAGACCACGAAATGACTTACCTCCCGAGGCTCGGCTGAAGGGGACTCGCTGGAGTGGAACCTTAGTGGAATTTGGGTCTGGAGAGGAGTTGCTAACGCTTTTTTTTGTTTTTTTCTTTTCTTCTACCTGATCCCTCCCCTTTTCGCCCATCATTGGAAATGAACAAATTGCTTTTGCAATTCAGAAAGTAGAAATATTAAATATACCATCCCCCTGGAAGCATACATGTAGTAATGACAAAGGATTGCAAAGGAGAGAGTGGCTCCAGTTTCCCAGAGAGATCCCCTAAAATGGATTACTAAATGGGACACTACATCAGCTAGTTGTCCTCTAGCTGCCCAGATACATGCACCGAAAAGGTACAGTACTCCCCCGTCCGTATTCCTGTTTGGGGGTTACTCGGAAGGGAAGGCTCCCGGGTCGCCCGGGCAGGCTCAGAAGGAGCGAGGGTGGTGTGTGGTTTGAGGCTGGCTCCTGCCTTCTGTCTCGACGTCGTTTGCAGCGCGTAGGGAGGAGGAGAGCCGCCCGCAAGTGCACACGCTGCGCTTGCTGTTGCCACTTTCCCGGCATCTCGTGGCTTCGTCTTTCTTTTATCTTTTTTTCACACACCCCCCTCTTAGTCTTCTCTCACTCCCCTTCCCCCAGTTGCCCAACACCTATCCCCAGTTGCCTCCCCTAGCCCTTGGCACGGCTTGCATGCGCGGCGCTGGGGCTCCTCGCCTCCCTCCGCCGAGTCCCGCTCGTAGGGGGTCGCGCCCGTCGAGGCACCGTGGGGCGGGGGGCAGCCGCGAGACGTCGGGTCTGAGGCCGAGGCCGCCGCCCGCCACCCCGGGCATCATGTGGGTCTGGGTGGTGGGGTCTTTGTTACAAGAACTATGTGGCCGCTCCGTGCAGAGGCGTAACCCCGCCGTCTCTGCTCTTCCCGCGAGGTAGTTGGGTCGCGGCCGATGTATTTATTTACTGGGGTTTTTTCTAAGGCTGGGTTGCTTTTTGGGGCGAAGTAGCCTGGAACCAAGGCAACTTCTTCCGCGGAGCAGCCCTCGGCGCAGCCGCGGGCTTTGTTCGCGATTGTGGGCTGGGGCCGCGGGCTCCCCTCTCCGCCCGCTCCCCGCGGACGGTGGCCGCCATACCCTCCGCCCTGGCCCCGGCCAAGCTGGGCTGCCGACTGCCCATCCGCAGCCCCGCGGAGAAGGGTGGCTCTGGGGCAGGGATGCTCCCCGCCCCTTTCTGCCTGGCGCCACCACCTCTCCCCCGCGGGCTGGTGGCTCTGCCAAGCCGCTTCTGCTCGGCCGGGGAGCGCAGGCAGACGGGCTGGGGAAGGTCGGACCCCTTCGGGGCGGCCCGGCGGGCAGGGAGCGTTGCGAGGCAGCCCGGCTCTCTCCGCCCAGCACTCGCCCTGCCGCTCCAGCGGCCCCTCTCCGCCCTCGGGCCCTGCGGGAGCTGGACGAAACGGTGGAAAAGGGAAAGTTTTTTTAAGGGAGAATAGCAGGGCCGGCCCCCGAGGAGGGGCCGCGGGCTGGCGGCGCCCCGCAAACTCCTCGCGCCGACGCGGAGCGGCCGGGCCGGCTCCGGAGCGCGGGGAGGCCGGGCGGGGACTGGGGAGCGGGGCTCCTTCGTGCCGCTGATGCCGAGGAGGGGACAGGATGCTGCTGAGGGGAAACGGTGTTGAACAAGGGAAGAGGGATTTCCCCCTGCACACACTCACACCTCCCGTCCCCTCAACTGCAGGGGCAGGGAAGAGTCCCGGCCGAGGACAGGGTGAATTAGGAGGCTGTGCCTTCATCTGTGGTGCGCTGGCGGCGCGGCGCTGAGGCACGGGGGGCGACGGCGGGGGCTCGGGCAGCCCTGGGGCGGCCGAGGGTTAACACCGCCGCTCGTTCCGCTGCCGGGGAGGGCGGTTAAAAGTTCGGGTCTCCGTCATGCGTGGAGAAAGTACCTGCTCTTTGCGTGGGCTCGACCGCCCCACCGCCTCTTCCCTTCGCGCCTGGCTATCCAAGGGAGGTGTTTCCTGGGGGTGGCCCGGACGGCGTGTGGGTCGGGGGCTGGCGGGGGAAGTAAGTCTGAGGCTGCAGCCCGGTCAGTTGCAGCGGAGATGCCCTTCTGCCCATCATCCGCTCCTCTGCCCTGTCTGGCTCATCTCAGGGTGAGTCGTAAGGCGGTAACTACTGGGTCTTCCTTAGGCAAATGGCTCTGTCTTTTTCTAACCTTGACCGCTCTGTGTTCAGGGAGTAATTTGTTCTCCTGTTCTTCTCCCGAGCTAATTGCCAATTTTGAAGTTTGTAAACAATCACGTTTGTGCCAGCATCTGTACAGCGCGGATGTTTTTAGCTGCTGCGGAGAATTATTTCACTAATAGAACGGCAAAAAAATAAGAGCTTTAGTTAGCTGTGTAATATATTGTAAAAGATGCCACTTCCTGACGTTTCAAGGTGAATGCTTCATTTTCCAAAGGAGCATACACAACATGCAGGTGTTGTAAATAACGAGTCTGTACAACCAATTTCTGTCACAGGGTTGCACGAGGTGGCTTATTATTTGACATGGATTCTGCTCACTTGTTTTATATCATACAGCAACGATATTAATTACTAACTTGACCTCAAAGATAGTAGCTAAAGGTGTGATTTTCGCACTGTCTTCACTACAGTTAGTTCAGTGATTGCTTTTGCTGTGCATTCATTTAATTTGTGTCATCCAGTAAGCCATTCTCATCCAAGTAATTTTTACTTGGCGATTAAATCCTTTGGCATCAATGTCATGAAGTCCAGTAGAGTCAGGCTCTTTTAATCACAGAATTCATTTTGAGAAATCTGTGGCATTTTTCTCAGAGTAACGTTTATGTAGCTGTTATCATGCTTAGGGTTTCCTTTGCCATTTCAGACTAGAAAAGCAAAATGATCTTGCTATGATTAGCTTCTATTTTTTTTATTTAATGAGACTATTCCAATGTATGGTGAAGAAATGTGGGTCTGCTCCAGCAAACCCCTTTCTTCATGGAATTGCCTCAGACATGGTTGAAAGCAAATACCTACTTCAGTGGAATTGGGAAGGTTTGTAACTATTAGAGAAGTACAGTTGCCAAAGTGTTTCGCTGTCGAGGGTATAATTTTATCTAGTAGGAGCCTGGTTTTAATATCGTAGCTCTCAAAAATTATAAGACCAAGAGAACTAACTCTTTTTAAAGTCAAACATGTTCTTATGCATTAAAAATTTGATTTCTGTTCTCCACCGCTCTTCACTGGAGAAAATATCTGGCTTTTGTGGAAGTTTAGTTCAGGAGCAGAGTTCCCAAATGAGATTTCTGTTTAAGTGCTAAACAAAATTTAAAATAGTAAGTAATACCGTAATGTATATTTGCAACTTTTGCTGTTCATGTAGTGGGAATCAAATGCTTGAAGGATGGGTGAATACTTTCAGGGACTACGAATTATGCAGTCACAGATGTTCTGTGTATACTCAATCAGCCAACTTGAAAACTGTATATTCTTACTTAATGGCAAAACCAACCTTATCAACAGAACTCATACTACTTGAACCAAAAAGTAATTGGGCACAGACGTCTCTGAGAAACATGGCTAGCTAACATTTCTAGCTGCTTGAAGATGAAAGTGTATATTATATGTTAACCATAGACCCCTCTTAATATTTGTAAATAGAAGATTGCAGTTACTGGAGTTTAAAACTGAAGAAGGAAGTTGATTGGGCTAAGGATGAGGAGTTGCCTTCATTACATTTTTTAAAAGAATAAAAAAAAAGAGAAAGAAAACAAGAGAGATAAAATTAATGACCTGTGAAAAATCCAGACTAGAACTGTTTGCATTAAAAAGGAAGTAGGTGATTGTGAACTTGCTTGTGCATGTTTTGTGAGGGGAAGGGAAAGTTTGTCATCTTGTTTTGAAGAGCCATACATAAATACACATGAAAGGAGTTCACATGGTTTACAGCAGGGGAGACATAAAATGTTTTAGGATTAAATTGACCTGAGCTAATACATGCCTCACATCCAACTTGTTTGCAAGAACACGTTGTAATACTACCCAAACAAATGTTTAGTGTATAGTACCTGATTCCCATACGCCACAGCAGAGTGCTGAAAACAAACAAGCCAGTAAATGCTGGAAAACAACATTCAAATTATATTACACACAGCATGTGCTAGAGAAAAGTTGAACTGTAGTAAACCAGAAGTCTTCATTATCCTAATTTGATACAGATGCTGCAGTGTTTGACCTCCTACTATTCATTTATTGATGAAGTAAATCTTTAGCCCTCATTCAACCAAGTAAGTTCTGCTGACCCAGGAAAGCCTTGCTTGCCTGAGTAATTTTCCGAGAGTAAAGACAGTTGCTGAAATATTACTTAAATGGGGACTTTTTTTCTTGTTTATGCCACAAACTGAAAATACTGTTCTCTGCTGGGTATCGATACTTGTTAAGGACCTGAAGCTACCATGTGAGTACATTTGCTTTGGATGGATCTTTAATGTTAAATCAGACGTAGGTCTGCGTGTCGTGGAACAAATCACACCTGACAAATTGTGACAAGCTTTGCTTGACGGGGCAACAGAAAAATAAGAGGAATAAGCAGTGCTCTTTAATGGTGACCATTTGAGCATTTTATGCTCAAAAATTCTGATTATCAGGGTTACTCTGAGGTGGGTGAAATGTTTTGGCAGTAAGATACAGTCAATAGCGCAGAGTCCGACTGCTGATCAACGGCATACAGCAACTGTGAACAGTGTTCTAAGGCAGAAACAAGCAACTGGGGGAAAGCCTGGTCCTGAGCCAGACAGGTCTCTAAAGGAATATTTTTATTTTTGTCCTGTTGCACCAGTCTCTTGAGTGAAGAACAGCTTAGGTGTGCATAGGTTCTGTGAAGACAGAAGTGGACTACCCCAATTCAAGTGGAAACCTGACAGACTGGAGTTTACGAGTGTTTATTTTCTTTATGTACTGTGTTACCTATGGCCATGGAAATAACTGAATGCATATGTTTATACAGTGTTAAGGGATCTTTAATTGTCCATGGTGAAGGATGCTTTGGTTTTGGATCTGGATTGCAATATGGCAGCACAGCTCCAAGGCACAGACTTAGGATTTAAAGGGAAGAGTGCCACCTACTGTGTTAGAGTTATAGATATTGCACCTCCCGTATGCTTTGTGGAGTTCCCAAACTGCTCATTTGTTTGTTTTGTTTTAGCCACTGGAAGATGTGAAAGGATTCAAAATTAAATCTGGTATGGGAACGGAGAAAGAAAAAAATAGAAAAGCATTCTGCACCTAGAAAATCAGGATATTCTGGAGGTCTTGGAAGGGGTTCTTTGAAAGACAGGCATACACAGAGGCATTTGCAGTTTTTGTCACTTCAGACTTAGACAGGCTGCTAACAGTTAATAGTGAGGGCACTGGAAATAGGGAAGGGGATGAGAGATCTATGCTTCCCCCCATAAAATAATCATGTTCTCAGCTTTCGTGCACCAGATGAATATAAATAAGGCTAATAGATTTATGCCCTCTGAAATCTAAAGTATAACTCCAGATACAGTTTAATGAAAAGGAAGTAGATTTCACTTAAAAAAAAGAACAATTTTCAAAAAGGGAAGAAGAAAATGAGAAAAACTCAACATAAATTTTCCCATAATTTGCTGCAAAACCTTACAAAGTATTTCCCAGTTTAGAACTGTAGTTATTTATCAGCCAGAAGGAGGGTTGTGCTATGCTTGATGTGAATACAGGGTCATTTTTGTATGAAAAGAATTTTTCTCTGAGCCCCAAAGTGTTTCTTCAGTGGCTGAAATAGAGATGTAAAATGAAGTAGATAAACCAGCTATTAACAGAACTGCCAGTTGCTGTATCTCTAGAGTGAAGACATATGGTAATTCACTACATTCAGTGATGACCTTTCCTTTAAAAGTATTGTTAATAATAGGCACTTCTATATAAAGTATTTACACTACATACTTGAAATTCATATATCGTGGACTACCCCATGCCATTTTTGGTTTTTTATTTTTTGAGCTACTGGCAAAACTGCTACCGAGGAACTTTCTACATAAATACACTTTGCAACATGCCTGAAGTTCTGACCTTAAAGCGTTTCCGGGGGCAGATGCACAGCACTGCTGTACATCATGTGACATGGTAGTATGTGTGCTGGCCTCAGTATGAGAGGCCTTTGGCATCATCTCTCTCACCCTCCCCAGGTAGAGCCGTGCCTTGACTGCAGGATTATACCCTTTCCATGAAGCAGGCAGAAAAAAAAAGCATTCCTACGCTTCTGTGATCTCTGTAACCAGTTGCCTTTAGAGAAAACTTAATGTTTACGGAATTAGAAAAAAAAAAGAATGTTTTTGTTATACCCTTTCACCTTAGTCTGAGGCCATCTAGTTGGATAAGGACTACTATACTATTATTTTTACTAGAGATAATAGCAGAAGTTTTATTACGTGTTTAAAAAGAAAAGGTATTCCTAACCATCATCAATTTTACAATGACCCTGACAGGCTCATGGGATGTTCTAATAATGCAAATATATAGAATATACATATAATAGATACGGTCGTGTGTTCCAGTTCAGCAGATGGAAAAAGTACTGTCCCTTATGAATCCCCAGCACAATGGGAAAAGCTGCATCCAAATATATTCCTGACTGCAGCAAACATTATTTCTACTTTCCTATCTCTGTCTGCTCAGCTTCACTCAGATGTTTTATATATTCCTCATATGGCTTTGGTTATTGTATGGGAAATTTCCTATGTTGCTTCCTTCACCATTGTTCATGAACATTTATCCATTACTTGCATTTGAGGCAGCCATTCGTTGGAATGTTAATGAGATTTTGAACAGTTTATAGTTCCATAGTTTTTTGTTGTTGTTGTTTTGAGAAGAAAAAAATTGTAATTTTTGTTGATGCCTTTTGAAATCTACTTTTTATTGGTAGATTGAGATAGATTCTATGCTAATTCCTCTAGCATTCCTGAATTATGGCCTAGCAAGGCACTGTCGCTGGGATCTTCATCTATTAATCATGGAAGCTGCTTTCTTATTCGGTTGCCATAGTTTCAGTGCCTCAGATAGTGTTGGGGTGCCTTGGGAAAGGCTTGCGATACATTCGGACTTGCAAGCCTTGCAGTTGTTTTGGCAGTAGAAGAGCTCTGAAGGAACAGACAACAGCATCCAACATTATTCAGAGTTGGATTAAAAGCGGAAACTTCTGGATATGTCTCTCTGGACCCTCTTATGTGAATGTCCAGCTGATATTTACTCCCAAGATTTGCTTTTTGTTTTTTCTTGCTGGTAAAATGGTACATTTCAGAGGCTGCTGGCTACCTTAATTCATTTCAAGAGCAAAAGAGGCTTTTCATTAGTTCTTCTGAGAAATGGTTGGGCATTTAGGGTTTCCTAAGCAATCCAGGTAATTTGTTTTACATTCCCTTTTAATCTAGCTACATACAGCATCATATCCTGTTTGAGACTGAGTTAATGTTTATTGTTACCTTTAGTAAAATTACAATAAGAACGCTTTTGTTAGCTGCAGAGCAGCTTGAATTACAAAGTAAAAAAGGGGAAATAAACTTTTTTCAGACATAACTAGTGCTCTTACAGCACTATGTTGGCACTGGCAGAATCTTTGGAATAACATTTCATTATTTGTTCACAAACTCAGTATTACAACATACATACTTTCAGAAATGCAGATCTGTGAGAAGTTAGAAATAGCTTTTTTGATGAATAAGAAAAATGGTAAAGTAGTAAATATGTCTAACAGGAAAGTACCTGAAAGACTGACTTGTCAATGTAGTGCTCAGTATTAATTGATTTGTCAGTTGTGCAGAATATAAAATAATGGACAAACATATTTCAATAAGCAAATAATGGTTTCCTTTTTCTTTTCCTATTGAGAAAAAAGCTTCATCACTTCTGTGTGAGCAATAGTAAGCTACATGTTTTAGCAGATATTTAAATCCCATTTCTTCTTTTCTTCTGGATTTTACAGTGCCTCCAGAATGATGTGATTTCCCTCTAGATCTAATAAGCAATTTGAGTCTTGCACAGATAAGCTTGATAGGTACCTTCTGTTCACAAAAAGAAAAAACCAACCTTGACTATTCATATCAATCATAGTGTTAAAAAGCTGTGTAGTTTAAAGAATTCAGTATAATTGGAACTAGTCTGGAAAATTAGCCACTTTTTGAATTTCAAATGGTTAGCTTGCACTCAAGGATGAGTTTTAAAGCTTTAGCTTAGAACTTTACTACCCAGTCTTGTCAATTTTTCAAGTGAGATCAACAAGCAGATTGAGAACATGTGCCTGTTACATATAGTCCACCCTCTGGAGTCCTACAAACTGAGCAAAGTGAAGTCCAAAAATTTCACATGAATTTTAAAACTTTTTTGGTAGCTGCACACAATATCTGTATTTGTAATTTTATACTCCTACATAACATATATAGTTTCTGGTTTGTAGTCTGGCTTCTGCGTATTCTGTTGTATACAAATATTTTACATTAATCTCAGCCTTTTTCCTAATAAACTCACAACGTGCATGTCTCTAGTAGATTGGCAGTCTGATAGAACAGAACATGATCATTTTGTAGTTCCCTTTGGAAGGGGGAGGTGGTGATTGAGTAAGAAAATTGTTGCAGTGGGGAAATATCTTGGATCAAAAACTGTAGAGGTACAAATTCTGTTGTGTTTTTCTTCTCAGAACTTACTGTACTCCATTTAGAATCTCTCTGTATAGAAATTAATTTAAGCAGTTCTGTAAGGTACATCCTTTAGCAATGATGACATTTTTTGTCTTGTTTTTTGTTTTTTACGTCCAAGAAACAGAGAGGTGGGTGATACATCAGTATAAAGGGCCAGTCTTGTTCCCACTGGATAGCAAAAAAGAATTTCTACTGAACACCTCAGCAACAAGCCCTTACTCCATTTATAGTTCACTATAGAATCATGGAATCATTTAGGTTGGAAAGGACTTCTAAGATCGAGTCCAGCCCTTAATCTAACACAGCTGAGTCCCCTACTAAACCATGTACCTAAGTGCTACATCTACGCATCTTTTATATACCTATACCCGTCTCTTAAATACCTGAGTTGATGACTCAGCCACTTCCCTGGGAATATTGCTGTTTCAGTTTATTTATGGTTGACAGTAAAAGGTTGTCTGCATCCCCAAGCAGCTGAATTTTAGCATCAAATGTACTGATCTTATCAAGAAAAGAAAATAATAATTTCTGGGAAAGTAATTGTTCTATTTGTGTCCTTTAAGCAATGTTACAGCATTTGTTTTACAAATCTTGCACATCTTACTGTCTGAATATTCCTGGGAGGCTGAAGCTTGTCTTGACTTGTGTGCCCATGGACAGACCTGAGAGAGAGTTGTCCTCTGTTTAGCCTCAAAGCTCCCCTCGTGCCTGCAGCTGGTCACTAGGTGTGGGCAGAGCACACCTATTCCACTGGTCCTTTAGAGCAGGTGGATGGGGAGGAATGACTGGAGGGCTGCTGGAGTCCTGGCCTACATGTCCAGGTCTCCATGGAAATGCAGTGGTTGCGGTCGGCACAGGCCAGGAGCATACTGCTGCATCCTGTCCTAAAATACCACAGCAAGGAAAAGGTTGGGATGAAATGCCTTTTCCGCCAGTTGCTCTACGTACCCTTTCTGTTGCCTCATGGCAGAGCAGAGGTGGAGTCCCATGGGATTATATTTGTTGAGTACTACTTCGCACCATGAGCATGGGTATGTATTTGATTCAAAATGCCTTTAGTATTATATAGAGAGGATTAGAGGCTGTTTAACTTCAATCTTGAACCTCAGGTCATAATCTTTATAGTACTGGCTTTTCATCATAGCTCTCTAATGAAAAAAGGGCATTGTGCATTAAAATCAACTTCTGAATTTAGTTTTCTGTATGAACAGAATTGGTGCTATGTGTATAAACTTCTAATAATAATCAACCCATTCCACTTCTGAATAATTTGTACTCATTAATTACAAATGTACAGCTTTTGCAATTACAATGTGCTGATCCAAACTGTAATAAATCAGAAATTACTACAGTTAAATTGATTTTTAAAAATTTACTGTAGTGTGTTACATGAGGGTGATTATGTAACATATTTTTTAAGAACTGTATCTGTGCATTAAGTCTTTGTTTTCTAGAAATATGTGGTGCAGATAATTTTTTTGTTGTTGTTCTTTAGAAGGAATTAAAGTGGAGAATCATTTCAGACTTTATGTAAAAATAAGAAGACAAACTTTATTCTAGGGATTTTTTACAATGCTTTTTTTTTTCATTCATTGAAAATATTCTTGACTGGGAATAGGAATTTGTTTTTTTCTTTAAAAAGAAATTAAGAACTGAATCCTTAAAGAGCTGTTGTGGGAAAAGGAAAGGTTTTTGCATGAACTACTACACTTTTTCATTATTATCTGCAAGGTGTTTCCTTTTAATTCTATTGTAGGAAAGTTCATCCTGTTCAGATACACTAATTAATTCCATCACGAGATACGTATATTGCAGGGTGGTGTTGTCTTTTTTGCTTTATCCTGTTCTAAGCATAAGACCTAGACATACTGCCAGAACACTTCCTTTCCCAAGATAAAAACAAAACAAAACAAAAAAAGATCCTGTTCTTGTACATCAACATGTGTAGTCCAAAAGGCAGATTTAGCCAACCTGGAGCTAATGGCCTGAAGGTGTGAGATGAAGGCTGGTGACTGGCTGGATGACTGCGAGAAAAATGCAGTTTTGATTTTCAGAACATTCTTCTTAAGAGTACTACATACATGTGTTAAGTATCTATCTGAGAAAAAATTTGAAAATATAAGGCAAACTGTGGAATAGAGTAAGTTCGCTGACACATGAATTCTAATTTCTTTTGCATTTATTACCATTTGGTCTTGTTCATCTTTGTCATAAGCTCTCTTGCCTAGCTAAAATCCTGGAGGATCCTTGCTTCCAAATCCTTACTTCATTTGCAGAAAAACCCAAAGAAATAACACCCAGCTCAAGTGTTGTTTATGTGAGAGAGGCAATTCAGCTGGGCCCTTCCTGGTAACATGTTGGTGCAATAAATGCTGGTGATGTGCTGTAGAAAATGTAGAACTGTATAATGGTTACTAATGTCAGAGAAGAATTACCTTGAATAGCAAATCAGTTCATTAGACTTCTTTTTTTTCCCCCCATAAATGGTCAGTAATCTGTTTTAGTTTGAAGCAGATAAAAGAATTCGTTGTTGTCACAGTCAAAGAATTTCAAGAACTTTTCAAAAACTGGAGCATCTACACAGATACTTACACCATTGTATTTTTTAGAAGGACTAATCCTGACCTTCTCCTTTATGCCAGGCTCCAAATATTGAAATATCTGAATTCCCAGCTGTAAAACAATTCAAACAAGTCTCTTTATATGAATGTGTCATCAGAACCAATTACGTTGCTTATGTAGATAAATGCAGAGGAGCTGGGCAGAGACAAGAAAATATGGGTTAGCAGGATCTAACTTTTGATCTGTTAGCATCAGACAGAAAAACGAGGGCACAGTTTTGGATCAGATTGCATCTCCATATTTATTTTACCAGGCATGGAATTTGTCTTGAAAAGCTAACCTGTGACTTGTTCATATTGGTGCCATAAACCTTGCTGACTTTATTAGGAGTCAATTATTACTGTTTGGGTTTTTTTTTTGTTGTTATTGTTGTTGACAAAATTAACTCACAAGCTCAAAATATCAATAATAATAGCAAAATACATTGTACTGTGATGGCATCTGTAAAATGAATTGGTATTTTAGCTTCAAAGATTCTAGTACTGGAAATTTTTCAACAGTAAACCAGCAGAGAATGTGTTAGTAGGGGGGCTGGAGTGCTACTTCACAGCTGCACTGCCTACTTCTAGACAGCCGTCCTATGACAGCCTGCTCTAACAACTACCCACATTTAAATAGCAGGGTTGTGTAAGAACGAGCACAACACACCGAAATACATCTATGGTGGGGAGAGCCTTAAATATTTCAGCAGGTGGAATATACTGAGGGAGAATCTGTTGCATTTTCACTAGACTGCATGTCAAGTCTTGGAAAAAGAGAAAGCAACTTTTCTTACTGTTGGGTAGTAGCCTTAGAAATTACTACAGGTTTCAAGAGAAAAAAAACCATTCACCTTTTGACATAGTTTCTAAATGCAGAGGTACAGCTGTAACTAATAATGTACTGACTGGAGAAACGGAGAAGAGCTTGGTGACATGTTTCCTTATGCTCAAAGTGAAAAGTGCTTCTTTAGTTTTCCAGCAGCCTGTTCAACATTGGCTATTTGCGTTGTGAAAACTCTCTCGGGGAAATGTTTTCCTTTGCATGTCGCCTGCCCTCTTGTGTTTAAATAGCTCAGTGCAGGCGCGACAGGCGTCCGGGTGACAACGGGAGAATGAAAAACACGGAGCAGAACCAAGGGATGATGGGCACAAGCCACGCTCTCCAAAGGCACTGATTTTCCCTCTGTGTTTGTGTGTGTGTGTCTTGCTGTTTGCAGTCTAAGAAGCAATATAGTTTTCAGCTTTCCTCTACAGAGGCACAGACATCAGAAAGTGGGTTAGCCAAACTGATGTGCAGAAAAGCTCTAGGAGTGAGATGGAAGCGATGGGTAAAGGCCATAATGCATATGATTAAAGTGAAACATGCTGCCTACACAAGGAATTGCTAACAAGTTTCTTTCACAGCTTCTGTGTCTCAGCCCTGCTTTTACAGAAAATAAATTCATCTTTGATTTCAGTGGTTGTGCCATTTTCATCAGCCCTACAGGATTGATAAGGCTGTCAAACTATACAAATGCAACCAATTGAACACAAAATAATACAATTTGCACTGAGCAGAAACAGCAGCTGTGCTTATTAGCAAAACGGTGTCCCAGATTAACATTCACAAGGTCTATCTTGAACTCCTCTTACTGTTTAGTTCTTCAGTATTCACAGGGAAGGGATGCTAAAAGCACAGATAAAGTTAAGGCAAATTAGTTGTTTGGTTGTTCTGTTTTGCTGGTTTGTTTTGTTTTTTTTTGAGAGAAGGGAAGATAGAAAGATATTCCATGTCCTTTAAACAGGTGGGGTTTTTTTTCTCTCCAAACAGGAGGATAAAAATTCCTTCAAGCCATTGAATAGTTTCTGGCAGTAATTCTACCACATCCCCTTGCTCCTATGAAGTATATTTTCTGTATCTCAAAAGAGTATTTAAATACTCTCTCATGTTTAAAGAGCTTCCAGAATTATATAAAGTTTTTGCAAGATGCAGAAAAATGGACTGCAGCAGCTATATGTTACCTCAGTGTTTAGAAAAATAAAGAAATACTAATTCAAGTAATTCTTTATAAGAATTATAAAAGTGGTTTAGAAATCAGCTAAAAATAGGCTTGATCCACGAATCTAAGGTCATTTTAACTTTCAATTTTCCAGTTAATTTTTTTAATTTTCTTGAGAAATATTGTGCATTTGGATTGGGATTTTACCTCAGGTCAGTCCCACGTGAATGCACTGCTCATCTCAAACTATTTCGTTTGTGTCTTGCTAGAGACAAAGCATCTTTCAGTCCTTGTTTTCTTTACAATAGTCATGTTATGGATGTAGGGAATGTAAAATGCAGATTCTGAGAGTGAGCTTCTAGCCACTCAAGAGTTGCTTTTGCATTAAGGACTCAAGACCAAATGCTCAAGTCTTAACAAAAAGGACTTGCAAGGGTTAGAATGTTTTGGGGCTGTGGTTGGTTGGTTGGTTGGTTTTTTACTTCAGAGCAGGATACTCATGGAGAAAGTTTTGTGTTTTGGAATCATTCTTCTCCCACTCCTGCTGCTCTCCTCAGATCCACACAAGCTAAGAGATCAACAGAAGGGCACAGCTGGCTGATCAAGATGCCTGTGCTCACGCATGTTGATTTTGGGCCTCTTGTGGCTTAAAACTTTTGTGTGTGTTGTGCCCCCTTTCTGAATCAATTTTACCAGGGTACAGTGGATTCCTATCTGGGGAAGACCTTTCTGAAAGTGTGGTGTGTTTGTATGTGCATCCTGCAATTGCTCTGTGGACAGATGCTTGCTTCTGACCTGAGTTCACACCTTTGTCCACCACTCAGTCCACACCTCAAGTCTTAGATCTGTCAAGCAGCTGGCATTGTGTATAGAAGAAAGGCAGTGTGTTCACAAAGAAAGCACTTAGTTCTTCAGTCTCATCTGATCAGGTGTCATTTTTTTAAAAAAAGCAAGTTGTATGTGTTTAAATGTGTCATGACTAAAATGTCTAGAGACTTAAAACAGATACAGCTCCAATGCATACATAAATAAATCAGATGTGCCAAAAGAATGATAAAAGACTCTAGCTTTCTCTTTCTGGGTGCATTGTTAAGGTGTTGTACTGGAAATGCATTGGTGTTACATGGAAGTTCATCTGCAATTAAAGATGTTTCCTGAAAATACTAGGATATCTTAAAGTCACTGCCATCATTCTCTGCTTAAAACTCCATTGAAACTGTATGTTACAGTGTGAGATATAAAAAGATGAAACATATTTCTGAAACCTACAGGACTAAATGGAAAATTTAAGGACGAGATGTCTCCCTTAACTACAGAAAAAATTCTCACTTTATCATTTCAAATGAAACCCTTTTCTTGAACCAAGTACATCATACCTAATGCATATTCTCAGCCTTAACTCAGCAGGCAAAAGATGAGAAGCTGTGTTGTCCTGCTTAAGGATACATCGGAGGCGAGTAAGTAATAGAGAATTTATCTGCTTCAATATTTGTGGTGTCTTTGAAGTGCTAATAATATTTGTAAAAGTTTATATGTCAGGTTAATGCCTGCTCTATGAGCTTGCAAGAGAGATTGCAAGCAGTGAATAATTTGCAGATTTTTTTTCCCCATAGCAAAACCACAAAGATGGTCCTGGTTGAGGTATCATTTTATCTTGACTTATTTTTTTTTTTCTTTGACTGAAGCTTCACTCAAAGTATTTTAATAATGAGAAAGATGTTTTTGATAGGTAATATTAGTGCTTTTGATATGTGTAATTTATCAAAAACATTATCTTTTAAAAATAACATCATGACTACGTCAACAAGAAACCCGTAAACCTTGAAATTATGAGCGTATGCAGCTGTGGTACCATACAGCTCTTGCTGGCTCCCAGCTTCCCTCCTCCCGCCCCCCCAAGTGGTGGGACAAACACAGATATGTTAGAGTAACTTTTAAGGGAAAAATGGTTATACTTAGCAAGGAAAGTAGCTGTAAGGTCAGGGTTGAGGGGAGTGGAATGTTTCTAGAAACAGAGGGATTAAGGGAATAGCTGTAGGTACGAAGTCAGACTGGTACAGAGAGACAGCTGAAGTGCCAAAATATAGGAGGGTAGAGCAGGAAGAAAGTGCTCTCTCTGCCTTACAAACCAGCAGTATGCTGTGGGACGATTCCTTTCTGATGAGCTGTCACCATGTAAAGTATACGGGAAGCTTGAAATGGAAAAAACAGATGGCACACGGGAGCTGAAGTGACATCGTTTGTCTCTCTGCCTGATTTCTTTACCCTTCATACAGAATTTGGTAGGTGAGGGAGGAAAAAAGTCCAGATTAGGTTCTTCTTCATCCTCACACTCTTCTCCTTGCTGAGGGAAATGTCACGAGACTCCTTCAACTTCTGTCACAAGCTATTGGTAAAGAAGGTTTTCCACCATTGCCAAGGACGTCGTGTGATTGGCTTGGAGAGGTGTTGTTTTTTTTTTTTTCTATGGGGAAGAAAGATTGACACATAGCAATGCAGAGATAAGAGGCACTAAAGACAAGTACAGTAAGCAATTTTGTTGTACTAAGTCTTAGGCAAAGACATGGAAAGTGGCTTTACAATATGTGCATTTTGAGGAAAGTTGCCAATGGGCTGTGTGATCTTCTTGACAGGCCAGTGATGAGTTGACATGTTGCAACCATGAGGGAAGGGCATTGGAATCACCCTTTGCAGCTGGCTGGTCAGCTGGCTGGAACAAGTTCGTGGCTTTTGGCCAGTTTCCACTGAACTAGTAAAGCTTCCCTTAAAAAAATCCTTGCACCTGGCACTATTCAGGAAAATTGTTGGTAGTCTCATCGGACAAAAAGAAGCCTGGCTTAGCACCAAGGTTAAAATTCCTAAAAGTTAGATTTTGGTATATTATACCTTTTTAAAAAATAGCAGCATGTGTTGTTGAAAAGAGGGGTTTAAGGGTGAGGATGGGAAAGGGTGCTGCGTGGCTCTAAAGGCAGGAGGCCTCCAGGTCTCTGCTGGACCCAAAATTCTTGCTGAGATGAGCAGGACTTGTCTCCGTACAGACAACCAGTACAGGGTTGATCTTTGTAATAGGGGAAGGGTAACATCAGTATGAGGATCATCATTTTAAGACATGATTGTGATGCTGTGGCTGTAACTGCTGATGTACCAGGAGGCATATGAAGTTCAAATTCCCTTTTCCAGTTCCAGACCTGGATATCCACAGAGGCGAAAACCTGCTGAACCAACTGCTCCAGGGTGAGCCAGGAGCATGTCATGCTAGCAGGGTAGTACCAGGAGGCAGGGCAGGATGTGTGGTGACTCTGCCTGTGTCATGACAAACGTGAGCAATCTGGTGTTTGTCACAGGTCTTAAAACTAAAACTGAGCGTAAATAAAGAACCCTACTGCAAGTGAGCAGGATTTTTGTAGCAGTTTCCAGGAATGAAATCAAACCTAAACTGCAAGGGAAATACTCTCTGCCATATTCAAACTTTGTGTACAGAATGTTTCAAATAAATGTTCTGTAAAAATGATTTAATTCTGCTGTGATTATGAACTTGCGCAAACATGATGTTTCACATTACTCTATTAAATAAATTTGATTAGTAACAGCTGTGACTCCTCGAGTCCCCCAAATTTTATTTTCTCAGTAGAAAAGGGTTGAAGAAATCCTCAAATTATTGTAAATTAAGATTTTGTTTGTATTTTAAGCTAAAATGTGCTTGACAACAGCCCAGCAATAATTACATGGGTACGCTCATTCTTGGAAAGAGTGCAATGAACTACCTTTACTTCAAAGAAGACAAACAGTCTTTTCAGTTCCTAGAGCACTCTCGGAGTATTAGCTGCTGCATGCTGAACGAGTACTAAAATCCAACAAAATATTAAATGGTGCTGCTCAGTGACAGGCTGTTTGACCCAGAAGCAGGCCACTGTGCCTCATGCCATGCAGACTGGGTGCAGACACTCATCCCTTCTCATGCACACAAATATTATATATGTTTTCTGATGGCAGTGTTTGTTTACCACCTGTGACTGTGTTGGTTTATTCACCATGTGGTGCTCCGTGAGACAGGTGAGAGTTGGGATGCTGTAGACATGGGTTGTCTTTCCCACCCGTTCCTCCCACATACAGGAAATGTACCAGGGATGTGCCCTGCTAGTTGTGCTCTATGCTGTAGAATCCACTGTTTGGCTCCCCCACAAAGATACCAAATCTCGCTTTTCAGCACAGTGTGCTGCAGAGTTTCACCTGCAGCAGGACAGACATCCCTGCCCCCAGTTCTGCCATCTACTGCTCTTGCTGCCAGCGCTGTGTGGCTTTCAGCATGTGTGACTGCAACCTACTTCTTTGCAGTCCTTGATGTGAGCAAGGGCTGCAGGCAAACTCTCCTATACAACTCTTCTGCTAATGAGCTTGTCAGCTAATTAAATAGAAAGGCAAATTTGGCAATGTCTTTGATATTTATTCTCAGTGTGGCCCTTTTGACTTGTTTAGGATTTCGGGGTGGTCTTGAGGGAAGAGATATGGTAAGCAATTGCTGAGTTTTTATTATCCTTTATCAACATTGAAATAAAGTTTGTAAAATACTGTTTTGTTTCTTCCAAACTACCTAATAAAATATAATTAAAAAGAAAAAAGCTAAAGCTTAATTCAGACCAAACTTAAAATTCAGAACTAAAAAAAAAAAAAAAAACCAAACCAAACAAACCCAAACAAACAAACCCAAACAAAAAAAAACAACAAACAAAAAAACCCTCCACCATATGGGAAAGGCCTTGCTTAATATTTTTGTGTATGCCACGTGCTCAGTGACATCCATGACAAATGACAGTCAGAGGTTAAATAGCATCTATTACACACTTTTGACCACCTTACTTGTACTTTACTTACTTTACTCCTAATTCTCCCTCAAGATTACTTTTAACCATTTTAGCCTTCTTGAACACCTTCAGGGGGCTGCCATTTTCTTACAGGAGAAAAAAACCCAGATAGCCCAGCCTGGGATAGGAAGGTTGCCTTTTTACTGAGGAAATGAAGAATGTCCTACCTAAGCAAACATTTGCCTAGGGTAAAACATATTTTTTTGCTGAGGTAGGAAATAGATTTAAAGCTGAGATCCTCTGATGTGGTAGGGTGAGAGAGGCAGATGGCTGGACCCCCAGGTGACTTGTATCTGCTCACTCACTACTCCCATATCAAGCATCAGTGCTCTGCACTATGCAGAGCCAAAGATTTCCATACCTCCAAGGAGAAATGTGCTACTCGCTGTGTGACTTACAGGTATCAGAATGTATAGCATTAGTGTGCCTGAAAAAACGCTAGATTGGGTGATTTCAAAGTTTAGAATTTTGAGTTAGTTGCTGGTTTTTCCTTTCTTCCCCTCCCTATCTACCTCTGTAGATAGAAGGAAGGTACCTAAAGCACTAAATTTGGATATTCTCAAAAATATGTGGAAAATGGCACAAAGCCATAAGTGCTTCAATTTGTGAAATACTACAAGCATTTGGTAATGCTTCTGTTATTGGCTCCACTCTGGAGGTTTGTTCATGATTGTTGCTAAAGATGGGATACCCAGGGTAGGTGAACTTCTGGTCATAATAGCCAGTATCTCCATGCCAGTGTTTTGATGGTATAGAGAGATTTGGACATATGCCTTTGTCAGCTGTTCAGCAAAAGACATACTGGTGGAGTTTTGTATGCAGATTGAATGAAAAAAAAAATATAGTGTTACTACTCTGGCTCCTTGCTGGGAATAGGGCAAAAAATAATAAAGGGAAAGTTGAGGTAACCATAAGAGCCACCTTGGTAACAGTAATTTCCATGGACTTTTCATACAGCAGAATGACTTGTGTCTTTCCTCATAATGCTAATTTCAAGACAAAGAATTAAAGGACTGCAGGCCTGGTGGTATCAAGTAATACTTGAGAGAGTAGATCCCCTTGTAACCTTTTGGCAGCCCTGATAAATGTTGTTGAACATGTGGCAACCATCAGGCTCCATGGTTCATTTACAGAGATTAGATGAAAAACAAGTGCTGTTCACATTTGTGTCTTCTGTGTGAGAAAATGGCAAGTTCAGAAATTGGCATTGGAAATAGACTGTATTGAGATTATGAAAATATGCAGACATTAAAATTTGTGTTCAGATGAAAGGTGTTGGAGGATATATGTATGCTATTTGGGATGATCTTTCTATTTCTTGGCAGTTCATTAATATTTAATATGTATGAGGACTGATCTAGACTCTGTAAAGTAAAATGGAAATATGGCTGAATACCTTTCCTTTGTATAATTGTGTAGAAGAGGAATGTGAGTTAATTGTCTGAGACCTGTTTGCTGACTGTACGTGGGAGAGCTGCACATGGCAAGGAAGGCACTGTGGATACAGTTATTTTCATTCTGATCCCCTCAGGATCATGGCTTGGTGCTGACCACTAAATATATTCTCTAGTTTCTTCGAAATAGGAAAAAAATATATTCTTTCCTATATAGAGACATGAATGGGTGCACTATTAATTACTCACTTTGTATTTTAATAGAAATAAGAATACGTTTTATTTTTTTGCTTAATAGTAGTAGGTTAATGTTGAAGGGAATATTTTACTGAAGATGCATTTGATAATATCCCCCCCCCAACACATAAAGTGTTTTTAATGTTTTATTTTCTCCCGGGGTTTGCTCTTATGATTTTAGCTTCATTTGCATTTGTGGAGGCTTAAGAGAGGTGTCACGACTTTCAGAACTGCTGAATATTCAAGAACTCCTGGTGCAGTTGGTGGCACTGTAAGGTGCAGCATGCTTTCGCAGGGCAGGCCACAGACCTGTGCTTTTTGCTTACAAGAATAGGTAGCACTGGCCTTTGCATTTTGTTAATGCAAAATCCGCATGGATCATTTGGATCAGGTAGAATCAGCCCATTCGGCACTACCATCCCAGCCCCTCGCCGGGCTCTGTTGAGCTCTACCAGTGGGCCAGAACAAGCTCACCTCTGTCTGCAAGAAGTGGTACTCAGAAAGCTCATTTCTATCAATGTTTTGAATTCCTTAGCCTGGGTCTCTTACAAGTGGTGATAAAATACGTCACAAAGTCTTTCATAACATTCATAGGAGTGTTGTTTTTCTGGAGTCTCTGGAAATGCGAAGAGACACGATGTTTCCAAGTTCTGCTGATCAGATATTAAAAATTATGAAATATGGAAGCTTGCAACGTGTCCTGAGGGACCAAAGAGTTCCCTTACTGCTGGAAAATTAATTTAATATCTTTATTCCAGAAGTCAGAGCATTGAGGAAAATACCCAATGTTATATAGCCTTGTGATAAAAAATTATAAGAGTTAGCAACACTGGCACAGAGGAAAACTTTTCTTTAAAGATATAAACATACATTGCATTAGCTGGCAAGTAATATTCTGATTCTTAAGTTATCTTCAAAAAGGTGTATGCTTTTATCACCTGCCATTTAACACATAAGATGACTTGATGAAAAAATAAAGAAATAAAGAGTTTGTAAACTCTGATGTTACTGTTCACTCATTGTCAGGTATGTCAGTAAAAAAGGAAACATTCCCTGTGAGCAAACAGTGTGTGAAACTAATAGTAGGCCTTCAGACTGTTCAGTGATGGTTTCTTGCTAGTCAGTCATTGGATTTAACTCATGATTTAAACATTTTTATTCATATACTAGGAGATTGGAAAACAAGATCAACATAGAGTCCATCCTGTAGTTAGTTATTAAAGCAGATAATTGAAAAATGCAACTGCTTTGTGTATTTAAATGCAAAATAAAACAAAAAAAATTGGGAAGAGTGTAACTTATAGCTTTTTACAACTTGTAAAGAATATGAAGAACAGTGACATTGCAGTTTGCCTCTTGAAAATTATACAAGAAATTTAGACTGTCACCAGCAATCATATTATCACTGGGAAAAGAAGTATCATATGCAGGAAAAAAAAAAGAACAGTTTTCAGAACTCTGATTGTCAGTCATGTTGGTTTGAGAGTAGGAACCAAAGCTACTGAACAACAGCTGACATAGGAAAATAATAGGAAAAGTGAAGGTTGCTGCGAATAGACTGAAGGTGATTCCACAGTCACCAGCACATCTAGCAATGACCCCACTAAAAAAACTTGCTAAAGAGCTGGGAATAGGACTAGTAAATTTGTTTCAAATACATTCACTGTCTGATGAATGAATTTGCAGCAGCCCTGTGCCCACAGCAGCTAGATGCTCTTGCAAGAGCAAACTGACAAGGAACAGCATTTTTACCCCACTGCATGTAGGCACTGAAGTGTAGAAATAGGAGGAGCATTATCACAGCTCAGTAGGCAGAGGTTTACCAGTTGTTACTTGGTGATTTTGTGCAGAACCTCCATGGCTTTATGAGCACAAGGCTCTGTCAGGGTGGAAAAACTCTGCTTTTCAAAGTCTTGTAATACACTCACACTCCTGTTTGATATAGACTCACTGTTGTTTTACTTTTTGTATAAAGCACACACAAAATGATACTTATCAGTCCTCTGGAATATTTCATGAAATGAACTAATTTACTTGAATATTTCTATATAGAAAGTGAAAAGGAGTATAAAAGCTGTAAACGTAGATATTTTCTGGTGATGTTCACAAATGAGTCAGATAGACTTATGGATATTAGGAATATTAAGATTTTGCACGTTTTCAACAACAGGATATAATCTCCAGGTAAAGTAAATATGTTAAACTAATGGTATTTCTGTTCCTAACAGGAAGATGAAATATTTGATAATTACTTGCCATTGAAAGAAACGTCCTTCTTCAGTTAACATAGAAACCATATTTGCAGCCAACCATTGTAGCGTATTAACACTTTTGAAATAAAGTCAGTTAGTGAGAATTAATTTCCTACTGGAATTCACAGTGGTTAGAAAGTATTATTCAACCCAGTTCTCACATAGCTTATTTTCAGCACTCTGAAACTCTTTCCTTAGAGAAGTAACAATACTGTAATTTTCAGGGTTTGAAAGGAGTTGGGGGAAGCTATAGACTTTGACTCTACAAAGTTGCCTTTGCCCATAATAGCTTATAAGATCCCTGAAAAGGCAGAAACCTGCAGGAATACTGCACGTGGCATGGTGACCCTTTAGAGCAGCCCTTGATTATGAAAGCCTAGCTTACGGATTTGCTGGGGGAGAGGTGTGTGAAAACCGTGTCACAGCCTGGGGCCAGCAGCACTATTCCTGGAAATCGGTAGGACACAAAGAGGCATTGTTCACAGCCTCTCTCCCTTCTTTACTTCCCATACGGTGGTGTTTTGGGAAGCAGTAGTTAAGGACACAACCTGGCAGCTCTGTGCCAACATCAGACAGTTCTCTTTCTGAAAACATCTCGTTGCAGCTCAGCTGCAGAGATTTGTGTCCAGTTTGCCCTCAGAGCCGAGATGACAGCACTGAAAGGGTCTGAACCATAAATAAATTCTATGAGCTGGTGAAGAAAGTGCTGTTTATGCTTTGCAGTTCAAAAGCAGAAATAGTTCTTTATTGTGAAACAAGAGATAAGGAAATATTTCTTAGCTTTGTTTTCTTTTTCAACTCCCTTTAATTTTAGAACACATTTTATTTTTGTTACTCATTGCACATAAGACATACTAAACTGCCAGACTTAATCTGAAAACTAATTACAGTAGACCTCAGCATTTTTACATGCCTTATGGAGTACAGCACCTGCACTCCACAGGACTGAATCCTCCACTGATGGGTCTGGAGCCATCTTCTTCCAGGGTAAATAGAGACTCCAGACGTGACTGGCTGGAAATGGTGGAAAGAGTTACTCCACATCAGGCAGTTGTTTGTACTGGCTTTATCCTTATCAGAGAACTCCACGAGTCGCTTGAGAAAAGGAACTTTTGTTTTATTTGTTCAGTAGGCTTTTGTAGTTTATAGTTAAAAATATCCCACAAAGTTTTGTCTGAAAGGAGGAAGAGAAACAAACAACTTGTGTGTCCAAATGTCACATGGACAGCTGGAAAGGAATCAGCGGTACTTGCAAACTGCTCCTGGCAGGATTGAGGTGGGAAGTGGGTTCATGTGTGAAGGAACAGTCCAATTCATGTCAAAGTCCTGCAGTCTTACCGCCTCAGCTAAATTTTTAAATAACAGGAACAGGGGAGGTGAAATATCCTGTTCTCTTACTTGAAATGCCTTTGCTGCTTTCATTATTTCCTGTAGTAATACACAGGATATCCAGCTGATTAGTCACAGCAGGCTATGTGATCTTCACAACATCTACAGGAACCTTCTAGGATGTAATCTCTTGCTGAACCTACAGAATCAACCTTTGCAATTTACTGGCAATGCATATACAGGTTCTGGAGAAACTGAGTACAGATGGTCAAGAGATGAGGATCTGGTTGCTTAGGATAAAGTCTTACTGTTATCTTGCCAACCAGGCTTTTTCAGGCCTCTCGTTTTTTCAGGTCTCTTATTTTCTTTGTGTATTATCTTTTTATATCTCCTTTTCTGTATGTCACCACATGCTTATTCTCCAGGATAGATAGGTAAGACTCATTATCTACAACTATATTTTAATTAAAGTGCATTGGCCCCTGTGTGAGTGATCTTACTCTGAAGTCATCTTACCACAGCTTAACTCTGCATGCTTCAGAAGATTAGTATGTTTTAAGAATTACCTTGAAATTCACATCTTTCTTCAATTGTCTTGACTTTCCTCCCTATCTCAGTATTGACAAGCCCTTAATCTTTACTGCAGTTCAACGAAATCCTTTCTTCCTCTGAAGGATTCATATTTCAAACCTTCTCCTTTTTTCTCTGTAATTGCAACTGCGTTTCTCTCTACATCTTGATTGCAGTGGTGCCTCCTCCTTCCTATTCTTTTTTTTTTTTTGCTTAGTTTCTGACTTTTTACACTTGATTGTTTGCCCTTGTCTTCTAGTATATGACAGCGACTCCAGAGGTCTGATCTTCAGGCTCTTTGAGGCATTGTACCATCAGTCTTTGAGAAAAACTTAAATCTCCTGAGTTTAGGAGGTCCCTGAGAAGCAGGCAACTTTTTTGCTGATTCATTCTCTCTCTCTCTCTCTCTCTCTCTCTCTCTCTCTCTCTCTGTATATATATTCTGTAAAAATAGTGAGTCTGGCATAGAAATGAAGCATTATTTATGCAAATATGAAGAAAATGTAGATGGGGTTCAGTATTTGAGCTGGAGTTCCAGTTGCAGCCTGTTCTTAGTTTTTCCTAACACAAGCAACTACTCAACCAAAAATATAATGTTATGTTGAAGGCAAAGACTTGGGTTCATTTTTCTGTATCACTGAAAATAGTTTGATTAATAACTAACCTGCTAATATGAACAGAATCATCACTAGCAGAGCTGTTTTGGTAGTTAAATAGTTTTTAATGATGCCTATTTTTGCAGCAGCAGAAGAGTTAGCTATGGCGTGTGCTTAGAGGAATCAGTCATCTGTACATCTGTCTACATGATTAGCTGTAAAACTTGTATCTTTTTAAGCTTTTGTTTAGATTATGAACTTTATGTACAAAATAGGCAGAAATATCCACCAACATATCTTCATCTTAAAAGAATGGGTGCTTTCCTGTTCTTCATCTTAACGAAAAGCGGTTGCTTTCCTATTGGTGTCGGTATGAGTGTGAGCCTCACAGCAAGAGAGAAATACTTGCACTTGTGAGGTCAGTGGAAAAACTCTCACTAACTGGGATTTTGTTCCAGGTTCTTGACAGCCTTTTCTGAACGTGTAGATTTATCCAGGGATGAAACAGCAGGGGTGCCCTTCATTACTCCTTACCTGTGGTCTCAGCCCTCTGAACTGGCAGCAGACAGAACTACCTCTGGTGCAGATCCATGTCTTTCTTGCTCACATCTGGATCAAGGCTTTCTCTCTGCTCTGAAAGCTGAAATTCAGAAGAAGTACTAGTGCACAGGTCTGTTGTGTATGTAAGAGCAGTATATACTGTAACAAAGAGCAGTATATACTTCCTGGTTTGGAAAGCTTGTAACAGTTTAAGTGTATTTATATTAACTCTGGTGTGTACATAGCTTGCAGTTTCTTCTCTTGATTTTAATGATGAACAAAGGTGAAAACAGAGATATTTTCAATTGAAAATAAATTCTCAGAAGGGAAAGAGAAATGGAGGATGAGAAAACTGGAAAAGTCGGATGACCTTTCATGTCTCAGGTTCAGTATGCTAGTAGATCCTAGAAACAGTCCAGCTGCAATCCCTGGTGATGGGGGTTGTTTCACTACATTAACAAGGAGTGTATCCAAGGTACAGTTCCTCAGGTCCGGACGGAAAAAAATAACAAGCACACCCTCTGGTACTCTGAAGTTGAGCGGGTTGCAGCTGGCACTCTTTCAAACCTGTCATCACCTTCATTGCCTTAGAAAGAACGTTTTGCTCAAAGGTGAAGGTATATGCTTTTGCCCTTGTCTCATCTGCAAAACTTTCCATAATCTTCAAGTAAATAAAAATGCCATATAGGATCAAACAGGTTTCTAGCCACAATGCTGAGATTTATGGAAACTCAGATTTATCAGCTTATTATAACATGTTGATTATTCATCCCAAGATGAGTCAACAAATGTAAGTGCAGAAAGTCTTGAGAAGGGAGCCTCATAACTGGACAACTGAGCTTTTTAAGAAGCAAAGAATGAAGTACAAAACCTGTTCAGAAAAAAAAAAAAAAAAACCACAAAAGTGAAATTAAGGTATTCTGAAAGTTCCTTGATGCGAGAAATGCCATAACTTTCATGTATGCGACTCTTGAAAAAAAGAATTCTTCATACTTGAAATTACATGTTCTTCTTAACTGTTTGTAAACCAGGCTTTTCAGTTCATTAGGCAAAGAAAAAATAGCTAAAAAAGTGGTGTATGAGGGCAATAGAAAATATGCATTAAATATATTATTTATTATTTCAGAGGGAAAGACCCCCAAAGCTGGCTTAGCAAAACACCATGTTATTAAGGATTGCAAAGGCTAAAAATATACAGTTTCTAATTAGAACCATGGAGTTGAGTTGTCCATTGAATTCTAGTAAAAAGCGTGTTGTGCCTCATTTCATTCTCACAGCAGAGGAAGCTGGGAATTACATCACTGAAGCCAATACAGTTGTTTAGTATGGATCAACTTTGTGGCAGTTAGGTAACAATCTTTTATTTTAGTGGGAACCTAATGTGGAATTTTCCTGCAGAGAGTTTAAACATGGAGAGTTCCTGCATAGTGTTTGCTATTGCTATCGCAGTATTCCTTGCTGGGACAAGTGGGTTGCATATTTTTTGATAAATTGAAGCTTGAAGTACTTCGTTTGTTCTGCTGAAAGGAGCACCATGTCAGTGAACAAATGTCAGTAAGGGTTGAGGGAGTCCTCAACACGTTCTGCAGTCCACCAGGGTAGAGTCTGCTGCACATTTTTGATTTTTTTTGTGACTGAAGGGATTTTATGAAACCTGGAAGAAGAGTGAAATAAGTCACTGAAATAAGAAAGCATTTTGTAATGGGGGTTGCAGAAGGGAAAAAAACATGTCGACAAGGACATGATACAGCTAGGCAGGAGATTTCCCATGGGGATACTTCAGCCTTCTTTATGGCTTGCAGAATTTAGAGCTTTTCCTGTCCTTAGATGTACAGCCACATGTAAGGTAGCAACAAGTCTGCTTGAATTACTAAAGTGTTTGAACCTGTAATGACAATAACATGTTAAGTCCTGGAAGACCAAAGTTATGTGAGTAGATTATCATGTTCAGTATATAATAATTAACCCTTTCCTGTGCCCATGGCAGTCTCCTTTTTAGCAGTTACTTCAGCTATATTTTCAGTATATATAGTTGTATAATATATGCATAGTATGCTTTGTGTGATCATACTATGTATAATCATTCAGAACATCATGGCTTTCAAATGAGATCTCTCTGCAGTTGTTCTTTTCCTCCTCAAAATGGACACCTTGTTTTTGTGAGACTGATAGATGGAAGGACTGCATTGTCTGATTTCACTTCAAACAAGTTCAGGATTTTTAGACTAAGCTAATTCCAGTTAATTAGTAGTTTGCTTCAGCAAGGCCAGCATGTAATTCAAGCTTTCCTTTATTGCTGGGGTTTTTTTCCTCATTACATCGTGCACCTGCCCCCCACCCCCACATCTGTGCAAGTGTTCACAGGGACGTTCAACCATCAGCCCACATGGCACAAAAACAATTGTTGACCTTTGTCATTTTTCAGAGAGCTCTGTTAAGAGCTTTTGCAGCAGGGATGAATTTTTGTGTTACTGTTGGTATGGCGTGTTGGAATTCCTGAAGTTTACACTGAAAACTTTGACACTGACTCAACTTTGCTAGTAGAAATATATTTGCAAAGAGGATTTTGGCCTCGATTTAGAGACAGAGCAATAAACTGTAGCCCAAGGGCTAAGAGAGATTAAAATTAAGCAGGGAAAAGGCAGAATTGTGCCAACTAGGAAAAGGGAGGATTCCCAGGGCACAATAACATTATTGTACTCTTGCCTGGCATCCTTTATTTGATTAACTTGAAGTACATTACAGGAATTAATGGAAGCTCATAACACCCTTGTGAAGCAGGTACTACATTACAACACTGATTTGCAAATATATAAACAGAGGTCTTGTGCAATCCTGGCACTCAGCAAAGTCATCAGTATTCTCAAGAGAGATTATAAAGGGGAGCAAAGATGAGATGACTTACTGGTGGGCTGGTGGTTACCAGTGAACCACCCATACATTGCTCAGTTGTAATTTGGCATGTCTGCGTGGCAGACATTACAACTCCAATTTTATCTCCTGGATAAAAATTGCCTTTAGTGTTAAGAGGAAAACATTAAAAAAACTCTCTCCCCTCACCAAAAATAAAAATGTTTGGAGACCTGGTATTTCATTTGGCTACTAACTGTCCCCTTTAAAGAGCCACTCCAGTTCTGCTCTGCTTTTGTCTCTCCTTATACTTTGTTTTGTTTTTCTTCTTGTTCCTCCAAATGCAGTTTAAATCACTTAACAGTGGCTTAACTGTCTGCTAACACGGGGTTCGACTCAGCAGTCTTAAGGGAATTTCCTGCCTATCAGTTATTTGGCTATGATTTATTCTTTGGGGAGAAAAAAATTGGAAACTAGGAAAAAAAATCACATTTCCCAACCTTTAAAAAATAAGCTGCAAGACCACTAGTTGGTGAGAGCTTTATACCTCCAGTGTTTGTCCCTGATAGGGAGCACAACTAGTGAGGGGAAAATGGTCCACTTAACATTTCATCATGAAAAACAGGCTTGAGTTGTACTGTGACTAAGTGTGTGATCCTTGCATGCCAAAATGCATACCTTTTAATTGACATGAAAGCGGCTTCTGGCTTGGTATTTAGGACATAACACAGCTCCTAGTGCAGTCTTGGTTTCCAGAATAGAGCACATTCTTTTCTACCATGCATGTTAATGCATTGTCCTTCTTCCTTCTCCTAATAACCCGTGAGATTTGAACTTGGAGTCAGCAAAGTAGGGGCTTTGTGAAGCACAAAAGAACACTAGGTTTTTATCACACCATGCCTGTAAAAAGAGCTGTTCAACCATTCAGTTGCTGTTCGTATTGTGCAGCTGTTATTCTGCTGCTGAGAGCATCTTGCTGTCGACACTGAAGTAGTACCTGCAGGAAACACTGGCGCGCTGAGCTTTTCAAGAGAAGCTGGGCTTGGGGATCTTCCAGATCACTGTGTGCAGAGCTGAGGTATTTTCTCTTCCCTGCCTTTCCCTTTCTAAAATCCTTGTAAATAAGTAACGAATTTTTGTCTGCTTGGCAGCCCTGTTCTGCGATTTTTGCGTGATGACATCTTCCCAACATAATGAAGATCCATGTTTCTTGACTTCCAAAACCACTTTTTCAAAGCTGACGGTCAGAGTGTGATGGCAATGTACTGTCTGGGTCCCTGGTGGGGGGATGCAGGTCTCTCACACAATGGCCCTTTCTTCACTGAGCTGATGGTCAGTATCTGATCAGGCTCATGTATTTAAGTCAGAGAAGTAAGGACCCCAGTGCTGGTGGAGAGGTTGCTTTCTTTGCTTACTAGTTAACAAGAAATTCAACCGTTTCAAATTAAGCACAAACAACTGTGTGAGGACAGGGTGAAAGAAGAGTCTGAAACCGACAGAAGGGAGGGGGATCAGAGATAAGCTCGGCCTCATTCATCCTCCAGGCTAAATTTGTCTCCGTGCAACTAGGGGTACAATTCCCACTGTAGTGCAGAGCTGAAATTTTTTTGAGTAATTAATGCAAATACCTATATTTATAGCCTGATGTCCTAAAGAAACAAGATTTGTTGTCTTGTTTCTATATAGGTGGTTGTCAGCTCCCAGTAACTTGTAAATTTTTGGGCTGACTTAGCTCAGATTGCAGCATAATGGTTTTACAAGGCCTCTT
The DNA here is from genome assembly GCF_003945595.2 of Pipra filicauda. NCBI lineage: Eukaryota > Metazoa > Chordata > Aves > Passeriformes > Pipridae > Pipra > Pipra filicauda. The sequence goes on along the minus strand of NW_024104509.1, from coordinate 3,585,554 downwards.
CTGAAACCAGGCAAGCAGGTGAAAGACTGGCAAAGGGCATGTGGGGAATTCTGTCCTTTTAAAGGCATCAGCATCAGGACACAAATTTGTAACAGCCAGGCTTCGCGGTTCCAGTGCTTGTTTAGTAGTAACGTTTCCATATAAATAAACAGAACATTCCTGCTGTAGGGTTGTGTGAGGCTGAATTTGGTATGTTGCGTTTCACACTGCCCAACACATCCTATAACATAAACTCACAGACTAGCTAGTGCAGAATATTAATTTCATAAAGTCTTATTTGCTGGCTACACTCCCATTGACTCTATTAAGTTAAGTGGCAGTTTTGTCTGTCTACAGTTTTTGGGATCTAGACCCACAGTTTGCATATTTTTAACAGTTTGAAAGTGTAACAGTCCACAGCTCCTGATAAAGAAAAGCTTGGAAAAATGCGTGGAAATTAATGAATGACTGTGTATAATCAAGCGGTAAGTTGGATAACATCATGACTGACTGTTAAGTGATATACCAACATCAAAGGAATTAAGTGTTCTTGCCTTAAATATCTGTGCTTTGTCTGTTGCTTTTTCACTATTGGTGTTTTTGAGAGTGAAAATGCTGAAGGATCATCATCTGTATTTCCAACTGGATCTTATAAATCTGGTGGAAATCTTTCTACTGACTCTACTGAGAGCTAAACTGATCCCTCATGTTAAAAATTAATATAATCTTCCTGTCACTTTGTATTGGTGGTAGAAAAAATTTTAAACCCTTGAAAGTACAATTTCAGACTATAAAATGGAGCATTGTAAGTCCCCTTCTCAGTTGGAATTGATTTGGTGTCTGGGATTGCCAAATCCAAGTCCGACACAAATTGCAACAGCTGAGTTACAATTTTTAAATCAACCCTGAAGAAGAAGGGTTTATAATGGTTTCATGGGAAGCATGTTTCTTTGCAGCTGTATGAAAATAGAGACCTGTTTCATTTAGATCCATCTACCCAGCTCCCATAGGCTTTCTGTATGTAACCTTGCTCTCCCTTCTTTCTTGCAGATTCCCTTCACTCTGCCTCTCCTTCTCCCCTAATTTTGTCCTTCTTCTGTCTTGCTCTTCTTCCATTCCACCTCGAGATTCAGAATTCTTTTTTCCTCCTTGTGGGCCATTTGTCAGTCCTCTCCAAGAAGGCTGCTAACTAAGGTGTATGAAAATGCTCTGCAGGAGGATGTTTTCATGTGTTTTTGTAACAAGTCCCTGTGCTTCAGGCAACAGACATGATTACTGTATAAATCAAGGCACACATGGATACACACAGGGAGCTGGGCCCAGACACCAAATCCTTCATCTCTGAAGCATAAGGACAGTTCTCATGCATAGGCAAAATTTTCTTGGCTCAGCAAGTCTCCAGGTTTTTCAGTGTGAATCTCACAAGTGATACTGTTGTTTGGTGGACCACCTGCCTTCCCACCCATGATCTAAAAGCTACTTTCCCTTTCTTTTATGATTAAATTCCATCTCTGAGACAAATACAATGATTGCTGTCATGGAAGAGTGCATTTAAGCAAGTTTTTGATGTACTTTAATGATTTAGATGGCTTGTGATCAGAGAGATGCTGACAGAAATGTTGGGGAGTTGTCTTTTCATCCTGTAGTGAGCCACAGGACACAAACCATGAACCTGTGTTTTGATGTAGTTACAGTATTCATACCTACAGCCTTCCTGTGAGCCAGCTGCTGGGAGGGAAACATCACTACCTCTTTGTCATGGTTTGAGATAGTCCCAAAATCCAATTCCCTAGCTCCATTCCCCCCTCCCACATCTCAACCTAATGTGAGATGGGTTTTTCCAGACAAAACACACCAGACTCAAAGTGGGGAAAAGGGAATATATTACAATGACTGTACAAATAAATACCATATCACATTATACACATGATCATAACTATCTCTACCATGACATATAGTATTTACAATGGATCAGATCTCTTCTCTCCTCCAAATAAAAGTCCAGGAGGGAAAGAAGGACAGATCCCTTCCAGTCTCTGAACAGCAGCATCTTCTAAGGCAACAGGTTTCTTCTTCTCATCTCATGCAGCAGCTGATAGCTGGCTTTCTGCCAGCGTCCACGAGGGAGGTATTCAAGCTCCCTCGGCCCCATCGCCTCACAACCGAGGGGTCTTCCGTGGGCTTTGTAACCCCAGACAAGGTCGTTTCACCACGTCATATCACAAAGACACAGGGGGGTCTTCGTGACGGTCTGGTATCTCTTGCAGGGCCTCTGTGCCCTGTCTCTCAGGCTGCCACCGTGGCAGCAGTGCGAGGGGGGAGAGCCAAGGTCAACTCCCCCCACATTCCATCTGGCCGTCCTGGTCCAGCTCCGGGACGCTCTGAGCTTCACAGCTCCTCTCTCTCTCTGGTGCTGCATGTCTAAAACTGCTCTCCAAAATAGGAGTCCATGTCCCTCTTCTCCAAGAGGGGTCTCAAGGGAGTTTTGGGGGCTGGTACAGTCTTACCCCGAACTCTGTCTCTCTGCTGGCTCTCTTTTTTCCCGGCTCTCCTTCCAGGAGTCCTTTCTCTGGTGCTGCATGTTGCTTCTGCTACTCCTCCAGTTCAGGTCCTTATCTCTGGCTCTCTGCCACCGTTTCTCTGGTCAGTGTCGGCTGCTGCTCTGTGCCCATGGAGAAAACATCTCCCGGCATAACTACAGGCACCTAGCCCAGCTTTATGCTGTTCCAGGTCCCTGCAGCCCCCCAGCCAGGGGCTGGGAGGGGGCCAGAGGCCCCAAGGGGCTCAGAGCCCCTACCTCGTGGCTCTACAACATGGCCACCTCTTCTACAACCGAAACTACAACTCTTCTTTTCCGGTCTGGTTGTGGTATGTTTACATTTCTGCAGGAGCGCCCATTGGGCAGAACTTCAAAACTTCCAGGGGTTTCCACCCCTTGGGGTCTACCACTTCTCTTAGCCTCTGGGGAAAACAAGGTTCAAACCACTACAACACTTGTAATACATCCCAATAATCCTGGCATCATTTGATAACACAGAAGACTTCCTTCTATCCTTCTCTCTCCTCGAATACTTCTCTGAGATTAAAAAATTGATGAGTTAGTAAAGGAACAAAAATACTGTGCACCTAAGAGACCAAATTTTCAAGCATAGACTCCAGATGAAAAGGAGTGTGATACACAACTATGTTTTCTTACTTTTTTGATTCCTTCCATGTAGCTGATGTCCTCTTACGTCCATTTTCTTAGGAATCTTCTGAATCTTTTCCCTTTCTTCTCCCTTTACCCATAGTTGCCTTCCTTCACTTCTAGAGATCCCTTTACACATACCTGCATCTGTCCTTTTGCCTCATAGTCTTTTTATGGCTATATTCAGTTTGAAAGGTCCTTCTCATCTTTGTGTTTTTTGCTGTTTCCCACTTGCCAATCATTTCTCTCCCTCCATGCCCAGATGCCATGACAGCTCTCCCTCCCTAGCCTGCTTCACCTGTCTGAACCTCCAGCTCCCAGTTTTCAGTCTTTGTACTCTGTTTCCCAGTGCCTATACTCAGATCTGTTTCCTTTTTTCCCCACTTTAGCCTTGTTCTTCCCCATTTCTTTTCCAGGTTCTTCCATCCACTGTGTGTAAATAAAACTGTACTTTCAGTCACTTCTCTTGTTTAGTGTGGGAAATCTTTATAGGAATCCAGGAGTAGAATTTCATATCAAGTCTAAAATACATTTTGGTGGTTCTCATTCTTGCTCACATTAGGCCCACTCCTAGTGTTTAGCTAGGAGTCCTAACAAATCCCTGGCACTGGAGGACATTGGATATCGTTTCTTCCGATATTAGGTGTTACTGGATCAGGATTGCCTTGAAAGCATCATAATTTGAGAAAATACTAAGGCAGCAACCACACAGCGGTGGGCTGTGAAAACGTGCAGCCAGCATCAGCACAAATGGTTGTTAGGACTTTTAATACTGCATCATCTTTCTGCATCTACACATATGTTCAGGTACATTCATACCTCTTCTGTGTCAGTCTTCACAGTAGTTTCCTCAATATCTGCTTCTGCAACTGCTCCCCATAGTGAAGTCAATAGGATTTCTACAGGCAGAATGAGTGCCAAACTCCACTGCTTTAGACTGTAAAAGCTTCCCAGGAGTAGGGAGCACATCTCTATGTGTCTGTACAGTGCTGAGCACACAGCTGGTGCTCAATGAATAATATATATATGGGCTTGGTAGGAGTGACTGTTCATCTAGTGCAGCTGAGGTGAAACATCTTTTTGTAATAAGAGGCAATGCATTATCACTTTTACTGGTTTATTTTATAATTTCGGCTTTAAATGATGAAAGTGTATTAGCCAACTAGTTCAGAGGAAGCTCATTTTCACCGCCTTCACACAACATGTCCCGTGTTTCAAATGACAGGAAGGATAGGTAGTTCTCTACAGCCGAATGCATGGTGATTAAACTGTCTGGGCACCAGCAGTAGGCAGCTATCGAGCAGATCATTATTAAGATGACTATAATTACAGAGTCAAAGCAGCCTCTTGCAGCACACTAGTAATCTGCTTTGAAAACTGGAGGCACAAAAGCATGTCTCCTTTATACATTGAGGCCCAAGCTGTGCAAAGTAACTGCAGATTTTTATGTTACATCACTCATGTCTTAAGCTGTTAACTGCTTCTGTCTGCCGTTTGGAAGCTGGCCTGTTTTCCTGGCCAGGGGCATCTGAGATAGAAAGAAATGCTGAGTAAAGGACTGCTCAAAAAAAAAAAAAAAAAAAAAGGAAGTATAGCTATGACACCTCCACAAGAGCTCTCATAGTATTGCTTTAGTCATTAGCTGAGTGGATACTTGAGCTTAATCAGTATCAAAGGGACATACACAAAGTCATCTATTTCATTAAGCTAATTTACATTACTCGACTTACCAAGAATCAAATTTTCATGTATTGTCCATCTTGCTGTCAACAAAATAAGGGGAGGGGGAGGAGTAAATGGTAAGCAATGCAAAGACTGAGATGTGATAGTGTTTATTACTTTTTTTTCAGAGAGACCTGCTAGCGTCTCAAAAGTCTTCATTGCTTTTGGATATCAAAGATACAGACTAGTATGCTTTATAAAGTTTATTTTTAGTACCTTCTACTTAGAAATCAAACTTACAGAGCTTTATTAAGTGCAAGATCCTCAAAGCAGTGCATAGTTAGGCTTTCAGCTGCGGCTGTTGAAGAAGGTAAGTGTTGGTTTGGGAGGAGGCAATGGGAGGATTAGAGTAGTTAGCTAAAATAGACCTTTAGCCTCCTCTGGTCCTCTAGAGACATCAATGAAGTGTTTTGTGTGTAGCTTCACACAACATTGCAGTCTCAAGGGAATGGCTGCTGCTGTTTTTATTGTACCAGATCTGACTGTGGCTTTAGCAGAAAGCTCTAATGTGCTGAGATGGCTGTTCTTGCTCTTCTGTTTTGTCCCTGATACTAGTGACACTCTCCTCCTTCGGTACTGAATTTTTTTCTTTCTTTCTTTAAAAAAGAAAGGTAATGTTTGATATCTTGTTTTTCATTACTGCTGGAATTTAAACTTAATTACTGTTGAGTGAAACCATATTCTTTTAGTTGTATGATTTGGTAACTGTTTGCATGTTAAACCTTCGGATTGTCCAAGACATTGTAACTGAAGTTTGCTTTTAAATGTGGATTTGTTGTGATGGTTAGATTATTCTGGTTAAGCCCAGATGTTGGAGTCTAATAATTAAACATAATTTAACTTGATTGATTAGTCAGAATGATGGAAATCTTTCATAAGACAACTAAATATGTGGGTCATCGTTTCTCTTGATATTGAACCAAGGCTGAGTGGTTAATTCTGCCGTCTGTTCCCAGGGTTTCTCAAACATTAGTGTTTCTAAAATCTGTTTAGGAAAATGATTTAATAACAACTCTTTTATTATTTGTGTGACTTCTGTAAATATAACTAGAAAAGATGTAGCTCTGACTGACCAATTGGTAATGATAGAAAAACTAAACAAATATGTGTTCGTGCTCCTTGAACTGCCAAACTGTCCTCCAAAGCCATGTCCTCGCTGAAAGAAAAACTGCAGGCAATAACTCCTCTATCTTGCGGAATGCATCCCCTATGTGTGCATGTGTGCATGATTCAGTTTTTAAGGACTTGGTACTAGGATGGAGACTAGCAATTGAATGCATTTGTTTGAGCCCAAAATGTTGATCTGAGCAGTTTGGGATGTTGGAAGTCGGTTATGGATGCTGTTATGCTGCAGAAATGCTGTCAGTATTTTTGCAGTTTAGTAACTCAAATGTTTGCTTAGAGAAAGAACAAGGCCACTAACATATTTGAATCATGAGAATTGCAGGTCAGAACAGTTTTTCTTGTACTAGCAAAAATTAAAAAAAAATAAAATTCTCCTTTATCCACAAATGTGTGTGTTGTCTATGTGGATTGTAAACTTTTTGAGACAAGGCTTTTTTTTAAAATAAAAATTGCACAGCACAAAGCATTCATGGGGTAAAACACAAATTGAGGAAAGAATAATCAAAAGGAGCTCCAGTACAGTAGTATTTTCTGCTGGTGAAGATACTTATTTTTTCTTTCTATAGGTAGCACTGATTTAATCCCAAGCAGTTTTTTGCCATTTGAGTTGTAGCCCAAACTTTATTTTTGCAACAAAGGCAGACAGAAAGTAGGTTACAGTCTTCTAGCTTATGGGAGGGTCCAGCCAGTGATAGAAATTATGGTGTTGATAGGACTGTGCATAGCACTTCGTTGTTCAGCTGATGCAGGACATCGCTTGACTGTAGATGATGTGTGATTGATTGGTTTGTGACAAAGCAGCAAGCAGTAATCATATTGCTATTGCAGGAAATCATCAATTCATCTATTGTACAGATCTGCAAAGGCAAAGAGAAAACAGTATAAGAAGAAGGAAAGGTGGATGTCTACTTGCTGCTGAATAAGCTCAAAAGAGAGGTTTCTTACCCTTGCATTGAAAACTGTCTTTCCTCTGATACCATATCTGGTGTTGCTAATTGGAGCTGCTTTATTGCAGTCTTGTCATAAAAGAGAGCATACCTTTTGTCTATGTTTACATTGTAAATACCTTAAAAATGGCATATTGGAAATGAAAGGGTTTTTTAGTTAGTTTGTGTTTTAGTTCAATTGTGGAACAGTTAGTCCTACTTGAGAACTAGGCAGGAGGACCCTACACGGGATGCATGGCTTAGCATTTTTGTCCTCATGTTTGACTTTGTGTCCTTCTAAGCGTGCATAGCAAGAGAAGAGACTGAAGTGTTAGTTGTGCTGAAAACATTTCTGTCCTCATTTGCATTTCCAGTCAGGCAAAATTCTTCTGGATGACTGTGTCCTGCCCTTGGGGAACACGCAAGAGGGCAACGCGCTTTGTTCCTGGCGGAGGGAAACAGTTATCCTTGGCAGGTATGGGGAAGAGAGGGTACCTGGCTCTGTCAGCTGAGAAAGAGCATGACAGTTGATCTGTCTCCATAATGGAAAAAGAAAGCATATGCCTGGTGGGCTCCAGGAGCAAGGAGCTTGCTCTCCATCTTTTTAATTGCCCAACTCCTGGGAGAAGGCAACCACATCTCTCTGTCCTGGTTTTACTGTTTAATACCTGCATTCAGAGCTTATCTGGATTGAGCTAAGAGAAATTAAGCCACAAGTCAGCTTTATTAAAATATACATTAAAAGATATATTCCAAGTTTAGTCATCCTTTGACCATCGAGTGCTGTTTTTTATTTATGGGAAGTACTAGCAATCTTCTTTAAACTGTCCAAAAAAGGAGGGAAGATACAATCTGTCCCCATGAGCTTGCAGCAGAAATAATGTTCTCAGCTTTTGGGGAACGTAAGGGTATGTGAATAAGGGGAGGAATCTGTTCTGGTTTAAGGAAAGCCAGATCTGTTCTTGCATGAGGAAAGCCAAGTCCTTTCATGAGAGAGAGACCCTATATGTAAGTGTCAGGAAGGGAAGAGATTGTGGGGAGCTCCCTAGGGTTCAGAAAGGAAGCATACAAGCTTTCCTCACAGACTTTATCATGGAGGCATCAGAGTTTTCAGTTTCACAAATTTCTTCCATTCTTTATGGAAACAGTTTATTGTGGAGCATTGTCAGTTGACAACTTCATCTTGCTGGTTATAGGTTTGTGTTGCCCCTCCTGTCCATGTGCTTCTCCATGCAGATCCTGTGCAGGTTGTTTCTTCCTGCCTGGGACAGTAAGTAAGACTTTTAAGGATGCCAGTGAAAAAAGGTATGGTAATTTGTTGAGGGAAAAAAATTGCTTACTACCTCTACATGGAGGAGTGGTGTTGTGGTAGGCACCAGTATTCAGGGAGGTAAATTATGGATGAATTCCCACCTTTTTTCTCCAATGCTTTAAATATGTGAGAACATACTCAATATTTATGTGTTGCAGTTTTTTAAACAAAATTTTCTTCAGCATATTCTCAGACTGCCATGTATTCCAGGGCTGGACATGCTTCTAACTTTACGTGCAGTAAGTAAAGCTTACTGGTAAGTGAACTAAATAAAGGTCCTTCTCCTCTCTGAAATTTTTGTGAAAGCATGGAGAAGCTCTGGGCAGTTTGTCTCATCAAGGTACCTCTATGGCTGGTGTCTAGGAAAAGCTGTTGCTGACCACCCTGAGGTAATGCAGGTATCGGTAATGCAGGTATCGGATACCAGGGTCCCTCAGAGCTTCCAGTAAAGATTTTGTAAGTTAAGTTCTTTATTTCAAAGTTATATTTTTCCATCAGAAGAGGAGAAATGCCTGAAATTACGTTCTTCAGATCTCTTTCTTACAGCAAGTCACTGAGAGAAGTCTTCGAAAAAAACTGTATTTATTGAGCCATCACAGTACACTCTTCAGGCATTATTGGTTCTGTTGTTCAGGATATCAGAAATTATCAATGTGTATGGACATAGACACTGCAAAATTGACTTTTTTACAAGCATATGTTGAAAATAGGGGCATTCACGTGTCAAGAATGTGTTTTACTTCAAGCTGACGTAGTGATGTTTACCATAGAAGAATAATTCTCTTTTGAATTGCTCACAGGAAAATTTTAACTAGAAGAAATAGTGTGGACCATGATCAAGACCATCTGATTTGCTTTCTCTAAGAAAGCAAAAATTCAAATCAAAATAAGAATTTCTTCTTTTTAAAGATTAGGTATAACATTATATTTCACAGGAAATTTGGATGTGATTATTTCCGTTTCCTAACATTAGATGGGAGACTTTGCCCAAAACCCATATAAAGTTAGCAGAATTTAACTGAGTCTTCATCGAAGTATGCATACTTCTATGAGGATGAAAGTATTAAATATATACAGTTCTCTGTAACCGGAAGACTTATAAATAGGTAAAGCAGCAGCATCCGTGACTGTACAAGCTGTAGAGCAGTTACAGGTCTTTCTGAAGTCTGGTGGGAATCAGTTCTCCACAGTCTAGCAGATGTCAGTGTCAGCATTTTCACTGGCATAAACAAAAACAAGGCAATACCCTTTACTTGTAACTGCTGTGTGACTGTGCTGCAAGCTGGAGACTCACTGCTCTGTGGTGCAGGGAAGCACAGTCTGTAAGACATTGTTCATACATGTGGGCAAGGCTTGACAAGGGGTTGCAGGATCGGAGTCCAGTTGAGAACATCACACCTTGATGTCTACCTGCATCTCTTCAGTCTTTTCTCTTGGGTTCAGCACAGTCCATGCATGCAGCCTTAAGTTTCATTGTAGAATAATTTGATTTTCTGGACTAATGTCTTTTGTGCATTTTTTCCCTTCCAAATGCTGGCAGGAATTTGGGTGTTGGCTGTAGATCAGCTCCTGGCAGCTTTATGTCCACATTATGAAGGCCAACCTAGAGTTAGAGGAAACTCTCTCTGCAGCATTTGATATAAATCACATAAGCAGCAGAAGTGCAGAGTAAGAAATAACAGCAGCAGTTTGTCAGCTATGCAGTCTTCTTCCTGGTTCCTGCACAGGAATTTCTGTTCTGTCAGGCAAGCTCGGAAGGATTCTTTTGGGTTCAAAAACACCTGGCAGACTTGTTAAAAAACCTTAGCTGTCTGTGACTACCCGTCAAGCAGTTTTGCTGAATTCACTTAGATGCAGTCAGCTAATGAATCACTTCTTTTCCTGTGTCACCCACCATTATGGAATGAAGCTGCAGGATGTGGGAGAGAAGAGGAGGAGGTTTGGGAATAAGTCTTTGGTTGTCTGAGAAAGCCTTAGTATTTTGATTGGAGTCACACTTTCTTCAATGAACCCCAGAGCAAGAGTCCTCCTGTCCTGACAGGCTGGAGGACATTATTTCATTGCTGGGATGATGTCTACATTCTGTTTATTGCACACAGAGTAGGTTTTTTCAATGCCATAAAATTATCTGGAATATTAGAAGTGATGTTTTCAGTTTCAGTCATTAGCTGTGTGCTGGTGCCGTGAAAATGATTTCTCTTCCTGTGTATCTCATTATTTGTAGTGGAAACCTGAATGCAGCCAATCATTCCTAAAATAGCCATAGGAAGCACAAGCATTATAGAAACATCTTTGTCTTGCTTCGGGGTTTTAAGCTGCATAGCTGAGCCTACCCTGGTGTGGGACGTGGAAACAGGCTGCTGTCTCATCTGGGTGACAGTCTGGATTGTCCTTTGCAAAACCCTGCACGTAGTATTGAAAAGGCAGAAGTTATTTCCCTCAGAAGAAAAGAATGACTTTGCCTTGCTCTAGCAATGAGCCAGAGAACAGATTAGAGGCTTTTCCTATCTGCAAGGGAGCTCATCTATCATGCCCCATTCAGGCAGTCATACTCAGTGGGTTCGTTCTCTCTTGCTACACTGAACCTTTTTCTCCACAGCATGTCTAAAGAAGCAAAGCAAATAATAACAGAGCAACTGCTTTTGCCATTTGTACTACAGGCATTTGTGAATACTGCTTTGACTTCCTTTTCTATGCTGCTCTAATTCCTTCATGCTGTGGTAAGAAGCAGGTGTGAACAAATGTGTAAGGATGCTTGTATTCTTCAGTATGTGGGTGAATGTGTGTCAGGAGAAGAGAGTAGTGTATTTCTGTGGTGCAGGGGCTCACCACTAACTGTAGTCTCTTTTCTTATTTTTTCTGACCCACACCACCTCAATTTTAAGTTTGCCCATGCAATCACATCAGATACTTCATGTTTCCTCTCAATAATAGACCCTCAGTAATTAAAATTATCTTTCACTGTTCTATTAGTTACAGGAATTGTGATTTTTATATTCAAGGGTTAATTGATTATATCTGCATACAGATATAATCTTAAAAGATACCGAATTACAGTAATTAATCTTATGTCCAGGTTAACAGTATCGTTTGCCTCAGCACTATCCTAGAAACAGGATTTTTCTTAGGTATCTGTTGACTTCTTGCTAGACCTTCTGTCTTCTTCATAAATCCGAAGTGGTGGAATGAAGAGCAGAGTGAAAAATATGTCATGTTGGCATATTGAGGTGATCTCTTTACTGAAAGGCAATCTTGAGGATAGGGTACTTTCTTGTATTAACTTGTCCATAAAGCTGTTTGGATTATATATGATGTAAAATTTGGAAATTTATTGGGCATGAATCTAGGCAGAGTAAAGCTCAGAGTCTGCCACTTGCATCTGGCAATTACTAGCAAGCTGCAGGAACTGGATTATGATAAACCTTGTGCTCATCTCAGAGGAAAAGCAAACTACATAGATTTTCTGTCTCAAAGTTAGATTTATTCTATTCCTTCCAGATTTCCAAAAATACCAGCAAAAAACCATTGAGCAATGAAGAATAATCATGAAAGATAGAGAGCTGTGTAATTCCTCTAAAGTTTCAACAAGAAAACCTTTCCTTTGATATCTGAGACTTTTAAGTTTGGGTGGATGTCTATGATGGTATAGGCACATGTGAGTGGATGGTTGTCTGAGGGAGAGAGATTTCAGAAGTGGTGCTGAGAGACAATGTTTGTTCCTAGTTAACTTGATTGTTTTGTTAGTACTCAGAGTCTTCTTTTTTTTCCCCCTATCTGTGTCTATCCACAACTATTTTAAAATTTTCCCTCAGGGACTACATTTGTTTTGTGGACATTTTTCATTTTTGGACATTTTTCATTGTTGTAGTAGTAATCTGTTTCATGCTTTTCCTTCGTGCTTTTCTTTAAGGTGTAGAGAAATCTGACAAAACTAATTTCATAAACAAATTAGGGGCTAAAATTATAAATAGATATTGAGAACTCTTTGCTTATCTGAATTTTTTTTAAATCTGTCAGACAAACATAATTTACCTTGAAGAGTTTACCAGGTTTCCAGAAGGAAACACCTTCGCCTTTTTTCTTTCTATTGTACTCAGATTGCCTGACTACAGTGTGTCCTTGTGCTGAGCATCCTTCCCCAGAATATAATGCTGAGATTTGTCTTGAGTTTTCCTGCCATGACTGGACTATTTCAGTGTGGAACAAGTGGTGGACTCTCCAGAAGTGACTGTCAGGGTAAAGTATTTTTGGGTAGTATGTTGTCCACAGCTGGAATAATTAATACATAAATGGTAATGTCTGTTCTTGAGCGTTTGCAGTGTTACAATAGATTTCATTCACATTTTAGCGTAGATATGTAGTTTGACTTTGTGTCAAAACACTTCATAACAAAGTTGATTGGTGCCTTTTGAAAAAATACCTTGACAAAACTTGCTATTTCACTCAAGGTAAATGAAGGCAGGTTAATGAGTCAATTTTTAAGTAAATGGCTTTAGGGACAGAACTGGCCAAATTGCACAACAGCTAAGCAGTGTGCTCTGACTAACAGCTGACTTAAACGTGAAGATCGCATTAAAGCATGGACACTTTAATTTCAAATGAATGGGACAAGAGTCCCGAAGAATACTGCCAGGGTTCATATTTAAGTGCTTGAATGTTTCTTGCATTAATAAAAAGCAAAGGAGAATATTTGTGATTACATTAAGCATTAAACAGAGTGATATTAAAATAATACAATCATTTAATGGTTTGGATTGGAAGGGACCTTAAAGATTGTCTCATTTCAACTCCCCTGCCATAGGCAGGGACAGCTTCCACTAGATCAGGTCGCTCAAAGTCCCATCCGACCTGGTCTTGAACACTTGGGGTGGGGCATCCACAATCACACTGGGTAACAGTTTGAAGCCATTCCCCCTTGTCCCATCTCTGCGTGTTGCAATGTTGTATAGATCCTAACTTTTTCTTCAGAGGTAACCTATGCCGTTATATATCAATCTGATCCATTATGCTGATGTAAAAAGGCTGGAAAATAAGCTTTTCCTCCTGGATAGAGGGTGAAGAAGGGCTGCAATCCATATAAGTATGTATTAGCAGTGAAATGAAGGAAATGCTAAGTATCTGCGGGAAATGGAGTTGGCTGAGCTGTGAGAGTTGTTTCAAGATTACCACCTGATCCTAATGTTATGTTTACAAGCAGGCATGTGGCAGCTGAGACAATGTCTGCAGGGCTGTGTCAAACTTTTAATCGGTGACATTTGTAAATATTTTTGTGAAAATGTACCAGACTTTGTTTTTTACCTTTTTTGTCCAAAAGAAGAAAACAAAGGGAGGACACATTACAGCTTTGGGTCACCTGCAGCTACGTAATTTTAATTCCATTCATCAGATAAGGGAATTGAAGGTCAGTTGACTGGCACTGATATTTCCCAGGCAAAATGAGGGTTGGAGAGAGTAATGGTGTTGCTAGTAGTGTATCTGTTTTCCATTAAGAATGCTGAGATGAAACAGCAAAGTATGTATTAGAGATGGTGTTCTCTCCTGTCAAAAGGCAGTGATTGCTACATTTAGCTCTTAAATCAATTCAGAATCTTGACATAGTTTTGCTGAAGTTCCGCAAATAATCAATAGACCTATTTTTATCTCTTAAATGAGTGAGGCTTTTAAAAATAATAAAGACATCTTTGTAATGACTGACCAAGCTGTTCCAGAGTTAGGTCTATTGCTCTGTATGATTGGGGGTGTTGAGTGAAAGAGGTTATTTAGGCATTGCTTTTGTTCCATTTTGCAGGTTTATAACCCCAAAATAAAATTGCAAATGTTTCTGGCAGTCCTCCTTCAGGCACAGATGGCTTTCCTCCCAGTTTTGGCAAGTCTGATTTCAGTATAAAACTGAGCAATTATTAGAAAGTGAAATATTGCATGATATAATACCACTACCAGCACTATCAGCATCATGACAAATGGAGCATTTGTTGTTCTGGTGCCATGTGAGAGAGCTAGGGCCACTGCATTACCCCTTTCTTTAAAACCTTACCTTTACTGCTACTGGTGATGCACAGATAGATGCATCTTGCTAGAGCAGATGCTTTAGCGAGAACTGTGACCATTTTCTCATTTGCGTTGGCTCTATATTTCAATGCAAATATCACTGAACAGGTGGCTGATGAGGCCCCCGTGGACTGTTTACTGTAAAGGTTACAACCAAAATCGATAGGCCTGAGATGCTTCTAATTCCATCTGGGAGATGTTCATCTTCCATCTGACAGTTCCCTCTCTGAACAGCAGCATCCTATTAACGCTGCAGTCATCAGGGATGTCTCACTCGGGTCAGCAGAAGGTTTTGTCTATTTAGGCCTCCATTTGTTCTTTACATTTTCCTTTTGCGCTGCACTGGATGAAGCAGCAATGTGGATCTTGACAGGACAGGTTGCCAGCATTAAGCATGCTGAGTTTTGCCTACTGACTTGACACCTGCTACTACCATTCTACAGGCCGAGGCTCATCACTGCTATCTGGGGGTTGTCCAAATCTTTTCAGTTTGTCACTTACTGAGGCAAGAGGTAGTGATGTTACATATCATAGCTGACATTACTGTGTGTGAGGTATGGCCTTGTAAAGGTGCAAATGAGGGGAGAGGAAAGCTGGTATAGACTCAGGTTTGTACAAACCTGAACAAAATAAGCAAGTACCCTTGAAACTTGCATGAAAATACTTTGTATTTTGGCTAAAATTTTATTTTAGACATGCACTTTTGCAAGTCTTGGTGGGAAAATCTGCATGGTCCATGTATCTGTGTTTCATCAAACTAGCAATGAAGTTTGTATTATTCTTTTTAATGAAGGTAGATGCTGTTGCTTACTATATGAGGCAAAATCACTCTCATTGGTGTCTTTCCCTTGGGCCTAATCGTCATGCCTGGCATGCAGCCCGCAGCAGCTGGGCAATGAGTAAGCAGTACTGAATCCAATTAAGTGCTAGTAAAGCGTGTATAGCAGAGGGCGCCCATGCAGTCCTCTTACAGTCAGTGAGAACTTTTTGATACACACCAAAGATGAGAGTACACTTTATACACATAATTTAGGGTCAACAGTGTTGCCAGACAGGTGGGGGGTTCCCTTGGTCACTGCCTTTCTCCCCTCACCAGCATTCAGGAGCAACCCCGTGTTATCATGAGATCTGAAGGAGTGCAGGTGATTACCCCAATGTGTTCATGCACCAGCCTGTCTGGCATGAGGACCAGCTACCTGGAGTGCTTAGAGTGCTTTTTTGGCGACATGAAGTGAATGGCCAGCTGTAGAGACAACAGGAGCAGGATAGGAGAGGAAAGACAAATGATGACTGCATCATCAGTCACAAAAAGATGTTGGAAGTTGGTAGTGAGGCATTAAGTCTCTGTGGCCACCTGCACCACCATTCAGGTGACTGAGCAGCAATCGGTAGAGAAAGTACAACACAGGCAAAAAAGCTGTCCATCCTAGGCAATGTCCTACCATGTGCCAATTCAGTTGTAATGTCTGGCACTCCATGCTGTGTCTTGCTGATAGCCACTTGTGTTTCAACTCTCTTGAGCTCCCCAAGCACTCACTGATCTACTGTTTGTTCACATCTGTCTGATCCCCTTGGCACCACTCGACGTGGGCATTTTTTATGATCCCTTCTGCTGCCTGATGCAGCCATGCGAGGTGGCTGAGCAGCAGCTAACCCACCACCCAGACAGGCATAGACAAAGGACGCTCTTCTGAACAGCTCTGCTGTTCTGGCCTAACTTTCCTCATTCTCCAGAAGCTGCAGCCTTCAGGTTGTATTCCTCTCTTTTTGTTTTTGTTGTTGCATTATTCCTAATTCCTTCCTCTGACTTGTACAGAACTCTTGTCTTTCACTTTCTAGGAACTGTGAATTTAAAGGGGTAAATAGAACTAACGGTGTTTTCCACTCAGAGATTTCCAAAGGCTTAGCCAAAGGAGTTGAAGGATACTTGCCAGCATCTCATGGCAAATCAGTACCATAGCAGGAAGCAGCAGTCAGGTTGGCCGACTGGTTTCTGCACTCTGCCTTCAGCACAGCAAAGCATGTGCTGTATAGATCAATACATGCTTTTTTTGTGGGGGTAGATCTTACTCTGTTTCTTTTGACGAGACACTTAAGTAGGACTTGGGTTCCTAAATCACTTATATGCCTTTAAAACTCTTACCACAGGAGAATCTCCAATTTTTTTAACCTCTATTATGCAACTCAAATTGGTTTCTTCCCTGTTTTTTAATGGTACTTTTGTTTTTGCTGCATATGATTCTAAGGGCTATTTGCTGAGTGTTTCCAGGACCAGTCCACTTAGGCTGCTGCTTTGCCAGTCATACTTTTTCCTTATGTAGGAGTTCAAATTCATCTGGCTTTACTTTTTAATTTCCTCACTATTTGGTTAAATGCTGTTCCTTCTTACTAGACTGTCCTTTTGAAGAATAAGTTAACTCTACATGTTTGTAGAAACAAAAGAGCTTGTTTAAGGCAGTCATGGACTTTTAGGGCTAATAGGGTTTCTGGTCCTGCTTCATACATAACACAAACCATTAAATTTTATCTGGTAATTCTCACATTAAGCTTCATAATTTGTGGATCAAAGTGCAGCTGCTTTGTATGAACACAACCCATCATGGTGAAAAGAAGGTTTGTAAAAAGTGAATATAACAAGATCTGTCCATTACTGAGCAGGTTTACTATGCCATGGGAAAATTCTGACATGGTTGCATACTTTGATTTTGCTTGGAGTTACGCTGGGATTAGCTGAACATACAGTGAGGCCAAAGCAACAACACGGGAGATTTTCTAATATGGAAGAAGCGTGTCATTGCTGTTGCTGTTAAATTTGATCTCAAGATCAAATCTGGCCTTGCACTTTTATGGAGTTTACCAGGAAGTTCGCTCTTCCATTTAGATTTTTCATTGGATTTGAATAACCATTCTGGAACTTAAAAGCCATAGATAAAATAACCTGGTTACTGCAGTATTAAGGCAGAAGCCACGTAATGAATTCCTTGGCCAAGCAGTTATTCTATGTGTACTTCCACCCAGACTGTTGTAAATGCTAAAAATATCAAGCAGCAAAAAGCAGAGTTTATCATGATGGCTTCTTGTTGGCTTGGATAGCCATGGATAACCATAGTGGAAAGCACTTGGCACAGAAATGTCAGACTTTTCTACATGTTTTGAAATGATCATTGCTTTCTTAGCTTCAGAAACTCCTTCATGCCAACAGCATGAATTTTACAAAATTAAATGACCCTAAATCCAGCATTTATATGTGAATGATAAACGGATATGAATATGTATATGTATACATAGACTCTGAATAAGTCAAAATAGTAGTAATAGCAACTTATTGCACTAGTATCTAAACATCCTACTTAGAAGTGGTTCATCTTTGGGCTGAAGTGTACAAAAAGAGAAACCTTTGATTTCTATATACATTGTGATCATATGGTTTATTTATAATTAACTATAATATGAAAAAAAGGAGGGAATCACAGAAGTAGCCAAAACAAGATGTCCTGTATAAGTATTTGAAGCCATCAGCTTCAGAAAGAAGAATAGAGCACCAGCACTAAAGCATAAAGTTGTATTTGCATTGGTTGTAGGAATGCAAAAAGCAGCTTATTTGTGGTTTTTTTGAACCTTGGAAGAAATCCAATCTACTCTGCCAACTCAATGGCTACAAGTCATTGCATTAGACATAGATTATAAAATATGCCCTTAAACATTTGCATGGCTGTATTTTCATAGCATGCTTGGTCATAAAAGACCACCAAAAAAACTCACTCTTCTTGTCACCACTAACTTCTTTCAAGAAGAGTAATAACCGTGTTAGAACATTACTAGTAGTAATGTTCTGAACAGGGAGAACTGGAGTTCTCAGAGCCAGTTCTCTCTCAGCCAGTATGGCTTAATGCAGGCCAGACTGAACTGCAGTTCAGATCTCTCCATGGAAGGTGGAGAGTTCTCCATTGATGTTTGCAAAACTTTAATTTGGAGACAGTGCCTGTACTTGCTTTGCATCATTGCCTGACTGCTCGTGCTTCATCAGACACTGCGTTCGCTTTTGATTAGAAAGTAGTTGCAGCGCAGTTGCAAGTGAGAACATTTACATCACTCCCAGGGGCCCAACCAGAGGGAAAATTGTACCAAAAATAAATGTGACCTTCTCGAATCAACACTTTTCTGAAATTCCACTGAACCAGTATGGCTTGTTCCACCATCATAAGAACTGCAAAAGTAACAATATGTCTGAATAATTATCTCTGAGTGAAAAGCTGCCTTTAGGTGCAACTTGAGTCCTCCTCCTCAGGAGGCACAGGCACAGGCCTTGGCACAGGCATTGATAAATATGTGTCATCTACTCGAATCATTAACAGATCAAAGTAGACATTTTGTATGTACTTTGTGTGAATTGGAACAATTATGTTGGCACTAGAGCAACAGAGAATTATGGTTTTTTCTCTCTTCTCCCTCTTTTCTTGTCCAGAAAAATCCCCTTAAGAATGACAGAGAATTTCATGTGCTTAAAAACCTACAAAGTTACGTCAGTTCATTTGCCAGGTAAAAGAAAACAGATCTGGCCCAATAGCATGCACATGAAATCACAAAGTAAGTGTGCTGGGCACTGTTCATTTTCCTGGAAGCTGTCTCCCATACATATTTACATAGAGCAGTACGCATGTCTGAATGAGAAGTAGGGAGTGATGGTGCAGACTCACCCATGGGAAAAGTTTTTCAAGCTCTAAAGGGGGGTGGCAGAGTTATGTCTGCAATACTGTGATGCTTTCCTCACAGCATACACATTGTTAGATAGTGGATTATGTGCTGATAGAGAGTAACAGAAAGCAACTATTCTTATGCTCCAGTCTCATTGCAGGCCAAGCAGTTTGAATTGTCAGCCTGCAGACTAACACTGTACATGAATACAGTTTAAGTGGAAGATTTGAATTGCTCGATAAATTCTTCCCATTAAACAGTTGTTCCTCATGTGCATTTCAGAAAAGATTTCTGCATTGGATTGTAGGAATTTCAAGGAGAAAAGAATTTCTATCTATTTATGTATTAAGGTAGTTCGTTTTGTCACTTTGCAGTGTGCTTATAGGGGCAAAATGTTCTGAGCAGCAAAATGACATTTTGAAATGTTACATAGAGTTAAAGGAATAAACCCCTTTAATGTGTATATCTTACTTTTAATTAATACTTCTTGAGGGAAACTGTGTTTCCAAGCGTGCTGTTTACTTCTGCTGCTTATTTCTACTTTGGGCATTCCTAAGGGCCCCAAATGACAACAAATAGAAAGAAACAGTTCCTACCCCAGAGAGCTAGCAGTCAAGAGAAAATGTAAGAGGTGACTAAAGAGACAAATGGAGGAATCAGGTAGAGAAAGGTGTTTCCAGGCAGACATAGCTGTGTCAGTAATCATACACAGCTATTGGCCTAACCAGTGCTAGATTGAAATAGTTCTCTTGGGGCTTGTATGTACTATCTTCTAGTATGCATTTTCCTATAAAGTATAATAGACAGACAGTGTCTGCATTGTGTCGCATTTATTCTTGCTATTTTTATCCTTTGCTATCCATCTGACACTTTGTTCAGTTAAGATGTCAGTCATTGCCTTACATTTTTTTCCCCAGTCTCAGTCTAACCCTGTCTCTCAGTTACTTTGTTAATAGAAATAGAGAATCAGCCAGATTTCCAATTTGTGTGTTGAAATAATAATAGGCTAACACAGAGTATAATAAATCATTAGTCCTTATGGACTCTACCACCCTGCAACAGAGCCCCTGTTCCAATCCATTTATAGGAACTGAAATTTTATTTGAAAGCAAATATCTGATGAGGCAAATTAATTATTTTGACATTTTTCAATTGGTTAAAAATGAGGAATCAGCCATATCTGTGAAATTACAAATGACAATCCAACACTCAAGACTTGTTAATGGTTTTTTTGGCATCAGCAAAGGAGACGTAGGTATCTAATATTAAATAGTGTTGCAGAAGGGCAAGTTAGCACTTTGTTTGCCAAATTAAGTTTCAAAGACTGTGTAGGTTATGAAGTTTGACTTTCTGCCCATAAATCTTGAATGACTGACAGACTACTGTAAAATAGCTTTGTTCAAAAGGAATCTTTAGCAGGCAGCATCAAAGGTTTGAAACTGTGGAAGGGATGAAAAGAAAACCCCACTTTTGCACTGATTTCCCCTGCAGATCAATGTCTCTGTGAAATTTGCCTGGGATTTATGAACTATTTACTGTATTATGTGCTGTTTTCTTTCACTGTATCCAAAGGCCCCGGTGGTTCCTTTTATCTTCAAGATTTAGGGATACTTTTGTACATGAAATGTGAATGAATGAATGCATCAGCGGAACACAGGGGGAAAAAATGCTGGGTTTGGACGGTTCTTTTCTCCCTTATTTTATCACAAATTACGGTATTGGTTTTGCAGCACCTAAATTTATGGTACATATTTTTATGGTAAAACCCAATGACATGTTCTGCATGCTCCATCAAGTTCTCTCAGTGTTTCTTCACTTGATTCACAGCTCTGCAGGGTATGAATGAGTCCCATAGTATAACCTTTAATCTCCTTTTAACCAGAATAATGTAGTGTGGGTTTTTTTATTTATGGTGTGTGTCATCATGTCATCATCCAATTTTGTAAACCAAAGGGGGAAATAAAATATTTCTTGGAAAACTCTTGTCAGCTGTTGATCAGTGCAGGGGATGAAGTGTCTTTATTGCATATAAGCAGCAGAGGTAGCAAATTCTTTGCAACACATAGGTACTTAAGTCTATCCTTGAGTAAGATGTGGCACTCTTAGGGCATGGGCTAAAGAAGAACTGACCTAGTAGGGCTGTTTCCACTTAGAAACACAACATGCATCCTCAAGTACAGTGAGAGGCTTGAGGAGAGGAAAAGCTCCCTCTACTTTTCATTGACTCTTTAAAACTGATTCAACAGAAGGTGCTTAAATTCTTGTTTGTCTTCCACAGGGTGAAGTGAAGAAGTGAAGCCTCACAGCTGAACTACTATGAGGTCAGAAGCCTTGCTGCTATATTTCATACTGCTACACTTTGCTGGGGCTGGTTTCCCAGAAGATTCTGAGCCTATCAGTATTTCGCATGGCAACTGTAAGTATAAGGGGACAGAGAACTTCATATAATACTGATCAGGGGACTTCAACATTATTTTATCACAGTTGCAGTGAATAAAGCTGTTTTTCTTGATTTCTGCCAGATCAGCCAATTTAAATTCTCAGATACTAATATAGGAACATGATCTTTCATGTGGTCTTATTGTTTGTTGATCTAATACAAATAATTGAACTTACTTCATTAAGTTCTGCTTGAGCATTAGGCATTTTTTTCTAAGCTAGAAATGTAGCTAAAAACCAAATCAAGACAAAGTATCTCCTTCACAGGATCTCCCTCCTTTCTTACCAGCAGAGATTCGCAAACTCTCCAAAACATAGGGTAACACCAACAGCTGCAAGTCATATTGAGATTTGTTGGCTAAACAGGTGGAGAACTTTCTGTGCATTTCACAGAATTTCACATTGCACATCAGGCCTAGCTTAACTGATTCCGAAGGTTTCATATGTTTTAAAGAAAGTCTTTAGGATCTGGGCCTCTAAAAGTGTCCTGGGGAGTAGCAACTCAACCAAGAGCAGGCTTGTGTTTAGGCCTAAGTTTGGTCAGGAATTTGACTTTAAAGTGAATCTTGATTGTCCTTGTTTACTGTGCTCAGGGATGGCCTTGGCACCCATAAACTTGTGTGACACCAACTGAAAGACAAGACTCCAGGCCACACCTGATGTTCTGCAAATGCTAATAGACATCTAGGATAGAAGAACAGAGAAGAACTACTCTCAAGCAAGCCCCACTGAAACCCCTAGTGTCTAGACTGACCACTGGGTCTTCACCACCAACATTTTCTCACTCCAGAAGGGTGGTGCTAATCATTCATGCTAACATACAAATAGCCAGCCTTGATCCTTGGAGAAATGGAACGTGGGATAACTTTGTCCTCTGCAGCATGGCATGCTGAGGTGCACATGAACATACAGGCCCCCTGCTTGTGCTAGATCCCTGAGTTGCAGAGGAAACATTACTGGATAGAAAACAGCCTGACAGTTAATCTTGGCATTTTGCATATAGGACGTGCTCAGAAGAATTAAGCTTCTGAACATAAATCCTGCCTGGTGTTTTACTTTGTTTCTTCAGGAGTTCTCAGCATCTGGTTTGCAGAGAAGTTCCTGTTTCTGTCCAGTTTTATCACAGGCTTTCTGACACATGGCACTTCTAGGTATTTAGCTGAAGGCATGCTGTGAATCAATATTTTGACCAAGCTTAACAGGTGGAATACTTTTAGAAGACAATAGCGGAGAACACTAAAGCAGTGGGTGAGTTTCTGAAGAAATAGACTTCCTCAAACGTATGCAGATTTTTGGGAGAGCATATTTATGGGAAAAAGGCTCAGGCATAGCTAGGTGGTAGTCAGCTCTATATAACACACACAGCAGTTCTCCACTGATGATGATGCTTGTCAGAGGACTATCCTCCTTTCTTTTGTCATTTTATTTACTTAATTGGCTCCCTGGTTTGTGCATGTAGATGTCATGATGATGTGTACGTATAGGTCTAACTGTGAAGTGGCCGCTGTTGTTATAGGTTGTACACACCGATCATCTGGGGAGCAATGGCACGCTCTGTGTATGACGAATACTCATGAAAAAATATCATGGGAATAGTCCATAAATGCTCTTGTTGACTGATAGAGTGAGGGGGAAAGCTGAGTTGTTGATAGCATAAGCTCAGTATAGGCCTTCCAGTCAGTATTCAAGTATTCAAGTTGTCTACTTGCCAGAAGAACTGGCGTATCAGACTGGTTACCAGATTAAGCGAGGACTTTCACTTCATAAAACTCAAGCGGTGAATTCTCACTGTTTCTCAGAAATCCCTGCAGCTGTTGTATGATGGCAGTCCAGTCCTGTAGAAAACTCAGGGAACTGGCAGTCTGAACCAAGGAGAGCCAAGTCTTTTGCTTTAGCTAGTACCAGTCCAGTCATTGTGGTGATTGATGGGCCACTGTGGAACAGCTTTGTCCTGCTGGACACACTTTGGCAGCCAGGAGCAAGCATTTGAGCTCTGCAAGCAGTGAAAGAAAAACTGTGAGAGAGTACCATTACCTGTGTGCCAAGAGCTCCAGAACAGCTTTATCCTTAAACAAAATTCACAGTTTTTGTCTTCTACAAAGGTGTTGACTTTTTCCTTTGCAGCTGCAGAGACTGTAACCTTGAAGAACTCTCCAGCTCCCTATGCTCTTGCCTTCCAACCCCAGGCTGTGTTTCCAGAACAGAACAGAAGCCACACATTTCTCCTCTAGCTGGGCCCCATAACCCATGGTAGCACTTCAGTTTGTTATCCTCTTTTGACCCTGTTGACTTTTTTTCCTTCCTACAGATACAAGACAGTATCCGGTGTTTGTGGGTCACAAACCAGGGCGGAACACCACACAGAGGCACCGGCTGGACATCCAGCTTGTCATGGTCATGAACAGGACCCTCTACGTTGCTGCTAGGTCAGTAGTCTCCTGCTTTGATGCCCCACTCTTACTGCTTTAAGAGGAGGAAGGAGAAGACGAGGAATGTTCTGAGTTCTTCTCTGATGGACACGTTATTTTTAGGATTTTCTTACACTCAGAGAGAGCTTTGCAAGTAATTAGTAAGACAGATTGGAAACCTTGTTAGTTGGTCTGCTGAAGTTCAGTTTTGTGACGAGCTACACCTGTGTTTCAAGACTACAGACTTCTGCCTCCCCTTAAGTCCTGCAACAGGGAAGATGCCAGAGAAATTTCTTACTCCCATGGAGGAGGAAGTCTGTCCTCATCCTTTTATTTTGCTTCTGCTCACCAATAATGATAATTTTAGAGAATGATTTTGCTGGTGCACAAATGCACTTTTTGATAAGTCTTATTAAATGTAATTTTGCTGGTTTAGGCATGATTTTTTGTCTTAAGACAAAAAAAAAAAAGAAGCAAACATGCTTCTGCAAGGTTAACTGAATTTAGTGTCTGGATTTTTTTTGAGAGTTATGCTGTGCAGACACAAGCACGTCTTATTATAAAAATTGCATATAGAGCCACTCATTCAGTTTACATAGCTCAGCTTGGCACTGTCAGCCTCAGTGGAGCTACACCCATTATACAGCTGCCAACCTGGCACAGATCAGATATTAACACTTCATTTCCCTGCCTATTGTTAGCAAAGGGGATTTTAGAGTAGGAATTACACAAGGGATGCAGAATGAGTGCAAGATGGGTCCAGAGTAGCAAGGGTGGTTAGTCCAGGTTAAGAGCTCTTGGACCCAGATCCTGTTTGAGACCTCCCTGCAAGCTGCCTCTCCAGTAGCAGCTCGTTTTCTGCCTGTTTTCTGGTCCTCCACTGGAGAAATACATACCCTTCTGCATGTGCCACAGAGAGCCAGGCGGTTGCTGCAGATGGGAGAAGCGATGGGTGGGATGGCCAGGAGGTGAGAGGGAACAGCTGCTGAACAGGCAGCCTCTCACCACCAGCTCTGTCCTCAAAGCCCTTGGCAGCCTCCAGGAGCTGCCTGGCTTTCTTCTCAAGCAGCCACTCCCCATCTTCTGGGTGGTCGGATGCATCTTGTGGGGGAGATCTGCCCGTGGATCTCCATCCAGCACCAAGTAATTAGTTGTGTTACACCAGTACGGTCACTGAGTGACATTTTCAGAGTCATGTCCCTGGCTGCTAGAAGAATACACTTCTAACTGTTGCCCTACTCAGCCATTGCAGCTGCATGGCCTAACTGCAGTTTCTTCAGGCTTCTTTCATATGCCGCTTTGCACAGGGTCTGGGTGACAGAGCTCAGGGTTCTCACTCACGCCAAACATTCTCATCGAGCCCAGGCAAAGAGCAAGTATCCTTGCAGAGGAGCTATGGTGGTGTTGGTTATAGGGCACAAGGAGAGGACAGCCCTGCACCAAGTGGCAAAGCCTTGTGCTTTACCAGAACTCAGAGACAGTATTTTTGCTGCATTTAGTGTCATTATTGAGTGTGACAGGGAAGAGGGCTAAAGAGATTTGAAAGGTGGTGGCAGGATTTCCTTCTTTTCATGGCTGAGCTCCCTTTGCTCTCCTTGTTTGTTTCCCTTTAAATTAGAAAATCATTTGCAGTGAGATGGTGGTAAATCTGTTTTGTGGATTTTACTTTGCTGTTTTCATAGTTTATTCCCAGACTGAGATTGACACAATTAGAGTGTTGCAGTGCCCAAGCAACTGGCATTACAATGGGAAAACCCAGATAAACAGTTTTGGGATATGAAACCACTGCGTGCACAAATTATATAAAGAATGCTAATATTTGGGAGACAGCACGTGTACTAGTATATGAATATGCATTTCTTGTATTTGTATAAAACAACTTGCTACAATGAGGTTCTTATATACTACTAGGGTCTTGTGACCTACAAAAAAGAATAAAGACCTTGTCTGTTTTGTGCTTATACAAGCATGTAAAAAATCTTCTTACAGTTCTTTTCCTTTGGTAACTCAAAAACCCTTTGACGTATTCTTTTCCCCATCTGTGTGTAACTGAATAAGGTCCCTCTTGAGCTGAGAAGTATATGCAATACAAGTTAAAATTTGAAGGTCATTTTTATTTTTAAGTAATAAACTTCAGAAAATTAGTCATCCTTCAGTATCTAATGTGATTCAAAGTTTGTAATTCAAATACCACATCTCCTTCAGAGGCAGTAGTAGAGACTGAAAGCAAATTGTACGCAGTCAAAGGTGTTTCTCAAAGAGTTTTGTAACAAGATTCATTGAAAACTGTAGCTAACATAAATCTCTTGGCTGTTATATCAGATGTTGCTTTCATGGGTTTTTTATACATTGAAATATAGCAATGCTAAGTTTATATTTGTACTCAATTATCTGAAAAGCAATCAAAACAAATGATTAAATATTGAGAGTATTTATTTTAGGACTGTTGTGTTTAGGTTGGGTTTTTTTGTTTGCTTGTTTTAGAAAATCCAGTGTTGATTTTTGCAGACAGTTTCTGTGCACCAGAGAGGCTAACTCAGATTTGAGAATTGCTAACATTTTATTAGTGAGCAGCTGATGTAAAGCAAAATTTCTGTCAGTTGCTTATTTTGTTGTATGAGATACGTGACTCCAGTATTAGCTATTACCAAGTAAAATTTTGTGTCACTTCAGAAAGGCTTTATTTCATGTTATCGGGCAGAGATACCCAACCAATATAAATCAGAATAACTCAGCCAAAGCCCAGGAAGCCTTACTGTTTGAACATCTGACTTGCAGTCTGCAAACGACCAGCTCTGTTTTCTCTTTTTTCTCGTGGGAAGGGTACTCCCTCACCATCTCACTTGCACTCGCTCACTCCCACGCCCACACCCCTTTTTCTAAGTTTGCTGTGTCTCCTCCTCCCATTGTCTCATGCAGTGCCAGCATTTGTTCATGTTATCTGCCACCCCTCATGTGTATGTACAAAACAGATCTCGGAGCACTGGGATGGGATGGCTCCCTCCTCATTTGCAGTTACATGTTTCCAGACGATGCACTGAGTGGCCAAGGGTCAAGCACAGCCGGTGGCATTATTTAAATTCCCTTCCTCGACAAGATTATGCCATGGCAACAAAACTCGGTTCTGCTCATTGGAGGTGGGAAAAACGGAAGCTCTAGGATTAAGTAAATTTGTGTTAGAATAACTTAATTAGCAGTAAGCTGTACACATACCACAGCTAGTAGATAGAAGGAGTTGGGCGGCAGTGGGAAAAGGAGGGCAAGAACAATCCCACATTGTCTGTGGTTAGCTGGCCCTCCTCCGAATTTGACAGCTCTTTCGCTCTCTCCTGACACTGTCAGCAACTATGTTTCACATTCGGCATGAGAAAATTATATGTAATTTTCCTGATGCTAACCCTCTTTCAATCCCATAACTAGGCATCTGAGTTTTCTTTGAACTGTTTCTTGAACCAGAAATAAGTCCTCTGAAAGCTGTTTTATTGAGAGTGGAACTAAATAACTCTACTCTTTTTGAGTACCACCACTGTATTTTCTAATTGTCTTGTTGAAAATGAAAAGATTGTAACTGCTGGAAAGCAAGACCGATGATTAAAATCAAGAGCTGTGCTGGAAGAAGGTTTTTAGAGGTCCACCAGCACCTCATTTACAATTCAAGAGATTTTTTTCCACCACTGTTTATATAGCAGGAGTGACAGCAACAGAAAGCAATGTACATAAAGAGAGAACTGTGCTGTAATCTGTGAAACTGATATCATGCTAATAGGTAATTTTAGTCCAGCACCAACACTGACCACTGCTCTGATACTAAAGTCAGGTAAACAATAAACTGAAGCATTAAACCAATATTGGAAGAAAATGACAGCTCTAGTTTTACAGTCTGGAGGAGAAGAAAACCCACAACTCTTCAATTTGGCATCTTACAAAGCAAACAGCCTCAAGGTCCATAGCAGACAAATTTTTAAACACCAGTTCCCCACACCAGTGCTGCCTCTTTCTCCACCTGAGAGAAGTTCTGCTTATTTCTCTTACAGCAGTATTTTGTGTTTGCTTTGTTTAAGAGACTAGTACTGTTTCCCCAAAACCCAATAAAACAAAGCTAACCTTGAGAACAGGGATTTCTAAAATGGAAACAGCCTGTATCCTGCTTTCAGCAGACCCCTCAAATGCTGCGGATCGTGCTTCGGCTGCGCAGCTTCCCGCATGTTGAAAAAAGCCAATGTTATTTCAAGGAAAAATGAGACGGTTAGTCCCAGTTTGATGTGCTGGTTACTACAGCATTGTGGGTTGGTGGGTTTTTTCAAATTTTGGTTTCCATGCAGAGCTGTCTTTGTTCTCAGCTTACACGGAGGAAAATGCTTAAAAATATCTCTTTACCTGAGTACCTGAGTCTATTTGCTCTTTCCAAGAAGAGATTGGCGGTTAATTTTAGAGAGGGAGAGGTTCTCAGTAAATGTGAGGGGAAAAAAAAATGAACTTTTTTTCAGAAAAGTATTTTACAGTTTAGTTTGGCCAGCAGTGTGTGAAGAGAAGAATGATTTCTGGGAATGGTTTTGTGGCTGTCAGCCTTTTGTCTACCATATTGTCAATCAAATTATAACAGCTGAGGTTAGACACATAATTAAAAAGGAAAAAAAAAAAAGAAAGAAAGAAGCATTAACCTCTTTTTAACCCTGAATGGCTAAATGTGACGCAGTGACTGCTAGCACAGGAATCTGGCAAAGGCTGCCCAAGAGCTATTGCAGCTGATTTCAGGATACAGAAAACATCTGCATGCTAGGTTATGACATCTGCTGTAGGACTGATAGAAGAGAAATCATATAAGACTCATCTACTTTCCCAAATCTCATTTGTTCAAATAATTGCTTTTGGGAAAGAATCTTACTTTGAACTTTGGTATAATTTTTCTTTTTTTTTTTCTTAATGCGAAGGCAAACAGTTTATATGCAAAAGTGCTTTTCTGGGAGAAGGAGGCTATGCTGCCAGTAATGTTTCCTCGTAAGACCTGTGATTTTTTTAAAAAATGTATTATGGATTATCTTGTAATAGATAGCTCTCTTATAGAAAATGAACTGTCTGACTACTACATTTGACTTTGTATTTGTTTGCCTTTGTTTACAGGGACCATATTTATACTGTTGATATGGACACATCACATACAGAAGAAATTTATTTTAGCAAAGTAAGTAGCTTTTATCGTCATCCAGAAACCAAGGGCACTAGACAAGTTTGAAATAAATAGGAAGATGACATTGTTTCAAAGAACTTGCCAGTGCTGCTGTAAAAACTGTAATAAGCAAGTAAGATGGCATTGCTAATCATATCTGGAGAAAGCTAGAAGAGCAATCGTGTCCTCTGCGAATTTCTGATAAGTGATTTATCTGGGTTGTTAAGCAATCTGTGCTGAAATACAGTGAGGTCCCTGATGGAACATCTGTCAAACATCTATTAATTTATATGCAGCAGCTTTCTATAACATTTATACTATCCCAATTAAGTATACTGAAACTTTCATCATAAAAAGCAAGTTACGTATTTTCATGCACACAAATTTTTTTACTCATGGAAATACTGACTAAATAAAATCTTATTGTAACATCACTGTGTAGATGCGTTCACGTTATCTCCATGGGAAGTTACATTCAAACTAAGAAGAGCTTTGTCTGCATTACCATATTGTATATTAACGTGGAGATACTGAAAATAATCTCCCTTCAGCTCCTTTGCATTACAGTCATATTGTGTAATGTGTACCAAACACAGCCTTGGTCCAGCAGAAGCTCATACAAATTTGGGCACTGGATGAATTCCACTGTAGAAAGAGGACAGTGCTTCATTATAACTATGAATGATGCTGAAGATGAACTGATGCCCAATTACTCATCAAAGAGTGAGGGCACAGGCTTTTAGTTGAAATAAACATTTATGTTTATGGTTACTCTTTCTTCTTGGAGCCCTTCATGAATACACAGTGCATCAGTTTACTTATCAGAAACACTGTCAGAACTACTGTGGCAATAGTGTCTAAGGTGATACTGTCCTAGGCCATATGATTTTAACCAAAGTGTTATTATAATTAATGAACCTTCCACATTTGGCCATTCCTGAAACTCATCGCAAAAAAATCCAGGGTGGAATTCACCTGCAGATATTCTGGAGAGAGAGTGTTAGCAGATAAAGTCAGCAGTGTCTTGGTAGGGCTTTCTGAGCCTGCCAGCTGAACTGAACTGATAAGAATTACCTGAATTTGATTTCTTTGCTGATCTAAAATGTTGTCTTCCATAATACATATTTCATTTAGAATCCATTAAAGCTT
The DNA here is from genome assembly GCF_003945595.2 of Pipra filicauda. Taxonomy (NCBI): domain Eukaryota; kingdom Metazoa; phylum Chordata; class Aves; order Passeriformes; family Pipridae; genus Pipra; species Pipra filicauda. Next base: position 3,555,397 of record NW_024104509.1, on the reverse strand, counting down.
CATAGTCCGTAAATGTTTATTCTGATTTGCAGAGCAATATAAGTTTAAAAGAAGAGAGCATCTAGTACTTTTAAGAAAAGTACACGTTTCTCAAAGTTGGCCTGTTGTTAAGTTTTGTTGATTTAGGCTTAAAAAAAGAGGGATAGGATTCCAATCTAATGAATAGATGGCAAAACAAAATTAAGTGATGCTCCACATCACTGATCTTTCATTGTTGTGGTGAATTAATCATGGAGAAAGAGTGTAGAAAACTTTCGACAAATATATGTTCAACAGCTAGTCCCTCCTAAGGGACTTTTACTTCTGAAATCAAATGCAAAATAATTCTGAGTTCTAATTGATTTCTTTCTTGATCCTTGCAGAAATTGACATGGAAATCTAGACAAGCTGATGTAGACACATGCAGAATGAAGGGAAAACATAAGGTAGGCAATTTTCATTTTGTCTGCATCTGCTACTTTAGTTTAGATGCTTCACTATTATCTCAGGCTGCTGTCTGTGATGTGGAATGGATCATGCCATTCACTTCTTGCCAGTAATTGCTTTTTTCATCAACTTACTGAAGGCTTTAATTTGCAAAAATAATTCACTTTGAATGTGATAAAATATTACAACAGAAGCCACAGTAATATCCTGAAATGCTTAAAGCATTGAGAGTTTTGGACTCAATGCTTAGTGCACTGATTTCGCTTACCATTGTTTTAACGCTGCTGTCCATCTCCCTGCAGGAATTTACTGAGACGTTTGTGTAAAGCTTCAGAAAGCATGAATGTATGGTTGTAGAAGGACTGTTTTTCACACCAATTTCACCTTGCTGTAACCTGTGACTAACACAAGTAGTAACATAATTAAACATAGACTCTTTGATTCTGCACATCTAGTTCCCCTTATAGTTACAGATGCTTTATGCCAGTACATTGTAGTGGTGATGCTACTGTCTGACAGCAACATAGATGAGAAGATCATATTCAGTCTTGAGTAAAGCAACATCTTCCAAACAAAAATTCACCTATGTGAACAGTAGCAAAATATGAGCTGTAATGTGAATGTCACATCTTCAGTTCTTTGTAATTTTTAAACCACTAGAATATAAATCAGTTGCAACTTGCTCATTGTCAGTTTAACACAGACAAAATAAAGGTCAGAAAATCACAGTGGCTACCAGCCAATTTAATTTTAAACCTGACAATGAAATATCATGGTATAAAAATACAGATACCCAAGATGCAGTAGTTGAAATAGTTTTTATTATTTTTCTTCAGGATGAATGTCATAACTTTATTAAGGTTCTTCTAAAAAGAAGTGAGGATACACTGTTTATCTGTGGAACAAATGCATTTAACCCTTCTTGCAGGAACTACAAGGTATGTGATCTGTTTTTGGAGTTTCATTTATGCCTTGTCTTTTGGTTGGATTTATTGTGACTCTGCTGGCAGCAGCATGAGGTTGTCATTCAGCTATGCACCATTCAACTCTGAAGCATTTTTCCTGACTTATTTCAGCGCTATCGAGTTCAGTGTTGATTGGATTTCTGAGAATTTCTCAGATTGATTACCTCCTCCTTTACAACTCCCGCCCATCAAGAGCATTGCCACTTTGCATTGCCCTCAGTAAGTGCAAGAGTCCTTCAGATCTCTGCTTGGGGATGTAGTCACTCCTCAGTAAGATCCTCAGCTTGTCACTGATCAAGTCATAGACTAATGCTGGGGGTTACTTCTGGAGTAGCATGTTTTAAATTCTCTGTTATACTGTTCTCAATGCCAAAATGAGTTCTCTCATTGCTTGAGGACAGCAAAACTTGAGTTTAGTGTTGGGGACCCAGTGGATAGGGAAGCTGTGGAGACCCTACGGCATTGTGTGCTGTGGAAGTGATTGAACCGTAAATCTCCATAGGGAACAATACAGCAGGACAGTGATGTATTCCTCACTAGCTGGGGATGTGCAAAGCCAAAACATTTTCTAGAGCAATGAAAAAAAGTGCACTGGTCCATGCATACTTGACATTAATGCCCTGAACCCAGTTTAGTGCTTTGGTATAGTGTGTCTCTGTTACTTGCATTTCAACAGGACCCATTTATTGAAATATTTCCTATTTTACTTGGGTGCTTGATAGCCAGACCCTGCTTTTCCAGGCACTGTTAAGTCCCACAGGTCATTTCTCATTCTTCTTCTGGAAAAAGAAAATTTAGCTTTGTTAATACTGCTTCTGACAAAGTCATAGCACAATTCTCATTTACTTTTTGGGTTCAGAGTTATTGTAAAAAAAAACAAAATAAAGATATTAACATCCAGGAAAACTACTTTCTTAGTGGTGTTCACTGTGACTGCTGCTCTTCCTCGATTTTTGTGCAGTGCTGCTTTACCTTGTCTATCTACTGTGATGGCTGCAGTCTAGGAAACACAGGAGAGAAGTTCAGGATAATGTTTTCTTTCAGTCTGTAGAGGAGTAAAAATACAAGCCTTTGTCATGGTAACTGTGAGGTACAGGTAGCCGCTCTGTTAACTGCTGTTTCTTTTTTTCCTTCTTTCCTTGCCCACTCCTAGTGCAAATTGTAATTTTTTAACTCTCAATGTCATTAATGAGGCTAACAAATCTCAACCAGTCCCCTTGATAGAAAGCTGTCTTTTGAATACAACTACAAATTTCTTTACCATCCTAATGTGAGGGATATAAATGGCCCTCCTTACCCTTACTCCAGGTGTTTCATTCCCCATGATGCACAGCCTCTGCAGATTGCCTCACCTGCTGCTGAGCCAGAGGACTGGGTAGTGATCCCTCTGACAGTCTGCAGAAGGTCCCTTGAACACCTACCCTGGCTTCCTGCATGTATTCCTGCATTATACAGAGAGAGAACTAGACATGTGCTAAACAGAAGTCAGGGCTGTCCCTCAGCCATTCCAGTGGATGTGGGGATGAGCCTAGCATGTGGAGCTTGGTGCAGGAAAAGTTGCTCAGGATTGTAACTCCTTTCCTCTCACTATCACATGAAATGCTTTTCAGCTGTTGAGTAAACAGAAAACGAATGATGCAAAATCATCCAGTGGAGGATGTGGAAGCTGTAACATACAAACTAGAAGTTGATTGAAGTAGTTGATGGTGCCATGCGCGTTACTTTTCATGCTCTGTGAATCTGTACTGTATGTGATTTATGCAGTATGAGCTGCTTAAATTACCTCAATATGCTAGAAAGGTCCTTATTCCAAAAATACAGTAGTATAAGAATCTTAAGGAGGTAAGAGGTGTACATGTACTCCTTAGCTCATTAAACATTCTTGAACTTAGCATAAAGTCAATCTGTATATTTGTGTCATTGTCAGGGCCCAGGGTGATTTTATTTTCCAAGAGTTACATATAAGCCTCAGATTTTACAATTCCTACACAGATTAATTCTTGCCTGATGGTAAGAGGATTTCTCCATGAGACAGACTCAACTGATAGTAAAGCTTGAAGAGCATCTTTCTGAGTATGCAAATCAAGGAAGAGAGCACGAGTGTTGAGAGTAGAGCAGAAGGATCTCCGAACCTGGAGGAGGAAAATGCACATAGAGATAATTGTTCTAATGCTGTTTCTTCTGACTGCTGTGGTTTGCAGTCTTCTGTGTGTGTAAGAGCGTCTCTGTTAGGTCCCTGTTGAGGATAAATTTTGAAGCCTTGCCAGAACCATAGACCACATAGCTGCTACAGTTCAAAACAAACCTTGTGTACAGATAGAATATAGACTGAAGACTTTTGTAAAATATGTTGTGTTAAGAGTGATTAGTTCCAAAAGAATGCCTGACTTACTGGACAACACTTTCTTCAGACTGATTTTATTTAACAGCATGATTTTTCTCAGGTTTTTACTTCATAGTTAGGAGCAGAGTTAGAGAAAGGACCTTCCTCCCTGCCCAGAAAAGAAGAACACTGTCATAAGCCTCATTTTGGGTAAGAAATTCTGTTTCTCTGTCTGAGGAGCTCCCTTTGGTTTTTCAGATGGATACCTTGGAGTTCCTAGGAGATGAATTCAGTGGAATGGCCAGGTGCCCTTATGATGCAAAGCATGCCAACGTTGCGTTGTTTGCAGGTAAATTCATGGAGATGAACTTTTGCTTTCTGTCCTGAAGCCCAGGCTTGCCATAACACTGTGCCTCTTGTTTGAGTCCAGAATGCCTAAATCTAAAGGGTGGTAAAGGGAGTGAACAATGACTAAAAATAGCGGGCATAAGGAAATCCCTAGCAAAAAAGCCTTCCTTGCTCATAAACATTGCCTGAAACTTCAGTTTCCTGATTCAGTATTTCGGTATTTCCTGTATTCTTGACCAATGAGACACAATTTCTGGTGGCATCCAGCTTCTGTAAAAGTCAGAGGAAGTCAAAGCTTGTGTGAACTGTAATGAGGATTGGGCAGGATGTTCTCTTTAACAACTCTAAGCCTAAGTTAACATTCATAATAAAAAGAAGTTAGGGAAAATGCTGTGATGTGCCCTTTTCTAGATCTAGAAGGCAATGAAAATTGATTTTATTTTAAAGCTGAAAACATTTCAGTATGGTCTTACTAGCTGTTGTAGGCAATGGAGAGAAGTGTGTTGGTTAGAGGTGATTTATACTGCATGCAGCAGAATACAATTAGCTCTAATTTCTTCTACAGTAGTTAGAAAATAGTTAGAAAAAGTGAGAGCTTATAATGGGGTTAATTTCGGCTGTGGTTGTGTAGTATTTTTGTATGTCTCTTCATGAATTCCTGATTAAATTTTTTCTTTATTGAACTTCTCTTAGAGTGAATCCTGGTGATCTGTTTTTAGATTTGGCTGTAAAATAGGCGGTGAAGAAAATAAAGAAGTCATCCAGGATAATGTCAGTCCTCTTCAACAGGTGTGATGCTAGAAAGCAGAGCCTGGGTGCTCACATGGAAATATTTAAGATTTAAGAGTGCAAAAGTATTTCAGCCACTCTCAACTGAGTCTGTGGCCAAAAGGCTCTATTAAGCACTACTGTGTTTGAGGTATCATCATCTGCCTCACAAAGGAGAGTTTCTTTAACAGATTTCATTTTTTTTAAAGTTTTTTTTTATTCTTTATAGTATAAAGAATAGTGGTGATGATGATGGTGGTAGTATGTAATTTCTTAATTACACTTAAAAGAACATACAGGACAAATTCTCTAATTGAAGCAGGTAATTCATAAAGCATGGAAAGAGAAAAACAGCTTCAGAGAAATAATTTTCCCATGTATCTCAGATTCCCTATCCTCAGGGCAGTCTGAATGACCTTTCAGAAGGGCCTTTTTCACTATACTGGCCAAGAAAGCATTTGTGACCAGCCTATTGTAAACATTCACTTTGCATGCAGATGAAGTTCGGTAAGATGACTCCCACTTTGCCATAATAAGAAATCTTCGTATTATTTGAAAATAAAGAGAATATTTATAGAAATGGTCATACTCTTTCTTGGTGATTCAGAATAAATTTGATACTGTTCAAATAAATACTTGTAGAATATACCCTGTAAATCTACTAGCTTCAGAAAATCACTGTTTTACAAGCCATACATACTGATACCCATGATAATTTTTCAGAGTGCAGTGAAAAGCCACTTCAGAGCGGTTTGGGGCACTAATCCAGGTCATCTGAGTTTGTTGGGTGCACTTATGTGAATATGGCTCTTCTTGCAGCCTGTAGCAATTACAGCTGATATGTGGGAATTGTAATTGGTCACATGGTATTCAGGAACTTGGCAGGAAAGAAAATAAATGCGTGGTTGTAATAACAGGAGTTCAGACATCCATATCTAAACAATTCAGCTTTTTATTCTGTTTTAAATTTGGGTTTCGTATCAGCAGAGGGGGATGTTGTAATTATTTTTTCTGTTTTGCTAAATAAAAATGCTCATTTTGAAGTAGCCAGATAAGGACAAGAATTGCATGACTCAGAACAAGGCATACAGTTCTGCTAATGAAAAACAGTCTGAATTTTAAATCTGGAGCTGAAATTCACAGAATCAGAGTTAGAGTTAGAAGGGACCTCTGGAGGTCATCTAGTCCAACCCCCCTGCCAAGGCAGGGTCACCTAGGGAAGGTTATACAATGCATCCAGGTGGGTTTTGAATGTCTCCAGAGAGGGAGACTCCACGACCTCCCTGGGAAGCCTGTTCCAGCGCTCTGCCACCCTCAGTGTAAAGTTCTTCCTCATGTAGAGATGGAACTAAACTTGTGTTTTAGTTTATGGCCAATGCTCCCTGTCGTGTTGCTGGGCACCACTGAAAAGAGTCTGGCACCATCCTCTTGGCACAGACCTTTGACATCTTTATATGCATTAATGAGATCCTCTCTCAGTCTTAAAGTAAATGATGTCTGAAAGTACAATGAGGAGACCTTGACCAATAAAAGCCTCTGTACTTTGTCCTGGGTATGTCCCCAGTGCTGCTGCCTTCAACATAATCTCTGTCAAAGGAGATGTAGGCAATTCTAGTTTTTATGCAATGCAACAGAGACACAAGTTTCTGTCCTCATGCTGCAATGCTTGTGCGCGTACCAGACATCGTGTTTCGAGATCTGTCTCAAACATGAAAACAGTCCTATACAGTTACCATGACCTGCAAACAGATTAGGCAACAAATAAAATTTAAAAATATTGCTAAATCTCCTGGTTTTACCTCCTGATAGTGTTGCATCTTTTGGTTGTCCTTGGGGTGCCATTTTATAGACCCTTTCTTATCACTAGTCCTCCACTTCTTAAGAGAGAGGAATGCATAATTCATGCCTAAAATGCATGTTAGAAAAGAAACGTTGACGGGCAAACCTCCTCCATCTCTTTGCATCGCTGTTTCGGCAGGGCTCCCAGCACGCTATTTAATTTTTTCCTAGTGATCTTTGGCAGAGGAAAAGTGCTCTCAAGAGGAGAATTTTTCGTAAGTGTCAATTAGCCTACAGTCTCCAAGACCTGTCTGGTTTGCACTCCCAGTTAAAACTAACAGTTCTGTTATATTTGTTTTGCTCACTTAGGCAGGATTTCTGAGCATTCAACCAGAGGCTTGTGCAGAAAAACTGGATAAGGTAGTTCAGTATGACATACCTAAACTGGAGAAGAATTATTCCATAAGGTTTCTTCTCCTACAGCATCCCTCTGAAATTACCATTTTGCAAACTAATGACTTGCTTTTGTTCAGTACTCAGTCCCATTTACCCAGCTGGATTTTTTTTCTCTCCAGTATTCCTAAGGAGATTGTGATGGTTTTGTGTCGTCCATCTCATTTGACTGGTGATAGAAAGCAATTGCATTATTTGTAATGCTCCTTCCCCTTTGTTTCTTCTTTCCTTACTCTCCAGAGGGAAAGCTGTATTCTGCCACAGTGACCGACTTCCTTGCAATAGATGCAGTCATATACCGGAGCCTTGGAGACAGCCCAACTCTGCGAACAGTTAAACATGACTCCAAGTGGTTGAAAGGTAGATAAACAAACACACGATGAAAAAAGCGGCATCTCTGATGAGAGACTTGAATTCCTGACAGACCTCTTTGTCATTTCACCAGTGCTTTCTGGCAGAAAGAAGGAACTAGATTATATCTCTTGCTTACCCTGATCTGTTTATCTCTTCCTCTCTTCTCCTGATCCCAAGTTACTGGACCTGACAGAACCTGTGAGCTAGGTAGATCAGAATATGTATTCCAGTGAGTTTTCCAAGCTGAAATCCACCAGTTTACATCTGTTGGGTTGGAACTTGCAGGGCTCAGTGTGCTTTGGCTGTGTTTGAAAATATTCCTGCCACAGGACTTTTAGGTAACAGTCAAGGCTTTATGAAATATAGAAGGTTTATCCAGTAATGTTAAGATTCATTAATGAACATAAATTATGGGAATATTGCACAAAGCCTTTCTGTTATAGTTCTTAGGGACTGTACTGCTGTCATTAAATTAGGCAATTTCTGTGCTCTAAATGCCCTCATTGTTAAGAACGGTGCTGTTTAGCTTTATGTAGGTGTTAGGAATAGTTAGCATTTGTAGTGATTTTAAGTTAGCATTTTAGAGTGAGCAAAGCCATAGTTTGAAGTCTTTTTCTGCACGCAGAAATGTTTTGCCAGATGTCAACTTTAGCTGTCCCACTTTGCTTGATGCTACAGACACATGTGGGCAGAAACAGTTACCTCGTTTGTTATTCGCTCCGCTCATAGCCTGCATGCCATAAAAAGCACTGCTTGGACCCCTCAGGCATACAGTTATAAATGCCTGTTTACTTCTCCTCTTGCAGGCAGACATATTAGTGGCAAAGACTTAACTACTTTGCAGTGATGTTGCACAGACTTGTCCCCAGTTCTCCTGTCCCCAGACAGTGATTCTTCTGTGGCGATGTTGTTAGTTCTGAAAACTGATCAAGTTTCTCAAATGCAGATGTTTCACCTCTGGATATTAAGTGTGAATGTATTTGGCTTCTCTTGGCATGCTATATGTTGTATGTGGTGCCTAAATAGGATATCTTCGGTTGTTTCTTTCTAGAACCATACTTTGTTCAGGCAGTGGACTATGGCAATTACATATACTTCTTCTTCCGGGAAATAGCAGTGGAATACAACAGCATGGGAAAGGTAAGGGCAAAAACATCGCCTTGAATGACTTTGTCAGATTCAGGAGGAGGAAAACTTATGCTATTCTTGGACCAGTGCTGTTAGGAGTGACCTTGAAATGAGCACTATAAATCATGATGACAAGGTCATCATTTTGAGAGGATTCCTATTGCTCAAACCAAAAGGTTGGTTGGAGGGAAACATTGCACTATCTTGAAAGGAAACTGTGGTTTCTTACAGTGATGGTTTACGCTGGAGTCGCTTTTCTGAAATTATAAAAAGCTTAAGGCTAATGTAGTTAGTTCAGTATAGTAGATAATTGTTAAAAATGGATTCCAAAGAAGGGAAATATTTTTCTGTCAGAAATATGAATTGGAGTGCTGAGTAAACAGGTGTAGGAATTTTGTGCTCTGCTATTCTGCAAAGAATAATTAAACACTTTCTGCATTTTTGCTAATTTCACAATAGCTTTCTGACTAAGCAGTCAGAAAAGCTGACCAAGGTCACAAAGGTGGAGAGCAGGAATAAAAGCCCAGCAATATTTGCGTAGTTTTTAAGTGCTGAAAACACAAGAGTCAGAGCAGGCAATGTGGGTTGCAGGGATTGTGAATATGAAATGTGCTTTTGTTTGGGGAAATAGAAAGCTAAGCAGTCTGTATGGAAATGAGTTTTATATGGGTTGAGGACAGATCTCCTGAAGGATTTATGGCTGTATAGTAAATGCCACAGTCTTATCTTTCATAGCACACTGTTCCAAAGCTTAATTTTTCTCTGTTTCTTATTTGTCACAAATTACAGAAATGTGGTATTAAATTAAGCACCTTGCTGTGTTATTCCTAATGTTTTAAAAGCAGTATTCCAGCAAAATCTTTGGTTCAAACAGTCATTTAATTTTCTCCGTTATTTTTGCTCTGTTCCTTCCAGGTAGTTTTCCCAAGGGTGGCCCAGGTTTGCAAAAATGACATGGGAGGATCTCAGAGAGTGCTGGAAAAACAGTGGACTTCCTTTCTCAAGGCCCGGTTGAACTGCTCAGTTCCTGGTGATTCACACTTCTACTTCAACATACTGCAGGCAGTTACAGATGTTATCCATTTCAATGGCCGGGATGTTGTTTTAGCTACATTCTCCACTCCATATAATAGGTAATAGGCACAATAACCTTTTACCTTCTATTTCCTTTATGTTTTGCTTTTCAGTGCAGTTTTTTTTCACTTTATGAAGGTACAAGAAGTGATTGCTCATACACTATAATTTTTATGTGCCATGTACTTACCAATAGTTTGTGTTTCATTTTAAGGAACCCTGGTGTTGCTTATTGCATTTTATATCTGATGACTAAAAGCAGCTTTGAGCCATTAACTACTGGGACACATTCCTTGGACATACTTTTCTATCCATGGGAATAATTCACACCAGCCACCAAGAAGTGTTACAGCATGTAACTTGCAGAATGTTATTCCAAAGAGAAAATACCATTTTTTTTTCCTCACAAAGAAAGGACTGGGTCTGCCAAGAACCACATTATCTCCTTCCCTTTATTTCTTGCATCCCTGCTGACTCTTGCATTGATCCTTGACCCTGCATTGACCCTACTGACCTTTGACTCTCCTGGGAGATTCAAGGTCCTAAGCTGTCTTGCTGGCTGGGAAGAAGCGTCCCCAGACCACCTATTTCATGGTTCATGTGTTTATCCAAAAGTGTGCATTTACCTGCAAAGACTTTATTACTGTTACACATTATAACATGTTTCTCCAGAGTTTATTAGAAGTTTTATCCAACTACTGAGGACTGCCGGAGAAGTTAAAATAAAATAGTAACATTCTAATTAAAAACTATATTGCAATTTCACAGAGTAACATTTGAGCAAAATGGGAGCTTCGTTAGTGAAATTCATCTAGTTTTGCTATACACTAGTTATACATCTAGTTTTGCTACCTCTTGTCAAAGCCTGACCTCAATGAGGTCAGTCACAGAACTGACTTCAAATGAGAGTAAGCCTGAGCCTGTAATGTATAATCACTGCTTTTGACGTCAAAACAATAGGAACTGCAATGGAATAATTATGCTACCAGTAGGGAATACAAGCTTAAATTAAGATGATCTCTTTGCATGCAATCTGGCTTAATAAAAACAAGTGAACAAACAGAGATTCAACATCAGAAAATAGATTGTATCTTGCAATTATCTCAAAATTAAGATTGTCTTCCCACTCTGCTAGTATTTCCTGTGGTGTCATGAATAACTCTTTTCCTTAAAGCTTGCATCTTAAAATCCAAGTTCTTGGTGTAAAAATCAAGATACTACTTTATAGGCCCCAGTTGTTGCCAGACACTGAAGATGACAGGAAGCGTATATTCTTGGAGACACTCTGTTAGGCAGACCTGGCAGCCAGGAGGGCCAACAATGTCGTGGGGGGCATCAGGCAAAGCATCACCAGTTGGTCAGGGGAGGTGACTGTCCTGCCCTGCTCTGCATTGGGGGAGCCTCACCTTGAATATTGTGTGCAGTTCTGGGCACCACAGTGTAAGAAGGACGCTAAAGTCTGGATCCCTTTCCCCACCCACGACGTGGGGGAGCCCAGCTCTAGTTCCTTCTCCATCTGAAGAGCCATTCCGACGTCTTGAAGGGACGGGGAAAGGGGACTCCAGCGACAGGGTTTTTCAGGCCCCGAGCCTGGAGGGGAGAGGTGCCCTCCCCTCCCCCCAGCACCCACGTGGCTCCATGGCAGGCACAGAGACAGCACACCGGGCGTGGAGAGGAGGCAAGAGAGAGTTTATTGTTGGGAAGGGGTTTATAAGGCTTTTAGGAGGGTCAAAGGGGAACCAATCACAAGTTCAGGGTCACACAGAAAAAACCATCAGGTAAAGGGTCAACAGCCAATAGGAAGGGGTTAACAAAGGACCAATGGGACACCTCAGGACACCTTTCCCAGGACATTCCTGCATGGGAGATAACAGTTGCTGTGGGGGGTGTTGGGGAGAAGAAACACGTGTTTGCAAAGGGACCACAAAGAGCCATTTTAAGACATGTTTAAACAAGTTTCTCATCAGATTCACTGCTACACTAAAGTATTAGAGGGCATCCAAAGGAGGGCTACGAAGATGGTGAAGAGCCTTGAGGGGAAGCCATATGAGGAAAAGCTGAGGTCACCTGGTGTGTTCAGCCTGGAGGAGACTGAGGGGAGGGGCAAGCACTGATCTCTTCTCTGTGGTGACCAGTGACAGGACCCAAGGGAAGGGCCTAAAGTTGTGTCAGGGGAGGCTTAGGTTGAAGATCAGGAAAAGGTTCTTCACCCAGAGGATGGCTGGGCAGTGGAACAGGCTTCCCAGGGAAGTGGTCACAGCACCAAGCCTGAGAGAGTTCAAGAAGTGTTTGGACAACACTCTCAGGCACATGGTGGGATTCTTGGGGTGGTCCAGTGCAGGGCCAGGAAGTGGACTTCAGTGGTCCTTGTGGGTCGCTTCCAATTCAGCATATTCTATGATTCTGTGAAATCTCTAACGTGGATGTATCTCTTTCATTCCTCCTTCACTAAGGAAAAGCTGTAACAAATACCTTTGGTCTCTGGAACAAAATTTCCCCCTAGAGTGAACTGTAAGAGATTCCTCAATCTAGTCTAAGGTCACTCCGGGTAGAAGCTGGTGATGGATTGTAGTCCAGTGGCTCGGAGATGGCATGGCTGCAACCCACGGCACTCCATCCTTACCACTTCATTGTGCTACAGACCCACAAACTGCCATCCTTAATAGTAAAAGATGTTGCAATCCTCTTTGCAATAATAGTAAAAGATGTTTGCAATCCTGCAATCCCTCCATCATGTTGAGCACAATTCTCAGCACTTTTAGTTCTGTAAACACCCCAAGATTTTAGGTTCGTTGTTTTTTTCTTTACAACTGAATTCAGCAAAATGCAAAATCTTATTGCTAGAGTGGATTTTGAGGTGTCTTTTAGGGAGAGGGCCTCTCTGTGGCCACATATACCCTTGACCATGTTTTACATCAACGTACGTGGGACTGCCTCCATTTTAAACTTCTGTTGTGTAGTATCACATTAATATAGAGCTTCAAAGTTTCCTTCCCTGTAAAAGCACAATCTGTGGATATCAAAGTAAGACTAATACTGTCCCCCTACTTATTTTTCTTCAGTAACGCGCATTTTGAAACCTTTTAATGTGCAAACTGTTATTTTTCTATCAATTTATATACCTTTATGAGTTTAGTTTTATTCTCTGTAACAGTATTATAGTTACTGTATTTTGTCTCTGGGTATAATAAACTACTAGATAAAAGCAGGATTGAAAGCCTCAGCCAGCTGAGTTCATGCTGTTTACACAATAAAATCAAGTGGTGAAAGCCAGACACAAATAGAGTATTTCATGTATAAAAAAAGGAAAGAAGAGTAGTTCATGTGTTAAAAAAAGGAAAGGTGGATAAATGAATAATTCATGTTTCCAAGTGACTGACCATGGGAAACCCCTAAGACTTTCAGAAACTATGTAGGTAAGAATATAATTATGTTTAGGCAATGCTGTTGTACAGTTGCATGTAAATATTCAAAAAGTTGAAATTTGCAACATTATGATCTAAAAACAACACTGAATTTGCTTCTGTAAGCTCTTTACATCTCATTGAGTACAGCAAATTCTGAGCACAGTTAACTCCTTTCCATTGGGAAAACTTTGTGGAGGTCAAGCCGTGGGAGGATGGAGTAATTACACGTAAATGCCAGGTCAATGGCACATTGCAGCACACTTTCAGTTTGATTAGCACCAACTTCTGAACTGTCTACAGTATATTTTTTGAGGCATGGCAGGGACTGTGAGAGTTAGTACTGAGAGATGTTATGACTTACAGGAATGTAGATTTCCAAATAATGGGCTTTGAATGAGACTGGCCATTACTCTTCATGCATTGCCAGTGGTAGCCAGAGTTTCCCAAATTCTTTCCCTTCTTCAAGATCATTGCAATTACCTCTTTCTGTAGAGGCTTTGAAATAAATTCTGCTGGCAGGAGCTGTCTGCTGATTGGTATGTTTCAGGCTTTTCCATGGGGCTGGCTTTTCCTGTCAATACTGGATTCAGAGTTCAGAAGTGAGTAGCCTGTGACACTAAGACTCCTACAGAGCATGTTTTTTGCTCAAGGTTTTATGCGTAACTGCGGAATGAGTAACAATTTCTGGGAAATGTTACTTTGCAGCATCCCTGGCTCTGCAGTCTGTGCCTATGACATGATTGACATTGCCAATGTATTTACTGGGAGATTCAAAGAACAAAAGTCTCCAGACTCCACATGGACACCAGTTCCTGATGAACGAGTGCCCAAGCCCAGGTACGTTTCATGTATGATGATATTGTTCTGTTCCTTCATGCAGGTTTTTTGGTAATTTGAAGAGCCTTGTAAGGTGCAACAGTAAATGTTGCAACAGTAAAATAGAAGTTCAGTTGAATTTGGATCTAAAGTATACAAGCAAGAATTTTTCCACTTAAAGAAGATTTGTGTAACATAAATCAGGCCAGCATCAGATTCACTTGGTCAGAATAATCACTTAAGAGTTGTGTGAATTACACACCTGTTGCAAATTGGTTGGGTAATGGATATATCCTATTGCAAAGCCTGCACCAGTTCTGTAGTTTGCTGTTCTATGATTACCATGGAATTTAGGTGCCACAGTGGATGCATTATGGAAAGAAAAAAGAGCATTCCACCGAACTGGAGATTCAGTTTGCCTCATTCCTCCTATGAGTTGTTTTCCCTATTTCCACTTCCTTCATGTTTCCATGCACCTCCTCTATTACACTCTCTTTGTACTTCCTGAAAGTACCCATTTCTTACAAAATGCTGTTGACAGACAGTTGTTAACTCATTTACACCAGTCTCATTTTGCTCTGAGCTATTGATATGCATGTAGATAAATAAAATTCATTTATCTCAGTTAAGCTCTATCACTTAAATGCATGTTTTACATTGCTTGTAATACCTTAATTAACTTTAAAAGAAAAACACATCTGGAGTGCTCTCTGCAGTATTTAGTACCACAATATAAAAAGGATCTAAACCTATTAGAGACATCCAAAGGAAGGCAACAAGGGTGGTGAAGGGCCTTGAGGGGAAGCCATAGAGGGAGTGACTGAGGTCTCTTGGTTTGTTCAGCCTGGAAAAGAGGAGACTGAGGGGAGACCTCATTGCATTTACAACTTCCTTGTACGGAGAAGAGGAGGGTAAGGCACTGATCTCTTCTCTGTGGTGACCAGTGACAGGACCCAAGGGAAGGGCCTAAAGTTGTGTCAGGGGAAGCTTAGGTTGGAGATCAGGAAAAGGTTCTTCACCCAGAGGATGGCTGGGCAGTGGAACAGGCTTCCCAGGGAAGTGGTCACAGCACCAAGCCTGAGAGAGTTCAAGAAGTGTTTGGACAACACTCTCAGGCACATGGTGGGATTCTTGGGGTGGTCCAGTGCAGGACCAGGAAGTGGACTTCAGTGGTCCTTGTGGATCACTTCCAGTTCAGGATACTGTGTGATTCTATGACTTTACAAAGCTTTATGGTGGCAACTGAGCTTCTGCCTAATCTGAATTTGGTCCACCATGTTTTGGAATTGCCAAGTGTAGCGTTCCTGTGCTGTCTTTATTCTGAAGTTGTCTCTCAAGAGAAGAACTTGGAGGTGACTGGGAAATCTGACAAATTCTGTGTTTGTTTTCAGTCTGAGACTTGGTAAGGCACCTTCAAGCGCTGTTGCTGGATTTTTTTCTGCATTCTTCAGTGTTTCAACAAGTTGTTGACATGATAGGCTGCCATGGGACTGCAAGGCTGCCCGACAGCTCCAAGGTCATTTGTTTAGAACTTACTCAGATAGTGAATATTGTCAGGGAAGAGGGAAAGGAGAAGGACGAATCTCTTTCAGTGAGAAGGAAGATAAGAAAGTTGCATTATGAGTTCGGGATGAGCCAATAGCAGGCTAACAGTTATGATGAAGATGGGATAATACTTCTCTTTTTAAGCCTGCAGGAGAAAATGTGAGGTGAATTTTGAACACTATTTCATGTAACATTTGGCCATCAATCTGCTTAATAGAAATAATCACTACTTCTAACTCATGTTGAAGTACATGAGAGGCACCTTTGAAATAAGGCCATTTTTAATATGTCAAAATGGTACAGAAGCAATTCTGCCCCTATTGATCCCAATATTTCTCAGAAACCTACTGGAGCCTTTCAGGGGCCTTGCTTCCCTGTTTGGCCAAACAGCAGGGTTTACTTGGCATTATGTTTACTGGATTAAACCAGTTTTGAGATTAAAACAGGATTAATCCAATCATGCAATTAGGATTTAGGAGTAAATAGGCCTCCAGCTTAGATATACAGAAAGCCTAAGTACCACGGTGCCAGAAGGTGTAGGCTGCTCCCTCAAGTTTTCTGGGAACGTTGCCTCATGAGTCAGAGCCCTTGCAGGGACCTAGGAAACTAGTGATGCCCTTGGTTTCTCCTTCTCTGCCTCTTTTGCTAGTTCTACGTGCAGTTACAAGACAACCAAAATATTTTGGAAATGAAGAGGCAAGAGGACACAGTGTCTGCATGTAGTTTTCATTCCTCAGCTCATATGGGACCAGAGTTGTCGATGCAGCTGGTTCCTTCCAGTCCTATGCTACCTTCCTACATAAGATTTATTTACCTAATGTTTGAATATTTATCTGAATTTGAGCAACACATATGATAGGACCAGTGTTGTATTTTGTTCAGGTTGACATTACTCCATTGATGTCAGTGACTATCCACATAGAAGTAGATGAAAATTGGACACTGCTGTGTCTTTGTGAGTGAATGGTCCATCTTTCATCTTCCCGTCTCACAGTGGCTCAAGGATTTAAAGAGTCCTAGTTCTCTAGAAAATGACATCAAATGCACCTTTTGTTAGAGAAAATGGCTCACAAAATACAAACAACATACAAAGCATTTTTCTGCTTCCTTTGTAGAGATGGCTTGTCCAGGCACGAAATTTAAGCTACCTCTTAGGATCAGGGTAGATTTTAGAAATAAGGTGAGCCATTTTGCATTTAAAATGCAAAGAATGATAGATAACATTTCAGTGAAAGTCCTCAAAGTGCTGTCATTCTTAAGTCATCTCATCCAAATTAAGTGAAAGGTAAAACCAATGTTTACGTGGATGCTATCTGTGTTGTCTTCTCCGGTACTCTGCTTTCTACCAGACAGGACTGAAAGTGGCATTCTTTCACACCTTGTTAAAAAAATCAACTTCCTTCTGTATTATAGGGACTGCTTTTATTCCACAAAAGAGCAGTCAACTAGGCAAGTTACAAATAGGAAAGTACCTGTGCCAGTGGGCAGAATCAAGCCAAATGCATGCATGCAGTGATTAGGTTCCATGTGAGTGGATAAACTACAAATGCTCTGTGTAACACTCCTGATGAAGAAATGCCTTTGTGCTTTTAGGTGACGTGAAATTCTTTTGAATGGAGGATAGAGCAAGATTTTAGGCTTACTTTGAGGGGCTAAACAAGTCCACTAGACTTCTCAATCCTCCATTTAAACTTTTGTAAAGCACATCAGATTTCGGTGAGGGCCTCATAACAAAAGGAAGTTTGCTCTTGATGTCAAATAAATTTTCTGGTTTTACTCTCTTGTTTTATGTAGGCCTGGTTGCTGTGCTGGCTCTGCATCATTAGAAAAATATGTAACATCTAATGAGTTCCCAGATGATACTCTGAACTTCATCAAAACACATCCACTGATGGATGAGGCTGTACCTTCAATTGTTAATCGACCTTGGTTCCTGAGAACAATGGTCAGGTACGTACCACTAAGTGAACTCTTGTCCTCATTGTAGCTGTCAAGTTGTGCTAATAGCCTTGTTCCAAGTACTCTCCAACTCTGTAAATGTCCTTGGTGTGCTGGGCATGAATCCAGCAAGGAGCGGTGGCAGAGCTGAGCAGATGCTGCAGAATTCCCTGAGCAGCTTTCAAGATAGGAAAAACCCTCAGTCCTTTCCAACCACGCTATGCTGAAACTGGATCTTGGAGGAAATGCTGTGCAGGGAAGGTTGACCCACCTGCCAGGTTATATGTCAGTATTTGAGAACAGCTCTGTAGAAAAATTTGGGCAAGGATCAGCAGACAACACAGGAATATGTATACAGGATACAAACATGTCTGCCAGGATATGTTCACAGGATATGTAGATGTATGTCAGGTTATGTACTGGTATGCTTTAATGTTTGCAAAAGTATATAGGCATAAGTAATCACATAGTCTTTATCCTTTCTATGGCAACAAAAGACAAATAATAACAGATTTGAACAAAGGCTCATACATCAGCAAGTGGTAAATACACCATCACTTTCCTATCAAAATATATTCTCACTCTTTACTGTGGTCACTATACTACTTTTCTACCTTCCAGCTGTGAGCAGAATAATATGACTAACTTTTGCCATATTTTCCTCTCTTCCTCTGAACAAGGGTGGAGTTTTGTGCTGGGCAGTGTTTAGCTCTGAAGAAGCTGACTTTAGTAATGTGTCTTATGTCAGGTTTTTATGTCAGGTTTTATGCCTCCAACCAAAGATGAGAGCAGCAAACTCTGCAGAGTGCTTCCACTTGATAGCCAGTACCAGCTAACTGCTACCAAATTACCAGTATATTCATTTTCAATAAATTGAGTCATCCCAAGATTCGATATCACCCCAGTACTGAATTTGCTTGGTGGGGGTTGTATTTTTAGTAAGGTAAAATGGTGTTTAGTATTTTAATATTGTACTGATACAGCTTTTCCTAACCAAAAAAAAGTTGAATCTCGTTCAGTTATCATTATTGCTGCTTTTAATGTGACAGAGCATGAAATTTTGAAGATGTTCACTGTGCTGACTCTTTCCCTGCCTGAAGAAATTACCAGGCTTTTCCTTTTGATCAGAACGATAATTCCTAAATGCCCTCAGACTCTTAATATCCCTTCAGCTTTCTGTGGACAATTCTGCTTGCTATTGGTCATATGGACATGCAAACACATGAAAATTCCCCAACATGTGGGGAGCCAAACTGGCACAGTCTGTGTTGACTTATAGGCAGGTAGGAAAAGTGCTTCAATGTGTTATATAGTTGCTAGAAGGCTGCAATGCAGTTATCTGAAGTGGCAAAAGTGATTAAAAAAATTACGATCTAACCTCAAATGATGCAAAATGCTGTATTTTTATTTTAGATACCGACTGACCAAAATTGCTGTGGACTCTGCTGCTGGGCCTTATCAGAACTACACCGTGGTTTTCTTGGGGTCAGAGAAGGGAATCATCCTGAAGTTCTTGGCACGGACAGGAAACACTGGTTTCCTAAATGACAGCCTTTTCCTGGAGGAGATCAGTGTTTACAATCCTGAAAAGTGTGTATCTGATTCTTTGTAGTCATGTATGGGTGACTTTGAACTTCTGATTTCCCAGAGAGTAGTTTGTCCGACAAAAAGGGAAGTGGTTAGAGAAGCCAAGTATTTTCTGTAATTTTAAATTGTTTGGGGAAGGGATGTCTGCTTATCAGTCTCTACATTGCAATAAGATTTTTTATTTAGTATGTGTAGAAACTAGCCCATCCTATGCAGCAGCTGATGGATAATTAAAAGTGAAGTTCTGCAAAGGAAGATTAATTTTCTAATCCCATAAAAAACCCTGATTTCTCTCCAAATAATTCAACAACCAGGAAGCTGCTCTCAAAGGGAAGCTTTCCACACATCAGCCTTCCTGAAATATGCCTAAGGGGGCTTTGAAGTGGGCCATAATCATGCAGAAATTTCAGCTACTTTGAGTACTGGAGAAGAATAAACACAAAAAATGAAGGGCCCTCAGAAGCTTGTCTGGTGTTCTGTCTCTCTCCAATTCTTATTCCCCTGTCCCATGCATTTTTAATACTTGCTTATGTGTCTATCAGTGTTCCTAGTGGCTATTGTAAGGATTTTTTCCTCGGCTTGTTCAATTCTATCTTTCTTAGGGGTTTTTTGGGGGGAGTTTTTTGTGGGGTTTTTTTTCAGCTTGAGGAATCACTAAGGTTTCCTCTGGTTTCCCAGGAGAACCAATCTGCAACCTTAGCTCACTTTTTTCCTAATCAGGTGCAGCTATGATGGTATGGAGGACAAGCGGATCGTGGGCATGCAGCTTGACAAGCCCAGCAGTGCCCTGTACATCGCCTTTTCCACCTGTGTCATCAAGGTTCCCTTGGGCCGTTGTGAGCGTCACGGCAAATGCAAAAAGTAGGTGTTTTCTGATGGTGTCGGAAGCCTGAACAGTAGGCGTAGGAAGTCGGAAGCGCTCACAAATGCCACCTTGTGCTCTTCTTTCTCAAGGGCCTGCATAGCGTCCAGAGACCCATACTGTGGATGGGTGAAGGAGAGCGGGGTGTGCACACAGCTGGTCCTTGGCTCCAAGTGAGTAAGAGCTCTGGCTGGATGGGACGCAAAGCTCTGGCAGTGGCGCCAGGCAGTCTTGGGCACGGCTATTTGAAACATGGGGCTCTTAGGGAAGGAAAAATGTGGGAAGTGTTTGTTTCTACCTTATTTGCATTCACTTCTGAAATGTCTCACAAATTTTTTTGACGTGAAGTGTCAGCTGATTGGTAACTGCTGAAAGAGGAGGAAGAAGAAAATGAAAGAGCTGTACTAAGGTCCGCGTGTTACTGAAAGGAGCAAACTGGATGGATATGTCTGGACCAGCCTACACTGGAGCCATCACAGCTGATTAAAGAGGCAATAGAATCCAAATTAAATTACTTAAGCAATTTGTCCACTGAAAACAAAACCAGTCTTTCTAATTTACTATGAGGAATCACAGAGCACAGTAAGGGCTTAAAGCAGATTTAGAGAAGTGCTGGGTCTCCCCTTGCTTAACAGTAAAATTTCATTATTTTATAATAATGAAAGTCTGTGAAGGCTACAGGGAGCAGACCCACTTCAGAGCTCACATTTCTTGGCCACTTCTGACACACCTCATGATTGCTCACTCTGAGGTATACAGCTATACTTCCTCAAGGTAGTAGTGAAAGTGTAGCACAGACATCGCAAGCATAGCCTTGACAACCCCACAGCTGGCCCCACTCAACCCTGCTTCTGTACAGGTCTTTGGTATGTAATGGACAAAGTTACAATCCCTGTGCTTCTGTCTTGTTCTTAACTTGCTGTTTCAATTAAAATTATTTTGTCCACTGGGGAAGTTATAGCTGTATAGAATCATAGAGTCAGCTGGTTTGGAAGGGACCTCAGAGATCATCAAGTCCAACCCTTGATCCACTACTGCTGCGGTTACTAGACCATGGCAGTAAGTGCCACATCCAGTCTCTTTTTAAAAATCTCCAGGGACGGAGAATCCACTACTTCCCTGGGCAGCCCATTCAAATGCCTGACCACCCTCTCTCTAAAGAAATTCTTTCTAATATATGTGTCTGTATATGCTTTACTATAAAAGTGTGGGCCGTTCCTGACTGGACATTTGGTAGAATAATATTAAAATGCACCTGTGCCCGTATCAGTTTTTTTCAGCATTCCAAAAGTGTTTGAGTCTTTTTGAACTTCCATGGCAAGCTCTATGGGACTTCCGTACCTTACGGAATGCAGCTTCCGCATTCATCAGTAGATCCATCAAGACACAGGCAGTGCAGCTTGCAATGGTGAAGTCCAGAAGTGAGCAAGACACCTCATGCTCTGTCCAGTGATTAGAAAGGGGTCCAGAGCAGCTGTGGAGATGTCTGGTGGACTTCTAAGCTAGCCACCAGGAGGCAGAGATGTGAGCTGCCCTCCTGGAGCAGGTGGTGGTTGACCAGGAGTGGAGAATGAGTTTTCTGCAAGGGTAATTATACTTCAAGGGCAGGATCCTAACTAATGTAGACAAGGGCTTGTGTTGGAAGTTTTTCAAGGTTCTTGTTGTTCGCTTTTGACCTTACAGGAAGTTGGAAGAACAGCTTCACTAGTTATCCAAAATCACAGGCAGAGGTTGGGAGCGTAAACTGAGGATGTCAGAAAAGCCTGTGAGTGTTTTTCAGTAGAGCACCTTGAGTTGAAGGGAATACATTCTGTGGGCTGGACCATATGCCTTGCAGTCTCATCCGTCATAGTACCTAAATGATTGGAATGCAGATTGTCTTCCCCCAGCACAGTACCTGCCCAGTTGGTTAGCTTCCTTCTCACACCAAAGTATCAGTGCACCTGGTCCACTCTGTGAAGAAGTTAAGGTTACATTATAGTTGCTCCCAATAATATCACATATTTAACAGTTTAAAAACCACAAATCTCTTTTCCTCCCTTGGTAGTGAGGCATGCAGTGGATTTTTTAGAGGTAATAATATAAAGACAGAACATCATCAGAAGCCAAGAAATCATTAAGCAGTGATGAATAACTCAAATGTCTGTATTAAAATTTTTCAATCTTTGTGTGGAATTTCCAAAGAAATGGCCAGTTTCAGTTGCACATTTGATAATTTTTTTCTGGTTATGCCTGTGACTGTTGTTATTCATACTGTTTTCTTTCTTTGTATTATTCAGACTGGCGTTTGAACAGGACATAGAACATGGCAATACAGATGGCCTGGGTGACTGCCAAAGTAAGCAAAGCTTTTACCCTCTCTTTACCATGTGTCACCGTATCCTTCTGAATGCCTCAGAAGGATGCCTCAGAATGCCATTACCTGTCAGGCATTCTTTTGTAGCAGTGTAAGCCCCAACAGGGACAGCAACTGCAGCTAACTATGCAGGTTCAGAAGAGGAACTGTTGTTTAAATGTGTTTGAGAAAAATAGCCCTGTTTGTGTAATTTATACAAACATCAGACTTCAGAGCACTTACATAGTGAGAAAAGCTCAGCTCTAGAGGATATTGATGACAGCAATGACATAATGAATTGGTGTTCACTGTCTTTATTAGCCATGGTGGTTGGATTGTTTATGTACGGAAGTGGTTTGGTTTCTTAGTGTAGTCTGTGATGTGGACTACATTCCCATGCAGCGCAGGGAGACAGTGAAATATATCTTCAGTTTTGGATCTGAATCAAGAAGTGACAACTGCTTAGTTTGTGAAACTTAGAGGATTTTATACACAGTCTGGACAACTTAGTGGTATTAAGGGTTATGTACCACTGACTCCGCCTAAGAAATTTCAATAGTAAACCTTAGGTACTGACACCAAGAGTTGAAAGCTTAAACACAGTCTTTAAACATTTACGGTTTTGCACTGAAATGCGTAAAAGTGCATAGATTGCACTACATGCAGAGGAGCCTTGCATGCTGACTTCTGAGCCTTCAGGAATACCAACATCTGTGTTCAGGACAGCTCTTGTTCCAAATGTTCTCTCCAAAGTTGGTTTAATTCTGAGCCCCAAATATTATTTATGAACCTCATGAAATCAAGACACATTCTTTTCAGTGCAATTTGCACTGATGCCTGTAGATGCAATAAAACTGATGAAGCTGAGGAATTAATGTACAGTTAGAGAGTCATTACTGCTGTAATACGGAGCAAAATAATGGAGGGCTGGAGTGTGCCATGGGATACAGTGTGGACCAGCTGCTTTGTAGAAAGGCAGAGCTTTCTCATGCCTTGTGCATCCTTATTCAAGAGCTGTTAATTACTGTGATCACTGTGTTTGAAGGAGTGCGAGGATTTCAGCCTCTGCCCTAAGACGGGGTAGCGTAGGCTGTCTCAAAAGATTTCGAAGGAGGTGTACACATACTCTGCCCTCTGTTCCCTGTAAAATGAGTTAGAACCAAAATCAGGTCAGTTCCCAGCTGGTCCATCTTTGCCCTTTTCAGCCAGTTCTGCTCTCCTTGGGCAAATAGGTTAGGCAGGAGTGGAGTGTACCTGATATCTGTTACATATAAAAGAAGGGGTAGGAAATTATTCAGGAACACCACATTGTGCTCTTGGAGAGAGATCTGCTTCTGTGCAGAAAGCAACAAAGCCCATACCCTGCTTAAATCCCTCTTTAGCCCTGAATGATGCGTTGAACCTTGACACTGCACAGGGGTAGATTTCATTCCCTGCTAAGCCAGCTGATCTTATTACTTCATGTGGTCATGGGTCATCTGAGTTTTGTCCTTATTGCTGGCTGCATCCCTTGCAATGCCTTGCATTAGATTAGGACTTGTAAGGAAAGCCATGGCAGGGAGGACACTGGCCTTCCCACTTGCTACTTCTTGTACAGAGCTGGTCATGAACACTTTCAAAACCCAACATTGTTTTTGGGTATGTCTGAATAATAGTGTTGCCTGGGTCCTTAGTGTACTAACGACATACTTATAAATGTCAGCTGAAACATAAATGCTTGCTAGCAGGAAACTATTTAAAAGAAAAAACAAGTGAGAAATAATGATTTTTCCCTTGTTATTTGTCTTTCAGATTCCTTCGTAGCCCTGAATGGTAAGGAAGTTCTTAGTTTCTTTATTTACTGACAGCAAATACTTTTTGGAGGAATCACTTTTTACTAAACTTTTAAGTATTTTCATACTTCTGTTGTATTAAATGTTTCTTCCCAATTTATTTTGTTCATAGACATTTCAACTGCTTCACCTGATCATGAAATGTCTTACGACACACTGTATGGTCAGTTTATGAGTGTTTTTAAAAATTCTCCCCAGATCCTCATGTTAGTTAGTAGTTCCTGTACTCACATAGCTGTTACCCTTTTTTACTTGTTTTATGTTGGTTTTTAGGGCCCGATTCACTAATCACAATTAGGATTAAGTCATACCTCTTGATTTTCAATCCCTCTTTTCTTGTCCTCCCTCAAAACTGTCTCCACTGAAATAAAGTCAGATAAGGCCCATTTTAATGGCATGCCAGCAGAAATGATTAAGAGTATGCTTCATCTGAACACTCAAAGGAACACTTGGGTACAGTGATGCATCTTACCTGTTCACCAGGAAAAACAATATAGCAGCTCACATCCCACTCATGAGCCGTCCAGGCTGGTGTCATTACTGCTACAGCAGCCAGTCAGAGATACCTTACGGAAAGGAGGGGAACTACCCTTGGGTAGGAAGATCTCTCGTAAGGAAAACTAGCCATGTGAGTTGAGACTGGATTATGTGTCAATTCCTGAAGGTTCTTGTTGCTTCTAGGGTGAGTCATTTATGTTGTCCATTCTTGCAGTATCTTATTGCCTGAATGAGGCCCAGTCTGTAAAAAAGAATAAAAGAAATTCATATAGCAAATTAAATTACCTGAGCTGAAGAGGATCATTTCTGCAAGCCTACAGTACCAGTTTCCCATGAGGCAGCTGTTAAACTGTGCTCACAGTGCTTTCTATCACTTTGTTCTGCATATTTGGAAGTGGATTATGCAAGAGTGAAGAACAAATATCTTCATGAGGAATCATTGCAGAATAAATAATCACTTTAAATTCAAACCTAGGCATACATTGAAATAGTTTTTCTTTATAGACATTCTGAACAAAGATAAGTTCTCACAAGCTGAGGATATGTGGTATTGCTCCCAGTGAAATCAGTGGGAAATTTCCATATGGGGTTGGAGCTTCCTTGTGGTGTTGCTTTCAGGATGTACAAGACTAGCAGTTCAGCAAGGCTAGGACAAATTCACCATATATTTGACTGAACAAAGCAAGAGATAGGTTAATGTGAAGTTGAGAGGAACTTTTAATTGATCCTTTCATCTCATGCCTGCAGAATATGTAGGTGTAAAACAGAAGCAATGACAGCTCAGTACAGCAGCATATAAATAACTGGAGGCACAATAGTGCTGTTCAGCATTTGTAAAACTAAAATCAAATTCCCCTTGTTGTTTATTACCAGGAAATGAAAAATGTGCAGGTGAAACTTGTTTGAAAATATGATAATGAAAACCAGTGAAGGGAGTGTACTAAATCAAAGGCAAGTTAAGACTTTGTAATATATGGAAGACTCACAGTTTCATTTGCATATACAGTTTGTACTTTCTTTCATTATAAAATTGCTGTATTTCCAATGCACAGAGCAACAATTGAAAAAGAGTAATAACAAAATCAATACTGCTGAATGTAAAGCTAAGAAAATGGTTTTGGACATAGTGCTGATGTGCCAGAAATGTTCTAGATTTGCTGTTTCTAAGTGAATTCATAGGCTACAAAGTTATAGCTGTGAGATTGTGGTTCTGGATCCTGCTAACTACAGTATTAGTAGGAACTTCGGTGTAAACTGATATGACTAAAAAAGCAAAAGAGTGTTTCAAGTGAGCAGCAGAGTGAAAAAAGCTGGAATCCAAAAGAGTAGGGTTAAAAAAAAGGGGCTTCATTTTATGAGTTTAGTTAAAGTATCCGTTCTGATATTATTGCAGTCAGTCTTTCTTTTCACCTATCATGGCAAAATATGAAAGAAAATGCACTAGTCACCTCTATTGATCTTCCACATCAGAAGTGCAAAAATCCCAGGATGAGGTAGTAAACCAGTCTTAGTAAACCTGTTCATGTTTGCTAACTGTAGTAACTGATCTGAGTAATTTTTTTCTTGAGAAAATGAACATTTAATGAGTTATCTATTTTAATGTTACTGAGTACAGTTTAATGCATAAGTAAATGGCATGTTGTAATAGATTAAGCCTCAGAACACTGGAATAAACCAGAATACCAACCAAGTGAATGCTCAGGGGTTTTTTCGATTCGGTGGGCCAAATATATCCAAAAGCATCTGAAACTAAGACAAAAGAAGTCTTAAGGCCTGATTCTCTTGATTTTCTCCACTGTAAATCGCCCTCCTTCGACAGACTTACTGCCAATCTGTAGCGGTGGGAATGAAAGGAGAATCAAGCCCTTAATCTTTGTTCTTGGCACTAAACTCCTCATGAGTTTGGCAAGTGGGCTTCTTTCTAGGGCAGTCTTACATGATCAATTGCTTACAAGTAAAGTGCAAAGTCCACACAGGTGACTATTCAAGTGACACTATTCAAGGGGATAGCAGACTAAAGGTCTGGCTGCAGAAGGTCAGAGAGAAATTATGCAAGAGCCACATATTTAAACAAAGAGATTAGGCTAGATTCCTCTGCAAAATTCTAAGCAGCTTCAATTACCTTTGGAGACATCAATTCTTAGTGAATTGGGCCCTTATTTAACCCTCTAGCTATAGTCCTTTCTCCCTCTGTAGTATTGATTTAGCTTTTCCCTCTAATTGTCTAATTAGGTTGCTATAGCTGTTAATAGGATAGCACGCAGACATCTTAACCTCTGAGATCCTAATGACTTGTGCATATTAAAGCAACTATCAAATACGTATTGAATCTCTGTCTTTGTTTTAAACCTGAAAAATTCTGCTTACGTTTTACAAGTGCACTTCAGAACAAGCTCTAGTTACAGAAGTGCAGCCTTTCTGAATCATTATCTGTGCTTGTAGACACTAAGTGCTTTTACTCTGCCTCTTACTTGATTACAGCACTCCAAATGAAAAGTTTTTGCAAATAATGGAAGCACCTAAACCAGATTTTTTAAAAGTGTGTCTGTTTGATTTTTACGTGTTTGCTTTAAACAAAGACATTTGAAAAGCACTATGTGTGCAGTTATTCGGACTCTTTGCTTTAAAACAAAGGCAGAATTGGTTTTTCAGATGATTTTGTATTAACCATTATTAACACAGAGGTACTGGCCACATCTCAGATGTGCAAAGGTCTCTTTAAATTTCAGCAAAGCCTATTTGCACAGTCAGAGTGGTAAAAATGGTGTAATGGGAAAAAAAGGCCCACTATGTGCTGCAAACTATACAACACATTGTAAAGGTTTAACAATGGCTGTGTGTGAGAGGGCCAGGACTGGGTTGCCTGCCACTTCAGTCTTTTCTGTTTATGAGAGAAACTTAAGTAGCTCACACATCTGTGGTGCCACTCTGCTCAGAACTGAAATTCACCCAGTGGGACTGGCTATTCAGACACTTACAGGGCACTGTGATACTGCTTAAGGGAGCAGTATCACTGCCCAGTAGTAAGTGTTTGCAGAATACTGCTCTAGCACGACTGGGACAGGCTAAGGTTTACTCTGCTCCTGCCCTGCTTCCTCAAAGTCAAATGGAAGAAAGTTTATCTCAATTAGCTGTGGAAGCTTGCTTCTTAGTGTGTACTTGACTAACACATTAGTAACGGAGAGAATAGACTGATTTCTTTCTTTTGTATAAAACCCCTCTCCACCTAGTGACCATCTGGTACACATTAATATCTTCACAAAGCCTTAGCTTTCCATTACAAGGAAGTTCTCTGTGTATTGGCAAGATATGGTTGAGGAAATATTTTTTTTTTCCCAGAAAATGTGTCCTTTAGGCATATACTTCCTCTAGATTACTGTATTATGACATGTTTTTCTTTGACTTTACTTATAGCTTTTCCTTAGAATTCCCCCTTTAAACACATTTAAAAGTGCAAGTGTCTGGACAGAGATATGGGTATATAAATGCATATCAAACACAGGCAAAACCATGATTGCTACTTGGCAAAATTTTCTTTTACCTCCTTATCAAGCAATGACTAATTGCTTTCTTATGTTGAGTGCAGCACTATTTGTAAGCTGACCAAATACTGTACACATTATTGTGGTTGCTGAATGAGGTATTAACTCGGAGTCTGGAACACCATGAATGCTGCAACTGTGGATTAGTCCTTAGGGAAAAGAAACCATAAAAATCCCATAATTTCCATTTTCTAGTATGTTCTCTGCCCTGTTATTTGTCTTATTTGTTGGGGATGAGCACAGGAATTGACAAGCATAAAATGGTGTCGAGTGAACCCTTTCATGCTCCAGCATATTCTTACTTCAAGGGAATATGTGTGTGCTTTCGATCACTGGACCTCTACCTGTCCTTTTGGAAACAAGCAGAACTGCTGCAGGACTGCTGTGGAGGAGGCAGCACATTTTGATCAGAGTCCATCATTATCTAACTGTGTGTTACCAATGTTCCCAGCCATGCTGTGGCTTATGAAAACCTTTTAAAAGACAATAACGTTTTGGCTTCTCTTTTCTATTTGAGTGACATTAAAAGCTCTCTCTTAACAAAATACAGCCTTTAATTTGCCATGTTAAAGAAAGATGGCTGGGAGAAACCAGACTTTCTACCATGAGTGGGTAAAAAATAATCCAGTGCCTTTGTCAGTATAAGCCTTCAGACTGAAGTCCAGAGCTAAATTGTGTTGCTTTGAATTTGACCAGCTTTCTTTTCTAAGCATACAAGTTACAGGAGTTCATTGTGTCCATGTCCTGTGCTAAACACAGTCCAAACTGTTTCCACCTATAATCCTGTGCAGGAAATCAGAAGGGCTCCTTGAAAACATACAGAGGAGCACAGACATTTTTTTCCTCATTAATATTCGGCAGGACTTCATAACAGCATCTTAATAGAAGTTGCAGTATTTTGCTGACTTCCTCAGTAGCTCAACACCATGAAGCTGGTGAAAGGGCTGGATAAAATGAAGCACATGGGTACTTCAAAAAGCCTGAGGACATTGGTGGCCAACATTTAGATTTTGGTTGCTGGAGTGGAATTGAGGATCTCGGTTCATCATCTCTTTCTTCTCTTCTGAGAGTTGGGGCTGGATGGCTTTAGAAGGCATTTAAACAGTTTTTTTGAGATGCAGCTTCCAAAAGCTTTGTGCTTATCCAGTGACTGTTTAAAATAAACTATAGAAGCACAGGCTCTAACTGCCCAGCTCTAAGCCTTCTCTGGGAGGATTTAAATTTCAGCTCCTTGTGTTGATCTGTCTCTGCCCCAGTGAGTCTCAAGTTATTCTTCCAAGCAGTGAAGCAAGATCAAGGGAAGGAGCAGGGAAAGGGTCCCTGCTAGGGCAGTCTGTAGCCTGGTGATTGGACTCTTCTCCAAGGGAGATTCATCTAAGGAAGGAAAATTAGTTTGCTGGTTTGTTCAAAAGGAGAAGGGCTCCTGTCAGTCTATCTAGTGTTATCTGAAGAAAAAGCGCTATATGCCATTCTGTCTGTGAATAATCCAATTCTGTTAGTTTGAGCATGTGTCACAAACACCTCTTTCGATAGGCTGTCTCAGAAAAGTAGGCAAGGGGTAATACACTTACTCCACCTCAAATTAAGGAGGCCCAGAACTCCTTGGGTCCTGCTCAAAATAACTCACTTTGGCACATGTGCTGAAAGGAAACTTTCAGAGTGGTTTTGAGGTCAAAATGGTGTAGTGTGGATAGCTTTTGGTACTTCCTCCCCAAAGCAGCTGAGCCGTCTTCCAGAGACAGTAGACTCCAAGCATCTCAAACGTTTTGGGTGCTACGTCTCTGCCTGAGCCAATCCACCTTTAAAATTGTGCCGTGTTTCCAGCGGGGCACATTCTGTGAATGTGCTGTTGGTTGAGGTGTTTGATATGCAAAGAGCGAATCAGCCTTATTCAGGACAGCAGTAACAATGTGTAGAGCATTTGTAATGGATAAAAGGCACCTGAGACCTCAGTCCAGCTGCTGCTGGAGTCATGGGTTCTTGGGCAGATTCACATAGTGAGACACTGTCTTAACTGTCACTCTGAGCAGAAACCATATTCAGTTTTGTGCTTATTTCAGAGTCATTTTGGACCATCAGCTCAGATGGTACCAATAGTGATGGTGCAAGCGGGTGCGAGCAGCTGGCCCTGGACATATCCCATCTGGAGAGGGATGCCACAGTGTGAGCACACTGGTGCTTGGCTGTCCTTCATTCCCCTGGGGGCATGAGGCAGAGTGCCACTGATGTTGCCATTTAGTAGTTCTGGCATTCCCATTCAGTTTTGGCCATTTTAGAAGTATTTCTGTTTTAAATTCTTTTTAAAATTGCTTTTTAACTAAGCCAGTACCATGACAGTATGGGCTGACACTTCAGTTTCAGTCAGGCTGTGTACTGAATCCAGCCAAAGGATACTTGACTTGAATGAAGTGTGCTTACCCTCTTTCACACGTGTTTAGCTCTGTTGAGTTAAAGCAAAGAACTGCGAGCTCAGTGGCAGCACCTCTTAGCACCCTGATCTGAAAGGTTCAAATCTCCTCTTTCTTGGGGCTATGTTTTGAAGGAGTTTTGCTCAGCCTAAGGCAAGATGTTCACCCATCATGGAAGCAAAGCAGTCCGTGTGTTCCCGAGCATGGGGAGGTAGAGTGGTAAGTGACTAATGAGACTTGTCTTCCCTACCTGTATTTATAATGTAAACAGGACACTCCAGTTCCCTAGTCCCAAGCACCACCACTTCTGACTCTCGCGCTCGACAGGGTTATGATGCTAGGGGACGCTTGCTGGATTGGAAGGATCCGCTTGGTTCATCTGAAAATACAGATCCATATGTGGCAGTTTCATCCCATAATCATCAAGACAAGAAGGGTAAGGCCTTGGAAATGATGTCCTGTGGTGAGGAGGGAGGGGGAGGAGGACTAAAGTGTAACTGCTTCCAGCTGGCTTGGAGTAACATGTAATGAAACTCTTGTGCTATAATTAAAAGCTTATCATAAAGCCTGAAACTAAACAGCCAATCTTAGACTCAGTCCTAGATAATTCACTGCCTGAGGAAACCACACAAAACAAACAGAAGTGCATGCCTTTACAGAGTGTCTTATGTATGAAAGGAAGGGAAATAGTGGGGATTTAGACCTCTTTAAATTTGATTTGTTCTCTGAAAGAGCAAGATGCGGGCTTCCCATTGCTCTTAAGGGTGCACTTTTATGTTTATTTGTCTGAATTCCTAGCAGATCTCAGCTAATTTCACATTATTTCCTTCTCTCAACAACCATAGAATCATAGAACCGTGAAATGATTTGCATTGGAAGAGACCCCCAAAGATCATCTCATTCCAACCCCTCTGCCATGACCAGAGACACCTTCCACTAGACCAGGTTGCTCCAAGCCCCATCCAACCTGGCTTTGAACCCCTTCAGGGATGGGACATCAGCAGCTTCTTTGGGCAACCTGTACTAGTGCCTTACCACCCTCACAGTAAAGAATTTCTTCCATATATCTAATCTAAACCTGCCCTCTTTCAGTTTAAAGTCGTTCACCCTTGTTTTATCTCTACTTGCCCTTGTAAAAAGTTCCTCTTCAGGTCTTTTGTAAACCCCTTTAAGTACTGGAAGGCTGCTATAGGGTCTCCTCAGAGCCTTCTCTTTCCCAGCCTGAACAACCCCAGCTCTCTCAGCCTGTCTTCATAGGAGAGCTGTTCTATCCTTCTAGTCATCTTTGTGGCCCTCATCTGGACTTGTTCCAACAGGTGCTTCCCACAGGTCTTTCCTGTGCTGAGGGCCCCTGAGCTGGATGCAGCACTGCAGGTGAGCTCTCACCAGAGCAGTTTAGAGGGGCAGAATCACCTCCTTCAGCCTGCTGGCCACGCTGCTTTTGATGCAGCCCAGGATGCAATTGGCTTTCTGGGCTGCAAGTGCACATTGCTGGGTCATGTCCAGCCTCTCATCCACCAGCACCCTCAGGTGCTTCTCAGCAGGGCTGCTCTCAATCCATTCAACCCCCGACCTGTATTCATACTGGGAGTTGCCCTGACTCCAGTGCAGCCCCTTGTGCTGGGCTTTGTTAAACCTTTTCAGGTTCTCATAGGGCCACTTCTCAAGCTTGTCCAGGTCCCTCTGGATGGCATCCCATCTTCAGGTGTGTCAATCGCACCACTTAGCTTGGTGTCACCTGCAAGCTTGCTGAGGGTGCACTCAATGCCGCTGTGTCATTGCTGAAGACATTAATTAGCACTGGTCCCAGTACGGACCCCTGAGGGAACCACTTGTCGCTGATCTCCATCCGAACGCTGAGCCATTGACCACTATCCTCTGGATGCAACTGTCCAACCAATTCCTTGTCCTTCAAACTGTCCACCCATCAAATCCATCTCTTTCCAATTTAGAAAGAAGGATTTTGGAGGGTGTGTCAAAGGCCTTACGGAAGTCCAGATAAATTATGTCAGTAGCCACTTCCTTGTCCATTGATGGAGTCTCTTCATTGTAGAAGAACTTGTCAGACAGCACTTTCCTTTGGTTAAGCTGTGAGCTGTGCTGCCTGTCTCAAATCACCTCCCTGTCCTCCATGTGCCTTAGCAGAGCTTCTAGGAGGATCTGCTCCATGATCTTCCCAGGCACAGAGGTGAAGCTGACAGGTCAGTAGTTCCCAAGGTCCTCCTTTCTACTCTTTTTAAAGATGGGTACAAGTTTCCCTTTTTGTTAGTTGCCTAGAACTTCACCTAACTGCCACACTTTTCAAATGTCATGGAAGTGGCTTAGCAATTACATCAGGCAATGCCCTCAGGACTTTGGGATGCATCTCATCAAGTCCAGACCGTGTTCCTATACTCTTCCCAGAATACTTGTGCCTACTTCCACCATTGACACATTTCCTTCTTGCCCTATAGTTTGTCCAGCAGATCCTGACACAACCATGCCAGTCTCTTGCCTTTCTTGCCCGGTTTCTTTCACCTGGGGATCACTAGCTCTTCCATCTTGGACCAGCTAGGTCTAATACAAGCCCTTTGGCCTCCAGTCTCCCTTTGTGATACATACAGAGAATTAGGCAGAGAATTGCCTAAATTTGCCACTAGAACATACTCAGAGAAAAAGAGTCTCCTAGGTAAGGATGGTGATGCCCCTCATTGCATTTTGACCCTCATCACTCTCCCAACTCCTTTTAATCTGTATCACAAAGAGTTTAAAATTGTTCCTTTTAAACAGAGGAGTTAGGTTCAAATAGCTCCACTACTAGAGAGATGTGAGTCCTTGTTATTCTTCTCCAGGGTGTTCTTAGATCTCTTTTTTCAATCTCTGCTCTGTTGAAGATGTTTTGCTCTGTGTGGACTAATTAAGTACTCAGTGGGTTAGAAGGAAGATGGGTATGAGTAAAACTCACTTGCTGAGTGGTTAGGGCACTCACCAGGGGCAGGAACACACGTGAGCTTCAGTCCTTTCTGCTATGAATACTTGATATAAAACACTTAAAATATTAATTGAAATGTGGATTCCAGTCTCTATTGTTCATGCATTTTACATGAAAAACTCATTAGTCAAAAGCATCATCTGTTCCTGGAGAAGCTACTGGCATGCTAGACCTCATGCTTTGCGTTGTCTGCCCAAACTAGTAGATTACTAAATCATACTCCTTTCCCTCCATCTGACCCAGTGAATCTTGAATTCTCTGCATTGGCTGAGGAGGCTTTCAGCAGGGGGTGATGAGCACATTAACATCTCAGAACAGTCTTCAGAGCTGCATGAACAGCTGCCGGTGGTCTGGACCCAAACTGTGACCTCAATGCCTGTTATTCACAACAGCCCCAGATACAGGATGCCTCCCACAGTCCTGGGATATCCGGGGTTTCTCACTGAACTCCCCAGGACTGACCTCAAAGAGCCTTCACAGTTTGTAACCATAAAGGCAATGGGCATCACCTGGCTGGCCCAGCAGAGACAAAGCCTTAAGCATTTTTCCATTTGAGGAGGCCAGTCAAATTAGGCAGGGGATTCAGTAAAATTTCTTGAGATACCATGGCAAACATTAATCTAGTAGCCTTGGCTTTTAGGCTTGTTGGCAGGAAATGGAATATGAAGATTTCGATTCCCTCAGGCAAAGATATGAACTTGTCCCCTACCTCCCAGCTAATTAGCTTTTCCTATAAAAAAGGGAAAAACTGCCCCCATTTGAACAATTTTTTTTTTTCAGAGCTTGATCCTGTAGACATTCTGGGAGAATAACTGCAAATCTAAACCAAAAAAGAGAATTTCTAGAACCTCATCAGACTTCTCTGTGTGTTAAGCACAGAGCCTATTTGCACTCTGCACACCTGTGGGCTGCTAAGCCTTGGCAGATGAAGAATTTCAGGCAGCTGCAATACTTAAACTGAAAACCGTAACTTTGGGTGCAAGTGACTTATGGTGCTGAAGACAAAAGCTCAGACTCCTAATTCCTATTTAAACCCAGTTTGAGATATTATCCTCACTTTTTTTAATTCCTCATCCCTCTCTCTTCAGCTGTGAAAGGACAACTGAAAAAAAAAAAGCGGTTTCTGGGTATCACTTGTGTAGAGAGGAAAGAAGGCAGATAAACTTGCATGTCCTCCTAAAGATGTATGTGATTTAACTAGCTCTCCTCTTTCATCTCAGCAATAAATCATTGAGAATGCTGACAGCCAAAAAATAAGGCTCTTTTCTTTCTCTGTCCAGTCTGCTAGTAACACTTGTCATTCAAAATGCTTCAGGTGAGAGGACATTTCTTAGAAAATCTAGTGTTCCCTCTTCTGAAAGTAAGTGGTATCTTTCTCTCATCCGCCCTGAAAGGGGCAAATGTCATTAAGCAGATTTAAGAAGGAATGAAGGACTGAAGGAAGGATGGATGGATGGAAGGAAGGGAGGGAGGGACAGAGGAAGGAAGGAAGGGAGGGATCCTTAAACCCAGCTCTTCTGCTAGTGTCAGACAGGAGAGCGGTGTCAGAAACCAATAGTGGAAAATCTGGCCCTTTATGTACCCAAAGGAATGCAGAGATGTGTATGCATTTTAATGGCACTATTTGTTATGTGTGGGTCCCTGCTTCACAAGTCTTTTGCAAAGCAACGCTTAATAGATGGAAAGCTAGCTCTTAAAAAGCATCCTGTATGCAAGTAGCAGCTTTCAGAAGCGCATGCAGTGACAATATTAATAAATGTATAGCTATTGGATTTAATATTTTCGCTTCAATTCACTGACTGATGAGGTGGCTTACATTTCATGCTACCCTCCCCAGGGAGGGATGGTTACCAAAGAGCCTTATAAACACTTGACAGGGTCATTTAAATATCACACATTCTTTGGTGCCTAATTATGAATATTGACAAAGCTGGAAGCAGTCTACACCAATGAAAACAATGGCGGCAGAGGTGACCGCATGGTTGTTTACCATTACCATCTACTTGTGTGTTGTTACTTCTTGCCTTGCCCAGTCAGAGCCAGTTGGCTCCCAAATTGCTATTGAGTTGTTGTTTTAACAGGGCAAAGGAAGGAGTTCTTGCACAAAATCAAATCAGGAAATGTTACGCTTACTATCCCTTTATCAAAATTTTGTTTTCACTTTTGCTGTGATTTCTTTTGCTTTCACACATTCACAAAGAAAAAAAAAATTAACATTTTCTCCTGATTTTGCAAGGTGCTTTGTGTTGTTCTTCATTGGTTTTGTCAAATTCTTTGAACAGTGTTTTCTTTCCTTTTCTGTGCCCACAAATGGCTCCTTACTGATTGTACTAATTGTATAGAATCCACTTACTGCTTTCTTTTCTGTAACATGGTTCCTTTGATGATGTCACATCCATCCATATGCTTCACTTTTAATTCAGTGCAGGCATCTTGGGGAAGATCTGGGGGGGGGTGTGAAAAGGGGTTCTTTAAAAGGGTTGACTCATGGGAATGTGACATTTGTGTGCCACAGCTTTGGTAGCTAAATATACTCTGGGACTGTTGTTTTGGAGCTACATCACATTTCTTGCCAAGATGAAAATGTGTAGTGCAGCCCGTAGGGTGGGAATTATGCATTGCCATCCCATTGGCATTTTCATTTTGGCCATTAAGGAATCTGCCCTTTCTATTGCAGAAAAAAAACAAACAAACAAACAAACAAACAAACAAAAAACCAAAAGAAAACAAACAAAATCAACCAAACAAAACAATGCAAACAAAAAACTATCTCTGACTGCACCCTCCTTTCCTCTTCTACTCCCATTCTTCCCCAGCAAACAAAAACAAACTAACAAAAAAAACCCAACAAACAAAAACAAACCCACAAAAATCCCCAAAACACATGTTCTAGAGTATGTTTACCTTTTATTTTCTTTCCTTGCTGTGTTTTAGTGTTGATTTAATTGTGTGTTTCTCACCTTTGTTGAAACAGTTTCCCTAACCTCATTGTCTAACCTTCCCCCCTGCTGCCATTGTACTTGGTCTTCCTCCCTTTGCAGTCACAGTCATGAAGCTCCTCCTGTGGAGCACTCCAAGGCTTTACCCTCTACACCCCAGTAGTGCCGTAGTGCTGTATCTCTCTGTAGTTGTCCTACTAACGAAGGAGGGAGTAGAGATGTACAGCTCTGCAACAGGCCTCCATGAAGAAAACAAAGTGATTTTCTTCAAGAGTAGCTGGCCTTGTCCCTCATTACTCTGCTGCCCTTCTCTGCTGCCTCCTGTCCTTCCTGCCCTCCCTTCAGAAACGCCTCATGCTTTTAAATCCTGGGTTCATTAGCGCAAATGTAGCCAACAGCCCAGCTCTCTCACTTGCTCCCTTAATTGCCTGGAACCCACCTTTTAATCACAGTTTTGATAAATTAGTTTCAAATTCAGCTTACGATTTAATGGCTCTGCTACAGCTTCTCCACAGCATTCAGGTGGAGTGGCCTGAGCTGGGCACTGAATGACAAAGGTGTAGTGTTGCTGTTAGCAGGCTTTAATGTTTGTATTCCTTCTTGTCTCAGCACTCATTAGGTGAAGATTATGAGGTGGTATCTCCTTTCCTTAATAAGCCTTTTGTCGATATCCATGTAGCAATAGTAAAAAAGCTGATTAAAAGCAGCATGTGATGAACAGTTTACAGAGTTAGGAGTTGCTGGTTTATTTGAATATCAACAGTGATCCTTTAGAGACAGTATCTATATAGATTGTCGAATCTATATTATTAGTAGTAGTAACTGCAGCTCTTCCTCTGATACAAAATTGGGCATGATTAGCAATAGTCAACTCCTTTATTTGGAGAGGACTGTGCTCTTGGGGAGCCCAAGAGCTGTTCCTTTCAAAACCTGCCTCAAGAAGATTTTTATATTGTACACAAGTGGCAGTGTTACTAAATTTTACTGTGATTATCACTACCTGAAAGATTTGCCAAGTGCTGACAATGCTTGTCTCTGGAGAGTCTGCAAATGTTCAAGCAGATTCTGTTGCAGTGAGACAGAATTATATGAAACTTCAGGTACAGTTATGATAAAGAACATAAAGTGCTGATATAACAAGATACTTTACAAGTAGACTTGAAATGAGAGGGGGAAAACTCCATGGCAGAACAAAGCTTCAGACTCTTTTTTTTTTTTGCATAAATTAAGCATCTGTTGTTCACCACGGGAGAGCTGAGTTTTGCACCAGAAGTACATTTGCAGAGTATGTTTTTACACAAAAATATTGTTATATGCTAATATGTACACGGATCTTAAAGATTCAAAGTGAGTTTTAATCAGAGAAAGCAGAGGAACGTTGTTATTATCTTGCTGGCATTATGTAATAATTCAGATGAGGAATTAAAGTGGCACAAAATTTGTGAAAACTTAGCTTTTGAATCAGTTTTTGCAGGTCTGAGTAGGAGGGCTTGGACTTCATCAGTATCATCATCCTGACACTATCAGAAGGAACTGACTGATCCTAAGAAAAGTGTAAGGCTAATGGCAGAAGGATTTGCACCATGGTCAGTTCTGCATGGGGGGCCTTGGGAAGAGATGTAAACTCAAAGCACATGCACCTGGGAGAAAACTAGGCAAACATTGCTATTCTTTCTCATATCTCAAGCCATTGTACCGCACAAAGAAAACATATTGCAAGTACTTTGCAGATCACTGTGTTTTGAGTTCTGAGGAAATAATGAAGATTGAATCAGACCAGATCATTCACTTACTACACTTTTAAGTCTTTTGCCCACAGTCTAGTCAAAGAATGTTGTGAGAAAGGGAGTGGAGAATTTGCCCTGACTCTGTCTCTGATTACATAGTATTTGACTGAGATTTGGAGTGAGAGGTGTGGTTACTCAGAGCTGCAGTGCTTCACAAAGGGATTTTACCTAGACAAGACAAGGTGACTTACTTTTTCCATTAGGATTTAAACAGAGGTTGGTTGAATGAGTCTATGATAAACAGAGAGCTATAGATTTTTTTCCATAAATGTTCTTAGGTAAATTAGCATCAGCTTACTGTAAACGTCCATGTTTCTAGAGGGAGGCCTTATTTATGTTTGTCACATATACTAGTTGCTTGGTCGAAATACTAAAGAAACCACTTTTTTAGAACAAACAACCCTATATTTGCCTAAAATGCCTCTAATGAGCAACTTGTCCAGGAAAGAAAGGTCTCATAGACTAATCACAGCGTACCTACTGTGGAGCACCATTTTAACCTTTGTATCAGATGAATACCAGAAAGCCACTATTAGCAGTTAAATGGGACCAAATTGTACAGCATAGTTTTTAGTGGCCAGATACCTGTGTCACTAAACGAGGCTAATAACTAGCAAACATGCCAGAAGATTGATGACTTCACCACACTGGAATTGCTGGTATCCTGTGACATACACCAGAGGGCTGTACAGCCAGGATTAAGGGAACACACCAGACTTGTCCAGAGAAATGACACTGATCCTTCCTCTGTCTGTCTTGCATGTATGAGCTGTCTGCTCCCAGGGCTACAGACAACTAGTCATCTCAGATTACATCCTCAAGTTCAAACAGTGGCAGTAGAACACAAGATACTAATTAATAAAATGGAAATTTTATATAAAATTCATGAAAGAGGAATACTGGAAGGATGCTTCTGACAACAGACTTTCTTCAAACTTGTTTTCATTGTGTTTTTGTAAGTTTCTATGAGAACAAGAATAAAGAGAGAGTGTGGAGACAAAGCGTTCAGCAAAGATGTCAGGAACTAAATCCCTGAGCAGGGCCACATCCTTAAGCCAATTTTAGTCAAACATGAGCATTATAATAGAGTATAGGGCAGTGATTTAGAGTGCCTTCTCTGTGACTAAGTCTTCATTTCAAACCTTACGTACAAAAAAAGCTCCAGCTCATTTAGTAACAGATTTTCTATTGTAGCCATTTGAAAGTGTAAGGAAATGAACAAATTTAACTGCAAAAGATAGGCAAGGATAAGTAAATCAAAATAATGGAGGGGCAGTATTCCAACACATGCCAGCTGCCTGTACCACACTTAAAGAAATGCCTATACTTCAGCACTGGCACTCACTTAACATTTTCAGAGCTGAAAATGTTTCTACATTTCACTAGCAGTACAGATTTCAGATTTAACTAGCACAAGTCAAAGCGTGAGTAGTAAGATTAGAATCAAGATCCATTTGCTGTTTAGTAGCCAAAAAAAAAAAAAAAGACGTCACTGGTAATAGAAGAGGTTGTATCAATTTGCAACCTCTAGTTATGGAAACAGAGCTCTTATGCTCCCAAATTACTGGATCCTACAAGTAAAAGAATGGTGAAGTTTAAAATAGGTAACATCAAATGTCAAATGTGGCTTCAGGAAACAGCAGGTATCCTTGACCCGTAATTGTCCACCTGCATAGATTTCAAGTCAGGCTATCCATTTCCAGGCTGCAATGAGCAGTAGAAGCTTGTCTTACTAAAACAGAGAAAAACTGTCATTGCCCCAGGACCTTGATCTGCTTTTTCAATAAAAGAGGTCATGTCTAATTTGTCAAGGCAGCTGCTCAGGGTTCAGGGCATTAGAGCTATTGTGTGATGGACTAGATCCCCAGCTACATTCATCCACAGTCACCCAGTGAGGACAGCTCGGTGGAGGAACAGACTGCCTCATGCTCTTTTTTGACCCTTGTAGCACTGACATATTTATCAAGAGCTGTGAATTCACTGTAGGATGTGCTTGCTCCACAGGGCCACTACTCTATCTGGAAATAGCAAAGCATAACCAGTGGACAGGATGTTGAGTAACACCCAGTTTCATTTTTGTGATGTTTATATTGATTATAGGGAGATGTCGTGCCATACAAAGATGATGAATTGAAAGGGCAGCCTAGCCCTTTAAACAAGAGATTTCTAAAATTGCTTTGAAATTTGAAAATTGACAATCTTGTAGCTGAAAGACATATAAAGCACCTTTTAGGGTTCTTAATGCCAGTATACTATTAAAATGTCAATGTGCTGTTAAAGATATTTGAGTGATTCATTTTCCTCATATAAGATGTGCCTAGTTTCAAATATTGTATTAATTAACCAGTAAGATGTCCTGTAGTAATTTTACAATGACCTAAACACCTACAGTCCTGGTTCAGAGCACTTTTAATACGATCTGTAGTTTAATTACATGCCATGTACAAAACACCACCTACATTTTTCTAATATAGATTGTCTTTTAGTTAATGGTATCAATATCCCTCTTAATATGTAGGAAGGATCCCAGATAACTCTTTTCCATTTTTCTTAGTGTTCTTTAAGACTGTAAAAAAGGCACACTTAATTCTTTGTGTCAGCATGGGCTGGTGCTCACTGATCAACAGCATGTAGTTAATTAAAAAATGAAAAACCTGGAGAGGGCATAATTGAGATTTCGAAATTGTAATTTTATTGAACATTAAATAGAGATAACAAATGTCATTGTGTTTGGAAAACAGTCGTTCCTATGAATTTCCTTAGTTTAGTCAGGTGTTCAGGTAGGTGTTACTTCGAACTTTTTAATAGTCATTTAGTGAGACACTGTAGTCTCTTGTGTCTGATTACCATTGCTATTACTTTTGCTAGACTTCAGTCATGTGTTCCAAGATTGTGCCAGTAGCTGAGAGAGGATAGGGAAAAAATATGTTGTTATTCTCACATTACACAAAAAAGAGTCTTAGGCATTTTATTGAGAAGTTTTTCAGCAAATAGTGTGAATTTACTATTGTATCAAAAATGTGCATCCTGACATCCCCATGAGGGAGAAAAGAGTTTTGTTGGCCAAGCTGTAAGTTTTTTTTTTAAATCTCATTCCCTCATGCCCAGAAGAGACTCATCACAATTAGGCAACTAAATACACAAACAACTCTGTGTACATTGAGGTGTTCCTAAACCACCAGCTGATAGTCTGACAGTTCTCACTGCCCCAGCAGAGCAGAATAAGTCAGAGTCCCTGCTGAAGTAGATTTTAACAGCTCCATTGGCATTAGAAGAGCTTAGGGCGGTTTATAGAGTAGTTGCTCAGGAAGCATTAAGAGGCATTTCTGGCACAGGTATACAAGGCAGCAAACATTTGGAAATGGTTAACAGCACATTCATCACCAACTTTGTGTTGGCCAGGATATTAAACTGTCTTCTACCAGCAACCAAAGATTGCTATCTTCTGTGAAATAAAATCTCAGCTGAAGGTGCAGCTTGATAGCATTGTCACAACTGGGCATAAACTAGACAGTTCTTTCAAATGCCCAACAAGGATTTTTTTAATTGGAAAATAACGCCAGCTGCATGCTGTCAATAACATGCCATCTTGTTCATGTTCCATCCCATTTTACACACAATTGTGATAGAAAATAAAAGAACAGCTGTTATTAAAAAAAAAAAACAGGGAGGGGGGTAAGCAGGCACATTTTTGAAGCCCTACAAAGCTACTGCTATTCACTATCATGTTCTTGTAGAAAGAAACAGAGGGGTATGTTTGGAGAGCCTGAAAGATCTGCATTTACTGAACACAAATAGTACCAGCACAGACAAGGTATTTAAGGGTGTGCAGAAACACCTGACCAGCACTACACCAAAGCCTTCACTAAAATAATTCCAAAAGTCTTTTGAGAAGCACATATGTTCCAAGTGTTTCCTTATTCTTTAAGTCAGAAAATTATACTGAGTTCCTGTTTGGAAGAAAGAAGGATGTGTGAGACAAGCTACAGTGCTGGGTGAACACTAAGTACCACTTTTTTTTAAAGACACTAACAGAGGTTGGTCTTATCATGTGGTGCAGAAAAGGCCATTGGTAGTTTGGTTGAGCCTGTGGCCAGCACTGGAGAAATTGAATTTCTGCTACAAGCTTATAGCCCCCATCAAACAGTTCAACAATTCTCGATGTGTATTCATTGCTGAATGAGTCCCAGTCAGTGCTTCTCAAAGAAGGGCACAGAGCAGGAGTGCCCTCTGTCCCTTCTTCTGCCTGCTCTCTGCACTGAACCTCTTGCATTCACCACAGCCTGCCCAGGGATTTGGACAATCAGGGCTCATAACAAGGAGCATAAAGAGCACTGCTCTTTTTTTGGAGAGAGCATTCAACTTTATCTCTACAAAACGGTAGACTCTATTCAGTGTCTTAAAGAAGTCTTACAGTCCTGCAGCACTTTATATGTTTTTTGTCTAAATATGATCAGCTACAGACAATGTCTTGAGGCAGTCATCCAGTAAGACCAATTAATTTTGCGTACGCAGGGGGATTTGTATATCTCAGTGTGCACTTCCAGTCATTGAACTAAATTACTAATATCAAATCAGCAGCTACTTTCATATACCCAGAATCAAGACCTGGAAAGACAAAGTTTATCTCTAGTTGCTCATAGCAAGACAAGTTGATAACATCAGCTGTGCTTCCCTGAAAGGTTTGGTCTCACCTACACTGTGTTTAGAAAAGAGGAGAGGGAATAAATATAGGTCACTGAGGGAAAAGAGATTGTGATGAAATTTTCTAGGGTTCCAATACTAGGAAAAAATGAGGCTTTAACCTCCCACTTAGAAGTTTGTATATCTGTAGATCAGTAAACGTATCTTGAGAGCTAGTCTACAAATGTGAAAAAGCCAGTCACGTTCCTTGTTATAGCACCTACACATACACCTATAGCTGTACAAACTTCCTGTTTTCCCTGCAGCATTGGAAAATGCTGTGTTAAAGAGCATGAGCAGAAACAACTACAGTAAATCCAGAAAAGTGAAATTTGATCCAGAACCAGAACTGATTGGAAGGCTGGGGGAGTTGGTGTTTGCAGCAACACTGCTATTTGTGAGATATTTGGTAAAGCAAACACAGAGGTATGCTGGACAGTCAATAGGGTGTCTGGATGGGATTTAAATATATGTTGGAGAGGACACTGGCTTGCCCACACAACTGTGGTTAGATTACTGCTGGCCCCAGGGCAGCTTTATTGGAGCTGGGACAGGTACCTACTTGCCAAAGTATGTCCTCTCAGAGTAAGCTACAGGTTCACCTCATCCAGGGAAGCAGACCAGCCCTAGTAATTACTGAGCATGTTAAAAAAATGCACAAAGGAAACATCCATGAAGTTCTGGCATCAAAGTATAAATGTATATGCATTGCCTGCAAGGTGGGGAGGTGCTAAAAAAATTAGGTTAAAAAAAAGCCAAGAACTATAAGTCTGACATACAGAAAAATGCAAATCACTACTGAAGACAGAAAATTAAGTAAGAGAGAGATCATAGCAGCACCAGGGCAAGAAGTCCACCAGGGAAATACTGTTTTTTACCTCAGGATGTGGCTGGAGTGACTATGCTTGCTTTACTGGACATACTGTGGTTTCAAATTTATGTAACAGAGAAAGAAGTGTGCTGATATTTATATTTGAAGAATAGTGAGATGTCGATGAAGAACTAGCAGTAAAATGAGTCTTGCTGACTGTTACAGCCAGTGTTTCAAACTCATCGCAATTCCTCAGTCACTTAATGTATCCATAGGCAGATGAGGCTATGGGATTGCAATATAAACCTAATATCAGATATGTATAAGCTATTTTTTACCTACATCA
Source organism: Pipra filicauda (assembly GCF_003945595.2). Classification (NCBI taxonomy): domain Eukaryota; kingdom Metazoa; phylum Chordata; class Aves; order Passeriformes; family Pipridae; genus Pipra; species Pipra filicauda. Next base: position 3,511,472 of record NW_024104509.1, on the reverse strand, counting down.
CCAGCCCTGCAAATATTTCTGGAAGAAGTCTTGTCTTTTACTAATGAGTGATGGGGGCATGTTTTAATTCTTAAGTCCAGGTCTTTTAACTACACCTGCTGTGTTCAAAGTGTAGGAGAAATGAAGAATTAATCCACAATGTTTGCAATATACAATGGTAGCATTTTAATAACAGAAGAGGTTTCATCCTTTCTCTGTATAAAAGCAGACCTGGTCCAGCCATATTCTAACATGCATCAGCAACCCAGCTGTGGGCAGCAGGACTGTTCCTAAGAAATACAGTCTATGTGCATGAATAAACATTGTTGGCTTAGTCACATAGTTGTTCAACAGTTTAATAATAATTTCCAGGGACCTCAGGGAATAGGAAATATAGAGTAATGTCTTATTTAAATGTCTTGAATGTATAATAGATAACTCCTTTGTTAGTTCAGCTGTGATGTGTTCAGTTACACAAGTAGCTCAAAATTAGCATTTATATTTTTGTGCCTTTAAAGAAGATCAGAGCTGATGAGGAAACAATTTTCACTTTTAGGTCATATGCAGTATTTGAAATTTAACCCGAATTCTTCCTTAAAGCTGCTTTGAGCTTCAGCCTGCTAAGCAGAGCTGCTAATGTTGACATTCTGCAAACTTCACTTTTCCCTGTTGTGCAGAAAGGCCATAGTTCAAAACAGGCTGTATAAAAGGAGAGGAAAAGCCACAGAATTTCTCAGTGACAGCTTCTCTTTCCTTGACACTGTTCATAAAAACATCTTCCAGAAAGGCACTGGCTGTCCAGAATACAAAATGCTCACATCAGGAATAGAAAAAGAAAAAAGAAAAAAAGAAAAAAAAAAACCAACAAAAAAAACAACACCCAGCATTTGTTCTGCACCATCAGAGGAGCTCCATGCAGTGAAATGGGAACTGTGAAGATGAGAAATTCACTTTGCAAGCTACAACAACTTCTCTAGAGCCCTGAAATCATGCATATTCAGCCAAACATATGTAAATCTCTTTTAACCCAGCTGTGAAAGATCCCCCGAAGTAAGCTAATAAAGAGCAGCTGGATATGTTTAAGCTCATCCCAGGCATAGCAGAAAGGTCCCAGAATGTATACTGAGCTTTTTTTACGTCACTAGAGGAAATACTGCAGACTTTAAAGGAAATTTGTGTTTTAAGAAGCAAAGCAGCATAAAGTTTGTCTCTGCCGAGACAAACTACAAAAGAATTAATTTTCCTTGACATTTGAATTTTATACTTCTTGTTTTTAACTACTGTGAATGCCCGTGTTTTACTTTTTTGTAAAGGACATGCTATGTCTGCTTTTTGCCATCACACAGGCATCTAAAATTATCATCACTCACTGGGAAAGGGTGAGAGGTGAAGGAAAGTACTGAAATCAGGAGAGTTCAAAGTGATCAGTCACTGCATACCACCTACCAGTGGGACAAAGGTTGTCAAATGCTTTCTAGTGCAGGAGCTGGCCCTGAGCTTAGCCTCTGGGACAAACAAAATTGAGCTGGCTTCAGGACTGTAATGACTTTCATTATTATATTACATATGCAGGAGGTTGTGTCAAACGACCCTTCTCCCATACCTGCAAACTTAATAAACCGGTTTATTTACAGAGATACTACTCAGAAGTAACACCATTAAAAAAGCTTTAAGAGCTTGCTGTTCCAGTCTTTTCAGGTCTACCTCCTCCTCGCTTCAGTGGGTGTGAGAGTTGTCTGAGCATGAACTTTCTGGTTTAGATCTTGTCATTTCCATCTATTATAATCCATTGTTTCTAATCTCTCAAATTTCATAAGTGTGAGTTCACAAGGCTATGGTGTGGGTTTTGTGTGGCCACTGTGACATGCAGAAAAATTATGTTGCAGGCTCATTATCAAACTAAAAACAGATAAGTTAAATCCATTCTGAAAATATTACTTCGGGAGAGTCACAAGTTATCTCATATGGACAAGTTCATCTCTCCTCCTTTTGTAAGTTACAACCATCTTTTTTCCTATGGAGAGCCGTGTTGGCAGTCTGTCATGAAATGTGAAGAGAAGTGATGTAATTTGAACCAGTCAAAAGGAGAAATAAAACCGCTATTGGAGATCAATTGATGAACCTATCCTCGAGGGATTGTTTCTGAAATAGGTCAAATAAAGGGAGAGAAAACCCTAACAAAGGCTGATCTGATTGCTTGGATACTTTTCAAGGCTTTGTTATCTGTTATTTCAGTCACATTATATATTGATTTTGTTTTCACAGTTCTGAACTATGATTTCTCCTTATGCCTCCAATGATCCTCCGGTCTCTTGTAACTGAAGGTTTTTTCTTTATCACCTTCATTATTCTCTCCAAGTGTAGGCATCCACTTTTTCTTTGTTGGGTATCTCAGACTACTAGCTCAGGCAACTGGCTTTGAGAGCCCTAGGGTGGAATCTGAGGGGAGGTGGATTACTGTTCTCAGCACAGTCATGCAAAACTTAGAGTTGCAGACCTTTACAAGTCAATAATACAGCTTTACTGCGAGAGGAGGTGGAAAAAGCATTTGCCAGCAAGTTTAACTACAAATGTTTGAGTTGATTTTTTTTCTAGCTGGTGACACTGAGAGTCCAGAAAAATGGGTACTGTGTTGTATTGCCCTGAATCAGCAGAATGAGTTCTTGGAGCTGGAACAAAGATGAAGGAAAAAAGCTTATTTATTGTTTTCAAGAAAGCAATTCCATTAAAGTGTCAAACACCAAATCATTGGGATTATAATGTGTTTTGTTTATGTCAAATCTTGAAATTATTCCTTCAGGAAAACATGAGATAAGATCTCAGAAATCCATGGTAGACTCTGATCATTCCTGAATTTTCTATCACTTTAAACCTGGCTGTCCAGTCTAAATTTGTCAGCCTTTTTATTACTAGTTTAAAAAGAGGTAGAAAGCTTGTTTGTACCTGTAGGGATTTTCCAGTCTGAAATAGTCTTTTAGCAGCATGAGACTGCCTGTAAACATAGTTCTAGCACCTGGAGACACATGTTGAAAACCTATTCAGTGGTATTTAAAAAATATATTCTGAAGCCCATAAAAGTCTTAATTCATAATGGGTTTTTACCAGTGTTTCTTGCAAGCCTAAGGAGAAGAAGATGTACAACAGACAGAGAAGCTTGCACTGAAGAGTGAAATTATCTGCAAAGTTTTCCCCTTAAATAATAACTGTGAAGAAATCATTGTGTCTTTCTGGAACAATGACTTGTTCTGTAGAAAGTCTCGAGTGATTTTGTAGGTGTTGTAGATGGAAGTAGGCACATTCCCATTTAGCTAGAGAGGTGAAGTTTAAGGCAGCAATGACACTCCCTTCCTAATTGCTGTTAATGTGTGCTCTAGAGATAAATATTACCTGATTTCCTGATAGTTAGTCCCTCACTTCCCTTCCAAAACATCATTCTTCATTTCCCACTTCCATGTTTCAGCTTTGTGTGCCACCATTTAGGGTTATTACTTTACAAACTCTTTGAAAAGCTGAGCAACTTTGGGCAACTTTGAAAAGCTGAGCAATGACAGCTTCCTGCAGAGCTGATCACAGAGTGATCCTGGTGCACATGGGATGTGGTCTTCCCATTGTCCAGGGTACACCTCTTGCAGCCATAAATCATTTCAGGGACAAAGGTGTCTTTGTCTCCACACTACAGCTAACTGTAGTGCTCAAACTGAAAGGTGTTCATACAGGGGATCTTGTAGTGATCGGACCAGGTATTGCTGTCTGTCCTCTGAGTTTTCCTCACCAACTTCAGCTTGGTTGTGGAAGAAGGCAACATCCAAGCTATTGTATCACTAAAACAGCCTCACATTAAGCTATTCAAACTGGGAAGCTAGACTTAAAAGAAGTTACTATGGGGTTTTTCTTGATGTTCTGCCATTCTTGTCACACAAGGGTCACAGGTGAGACAAGGAAATTTAGGCTTCATCATGACATGTTTCTTTTTAAACTGTATATAAGTATAAAAGGACACAGCTCTTTTGCTAGGCCTCTGGAGTTGAGGTCTTCCTTTCTGCAGATGCCTGTTAATTGCTGTTCTCTTGAGACATGCACCTTACTTCAGATCTCTTTCCAGGTAGAACTTTGATCAGTACTTTTCAGCTGCAACTTTTCAGCAGGTTTAACTCACTTTCATATACTTCTGAGAAGATAAGTCAAAGACTTCAGAGAAGTCAAAGAAAAAGTAAACCTTTTTTGTTTTCATGAAAGGAAGTTTGTCTGGTTTAATGTAATTTATTACTGAAAAATTTGCTCTGGCTTTTTTTTTTTTTAAATACTTTATCATCCTTTGAATGCTCATAAAGTTGATTGTTTTATCACTTGTTCTATTGTCATCACCAATCTAAAATTGTACTAGCAGGTCTGTGTTTTGTTAGGTCTTCCCTTTGGCTCTTCTCAAAGGCAGATAGTATGCTTGTCCCTTTCCAGAGCTCTTCTTACTTAGATTACCTCCAGTGTTGTCCAAGATACTGTACAATGTCTAGAAATTGCTTTGGCTAGCTCCTTAAGCTGCTGGGGACAGATTCCATTAGACAATTTGAAAATGTCGACATTATCTAAATATGTTTACTTTTTTCTCTCTATCATGGTCAACACTTATTCCCTGACTTTGTTACATTTCTGATCACAGATCAGAGTGGGGAATTTTGTTGAAAAGTGAAGCAGGAGAAGGAGTAAATAATTAAGTCTCCATGTCTTGCCTTATCTATCCTCCTTTATTGAAGATTTTTGTGTTGATATTCATTATTCTTTTTCAGCTCTGCTCATGCCATATATTCTTTAGAATGATGAACTCTATTCCTTTGTGATTATTTCATCCTAATTACATTTCTGCCCTTGGAATTTCTTTCCTATTAAAATTAGTAGGAGAAGAGCATGCCCAGAATAGCTTCATCAGCATTTTCATACAGTAATGTTTTCAGCCCTGTGCACATCTTGCTTTTTAATTTTTTGGGTTTTTTAGCATATATACTGTCCTAGCCCTTAATACTTTTGTTAAGAAAAGCCTTACTTTTTGTTAAGAAGCAGCCTCACCTTCCAGCTTATGATAATCTAGTATACAGGAGATCTATATCATTGTATAACCTCTGGTCTTTTCTGTCTTATTTTTACCCAGAGACATGCCACAAGTCTGCTTCTTTTCCAGAACTTTAGAAAAAGTATATGTATTACTGACATAAAATGTAATATCTCCTTGCTTTTTTCCCCAGCTACCTTTAGTGAACAAGCTAGATCAATGCTCTTCATGTGATTCATCCAAGCACTAGCTCATTTTAGAATTTAATCACCCTTAAGGTTTGGAAATATTTTTCTTAATGTCCTCCTACCAACCAGCCAGCCAAAACAGTTTACCTTACCTACCAGCTCTGCGGAAGAAGGAATGAATTATGTATAGCAGAACAATGCAATACCATATCAGGTCTTCTCTCTCATTAGATGAGTAAGAAGAGGTGATTTTGCACGTTCCAGACTGTTATAGTACCAGGTATAAAGAAAATGAATGGTGAGGTTAGGAGATGCAGACAAAAAGACACAGGATGAAATTACAGAAAGTTAGTGGAGGAAGAAGGATCAGGTTGTCTGTGAGAATCAGAATGGCCATGAAAAGGGGAGAATATCGGGTGACTAGACTGGCTATTTTAGTAGCTAGAAATAATAATGCATCACTTGTAGGAAGACCCTGAACTTGTAAGCCCAGCTGTGACTTGTAAGGAAGAGAGCTTGATTTAAATGGAAGACTTCAGGGAGGTCAGTAAATGCCAGCATGTTTGTGGCATTAGTGACATGTAAGGTCTGATCCTTGAAGGTGCAAATATTTAATGTCATCTGCATCTTTGTAATATTTTCAGTTTTACTGTTATCATCTTTACCACCACACATCTCCCAAGTATAATGTTAATACAGGTAACTCTGTCAACACTGTCCCTTTCCAAAGAATAGCTTGTTGTTATCCCTAGTGATGTCTCACTACAGAAAACAGTTAGGAGTATGAAGTAAGCAATGTATTTTCACTTTTAAAAATGATACCTTGCAAACAGGAAAGTGATAGACATAACACTTTAAAAGTATTTAATTTAGAATAATAGTTTTATTATTAAATAAGATAAAAATAATGTGGTGATAATTATATCAAACATATTTTACAGTCCCATTCCATTATATTTTATGCAGCCAGCCCAGTCTGTTTTGCAGTACATGATGTCTTAGAAGTATGTCAGATAACATATAGCTGTAAGATTTTTTTAAGAGCAGGTATTTCCTCAAAAGTGAGAGTCTGAATACTTTACTTAACTTTCAAAAATGTAAGCCCTACATTTTTCTGATTACTTTCTCCATTAATTTTAATTCCTTGAATAATGAGTGCAAATGAATGAGCCATGGGGTCTGTGTTGTTCTTTAAGAACTGTGGGAAAGGTAAAAGCACATGCAGTGCAGTTTGTAAAGCAGCATGAACACTGTCCTATCTGTTTGCTTCAAACTGGCTTGTTTGGGATCACACACCTGTTTATTCATCCCAGTCTGTGAAGGCAGTTACTACTGATGTTAGGGGCTTGAGATACTGATAGACAATAACCACAATTATCAGCCCATTTTGTATTAAATTCCAACCCCTCACCCCCCACCTGCCCTGTGGTCATGACAGTAGAATGCTGAACATTTTTCCTACTTTTTCATTACTTAGTTTTATCTATTCCATAAACACTAATGCAGGGTCAAATCTCACCCATTTATTTTATTTACAATGAAGTTAGTGGGATTGCTTGCGTAACTAAAGATACATGGATGTGATCCCTGATAAAAAAATAAATTATTAACCTGGCATTGTGTCCAGAGAAGATCCGCCTGCCTAGAGCAAAACCACTAATGTTAAATATCCTGTAGTATAGAAAACATAATAAACATCAGGAAGGTTTGAGTTCCAGTGGAACTAGCTGGAATCAGGCTGGTTTAAGACCATCATAAATTTATGCAGATAAAACACCTGCAGTATGCACAGTCTCATTCCAGCTACCCCTCCCATGAACACAAATGGTTATTCAGTCTGGACTGTGTGGTAATTTTGTAATGTGAGTGCTAATGATTTGATATCTGTTGGTAACCTAAAACTGAAGATTTCTTGTTGCTTTTGTATGCAGTGATGCATGTTTCTGTTTAAGGCTATCACTTGCAGAGTAGGACTTAGCCTAAAGCAGAAGGCTGAGAGTGTAGAACTTGAAGTTTGTCTTAGCTAGTAGGAAGTGTCAGGCACAAACATGAGGTTTAAGCTATTTCATTGCATCCTATCACCAGATACCTGAGAGAGAGAACAGTACTTTTCCTCTCCCCTCTCCACCATGAGGAAGTTGTACACAGCCATGTGGTTGACCCTGAGACTAGCTCAGTTGATTAGAACATGGAACTACTGGTCATGGGTTTGATTCCTGTATGGGCCATTCACTTAAGAGCTGGACTCGATGATCTTTGTGGGTCCCTTTCAACTCAGAATATTCTGTGATTCTGAGGTCTCCTCTAAGCTGAACAAATCAAATATCTTCATCCACTCCTCATAAGTGATGCCCTGTAGTCTTTTCACTCCTTTGGACACATTCCAATATTTTTATACAGTTGACCCTTTTATCTACCAGGACATGTTGTTGACTCATATTGAGTTTACCATCAATCAAAACTGCCATTTCCCTTCCCACAGGGCTGCACTTCAGCCTCTTGTTCACAGTCTATACTGTAAAGTCTTTAATAACAGGATATTAGAATAACAGCATCATAGAATCATTTAGGTTGGAAAAACCTCTGAGATCACTGAGTGCTGCCATTAACCTAGCACCACCACGGTCTCTGTTAAACCATGTCCTCAAGTGGCATGTGACAGCAGTGACACACACTTTTCAAACAATTCCAGGGATGATAATTCCACCACTTCTCTGGGCAGCTTGTTCCAATGACTGACCACCCTTTCAGTGAAGAATATTAAGTTACTAAGATATGACTTTTCCCTCCATGAACCCATGCTGGCTTTGACTGTAGGTGCTTGCACCATTAGGTGGGCACTTGTTGCCAAATACTCTGAAATTGCTGGGATAAATAAAACTCTCTAACACCATCATTTTAGCATTAGAAAGCAAGGCATTACCTTAATTCTGGCCAGAGGTGTGTGTGTAAGACTAACAGAGTTCAGTCAATCCCACATAGACCCCAATACATAATTTATCTACCCATTTATACATTTTTAGCAAACAGTTAAATTAATTTTCCTTGGTTCTTAATTACACAATTCTCTTTCATTAGTTAGTATTTACTTCCTATTAGTTATTAATTTTTTGCTTTTTATAATAATTAAGGTCACATCTTTAGTCCTTTTAGTATCTTTGTCTTGGAAAGGACTTTCCATCACATATATTGAGTCTTTGTTAGCCGCCTTCTTTATCTGCTGATTTCTGCAAAAAGTCCTCGCAGTTCATAAATCTTGGGTTCCAGATGTCCAGCTTCAACAATACATCTTTCTCTCTCCTTAGCTTTGTTCACTGAAGCGTATCAAGGTTAACCTTTAACAAAACTTAGTTTCAGTACTTTTCCCAAGCTATGTTCCCACAAAAGTAGCTTATGACAACTTCTTGCTAAATGCTGGCTTTAAAGAGATTTAAGACCTAACACAGCATCTATGATTAATTAATACAAGTAATCAAAAGGTTAATTAAAGCTATTAAAAATTAGACAACTATATCATTTCCAACACACTGAGTGGGGATTTTGAGTCTTTTTTGTGCAAAAAACATTGGACTTAAGTGCCCAAAGGGGCATATCTGAGAAGTTTGTGCATGAAAGGTGTCCATGAAATTAGGCTTTTTAAGTATCTGTATCTGTAACTGATTCTCCAGTTAATGACTGCAGTTTTACCAGTGTAAATAAATTTGGTCTCAAAATGCTGCAGGGTCTAGCACATAAATATCAGCAGGTGAAAGTCCACAGGAGACCAACACATTTGCAGTGAAATATTGTTTTTGCTGATTGTGCTGTAACCACTAGTCTGGGCTTCTACATACAGCAATTTTGTACATGGATTTAAATTACAGAGCTAGGTTTTGCTGCTGCTTGTTAAGCACTGATGACAAAGAATAGAAAAATCTGCCTCTTAAGAAGCTGCTGGGCTTTAAAAGAGGGTTCTCTTAGAAACGCTTAATTTGAAGATTGTTTCTAATTATATATTGTTTTCTGAGATTTACTTTCCTGCCCTTACATTTTTACTATTAAGATATTTATATGGATGCCGGATCTTATTTTCTTAAGTGATCATCCACTCTTGATAATTATTCACCTTGCAAAACCATAATCCTCTATATTGTCATAGCACAATAATGTCTGTGGCAACCAGCTGTGATGTCTCATGCAGGTGCTTATGATTTCAAGAGCTTTGCTTTTAAATATAAAGTTCCTGTCTTGTAAGCAAATATCCCTTGTCCACCTAAATGCTGCAATTAATTTGGGACAGAAAAATAGGAACAATACTATATCTAGCCAGAATATATATAGAACAATATATATATATTATAGAACAATACTATATCTACCTGTGGGGTAGAGGCAGCTTTTCAATGCTCTTTTAACATAGTTTGCTGAGGAGCATTTTGGTTCTAATTCTGGGCTGCAAATACCTTCTGTACCAAATACATGAAAAGACATTATTTTAGAAGAAGTTGATTTACAACATGAAAGTTTTGTATTTTCATGAAGTCTCAGGAGAGCCTTGGAGGTATATTTTCTGTCTTCTTGTCTCTTGCTGAGCATGTGGAGTTTTAATGCCCTGGCACTTAGGTCCTCTCTGGAGAAAGAGGTGGGAGAGATGTTCCTTCAGTTGCTTGTCAGACTGTGGCTGCTCTGTGTTAAGCAGTAAGAACAAAACCAGAAATTAAACAAAGCAAACTATAGGCTTTGTGCTTGTGTTTCATTAGTGCTGCTGGCTTCGTGCCCAACCATATCAGAAAAAAAAAAAAGAAAACAAACTACTTTCTTCAGAAATTCAGAGTATTCATTAATGCTGCAGTAGGGACTTCAGATGGAGGAGAAGCGCTCTGCCAAAGACGCCTTCTCAGACAGCAGGTGCTCAGAGGGCCAAGTAAGATTTGACAATGACCTGACCACAGCACAGGACCGCAAGATGAGGCACTCAGATGAGAAAGCATAGGCTTCAGCACAGAGGTCAGCCTATTCATGTGTTTAGAAAGGAGACAGCTTTTAAAATTAAAATAGCAAGGACAGTCATCTAGCAGGCTCAATAAATTTCAACACTGTGCTCTATCCTTCATAGTTACTTAAGCATCCTCCTGAAGCTCAGGCATGTGACACTGACTTAAAAAACATATGACAAAGATAACAGAAGGAAGAGCAGAGAACGAAGCCTTAAACAATGTGGGATGCACCTCTCTGGTATTTGCAGAGATTCTATCTCCTCTCCTCCTTTTAGAGGTTTTTCAATGTGAATGGCTTACCATAGTAAAAATAAGAGAGTATTAGACAAGGAGATATCAGAAAGAGGGAGGCGAGGGATGAGCCATATGTCAGAGGAGCAGAGCTAATAGCTCTGATCTGCTGAAGTTAGTGTGAGTTGCCCAGGGCCAGGATTTCAAACCAATTGCACTTGCCCTCTCCCTTCCCGAACTTTGTAGTCTCCAGCTGTACTGAAAAGTCAAGGCTGCACATGCAAGATGTGGCTGACAGGTACAGTATGTCTCCAAATTTGGGCAACCTGATAAACAAAATCACCTTGCAAAACAAAAACTAACCTCCCAGAGGCATGCCTTTAAATGAAGTAGTTAATGATAAGTTGCTTCCCCCACCTCCCTGCTCCTCCTTTGTCCTTAATTTGTTTAATCACTGTATGCTGTTTATTGCAGGAGTGATTCGAGAGAGTTACCTGAAGGGTCATGATCAGCTGGTGCCAGTCACCCTGTTGGCCATTGCTGTTATTCTTGCTTTTGTCATGGGGGCCGTGTTTTCAGGAATCATAGTGTACTGCATTTGCGACCATCGCCGCAGAGACATGGCTGTTGTGCAGAGGAAGGAAAAGGAGCTGACCCACTCCCGACGTGGCTCCATGAGCAGCGTTACCAAGCTCAGTGGCCTCTTTGGGGATGCTCAGTCCAAGGAGCCAAAGCCTGAAGCTATCCTCACGCCTCTGATGCACAATGGCAAGCTGGCTACCCCAGGCAGCACTGCCAAGATGCTAATCAAAGCTGACCAGCACCATCTGGACTTGGCTGCCCTGCCAACCCCTGAGTCCACCCCAACCCTGCAACAGAAGAGAAAGCCCAGCCGAGGCAGCAGGGAATGGGAGAGAAACCAGAACCTCATCAATGCCTGCACAAAAGATATCCCCCCGATGGCCTCACCAGTGATCCCAACTGACCTGCCGCTCAGAGCTTCTCCCAGCCACATCCCCAGTGTTGTGGTCCTGCCCATAGCCCAGCAAGGCTACCAGCATGAGTACATTGACCAGCCAAAAATGAGCGATGGGGCTCAGATGTCTGCAGAGGACCAGAATGCCACTCTTGAGTACAAAACTATCAAGGACCACCTCAGTAGCAAAAGCCCCAGCCATGGGGTTAACCTGGTGGAAAATCTTGACAGCATGCCACCAAAAGTACCCCAGCGGGAAGCTTCCCTCGGGCCCCCAGGGGCCTCGCTGTCACAGAGTGGCCTGAGCAAGCGGCTGGAGATGCACTCTTCTGCTTACAACGTGGACTACAAGAGAAGCTACCCTACAAACTCACTCACAAGAAGTCACCAGGCATCAACTCTCAAAAGAAACAACACTAACTCCTCCAACTCGTCCCACCTCTCCCGCAATCAGAGCTTCGGCCGGGGTGACAACCCACCACCAGCCCCGCAGCGAGTGGACTCGATACAAGTCCACGCTGCTCAGGCACAGGCTGTGACTGTATCTCGGCAGCCAAGTCTCACCACCTACAACTCACTGACGAGGTCAGGTTTGAAACGCACGCCCTCGCTAAAGCCAGACGTACCTCCCAAACCTTCCTTTGCTCCTCTTTCCACATCCATGAAGCCGAACGATGCATGTACATAATCAGAGTGGGGGGGGAGCGGGGCAAGGACAGCAATTAAGCAGAAGTTGCCCTTGAAAGCCAGTGTTCTGCAACTGTCATCACTCGCTCCTCTGAGAAGATGGTGGTTGCAAGCTAAAAATGTGTTGGATTTCTGCTCTCTGGGAAAAGTGGAATATTTTTTTAAACCCGAGCCATATGACCCATGGTTGAAGGTTTCAATTGCAGGACTCACCCCCACAACCTGCCAGTTCTGTGCTCAAAGACTAATCCTCCATCACAAACACTGAGCCAAAAGCACACAGGTGAAAGATGACTGTGACATTTCACCCCCTAGCCCCAACTGCACAGTGCATTCCTGAACTGGGAAAGAGTGCTCTGAAAAGCAAAACAAATGTAAAAAACAAACAAATGGGGGAAAAAAAAAAAGAAAGAAAAAAAAAAGAAAAAAATCAATTGATAAAGCTAACTCTGACTTAACAATGGCAGAAGTTTACTACTTGCAGGTACTGTGAAATGATGCCCATCAGTGTTAACACCCATTCGGTCACAACAGTTAAATGCCGGGTTGGGCAAACTATGTCATAGATTTCCTCTACTCTTCTCTTTTAATAAATAACACTTGACTGTTAACACAAGTAACTCCTCTTATTTATTGTTCAAATTTTGTTTTTCCTAAAGAACTGACCTGCATATCATCCTGTGAGCAGCTTTTCAGAGAAGTACCTTGAAAATTACACCTATTTAACGTGAATCTCATTAACTGGAGTAATTAGAACTCTTTTATTTTTCCAAGAAATTTACTGAGTTAGATAAGTTGGAGCTGGAATTCTGAACTTTGTGCCTGGACTGCCTGGTTAGCTGAAAAAAAAAGGGGATATCTATTTAAGTCTCTCAGCTAATTAGCTGGCTGGGCCTCTGACCTAAGACAGCAACAAATACTGCAAGTTCATAACTTCTAAAGCAACTGCAAGAGAATCTTAAAAGCTGCACATCTGTGCACCATTGCTATCAACATGGCTTTGTCAGTAGCTAATACTTTCTGTGAAGGCACCAGCTTGTGATGTGCCATCTCATTTCACCTTGCATGTGAGACGGCAAACAAAATCCTCAAACAGTGTGAACTAGCTAATATGCCGGCTGTTACCATGCATAAATTATGGTCTTATCACACGGGTTTTTCGTGGGAATATATCTGTGAATAGCCTGTTTTCTTCCACATGTAAATTTGTGCCTTACACCCTCAGTTGTGTATATTTGTGAGCTGTAGTATGTAAAACCTTTTTCTTTTTCCCCTTTGAGTAATGCAAATATTTATTGATCCTTCCTTCTCCACCAAGCCCCTTCAAAAACTGGAGTAAAGACATTGAAAGAACGTGGTGGTTATTGTCATAACCCCACATCCCTAAAGAAACTAGGCTAGCACCATACCCTCCACTGCAGTTTGACTTTCTAGCTGTGCCAAGTCCTCTCTCAAAACCACCCACAAGTGGTGATGCTCCCAATGCACCATGCTGGGGGTTCTGCCTTGCCCCGCCTCCCGCTCCCCTTTTACAGCATGGAGATCATTCTCACTGGGCAGCAGGGAAATGACTAATGATGTCCACGGAGCTGGTATGTCCCCTGGCCAGGGATGAGCACCGGTGAGAGGGGCCAAGCCCTGCCGAAAGCCCAGCCACACATCCTGCTGCCTGCAGGGCACATGGAGCTAGGACAGGCAGGCAGGCTCCTGCTGTAGCTACCTGCTGCTCCAGAAGGATGCTGCATATACTTCTTTGGGGAAAAACGCGGGGTTTTTTTCCTTTGTTTCTTTTGTGTGACTGTGCACGTAGCTAGTGTGGGAGTGTGTGCGCGCCCAGGTGTGTGCGTGTGTGTGTGTGCGCGCGCGCAGGTGTGTAAGTTCCTTTCCAGTCTTTCAGTTTATGCAAAAACGTAGTTGTGTTTTTAATCTGTTACAATAACTGTGTCAACATACTGTAGAAAAATGATGGGGATCGCTTCTAAGCTTTTTATATATATATATATATATCTCTACTGAACAGTATGTTCGAGTAAGGTGGTTGTTTCTGTTTCAATTTGTTTTTTAAAATTTTATACTTCCATTTGTTTTTCAGGGTTTTGGTTTTGTTTCTGAATGATTGAAAAGATCGATTTTAAGTCCGTTAGTTTATAGATGGTATATATAAAGTCTGGATAGTCTACACCAAAGTGTGTAACAAGGGTGCTTGCATGTTCTTTCAATTCATCATGGCTTCTTTTATGAAACAGTTTTGTTCACCCGTAGTGAACTATGCAGACTGGAGTAGATAGATCTGTATCCAAAGCAATGTTGTTGTTTTAATAAAAACAAACAGAAAACCCTTTGAAAACAGTAGGTAGCAAGGTAATTTTTTTTAAAAGAACCAACTCACAACCTTTTTACCAAGCTCCAAACCCCTGAAGCACCAAACACGCAGGTTCCCTTGATATTATCCCTCAAAGCATTCTCCCAAAACATAGAGATGAATAATCACGGCAACAGCTTGTGCAGAGATCTGCCTTCGCAGTGTACATCACAGTTAATGAGTTGACCTTGAAATGTGCATTTCGTACTCAGTGGGTCTTCTGTGTTCATCCTTTCCCACCCCCAGTTCCCTTCCACCCTCTGTTTTGAGGGGTTCATGAACCTATGTGTGCCTTTGCTTTCCACCCTTGCTATACACTGGTAGATGCAACAAATTCAGACTCTCATTTGTTGTAAAGTTGTAAAGTATTGTGATGTCACCAGTTTCCCTTCATTTCCACTTCCCCCTAACATATGATTCACAACTTAATGTCGGTTGTAAAAAAAAAAGGCAAGAAAGAAAAACAAAAAAGGAGGAGAAATGGGAAATAAAAGCTCTTGATTACATATGGTAATAAAACCAGACTGTTCTACTTTGTTTCTTGTTTCCAGCTTCTGTTGTTTCTACAATGATTTATCCTTTTCCTTTAAAAATACAAACAAATGCAATGCTGATCATTTAGGTTATAGTGAGAAAGAAGTTTGTTACTTTCTGCCTCTTAAAGAAGATGAACTTGAATGTAGTGGTGCTGATAATTAAAAATTGAATCACACATTTGCTCTCCCTCTATTCATATTTTGCATTTTGTTTTTATAAGCTTGTTCATTGTCAAATATTTATGGCAGACTTAATAGTTTGAAAGATCAAGCCTGGGATTTAAGCACAGGTGGTCCACCAAAATAGATCATCATACAGATGTGACTTCATCTCCAGACTTTACATATTAATAACGGAGGAGCCTGTATTTTCTTTTAGCTGCATAAATCTGTTGTGCTTCATAGGGCTGATTTAAAGGATGATACCTGAGACTAATTCTGCAAGAAAATAGTAGAAAACAGATAACAAAAAAAGAGTGTAAAATCACCCTACTCCTGGGAGTCACTAAAACATAGCTGCATTCTCCACATTTATTTTGTGTAAATGGGGATCACTTATGCACAACCATTACCAACAGTACAGAGAAACACTTGGTTATGTTTGTAACTGGACTTAGTGGGTTTGTTTTGTGAGAGGAACAGGCAATGTGAGAGTGTGATCCCTTAGAAACAAGGGATCTAATCCAGTAATCTACCCTTTCTCTGATCATGTTTGGGCTTTTCTGCCCTGCCAGTACACCCTGTTCTGGATCTAGAGCCCTCCTGATATGTGCCGCATATGTGACATGCAAATGCAGAGCATTACTAATACCATTTTTCAGTGCCTTCCCCACATATTCACCTGGTTTTTTCTCAGTTCAGGCTCCCTTCAAGCTGGGCACACTAGCATGCAGATATGTGGTGTGGATGCAGGGAGGATGTCTTCCAGGACCGGGGTGTGCCCCAAGTAATGCTAAAGGACCTGCTGGTCTGGGGACTGAAAGCACTGTACAGTCACACAGTGCTCCATGCTCTGCTGCATTTGACCTGCACACTCCCAGAGCTGCAGTAAATAGGAAAGTGAAAGCTCTCTGGGTGCTTAGGGACCTGTATCATTTTCAGTCCTGCAGCCAATCCTTTGTCTATAAATGTTTGAAATGCTTCATATGAGCAACACCTGCAGAAGCTATTCAAAATTAATATACCTCTATTTTAACATTAATATAAATATTCCTCTATAAACAATTGCAAGCTACTACCTGGGGGACAGGCCCAGGAACGCCTCTAGTAGTGGTGCTGGATGACTCCTTTTGCATAGCTCCTCCGTGTCTTGCCTGGAAAAGGAAGGTCCATTTAAAGCATGGGCATGGGTCCATTTAAAGGAGAGAGGGCAAGAAGGTGCCCTGATGCACAAGCCATTTGGGATAACTGCTCTGCTTATGTGTCCAAAACCTGCTGCCAAAGGGAAAGTGTGAACCTAGCCCCTTAAAGAATTATTCCTTCACAACACCTCCCCAAAGGTACACTTCTGAGATGGCATGAACAACAGTCTCTGACAGAGACTTGTCTTACCTTCTGCTGTGCAGGAATGACCGGGAGAGGAACTGAAGGAACCACTGCCCCGGTGGGGTCTTGGCAGCAAAGCAGAGTGCAGGCACCCACAGCAGCACCCTGCTAAGGAATAGTTCTTCAACTGAGCACCCACAGCTCCCCACCCCAAAAGAGGCAGTGCCTTCAGCCTGCAGTATGCTGGCTTTTGACAGGGGAGGAGACCACTGAGCTACATGCTGTCTATTTGAATCATGAGATCTGTCCCCTACAGGGACTGCTAGTGCCACACTGAAGAAGCTCCCTGAGGCTGAACAGGGCAAACAAGAAACCCAAGAGAAAGCAAGGATGCTTTGAGCACTTCTGTCAAGTTAGTGTCATCTTATTTATCGCATTAATGGTACTCATGTTGACCTTATTTAGCATGTCATCAATGATGCATGGAAGTTCCTTTCCAATCAGCATTAATTTGCATACATGTTTTTACACAAAATGGAACGCAGCTGAATGACTCAAAACAATAGGCCTCTGTAAATATATCCTGGTCCACCGCCCTGTTCCTCCCCTCTCCCTCCAACAGATATATATTTTCAAACTACCCAAGAGTATAATTTCAAAGATAACTGGAACTCGTGCCCCACTGTAGCTTCTACAGCAGGGAATATTTTGCACCTGAAAGCTCCTCATGTGAAAAACAATTAGGCAATCAGGAAAAGCATGCACAGTTCAGTGCATTTTACTGCCAGCAGGATGGCAGTACACAGGGCTGGTTTTGCATGAAAGGGGGTACCAGAATGAAGTGCCGTAAGAGTAATGCATTGACACTAAGAGCAACACAGTGATGGCCAGAGCAATTTCTGGGATGCAATTTCATATCATTCTTCTGCCATGGAATTTGTAGGATTACTCTATGTTCTCTCCCAGGGCTGGGCATGGATTCTTGCTCCCTGATGTTTGCTGATAAAGCTTGTTTAAAGCAACATCAAGGACCTCAAGTGGTAGTCTTATCCACCCCACTGCACTGAGGAAGGATCAAGCAAACCTAATCCATTCGTGATGGCTGATTGTCTAACCTCTCCTTCTAAACATAATTTACCCCAAGAAGAAGTGAAAGTCACCCAAGGGATTAACATCAGGCATTTCAGAGAGTAAAGAAAATAATAAGCTAAGAAAGTGGGCTGGACTGGCTTAGTTAAAGCCAGTTTTTAATTTATCCAATTAAAGTTAATTTCCCAGAAGTATGGCACCTGCTCCAATGAACAAGTGTTAGAGAGACACACTGTGTGTGTAATATTCATATGCTTCCTGCTGATGCATGTGTCTGCTAATGAGTCTCTAAGTAGTCTTTTTATTACTTTTTTTCCTTTCTTTTGAATAGTGGAGATACTTTTCAGAATGAGTACCAAGCCCATCTTCACATGCCTTGTTCAGGAGAACAATGATGTGTTAGACTTCTTTGTATGAATAGAAATAGGTAAATAGTCATCTACCCCCTGACTGTAATTTAAACAGTGTAAGTCAGTAGGGAAAGGCTATAATTGGAGTCAGAGTAAGTGAGGTGAAAATTGCTAGGTGGCAGTACCATCTGCATCTTGGTTTAATTAGCCAAGTTTATTGTCAGAATATAAAACTTTCTGCTATTCAAGTCCATGGTTTATTTCAGCCATCAGTTCTAAGTGATTGCCACATGTCTAGGTAAGCACAATTACTGATCAGCAAAGGAGAATTATCCTTTCCACTGATCTGGCTAACAGTTACCATGTCTAGGAGTAGGGACAAAGATATGACTAACCAAGATCTTTGTCACATCTGCTTAGTGTTCCATGACAAACTCTATTAAGGCTAACAGAACCACTGTTAATTCAATTAGATCAGTGTTTTCCTTTGCTGGCCATGATGCATTTGGAAGACCAGCAACCGTATGCAGTCCGTGGCTGGCAGTCCACTGAAAGGAATAATAGCATCATAAATAATATATTAAGACAAAGACAAATCTACCATGCTGCAGTCAGAGCACATCAGCCTTATAGATGAATCTTGTAATATCACAAGGAGGTGGGGGAGGAAAAAAGTAGCTATGACAGGAAATTATAGCAAATGTAAATGACAGGGACTACAGGAGGGAACAAAACTCATTAGGTCAGCTCTTTACACAAAGTGCAGGGGAAGCACAGGACAGCCTGTTGGCAGCGGTGGAGGCCCTGTGAGCCCTCACATTCATTCTCCTTAAAACGAAATAGCAGACATCGAGTGCTGCATTTAAAGGAAGATGATAAATAACGGAAAAGAGCTCAGTGGAAAGCCTTATCTTTCGCTGGCCTGCAAGCCCTGCCCTAGTATTCAGGACTTCCACGCCTGTCTGCAGAGCAGGACTGAGGTGGTTGCACCCTCCAGAGCAATCAGGCTGCACAGAAAGATCCCCTACAAGCATCAGCTAGGAAAATGCCCTGTTTTGGGGAAGCACTTTGCACAGCCAAGGGACCCAGCCTGCAGGAGTGAAAGCCACAGATAGTTCAGCACAGATGAGTCCTTTGTTCCAGCCTTCTGGATTTGGGCAGGTCACACCCACAAGCACATGGGCACCGCAACGCAAGGGAGTTGGAGCAATGATTGTGGAAATCCTGTTCCACCTCTTCTGTGTTTAAAGGGAAACAAAGCAAAATGTACTTTTGCTTCAGCCAACATACTCGTAAAACGGTGCTAAGAACTTCCCAAAGCACTTTCCAAGAGCTTCACAAAGCAAAAAAAGCCCTTTGGGGTTTTTTTTGGTGCTGTGTTGTTTTTTTTTTTTCTTTTTCTATACTGCCTTGCTAGTAGAGAAAGAGATTCCATGTCAGAAAAAAAAAGAAAACTAGAATATTCTCTGATTTTTGGAAATTATGACATAAACTTATCAGTTCTCAACAAATACAGTCTAAAGTATTCAGACTGCTGATAAAGATATTGCTTCTGATAGTGCAGCAAACTACAGATTGAGCTTTTATTAAATGCATAATTGTCTGTGAAACAACCTCCTTATGAGATATGGTGGTTCAAACAATTTTACAAAGAGCAGGAGACAAAGAGTTCCTTTTACACTAAACTGGTTTCCTAGGAAACACTGCAAAGTGTAACATGATATCTCTTCGTGCAAGTTCAAGGACTTGTGTGTGCGAGTGTGTGTTTCTCCTGACCCTCTTTTTTTTTTTCATGGTGTGGTGTATGGTATCACTGCCCAATTTTACCTTTTGATGGTATCACAAGAACAGAATAAGCCTGTACCACAGCAACCCACAATCTGAGGGACATTTTCCTCTTTGATAATCAAATCTCTAAACAGAAAAGAAAAATGTTGATAGAAACCAAGTCTTTTCATCTGTAGCACTGTGGTTTCAGAGTAAGGAAAAAACAATGACTGAAAATACTCAGAGACAAATTTCAGGTTTCAGACAGTCCTGACCCAGTGTATTTTGTCATATGTGTGTAGCCTATATTAGACAACATAAATCAGTACTATTAAAGCAGAAATTAACAGCCTGCAGTGCTAATCAGAGATCTAGACATGTGTGGTACAGGAAGATCAGACACATGTCCAGATCCTCCTCTTAATTAAAGGCTAATAATCTGCCCATTTGAGACAAGCACTTTGCCCTTCCCTATGTGCAAGCAGTGTGTCCCCAAAAATGCAAAATTCCTAACTGGGATGATTCAACTGTTTATCCTAACAAGAGGTAACTGTGTCTGAATTTACCCGACTGCATGCCCTTTCATTAGTCATACTACTCTCATAGATGCTAATAGTGACATAGCATTAGGTGCACTTACTACACATGTTAAAGACTGCAGAAATATGGATATATAAAACCCTTTTCCCCAGACGTGACTATTCTCAAGACCTCAATATGCTGAAGTCCCTAGCTAGACAATACATGACCTCATGCAGTGCTGCAAGGTGTCCGTTATCCTCCCAGCTGCATCCTGGGCACTCAGATCCATGCAATTCTGCCCAGCACTATGTCCAATTACAAAAGCATGCTGGCCCAAGTGCAGAAGTGCTAGGACAGTGCATACAAGCCAGCAGAGCCAGACTGACAGGGCCCAAGCCCTTTGCCTGCCCAAGCATGGCAAGTGGCAAAGACACGCCTCATTTTGTGCAGGGTATTTTACAAGAAATTACTTTGCAAGGGACCATCACTGGATAAAAGCTTTGAACAGGGCTGGGAGTATGAATTAGGTCCTAGGACTCCCTTTGCCTGGTTTGGAGAAAGGGCAAGCAGGTATTTCAGAAGTAGTTGCACTCAGTTTAAGCAAAATGTCATTCATAGATGACAGAGGCAGCACTGGCTGTCTCCGGCTACCTCAGCCGGCAAACCTCCCCGAGTTAACCAGACTGTCTCTTTGAGAAGCACACACCTGATGCACTGATCCCTAGTGCTGCCTCCCCATCCCAGTCACTAAATTTTACAGCCTTGTTGCAGCAGATGGTCCTTTGTGCCTCGAGCAGACTCTGGGACAGTGGCAAGCTGAAATGTGTACGGTGATGTGTCTGGATCTGGTGCTGGGAAAGGTCCCTGGAGCATTTCTGTGCTGCAGGTAACTGACAAATGAGGAAAAACTCACAGAACAAAGTCCTGAGAGGTTAGCTCGTCTTTATAAGCACAGCATAGACCAAGCAACAGGCAAGATAAGGGCTGACATTTACTGTCAGTGCAGAATGTGAGTTTTGGGGAACTACTGAATTTGTCAGGTAATGAAGAAAGTGGCATTTGGATGCAGATGTGCACTCTGAAAGACCTGGAGTGCATTCCTGCTGGCAACAAAGATGCTGACCTAGGGAAACCATTAACTTAAAGCACAATTTCATCCACTGAGCTTCCTGTTTTAAAACCAGGGCAGAACAACCGCTTTTCTGGGCAGGGCCACAGGGTGCCTCCTGAAGAAAATATGCCAACCACATTAAGAATGGTGCTGAGCTTCTTCCAAACTAACCTAGGGCAGACAGCCATTCATCCTCCATCAAAACAACTGCCTTCCAAGCCTGTAAACCTAAAGGAGTTACCTGACAAAGCTGAACAGGCATAAGGCAGTTCCATGCCAATGAAGGTAAATTACAGACTCGGGACTTGCTTCCACTCTTCTGGTCCCACTGACTCTGTGAACATATTGGTTAGTCTGTGTGGCACCCAGGAGCTGTCCTTATGTGCACGGGTGAAGCACCAAGGATAAAGGAATAGGGCTTGGCTGTTGCAGCCTGTAACACTGTTTTGTTCATCCTCTGCTGTACTAAGAGGATTAAAATGCATTTAACTGAAATTTCATCTTTAAAATTAGCAAGTAATTAAGCCCATGTCGATGCATTACATTTATATAAACACTTTCTGAGTAGAAATGCATCCTACTTCCTCACTGTCCAAAACACTTTATTCAGAGTGCCCAGTTACTGAAGATTTAAATAATTCACACCTACATTCAATAGCTTTCCTTTAGTGTAATTTGTATGTTTAAATATCTCCTAACTGTAGTACATCTGCATTTAGAGTTTAAAACCCCTGTACAGACAAACACATTTACCAGTACGAGTTATACCAAATACTAGTCAATGCAGGGAAACCTGACTTTCAGACAGGGGCTTTCTGAAATGGAAGAGTCATGAGTTGGACAGCTTGCAATGCCAGGGTTTTACATCTGTCTCCCAGCATAACCAGCTCAACACATAGGTGATTTAGACTGTCCAGTCTCACCCGTAATCACAGATAATATAAGATCTTATCTGATACACAAATACAAACTCCATTAGTCTGACAGACAGAAAACTAAATAGTCTCCAGAGTATATGCTTTTAGATGAACATGCCATTTGTATAACAAATGCAACTCAGTAGGGGTTTTTGTTCACCAAAATTTTTTAATGCAAGTAGGAAAAGCAAGTCTACCTGAAGATTGAACTATTAGCTGTTATAAATGCTGGGAAGGACTTTACTCAGAGTTGGTCTAAAAGCAATAAAAAACAATTTGCCATCTTTTGATTCTGTGACTGCCTCATATAAGAGAAAGGACAAACTCTCCCCTGACCTAGATAAATATGTATGTGGCCTTTCCCTATTGCTTTGAAAATTGAAATTAAAAACTGTCCCATTAGCACTGATCATCCAGGCAGCGCTTTAGATGGACTTGGCATGTCTGTGGGATGGGGAATGCCTGAGAGTCACTGCTGTTCCTGTGGCTGGCACTGCAAAACACAGGTGCAGTGAGTGCTGCAGGAAGGGGTATAGACTGCAAGGATAAGGCAGTGGCAAGGATGCTCCCAGTCCTCTGTGGTGACTGCACAAAAGTAGCCCTTGCTCCCTTCCAGCCCAGAAGTCTGTGTGCATCCACGGGTAATTCAATCTGATTTGGAGAATGCAGGGAACCTCCATGTATTTAAAAATGGGTTTGTGTTCCTTTTTAAATCTTTCTTTTCTCTCTCTTTTCCCTCTTATCTTGCTACCTGCCCGACTGGGACCACTTAGATGCAGGAGAAAAGGCTGGATGACCCATTTTAAGAGCAAGGAAAGTGAGGACTGAAGCCATTTTGTACCAGGCTACCTTCAAACCTGCAGTAAGGACAAGGGCAGTCACAGGTTCCCAGGTCACTGTCATACACATTCTCCTCTGAATTGCACAGTTTAACTGGCAGGTTTGAGGAAAAGCACAACCCAGAAGCCCACAGAGTTTAGTGGCAGAAACAGACAAAAAAAGGAAAAGGGTTTGAATAGAAAAGAATTCTCTTTTATCAAGAAATTCTAAATAGGGCAGGCACACAGGTATTCCTGTTTCAAGCAAAAAGAACCAGGAATAAAACTGAACCTTCCCATAGGGTGGAAGAAGAACAAAAGAGAAGCTGCTGGTGCAAGAGAAGGAAGAAAAGCAAAGTGCTGCCCCAGGGGGCAAGGGCCATGGGTTGGTCCAGCGGGATGTCTGCAGAGCACCTCACTGCCTTCTCTGGCGAGGTGTGTTCCACCTGCAGGTGATGGACTGTGCCCCAGCTGAACCAGCAGTTCACACCAGCCCCATGTGCCACACAGCTCCCACCCTGCCCTTGACACTGCCCGGATGCTCACAGCACAGCCAGCTGCCAGAGGACAGACAGGCAAGTGGGATGCCTCCAGCATCATGGGATTTCTGCTTTCAGAAACCCTCCTGCAGCAAACTGATCATAAAACTTCAGCTTTACTGAGGGAGGGGGGGTTGGTGTATATATGTATATATACACATACACACACATAAACACACACATATATAATATACAATTATATAGATATAAATATATATCTATAAATTATAGAGATATAAATATCTCTAAGATATAGTGCAATATATTATACTTATATTAAATATAGTTTATACCTATTAAAAAGGAATACTCCTCCTGATATTATATGACAAAATAACTACTAGTATTCGGGTCTTGGTACAGTAACTTGCAACTTGTTCACAGCAGTGGGGATTTGTGAAGCTTCCACAGTGCTGCAGCCTGGGGGAGGTGGATGCAAGGAGGGGGCTCTCTCCCCAAGGAGCAGGTCTGCCCCCGGGGGGAGGCACAGCAAAGTGCCCAGGAGTCTCAGAGATCTCACCTCCCCTTCAGTAATGAAGTGTGACGTCACGGTCACAGGAGGAAGCAATGTCAGGGGTTGGGGGAGTTGCAGCAGCAGGCTTTTCCATCAGTAGGGTAGGAGTAGACGGTCTTAGAAAACCAGCCACCTTCCCACGTAAGAAATAACCTTATGAGACAAGAATTTAAGTAATCTAAGAGACATGCAACTAATTAAACGTTACCTCACGTAAAGGAAAAAAGAAAGTGTAACGTTCCTAGCAATAAAAATGATGAGTGATTTGTTTCCAAATTGTGCCAAAGACAAACAACCCACAGAGCCAGAAAAGTTTTTTCCCCTACTCCTCCAGGGAATGAGGACTGCAGGCAGCCAGCTGCCTCCTGCCCAAGGGGCTGATGCCAGCCAGAGCAATTAAAAACTAGATTGCAATTAGGCTTCGGTGAGACACCTCTCTAATCAGTCATCAGCTGTACTGCTGCTGTGGAAGTAGCTTGATGTTCTTCACTTGGTCTTTCTGTTTATTTATGAAGAGTTTGTATGTGTTTATTTTTATTTTGACTGGAAGCTATTGCCAGCAACATACAGCTATTTCGGCTGCTGTCCCTTTCCCAGAGCTGTTCTGTACTCCTGGTGAGACAGCGGCAGGAAGGCTCAGCAGATGAAGCAGCTCTCTGAAGTGGTCAGCAGGACCAGGAGGATGCACATGGCAGTGCCTTTCTTTTCCTGCTTTCTTTTCGTGTCGTGTGTGCCCATCTGCACTGGGGCAGGGGAGGACCAGCAGTTCTGCCAAGGAAGCCTGGAAGGTCTTCAATCCCAGCAACTTGGAGCTGGACCACATCCTTTTCCTCCTTCCTCTTGTCTCAGGATGTTTTTGCTCCCTGCTGTGACCGTGACTGTGCCAGAGAGGAAGTGCTGGAGATCTGTAACACCCCCAACACAGGTTAGCCAAGCTTTTCTGGGCAGCAGTGTGGACTGGCAGAGATAAACGCAGGTCCCCAGACTACATAATGAAGTCATAATTTTTTAACGTATATCTCTGTATGTTACAGAATCCAGATGTATTCACAGGCCACAGGACAGCTAAGGCTGGAAGGTACCTGCAGATGCCAATCCCATCCAACCCCCTTGCTCAAGCAGTGTCAGCTAGAGCAGGCTGCTCAGGACTATGTCCACTTGGGTTTCAAGTATCTCCATAGATGGAGGCAGCACAGCCTCTCTTGGCAACCTGTTCCAGCATTAGATCACCTCCACAGTAAAAAATTATTTTTCTTATGTTTGAACAGAATTTCCTGTACTTCAGTGTGTGCCTATTGATGCTTGTCTTGTGATTGCATAACATTGAGAAGAGCCTGGCTCCTTGCCATCAGGTATTTGTATATTTTTATGTGTTTTTTTAAAGCCCTATGGGCTTAAAAGAAAAATAAAAGCGAGCTTCAGTAACCAAAAAAAGAATTGAGCCAAATAACACATAAAGAAAGAGAGGCAAACTTCCAGGAAAGCAAAAGTGGAATGCAAAGGTGCATGGTAAAATACATAGTAAGCTTGCCTGTCTATATATAAGAGCATCAAGAAGATTTGTTGTTAGAGCTAAAAATCTTACTCAGATCATATATTTACATGTCGCCCAAAGTGAATGTTTCAGTCAGTGTGAAAACGATTTTCACTGGGCTAACACCACTCTAATCCCCCACTGCATTCCAAAAGCTTTCACTGTTGCAAAGCACATCTGAAACCTCAAAATGAGAAGGTGTTAGAGGCCTTCACATGTGGCAGGGACAAGCTGCCTCATGGTGGCTGCACAGACCACTGTTCTTGGCACTTCCAAAGCACCATCAGTTCCAAACACCCACGTGGCTGAGGTCACTGAATTCCTGCTGGACAAAGCCTGATGATACTAAACAGCAGCAAACAACTTCTTGCAGTGGAAAATATTGGACAGCCTTAAGTGCAAGTACACATTACCCACATCCTATCATGTCCATTAATACAGGTAATGTTACTGCAATTAAAAACCATGCATTTCCCAAGAAACCACAGTTAACTCAACTGTTCAGAATAGCTTATCAGAATAATATCTCGGATGCCACTCTGTGGTAAGTGCTGGTGAATAACAATGTTTTTAATGGTAAGTACTTTGTGAAACATTCTAATTTGAAGACCTTTGTGCATTAAGGAATTTTCCTTCTGAACAGTTCAATTTAATTTCTTAGTTTTCATTTAATTTGATATGCAGTAGTAGTAAGCACAAGTCAGGTAGTTTTATTATCCTCTACTTAGGGTAAAGGATTACCATAAAATATTCACAAAATCTCAGTGAAGGCCATTTGGAATTTTTTTGAGCTTTTTTGAACCCACCTTCATAGTTATATCCACCACATCGCCACTTGAATTTCTGGGGCACTTACCATCAGTTAAAGGACATCTCTATAGGATACAGCAGCATCAAATGAGACCAATCTTTCTGGGCAGTGCACACTGCTGGACAGTACCATGCTCAGAGCCTCAGACTTCTTCTCTCTGTGCTGCTTTATGCCTTATTAAAGCCTAAACTATCTGTAAGTTCAAAAACCTATTTGAAATTTTGGCTGCAAAGCCTCATACACTTGCCCATATATACTTCAGATGATGGAGAGAAATAATATAATCTATA
The DNA here is from genome assembly GCF_003945595.2 of Pipra filicauda. Lineage (NCBI taxonomy): Eukaryota > Metazoa > Chordata > Aves > Passeriformes > Pipridae > Pipra > Pipra filicauda. The sequence continues at coordinate 3,484,746 of NW_024104509.1, read as the reverse complement.
AAACAAAACAAAATTCCAGGGGAGACTGAGGTTATGGTGGCTCTGATTTTCATGGTCATCCATTACTTGGTTTGCATTTAGGAGAAAAAGACTTTACAGACAATTTCTTATTTACTGGGCACACGAAAAAAGAAAAACATTTGCAGATGAGGCTAATCACAGAGGCTTCAGGTTGCTGTTTTATACAGAGATAAAACCCCTTCAGCTGGCAGGCTATTGGGCAGGATGGCAAATATCCATCAAGTGCAGGAGGCCTTACAAGAACCATAGATAATAAATGCCAGTCAAGCAGGTATTTTTGGTAAAGTATAAAATAATTCTTCTGCCTAAAGCTATGTATTTCCTCAAAAAGTTTACAAGGAAGAGATGGAAACAAAGATTTCTGCTTTTATGTCCCACTTTCTTATAGGCTTTCATTTTTGGTTATAGATAAAACAATTCGTCTTTCTAGGAAAGCAATTTCTTCCCCTGTATGGACATGCAAAATCACTTTATTATAATAAGACATTATTCTGTTTGTACCATTTATTCACATCTCTGAAGTCTTTTAAGAACCATGGATGAAAGGTGCTATACAAGTGCCAAGTACATCATAAATTATTAAATGTTTCTTCAAAATCTGCTTGCTCAGTCTTTGTTTCATCTGCTGATGCTGGATTTCAGAATGAGTTACAAAAGGCCTTTATGAAACTTTCCCATTCTCAACATCCTGCCTGCACTGTGCAAGATGAGGCAGAATCAGAATGAATCAGAATATATGCTGCTTTCTGTAAGGAATAGCACGCTTCCTGGGTGACCTAACACTGCTCTGTACTTGAGAAACTTTGCAGGCCACTTGAGTTTCTCAAATTAAAAAAAAAAAAAAAAAAAAAAAAAAAAAAAAAAAACACACACACACAAAAAAAAGATGAAAAAGAGCAAGGAAAGACAGAATGACAGAGAGAGGAAGGAAGGAAGGAAGGAAGGAAGGAAGGAAAGCAGGCAGGAAGGAAGGGAGGAAGGCTGATTATTTGCAATTACACGATTTGAGACTGTGTCTCTGCAAGTGCCCCTGCAAGGCAGGGTTCCTAAGGGCAGCAAGGTTAAAAGCAAGTAGCAGCCATGTACAGCCCTGCCGTGCTGCTGTGAACAGCCATGCCTGGGTAAGGCAAATTATGCTGCTGCTGGGCATTTAAGATGTATATGAACAAGCTGTCAGTCCAAGATCTAAAACTTATTCAGTTATTCAAACTAATTCAATTTCATCACCAAGCTCTGACACACCTAGCACTTGCTGCAGACCATTTTAATGGGAAGTGATATGTAAGTGCAAACACCTGGGAGGCAGGCAGCAGGAGATTTTTCTGATACAACAGTCATCACCATGGTTGTTAACAGCAGTGGCATTTATGTGATCCTAATTACTCTGTAAGCGTAAGACAGGAAGACAGGCAAGGAAAGTTCACACTCCTCTTCCTACACTGCTCTCTCACCATCTGCAGGCTCCCACTGCCCCTGAGAATGTCCCCAGACCTTGCACATCCCCCCACTGACCTGTGTGTCCCACACAGCCTCCACTGACAATCACAGTCAGCTGTGCTGCCTCACTCACCCTGTCCACAGACACAGGCAATAACATTTCATGTCTTGAATGTCCCTGGTAGGGCTGACATCAGTATTTTTCAAGCCTTCAGCATCTCTTAGGTCAGATCAAGATACCAAGGAGTAGCTGGAAAGAAAACAAGAACAAGAAACAAGACAATGGTAGAACTTTCGCCTGCTAGTTGGCCTTCAAACACTGTGCAGACTATTGCGACTGTTGCAGACCTGATATGACCACTCACTGTATTTATATTCGCATATCTTTCTGAGAATGATAAGAGTATGGAAGGAGGTCTTACCTTGAGATCGAGTTCTGATTCCATCTGCAGATCTTGTCCTCCAGAATGGCAGGAGTTTGGAACAAGATAACCTTTAAGGTCCTTCCAACCCAAACCATTCTATGATTTTCAAACACCAGTAAATTCTAAACATGGATGTTTTGGTTCCAAAACAATATTTTAATAATTGTCCCTGAAGATAAATTACAAACTAGCTCTCTGGTAGATCCTAAAGCATGCTTAATAATGGGGCTAGATCCAGCAGGGTTCTCACAGGACTGAGTCTTGGGACAAAATTATTTAATTTGGTTTTAATTAGTGTTTCAAAAGATGATAAAAATCTTCAGTGTCGGAATCTGCAGGTGCTATACTGGTCACCCAGCATGGAACAGCAAGCAGGACAAGTTGTGTCTGCTGAAAGAGTTGAGCTGAATGCCACATCTCAATAATTTTTGGGGTATGCAGGAACCCACCACCACAGTTGGGTAATCCAGGTGGCATGCAGGGAAAGGTTGGCTCCCACATGCCATATGGGCTCAGTGTGCACCCCACCTTGAGGTAGTAAGAACCATGTCTCTGTAGGAAAACACAGTAATAGTCATGGTCAGTGAATGCAGGAGAGGGAGTGGAGTGGTTTTTGACCTTGTTGAAGGACACAGTCCAGCTGCCAGGGATGTGACAGCAGTGTCCCAACACCTCTGTGTCATGTAAAGCCAGGGCTGCATGCTGTGTGGCTGCTGGGATGTGGCCTTTGCAGTGTGAGATGGCTCAGTCCCGCTAACACCCTCCTTCACCTGCAGGATGCACAGTGAGGCCACCAGGCAACCTAATAGTCTGTGATTTACCAGGGGCCGGGCTGAGATCACTTAGTGATCAATACTCAAAATGTGCAGAGCTCTGCTGAGATGCTGTAGTTTATATAAAAGCTGCAATCACCAAGGTCAAAAATCCAAGGAGGTGGAAGGCAAAACAGAGCTGAAGTGACTTAGTTCAGGTTTTATATCCCATTAATAGCAAAGTCAAGAGCAGAATCTGCTTTCCCTGCCCCCAACCTTGCCCCAGGCTGAGCCTTTTCAACAGTGGCACTGAACAGAAAACCAGCTTTTGATGAAGTTTATCAAGTTGTTTTTTTTAAAGTACAATGGTAGTTTTCATGAACTTGTAAAGTAATTCTTTATTTGCAAGTAGCAGCTATCTTTGCCATTAAGAGGGTTGTTGGTGATATTTTCTTTTTTTATTATTTATTTATAGAAACCTTTACATTTGAAGCTTCTTCAACCACACAGGCCTATTGTGTCAGATCATTTCATATAAGGCAGAAACTCAGCCTTCTGCCTTGGACAGGATGGCTCCTCAAAAAACAGAAAGCTGCAGGTCCAGTCCCAAGCAGTGCCTGCCAAAGGGACTGGGAGTGCATCAGGTCATTTCAGACCCACAGGAGCCACGTTATTCATATTCCCCCTTCCCAAAACCTGCAGCTGGAAAAAAAAAAAAAAAAGCACCCCTTAGAAGGCATTTTTGAAATCACTGATATACAGGTTAACCATAGACTTGTTTCATCACAAGAACACAAGGCAATAAATGGCACAGTGATGCAAGCACCAGTTTCCTTGGCTTCTACCACACAGAAACTTTGTGTCCTCCACAGAAAACAGTGCAGAGAGGATCCCAGAGTGGGACAGCTGCGTCCTTCTGACACACCAAACATTTTGTGGGGTGGACAAGCAATGACACATGTCAAAGCAGTAGGCAAAAGTGCTCTTGACTTTGTTTTGTAAAGTGCATGAGTACAGAGTGATCGTAGTCAAAAGAATAAATACTGCAGATCCCTCAACAGAATTTTCCTGATGAAAAATTGCTTTCTTTTGGCATTTGTTGTGCATCTTGAATGAATCAGTTATCAGAGCAGCAAAATTTGCTAGTTCTCAAATCAACAGTATTTTCACTTACCATTATCATCTTGTAGCTGTGCAAAAAGAAAAAAACAAAACCCAATAAACATGACTGCAGGTCTTGTTCATTTTACCGTTCAGAAGTAAAACCTATACACATCTAAAATATTCTCTGGTTTCTTTTCCAGACTCACTGAAAGCAGCACAATTCAAGCTGAATTTCTAAATACTTATAATTTTCTCACACTAAGGACTTTGTTTGCTTAGGTCTTTTTAAATGATTGTGTCGCATTGTCCTGGATTACACAAAAATTCTGGTACCCACCTGTTCTTTTCTCTTTTCTCCAAATATCCCTTTTTTTTGCTTTTTGGTGTTTTGCTTTCTTTAAAGGGACTGAACTGCTCAAACTTGCGACCACCCGCAATGACCGCCCAGGTGCTGGGAGAGACTGGACTGTTGGTGCTCATGGCTGAGCCAGCACTGTGCTTGGCTAACAATGTGCAGAGTGGCCACCTAGGCCAGGGGCTGAAGGCACATCTGACACCTCAGGCTACAAGGTGAGTGTTAAACAAGATAAGGAAAGAGACAAACCCTATGAGGTGGGGTAGTGTTTCTCTTTCCTGACACAGATGACTCAGTTGTGATAACTCCCTGGGACATTCATACCCAGCCTGAAGGTTTTCATCTCTTGTTGATGATCCATAATGGGCCATAGTGGACTCAGCTGCACTGATGTAAGAGACAGGAACATCTTAGAAGGTGTCAAAGACTCCCGAAGTGTCCCATGACTCACAGTGTTACATCATCCGGTGTAAAACTCTCCACCCCAGGGGAGGTACTGGATGTTCCCACCTGAACCTGACCCTGCATAACTTCAGGGCTTCCCTCACCACCGGGGCTTCCACTAACACCTCAACTGATCCGGACTTTGACACTTTGACAGCACTAAAACCACCACTTTGACCAATGAACATCGAAACTGTAACAACCAAGTCTCATCACTGGTCCAACCGGGGTCTTGCGGGTCATTCCAGTCTCCTGGGGGGTCCACAGCTCTGCTCCGACTGTCTGCACCAGTCCTGCAGCCTCACTCCAGTGCCATGCAAGCATCTGCCAGTATTGAATCCCAGCTATCTGCCATTTCCTGCCAGTACTGGCTCTCCAACCATTCCTGCCAGGTTTTCCAGGCATGGGGGAGGTCAACCACATGGAAGGGTGGCCATCTTGTCTCTGTCCTGTGGCCACGTGTGTTTTTCCAAGAGGGGGAGGCCATCTGCCATCTTGATTTGGTCTGGTGGACAGGGCTCAGGAAGATTCTCCTCATCAGTTTAACCCAGTTTTATCAATATTGTTATTAGTGTTGGTAAATTCTTGGTAAAGAGTTATTTTTCCACTTGCATCCTGGTATATTTGGTCTCTCTCTCTGTACTGGAGAAACCAGGACTATTGAATCCAAGGGATAAGACTTCAGTCCAAGGTCTCTGGCCCTCCAAATTTTCTCAAACTAAGACACGCACATAATAGGAAGAATAAACACCATCAATTCTATTTAACATGTAAATTGCAGTAGGGCATGACAGACCTTATAATGCAAACCTCAGCCCTTCAGAAATGCAAGGCATACAATCCATGGATGATTCCTGGCACAGGGACAGTGGGGAATGCCGGAATGAAGGGGGGACTAGCCAGGGGGAGGAGGATGGGGCCCCAGCAGTCTCCTAGCTGGTTCCTTTTTTCTTTCCATGCCTTTGCACATTGGGAGCAAACACCTATGACCTGATTATCCCAGGGACAGCTATGAGGGAGAAGTGGCACTATGGCTTTTTGCCCCCAGCCAGCCTGCACAGACAGCCTTGAATTTAGACAGAGTGCTACACACTGGTCCAAGGCAAATCAAACAGGATTAGGACCAATTTGCAAACAATAATATCTCTCTCAGGATGTCTATAGGTGAGGAGATAACTCCAAGGTTTTGGTTTCAAGCTACTTTGGGGAAGGGAGGGAAAATGCAGGTTATGAACATATCTGGATTTGTCTGCTTTCTCAGTAAAAGAGGGATATGGATAGGAATAGCTGGTAGCAGTCAAGTTTCACTTAAAAAGGCAGTAAGTCACGCTCACATGGTAGTTTTCAAAGAGAGCAAGGTCTGTTGTTAGCTGTAAATGGGGAGAGCAGCATGTGGGAAGCAACTCAATTGACAGGCATGTACCCGAAAGGTCACGTAATAGGGTTCAAAGTCTGTTTAACCATGCACAGCCAAGCTGGGAAAGTGTTGTCTAACAAAGCATGAGGTAGGTGAGGCACAGCTTACTGCATTAAATCACACTCTCTGGGCTAAATCACCAGAAAAGCAAAGCCCTCTGCACAGCAGCCATGTTGTTAATGGGTGCATCCCTGTGCTGTCCCGCACCACCACTTGCATGGGCAGGCACACTTGGGTTTGCAGTCCCTCACCCCTCCGCTTCACATCTCCCCCTTCTCCACATCCCATGAGGCGCAGGGTGGGGGCTGGGGGAAGTGCTGAGAGCAGGCACAGGCAGCTGCAGCCAGACTGATAAGAAAACCTGGAGATTTATATGGTCCTTGTAACCAGATCTCTGGTCCCCAGAGGGGTTGAATGCATATTGCTGTGTGTGTTTGTACGGCTGCTCACTGAGAGCACTGAAGGGATGGCACAAGTCAGGGGCTTGTCAGGGGCGAAGTCCACAGCTCAACTCATGAGAATGCTTATCATCTGTCTTTTAGGGTGTCCTAGTGTAAAAAGAAAAAACAAAGTGGAAGATGGATGTCTAAACACATATGGTGGCAGTTGTCAAAGCCCCAGGGCATCAGTAGTGGCTTCTACAAATGCCAGGACACCATCCTCTCCTGTCCTTGGGGACCCAAGGGTGGTGAGGACAGGGCACAGGTTAAGGGGAAACTACTATGCCTAAATCCCACCAGCCTACCTCACCAGCCCTGCTGGCTGGGAAGCTACAAAGCCTTTTTCATCCATTGGGAGGAATTATTTAAAGGATAAAATACCTGAGGGACTTCAGGCTTGGGAGAACAGAAAGCAATTGTCTAAGCTTATTTCAGGGAAAATAATACACTTCCTGCACAGTTAACTGTGAATGCAGAAGCTTTTAACCTATAAAAGCACACAAATAAACCATGCCACAAGAGCAGTTCAAAGACATCTCATTTACTTAGAAGCAGAAAGACATGACAGTAAAAACCTAGGGGATGAAGAGCTCTAAAAGGGACATTTTAAACAATGGCTAACCTAGTCCTGAAATAGTTCAGCCAACATTCAGCTAAAAGTTCAAGAAAGGAAAAAGTACTAATTCCTTTGAAAAATTCCATGAAACAACCCTACTTGTATTCACAAATATCTTGAATTAGGTCTCTGTTAAATCAAATGAGTCCTTCCTGTTAGACCGATATTATGGGTCAGATAGGAATTATCCACCCTTTGTTTTACAAAACAGGCTATTTGCCAAATGCTGTTGTGGTTAGCAGGCTTAATTTTATTTCATCATATGATTTTATTTGGCTTTTAAGCTTGGTTCAAATAAACCTCAGGTAACCTAGATTTTTTTTTAAGAAATGGAATAGTAATTATTTGAATTGCAGAATTTTTTTTTTTTTTTTGTCTTCTGCAGTTCCATATATGCTTCAGGATTCACATGCATGATTTATGTGCATGTATACATACTCCCAAAACTGGCTTGAGTGCTCCCACATCTTTGCAACTTGAGCTGCTACTTTCAGCCACCTGCTAAGCTGTTAGGGACCAGAGCAAAGAGACCAAGGTGAGAAATGCTCTTCTAGGGACCACTCCCAGCAATGAGACTGCAGCTTGAGGAAAGGAGAGACTCAGCAGGAGGTGGTTTTCTGCCCTAAATTGCATCTCTTTTATTTCCTGCTTGGCTCTCAAATATCTTGGTTCTGGTCCTGCAAAAACCCCAGGATATATGGTGGTGTGTGATGACTGCAGCCTGGCTACAGCCCAAGACACCGGGCAATTTCAATCTTCTGTAGCCTAAAGGAGAAACTTCAATAACTGGTCAAATCCTTCTGGTGCACAAGTTCCTTTATGAAGATTAAATACATTTACATGCCCCATTGACTCCCCATCATTTTTCAAAACTGATCTGAAAACATGTATTTTTCACTCAGATATTATTTACTGTTGTGCTTTACAACTGCATTGTTGGACAGTACAGAAATCTGCAATTGTACTTTGCACAGAAGATTATACATAAAATAAATCAGAATTATATCAATTACCATAGGGAACTATATTAAAGATGAGCACATAAAAATACAGCTCTGAACATACTACACTGCCATCTCACTTGGGGTGTTCTTGATCCTTGCCAGGAGCAACATCTTGGGCTCTGGATTATGTGTGGGCTTGGCAAGCAGATCAAGGAGGTGCAAAAGGCTGGGCCTGGGCTTGAGAGGTAACTCCGTCTATAACTTCTATGCAGGTAAAATGACTTCAGGTTTGCCACCAGAAGGACACTGTTGGGGCCAAATTCTCCATCATTCCTTATGCAGGACTGATTACAACCAAGCACAAACAGGGTGCTATACAGTTGAAGAGCAGCTGAGTTAGGCCTTCAGCAAGCACAAGAGATGAAATATTAATAGGAAAAAAGGTAATTTTTAAAAAGGCGGAGCGGCTAAATATCCAGACACTCTACTTTCCCTAGAGTTATACTTCATGAATATTTGTCTCCTACAGTAATTCAGGAGCTATGTGTATGAAACTTCTATAAACATTAATTATATGCCAGAAACCATATCTTCACACTTCAGCCTACAGAAGTTATCACCAACCCTCTGGTACCCAGCAACAACTTCCAATAGTCTCACATCAGACAATTAAAGGGTTTCTTTCCTTGTGATACCCAGTCACTCCATGATCCTTTTAACAGACTGACTCATAAGAACAGCCCTTGAGGCAGGAAAATGCTATGCCATTACACCGCCAGGGGAGAGAGCCCAGGAGAAATGGAAAGGCAGGGAGGTGGTGGAGGGGGAGCTGGAGGCAGGACACAGCCCAAACCTGCCACTGACTTTTCCAACAGATGCCAAAATCTGCTGAGCTTGCAGGATCCAGCAGGATGTGCTGTCCCACGTGTTCATTAGCTAATTCAGCCAGTGCAACTTGGCACAGCCCTGCTGCCTTCAGCAGCACTTGGTCAGCCTACACCCACTGAGGCTGTTGGACCTCCGTCTAAAAAGTATATATTTCACCCACCTTTGATACTTCTTGTAACAAGATACTATAAAGTGCATTGCTGGAACCAAATCTGCCCCAGCAGGACACCAGAGTGGAACACCTAAGATTTCTTTGTGTCTCTCTGATAACTATTCTCACTCACAAACCTGGTAACATATAGAGCAAATGCTTTCTGCGCACCTATGCACTTCTCTGAAGGACAGAAATGTTTTGCAATTCATTTCTATTGCTACTATCGTTATGCTACTTAATTACATGAAGTGCCCTAATTACTTATTTACAAGGGGTTAGTATCTCTGTACTTTTTGACTGGAGGCAACAAACACTTTCATGCATTCATTTCTTGCTAGTAGCTGTTTTCAATAGCCCTTTCTTTCCCACGAGGTATCAGGTTGGCAAAGTTTTAGAGGAAGGCATGACTTTCAGTTGACAGTGAGCCCAGACCCACGCGAGCCTGGGAGGCTGCGCTAATCTCTCTGTAGTCTGTACATCTCTGCCAGTGAAGGTAGGGACACCTGGACTGTGTTTCCAGCAATGGTGTGTGTAGACTGCAGGATGTGACCTCTTCAAGATGGCTGCAGAGGACAAAAAGCTGTGAGAAATGCTGTGTGCCAGGGCCACTGCTGGTATATGCTTGACTGATGGCACCAGCCCCGGGGTACCAGAGACCCCACCAGCCCTGTGGATTGGCAGCCTGCCCTACAGCCTCACCTGTCCTGCTGTTTCTATTCCCTCTATGGTTTACAGAATCACAGAGTCACACAATCACAGGTCAGGTTGGAAGGGATCACAGTGGCTCACCTGGTCCAACCTCCTGGCTCAAGCAGGGTCATGCTAGAGCATGTGACACAGGATTGCATCCAGATGGTGCTTCAACATCTCCAGTGAGAAGACTCCACAACCTCTGGGCAGTCTGTCCAGTGCATCATCACTCACACAGTAAAGAAGCTCTTCCTCATATTCAAGTGCATCAGTTTCTGCCCATTGCCTCTTGTTCTATTGCTTGGCATCACTGAGAAAAGCCTGGCTCCATCCTCTTGATGCCCATCCTTTAGGCATTTATACACATAAATGACGTCCCCTCTCAGCTGCCTCTTCTTGGGGCTGAACAAGCCCAACTCCCTCAGCCTTTCCTCCTAAGAGAGATACTCCTGACCCTTGAACAACTTAGTAGCTCTTCACTGGACCTGCTCCAGGATCAACCTCTCTCTCAGTGGCAATAAAATTTTTCCCGCCTGTCTGAGAACATCAAGTCCAAACAGTCCCTTTACTACAACTTGTTTTGGATTCAAGGTTACCCTATTTCCAGTTGGACTTTTCTTCTCCATCTAAAGAAGCACAGTTTGTATAATTTTTTTCATGTTTTCTAGTATACTATACTACTCCCACTTTTCTCTTGGCTCTAATCAAGTAAGGTACCCTCTTTTTGAGATGCAGTGTCAAAAATTGGACACAGTAGTTCAAGGAACTTTTTTCTGTGTGAAGCAGAAGATTTGTATCATGTCTCATTGCCTCCTTACAGTCCTACATGTACTGTGGGCAGGTGGGTTGTCACTTAACACTGTGTCTGTGTGCTGTCTCTTTCCATTTAAATCTATATTTTCACCCACTGTTGTTTGTGCAGCTGGTTTATTCCTTATGTGTTATACCTTAAATTCACCCCTACTGACTTATGTCTTATTTTTTTTCAGTCCATATCTTTACTGTTAACATTATGTGGTATGCTAATCCAGACTTTCAACCTCCTTGCAAGAGCACTGATAAGCATGATCCCTACTCCAATATTCAGGTAACAAGTGAATTACTGAATAATCCCAATGTTCAGAGCTGTTGAAGAGGTAGCTTGACAGATGTGAGGCTGCTGCTTCTCTGTGTCCCCAGATTCACCCAGCAGCAAGGCTGAGCTTCTATTCCCAACAGACACTGAGTGCTTACCCAAATAGCAAGCGTGCATATGGCCTGATTGTGGTTCTCCTTTCCTTCCAGTAAGTGGCCTTGGACATGCAGACTCTGCTGTATCTGTTCCTAAGATCCACAGCCTCCCTGGCTGCCTTACAAGTCCTGCTTCAGCTCCTGGTGTTCAGAGCCCCTTGTGCACAAACACACACAGACACTCAAACACACACAAGCCCTAAAGGAAAACTGCACGCACTGTGGCCTCCCCAGAAGCCAGAATCCTAGTTGGGCAGTGTTGGAGGACAGAAACTGTGTGAACAGTTTCCATTGAATTTCTGCGACCTCTGCCTTGGCATGGCTGGGTGCAGACAGTAATAAATACTACGCCACTAATATGGCTGCAGGTCCTGTGCCAAGGTGAAGGAGGAGTTATGCTGGCAGGAAAACAAGTTTAATGGACACGTGGTGTGGTCCAATTAGTAATGTACAGCTCAGTGTGTTTACCTTATGTATCCAATGTAACCTGAAAAAGAATCACACGTCTCTGCATCACAAGCAGCATATAAGCTGCTTTTCCTCTAATAAAGCGGACATTTTTGCCAATCATATTGATTTGTGTGCATTTCTGTCTGAACCCCTCCGCCGTTAGGGCAGGAGACCCCTTGACAATGGTCTGACTCACACACATGCACACGAATGCAGAACATAGTCAATCAGCTGGGAAAAGTACACTTACCATTCCTGTTGACATACACCTGGCCCCTTTTATCCCTTCTTCCCTGTTTTTCCACACTTGTTTACTTCTCAATCCACCTTGATCCCTCTCTTTTTCTACCTCTGGTTCTTCCCCAATTGTAAGTCTTGCACATCCCTGCAGCTGCCCTATAAACATCCCATAATAGGTGTTGTACAGTCCCTAGACGCCTTTCTCCAGCATCCCATCAGCCCCAGGCAGTGATCCCTGAGGTTGTGGAGTGCTACAGGGAGCCCCTCCCACCTACCCCACGGGGTCTCAACCCACACCCTGAGTTCATCACTTGCCAGATGCTTTTCTGATTATCATTTCATCTGCTCCACAGTGGACCATGATTTTAGCTTCCCAGTGACAACTACTAGGTGACATAACAGATAACATATGCACTGAGAGATGCCTCTGAAAGCAAAGTGATCCAGACACACTTCTCAGACCAAACTACGAGGCCTGCTTTGCCAAAGCCAGTGCAGTTTCTACCTTTACCCCATGATAAATAAAATCTGCTCATCAGCTCTCCACATGGTGACTGCAGCCTCATGTGGGCCCAACATATCCCCAGGGATAGCCAAATAAGAGGGCAGACATTCCCACAGCACAGGTGTCCTGTGTATCTACAGGAGCTGGTAAGAGGGACAGACATGACATCTAGACACAAGCTGAGATTTCCACCAGGCTTGGTTGCTCTGAGACTGTCATCTCAGGAAACTCACTGTTTCTGCCCTGGGGAGAACTTCTGTGGTCAAGCAGTGCCATGATGGGGCCATGGACGCTCACACACACACACAGAGGGAGCTGGCAGTGTACCATAAAGCCTTTCTAGGTACCATGCTCAGGGAAAGACTTCCCTCTTTCCTGAAAGCTGTTAACACAAAGGGTACCAAGCAAAAGCCATGTAGACGAGAGATGGACATCTGCTGCTGCATCACAGTATGGATTTGGTAGGCTTCTCATGGAAGACAATTATTCTCAAATCATCCTTAAATCAAGCTGCGTGAATACAGAAACATTTAATCATAATCCTCAAAATAGAGGGGACAGTTTATTCGTTTGAAGGAATAGGTAAAGAAAGAAAGGAAAACTGCTTAACATTCATCACATTTCATAAAATTATGAAAGATCTCTCTATTTCTCCCTTTTTCCTGGCCTTTCTCCAAAGCTTGCTGGAGAGCATCCAACCTCGGTAGAACACAGGGACTCCTACAGTTAATCTCTTCCAAGGGGATCTAACCTTCCCTTTGATACATCTGTGCCTGTTTCCTCCTCCTCCTGATGTGTTCCTGAGGTAGTCCTGCCACCCTCTAATCAAAACAAACATTGTTCAGCTCCTCAGAGGCACAACAAGGTTTTGCAAGGCCAAGCACTGTCTCCTGGACTTGGCCAGTTAATCAGCTACTCCTTTACTTAAAGAAGAGGGCACACCCTGTCCCGCAGAGCATTCACCTCTCCATATGCGGGGTCTCTCCCCACTAGCACCCAAAATTTGAAACTATTCCACACGATCACTAATGCACTCAAACTTCAATATCCGTATGGGATAGACATGTACAAGCCAATGCTGGTTTATGGACAGCCACAGTGGTTATCAGCTACTCGGCAGCATGAGCTTACACTCCCACAGCAGCTTTCTCTGGACCACAGCATAAAAATGCACAAAGCTCAAAGACCTGGAAAGCCCCCTTCTTGCTGCTTCAATGGACAAAACTTGGAGGACGGAGCAGAAACTGCTGGAGGGGAGAAGCTAGAGGCAGTAGAAAGATCAACCTCATACACGTGATGACAGCACTGGCTGCAGTTCTCACATATCTGTAAATATTGCTCTAAACAGAAAGTCAGTTTATTTCCACAAGATTAGGCTGTTTTGATGTTATTACCCAGCATGTGGTAGGTGAACTGAGAGTACAGATCTTCCTGTGATGTGTTTGTAACATTCCCTAGAACAATAGCACCTGTTATTAGGAAGGTGGAAGTGAGGATGTGGAAAAAAATGGCATGAAGTGTGACACCTAAGCATCACAGAAATACTAAGACATGCTAGAAATTATAGTGCTAATTTTACCTTAAATTTACTGAAACTGCCATTATTTTCTTATGTGGTTTTGTGCTGCAAAGAGGATTTGATTGGCAAAAGAATTACTTCGAGATGTATTTACACTCTGTAAACAGGCTGAAGCAAATTAAGACCTATCCAGAGGTCTCATTTAACACATTTAAATGAGAAGACACTTTCCTCACTATGCACCCATGCATACCAAAGTGAACATCATCAGCTAGCAAAATCCTTTAAACTGCATACATTTTACTTGCTGAAAATAAATCCATGCAAATGGACACAATGACATACACTTAAATGTGACATATAACCAGCTTAGTATAAAAATAAGTACCAACAGAATTCTAATTCATACATGATGCTATAGAAAATGCTAATTTGAGAGATATCTGATACCAGATTACAACATTCTTAAAAGGTCTTTGCTTCAACATGCACTAGAGATGTGGAAAATTCAGAGCCAAACTGACAACATTTGATTTATTTTTCAGAAAGCTCTAGAGCTCTGTCAACTTATCACAATTAATTCCAGATGCAAAAAGAGATTAATATGTCATGTGAGGAAAGAACTGGATGCCATCTCTGACTGCCTCGTGACAAGAGAGAGTGACTTTCATACATCCGTTAGAGGTATTCCACTTTCATTCCTCTCTTGTGACAGGGTAGCACAGAAAGAGTATCTTGGGGTGGTGGGTTGTCTTGTTTTGTACCACTAGCAAGGTGAAAAAGAAATTAGAAATATTTTTGCCTTCTCATCATCAACAGTGACAGCTTCAGGAAAATAGGAGCAGCTCCTCCAAAAGCTCTGTGCACTGTTACTCCATCATGCTGGTAGGCTCACACATATATAGTTTCAGAGCTCACTTAAGTTGCATAAAACACTTTTCCATCCTTGAGTAATTCAGAAAAAATTCATAGACACACTGGACTTTTCACTGTAATTATTCAATGCTGATGTTATCCCTTCCAGAAACCTCAGAAATGTCAGCAATGTACACTGGGAGTTCAGGTGAGGCAGAAATACCTAAATAAGGGAATTGTCCCAAAGTAGTTGCCTGCATTCTTTGTGGGTGGAGGACATCCTGGATAGGTACAATGAAGCAGTCAGTAGATTTAGCTGGCCTGACTGGCACTCAGTCAGCAAATCACTGCAGACCTCGACAGGTCATTAAGAAATGGAAGTCACAGAAAGAAAACTCTTTTCCAGCCTGTTGACCATAAGCAACCACTTTCCTCAGAGCAGGCAGGTAGGTCAGCCTTTTCTGCTGTCATTTTGCATCAGGGAAAACAGACCGCAAGGACAGCAGTGAGAGTTTCTGGGTTGCTGGTGCACTGGGATTTATCTTAGGACAAGCTGGGCAACAAGGAAGTTCAGGACATTGTTCTGCCTCTCTTGAGTCTCCTGTACTCCAATGTTACAGACTGTGTTTCTTGTACTGTGCCACTACCAATAGGTTTGCTATTAATCACCTCCATTCACACATGCAAAAATCTATATTATTATTTTGCTGGGTGACTCCAGGGAGGGAATTGGTACCGGGAGCAGATGGTAAGGGGGTAGCAGCTTTCTGAAAATCAAAGGTGACAGTTTTGCATGATTAAAATGCTTAGAGAGATTTCTAGCCTGCACCTCTCCCACAAGTGTAAATTATTCCCATTGCTGGATTGGAGTCTTGTGGGCAAAGTGAACCCAGAGAGATGTGGGTTACAGCACCTGGTCCCTACCTGTAAGGGGCAAACAAAGCAAGCCTGTGGCCCTGAGCAGCTCTGTGCACTGAAAGATTTTGAGGAAATTCCTGCACTTGGAGCAATTGGGCACAATTAGCTCAAAATCTCTCAGATTGATTCTTCTGGAAGAGATTCCCAGTAGGCCCCACCACTCACCAGTGCTGGGCAGTGCAGGCAGAGGGAGTCCTGCAAAGGATGCACATACAGGGGTCTCTCCATACACAGTCGTTCCCTTTGGGGCCCATTCCTGTACGCAGCTTGCTAAGAACTGTGCACGTTTGGGATGAACTCTGCTGCAGGTTGAGCAGCGCAGGGGACTGAAACATTTCTTTTCCATTCAAGGGCATTCACAAATTCAGGTGGCCTGTTGGTCACCAGCCGTGCCTGAAAGATCCACTCAGTGTTGAATACCTCACAAGGATGCTCCAAAACTCCTCTTGACACCCTCCTCCCCACACTTCTTTGGAAGTCCCCTGTTTCCCCAGACAAACTCCATCCAGCCTTGGCCATGCTGTGGAACGATTTCTGCTCCCACTCTGCCCCCACCTCCTGCACAGACACCACCACCTTAAGACGGCTGAGGGTCCTTGGCACCTTCCTCCACCCATGAGCCCTGTCCCTGTCCCTGCCCTGGGCACTGAATCACCTGCAACGCTGTCCTCTGCCCTTTCAGCTGGGAAGCACTTGACACAGGAGCCACCACCCCACTCCTGCCCCAGTCACTGCACTCACAGCTAATGACCCTATGTTTGTTTCCAAAAAAACAACTTTGGAAACAATCCCGACAAGGTGTTCCTCAGTAGCAGAAATGTGCCCACTTTTGCTTTGCTGCCTGCCTGTTTACATACCCAACCTCTTCATAAAATATGGAACTGTGACTGCACCACCGATATCTGTCAAGATTATGTGTTTACACTAACCACCTATTAAATGTATTTCTTTACATAACAGCTAAGCAGACACTTCACACCCCAGCAAGAGGATCTTAACTTCAACACAGATTAAACCCAGAGCACCACAGAAAAACATCTCACAATTTGTGCAACACAACCAATTTCAATAGAAATTATCTCTGGCCTGTAAAATACAGAGAATTAGTGAAATTATTAGCAGAGACAAGGGAATAGAGGTACAAAAAGAGAGAGGAATAAACACGGGTGTATCCTAAACTGGGCAGGAGAGTCGAGACAGAGTACAGATGTGTTTTTAAGGGTGCCAAGTGAGCTCCAGCATCAGTCCTCGACTTTTCCCACAGTGAGCTGCTATCTTCAGGGAAAAAAACCGTAACACAACAAAGCAGGCATAAATGTGCAGCTCCTATTTAATGCCAAAGCTGGTTATCAGCAAGAGGCCCCATGTCCCACAAGTACTTGTAAATTTACTGTCGGCTTTTTGTGATGTACAGATAGGTTCAATGTGTGGTTATCTCTGTAGTAAAGACTGCCAGGGCCTTGGGGGCTTTATGGTATTGACTAAGGCCATGAAAATAAAATAAAGGGCCTGGGACTGAAAATGTTAACCCTTTATGAACCAGAGGGACCACTTAGTGTTTCTGAGTAGGTTGTAGTGCAGAAGAAAACCACATGATCCACTAAGAGGGATTAATTTATGTAGTTCAGCTCAAGGCCTGAGCTTGAGGCATGATGGGGACCTGTCTGTGCCCCACTGGGATGGTTAATACATGCCCTTGGTGGTGGCTGTGCACTGAGCAGGATCAGTGCTGTAACTGCCCAAAGCCTGCTGCAGGTAAGCTACCCCACTCTCTGGGCATGACAGTTCCCATGGCTGAAAGTGCCAGAGGTAGTGCAAAACAGTGGTATTAAACATTACAAAATCCATCAGAAAGACCCAGAGGTTCAGAAGAGACCTATCACCTTCTCTTTTCCTCCCCTCATTCAGGAGCACTGAGGAAGCCAGCAGTGGGGTGAAGCTCCAAATCCCTTATACCACACAAGGACTGGGCAGTCCCTGGGCCCCTGAGCCAACCTCTTTTGTGAAAGGCCAGCTGTTCCTGTTACTATCTCCACATCACAGCACAGGGAGATGCTAAAATACCATCAGAGGAATTCATGGAAGGGATGACATCAGACAGGGACATCCCAGCATTATCTTCAAAATGAAAAATGGAGTTTACTTAGCTTCAGAAGGAGCGTTTGCATACAATTTAGCATGAGAGAGGAGAAAACACTGAAATACATTCTTCCAGCAAGCAAACCCCAGGCAATTGACAGCCTCTGGCAAATTAAAACATCCACAGAGGTTTTTTCCTTCACTGACTATTAATTTCAATTAAATACATAGAACAAATCCTAATAAAAAGATATATGTTAAAATACAATGAAGAACATAACATCATGTGGACATCTGAAAATGGTATGATCGTATGATCTCACCAGCCTTCTCTGGAGAATATGTACCAAAGTTGAGGGAGGTTTGTAAAAACAGGCTCTTTATCTCCATATTCTTTCCTAGGAAAAGAAGTACAATTTAAAAAAGGAAAGCTTGAACAAGTCTACCTCAGTTTTTAAGGAAGTTGTCTTTAATGTCTAGATTTGCATTTCCTTTCAAGCATTTTCATAGTACTACCTGCAGAAATACTTTGATAATGCAAGTTTGTGTTATAGGAATGACAGCTCTCTGAAAATTCCTCCCTGAGAAGCATCTGGACACCAGAAAAAAAAAGGTATTACAAAAAGGGAGGAGAAAAAGTGATTTTCCTATTGATCTGAAGTTAATGATCTGCCACAGGGGGTTACAGCTTTGCAGGTTCTTAGTCATATATGCAGCTCTACCTCTGTAAGAAGCTGGATACTTAATCAATTGGGAAAATGGTATCTGCCAGCCACAGGAAAGGAATGTAAAATTTATGTAGGGTGGTCCATATATAAAATCTAGCTACTAAACAAAACAAAAATTCCTAGAAGAAACCGAAAAATTGGGTGAATTGGGAGAATGACATCTGTGGAACTTCAAAGCTTTGTATGGGGAATATGGGGTGAGGGGTGTGCTCTAGTTTACTCGTTAGTGAAGCATGTGAGAGAAGGATTGTTTGGACAATGGGGCAGGGGCATCCATAGCTCAGAAACAGGGTGGTGGGGTGGTGGGGGTGGTGCCTGCAGCAACTCTGGCCCATGCTGAGTCCTCCAGTTTTTGAACAGTGAAGAAACACTTCCAGCTCTCCTCAGGAAAATCTGATGCAGCAGACTCGTCGGGGACTGTCTCCATGAAAGAAAAAACTATCAGTCCTGATAGTCCAATGGAAAGGTTACAACTCGTTTACAAACTTACTCTGCTCTGAGGAAGGAAAACACTATGTAAAGGCTGATTTGCTAATACAATCCTTATCAGTGGTGCAGATAGTGATAAATACAGGCAAGTGAAGTCTAACCAGTCCTGACTGGGGCAAGAAAGGCATTTTCCTCTTCTTTCTTCAAATTTCGCAAGAAGGGACATTTACCAGCAGGCCCCAAATCCCTGCAGGGGAGCTCGCAGGGAATGGGAGCAGCCGCAGGTTCTCTGACAGTGCCAGAGTCAGTGAAGATCCCCTGGGATTACTTGCCAGCCTGCTTGCAGTTTGATCCCACTTAACACAAGCAAATATCAAAATATTTTGTTGCTAAACAGAAGACTGAAGGCTGTTATGCAAATTATTCTTATCCTAATGCATAGGCAAATGATTGAATTAGAGCAATAGGATTAGATGCTAAATTGTCAATACAATAGCTCAATTTAGAATATAGTAAAAATAAAAGAAAAAAGCTGACAGTGGAGTTTCTGGTCTATTAGTCAAAGATTTCAAGGGATGATATCTTCTCTTTTTGTAGAAAATTCCCCTAGAGGAGGGTAATGGACTAATTACGGCAATTAAGGGCGAAGGCATCAGGAGCTTCCCTGCATATCACAGCAAAAAAAGTCACCTAGGCACTGAGCCCTCTGCTTCCCTCAGCCTGCAGCATGAGGGGGGCCATGCTCAGGCCTTCTGTCCCTGCTGGGTCCCATTTTCCCCCAGCTGGGTGGAGGGAGCTGTCACCTCCTGTCTTGCAAGGAGATACCCAACCCCAGGTGCCAGAGCAGAGCCAGTGCAGGACTTATGCCTACACCATGCAGGAGGCAGCTATGGCACTTATGCCACGGCTGCAGTCAGCGTGTCTAGAGGAGCCCCCTCGCACTCTCTTAGGCCTACAGAGGAAACAGCAAAATTTTTCTGTGGTGTTACAATCCCTGCACCATAAAACTCGTGCTTCTCCCCAGCTCAGCATGCAGTCCTTTCCCTTTCTGTTGTCTCTGGCTGCAGAGCAAGGCCAGCCTGCTGTTTCACCTTCAGCAAAGACAGATCAGTGGAACTGCCTGATTGCCTAAAGTACAGTACAAGTAGCACTAGGCTCTGATATAGCAATTCCTGTCTGAGACAATTTAGCTGTTGATCTCTGGATGCAGTTAATTGCTAGCTATGCAGACACTTGTGGAGGAGAAAACAATCACAAGCAATTTCAGAAGTGAGATGCTTGATTCCTAATCTTGCACCTCTCCTTAGAACTGAAATGGACTTTTCTTAGTCTGGACCATGCTGCACAAAGCTGCAGATCAACCAGTGGCAAAACATTTCAAATGTCAAACAGATGCAAATCCACTACTCTCCCAGCTTGCTCACTGAGTTTTTAGCAAACTCTCCAAAATGACTGTGGAGAGCTGTCTTTCACTTTCTTCCTGAGCTAAGAGATCGTGATTTTGTATATGTAGTCACTTTTCTCCTGACAGCCCCAACACAGAATTTCATTTTAGTGCAATGAACTATTTCAGCATCTTTTCAGTCAACAGTAGTTTTGGTTATCCTAAATAACATTTCATTGGTTGTAAACATTGTCACTATTTGCTTGTACCATCTTCTTCAGACCACTTAGGAAGATGCCGAACACCAGACCCAGGTCCAGTGTCTGTAAGACCTCCTCTTGAGGTATGAGGAGCCTGTTTCTTCCAACCCTCCCTTTTCTGGGGTTTACCCCACAGGTAACCTCTCTGGTTAAGCCAGAGGGTAACCTCTTCAGTTCCATAATAACTGTCATTTGTTATAAGCCTTTCTTGCCTCCCTAAGGCTGTATAGAAAGCTACACAGCCTGATGAAGTACAGTATGTGTGCTCATGAAATCCTTCTGAGAGTTCTTGTGGCTGTCAGGTCTGACCTTCTTCTCAGCACCTGGGCTTCTTCTCAAACCTCCAGCCAAATCTACGACCACTATAAATGAAAGCCTGGACTGACCACTAGTTCCCAGAGTCACTCCTGGAGTGCCCTTCAAAGCCTGGTGTCATGTTCCCACTTCCATCCCTCTAAACCCAGAGCTGATAGTAGTGCCAGATTACACACAGTTAGTAATTCAGAAAATTCTTATTTGTCATGTGTGTTTTTTCAGGACTCCTGGGTAAACACCATCTGGTGCTGAGAATTTGTTAATGTTATTTTATCAATTTGTCCTAACATGCCTTTTCCCAACACCTCCATTTGAGGTGACTCCTCAGACTTCCTCCCTATTCATGGCATCTCCATCACAGTGAATGCCAATGCACGCAAAGAATTTGCATTTTCAGCTTTATGACAATGCCATTGCTATCTGGCAAGACAGCAAAGTAGATCTTTTCACATGGGGTTCGTTTATTGGTTCCAGTAGCCCCTCATCATCACTATGAACTGTGGACAGGTGTTGCACAGACAAACTGATCACATTAATATTTATCCATCAGATAAACTTTAAATGTATCTATATTTCAAATACATGCTGCTAAGTTTACTATGAAAATTTCAGATAGAAAACACCAAATGTGATCTTGGTACACATCCAAACACAAATGTGAATTCTTTTGAGAATTTCCCAAACAGGAGCAATTTCTACCTTAGGGAGCTACCAAAACTAACTGCTACATAACTACATCATGTGGCCTCCAGTCATGTCAAACGTTTGTTATTGACAGAGATGAATGTAGCCTGGAACAGCACCTTTCTTTGTGTTAAATGTTCCATTGAATCCCTGAAAGTACTCGACTGGAGAGAGAGAAACAAAATATAGGATGACCCTTGCCTAGGCAGGCATAGTGCTTCTGAACCCCTGTTTATGTGAAGAGTTGTTAAGAAGATTTATGTGAAGTTGCTCATGAAAATTCATAACAAGTGTTTCAGTATTGGAAGGTAAAATATTTATTAAAAACAGTGGATTGAAGAGAAAAACCCTGTGATCAGTTTGACATACATAAAACAAGCAATAAAGGTGGTTGTTTAACATTTACTTACAATCCCAACTTAAGCTCTTAGAAAAAGTGAAGCTGGAGATAAGGGGCAGCAGCTTCTGCGGAGCTGAAAGAGAAGAGAGCACCTTCAGCGCAAATGAAAGGGAGATGAGGAGAATGATTTATAAGTGAAATGATTAATCTTTCACTTCATGTGGGAACAGACTTGGGCATTTGATTAAATATTCAAGGTAGAACAACAACATCTAATAACGCAAAATCTTGTTTTGCAACTGCTTCCAAGCTCTCACTCTTTCTTCCATGAAAGTGGTTTGAATTTCAGATTATTGGCATCTTAGGAATAAATTTAAGTGTAGAGGTGCGGAAAGGACAGGAAGAGTTTTATTTAGTAACTAGCACAGTTTTTTCATTCTCTCTTCTCTTCACTTGATCCGGGGGTAAGGAAAGCAATCATAGCAATGAGGAACATGCTCTTGGTCCCAGGGTAAAAGATGGTAGCAGGCAAATTAATCGTGATGCTGTTTAGAGCTGAAATATATCACTGTGTATTCATCAGCACTGGGCATGGTGACACACAAAGAACATTACTCACATAGACGTGGTAAGGATAATAAACTGGCAACACGTCTGGGAACAAAAAGCAACCCTTTCAAGTTCATCTGTCAGATTTCTCATGTACTCGAGGTGAGGAGATGGGGGGAGGAACCCAGGGGAACCTGAAATAGCATAGCTTCATGTGGGAAGGTAATACCATCACAGAGCTCTGAACAGTGGAGACAGATATTTAAAATTCTTTTTCATTAAAGACCATTTTTAGATGCTCAGCTTCTCCTTTCTGTTTTCTGGGTAGCATTTTAATGAATATGTATATTCCTGAATATTTTATTTATATATGTTCACTCCTTCTTCATCATAATTCTGCCGTGTTACTAAGTGACGAGGCTGTGCTGTTGCTATGTTTTTTTCCTCAATAATTCTGCTCATTTGATGCTGCCATTCTTCTCCCTGTACATACAGGCCTCAGCCAACAACGGGGAGAAACAGCTGGCTTTGTTTCAAGGTCCCAGATTTCACTGCTGTTGGCAATGGCACGAGCTATGCTGAGTTCACAGATGTGTGGCCCTCTGAGACTTTCTCACTATTGCTATACCACAAGCTGCAGCCTCCTGGACCTCCAGTCTGCCAAAGGCAACCAAACCAAACCAAAAACTGTATGATCTGCTACCCACCCAGGAGACTTCACTTGCAAGTACATCCATCTGCAGGCACTCAGCCGTATCCTGACACCCTATTTGAATCCAGGCATCCCACCAGAGCCCACCTGAGGTCTCACACAGACAATTTAGATGAGAGAAGAGATTACCCATTCAAAACCAACACAATTACAGATTCCTTTTGTGCTGGAAAAACAAGTGCATATTCATAGGGGAGTTTGTCCTAGGTGCAGCTGCAGCAGGAACTGTAGTGCCAGCTGGGCAGCACTCACTGCTCTTCCTACCTCACAGCCCAGCTCACGCCCAGGGAAAGACAACATTATTGATCTAGACCACCTGAGGGGCATGTCCAGCCCCTTGGTGACCTAGGGATTTTAGGCATACAGAGTACAGTCAAAGCAAAGGTGGAGGGTACCAGTTCAGCTGCAAACCCAGGCCAGGCCACCAGCACACTGGGGTGCTGTGAACTGGCTTCACCAGGCTCACTATCTCCTCTGGCTCATGTTCCTCGCAGGCTGGTGGTGAGAGGACAAGGTGAGCCATCAGGCCTCGGTGAGGATCAGGGCTGCAGAGGGACGCTCCTCATGTATCCCCTGTGGGGCAGCCATCATGGCAGCAGGAGGAGAGTGGAGATGCTCTGCGTGATACAGCCTTGCCTGAGATCCAGACAGACCTCCAGGGCTGCAGGGCTCTCTGCAAAGGAAGGGAAACTTCAGAGAATGTGTATTTTAATGCCAGAGAGACCATACTTATTATCTAGTGTGATCTTCCAAATATTCTGGAATACTGCTTCACCCACCAATTCCTGCTCCAAATCTATTCGGATGTTTTCAAATTATGTTGACCTTGATGTTACACTGCAATATGGCTACAATAAGCAAAATACATCTCCATGTTTATAAAAGCTTCGCTGTAGTATTAATCGGTTTATTTTTTTACTAATACATTCACACTTCTTTCTCACACATCTCAAATTCTAATTAACAACCACCAATGGTTTAATTTAAAATATAAGAAATATCCTGTGTTATGCAACCACAACTAGGAAAAAAACATAAAGACCCAGAAAATAGGCCCATTTGTTTGCTCTCCTGCTGCAATTTGAAAAGCAGACGATCCGTTTTTTTTACGATTGTTTTAAGTACATAGCTTTGTCAGCCAGACTCCTGATCTGAGCCAATTTTTCCAGTTGATTTGCAGACCCTTTAAAATGGGTGTTCCTAATCCTGTTGTAAACTGAGAGATGATAGATGCCATCCTGGCAGTTACCTCTCAAGCAACAACATCCATTGCAGCTGTGAGAAGTGTACTGGGGCAAGGCTTGCCCCCCTCATCCCAGGTTTTCACACACAGTAAACTTTTGTATCTGAGCCCAATAGTCTGTTCACTTAAAGACCAGACTTCATTTTCCCAAGCTCTCTCTGTTAGTTTTCTCTCTCTGTTAAAAGCTGATTTGCTGCTAGTTACCCTTCACTCCACTGTCCCACTCCCCAGTTCCCTCACCAAGAACCACTGCACTGGAGCTTTTAGACCCTAATTGCTCTAGTTTAGCATGGTTAGCAATTAATTTAAGTAGGAAAAACAGGGAGCCAAAATTCACTGATGCAGACATAGAGATTTCCAGTGTGGAAACAATGAACTCGCCTTGTTCCCCTTGAAGTCTGATTCCTGGCATGTTTAATTTAAAACAAATATATCTCCTGCTGAGTAGATAGACGGCTTGAAATCTGGACTGAAGTGGTGTCAAGCTGCTCAGTGGTAATAAGTGGCACATCTTCCTCAGCTTCCTTTCAAAAAGTATTTATTCTTGGTCTGAAAACTCTGAAGTTAATTTGGCTGCTAGTCCAATGAGATCTCACTCATGTAAAAGTTTGGTTTTGCTTGAAAAACACATAAAATATAGATATTTACAAATGAAGCAGCAATGGAGCATGGACAGTATAAATTGTGCAGCCTTCCACTTTTCTTTCAAGCTGAAGAATGCTTTGGTTTTTGTTAGTTCTCCTCTCAAACACTCCTGTACTCTATTTCTTCACTAACAAATAGCATACTGAGTTCAGCTGGCACTGTTTTTAGGAGGAATATCAACCATTGTTCAGGATAAAGCAACAGATTTACAGCATTTTTTCAGCAAAAGAGAAAAAGTCTAATGAGCTATTTCTCAGCGTCAGTCTTGACAATATATGCATGACCTGTTTACCTCATATTCACCAGGCTTTCCAACCAGGCTTGTAATTGAGGTGTAACAGCATCTATCAATTCC
Source organism: Pipra filicauda (assembly GCF_003945595.2). Classification (NCBI taxonomy): domain Eukaryota; kingdom Metazoa; phylum Chordata; class Aves; order Passeriformes; family Pipridae; genus Pipra; species Pipra filicauda. The sequence goes on along the minus strand of NW_024104509.1, from coordinate 3,459,619 downwards.
AGGCACACCTACGGATTGCGTGGAGAAGTAGTTGAGAGCAGCCTTGACGAGAAGGACTTGTGGGTGCTGGTGGATGAGAGGTTGGACATGAGCTGGCAATGTACACTTGTAGCCCAGAAAGCCAATTGTATCCTGGGCTGTATCAAAAGCAGTGTGGCCAGCAGGTCAAGGTAGGTGATTCTACCCCTCTGCTCTGCTCTGGTGATACTCCACCTGGAGTAGTGCATACAGTTCTGGTGCCCTCAACTTAAGAAGGGCATGGAACTGTTGGAGCAAGTCCAGAAAAGAGTCACAATGATGATCAGAGGGCTATTTTACACAACTGTTTTACAACTCATTGCTGAATAGAAGTTGGAGCTATTTGCCTTTTTTCAAGAAAGTCACACTACCAGATTAACACAAAAAATATATTTTCAAGGAATTTTAATATTTTTTTCCTAAGGAATAGTAAAATAACCTGGGTAAGTATTATCACTGTCCAAGAGGCAGTACTTTGAACTACATGACATATAGGGAAGCAGAACATCCCTTTTTTTTTTCCCCCCAGTTATTATTACCAGCAGCCCTGCTCAATCCAGCTTTGAAGCCTAATTTGGAATTTTTTCCCAGGGCACCAGCCAATGATTTCTTCTTTCCTGGAGCATCCCATGGCACTATGGAAACAATGATACATTTGTGATAGCCTCCCCAGTGATTGCAACTGTTGGAGAACGGATGTGAGCAGGGAAAATGGGACCTCAGCTGTAAGTGAGAGGAAGGAGCCCACATTGCTGCAGTTCAGGCTGGGATCTGGTCTCTGAGGACTGAGCTAGATACCACTGGTGAATGCTGGTGGGTCAGAGAACAGACAGAGCTAGTGCTTTCATCACACCTCTACCTCTGCCTGTAGATCAGGTGCACTTTGGAGGCCCTGCTCACCCACCTCTTGCAACTCTTTTCAAGCCATATTCATATTTGGTCACCCAAGGCGAGAGCAGGAGCTCCCTATGGCCAACCCCACTGCCCCCAAATCACACTGAGGTTTCTTCTAATCATGCTGGTGCTATGCACACTCCTGCTGCACGGTGAGCAGCGTGTGCTGCCAGGCACCAGTGGGGGGAAAGTCTGGTAGGAGGCACACCAGCAGCAGGGCTCAGGCAGGTGCAAACAGCCTGTGATAGCTAGTTTTTGCCTGACAGTGCTAATGAATTCCTTGCTTCTCATAACTTCCATCCTGAGCAATTCAATTCATCATGGGGGTTGCCCAAGGGAAAGGGACTGCAAGGAGTTGAAGCATTACCAGAGCAGCGCAAAATGCTACTGGCATGTGAAGAAATAGCAGCAACTGGTAAGAAGAGCTGATTGCCTTAACAGAACACACAGTGCAAATGACAGCAATAAAACATACTCCCTGTGCACTGCAGAAGTCGCTGCAATAATCTTTTAACATCAATCACTGTTCTTCAGTGGGCACACTGTCCAGGTGGGACCTGTCAGCATGACCATACTATTTAGACAAAGAGAATGAGTCCAGCTTTGTTTCAACTTGTGACTCAGGCTGATTACATCTGCTCTTACACAAGACAGGTCCCTTCCACTCCTTTGAGCTGCCCCAAATTAGTAAGGACTGTCCTGGGGTTTCCCTCTTTGAACAAGTTCTTTTTTGAGACAAAACATGCAAGGAAGATGTATGATCTTCCTGATCAGGGACATGCAGGGATACATCATGATGGTGAAGAAGTTGCAGTGTTCCTGTGGCATATCACTTGCAGCTTTCAAGGAATGCTCATACCAGAGAAAATGTCTGCCCAGCCAAATCTAGGGACTGAATTCCAGTTTGGGAGGGTTAGCAAGAGGTAAATGGTCCTTACCTAAAAACACCCAGAGACTAGCAGTCAGGTCCTTGGCAGTTATCTTCCTGTGTCTGGACAGCTGTTACTCCTGGGGGAGAAAAGGCGTGTCTTTCCTCCAAACAGTCATCTGTTACTGAGAGTGAGAAATTATGGTGAAATTCCGCATCAAAAACTGACTGCAAATGTGCCACCTTCTCACACAGCCAACCTGCTTGCACTGTGAACTGTCACTTCTGCTGTTTTCAGGTGACTGAAATAGATTCTTACTACCTTCTGCTTATTAGTTGCATAAAACTGACACCATTGAGAGCAAGAGCAAGAGAAAAAGGTGGACTGTTCTCTCTATTTCATCAGCTTTCACATTTCCTTTACCAGGGACTGTGCAAAATGATGCAGAAGACACAGGCTCACATATGGATCCCAAGAAATTATAAAAACCAATAAGCACAGACACCACATTTTTTTCTGGGTTATTTTTCAGAGCAGAGGCACTCTAATGTTTTATAAAATTACTTTCTGAAGACTGCATTTTTGCAGCAGCACAGCTATCCAAAATAGACTCTGGAACCACCAACCTAAAAAAATGCCATGAGATATATGGAGACCAGCTCACCTGATATCCTAAACATTTACTCTGCACTTATGTTAGCACAGGGTCCTTTAGTTTTTCTGATCTCTCAAAGACTATCCCAAACAAAGCATTTCTAGTAGCATGGTTTCTCCAGCACCATTCAGCAGCCTTGGATCACAGCTAACATAGCAGCTAACATAGAAACCTGTTCATTTAATGAATACCAGACACCACAGCAGCCAGGTTTTACTTAGATGCTTTCAGTAAGAGGAGAAGACATGAAGTTAAGGGGAAGGAAGGTCTGATGGTGTTTTTGTCATCACATAGCCATGTCAAGTCACCAACTCAGCCTATGCAGATACTCCAGGCTCTGTGTGGCTGCAGAAATGGTACTGCTCTGTTGGCTGCTTTTCAGTACGGGGAATTTGTATACCTGAAGACACTTCTTCAGGTATAACAAGGCAAAGAACAAGCAGATGACAGATGATGATTTTGTGCTGTGCAAGGAAACATCATGAAGAAAGCCCAGTGAGCATATAAATCCCCACCTGGTCAATTATGAAGTTATATCTTTATCTATCATTGTTACTCAAAGGAGGGAAATATCCAGATCTCTGGCAGTTTTGCTCCAGCACCAGCTCCAAGATATGCCAATAGCTCTAACTGCTGAAAACCTTATTGTGGTGATGAAACTGATGCTTTCTCTTCATTGTCAGAAACAGCCAGGAATACTGATTTGAAGCCAGCATCTTTCCTCATGGAGACATATGCCACTGCAGTAACCCAAGTGGCTTAATCAGTCCTCTGATTGACATGGTCACAGATCAAGTCCCCTACAACTCTTTACACTCCTGACACTCAAACTGCAGATGCCTGTCATTTAAAGGTCTAAAAACCATCACAAAAACCATTACAGTTTTTTGCCAGACTCTTCACATGGAAAAAATTATTTCCAAATTCCTGAAGTAGGAACCAGAATAGCTGCTGTTGGTACCAATGCTGAACCAGTACAACATTTCAAGCCAAACTGGCCCCTGCTCCCAGCTCTATGTCAAGTTCTGAGGTAGCTGTGCCTGAGGGGACTGATGGCAGTCCATCCATGCCCTCCCTGTGACTCCCCAGCACATTTGGAGAGGTAGGGAGGGAGAAAGAGAAATAAATAATTTTTTCTTTTCTGCTATACTGGGATGAGGCCTCCTCAAGGCATCTGTAGGAGCTGCTTCATTGCTCAGGGGCTTCATGGAGGGTTTCAAGATGTTCTTGGGTAGGGAGAGGAATCTTCCCACCCATCTTGGGTTAGGAAGAAATATACAGCTTCCAAAGCTGATGTGTGTTCACTCTGGTGTTAGGTGGAACAGACTGCACCTGCACAGTACAGCCTGGCTTATCCACCAGCAAGGCAATGTGCCCTCCTGAACACACCCCAGGTCAAAGCAACCAAGAAGTGATCCCTTAGCTTCACAGGACACTTTCCAAACATGACCAGTAATCAGTGGAGTTACTACAGAGCAAACCCCTGGTTTGGTTGTTTTAGGATGGACTGCAAAGCCATGACCAGCTAAGTTGACACGTACTCTTCAGCATTCGTAAAGAACTGTCTTCACATTGTTTCTTCTGCTCAATGCCTTGTGGATTGAGCAGAAGACTAATATATGATAGAATTTTTACTGGGAATATTGACTTTTTTACCAAGATCCAAACTTCTGTGATGTTTGTCAGTTAATTGGGATCTTTTAGGATAATGAAGTCCATATGCCCAGAAGGGTTCTTAGCCTGCTCTCCTTTTGTCTATGTGCAGAGACAGGAGAGGGAGGTAAGGTACAGAACTGAAAAGAAAAGGGCGATAGGTAGTGCTGAAGCAACACTTGAGAAATAACAAGCAGTGATGTCATGAACAAGCAGTTTAGGGTCACTCAAAGAATCACCATCAAAGATATTACCAAAAATTGTCTTAATATGACTTTATAAAAATGTGAATTTACAAAGTTTGATGACAAGATTACTTACTACATGGATGAAGCATACAGAGGAAAATCAAGTTAGAATCCATTTAGAGTGACAGAGACCAAAGATGCAAAAGGGTAAGGGAGACTCTCCCATTGAGTCATAAGGTTCAGAGTGGACCTCCTTGCTTTCTGAACTCTTGATGAAGCCTAGCTGCAGCTGGGCCCAATCTTAGTCTCAGACTTGGACAATGGTTTGTATCTAAAGGAATTAACTGCATGGATTTCATTAGTATTAATTTAGCACGCTATCAGCCACTTACCGAGGACCTGTTGTGGAGAAGGGATCTCTCTGCCTTGGGTAAGGAAGGATTTCTCGGTCTTAGGTAAGGAATCTCAAACCTTGAGAGGATCCCAGCTCAAAGGAGAGTTTTTAGTGGGCTGTCCAGATGCAATTTAGAGAGAACTTAAATTGGACACATCCAAAGATCTGTCATTAGTAGAAAGGTCTCTCTGCCTTGAGGAACAACCGTTAGAGGGATCCCAGGTCCAGTGGAGATCACCCCCATGCAACCACACTGCCTAGCAGAGAGAGCTCAAAGAAGGTTCACTTAGGCTCTCTTACTAGGGATAAAGCAGTTGGCTCACAGTTAAATTGCATACAATGGGAAAGGTATGAAACTCCTAGTACACACAACTTTCTTTGTTTCTTGACAAATGGTCTTGGAAAAACCATGGGCTCATCATCATCATGGCTGGGCTTCGCGGACGAAGATTTGGGAAGGGCTCTGCCCACATTTGCTACAAGCGCACTGGTGGCTAAAAAGGCCAATACGAGACAGGCACGACCGGTTGCAAAAGGCACAGCAGAAAGACTCCTTAGGTGATATATTCTGCAAGACAGGATTCTTTCTGTGTTGTCTTTTCTCCTCAAGGGTGATCCTGCGTGCGTTCTCAAAGGCATCAGCAGCGTTATAGATGGTGTGTCTCCAGACCTCCTGATTGGAGGCCAGAGTAGACCAGTTATGTTGATCAATATGGCCAGGGCTGAGATGTTGTTTCAGGGAGTCCTTGTACCTTTTCTTCAACTCCTCTCATGCGGCAGCCAGTGGCAAGTTCACCACAAAGCAAGATCTTAGGGAGGCGGTGGTCCTTCTTCCTGGAGACGTGTCCTGCCCAACGCAGCTGTGTTCTCAGCAACATGGCCTCTATACTTGTAACTGCTGCTCGTGCAGTGTTGATGGAAGCATTCTAGGAGACACAGGTGGTAGATGACCCACAATTCAGATCCATATAAGAGAGTAGACAGCACTATGGCTCTGTAAACACTGATCTTTGTACTTTTCTTCAAGTGTTTATTTCCCCAAACTCTTTTATGAAGCCTTCTGAAGGCACTGTATGCCTTTGCTAACCTATTGTCTATCTCTTGGTCAACCTTACCATCTGAGGAGATGATGCTACCTAGGTAATTAAACTGCTGGACTGATTGGAGCTCTGATTTGCCAATGGTGATATGAGGATGATGGAAGACTTCCTGAGGTGCCAGTTGATAGAGAACTTCTGTCTTCTTCAAGCTGACTTCCAGCCCAAAGAGCTCAGCAGTGTCTGCAAAGCAGGATGTTAAACGCTGCAGAGCTGCTTCTGTGTGGGCCACAAGGGCGGCATCATCAGCGTAAAGCAGCTCCTGGACAAGATGGTTTAAGGTCTTGGTGTGGGCCTTCAGTCACCTCAGGTTGAAAAGGCTTCCATCGGTACGATATTGAATGTAGATACCACCCTGATCATTGAGGTCTGCTGAGGCCCTTTGGAGCATCATGCTGAAAAAGATTGTGAATAGGGTTGGTGCAAGAACGCAGCCTTGTTTCACTCCATTAGTTATTAGAAAGGGTTCAGAAAGTGCATTGCCATATCTGACTTGGCCGTGCTGATCCTCATGGAGTGAGATGATCGTTTTAAGGAACTTGGGGGGACATCCTAAACGTTCCAAAATCTGCCATAGACCTTTTCTGCTCACAGTATCGAAAGCCTTGGTGAGGTCAACAAAGGTTACATAGAGACCTGTGTTCTGTTCCCTACACTTCTCTTGCAGTTGTCTGAGAACAAATACCATGTCTGTGGTCCTCCTGTTGGCTCTGAAACCACTTTGGCTTTCAGGTAGAATTCCTTCTGCTATAGTGGGTATTAGTCTGTTCAAGAGTATTCTTGCCAGGATTTTGCCAGCAATGGAGAGCAGAGTAACACCACGGTAATTTGAACAGTCTGATTTATCTCCTTTCTTCTTATACAAAGTGATGATGACTGCATCTTGAAGGTCTGATGGTAGTTCGCCTAGTTCCCAACAGCTCACCACAAACTCGTGAAATTTAGCATGGAGTGCTTGGCCCCCATGTTTCCAGACTTCCGGTGGAATTCCATCAACCCCAGCTGTCTTGCCGATTTTCACCTGCTGTATGGCCTTGAGGGTTTCTCCTAAAGTGGGGGCAGTATCCAGTTCATACTTCACCAGTTGTTGTGTGATGGACTGAATTGCTGAGTCTTGGACTACTCAGCTAGTACTGAAAAAAGTCTGAAAGTGTTCAGGCCATCAATTCAGAATGGAGGTTTTATCTGTTAGAAGTGTCTGACCATCAGCACTGAGTAGAGGGCTTAGGACTTGGTATGTAGGCCCATATGCTGCTTTCAGGGCTTCATAGAATCCTCTGTGATCACCCGTGTCTGCACATAATTGTGTTTTTTCAGCTAGACTGATCCACCACTTGTTCTGGATGTCACAGAGTTTCTGTTTCTTGACAAATGGTCTTGGAAGAACCATGGGCTACTCTCATGTTAATGGCATGATCAGTGTTTCAAGTTCATGTGCATCGATGCTCACTGGGTCACTCTGCCCCTTTGTGGGTTCCCTGTGGGAGATTTTGCCTTGGCTATAGCCCAGGTCTTTACCTGGTTACAGAGTTGAGTGCATCCATCACAGGTGAATGCTCTGAGAGGTTAGTTTGTCAATTTGTGCAAATCAACATCAGTAAACCCAAGTAAGCTCCATCCACTGGGGAACTGACCCTTTACTGTAGACATTTCCTAATTCTCAGCTGCCAAGAGGATGAAACAGCAGGCTGGTTCTATACCCCTCTTAGTGACTGCATCCAAGTATTTCCAAATATTTTTAATGTTCCTTTCTGTCTTGTCAGAGTTACATATCCTTGGATAGGGTTTCTATAAAAGGTTTTTAACATCCTTTCACATATCTCTAAGACAGCCTGTAATGTTAGAGGGAGCTCTAATTTTGCATAGTTTAAACCAGTCATAACTACAGAGCTGTTATATCCTCTGCATCTTGCCTCAAGGCACAACATAAATGAAAGTGGAGCTAAGAATAGGGCCTCGTGTCTCAGCTGAGGAGAGAAGCATGTGCCTGCCTACACAGGGAGAAGTAGGTTATGTTTGTAATAGCAAGAGACTTTTCTTTTTCACTTTCTTTTTTTACAAAGAAAAAAATAAAATGTCATAAGTATCAATGCAGAAGAGCTGATCTATTCTCCTTACCTCATTCCTAAGCAGGTGAACTATATGTAAAAGAAAAACAGACAGACAGAAAATTCCCAGAGGAGAATCCTGTCTTGTTTAAGATATAATGAATTCCATCTTCAGAGACCATGAAGTCTGAGTGTTTTTAAGCTCTGTAATGTCAGTCGAATAATTATCTCACCAAATGCATTTGTGTAGGTGAGGTCCCTTTGGTTTGGTTGGTTTCCTGCTGTGAAATAGAAAGCTGCTAACCCCTTGGAAAAAAAAGCACAGGGAAATCAGAGAACATTAAGTTTGTGTAAACAATGTTTTCTACTTGTATTCTTCATTTAAGTTTTGGTGATGAAACACTTTAGAAATAAATACTTGTCTGTGACACAGACTTCTCTCCCAGTTGTATGTGCAGACAACCATAGTGAAACATTAAAATAAGGAAAATTAAACATCTTGCCAAGCAGCTGAGTGTTAAACATGTCATTAACTGAAAATCTTACACTGGGTTGAAATACAGAAATTTCAGAAAAACATCCTAATCAAACACTTTTTTTTTTTGTTAAGTTCATTAAAAACAGAGCATTACTTCATTTTGCAAAGTGCCTGTGTCATTAACTTGATTAGTATTTTCAGATGTAGAATATTTTACATTTAAGAGATAAAATCTGGCAGTGTGGCCCTGTGAATATGGAAATGGATTAAGAATTAATCTGTTAATTGGTTGGGCAATTGGGTAGAGTGCATAATCCCTCTGCATGACTCATATTTCTTCATCTTTAAAATGGAGGTTTTATGCTCTCCAACTTTCCCAAAGTGTTTTGATTTACACAGATAAAAGGCTTATATTAATTATTTTAGATGAATACTGAAATGCCACAAAAGCATTGCTTAATGAAATATAGATTTAAAAAATATCAAGTAGGACTAAGTCCTTGCCTTAGATGATGAGGAAATGCCTGTGAAGTAGGGCTCTCAGATCAGTCTCCTCAGAGATGATTCGTGGCTCTGAACAGAGGAGCAGACAGAAAGCACAAGCACCATGTTGTTCAGCAGAAAAGCCAAGGCCTGGGGCTCCTAAATGACCAACTGGGAGTGCCATTAGGAGTCCATCCACAGGCACCTAAGACGCCACCACAGCTCACAGTAAGATTCAGTGTCTTTGGGCTGTTGGGGCTTTTTTTAAGTGGAAATGAAACCTAGGGGAGTTGAAGGTATAATTTCATCTCTCCCAAAAAGCTTCCAATTTCGTGCTCTGTCTCTTTCAGTGGAGAGGGGTCTGCACCTGGAGGGGTGAGGGCAGCATTTAAAGGTTGGTAGCTAATGAGGCTGCGTGGAATCAGACAGACCAGAGATGGGAGGAGGCGGAGGCAGGGGTTTCTGCTAGCTAAATTAGGGAATCAACAGAAAGCTGTTTAAGCTTACATTTGCAGAGACATTTACAGGATCTCACAAACACCTACAGTTTAATGCACCACGGGTATTTTAGGTGACAGTGGCACGCTGAAGCGCTTTGATAATACAGTAAGAAAGTTTAACAGTAAGGGCAATGTGACAACAGCCTTGTGATTGATCTTTTAACAACAGAAGTACTTAAAAAGAGATTGGAAAGCAATCCAGAGCATCTGAGAGGTGGAAAATGACGTGAGCAGGATGTAACGGGTTAAATTAAATAATGTGATCTTTTTGCCCTCACAGGTATGAATTGTGAAACATTTAATTTTATGTTCATATCAATGTCCTTCTCTGAGTTCTGCCATTTTTTGTATTACTACATTTTCCTCTTACCATTCCATGTTTTTTCCCCAACTCCATTTTCCCCTTCTTTCTTTATGCCATTTCATGCACCAGATGGTAGTGGGATAAAACTGACCATGGCCATATTTCCTGAAGCTATGGTGGATGCTGCCTAAAAGTTTACCAATCTAACACACTTTTCTTCCCTGCCAGAAAATCACTGGGAAGAGTGACAAGGGACGAGCGTGTCTGATTCAGATCTGAAGCCCTGAGGCTGCATCTGCCAGCGCATCACGGGTCACACAGCCAGCAAGCCTGGCAGTGCTGCTCATCCACCAGAAAAATAGAAGAGACAGGAGCAAAGCCGTGCTCTCACCTTTGTTTGCTTCACAACCTACATCTGTGGTTTCTAAAAGGAAATCTGGCTGCTGGAGAGACTGGTGGCACAGCATGGCTGTTACTGTGTGCACCACACTTTGGCTGCAGATGAGCCTCTGGAAACCACCCAGGGCTTTGGGCTGCATAAAGCCAGGTGAAGCTTCAACAATCCCCTAACTAGACTTCAGTGCAGCCAAGTATTTTATCACAGGTATAATTTTAATTGCATCCACAATCGCACTGAAATCTGCAGGGCTATTCACATCTCTCCAATTAGGTATTTTCTGTAAGTACTTTTTTCTGAATCCGTCCCTGGGAGGGACAGAATGATTTTTTTGATTTTTTTGGGGTTTTTTTAAACCACGTTTAGACCTCTTACCCCATGCAACAGTTTGCCAAAGTTTAATAACAATCCCACCACCACTTAAGTGACCAAGAAGCACAGTTTAAAGCACAGAGGGAAGGCAAGACAGGTCAAGTGAAGAAAGAGATAAACTCCAATAGTGTGAAATTCAGACAACCTTGTATCAAGTGCCCTCTTGAGACAAGATACACCTTCCACAAGACCCTTGCAGAGGTGAGGTGATATTCAGTAGAAGCCTGAGGTACTGGGATTTGGCACATAGCACAGAGAGCACACTAAGACATGAAAACAAAAAAAGGAAGAAAACAATAAGCATGGAGTGAATGTTGGGCCAGCTTGCAGAGCCCACCTCCAACACAGTTTGAAGGAAGCCTGTAGAGATGCAGAATGAATGAGCTTCTAACCTGCATAGGGGGACATAAGCTCTGTGCTCAGCCTTCTGCAGCTCTGTGCATGGTACCTTAAGAGGTGCAATTCAATACAGCAGAAATGATAGAAGCCAACAAAATACCCTGCTACATTTACTAGTTTATGGCATTGGGACCGGGGTAATCTTTCATTCACCTAATCTGCAAGAATGCATTTCTGGCTTTTTGTGCAGGCACAGACGCTCAAGGTACACTAATTCATGTCCCTCTATTGTTTCAGGACACTCTGTGCCAAGTACAAGAGCCACCCTCAAAAAGAAATCAAGCCTAGCAGAGAGCATCTTAGGGTTCAGTTTTGCCTTTTCCCCTGGTAGCAGGAGTACAGTCCTCTGTTTTCATGACTGCCCTGTGCCAGTTATTTTCTTGGGTTAGCCTGGTCTGTGATTCTGCAACTGCAGACAATACAGTAGCATAAATAAAAAATATCTCCACAGAAATAATTTAAAGGAATGATCTAGAAATAGACTGAGTTCACACTCAGGGCTTCAGTTTTGCCAGTGATGGTGGTTTTGATGTGCCTTCTTCAGACACCATGCTAAATTCATACATCCATCTCATTTTAAAGAGTGGGAAAATTAATCCTTATTTTAGCTCTGTCACTTCAGGGAATGTGCACGAAGAAAGAACCAGACCATTCAAATAGATTTGAACTCAAATCAGGAGGTGAAAGTCTAATGCTTTATGAGTATTCATTAAATATCTAGTAAAAGTGCAGACTATTATAGATTTTATCCATGTGATTTTATAGATCTCTGAATAATGGAGACAAATCTGAAAGCTGGATCTATTAAACTCTTCGTATAAAAACAAAAGCTGGGAATCAGCAAAAAAAAAAAGGAAAGTGTGAAAAGTTTCACTTCAGTTCCCTTTTTTTTCCCCACTAACTTCTCTCCCACTATCACTTCACTGATTCAAATTCTACTCCACCATCTGTTCTGGGGAAAAAAACAAACAAACAAACAAACAAAACCCAACAACAATAACAAAAAACCCCCCACAAATGGAATGCGTCTAATTTCTGGAAATTCTGAAACAACCTGGGTAATCTGTTCCAAGAAAGAATCCAAGTACAAGTCAGCTTTCTGATCTTAATATTATATAAGAAAATGCAGCTGAGACTGGATCAAAAGAGTGCTTATGGAACAGAATGCAAACATCTCAACAGAGTAAATATAGACCAAAAAAAATATTTCCTCCTTCACTGCATTCCTCTGCCTAATGTACTCATTACCTCAAGTGACAGGGTAGTGTCTCACTCAAGCTGCCAGACTATGTAACAAGTCTGAAGGATGTTCACAGCAAAGTTACTGAAGAAAGTTCCCTTAAAACTCTGGATTAAAAGTTAAAAGTGACTACTGAATCTGTAATCTAACCTGGCAGATTTGAAACCATGTTTTTACCCTTGTCAGCTGGCCGTGAGTTACACAGCATGAAAAGCATCCCTTCCCCTTGATGGTCAAGGCAACTGTACATCATCTTTTCGCTGTGATGTGTGAGGGACATGACAGATGAGCCTTCTGCATTGTTCCTGTTCAATGCTGAGAGGTGCAATTTTACTGACAATGCACATTAGCCCCTCTCCAGGACAAAAGAGTTTTTAAAAAAATAGACTGAGAGGTAAAAAAAGCCCTTTGGAAGAACTGCACTTTTTAATCTGCATTCCTAATTTAGCTTCTTTCCAATAGCCTGTAGGTTTACACAGAGCTAACAGTCAGATAAGAGTGAGAAGAAATGGAGCTGTTATTCCTCCTATTTAAGATAAGCATAAGTAGTTATGAGAGCACCCTACAGATTGCTGGTTAAATGTACAGTGACTAACTAGACATCACAGCATGGAATCTTTACTTCCAAACACCACATCTGCTGAACATTGCAGACTTACCTTATAATGGTCTATAAAACAGGTAACTGCCTTTCAGATTCCCTCTAAGGAAGAGCATTCTCTGTCAGTCCAGGCATCTGGAAATGAAGCCTGCTGGGGGCTTAAATCACTTCTGTTGGAGACTTCTCTATGGTCTTACAGGCTTCAGACAGGTGTTTTTAAGTCACTAAGTGTGGACAAAATCAAGCATGCAGATATACAAACTCAGACAGTGTAAGTCTGAAATATCTGAAAGCCTTTTTCTTTTAGTACACCTCAGAGATATAGTTGAGTCCTCCGGCAGCCAACACACACCTTAGTTTTTCTTTGCTATGTGTGTAGGGTCCAGACAGGAATGATGACAGTGCTAGTTTTGGAAATAATGGGTATAGGACTCCCCTTAAGAGTGAGCTTTGTGGCAGTTCTTAGCATGACATTACCCTGATGAATGGCACTCAGCTGAAGTTTAGCAGCCAGAGCACTTACTTCTGCCACTTCCCTCTTGGAAGCTTGACAAATAAGTAAGCAGTCTCAGTGTAAAACAGAATTATTTCAGCACTGTTCACAAAATAGTAGTACCCACAGGCCCTTTTCAGAATCAGGACTGCCTTACTCTGTCATGGTGCAAGCAATCCTATCCTGAAAGTTAAAAAGAGTATAAAAAGACTACAAGTCTGATAAAATTAAGTGCAAATAAAAACAGCTCCACACAGCACACTGAATCCTGTGAGAGTGACCAGTTTTATAAGAAGAGAGAAAGGAAATTATTCTAAAATTATTTAAAAAGTACTAGAAGATGAGGCCAGCAGGTAGAAGGGAGGAGAATACAAATAATTTTTCCAAGGTTTTAAATGAAGAACCATTTTTCACCACTGGTCTCCAAAAACTGGAAATCTTAAACCATTATTTTAGCTAAAACAATATTCTTGTTTCAACATCTTCCAGTCTGCCAAGACTAAGTGAACCCTACATGAGCACAGAACAGGAAACAATTTCACAAAAGGGTCTTATTAGGTTGCAATAAGGAAAAACATTTTCATGGCCTACTGCAGGGCTATGCAGAGCTACCTTCACCTGCCTCTGTAGTGGTTCCATGTTTTTCAATCTGCTAAGAATAACTCTGCTGAGAAGCAAAATATATTAGCCTGGGTAGTGGGCTACTCTTTTGTGGCTACTACCTAGCCCAGATATCTCTAAATACCACTGCTTGGACCTGCATCTGTTTCCATTTTTCATTTTCATTTGCTGTGGAACCACGTATTGGGTATCCTTTCCTCAACAAACCCTATGTGGTAGCACCCCAGATTGCCTAATTAGGACAAAACTGGACTCAAAAGACATAACAAACAGTAGAAAAATAGATCCATCTGCATTAATGAGCTCTATGTAACAAATCTGGACCTCCAGTGAATCTAAGCAAATTTAATCTTGTGCTTCATACTGTAACAATGCAAATTCTTCCACATGATTATTTATTTTTATTATCATCCTTAGCTACAATTATAGTATTCAAGGAGATGTATGGTTTTAAAACAGAAGTCTTAGGAAGTGAGTGGTATTCCCTTCAGACATGAAGTCCACTTCTCCAAGAAGCCAACCTGCTTGGTCAATTTCCCTTGAAAAGAACATTTACTTTAAAAAATGTACCAAAGCAAACAAACATTTTGTTTCCCTTCAATTTAGGCTTCATTTTGTCTAATGAGACAGGCACTGAAGCTGTACTTCGAATGTATGGCTTTTTGGATCAAAGAATAAATATTGCCTTGTGCATGGATTTTATTACTGTCAGGGAATAGTTCCTCTTGTTCTTTTTTACTTATATTACTCAACACCACTGTCACATACTGACTTTTAAGGTTTTTAAAATGGGTTAAGATAGGTCCATAGATGAAGCTTGATGGAATTCAAAGTAGGAAATAATTTTTCATTTGCTTCCTGCCTCTGCTGACCATTTGACTTTCTGTATCCAACAGGGGATCTGAGCAAGCACTACCTATATTTAAGCTGATGTAATACCTTTTAAATAGATCTTAACAGAGGCAGTAGACAAGATTCTGTAATAGTTTAATTCCCTGTCCAATTTAATAGCTTTCTGTCACCCTCTTAGATATTGCCAGATTTCTGAAACTCTACAGTTCTTTTCACTTTATATATGTGACGCTTGATAAAAAAATTTATAGCACCCTGTGGTGAACTTCCATCAAATAAAAATTCTCTATCCTTCCACCTCTGACCCCACGCCCAACTCCAAGTCAGCAACAGACCCCAAAGATTAAGGTTATGAACTAATATCAATTTGAAAAGAAATAAAAAACCAATTTAAGTGAGCACAAGAAACTATCTGCCCTTTGAAAACAGACAGAAACTTAGGTCTGCCCCAGAGTCCTTTCCAACATTCTTCAATATAAAAGCCATAAAAGCTGTCCAACTTGGACAACCAATCAGATGGATGCTTCTTGGGTATCTTCAAACTTCATCAATGAGGGCATCTCCTGTAGCTCTGTCTGCAAGTTGTGAGTAACCATGGGGCTATACATTCAAGATTCAGCTTCATCTTTGATTTTGTTCCAGGTGTTTGCAAAGGGAGGTAAAAATCTTTTGGACTGAAATTTGATGCAGCTTAGCTTTAGTTCAAGCAGCCTTTGGCCTCTCTTTTACAAGAAACTCCCTATCACTTTATATCCTTGTAAAAGTTTTCACAGCCTGAAGATGTCTCTTGGGAAAAAGGTGAATTAAGAGCTACCCTTATCTTTAGTGGGCAGCACATTTAAAGCAATTCTTTTATGGACCTTCAGTATAACAGAGTGGCACTAGAGGAGTAACTGCAGTCTAACCTCTGATATTTGGGATTCTGCAAAAATAGAGCAAACTTCCTAACAATCAGATCAAAGTTAAGAATAAAGGTTGTATACATACTAACACTGAAAGTTAGTAAAACAAACAAACAAAACCCAATCAGCCAAACAAACAAACAAAAGCCACACAAACAAACAAAAATCCAAACCACAAAACAAAACAAAGACAAATGAAGATAGGAAAAAACTCCAGTTATGCTATCTGGATGCTAAAAACAACAAATAAGAGAAATACGTAGGTGAATAAAGGAGGACATACTCACCCACCTCATGCTCTCCTCTCCCAACAAAGAAAGAAATCATTGCCCAAGAGCTGAGATAAATGTGGATCTGAAAAAAGTTCCGATTAGCATGTTGGTGCTTATTTACAACACAGAACTGGGTAACCAGGAAATCTTGGAAGACTGTCTAGGATTTTTATCCTCAGAAATCTCTCACACTATGTGTTCCTGAAAAACAATTCTGATACAAAATAAGAACTATCTCTGTAAATGAGTAATATGAGAAGAAGACAAGGTGAAGACAGACTGTTCTAAATTATATGCCATGACTGAGAGAAATTTAGTGTCAGCATCTCTCAATGGTGTTGAGGAACAAGCAAGTATCAGAGAGCACTCTGAGAAACAGTGACTTGGAAAAGGAATTCACCTACCAGGTAAACAAAGGCTTTCAGCCAGGGGTTGAAGTAGGAGCCAAAGTACTCAAATTCACATAACAAAATGATGCTGGAAGGAGTTGAATCCCACCTGCTTGCTCAGCTCTCTCCTTTCCAAGGCAGCCAGACTCTAAATCCAGCTTCTAAAGTACCACCAAAAGCTCATCCGCTGCACAGAATGGAACAGCATAGACCTTTTGAAACCCAGGTTACACTTCCTCTGTTACATATATCTATATGGTGAATATGGATACAGGTAGCTATGGGTGAAGTCTGGAAAAAAAAAGATGGAAATGACTGTGAAAAGTGGAGTGGGCAAAGATAGAAAGAATGAAAAAGTCAGAGCTGACCGGGTTGGGAACAAGCTGCTGAAGTGCTCTTAAAAATTTGTTATTAAATGAGTCATCCATTTCCAAATGCCAGCATGAATGTGTCCAAAAAAACTGTTCATTAAGTGTCAGGTAAACACTGAGATCACTGAGCTTTTCTAGTATTTCCCTAGTAACAAACTGACCATAAATGTGTTAAATACTTCTGTAAACGGTTAATTCAATACAGATGCATTCCACTGGAGGAGGATGAAGGACCAGGACGCATCTGTGTATGTCGACGACGTACAGAGCCCTGAGTTCACCTTTCCCTGGTATTAGTGAAATGCAGGGAAATAAAGAGTGAACAGACTCTGCCTGGGTGACATTTGTGTTCCAGGGAAAACATCCACTTCAAGCTTTGAGTGGTAGGACAGTAAAACACTACCAGATTTTGTGACTTTAGAAGAATATAACTGCACTCAATAAATAAAAAATGAGTTTCATACAACCAATATTCTCCCCTTCTGAGCAAGGAAATGAAATACAAGTAAATTGAAAGTTGACATCCTGATGACAGGTAAGAGAAGAAAAAGTTTGAAATAACTCCTTATTATAGCTCCTTATAACACTTCCCTCCACCATACCCACAAAACTAGGCTGAGGAATCCTGGAGGGAACCTCTGGGCTCAGCTCCCATCCTAAGGAGACGCCACCCCAACCAATTACTTGCTCAAAATGAGAAAGGCAATAAAAGAGCTGGACTAACTTAGCACACACAAAACTGGAATCAAAGATCTGGATGGAGGAGTTTTAGGACTGAAGTGATGGCAAAGTATCCCTTTGCAGAAACTAGGACATGCTTCCCATTAGAAATTAGAGATTAACTGGATGAAAGACAATCTTGAGCTCTTGCATTAGCACCTTAAGTGACATGCATCAAGAGAAACTAGTGAGGGACTAAATGTAACTCTGTCCCTCTGCAGTCACACCAGTAGGTAGGTAAATAAGCAAGAGCCAGATGAGGGTTCAGTAATGTCAGCATGGTGACAAAGTGGCAATCCAGGTGCACAGATTTGGGCAGTTTTATTTAGCAGTATTTCCAAGAATCTCTGTATTTTTGAGCTCACCTTTGCTGTAGCTGGTGTTTCTGAGTCCCATTCTTTCTTTCATTTAAAGCAGCAAATATTTTCAGTTTTTAAATTGAGAGTATACACAGGCCTTCTGGAATATGGTAGTCTGAAGCGATGCTGTTAGATCCTTTGCAGCATAGTTCATGAGAATATTTTAATTCAGTTCTGCATGGTTTTGGTAATTCAGAGTTATTTGTATCATAAAACTAAAGATGTTCTATGTTCTTATCATTGGCTGATAAGAAAAGCATCAGTCTTATAAGCTCAGCAGCTAGTATTTATGTATACTTTGGTTTTGATCATAAACCATATCTTTTAGCAGGAAATTAAAATCCCTTGTGGAAGAGTATCAAACCTATGCTTACAAAACCCATCAGTGAAAAACGTTGCTGATGTCTCTTTGGAGGATTTAACTTGACCGTGTCACATTAATCACCTCTGAAGTAAAGGAATGACTCATAATTGTTTTCCATTAACTTGTGTTTGCTTTTTCAGCATTACAAAAATGCCTGGGCCAGGACCATGGATCATAAATCTCATCAGACTTGCAGACGAGACTTGGAGTGGGTTTTGCCATGCTGTTTCTCATGCTAGCCTTTTTGTTCTGATTTTTCTAATATAGGTGCTTCTGAAGCATCAATGTTTTCAACCTAATGTTCTTTTGTACATGATGTTCCTGTGTCATTCCTTATGGCTAGTAAAATTAATCTATAAGGCTACTCCATATTGCCTAGTATATTCCCAGACCTATTTGCTTAAGTGACTGAAAACCACTGTGTACTAACACTCAAATAAACAGACTGTATTTACAGATAACAGAGAGATCTTCTTGCTAATGCAGCAAAACATCTATAGAGAAAAAGTCTACATGATCTCTTAAACCAGCAAGGGAAACATTTGTTTCATAGCAGGACTGATCATCTAATAAAGGTGGGTTAGAAAAGTACTTTATATGTCCAGAGATCCACAGATGTTTTCCTCCCCTCCTTTCACCTCCTCTCCCCTCCCCTTCTTCTCTCTTTCTGTCTCTTACTGTTCTCTGTTGTTTCACTGGTTTATTTAGCCACTTTCCCATACCACCAGTACTGACCTTGGATGTCATCATGATGAATAGTGAAATTTTACACAGTATAATCCATTGGTGAATGGATTTTTACTGACTTTAAGGTTTGTACTGAGTCCTTCAAAAGTGCACAGCAACAGAGGACTCTTGACAGAAAAATGGCAACTCCTGACCCTTCTTTTGAAAAGTGGACAGAGGACATATGTTGCAAATAAGAGAAGGACATGGCAAAACATTCACTCCAGCTTAAAGAGTGTAGGGAAAATTGTGAGCAAAACAGTTAGCTCAGGATGCACAGTGAGCTAAGGCAAAAACAGTAAAAGACAGAACCTGTCAGCAAAGAGGTCAAAGAAGAAATTAGTGAGTTTGGAGGAAGGCTTTCACGAAATCCAAGGGAGAACTAGAACACTATTCATGATTTAGAGGGATGCATCATCCTTATCGCTGGAGCTTATAACTATCCTCAGGGATCATGTTCATAAAATCTGATGGATTAAAGATTAGAGACTAAGGATAGATATCTGTATTTTTCAGATGATGTGCTGCTAGTGTGATTCACAACCACAGGATTTCAGTCAAGTTGCACCTGGGTAGTGGCAAGGACAGCCATTCCACTTCAAATCAGCTCATCTAAATCTTTGGAAATCAGCTTCTAATTGTTTTTTTCTCCAAGCAGACTCTTCCTTGAAGGCAAAGTTTTGTTAGAGGATGGAGCAGTTGTAAAGAATCAGCTTTCAAATGTCAGAAAAATATAAGGAGAAAGGAAGAAACAAGGAGAAAAGATTATGCAAAGAAATCTGTAGCATCTTCAACTGGTCACCAAGTCATCAGAAAGATTCTGTCAAACCAAAGAATGCTTTTAACCACAGCCAGTATAAAGTGTTCATTGAATATATATACTGACAGTCAAGGTAGAGCAGATCTTCATACAAGTGATATGAAGATCCCTTGTATCTCTTCATACATGAGATATGGTTGCTTTATATGGAGGCTGACAGAGCTCTCAAAGGCTGGATTTTCAGGGGAGGAACTAATACTTTGGATGCAGAAGTGGGCTAACATGGCAGTTAAAGGCTCTATCTGATTTGAAATCACTGAAGTCACTCGACTGAAGATAGTTATGACAAAGGGGCTACTCTGGCAAACAAAAAGTGCAGTCATGTCTGCAGCCTGGGTTTGATTTAGGCAAGACTATGAAATGCAGAATGAGGTTCCAAGTTCATGCTTTATGACCCTGCACCCTGGAATACGGTTGATTAATAGGAGATTTCCTTTCTTCCAACATGTTGGAATCATTATAACACAGGGATATGACCTCTTGCTCAGATACTTTTACACATTCATATCCAGGCCTGCCTGGAAGGAACTCAGGGGTAGATTTTATTCATCTAACATAGTAGTTAAATCATGAACTTTGCTCCAGGCACCAAAGTAAGCTCCACCTTTGCCTTCTCTTTCATATTGAGTATTTCAACTAAATATTAATTTAAAACTTCTCTGTTCCCCGACACAAGATGGATCTCCAAACTTACCAACTTTACTCTGAGAAAGAGACACTCACCAATGCAAAACCTGGTCTGTCAACCCTAACAAATACACCCTGTTCAGCCAGAAAGACACTTAAATTACCTGAGGTGCTTTGTCTTCCCAATTAGGTGCTGTTTGCTGTGGCAGGTAAGAGCAGCACTGCCCAGTAGTGCTTGAGGTCATTCAGGACCTTGTATCCTCTGTCCTGACATACGGAAGGGTTTCAAGGCACTCCTTCTTCTGACTAGAGACACAAAGGTATCAATCAGTAAGCTACCAAACAGATTTTAGATGGGTAGGTACAGGAGTGACACCTACGAGTATGGGGAGATGCAGTCCAGTTGCAGAAGGACATTAAAAGGACTCCAAGTCACTTACAGGGTGTTGCGACAATAACTGCACACAGTCTGTGCTGCCCAAGTAAGAACTGAGAAAACTCCATACTGGAAGCATCCTCAATGACACGCCATGCTCTCTTATTTAAAGGAGACTCTGCTTATTTGTTTCTTTTTTGGCTGTTTATAACTTTTTTTATTAGGTTTTTTTTAACATTATATTTTAGTATGAGATTATCAGAGAAACTGGGACCGCTGCCATTCACCCTGTCAGAGACAGTGAGTGAGCACAGCTCCAAAGGTTTCAGCTCATACTTATAGGCTTGGTTTTCTCTACATTTATCTGATGTACTTCACTTCTGTTGCCTAAATCACATTCTAAGGATATTTTAGCTTGCTGCAATCCGTAAGAATGATGTGGGGAAACAGTGATAATTTTATTCATGTAGGCAGTTTGGCTGTGAAGAAGCTACTGTATCATTCATAGGTTGAATTCAGAGTTTGCTACAGAAATGGCCAAATAGTTAATAATTCCCGTGAAAGGGAATGTCCTGAAAGGCTGGTCTTGTATTACTTCTCTTCTCATATAGATCTCTTCTGGCCCTTTCTCAAAGCGAATTTCAAAGCTAGGGTGATAGGAAAACCTCAACAAAAGCTTTACCCTACCTAGAACTGTACTGACCGCTGGCCTAAGAGAGGAGAAGGGGTCCTCTTGGGAGTAGAGATGAAGCAGGAGAGGAGAAAGGTCCCTTTTTGTTCTTGAGGTCTGTGATGCCTCTCTCAGGGCTGCGAATGAGCTAGAAGTGGCAGGATCTCATTCCTTACATGAAGGAGATCTGAGCAGAAGCACTGTTTGACATAAATATTCTCACTCCTTCCAGAGTGAAGAGCTAAACTAACAACACTTAGTCTGGGCTACATTTTTTCAATACAGTCAGCGTTTCTGATCTTTTTCTGAAGTACTGTTGTTCAGGAAAGAGGTAGAGTTCAGCTAACTGGCAGTCTGAGGTTCAAATTGTCTCATACCCTACCCAGTGCTCAACAGGAGGAGCTCATGGAACAGGAGATACACAAAGTAGCATAGCTTAACATTCTGGAAGCAGAAAAACAAACAAAAGTGTGATGGAAAAAGTGCAGCATTCTTATGCTGCCCAGGAAACACAATTTAGTAAAGCTGCCCTACTGTTGAAACTATGAAGGGGAACGAAAACAAACGAAGTCAGATCACCTGTAGGCAGAGCTCTTCACATTAACCCTCACGTTATGAACCTTCCAACACAGTGTAGATGCGAGGAATCTTGTTAGCACTGACCAAGGAGTGCTGCTTCTTCCTCCCTTCATTTGTCCTGAGGGACAGAGGGTTTATTTCCAAAAAATCTGCTGCTCCAGTGTGTACAATCCCCTAACTAGTTTTTAACACTACAGAAGAGGCCAGCTGGACTCTGTGGATCTGCACAGCCATCTCAGAGACAGATACTACATTCGTCCACATTTTATTGAATGTATGCTTTACATTATCACAGAGGGACAATTAACGTTTGACAGTCAAGACAAAAAGTTAAAAGTGCCCCAAAAAGGTGATCATCTTGTCAGAACAGCTGGTCAAGACAGTTACGCTTCCAAGATGTGTAGGTCTCTGAACTGCCTTCCTATGATTTCAATAACTAGAGAAAACCTTGGATAACCATGAAAGATATTTTAACCTCAACAGAGAAGGAACTAATCTTGTCAGTGAGAGGGACAAGTGCTTCCTGATACATAGCTGAACACAGCTGAACAGCATCTGATTTGTAAGAGACCAATATTTTTTTAACTCTTTTTATCTCTTGAGAAACAAAATAATGAAGGAATGAAGGGAACATCCAAACACTTCATTTTAGTTAAAATCGCAGCATATAATTTGGTCTGATCAACACAATTATGAAGGCCAAGGGAAGGTCCAACAAAACTGATTAATTACTATGAAAATTAGAAATCAATTTCTGTGAGCGTTGCAGATAAAAGCATCTTATTAGTTCATCTTACTGAGAAACCATCAACAGCACATCAGACAGCAGCACTGTGGTTCATCCACCTACACAAAATCACTCAGACGGCCAGTTTATCTGCTCCATAGAAAAGGAACTTACACAGTGGCTCAAAACACAGTTCATTTTCATCAGTCAAATAAGCTATAAAAGGGTCACAAAATGGTGACTTATTCACTGGTCAGCAGGCATTATTAAGCTCTGTCATTATTTTACCATAATGCGAGTGAATTCCTAATCTTTGAAGATATGATATGCCAATACAGCCAAACAATGAAATGTTAGTGATGCTGTTGTAAATCAGAGAACATGAGATGAACAAGTGTAAAGGGGAGGTTATAGCATTTTATAACAATAACCACTTTTCTTCCTTTGACCAACGTAAGAATTAGCATGTCAGTAAATTCTTTATACTTTGAAAGAACAAGATTTCAGAGTCCTTAAAATCAGACTGTAGGAAAGTAAGCCGGAGGTCTTTAATCAAAACTGATGTGTCAGTAAATCCAGGAATTAAAGGAGAATTTGAAAGTCTCCTCTGGAGACCCAGAACAGGTTTAGAAGTTAGTCAAAATTTGAGACAGCAAAGTTATATTTGTCTATCTAACTATATATTTTATTTCAACAAAAATGGAATGCAAAAACTTACAGACATTTCATACTTGGTTGAGAAACAGGAATTACATGTCTAAATCTGAACTGAGAAAAGATAATGTAATGCATTTGTACTCAACCAGTATTAATGTGCTATTAGTGTTGGTTTTGCTCAGTGATGTACAACTGGTTGCTCTTCATCAGTAATTTGGTATTTTAGAGGCAGTTCTCACACTGGCTTTCACTTAGCCCCAGAACTCCAAGTCTTCATGTCAAAACAATACTGATGCTTGTTATACTCAAACCAAAAGATTTCCTTCCTTTGCCAATAGTCCATTTGAGGCAGATTTTGACATTATAGCTTTGAGAGAAGTACAGTCACGGAAAATACTGTCTTGTCTGAACAAAGATGAATCAAATGTTTTTAAAATGCACTGAAAGATCTGAAAGAAGATTTAGTAATTCTTACTCATTCCAATTTCCAGTTTTAAAGCTCAATAAATCTCTGCAAATATCTTCCTTCAACACTATCTGAAGCCTTGATAATTTCAATTCTGGATCATGTCCAAGAGATATTACAGACCAATACTTTGCTATGACCCTAACTGAAAAGAGCCTGGGATGTGTTCCTTTCCTTTACTGCAATAAAATCTCCAAAATACCTACAAGACTCCCTCTACAGCCTATGTTTTACCAGAACACATAAGCAAAGCTTGAACACCTTCAGCATGCATGTACCTGTCTAGGCTCCCACATCAACCTGGTGTATTCAGTTCTGTATAGGCTACGTGCCTTCTTCCTCCCGGGGCCTGTTTTTCTTTCTGCCACCTCTAAGGTACAGCATTGGATCTAGTCCCTGATGCAGGCAGATATCCCTATTTCCCCAGGCATTATCCAGACTGTGGTAGTCCTTGTTTTTCCTCTTGTTCCCTGACACTTCTGGGTCAACAGGACTTTATACAAACTAAGCAGGGACAGCTTCTCTAAGGGGAAGACTAAACTTCCCCTCTCCAGGTCCACTGAGGCTGAGAGAGCAGCAACCAGAACAAAAACCTTCTTTTCTGCAAGAAGTAACAAAAAACTCCTAAATACTTCTGTCTTTTCACAGTTGGTCAATTTTCTCTCCTTATTCAGGATCACTTAAGTGACAATGCTCTTCTCTAACAAGGTACAGGTTATGTCCTTGCTACATAATAATGTACAACCCCAAAGCTTCCCATTACATAAAGAAAAGTCTCTCTAAACTAAATGTTTATTTCTCAGTGGTCCTTGACAAGATAACAACTGTGCTCTTATGAGGCTTTTGACAATACAAATTCAGTATAGCTAGTAAAAAAAGAAAAGGCAACCATTGCTAAAGAAATCATAAATCTCTTCAGCCATCTGCAAACAAGGATAAACACTAAATAATTTTTACAGAATTCTTGCAATCTTAGGCTTTTTCTTTCATTTCAACATTATTTTATCGTTTTCAAATATTTATACTAAAGCTAGTATTAAAATCTGATTTTTTTGTTATCCCACACTTGGTTTTGATCTTGACCAACTTTGCATCAAGGCTGACACTTACGGGTTAGATTGAAATACTAGATGTAGTTATACAACTGGCTAGTTTCCATAGTTAACTCTGGTTTACTTTGTTTCCCCTGTTTTCTTCCCACTCTTCCAGTCTTTAACATTTTTCTCTCACTTTGCTTAATGTTTTCCTTGTATATATACTTTTGTCATGTTTTCCAGTGTTCCTCCTTTCTTCCTCATAGTTTTCCAACTCCCAAATTCCATTCTTGGGAATATCTATTTCTCTGTCCTCTCTTTCCTTTTTCCTGCACCCCATTTCTTCCTACTGTCTTTGACTTCTTTTTTTCAGATGTGCCTGCTGATTTGTCCAATGTCTTCTGCACTCCAAAATGGTCCAGGTCCTGCTCCGGGATTTATCAGTCACTGCCTATACTCACAAATGTAACTTACACCACTCTCTCACATCATATAACACCTTAGGATGTCCTGTATTCACAAATGAAAGTCTACAACTCACTTCAGACTTGACTTCCAGAACATAAGCTCTGGAAACTCAGAGAAAAGGCTCTAGAGCAGTGTCCTAGCACAAGCCATACTGTCCCACAGGACCAGTAGAGAAGCTATAACTTTTGTGCCACGAAGAAAGGGACTTTCCTAACTGTCCTAACTACAAAGCACTGCTAATGTTTGCAGGCAGAGGGAATGGTGGGGATGTGCTCACTTGCAGACCCACACCAGTCTATGCAGCATGAGATGAACGAGCTGGCAAGCTGCTGTTGAATAGGCAGATTGAGGATGTGATGTCTGTAGGTGGGAGCATTGTATCTCCAGAAGATATGGCCCATTTGCCAGTGGCTTAAGACAAGATGTGATTTCGGCAGGTAATATTCTGCTGTGCAACAGTGACTCATTTCTTCTTTCCATCAGGGTAATAGTGTTACCATACCAGAGGGGTAGAATACCATTTGGCATTTCAGTTAAGAACCATGATAAGTGTGTTTTTTGTCTTCAGTGCCCTTTACTCACTCATAGGCTGTTAAAGACCTTACCTTCTAAATCTATTAACTCTCAGCTTAGACAATGTGTGCAAACCTCACAGTATTCTAGAGGTGACAGCACAATTCCTAACAAAGCAACAAAAAGGCACAAAACGACCCTCTAAAAGCAAAAAAACTAAAAATCTGGCACAGGAGGACCTGAACACAGGTCCTGAACACCCTTCTCATGCTGCTCATGAATCATCCCGAAACAATGGAAGAAAATATGGTCTATAATCACTGTACTTCATTTTTTCCTGTTCAATGTAAAAACAGTGGTAAAAACAGCATGAGAAAGGATCAACATAGAGCTTTCTGAAATCTGACTGCCAGACTATTTAGTGTTGTTACCTACCCTGAGATTTCTCCCCTCAGTTATACACCACACTACTTAGACTCATTAGTGTAAATGCAGTTCTAAGAAGACATATTTATTCTCAGTGCCAAGAGTAAACCCTGAAATCAGAGACACTGTTGATTATTTCAAAGGAAAAAGACCCATCAAACTGAAAAATAACAAAAATAATGAAATGAAGTTACAACAGCCCAAAATAAACCAATTAATTTTTACATTTTGAATTTATTTTGACAAATCTGCAGCAAGCATTATCAGCTGTGTGAATAACATTTAAAAAGAATAGAGATTTTAGATATTTGATTGGCGGTGTATTTTCTTACAGCTTCTATATTTCCTTTATGTCTAAAAAATAGATTTTACTCCTGGTCCCTCACTAGTATGCAAATTTCTACCAGAATTAAGTAACCCATAGAAAAGGATGGAAGAAAAAATGAAATTTCTGAAGCACATAGTATTCTGTTTTGGTTTGGGTTTGTTGGTTTTTGTTTTGTTTTGTTTTTTTCCACTGCAGGTAAAGCCATTTTTCACAATTACTCAGCAAACAAGAGAAAGTCCATTAGAATCTTCACACTGTTAACAAAGACTCTTGGCTAACAGTACTGGTCTAAAAAGTAGATAAGCCATATAATTTTACAAGAAGCAACCCACTGAATCCTTCAGCAAACACAGCTTGGCAATCTATCTTCAATTCAAAATAATGAGGTGGCAGGAGTGTGATGGAGAAATAAGTCTTCAAAAACATCACGTAAGGGAATCCAGCTGTGCTTGTATAGTTTCCAGCTATTTAAAGGAACAAAAAGAGAGGAAAAAAACTCCACTCATAAAATGTTGTTTAGAAACATGCAAACAGAAATAAAACCACATTCCAGTATCTTCAATTATGCATACCAAATCTATTTGCATAGCAATATAAAAAACTCTGTACTCATGAATATTTGTTTTTACATGAAGCTATTACAATTCATTGCTGCAGTTTAAATATTCAAATTTTAAAAGAAACAGTTGTCTAAATACTGCCTCTTTTACATGCACAGATGTTTTGCTGTGAATTTCCAATGCATAATAACAAGGTAAAAAAATAATAGAGTTCATTTTGACTGGATTACAAGCCTGGCATTTCAACTGAAGATGTAACACAAAGATGCTGTTTCCAGAGAGATCCCCATTGTTAATCATCAGCTACTCCTCCTGATCTAACTGCAAGGTATGCTTACAACAACCCAAGCCCTGTCTATTCCAAATCTGAATGCGCAGGCTCTTTTTGAAAATGCTTTATGCGATCAAACAAATCCAACAGCCTTAATTTAAGATGGATCCATTTTTTCTAGTTTTATTAGATTTAATTCATACAGGCAACACTTCCTGCTGAGCAGCATAAGGTGTTTACAAAGAAACTATAGTATTGTAAAATCTACAGACCTTGTTATAGAACTCAAACAGCTCCTGATGGCTAAATTCTACAAACACTTTCTTCAGGTTCTGTAACGAAAAAAGAAGGAAGGAATAAGCATATTTTTTCATTTCTTTTTTGCATTAATTCCAGTAAATCAGAGTATGAGATTAAGCTACATGAATGATGTTTGCATTCAATATGATGTCCCTCCTACATGTATATTCCATTTCAGTGAAGAATTCAAGTCTCCTGGTACATCCTGTGAAGAATAGTAATAAAGTAATCTATGAAAAGGATTTAGTTACCTTATTTTTAAGTCAAACAAAAATGAAAGATTACATTTGTCTTTCTTAGTAGTCCATCTAAGACTTGGTAAATACCATTACACAGTGACAAAGTTAGTAGTGTATTTGGTTGAACTGGCACAGCTATTAATGTACTGCACCAGCACAGAGCTGATACTTCTATTCATTAATCTAACAGTTCCCATCTGAGCATGCTGATACTGTTTAGGCATCTCTGCACAGATTCAGCCCAAGTTAACAGTTAAGACAACAGCTTCAAAGTAGTGCTTAAACACTAAAAAAACCCACAAAATAACACAACTGATGAATATGTGGATAAAACAGATGTGGTAATAATCCTCTGCACACATATGCTGATGTTTGTGGAGATGGAGGTTAAATTATAACTTCTGTCCTGCTTAACTTGCTGGCAGTAACAGGAAGTTTAATGCCTGCTACCTTCAATCACAGTGCAGATGTATCCAGACAGTTTCTAGCTTTATTCCTTGTACTTCACTTTGTGACTTTATTCCTTTAAAAATAAATTTCTATTTCTGCACATTCTCTTTGTTGTTGCTAGACTTTTCAAGGCTTGGAGGCATTCCTGAACATAACAGCTGCACTTCCATGAACGCTAATAAGGCTCTGTGAAAGCTGAGTCTGTGGACACCCCTACTCACAAAATATTACCAGCTGAAATAACGTACACACACTACTTTGGTTTAACTGGTACCAACTTCACATACCACTCAGGTCAGTGCAAAAACGCTTGTTTATCAATTCAGCTTAAATGAGCAAGGATACTTTCACATACAGACAAGGCCAGTTTCTGTGTACTCATAGCAATGCAAGTCTCAAGTTATGCCAAACAATGTCACTGAATTTGGCGCACCAAATGCACAAGACCCATAGAAGCCCTGGGAACACAGTATAGGTACTGCCTGGCGTCTGCTCCTCAAAAGGAGCTGTAAGAGACACAGGAAAGGGATAAAATGACTGGGGCCAGCCTGTCTGGTGCAATTCCTCCTTCTTGCTCTGCAGAAAGAAGGATCCCTTCCAACAATTTCGGGAAGGGTACAAAAGCCTAGAAAAGCACCAGTGATTTGCATGAGAGACCAATCTTTTCCCTCTGGGAAGGAACAATGCAATTCTGTGAATCGTACGGTGAATACAAAATAAAACTACCAGGACAGCAGTTCTCTTTGCCATGACTCCAGCTGGTCCTCCCTCCAAAGAGCATAATGCCGTGACAGGGAAGTAAAAGCATTTTTAAAGGCTTTCTAACAGCTAAGAAACAAAAAGAAAGCAAACAAGGGGTTTCTTCAGGAAAGAAAGTGGGTAGAGGAAAGAAGGAAGATACACTAATAGCAAAGGGATCTACCATTTCAGCCAGGATGTTTGTTTGGCATTTGCCTTTCTAGAAGGGGTTTGGTGCTTGAATGGAAGGAAGCAAAACTGCAGAGAGGCGATTCAGAACAAAAGGCAGATATCATATATCTTAAAAGCTTATCAGTCACAATTAAAAGGGTCATCTCTTGCATGCTTTCTGGTAGAAGAGTCTGCTGGATTTTGATCTGACAGTTTAGCAACGCCTCCAGAGAGGGGCAGAGGAAGACCTCTGACTACCAGATATTTCTCCGAGCTCTTTGTTTCATTCAAGACAGGTATCTTCTGGTACTACTTTTGATCAGGAAGCACAATCAGCTTCTCTCACTCTCTCACACACACACACACAAAAGAAATCGAAAAGCTTGTCTGTCATATTTTCTTCTAACTACATTGATTACTGTTAGTTAAAACCTAGGGTATGCAAACAAAAAAAAGTGTGGACATTTAAATTCAGATCTTTGTACTAAAAAAAGAAAATCACTATGTTTTATGAATAGGATGAGATCTCTTTTCCCATTATTATTTAATAATTGTAGTCTGATAACTAAGATAAAATCTATCTTGTATTCTGGCAGGCAAATGTCTGTGGAGAGCTAAAAGAAAGCATGCCATGCCAGGCTATGTTTCTAACCTGGGGTGGGAAGGGAAGTATCAATGAGAGAGAGGATGTAAGAATCTTGTACAAAATCTGTTGGCTATCTGCACTTAATCATCTGCTAAAACACAATTGTTTTTATGTGTAAAAACCTGGTACACCTACTATGTCATTTCAGCAGACAGTAGTGTCACAAAAAAAACCCCATGCAGAAGTGTGGCATCAATTAAAAATGTTATTTTTAAAATATTACATTTCTCACTAGCATGAGTCCCTTAAGAAATGTGACAAATTATCATTGGTATGTGGTCAGAAGTCCTATACAGACTATAAAAACATCATAACTAGCTCCCTACAAGAAAAAGCTATGTCTCAGCAGGGTGACAGCCCCCCATTTTCAGCTGAGACATCCATTATTCAATTACTTGCTTTATTCTGGGTGAACATAAACAACTGTAATTAAAACTATGTGCTGCAGGACTAGGTTCCCATTCAGTTCTTTAATTACTCAGTAAAATAGTCTTAAAAAGTACTGTATAGATAGAATATTGCTAAAGACTTCCAAGCAGGCAAATTCCTAATTTACTTGATGGAATCTTACTCAGATAAGTATACAAAATTACAAACCCCAATAATATTTCAACTGCAACTAAAACATAGGATAGAAAAAAATCACTTTCAGTTTACTTACTTAATTAAATGTCACTGTGTGCAGACAGAGTCTCAACCTATTTATGAAAAATGCAGCTAAGTTGACTTCTTTTATCTGCACACACAGGTTTTCAGATGTTGCCTCTGACCTAGTACGCATTTCCCAGACATAAATAAGAAAACAGCAATTTGCTCCATGTCTAACTTCTTTCTTCTTTTTATCAAGTGTATCATTCTCTTTTCCTTTTTCCTGATAAATTTCTTCCCATTCTTCACCTTCACACTACTCTTTCTCTCATTTCTGGCATCTCATTTTCTCTTTGCTGTCATTATCTTCATGTGAAAGAAAACTAGATCGAGTAACCAGAAAACTAAACTGAGTTCATTCCCATTGTCACACTCTGTAACTCCAATGTTTTCTAATTACATCCCAAATTCTGTCACTGTGGCAATGTAAATCCTAGCTCCTACTTTTAAGAGTTTTAGCCTTGAGGATGACAGCTTCATAGTGTCAGAGAAACACAGCTGAAGCTGTTATTCTTATGAAAACAAAGAAATCTCTAAAGTACCAAATGTCCATTCTTTGGGCTGCTTTGAAAACACGGAGACAGGTTTTTTGTCTAATACAATACCCGTGAACGGTGGCAGGGACTGCACTGGAGTGATACGCTCAGTGAGCACAGCTAAAGGGTATGTGCAACATCTTCAGCTAAATAAAGTTGCTGTTCAGTTCAATGTGTTCGTCTTCTGTAAAACATGACAAAGCATTGCATTCGCTACTGGAAAGGTCTGTGTGAATTGCAGGTGTCATCCAAATCTTTACATCACTCTGAATCGATTGCAAGGAATATGGTAATAAGTTTTCTGAAATGTATGGTTTAACATATTTGGCCATCACATGGATCACTAGTGAATGTATTTTAAGTATTAACATTAAACTTTAGTGCCATTTTGCCTTTATACATCTAGATGAAATCTGATTTCATCCCACCTCTTCTCTCACCCCAGGGCTGTATCAATTTACAATTTACAGCCTCCTGAGAGCTGTGAAATTCTAATAAGTTTAACTGATAGGGTTCTTTTCTCCCCTTAACTATCTTCTCACTTGCTGTTTGGTATCATTTTAAAAACATAACATCTTCATCAGTCTCTAAAACCAAATTTCCTTTGGGATGTGGGAGGGGGGCAGGGAAGAGGAGGGAGAAATGAAAGGAAAATGAAGATAAAACCTTTGTGTTCCCAGTCAATATTAATATGCTATCCTATCAAAAATAGCCATTCTGAATGTACGGCTAATTCTACAAAATAGCCACAGTCATTTAATATACACTTAGCTTACAACCACCAACAAACTATTAGGTAAATCGCTAGCTGAACATGATCATCAGCATAAAATGATCAAGATGCAAGTATACAAGCTGCATAAGAGTCTCCAATTTCCCATTGCATCAGCTAACTATTTCAAATATGAATATCGTCTTGCTGCAAAATGTTTCTGTGGAAACAAAAAATGTCTCCTCAAAATATTTCAGAAAGTAGAGGCAAATTTCTGCTTATAATCAAAGGACTCAGTATTGCTTTTGGGGCTTTGTTTGCTTGTTTTTGGTTTGTTTCATTTTATGGTGGGGATATTTGTTTGTTTGTTGGTTGTTGCTTTTTTTTTTTTTAATACAATGCTCTAGATGTTTCTATTTTCACGTACTACTGCAAAAAGCTTCATTACTAATGACGGAGTTTTGCAACCTTGCATACTACACAGCTGTATTCCACACAATTACTCCCCCAACCCAAGCATAAGGATAAAGTAATGCCCTAGAAGTTATAAATAAAAGGTAAACTTCTGGGTTTAAAGCTAACTTGAATATGAAAAACTGATATTGCTGTAATAGTTTTCAACTGCAAAGCTGTAACTACTTCAATGATGTTGCAAAATAAATGCCAAGTATTCTGAAGCAAACAGGTGGAGGGACAGGCTGGCTTGTATATCTAAATGTCTATCGATAATGATAATGTTCTATGACTGAGGACATATAAAAAATCACAGTATATTCAGAGAAGTTTGTTAATAATAACTAAGTGAAGTAACACATATCCCAATCTTCATATTGTAATATAACCTTGAATACTATCTTGAGACACTTCTCAATTAGGTTTGAGAGAATATTTTCACATTGCCTGTCTATTCTCCAATTTGTTGCTATTAGATATCCTTAAAATCTTGGATACAATAGGATGATGTGAATAATTAATCTAATCAATTTATGCACAAATTAAGATATATTCATAAACAGATCCCCCTGTAGATTCTTAGTAGTCTACATTTCCTTCTGGAAATGTAGACTACCAGTTTCTGTGCTATATCAATTCAGACTTCCTTTAAATTTCCTTGGACTCTGGAGAACTGTGCATTCCCTTAGGACTTACAACTCTTTTTCCTTTTGTATCTCACAGAATTTATCAGAAAGTTTGAGGTGCTTGGTCAGTAAATGAATTGTAAGAGGAGCATACGCATTAAAACAGACCAGTATCTCATAAAAGCACACCTGTTCCTTAACTCTCTGCAACTAAGAGACAGCAGTTAAAATTTCTTCATATTCTTACAGCTGTTCATGGATGTAATTCAGCTCAGGGATTCAGCAAAACACAGAGACTTTAATACAGACTTATATATTCCTAATTAAACTTCTTCCACATCATCAAAAAATGTGAGCTTCAAATTTCATTCTTTTTCCAAACTTATTTCTATTTGCAATACCAAATAATTACTTTTGTAGAGAAAAAAATCACGTCATATGACCGAATTACACGTTTTTCAAGTGTCAGTGTGCAACTGTTATATAAGAAAATATCTTTCATTCTAATCCCCTCTTTTCCTGATTGATACATTAACATTTAGTTTGTATATATATTGCTGTATACCTTTAAAAGTTGAATTTCTTTTTCATATAAGCTTAAGAATTTCAAATTCCCTGTGGATTTAGGGAGATCAAAATCTGCAGCATACTAAGGATGTCTTTCACTCCCCTTGCAATCTACTTGTAAGTTCCCTAACCAAAGCTCTGTGTTGATTTCTGAGATCTAATCAATGTGTTACTGGAAATTGATGGTTTGGAGATACATACAGATAATTTTTAATCTCACTCTAGCAGATACAGGATTATTTAAGCATGTTTTCATGGAAAGTGGCGAGAATGAATTTATTGCCCAGTCTGGTAGTAAGCCGACAGACTCTGCAGGCATTTCAAGACCTACAGAAGACCTGACACACTTCCAAACAGCAACATGAACTGTCAGTCATCACCATTTTCATTCCTCCTGTTCCCCTCTGCTCTCATGAAAATATCCATTACTGGCTGGCTGAACTGGTGCAAAACTACAGACAAGAAATGGGACATAACTACTAAGAAGACCATGTAGGCTGGGAACACCACACGGCATTAGAGGCAGACAGGTCCCTTTCTTCATAGCAGGTAAGAAAAATGCTTTTAAAACTGAGAGAATTATCTGGGAAAAACTCAAAACTACAGTTTGCACCTCAGTACACCTAGTCAGAGTAAATATCATTTTGCTAAAAAAAAGAGATAGAAAAGCAGGTTTTTTTTTTTCCCAACAGCTGTATGCAGGTAAATGGTTCCTTTGCCTTCAGTGTCTAGGAATTTACATTCCTATTAATAACATCATTAGGTTGGTTGGCCTTTTAATGATACTTTTGTACAGAAAACCTCTCAAAACCAGAAATCTAGAGATGACAGTTGTCATAAAGATTATGTTAAATACACTTTTAAAAAAACACCAGTGGACAAACATGCTTTCTGGAGAAAAGGGTGGTAAATGTGTATCAGTGCATGCCTGTCACAAGATATATTTAAAAGCCTGTCTTTTGTATTGATACTTCCCTGTATGTTGCATGTACAGAAAATGGTTCAGAGAAGATCTATTGAAAGGTTTCTAAGCCTATTCTGTATTTTGTATATACCTTCACATGCCCTTCCCTTCTTTGAAGACAACTATATACACAGCACAAGTTCATTATTGATTCCTTGCTAGACTCCATATGGATTCAGTCATTAACAGCATAAAGCACCTATCCACACAAATGTGTCATTGTATTTTTGGTATTCAGTAGCAAAACATGCAGGTATAATTTCCAAATACAGTATAACCAAGAAAAAGTGTTTAAAAATTGTAAGTTTCATTCACTAATAGGCTGCCACACAATCACTAAGAATGATTAATCAAACAAAAATAAAATTTTCATGTTTCATCTCTCATCTAATTTTGCAAATTCTACTGTACTCCCAATACTGTAGAAAGCTCTCTGAAAAAGTAACCTCACTAAAAATTTTTAACAAATACACTCTTTCTTCCTATTAAATTTCCCGGTATCAAATTTGAAAAAAAAAGAGTCTGTGGGAAAGCATGTACAACGTATTTATTGCATATTGCTTATCCAGTGTATTGTCTGTAACTATCAGAATACAACTTTGTTCTTTAGAACTATACCAGAACTATACTGTGATGACTAATTTTATTCCTCAGAAGAAGTTAAATTCTTGTCTTTCAGATTTTGGTACACCTTATTTGGCACAGAACTTACAATATTTCAAAAATTAAGTTCAGGAACACTGCAAAGGAAACTAGGGAGTTGCAACTCTGTTTCATTTTTTTCCACTGGGGCTAGCATGTGAGTTCACACTTCCATTCTAAAGATAGCTCACATCAAGACTGACACAGTAGTCTTACATTCACCTTGAATGATAAGGAATTCACTTTTCTTCTTATGCTTGTACTCATAGGTAATGTCTGCTGAAGAAACAGCCTAGCAAGTAAGTATGCTGGTACCAGAAACGCTTTCAAGCTTTTCAGACCTCACATGTTCAGTAGACTTGGTCACAGCTACATTCATTTTTATGAAGTACACGTGAAAAAGATGTCACATAGCTATAGTTGTGAAACAGTTTCATTCTTGCACTCGGAAAGTAATCAAATTCTAGGAAACTAACAGAACTGAGTATAAATAGTAAGTGCAACATTAGCCTAGTATTGGCATCCAAAATTTAAGATTATGGGCTTAAATGGCAAACATTGCAACTTGGGTGTGTGTCTTAGAACAGGGAAGCTCAGCCTTTAGCACTGAAAGCAGACTGAGATGTATTTGTGTCTCAACACACAATGGTCAAAACCTCCTCTAGTAACACCAGGCTCAGAGTGTTTTAGAGAGCTCCTCACAGTTTGCTTGCAGTTGATATAATTAACATGGAGTTGCAAATCCTTTATGTTCAAATCAGTTACACATCTTATGTTGGGTCTGAAGTAAGCTGGACTCAGAGGAAGCTTAAACTGTGATCCAAATTGCTCAGGAAGTCACCCCTTTGGTCTCATCTAAAAGCCAGATAAAACCTCCTTTGTCTGAAGAAGAAACCTGGGTTGTTGTCATCTGCATCCACATTTAGAGCTACAGATCTGACAGGAATTTTGTATGGTGTAGTCAAGCAGATGAGTAATATTTTAAGAAGGATTTATTTCTCCACTTAAGAATGGAGGAAGTTGGCATCTTTTTGCATTATTAGTTTCTGAGCCTACCTGCTCAGTTCAATAAGATACTGCAATAACCCATTGTTTTACCACAAAAGGCCTTTCTTCACCACTGGAATATCTGAAAATATCTATTGTTTCCACTGAGGTACAAAAAAAGAGGCTGGAAAAAAGATGCCAGCAGCGAGAGGAAAGATCTAAGGAAGTGCAGATCCACATGAAATACAAGTAACTGATGTGAAAACACCCTTTCAAAAAATCTGCTTAAATATTTACAAAATGTCAAGATTAGATAATATGTAAATTAGTTCTTTTTGTTTCAGATGGGTCACTCAGAGTATCACCAATTTGGACTTTGTTAGGCACACAAGCAAAGACAAAATGTTGGGGTTTTTTTTTCTGTGCTAAAAGGGCTAAAAGTGGCTGTCAGCAAGTATATCTCTGATCTCCACTGGGTAAATAATTCCAGCAGCTAGCAACTGGGGTCTTGCACAAAAATCTCAGCTCCTGAAAGACTGGAAAGCCACTCCGGAAGGAGGGATGTTAACTAGCAGTCTAGTCCCAGGCAGGATCAAAGACAGAGCTCTTAGGGAATAAGGTTGTTTGTAAAGTAATGTATATTTTATTCTTTTTATTTATTTATTATTAGGAAGTGACCTATTATTTTTACCATACTCTAACAGCTGGAATATATCTACATTTTTTGCTAAAATGCTCACATTTTACAAATAAGTGGTGGTATCTCTTCCTGGCCTAAGGCAACCCAGCAAAGCCTTGAACCAGGGCAACCTATTTGGATCAAGGAAACACCAATGTTGGAGTGTGAACAAAATTACATTGCATCACCACCCTGACACAAATAAATATCAGCATTTCTCAGGCAACATGACACAGTGCAAAACTGGAGGAGGTCATTAAAAACAAAGTTTCTCAAATGAGGTAAAAAAACTTCTCCTTTTTACAAGGATTAAATAAAGATTGTGCGGTCTTTTCTCATAACATCAGAAAATTAAGAGGAATGTGGAAAAAACCACTTATGACACAGTCAAGCAACAGCTTCTCTTTCTCAGTTTGTCACTAAAGGTTACACATGTTCTAATGATGCAAAAATTAGCTATTTTGGATTTAAGACAATGTAATTTCAGTGATGTTCCTTTATTACTTTTGCTGACTATTTAAAGCTTGATGCAGTTGTGTGGTGTGAATTCTCAGTGCCTGCTGAAAACTGGACAAAGTTAGGGTAAACAGGTTAAGATATTAAGAGTATCTGTGCTCTCTTACTGGTGAGTGACAGAATTATCAGTTGAACACACACTAAAGGGAGATGCCACTAGATTCCAGGCATGAGAAAAGTTTTGTGTCTGTTGAAGAAAGTAATTCCAAAACCCTGCACAGAAGAATGAATTACTCAAACTGCAAACCAGTTGTTTTAATGAGAACAAATAGTCTACTATGCTTGGGACCATTATTTTAAAAGGATTAAAGCACTATTGGGTAAGAGAATCAACTCTGTTTGGATTGTTTTGCCTATCTTGGAGATAAACAGATTGACTTGTTTGCAACCATAAACTAGCCAGAACTCTATGGTCAGGCAAAGGCAGTATAGGATCAGAGGCTGTCAAAGAATATGTAGATTTGACAGGTGGCAATCCAGCTCTCAAACTGATAAACACAGCACTTGGGTTTTTGTGGCATTGGTTGTGCTAAAGCTGAAGACTAGATATTAAAATCTAGTATGCTAGAACCTAGCCTGAGATTACAAGAGGAAGGACCAACTGAATAAAGTGCATCTCCGTGTCAGCAAGAACTTTAATAAATATTCAAAGTGAGGTTTTGTATTTGAACTAGAAGTTTCTCCACTAGTTGTTCATATTTTCTGTGTGCTGAAAATATTGAAATGTGAAAATAAACACATGGGAGGTCAAAAGCTGCAAGCCATTCAATACCTATCCTTAGTACAACAATGAATGAAGATCCAGAATACTGGAAATACAGAAAGACTTTCCATTCCTATTTGTTTTGGGAATAAAAACTTTCCCTTCTGGAATACACCCTTCAATATTCATACATGCAAGACAAGAGACTTCTCTTAAAACATATTACATCATAAGAGGAAGAGAGCATTTACCTTCACTAACAAAACCACAGCCATCAGCCACAGTGCAGTGATTCTCCTCTACTCAGCACTCACGAGGCTTCATCTGAGACACTGCACCAAGTTCTCCACAGCCCCAGTACACAACAGATGTTCAGAAACTGAGGGGAGTTCAGCATCATCTGGATGCGTATCATCTGCATGCACCATATGTGAAGAGACACTAGAAGTTGGTTTGTTTAGTTTGGAACAGGGCTAAGAATGGGGTATCTAACTGCAGTCCCATACGTAATAATTTTAGAAATTAAAATGTATCTCTGTGACAGGTGTTTTTAGTTTATCTTATTAAATACTATAGATCTTATCTCTTTAGGGAGTTCACCTTATAACAAAGAATAATGTTTGGCAACAAATAATAACAATCTCTTTGCTGAAGAATTGACAAGGAATACAGTTTCAATCCATCCATGTGCATTCAGTTTCTCCAAATGATTCTCACAGGGAGTTGGCCCACGCAAAATTCCTAGAAGTTGGTTGCACCTTTTAGATGGCCACTGTTCTTCAGTCTTAGAAGACCTAGATCTGGATGCACAAGTAATTTCAACAGCTACTGACTGAAGAGCAGTGAGAGTAGCCAGAAAGATGATCTAGATAACTTGCTAGCAGGCCAGTAAAGTTCACAAGTGACAAGGCTATTGAATGGTCAGTCTTGGGATCTGAAGACTTGCTGGCCTCTTGTTTATCAACATCAGTTTAAAAGTGCTGCAACTGGAGTTTGATTACTTTTAAACAATGCTAAAGTATTCCAGCACAAATTTCAATAGCTCTGAAACTTAAAAAAGAATATAAAACGTCCATAAAGATCAAGTATAGAACTGAATACCCAAAGGGTCAGGAGATCTCAGATGAAAAATTGCCACTTATCAGTCAGTTACACCTCCAGACACCATCATTCAGAGCATCATGTAGCCATAGGGCTCTTGGTGCAGAATCACAGTGCTGTTGTCAGATAATACAAGGCGCTAGATTAGCTTCAGCAGTTAAAATGTGTTTAATAGAAAGTCAATACATTAATTTTGCATTAGTGGTTGCATAGCCCATTCTCTCAGAATCTAAGACAGCATAAAAACACAAGGCTGGCATAAACTCTGCATTAGTTGCATATATTTTAAATAATGTGACTGAATGGCTATCATGTACCCAACATTACAATTCATCTGTGAGCAATCCAGTAGTGCAGAGACATAGTATTAATGATTGTGAAATTGTGCCTCGACTCCATGGCATAAACTTAATTGTGAAACCATGGCATTAGACTTAATTTATTTCACAGCCAGGTACTGACTGGCTGTGAATTGAATTGAAAATGCTATTTACAGGCCAGTATGCAGCAATATTTCCAAGCAAACAAGAGACTGAAGAGGTGAAGATAAATATCAAAATGGGGCTGTAAATTACCTTGCTGAAAGCTCTTACCCCAAAACTGCCTGAAATATTTCACTACTCTGAAGCCATTACAAAAGGAATCTCACGTGGCATTATTCACAGGATAATAATAACAATGGTTACTAGAAAATCCTGTATTTTCTGCACTACTCTTTTATACAGCATGGCATCATCTCCAGAATATTGTATTTTCCTGTATAATAATTTTGCTAACACTATTTTACAGAACCCAAGAAACACTAAACACTGACAGAGATTTACATTCAAAAACTACATGAGCTAACAACATTTTAAGGCAAGTAACTTTAGTTACTTCATAAAATCTCAGCACCTCACTGCTTCTAGAAAAAGCTCCAAAATTTTTTCTAATTCAATGACTACAGTTGAAAGTACAAAATAATGCAAGGATTTTAAAACAAAATATAACTTTGTCCCAAATCCTGTCTTCCAACCTGACTATGGTGGTTTAAATAGGTAATGGCTTCATAGCCAAGAAAATGTGTGAAATCAATTGTGACTGGGGATTGCAAAGAAAGTAATTAGTTCATGCAGATCAATCTAGAAATCATCATAGACCTTGGAAAAGATAGATCTTAGGATCAAGAGCCTGCAACAGTGGCTGCTGTCCAGCCCTGACATCACTCTGTAAGAGCCAGAAGGAAAAGACAGCCCTTCTTTCACCATCCCTGTAATTCCCAATTAGATGATACCTGCACTTTGATAACAGCCTGTCTCTGTATTTCTAAACTACCATGTTGGCAGCTGTGCAAAATGAGGTAGGGAGTCTCAGTCACAACCCACAGCATGCAAAAAAAAAGCAATTGAAGTTCACATGTTTTATTGATCTGAACACTTAATCAGAGAGAAATAAAATACTCACTGTGCTGGGTTTAGCTGGGGTAGTTAATTTTCTTCACAGTGGCTGGTATGGGGCTGTGTTTTGGATTGGTGCTGAATACAAGGTTGATAATACAGAAAGAGGTGTTTTTGTTATTGTTGAGCAGTGCTTATACAGAGCCAAGGCCTTTTCTGCTTTTCATACTGCCAGGCTGGCGAGGAAACTGGGGGTGCATGGGAGGTTGAGAGGAGACACAGCCGGGACAGGTGACTCAAAATGACCAAAGGGACATTCCAGACCATATGACACTGTGTTCAGTATATAAAGTGGGGGGAAGAAAGAGGAAGGGGGGACGTTTGGAGTGATGGCATTTGTCTTTCCAAGTCACTGTTATGTGTGATGGGGCTCTGCTCTGCTGGAGAGGCTGAACACCTGCCTACTTGTGGGAAGTAGTGAACTAATTTGTTTTGCTTTGTGTGTGTAGCCTTTCCTTTCCTTATTAAAATGTCTTTATCTCAACCTACAAGTTTTCTGGCTTTCACCCTTCTGATTCTCTCTCCAATTCTGCTGGTGGGGGACTGAGTGAGCGGCTGCATGGGGCTTGGTGTTGGCTGGGGTGAAACCACGACTCTCATACAAAGAGGAAGCCAAGACAGTACAGGAAGTAAACACTGTTCTTCCATAGGAGTGTTTGAAGAGCTGGGCATGAAAAGAAGGGTAGCCTTCTTATGTATTAGAACTGGAAAATAACAATGTATAATACAGGAATGGTGGAACAGAGACCAACCATTCTTACAGCAAGAAATGTTTGTTGCTTTTTTTACTGAAAGGGACTGACAATGGCAGATACCATTATCCAATTTTTTTCTACCAGTGAAAAGGAATGCTGATGGACTAAGGTGATAGACCAGCATAAAGTCTGTATATTAAAAAAATATACCTACCATCAGCTTATTCCTATTGAATAAGGATTTTACTAGAGTGATTCACTAGTACCATAGAGAAATTTTTTTAAATTATATTTTAAAAAAAAGTTAAGTAGAAATGTTAGGTTTCGCAGTGACAAAAACTTTCTGGTCCATCAGTGCAATAAATTTATTTAATGCTTTCAACTAAGTAAACAAATTTTAAGAATCTCTCATTCACTTAATGTTAGGGTCTCAAAGTATGCCCAGTATTTTTGCCAGTATACCTACTTTTCAGTGAACTGCTGTGAATGCTTTATTATTTGAGCTTTTTTTGTAGCTGCTCTTCAGTGAATTGCAGTGAACTTGTTATCTGGGCTTTTTAATCTTTTTTTTTTGGGGGTCCCCAATCAAGAAGTCTATCCATGTTATATCAGAAATGGTTCCTTCTGTACTACTGTTATCTAGTATCAAAGGAAAAGAAGTTGTCCTAAAAACTGTGGGTAAATATATGCAGAATTCATGATTGAAATTCTTGTATTCTGTTCTTTAAAACATTTCTTTAAATTCAAGCTTTTTTTAATAACAGGGAGGAAAAGGGCATCTGAAATAAGTAAACTAATTTTAGAGATAATTTTAAACAAAAATTAAATGTGCTCATGGCACTCCACACTTTATGTAAATGCTTAACATGAAATAATTTTATTATGGTTAAGATATATTTCAGTGGACAAAATAAAGGGAATGGAACAGGGTAAAAGTGTGAGATTTTAGTGTATGTACTGAATTAAGACTACACCAGTGTAGACTAAAAGATCCACAACAGTAAATGCAACCGTATAAAAATGCATGTATATGAGCTTTCCAGCATCCCTGAGAATTTACAGCAATATACTACATTTGTTCGCAGGTTTGTGTGTCATCTACAGCCCAGCATGAGATTAGACTGGCTGTACAGCCTAATGCTTTCTTGATAAGTCTACCTAGCCATGGCTCTGATGTTCAGTTCTCCCTTTCACAGAAAGATGAAATGACTTGCAAATGCTTCTGCTGATTTCATTTTCCTCTTGATCCTCAACTGTAACAGCTGAAGTTTTTTAAGTGGCACTTCTAAAAAGCTTGGGAGACTGTAAGAGTGGTAAGTTGTCTCATACATATTTTCCTACTGGCAGTTTACATTTTTTATTAGGAGTAAAGTGCAAATGTGTATAAATGAGTGGTAAATTCAGTTTCCTCATGTTGTAGTGAACAGCCATAACAGCTTGACTCTTCAGATATTTTTATTTATTTTCAGTCCAGGCTTGGACATGTTTTGCATGAGAGATGATTTGAATTTCTATACTACCTAGGTTCTACTTTCACACTCCAATAGAAATGTTAAATCACGCAATGTAATACTTTCTTGTGGCCCTTTATATAATTCTTAAAAAAAGCCCTATTCCTACAGTATGAGAAAATTTCTATAAAAAATTAAGACTGAAACCTCATTTGCAAATTACTTGCTCTTCAAAAAATCCAATTAATTAAGAAGCAGGTTTTAGGCAAATCCATCTGTCCATTCCAAAAGACAATTAATATCTTTGCCCAGAACATTAAATCGGACAAGGCCACAGAAGTATAGACACTTAATTCAATACTGTACCATCTTGCTAGAGGGAAAATGTAGAATAGCTCTTTTGTAAATTCTATTAAAAATGTATGAGATATTTTTTATTTTGTAAAATTTAATTTTTTAATCCGTAACCCATAAATGTCACACAGATTAAAAACCAACATGCATTCTAAGCAAAGTAGATCAGAAGCAGGCAGCATATATTAATAACAATGGGGCTATTAGCATGGAATCAGAATGCTAGTCTTAACATGAGTATGTCACGTGTCTGTACAGCAAGTGGACTGACAATATGAATTTTCTCAATATGCAAACTTTTTGTCCCAAAATACTTTCATGGCAATTGTGACACACGTATGTTATACTGTCAGGAGAAAATAAATCAGTATTTTCATCGTAGAATCATAGACTGGCTTGTGTTGGAAGAGACCTTAAAGGTCATCTAGTTTCAACCCCTGTGCCGGGGGCAAGGACACCACTCACTAGATCAGGTTGCTCAGGATCCCATCGAACCTGGCCTTGAACACTTCCAGAGATGGAAAGTGTAACAGAAGGATTTTCTGTTGCAATACCAGAAAACCACAGACATATTTAAAGTTTGACTCTATTCCTAATCCAAGGAGATCCCAAAGCCCTGGTCCCAAAGCCCTTTAAACACTTACTTCTCAAACTTGAAATCACCTCAACAGTCCAGAAAGAAACACCTTTTGTCATGCTCTGCTAACCATAACTTCAACTCCATTTATATTCAACCAATTTCAATCGGTACACTTTCTTCAGACTCTCTCTTCTCCTTTCATGTGTTTGTAGGTAAGTATTTCAAACACTTTGGGATTGCTGTCAAAGGTACCCAAAACTGCCTCTTGAAACAGGGTGTCTGGCCTTCAGAAGTCATCAACCATTAATTTATTTTTCAAAACTCTACCTACAGTACCGAAAGAACCCTTGCATGCATGTCTGTCTAACTGCCAAAATAAACTTTGAAATATACTCTTTGTCATTACAATGTTTGTTTAGTGTTACAGGAATAGGCCCAACTGGCTCTTCAGTTTCATTCTACCTTAGAACACAAAA
The DNA here is from genome assembly GCF_003945595.2 of Pipra filicauda. Lineage (NCBI taxonomy): Eukaryota > Metazoa > Chordata > Aves > Passeriformes > Pipridae > Pipra > Pipra filicauda. The sequence continues at coordinate 3,415,768 of NW_024104509.1, read as the reverse complement.
CGTGATGAATTCTCAAGCAAGTCATACCATGGATCAAAATGTCAGCAATTATGGAACAAAGATTTGGAATGACAAAGGTAGAGGAAATGAGTAGGCACAGCTTCCCTAAAAAGATAATTAGCTTTCCAGATTAAAAAAATACACATTTTCCAATTTCTTCTGTTTCACTGTGAACATTCTGAAACCAACAACTTTAAAGGTAGAGAACGAGCATCCCCATCAGATACCCTTCCAGATCCCAGCTGGATTTCTTGAGTCTCCTGTGGGTTTATTTTTCTAATTATCCTCAACAGACCCCTATTCATAAGCTTGTGCTATCTTTCCTTAAACTCAAGTAAAACATTTGCACCCACTTTTTGGGCAAGCCTTTCCAAGGGACTATTACATATGTGATCATACCAATACTTCAGCTTCAATTAAAAACACATCTTGACACAGCATCTAGGTTTATAAAGTTAGTATGAGTCGATGACAGTTGTATTGCTAATCTCAGTAAATGCTTCACATCCATCTGTTAATTGTCATACTATTGTCAAATTGAGAGGAAAATATTAAGATGCTACCTAAACGTTATAGTACATTTCATCCACTCAGCTTTAGAAAGATGCATTTTATAATGCAATAAAGAGGGATTTGCTTTAACTCCCAAGGCACCTTATCTCTCAGTTCAGGTTTTTTTCCATCTTCAGTCCAGTTTCTCTTTACTGAGGAATCTAATTTTCTCTCTACACACAGAACTCATGGTTTGTGAGTCTTTCAGTTCCTTTCAGAAAAAAAGAAGATGCTTAATTCCAGGAATGGGCAAAATATTACTTTGGAATGTGAATGAACTCTAGAAAAGCATGATTTCCTGCATTTAGTTGTTATCAATACAAAATTACTAAAAGTAAGAATCTACATTGAGTCTGAAAAAAAAAATTATTCTGAAAAAATATTTTTTTATTATTATGATTGTTATGAAATTGCACTGGTAGTGAAATGATTAATGCTCATCATCAACCCTCTAGCAAACATGCATTCTTTTCTAAATTAATTTTTTTCAACACCTGGATAACTCCTTCAATTTTGCATTCCCATTCCTAAAGCTGAAACCTCCTTTTTTATAAAACAGTTTTTGTCCTTTGGAGTTAGGAATTCCAGACCATTATATTATCTATAAGTAAACACAAAGTGCAATAATTGATACAATTGCAGTTTCTTCAGAGTAAGTACATATTATTTCTTTTACACTTACACTTTGCAAATTAAAGGACCCAATGATTTATCTTTTTACCAAATAATGGATATGTTAACTATTGATAAACTTATTATTAAATTTACAGTAAAAATAAATTTAAGTAGCAGTAGAACTAAAATACTGCTAAAAATCATAATCAGACTGCAAAAAGGATGCAATTGACTTATTTTTCTGCTGCCAAAATGCCCACCCCATCTCTAGATACTAAATTATTCTTCCTCCCTTTTGCAAGGTTATCACTTCAATTCATCTGCTTACTCTATTTATTTCATAAAAATGTAGTCTGTTGCTATACTGTAGAAAATTCCCAGTAACCTGCTTCCAATGCCTAAATGTGTCTAAATACGCTTCAAGAGTTCATGTGCCTTTAGGTGACAGCATGTTGGATTATTGTAAAAAAAATTTCCATTCAGACAAATCTGGTAATGACTTGCAATAGTTGCCAACTGTTTAACAGCTTATGTTAAAATAACAGCTCATTTCTATGCCTTTGCAACTGGTTAAAGCTGTACAATATAGAAGAGTTCAGCTGACATACTTTTACCCACAGAGAGTAAACTGGGTAAGGTGAGGCAACTTCTCAAACCCACAAAGACTTTCAGGCAGAATGTAGATGGCTCATAACAGCACAGCCTCTTCAAACCATTGCAAACTTGATATGCAACCACATGGTAGGAAGTACCATTACCAAGCCATCCCAAAATTGAATGGGCAGCAGATTTTCTATCTTCTACCAAATTTCAGAAAGAGCTTTTTTTCAATAATGAAGCAACAACTTGTCTGAATTTAGTAAGTAAAAGAAGTTCCTATTTCTTGAAAGAAAAATAAAAGTTTTAAATTCAAAACACTGTTTATAGCAGACAAAATACTGTTGAATTGTTTTGGGTTTTGTCAGGGGTTTGTTTATTTGTTTCTGGACCTAAGCAATTAAAATTTTATCTAAAGACATATCAGTAGACTATTCACATTTTTTAATCTTATTTGGAATTTACAGTAAAATAGATAAGAATAACATCGGAACATCCACATATATTAACATTTAAATTCAATTTATTTACTTTCTAAGGTCATATCTTTTTTCCCACTGAAAGCAACATGATGTGTTTCACTAAGGCTTCTGTTTATCATGTAAAACTTCTAATTAGGAACAAAGAAATATTTTCATCACCTTTATCAGAATTCTGTGATTTTTTGCCTGCAACTGTATCAACATCATTCTAAGTAACACTGAGGTTTTTAATAAACACATACACTTACATAGACTTATGTTCACTTTTTTGATAAAAATAAACAATAGGTAACCTTAATATTCTCCTAATATGAAAAAAAGCAAAAAACAAAGACAACACTATAAAACCATAATTTATTCTGATGACTTGAGGAGTCATAACATAACACTCAGTGTTTAACATTCTGCAGAAAAGCAGAGAAAAGAGACAGAAAAGAGGAAAAAAGTCTGCAAGACACATATTCTACATATAGGGAAATATTTAAAGATACTGAAAGTGATTTTCTCTCTCTGAGTATCTGTCACAGCACTTTTCAGGAACAGTATCTATACTTACGCAATTGTTAATATTACCATAATGGTTCTCTAAATTTATTCTGGCTCAAGCCTGTTATGCTTATAAAATTCAACACAACAGCAGCACAGTTCTAGCTGAAGATCTTGCTGTGTCTCCTCAGCTGCCTATGCAACAATCTCAAATACAGGCTGCAGAGAAAATCTTTGTTCTTTGTTTAGCAAACTTTTCTTCCCTGACAGCTTTGGTTTTTTTCCTTTTGTCTTTGCAGTGAAGAAAACAAAGAACTTGTTGAATGTGCATTATTGCCTTAGTCCTTGTGTACAGAAGTAGTTTAGTATTCGATAACTCTGCAAATTTACTGGTATTTGTGTAACAAAAAACAGCTCAACGTTTGGACAGCTTACAACTTCATAGTACATCAGCAGAATTCATACATAACTATACTTTTCTGAGGTTCATCCAAATAAAAGGAACTGAACAAACAGCAATCTGTGCTGATGACATGGATGTAAGCTTAGTTAGAAAATTAATGCTGCATCTAATATCACGTCAGAATTATATTGCAATAGCTAGTTTGGACATTTAGAAAGTTCAACCTTCATGAATGGTCTTTGCAAATATGCACATATATGCACAAAAATACTATATTTAGTCTCCTACATCATCAAGCATGAAGCGTGCAGGGCATCTAAATGAGAAAGGGAATATCGATCCTAAGGAATACTGAACACTTCATATTTAGCACTACGTTACTGGTATAATCCTATACACCTAAATGTAGAGAAGAGTGGTAGTATAAAGGCAGGGAGAATATCAAAAGTAATTAATTGAGGTGCTTGCAGATGGTTTGCCTTAGCTCCCCCAGACTCTTTCACACTGCAGGATTCCTTAAGGTTATTATAGAGCATTAATAGAACAGAAGCTTAAATACTACTGAGAGAGAAAGATGTCAGAGTAAAAGAACATTGGAATGAAAACAAATGGACATAAATATTCAGCTCAAATTCAAATGAAAGTTTCTAAACACAGTGACTGACAAGCCTGGAAGAGTCATGCCATCAAAGTAATGGGGCCAAAATTCTGAACCAATTTTATAATGAAGATCAGAGAATTTATGAAGGTGCTATATGACAGAGCAATCTACTGAAAGCAAGGAAATCATAGCAGAGGTTTCATTTTTAGTTCCAGATTCTCAAATTCTCATTCAAAGAATGATGCACTCAAAATCAGAAGTCATTTCTGAGTGCTGTATCACTAGATATATTAGAATAAAGCAACTTTCAGAAGCATTGTAAAATATTAGTTTCTCAAAACATTCTAAATGTTAAGCCACGTTAAAATTAAGCCCAAAAACCACTGGATATTGACAGCTAAGGTCATCTAGTGCCACAAACTTCCCTTGAATCTTAAAATCATGAAGCTCAAGACTTTACAAACAAGCAGCCATACCTTGCTCTCTGCCTATTGCCTACAACGCTGTTGCTAATATGACCCAATATGACATAAAGCTTTCAGTTCTACATCTACATTCTACATCTACATCTACATTCATCATCAATAGCAACATGTACCTCAACTTCGTAACACCTGCAAAATCTCCGAAGCAGCTTTGTACTATTGTGAAGTGATAGAATAGTGTATCAGATTGTCACACAGTTAATTCGTTTCTTTTGCTTTAGTATATGAGACAGCTCATAAGTCAAATATCCCCTCTGCCCAGACTCTCAGTTTAGTGTAGAATCCCCAAGATTATTGGTTACTCTAGCCAGCATTTCTCCCACACCTAATTTTCCATCAAACATTCTAAACCATGTTAGACTAAGCGATGTCAGAAATAGCTTAAGGGAATATTGTGTATTGTCACTGTGAAACAGGCACAGCAGGTTACTTCAGAGAATAATTTCTTTCATTAAATTTTTGAGAAGTGACATATCATTAGGTGATTCATTCCCTGCAATCTGTATTATTTTGTAAAATAACTGAAAAAGGAGTCCATTGATCCATGTTTTACTTTTTTTCCCTTTAATTCTCTTGGGTGCAGAGGAAAGAGAACTGCTTCAAAACTCTGAGAAGCAGTTTGTTTTATTCCTGCATTTGAGACGAGTCCCAAAAGGGCCAATCTGCAGCTAAATGAACACTGGCAGAATATTTAATTTTGCTACCATCATAGGACTGATTTCTACATGACAGAAAGAAAACATTCTCAGTCAGCTCTTGTCCAAATTGAAAATCTCCGATTTCCTACTGTTTCCATCTCATCTCCTACAGCCTCTGAACCTTTCTTTATTCAAATTTTTCTTTAAATGTACTTTCTGATGCTTTTTTTTCAGATACAAAACAGAAACTAATTTTAGTTTTCTTTTTGTGCTTTCATTCTGTTAATGGATATAAAAAGAACATTTAAACTGTTTTGCTGAATTTAGGAGACTTTGTAGAAGGATCCTGTCACACTTCAGTAATTGCACATAACTAAACAATCTGTACTTGCATGAAAACAAGTGAGATTGTTTTTCATGAAAGTTTCCTCAAATAGTAAGAAAAGTTTCACATTCCTCAAAAAATGCTTTGAAAACTGAGGACCTGAGTGAGGCACATTCTGATTTCTAAAAAGAAGATCTGTAAAAAAGTGATGTGTAGTAGTAGCTTTGGCATCCTTAGGGTTTTTTTATTTAGAAGAAAGAGGAGCTATAAACAAAACAATGACAAAGTTCATTCCTGCGAATTCTTTGTCAGGTGCATGTCTGTATGAACGAATATGGAGGAAGTAGTAACTTCACATATCAGAGAGGATGACACTGTGCAAATTAAAGAAGACACTGTGCAAATTCAAGCTAAGTGGTTCATGGAAGCCACGGTTTAGGATCATGTCTGAATAATTTATTTTAAATGGTGAAAATGAAAAGGGACATTGTGCTTTCAAAAATATTTAGAAAAAGGCAGTGTTCCTCAGCATGGGTTGAGAGCTAATACTATATTAAACCACTAAACAAAATGCCTATCTTCACATGCTACTTACAAGGATCTCTCTGTTGGGAACAACAGATGGAAAAGAGGCAAAATGTGTAAAATATACATTATAAATTTGACACAGAAGAAAGGAACAGTACCAGCATGTGAGCACAATTTAAAGTTTAAAAAATCTGAACATGTCTTGAAATGGTCAGAGTGACTAATTCTCTTCACAAGCAGTTGCTGGTGAAAGATCTACAAGATATTATTATTATTACTACCACTACTGCTACTACTATTGCTATTATATAGTATAATTTCAATATTCTACTACTACTACTTTTATATAAATGACATTTCAATATTGTCCTTCATTTTAAATCAAAATTTAGTGTATCCCTAGATGTGGATATTTACATGATCACCGCAGCTCACAAGACAATGAATTGTGTGGTATTAGACTCCAGTATGTGCTTAGAACTAAAGTACTGGATTTGCATAGGGATACACAAAAAAGGATGAAGCAGAACAGGAAAGGGAGCCTCTGCTCCTGGCCACTTGCTTTTCCTGCCTCCTCCTTGGCTATCTTTCCTTCTCTGAATGATGAATCTGTTCTATCACATTACAGTAATAACTTTTCATAACAGGCACTTTAAGATCTGACATTTCCAAATAGAAATATCAATTCCAGGCAGATAGGGGAGGAGAAAGAAGGGGAGATAATCTAATGAGAGTAGCAATCCACTTGGGTTTTTTATTTGTTCACTCTTGATGTGCTTTGGGATATATTGTTTAATTAATATTACATAAAGATAACAACTGTGCTCAAGGTAATCCTTGTAAAAATTTAGTCAAGAACATGCACAGTGATCATGCTTTGATTGCAAGTAGGTTTCATCAAGCTTTACAATGTATTTGGAAACAGGACAAACTGTTCTCCCCTTCTCTGGTATGCTAGTAATTTAAATAAAAATAATTAATTGAGATAAAGTTTTTGCTATGAAACTCTGTACTTTTAAAAAAACTTTAAACTAGGAGCTTAGAAGTTGAACAAATATTCAGGAATAGAAATGTAAGCATGAAAATGTTTGAGACTTCAACTATTGAATATACGAGAACACCTTGGATGGCACACCACCTCGCAAACTGTTGATTGTGATCTGCCACAGGGTAAATCAGGATTAAAATGTGAGGAGAATCAGAAATTATGCACAACCTCTTTCTTATACCCACTATCTTTGTTCTCCCTCAAATTTTCAAAAAATTTCTAAATGAACTGCAAAACATTTTATACTGTTTCAAGTTTCTTCTTGGAAACCAAAGACCCAAATCCTTATTTCTTCTGGATATTCTGGTTTTCTGGCCTGACTTCAGAAACAGCATTGTAACCACACAGATGCCAAGAAGGTATCACCAACCTCCAATCTCCTAAATTTTTTTTCTTCTTCAGGATGAAAAATTTAAGCTTTTAATACGACTGATCAAGAACGTTCCAGTATAGCCACTTTTTGCTAGAAAATGCTGAATTTGACATGTCCCTGCAGAATTTAATTCTCACTAAAGCTGAGCTAGAAGCCTGTTTGCTCTACTGGCAGCTCCTCTGGGAGCCCCTTCCTGAGGCCTGAAGACTGTCAAGGACACAAGGCCAATGAAGTTCCCACATTTTCTACCAATCCAGATGGCTGCTGCAGAGCAAAAGTAACAAGACACAAACAGCTTGGGATTTCCAAACCGGTGCCATCCCTGGCTTGTGAACAATGAAGATATTGGGATTTCTGAGCTCTGGGCCTATAAGCAGCACCATCAGAGCCTGTTGTAAGCTTTGGCTTCCAAGATCCTGCCAAGAAGCCTTCTGGTGGCCAAGCCAGATCATCAAGGCTACCAAGTGCTTTGGGATGGCAGCTGGCCAAACACCTGCTAGGTCATACACCGCAGGGTGCAAAGTCATCCAGGTTATCTCGGAGTCTGATAAGTTCCTTTGCAAAAAGCCAAGATCTCTATCTTTAAGTGATTTTCCCACACTACTGTTAGACCCAAACAGGGCTTTGTAGTTATTACAGTGCTCAGCCTGCTTGATGAAGACAACTGCCTTTTGTTGCAAAGGACAAAGCATGGCAAGTACCTGGTAAGATCTTTTCTCTCCCCCTGCCTCTGTCTGCACTGGGACTTGATTTCATATCTGCAATGCTGCAAATTGAACCACAATTGTGTTATCAACCAAGAGAACCAGTCTGCCACTTAAAAATTTGGGTTTGGACACAAAATTCAGGCTGTTTTCACTTACACCGCAGTTAAAACATTCTAACAGAAAAAGACATTATATATACTATGACATGTTGTATCCAGAAATTCTGACCCATTCTGTATGAAATATCTACCAACCAAATCTGAAGGGTAAAATCTAAGAATTGATGAATAAAAAACTATTCATTGAATAATAGATTACTTTTGGCATTATCATATAAAATGGACCAAATAAGCATTAAAAAAAAGCCTAACAGTCAAGCATTGTATCCATTGCAATGTGACCAACACATAACCGCTTAAAAAGAGGAGTAAAATAATCATCTTCTGAGCACAGACAGTAAACCATGAAAAACAGAGTGGTTTCTTAAGCAAAATAAGTTTTGAAATGAAGTAGAAGTACACTGCGCTGAAAATGAATGAGAAGATGGTGAGGTGTCCAGTAACGATGCATTTAAATAAGCAATTTGGCTAGAATTTGCAGTCATCTGTGAATAATTTATTGTGGTGGGGGAAAACAGTTTTCTCCCTGAAGCTATAAAATGGAAAATCCCCAGGAGGTGGTGACCCTTGAGGTTTGAGCCAATGAGCGCTTCTGCAAAATATAAACATATCATAAGCAGACCGGAAGAGAAGGTGAGGTAGCTGTAGTGGTAGTTGTTGTTGGAGAAGTAGCCACATTGTAGAGCCATGAGCTGAGGGGCAGGAGCCCCCCTGGGGGGCTCTGGCCCCCTCCAGCCTCCGGCTGGGGGGCTACAGGGACTTGGAACAGTGTTAAATCTCTCCTCAAAATACTGAACATCAAGCTGAACAAAGAGCATACAGACATGTTCAAAGTCTTTAGCTTAACAAAGCCAAATGACTCCAAATAACAAATTTCCAGAATACTTAATTTATCAACAGAACAGAATGGCATTTCTTAGTATTTCATGGGCAAAATATGTTGTTAGATTAAGAAAAAATTAATTTTCCTAATTAAAAAATCCCAACGAAAACCTTACACTTCACAGCTTCGAAAGTAGAATACTGAAAGGGTCCTAAAGACTATTAATTAAAACACCTTGACTCATTTTGCTGAAGAAAGCCATCAGATTGCTGAACGTAAAACAGGTCATTATAAGAATATTGAAGATAGTGAGAAAGTACTCACATTTGCACTAAGCAAAACAGTGTTTCCTGTGCACTTTTGGATTTTTTTATATTAACAAAAGAAAAAAAAAGTATCTGCTCAAGAAAAAAACATGCATGTATTTCTTTGCGTATCCCAGAACAAGTCTGAAAAAAACTTCTACTGACTTAACCTGGTTTGACAGTAGTGATCACTGCAATGATTTAAAAGAATGTATATACATATACATATACATATATAAAATATAAATAAGTGTTGTGAAGCACATATATGCTACTACATATATTCAGATGCTATTTCAAATAAAGTAAGTTCTACTAATGTAATCTATATTGCAGCATTCAGGGAGTATAAAAGAATAGGAGCATGATGCAGCACCCCTCAACAGCTACTTTTAAAATGTTGTATTTGAAATGCAGCAAATGGAATAAAGAAGTGGAAATTAATACAATCTTAACTCATGGGTACATAGATCATGAGTTAATTCTATTAAAATCTGAATAGAATTGTGTCAAAATGAAGTATAATGCTGAACAAACTTCCTTCGTCATTCTGCTTAAGTGAATTAAACTTTTCTTGATGTATTCTCACTTGAGGCTCAAGAATCCATTACGGATGTCTAAACCAAGACTGGATAACATATGTCTTGTGGCTTTTTCATATTATCATTTTAATTTTAAAAATATCTCAAGAGGTGAAAAAGCACTAAAGATGAAAGTGCTTCTATCAAAAGAAAAAAGAAAGAAACCCCGCATAATTTAATTAGCTGAGAAACCAGAGCTTTGTTAAAAGTTGTAAATAGAATAAAGATTATCACTCAGCCACAGGAAAAAATCTCCCAGCATGCCTCTGAAGAAGGATATTTAAATTCATGAAAAGATCAATTACTGTTTGCAAGGATAACTATGAAAGTTAATAGAGAGCATTGGCAAGCGTTGTTCTCATAATAAGTCGGTAAAGTACCATGGATAAAGTAATACAAAATATTAAGACTTTAGAGACTATGGCTCTCCCAAAACACAGCTCAATCACATATAGAAAATGAACAGAGGAAGGGCATAACTGAGACCAAAAAACCACAGTCCAGAAGTTAATATTCAATCCCTTGTTATGTTTCGGTATTAGTGAGTACTCAAAACTCAAGTTCAACAAAAGTATGGCTCCTCTTAAGACCTCTCTCCCCTTAAGGTACTTCATGTACTAACTCCCCTCCATCTGAATGACACCCTGTATGGACTTGCTGAGCCATGCACACAGGAATGAAGCAAGAGAACTTCAGCAATTTATACCTGGACCTAAAAACTTTATTTGAAATTTTTCTGTATTAGTGCCTTCTTCCAGGTTTTCCTATGAGAAGCGAAGATGGAAAATAATGAGAAAAAAAACACTCTTTAAATCTATATGTTTTGAATTTTCCCAAAGCGTAGTTAGTGCAGTTCAAGTGTGCCAGTGGTGTCTCAGATGCTTTTAGATGCCTTAAGCAATGAAAAACAATGTACTTATCACCTCTGCAATGGGACTTTGGCTATGAAGTCAGGGAGCTGACAACAGTCCCCGGGAATGGTTGAGTGACAAGGGTTCATGGATAGGAAAAACCTCTGCAATTAGTAGAGGTTGTCCATCTTTTGATTTCTTTGGAGCTCAAAGATGAACTCCTGAAGAAAGCTACTGTCTGAGAAACCCATACAGGAAGGACAGCCAAGAGGACAGATTAAATGATGGTTCTCAGGGGCCTGAAAATTGCTACAAGATACATGAATAGATATGTGAATGAACTAGAACAATGCATTATTGTTTATGCTGTATTCACACATTTACATTCCAGCACATATTTGCAAACACTCCAGCTGCATTCACTATGTTAACACTCAGTGTGGCAACCAGTGGAGTTGTTAGTGAGAGCAGCCTGGAAGAGCTGCATCTTGTGATTTGAAAAGAGTATATATTTATCCCAAGGAATCAAGAATGCTTCCTTTCAGGGCTGAACTGAATTGATTGTGTGGGAATGATTCAGCTACAAAAGTTCCCTAGAGATGAACAAAAATGCCTTCATGTCATGGAATTACTAATAGCCTACTGGCGTATATGACAATGAATCCTGAAAGTATAGTGATGGGTAAATGAAAGGAACATCTCAGAATGAAACCCCAGGCAAGTCTGGTGTAATTTGTGAAGAGTAATCTCAGTGCTGGGAAAAGCCCCGTACCTATTTAAAAATCCAAATTTTGCCAGGCAAAGAGCAACATGTTAGGGCTTTGCTCCACAGGGCCTAGGTGTTCTGTGCCCAGAACAGTTGGAGCACCTGCAGTGGCTGTGTAGAGCATGTGAAGATACAGCAAGGCATCATTCCAGAAAAGCAGAATTAAAATCCTGCAGTGGAAGCCGAACACATTAAATCATACACTTTCTGCTTTCTGGAGTTTTTGTATTAGCTATTCTCTACATCCTCAAAAACTACAGAGCACCAATGAATAACCTTAACCCCATGTTGGTGAAGCTCTTATTCATTTATTTCCTTAGTCTTCAAAGCAACAAATTTCCTGGCAGGCCCTTAATTCACATGCCTAATCCTTCTATCCATTTGTGTGAATTCTTTGAGGAGACACTTCTGAATGCAGAACGCTCTAATTACCCCTTTCATTGCCCTTACATCATCCTCCCATTTCCCTGCTATTCAGCACAGCCTGGCTCACACTCTTGAGGTATCTTCCCAGAAAAGCAGACTTCAGTAAAGGTATGGGGAACTGAAGAGCAGAGGACGCAAGAATAGCAAAGGAGAGGTTTGCAAAAAGGCTGTATTTAAAAAGTTATGAAAGGGCAGGGACCAGCAGTACAAGAAGAAGATGGATAGAAGCAGGACTTACACCTTAGGAAATTCTGACTTCATATTCTGCTCTTACAAGTTTATTATGCAATTTGGGGCAAAATACTTAACACTTACCCATGCCTGAAGTTATACTGTGATTTGCCTATATATAAGCAACTACTGTTAAAGTTCACAAGGAAGTACAAAAATAACCTGGCTACCTTATCAGGGCTTGGAGAAGGTCCAAATTATTCTGCACTCCCCAGATTCAGAAAGCTATTATACTGAAAAATATAACCTTATCACTGATATCTTCCCTCTTTAAACCAAAAATGTCACCAGTAATAATAGAGGATACGTCTGTGGGGCATAAGCTGCTAATGGCCAATGACTTCAGGTGCTCTTCTTCGCATCCAGACAGTCTGCCAAACCACACGTTACTCAGTGCACGAGCTATACATGCAAACCAGAGGCTGAGTGCGTGTTTGTAAAATGCTCTTAGCCAAAATGCAGAGTGCCACATGCAAGCCCAGATCTTCCTCCCCGTATGGGGATGGTGCAACAAGCAGGAGGCAAGTTTTCTGCGTTACAGGAAGGAGGTGCACACTGATGGTGATGGCTTCCGCCTCTGATATTTGTCCCTGTCCTTCAGAGAAAGGCACAGGCATGCATGAGGGGAAGAAATTAATAAAATCTCCTAGGAGCACAAAAATAAATCCTAACAGATGATTTCTACTAGACTAGTTAACGTCTGTGTAGGAAATCTGGCAGACTGTTGATTAGTCTTCAGACGTGACCAGCTACATGGAACTATCAATTCTCAGAACTTAAAACCTTCTGAGAGGAACCAAACAGGTACTCTAGGAATTTTTTTGCCTAAGAAAAGGGGAAGTATTGCAGTACCCATATATACTAGAACCAGAAAATACTGTTGCCACATTTCTCAAATTACTTTAGAAGTAAAAATATTGCAGGCATCCTCACTCTAAAAAACCAAAACCACATGTAAATGTGAACCACTAACATTACTTCACAACCAAAATTCTATCCAAATTCTGTATTTTAGAACATTCAGGGTAACTGAAAGAAAAAGTACCTTAATTATAGGAAGCTGGTGCTCCAAAATATTAATGATTATAACAGCATTCAAATAAATAGATCAAACAATGATAACACAGACAAAAAGAAAATTATTCCTTCTTCAATAATTTGGTATTGTTAGATTTCACCACTTCTGCCCTGCACAAATTGTGTGTTCCTACCTTTAGAGAAGACATTACAAGAAATTTTATCCCTTACTTTTCTTCCACAGCAGATAAAGCTTACACTCAAACAATTATAAGAAACCACTGGAATCAGTTCAAACAGTAGCCTGGGTTGCAAACAGAGAAAATGCAGCTTCTTATTACATTGAGCAATTCCTTTTGCAATTTTAATAAATGCTTTAATTAGGGAAAAAAACCCAGCAACATTTCAGCTTCTGTATGAGGCTATTACATTCTTCCTGTTTTGTACACTATAAAAGTATTTGGAAATCAATATGACTCAAGCAGCACACAAAGTACTGAAAATAGAAACACCCAACGGCTCAGCAGGATGCAGAATTCTTGAACTTCAAATGAGAATAGTTAAGAAATAATTATTCCTGTAAAAAATGGCACTTTCATCCAAACTATAACTTTCATAGAGCTTCCAGAAAACTTTTATAATTGCCATTATAAAATGGCATTAGGAAAAGCAGTATTCCCCTTGGTCAGCACAGGGGACACAATTCTAGAAAAAAATTAAACAAAAAAATTAAATATAAACATGACACCTACTGAACGTCATCTCCTATGGAGATTACTGTACTTTTGTAAGTCACGAGACATGCTGTAAAAATGCAAAAATCCTCATCAAAATGCAATTAACTAAAGAAATGTTGATTATTTTTCTCACTCCCTTATTATTTCATCCAATTTGGTGAAATTTTTCTGCTCCCAGAGTATTTCTCTTTTACTTCATGACACCAGTTGCCTAAGATATAAGTAAAGTAGTCTTTTTAGGGACATCCCTAAGGTCCTGTCTGCATTTCTGTATCATTCAGTCTTTCCCGATCCTCAGGAGATTTGGTCACTGCATTTCTGCATGATAGTCATAGCCTAAAATTCACTTTCACTAAAAAAGTGGCTTGAGAGCTGCTGGGTGGGCAAGGAAGAGTAAAGAATCACACAGAAGGGGACACTCAGGCTTGCTGAGGCAGGAATAGCATTGTATTTATGAAATACTGTTCCTACTGCTTTATCCCATGAACTTGGACGCTTTCCTAGGCAGCCGGATTGCAGCCAGAGGCTGCTGCCATCAGCCACACATCTCTCCAGCTGCTTGGGGGAACCACAATGGGGATTCCAAAGGAATTCAGAAAGTTTATTCACACTTGGGCAAGGGACACTTTTAGTAGGAGTTCTTGGCTCTACATTTCCATTTTGTTAATCACATTACTTACAGCCCTTCTCATAAAACATTCTTAGAAAGGTGGTCAGTGTCCAAGGAAAAGCTAAATTATAACAGACACCAATCATTCATTCCAGACAGGTGAACCTCTTTGGATTTGCACCCCGTTTTATCTTTTATCTTCAGAACCAAAGAGGTACCCTTTTCAGGAACAGGTAGCAATAGTACTTTACCTATTCAGTCTGCTTCAGCTTTTTTAACATCACCCAATAATGTTAAGTTATAGTTTTGCCTCTTAGCCTCAGTTCAGATTTAAATAAAATAAAATATCTCATGAGAACCACAAGACCTACAATACACTGAAGAGCAGAGTGAAAGCCAATTTAAGTATTATAAACTAGGAGAAAAAGTGATCTAGAGTTGTATGGATATTAAAGAAAGGTTTTATTTCCGAACATAAGAGCTTCGTAACAGTAAATTTGTGTTTCTTAACAATCCAGCTTTCAGTATCTATAATACCATTAGATACACCAAATGCCAAAAATAAAGAAAACAAAGAAATGTTAAGAATAAAAAAGAAACTCATTTAGAGGACATTGTATATATCTTTAAAACTAAAATAAGTGAGCCATACTTGTAGTCCACCTTCCCCTCAGTAAGACAGTAGGGCAAATCTGAAACACTGATTGTACACTTATGCTCAAACATTCCCTAAGCATTATGACATCCATGAAATACATATGCGCTACCATGTCTTTCTGCTTATCTTGTAAGAGGAGTTCTTGTAACACTATTGTTCACAAACGTCACTTCTGTAAAATTGCCAGCATCACACAGCCTGTTTTTCCTAAGTCCAAAAATAACTTCTTTTGTCTATACTTGAAGGAAACAGTTTCAATCACATTTCAGTAAGAGCGCTTGGGTTCTTTATTTAGACTGCTTTTTCAGTGTATCTCAAGTGGACTTTACATACTGATCCATTTATTAAAGATGAAAAAAAAACCCAAACGAGAGTCACCTATTATTGTTCCTTCATTCAGACATTTCTGAGGGAAAAACTGAGTCTCTGTAGGATTGATGAATACATACAGCCTCACACACATCTGAAATTTTGTCAAGAGAGATGTCATTCAAAGACAAATTTTTCTGAAAATAAAGCAAATCCTTAGTGTACTTTCAGAAGATCATCTTAAGAGGTGACAGAATGTGCAAGGACTCAACAGATGCTGTTTCTGTTGCTGCAATACTATTGTATATTAACTACAGATTTTAACACTCCATCACTTCTAACAGAACAGCTAGCAAACTCTTTTTACCAAAATATGTATCTGTTTAATATTATAATTTGTTTAAACTAACAATTCAGGTGGCCCTAGTCTGCTTTGAAGCATATGCATTTAGCATCCAAGTCTCCCTTGCTTTGAGGTAAAGAAGTAATCTTGCCATCTTACTGGCCAAGTGGTACCAACAAGAGCACAAAAACCAAAGCCAAGCAATAAACCAAAACAAAACAACAAGCAAAACAAAACTAAACAATGCAGAAAGCATAAGTCTTTTTTCTCATTACTCCACCAAAGTGCTCAATGGAGGAACTTTTGTCTGTTCAGGAAAATGTAAAATGTGAACATAAATCCCCCATGCAATTTTGAGGCAGACGCAATAATTTTTATCTTCTGACCCTGGTTGCTCCAATCCAACAGAGTATACAAATCCAATCACTTTCAAATACCTGAGCAGTCCCATGAATGGCAACATAAGTATCACAGGTACAACTTTAAGCACACATAAATGGGCTGTTGGACTAGAGGTCCCACACATAACATGTAGAATAAAAACAATGAAATCTTACTGAATAGTTCAGGACTTGAATGGCAAGAGCTTGACATTTCTTTAAGACATATGAGGAAAACAAAGTATTTGGAACTTGTATGGCAATCAAAGGAGGCAGATTGTTCATGATGTTGAGTGAATATGTTATTTTCTTGGAGAAGTAAAAAAAAAACAAACTTGAAAAACTAATGAACTGATAATTATTAAATATGGTTCATAATGGGTTGTGCACTTGTATGCACACATTTATGTGGCCCAGGTAAGACTGAGGCATGACTTCTCTTCCCTACATGGACTCTCTTTGTCAGAGTGTTTTACAGAACGCTCTACATCCTTCACTCAAGATTAGCAGGAAAGAAATCACCTTTGATATCTTTCTCTTTTTTCCAAACTTAGAAGTAAACAAATAATAGGTTCAGATTGCTAGGGGACAAGAAGACAAACACTGACTACATAGATCACGCAAGGTTTACTACGTAGAAAAAGACTCATCAGGATAAGACCAGGAACCCAGTTATTAAATTGCTGGAACACTTTGGATGCTGCAGCACTGGGTACCAGTAAGATCTCATCAGAATTGAGACATGCAAATCCGGTGATCCATTTGCAAGAAATATGATTCAAGTTGGCAGAAGAACAGGAAAAGGACGCTAGGAATTTCTGGGAATGGAAAACTTATTTTATTAGCAACAAAAGTAGCTTGGCTTACATAAGGATTGCAATACAATGACAATTAGGGAATAAGATTGCTCTTAAAATGTCAGAGGAAGCATTATAAAAAAACTCTCAGGATGAAAGATAACTCTTACACACACAAAAATAAGGAGGGTAGACTTTGAAAAGAGACCAAACATTAAAAGGTTCATTGTCGTCAGATCACAGATTCTAGTCAAAAACCTAGTAGCAACAGCAAAAGTAAAGCATCTAACTACAGTAAAGATGCATATAACAATTACACAGCTCAAGATATCTTTCAGTTTCATTCTACACCTCTTAATTTTTCCCTTACATGACACTTTGTTTTCAATATAGAATCATACAATGGTATGGCTTGGAAGGGAGCCTAAAGATTATCTAGTTCCAACTCCCCTGTCATGGGCAGGAACACCTTTCATTAGACCAGGTTGCTCAAAGTCCTATTCAACTTGACACTGAACACTTCCAGGGATGTGGCATCTATCTGTGCCAGCGCCTCATCACCCTCACAGTAAAGAATTTCTCCATAATATCCAATAAAAGCCTACCCTCTTTCAGTTTAAAGCCATTCCCCTTGTCCTTCCCCTACATGCCTTTTTACAAAGTCCCTCTACAGCTTTTTTATAGGCCCCCTTTAGGTACTTAATTAGCATGAACATTCAAATATGTAGCCATAACAGTTGCAGCATAAATACAACAAAGTACCATGGCCTTAGTTACTACATTTTATTATTCTGCTCTGAAAATAATTAAATGCTGTGCCAGTAGCCCCCGAGATGAAAAGAACTTATTTCAATACATGAATTAGTAATTCTTGAATCTGATTACAAAACCAGAATAACGCTAACAAAAATAACAAGTCTTGAATAACAGGGTGCAGGAGGGAGAAATCTGACTTTGCTAATGAATTTTAAAAGGTGTGTGGCTTGGTTTTTAAACACAGAGAATGGGAAAAGGTTAAAGAGATCTACTAAGCAACCCCCAATATACATACCTAAGTTTCCAAATGATTCCCTTTCAGACTAAGTTCTGGAACATATACTCATTAGCAATGAGACGTGCTACTCCAACATCTGAACTATTTTAGATCTAATGAATCAGCAGGAGTAATACATATGGTGTTAATATACCAGCCAACACTTTTCCTCTGGGAATGGCACAGTTCTTACGAAAAGCTCAACAACTGTCTAAATATTCACTGTTGAGTAAAACTTTGAGAACCAAAAAATAAGCTATTGTTCTAAATGGCAAGGCTTCACAAAATGAAACCACAAATGTAGCAGCTGTCATAATAGAAACCCATATGAAATCTCTTTGCTGTCAATTTCTGTGAAGAAATACAAACTTTCAAGGCCAAGATCTGGATAATAACCTTGTGGGCCCTCTTAGGCACTCCTGTTTCTCCAGTTCTTGTATATATTTCCTTGCTCTGTAACAACGGTATTACTCTTTTTCTCACACTTATGTGCACAGTAGCTGGGAATGAAACTAATTTTCAAAACCAAGAGTTTGAGTTGTCATCTGAATCATTCCATTATCAGGACTATCACACGTGCTGAATTGTAATATTGAGCAAATCCTAAAAAAGAGCTTATTTCAGCTTGCTTCTGAAAGAGGTAAAAAATCTTTGCAACACAATTACTAATGACTGAAATGCATGCAGCTTCTCTATTTTATGTGAGTTTATTACTGGTAGAGTACTTAACCTACATGCTGCTACTGGGAGCAATGCAAGGGACTGTGACAGCAACTTCTATAGATGAGAGCAAGCAATCCTGCTTGCCAGCAGCAGCCAGCTCCCTGTCCAGCAGCAGCGTTCAGATGGCTGGCTCTGGCACTGTATCCAGCAAGGTCATGGTAACTCCCCTGCCTGCAGGGCAGCAGTACCAGGTGTTACAGCCCCTCCCGAGGCACCGGGCTGTACATTACTGATTTGCTAAAAGAACTCTGTGTTTCAGAAATAGCAATAGAAGCTCTTGTGATAGGACTCGCAGGTCAAGATCTGACAATCGATTCAAGTTGAAAGAGAGGTATTAAGGACATTGCTGTTCTTCAGACAAGTTATTTCGATGATAAATACGCAGAATCCAAAGAATCATAGAAAACAGAAAAAAATGGAGCACTGCTTACCTCAAAAGTGAAAATTTCAGTCTGCTTCAGAATTAGCCTACCCTGATGAACAAGATGGGTCCATAAATATTCACCACTAAATACACTTAGGTAAAGAAAGATAATATTTGTCTCCAGCTTTACAGGGAAAGCATTTAAGTCCATCATGATGGGATATCCAACTGCAATGTGTCACCAAAGAAAGCAAAGAAATAAAAAGACAAAGATCTGACTTCTAAAACAGATACTGCTCTGAGAGACAGACTGCAGAGACTCCATTCTGCAAATTAAAAATGCAGAATAGTAGAATGAGGAAGAGTCTGTTCACCATTGTTTTAAATGTTTCAAATGATCTTTTAGGCTAGTGTTATCATAGCCTTTAATGAAAGAACATGAAGACTGAAGAGAAAAATGCCTCTTATTAACCTTCAAAAAACCTGAATTGCACCTTTCAGGGCATTAGGGGCTTATGAAAATTCAGAACCTGGCAGCTGTTACTAATGATAAATTATGAGTTATAAACTAGCATACCTAGATATTTTCTGAGAAAGAAAGTGTATTCAATCTCAAATTTCAGAACTCATCTGAAACTAAAAATGTGCCAGAGGCATATGTCAGTTTGTTTGTTTGCTTTACATTTTAATTTATTTACTTATTTTAAATCTGTTCTCCATGTTGGCAAAAAGCAGGGGGGTGGGAGAGACAGAGGGAATTTCCTGTAACTGAGTTTATTTTTGCAATAAATACCATCTTAATTCTTAACACAATTTTACTCAGATAAGAATAGCTCTGTCATTGTTTCTTTATCCTCCCCTCAACACTAGTCTCTAAAGTGATTATAGCTAGATAACAAGATTTAAAGGATAGCAAATTCAAAGAGTTTGTAACAGTGAAACAAAAATAAGGCTACACAGTTTTTCAGTAAAAGGACTGTATTCAGAAACCTTTTCCATGTAAAAAAAGAGCCATTTTATATAATCACACAATCCTGTGCTCACGTTCACAGACAAGGCAATATGGCAACATGTTACAGGAGGTGTACCATCTTATTGTAATTTTAATGAAAACTCCAAACACAATTGCATATCATTTCTATCCAGACTAAGTTAACCAGTACTTAACAGTGTGCCTTATTCACCCACATGGGGCTAAAGTGACCTTTTTCAACAAGCTGCTGCTGAGGACTCAGACAGAATAATACTTACACTGACATTTGGCTCAAACTCATATGAGTGGCTAAAAATGACATGTGCTTTGTAACCACTGTTTCATGAATATCAGTTCTCCACAGGAAAACATCTTGGAAAGTTAATACAACGATGCACACAGGTGAAGTCAATTGCATATGACTTTTGCTGGGCCTAACAAATCTGTATCAATGCTTTTACTTTAGACTTAAAACATATTTGAAGTGCAATCTAGACAAGATACTTACACTAGCAATTTCCACCCTCTCTGCTTTTTCACTCTCTCATGCAGTATCCATACAACCCATAAACATTTAATCACTTTTATTCTTCCAAGGTTTCTGCCACACAGCATCATTTATTCACAGTAGATAAAATCTGCACAAGATGCAGAAAATACTAGATACTCTGGAAACTGTTAAGTTGCCTCTGCTTATTATTTTTAATGACAATTTTTCACAAGAATGCTAGATTTACATGCCGAGGTATTCATTCTTTTTCATAGATTTCTTCGGGAAATATGATCTGAAACAGAACCTAGAGAATAAATTCTAATGCTCCTAGAGGGGAAAAAAAAAAAGGCAGCTGTATTCTCCTCCATAAGCTCCAAGACTAAAGAGCTATCCCTGCTCCCATAAAAATGAATGAAGAATTCTCCTATCTTCCTAAGCCGGCTTTTGTTCTTTTCAGAGACTTTCCAATGGAAAGATTTGCATTATGGCACTCTTTCCTGAAACTTTTTCATTTTCCCTTTGGAAAAAAAAAAGTCTTAGAATTTTTTTTCTCTATAGAAGAGTGACCTCTGCAGTCAGACTCTTTTAATGCTGTTGTTTAATCTCTTTTTCAGTGTCACAGATTTTGCGAGGTAGGGGTGAGGGGGATGGAGAAGAGAGGAAACAGGAAGAAAAACAAAGAAAACAATCAACCTCTCAGAACTCTGATATCAAGCGTTTCAAATGCAGATAGTTCTCCCCTCACTTTCTTTTGATACAGGATGAAAAATGGTTCCAGATTTTGAGGAAACAAAAAACAAAGCCACTGCCAAAAAAAGAACCATGCCACCAGTACTGAAAGAAATTTAATCCTAAAATGTTCAGAGGTTATCCCTTACAATCTGTAGAAAAGAATTCTGAACCTACTGCAGACCACAAATTGAATCAACAGTGGGATGATGCTGCCCTCTCTAGTACATTAACAGGAGTGCTGTATACAAGACACACAGATGTTTTGTGTTTTGGGGGATTTTTTTGGTAGAAGCGAGGCATCAGCTGTGTCCAACTGCAGTTACTTTACTTCAAATGCAGACAAACTGAAATGAATTCAGGGAAAAGCAGCAGCATGAAGTAACATTCAGGGAACACAAACTAAAAAATTGGAAAAATAATCTGCCTCAAGTAAAAGAGCTGATCAACGGCATATACTTAACAACTTGATACATTCAGAAGACTGTAAGAGAGACTTGTGCTCCATGGCCAATTCACAGTTTCTATTTTTTGCTCTCCTGTAATACTCTGCTATGCTGGGACATCCCCTTTTATTTTCCTCCCTCTCCTATCCTTCTACATCCTGCTATTTAAATGTTCTCATTATGAAATTTTTAGTCTAAATTACCATCCACTTTACACATTCTGTTGTAAGTGATTCAAATATCCAAACAGTGCCTCTAGACATGTAAGACCTCTATAGTACACCAGTAAGACCACTGCAGTCAGGCATCACTATAAGTTCCATTAGACATTTAAGAAAGCCTATTGTTTTGTCTGACAACCTAAGCTTGTATTGTATTTGATTAGCCAACCTATATTCAAGGTACCTCTATCTGTGAAATCTAATTGCAAAATTATAATAAGTAATGTCATACAATTTAAGGCTAAGCACTGGTCTCATATCCAAAATTAAAACAGGGCAGCTGAAAATGCCAGAGCACAGATTATAAAGGAATCACTAGTTCTGTTCTACATAACACATTATCCATAATTTATTGTGGGTTTCAATTGTGAAAGGACAGACTATTTATTAAATTTAGCATTTTTCAAAACAATGTAACAAATGGTGCAGTCCAAACAAGGATTTCAAAAAAAAAGGAGTACAAAGGACAAGAACTAAGATTAAATTATTTTAAAATGTGTAAAGAGAATTTTAGAGGAAGATCTCACTTCAGCAATAAACTTTTTGTTATTTATTGTCCCATAAAGGTAATAAAAATGAATGATACAATAGTTCTGAAATAAAAATGAAAGGCAACTATATTTATAGGTGCATATCTATTAAGAAGTGTTTTAATAACCAGGCAATATTTTATCACTATCAACTTCAAATCTACTCTAGACTTTTATTTAAAATACACAGTCCACAACTACCACATTAAAATCCCAGATATCACAAATCACAATACAAACTAAAAGCTCTTGTCTACTAAATCAAATTCCTAAAACCTAAGACTTTATTTAGTTCTTAGCACTATTTTTGTGTAGGCAAAAAAATTAATTTTCCAATTAGATTTTTTTTAAATCCTGCTGTTCTAAAAATAAGATAAAATAAAACATGATCTCAAATTAAAACTAAGACTCTTGTGCTTTTTTTTAAGAAAAACATGTTTCAAGTAGTAAATCCAGGATGTAAATGTTTCTGAAACTTTTTGCGAACCTTTTTAGAAGGGCCATAAATTTAGTCACTAGCTACAAAGCACTAAATCTCAGCAGAACATGATGCATTGTCCCCAACACGTAACAGCTTCTCTCTCTAAATGCATATTTTGTCAAATCACATTAAGCCTTAGAGAAGTATCCAAAAAGTTCTTCCAGAACGCTTGCTCCTTGTGGTGTACACAAGGTTCAAATGAGTAACAGTTAACATTCAGGATGCTTTCTGAGTTTGCATTTTTCATATTTCTCTATCTTTCTCCCTAGGGTTTAGTGGTTCAATAAATGTATTTATTGTCTAGAAAGGATGTTTATAGTTAGTTTGCAGATTTTATTTTGTGGGTGAATTTTGAAAAAGGTGTAAACAAAAAGCTATAAAAAAGGATAGTTTCCAAAACTACTTAAAAGTCAGAATATTTTAGATGAATAGTCAGAATGTTTTAGTCTATATTTTAGATAGAGGGAAAGAGAGAGAAGTTTGATTTTCAAAAGTTATGAGTAACCACTTACTGCTGTCTATGTAAAGATAATTCCTACAGTAGGTGCACTAAGATATTAACTAACACAAAAATGGTCAGAGTAACATATACAGATAAAATTAAAGAGAAATGGACCAGCGTGTAACACAATTTCTTTTTAATTAAGCTTTAAAGTCTGCTATACAACTTCAAATAAAATTCCAAGGTATTAGGAATTTGTTAAAAATTACTTTAGATCTACTGACCTTTGAAATAAATATGTCAACTCTCTGTAAGACTATATGCTATACATCTAAGCTATCTATACCTCATGAATCCATCACTTCATCCAACTCCAGTTTTCATAAGAATATACATAGAGTGTTGGGGACCTTTTTAAGAAGACTTTTGGCAACATTGCCAAAAAAACAACACTTGGGCCAAAATTTTCCATGGAGTTGTCTGCCTCAGAATTTGCTTTTAAATTCATTTAATTAATTTTTGGCAAAAATTGATTTATCTTTTCCCAAGAATTCTCAAAGAATACCCCAATTTCTTTGTCTCGCCTGTTATTTCTCTTCCTGATGCCTTTTGCCTCAGTCACTATACAGCTTCTACAAAACAGAGAAATGCTATGATAAAACAGCACATTGTCCTGTAGTCAAAGAATGTTAAGCAGACGCAGCCTCTACCTTCTGTGTTTGAATTTGTAGTCTTAAGCTCAATAATGCTAATACAAGTAATTTACTCAGGACTATTTATTAAACTTGCATCAATTCTACAGACTGCTCTCCCATCAATCCACAATTAGATACTCAATGAAATGACAGCTCAATCTTCCTTCTCACTACAGCAACACTTTGAGTAAACGCATGAGGTTGAGCATCTATGGTGAAAAACCTGCAGATAGAGTTATCTACAGCAGTTTTTCACAAATGAGCATCTTGCACGTGACATTTTACTTTCTCTTTTGTTTTGCTGACTTTTACAGAAGATCAAATTACCATGGCGAAAAAGGACCTTGAGTTTCACAAGTGATTTTGACTCCTACTGGTTTGCAAATAATGATGAATCTGGATTATAATAGACTAAGCTTTACTTCTGTATTTGTGTTATGGGTGAAGGGAAGGTAGCAAAGAAAGCCAATACCATAAAACAGAAAGTCTTTTTTTCTGGACCAGAAACTGACAGCAGGGAAGCCACATCACAGATCAGGTTAATGAAACATTTTTTAACATGCTATAATAAATATACATAATGTTGAGACAAATGTCACAGACAAAACCACAAAATACAGGACAAACTAGTTTACACTCATTCACTTAAAAATGGTAAGTCTCTCTCACTTTTAGGCCACTCACACCTTCTGTTGATAATCAGTCGACTATCCTTGAACCTCGACTCTGTTTTGACTGTAAATCTATTTATCCAGAGATGTAATTAAAACCAAAAAGCTGCTGGTGCTCTCCAAAAGATAGTTTATCAATATTTTTATACTCAGAAGTGAAAAAAAAAGATTTAAAAAAAGTGATAGCCATAAAAAAACCACTGTTTCTTTTCTTCCAATGTCACATACAGGCAATGCACAAAGTTATTTGTGTAATTCATGAATATCACAGCAAGAATTTTTAAAACTTGGAAGCAGTTTTTAAAGTCTTGAAAGTTTAAAACAAATGCGTCAGGTCGATTTTTTTAAAGGAAAACTTAAAAAAAATACAAAAGCAAGGAAGCAATAAGACTGGAGCAGTATTTGTATCTTCTGCAAATCATGGGTTAGATGACACAAGCTTCTAATTGCTGCATGAAAAAATATACCACATCACTGTAGTCAGACTCATGATAACTCAAGCAACTAATACTCAAACTTTTCAAATTAATGAATTAAAATAAAGCCTTAGAAAGTAGGTATTTTCCTGCAATCAACTAGGAGCTCTTTTCAGTTATACTGAGCAAAAAAAACCAACCTCAATTAAAATAAGTAGTTGTATGTTATTCCACGACAAAGATGAAATTACATCACTGCCAGCAGCAGCAACAGAATGGCAGGCAGTAATCATGACATGAACTTTTCAGGACAATGCAGGATCAGCAAGTAGCACATAACTAGATTAATGTCAATAATTTAGTGAGCAACTTGGAAGCTAGTCTTTTTTTTTTTTTCCATCTACATTTACAAGGAGGATGTTTATATCAGAAAGTTTAACAGTGCCTACAAGTACCAAGTTTTTAAATAAATAAAGTACTAATGAATACTTGAGGCATATGGTTAGCCCAGAATGCATACACAGGTATACCTATAATACTTATCTAAGAATAAATACATTGCTTCTAGACTAACTCCTTTGTATAAGTAAGGACTTCTTTTATCTTCATGTTAGATTTACAATAAATTAATTTAGATTAATCCAAAACCAACAAACCTCCAATAATAACCTGTTTGTACATCTCTTAACTCTAAATACTGTATTTCAGCAATTTCACTGAAATGTATTTCTATTAACCAAATATTTCCGTAAAGAATATACTAAATGTCAACTGCAAGGATGATTGGACAATAAGACCGAGGACAATACTGTGCTGGGACGTGCCAAAGGAGGAATAAAACTGTTAAGTACATGCTGTACTGCTTTTTTAGGTGCATTTTATGAATACAGTTATGACTGTCAATATTTTAAATGCTGTGCTCTGATACATATCTAAGGTTAGACAGAAACATAATTCAATCTTTCCTAGCTATATGAAGAGTGACAACACTGAAGAGTTTCTAACCTGTCCTTCACCTCACAGAAAAACACAGCTGGCTCTTCTGAGCTGCAACAGACTCGCAGCACCAACTCTAGTACATTAGTTGTATTCTACAACAGCAAGCTTTCAGGGAAACTAAAATACCTTTCAAATTTCTTAGATGTCCACGCTAAATCCCTGAATTTTGCAGGATACCCATCTTGAGTTAATTTCTTCCAAAGCACATAGGGTTTGAGTAGATGTAAATCCTGGAGTTCTGGCAGAGTATTTCCCTCCTACTCCTGAGAGAGCTATGCACCCATCTCTTAATTCCTGAGGTCTCTTTTTTTCTTCATTACCCATGATTCTCCTGAGTTTACTTTTATGATATAGGTGTAACTTAGAAGGATTCAAAATGCTGCTGTATTAAAGAGGGATATACAGTCACTTCTGGTTTTAACTGCAAACAGTAGTAACTGGGATGAACTAAGCTCTTGTTGGTCAAGCATATCTGAATAATAATAAAGATATTATTAATAATACAATTAATTGCCTTCAAGCACATCACAACAAAAAGGAAAGAATCTCCTAATGTAAGAGATCTGTTAGCAATTAGGTCAAAGATTACTGTCTTCTCAGGTGAGGAAAAAAAAAGAGACAGACATCAAATTGCACAGCTTAAAAAATCCCAAACCCAAAATAAATTAACAAACAAAAAGAATGCCATATTTACATCTTTGTGCATCAACTTCCTACACCTTCTGAAATACTGAAAAAAAAGGCCTCTGGGCCTATACAAGACAGAGGCAATTCACTGATAATATGGCTTCAAGAAATTCCCCTTTTTATCTCATATTTCTGAAAACACGGGGATATTTCTGTAGTAGGTAATAGGACCTCCCTATTACTTAAATGTCTATGACAGTCTGAAACCTAGATATACAGGGGTTAAATACACCACTTTGAGAGGGTTGTTAAGGTGCAGCATCTGCAAAAGTTTATCAGAATAAATATTTCCAGTCATATTAAATTCTGCATTTTTTCTATTAAATGAAATTTCAGGTTGAGTAGATTTCCAAATTAATCTATTAACATTCAATTCCAGTGGCTAAACCAAACTTGTCTGAAGAGATGGTTGGCCAGGCTCCCTCCCTGCTACACTTGGGAGAATTTTCACAAAAGCAGTGTTACTAGTGGAGATTAAATTGAGCTTGAATGCCCCAGAAGTTTGTTTGGCATCACTGTAATGTCTCCTCCATTGTGCTCTGGGTCCTATCTCCCACGAGAAAATGTACCAAGTTCTCTTCTTTAATCTTCTCTCTCTTTGGACTGTGTTTTATAATTGCTAACAAAGCACCGAAGGATCACAACCCGCCCCTGAGTAGAATAATTCTCAATGCAGAGATGTGGCAATATACAGCTACTTAAAAGCCCCTCTGATGGCAAAAGAAAAAAGCATATTTGATTGAGGGAGGGGATGAACATCCATAGATTGTATTTATATACATAGGTTGAAGTGACACATACATTTTTAGTGTTTCCTTCTCAGAACTGTCTTGTTTTTAATCACTGCTTCCCATGCCCCCCAAGCTCCACAAAGACCCCAGGCTCACCATACTGCATTTGCACTCGTCTGATGGTATCAGGATGAAAATGTATCTGTTTAAATAGCCTTAGTTACTAAAACCACAAAACCCTACATTACATTTTTGCAATCTAGAGAATTCAAAACATATTAAACAGGTTTGGCTGTAAGTTTATCAACCGTTTATCTGTTTCTTCTCTTTGATCATAAGTTGCTGCTAATATTGTGATGCTAAATACTATATTATGATGTTAAATATAACACTCTTTTCTGCAAAAAAAATTATGGAATAATAACAGACATTAATTACATCAAGTAATTACAATAATTTTGACTGGAGCAGACAGAGAGTAGTTACAAGGGTTATTGCCAGTGTTTAAAAAATAATAGTGAGGAACCATGAGAAAGAACAAAGAACACACTTTGTTTTCTTTGGACAGGATCAATACAGTAAATAGAAAGAGAAGAGGTATTTTCACACCCCTAAAAAGTCCTACTCCTTTTCCCCCTAAATATTATTCTGTCCTAACACTGTGTCTGGTTACCTAGCACAACTCCTATCCCATCAATTTCTGTTGAATCATCACTGAAATGGCTTTTTCATAGATGCATCTACAGTATCCAAAGCAAAAAAGGGTTTTTTTGCTGCTACTTAGCATTGCACACTGTTGATGGTGTCAGTACCACTAAACACTACAATAAAAACAGGAGAAAATTATTCACAGCCATCTATAGCCAGCAACCTTTCACTCCATCGTTACCCATGATAGAGAAAAAACAAACTGTATCACACACACAACTGACCTCCACCTTGCATTATTTAAACCATTGTGGTGAAAAAACAATGCGAGCACATTAACAGAAATCCAGTTCACAATTAACTGAGCCTAGAAAGCCTAAATGACAGGAAGGTCAGCACCCATTGCTCTGGGGTAGGTTTTGCAGTGTTCTGAGCCCAGTCCTAAGGACCTCTCAGCACCCAGCATTTCCTATGGCACTGGATGCTGGAAAGGTCGTTTCCTGAGGAGAATAAGAAATCCGAATGGGAAAGATTTCAAGCATGGAGAGACATTTATGGAGCCTGAATGGACTGATATCTTGCTGGACTGACTGTTATTCCCCAGTTTATCATTGGTTTTATATCAGGTTTAATGTACCCCAATGTTATTCCCCTGTGTCCCTCAGATTTTCCCTCCAAAAGTTGTTTACTCCCCTGTTCTCCCCTGGCTTTCCCGCTCCTCTGTCACTGATTGGCTGAGAGTTGCCGCAGTGCAGAGGGAGCCCCCATTGGTCCCTTCCCCTGGATACCCACAAGTCACACCCATCTTTTCCCTGTCTCCCAATCCTGTCTCCCCCTTGGTTGTCAGTCCCATGCACCTCCCCAGTTATGAATCCTCCCCTCAGACTTACCCTATATAAGTCCCTGTGTTCTCTTAATAAACTGGCATTGCACCCAGACCCTCAGCTGCGTCTGAACCCTTTGTGTGGTGCCGCGTCCCTTTCCCTTTTTCCCTTGGGCCGTGGCAGTTTCCATCCACATTCACTACTCCATCAGCACAACAGCCACAATATTCTACACCAGCACAAGTGACAAACAGTAAAAAGCACCGAAATTAAGACTTCCATGTGACTTTGACAAAAGACAAGATGGCAGTGATCACTCCTGAAAGAAGAACAATGGATCTTAACCACATTCAGGATGGGAGCCTCAACCCCTCAATTTAGCTTTTCCCTCAAGTGTCTCACATTTTCAGCTATGAACTAATCAAGCTAAAAAGGCAGACAGAGAGAGATTGTAATTTCTATTTTTAAATACAAAGGCAGACACTCAGGTGCTATCAAGATGAAGGCTAGCAAGATTAACACAGGTAGGATTTATGTCTAACAATCATGTTGGTTAAGGAAAGCACATAACACTATAGGCCTTTTCCAGCAGATTTGCATAGTATGTTTCTGTGCAAGCAAAACAGGCTTGAATACTGTATTTTATTAAGATATTCTGTAATACTGTGGCTGGCCTACTACTGGAATGTTACTGGAATTTTTTGTAATATGTTCGATATTCTTTTTCATCATAAAAAAGAAAACTTAGTATCTTTCAAAAACCTTTGTAAAATCCTCTGCCTCTTTCTCACAGCATGAAGGAAGTAGGAACTCAATGCAGTTCTGAGCCTACACATTAATTTTTAGAATCCGAAGATGAAGTGTCACCAGGGTTCCCAATTACTTCTCTAATACATTTTTGAAAAGTATGCCCAGACAGTCTTATAAAAAGGCCTAGACAAGCTTACAAATAAGCATGTTTTACATTCAGGAAAGTTCATAAGAAATTCAGAGAGACTGCTAGGAATCACTAATTGTTCTCTTGACACTAAAGAATCTCATTTTCTTCATTTGGCATTTTCATCAAGTCATGTTGCATTTTAATGGACAGATTCTCATCCAAACAAAAAAAGCTGGACTTAGATATGTTCCCATTCAGAAGAAGATAGTCTAAGGTAACTTCCTATACTGTGGAGGCAACTAATATTTTAGATGACTGAAATTAATGTCTTATAAAAATAAGTACTTCACTAGGTCTTACAATACCAAACTGTAGGGACAACAGTAAATAAGAAATAAAAAGACTTATTGAATGCAAAACACCACAGGTTTTACTAAAAAAAGTGAGGCTACAATGCAGAAGGAAATTTTTGAACTAAAAATGAGATTAAGATTGGAGTTCCTTACAAATCATTGAGAGAGATGACCTTGAAGCAAAAACAAACAAACAAAAAAGGATCATAATAATGACACTTGATGATGGTTAAAAAAAGAATATAAGTGGAACTAGTATCAATACAGAGTAAGATCAGAATATCACATTGCAAGAACTGAATAGCCTTTGAGGACCAAAGCGACAGTAACAACAAAATACAATAGCACAAAGTCAAGGTCAAGTACTTTGGGAACAAGAAGGATTTCTACTGTAATTCTACTAGAGAATCATCAACTCAAAATAACAGAGGAGGAGAATGACTTAGATGAATTAATCAATCGAGATGAATATAAACTGTCAAAGAGATACAGCTGTGAAAAAGGCAATCTGTCTGTATCAAGGGAAGGATTTTCTGTAGAGATGGGGATGTATTAAAGCCATTTTACAAGAAACTGATAAGATCTCATCTGGAACTCTGAATGTTTGTGTTCGCCTGTCTTAGAAAATTTATGATTTAAGCTCAAGCATGTGCAGGGAAAAGCTATAAGAATAACCAGGGAAGTATGGAGAGGACAGTATGAAGAGGATACCAACAGAGGCTTGTTTAATTAGCCCAGTAAAATAGAAGCTGAGAGGCAATGAGTGCTCTATAGAAACAAATCAGAGATGTAAGAAAAGGGAAGGACAGAAACTCTTAAGCTGTAGGCAACGCTGGCACACAGCAAGTGGATATTAACAAGCAGTGCTGGGAACTGGAGGCCCCCATCATCAGGTGAACAGTATACTGAATGGATTTTGTCAGCAGTAATAGGGGCAAGGAATGTCACAGGAGCAAGAGGCATTTTTATTTAGTTATACACAGTACTACTGTTCTACAGGCCTGTGCCTTACTCATATTCCAAGCTCAGTCACCACTCTTTCGACTATCATTCCTTTCACATTTTCTCTTTTCCTACATACAGTGCAGAAGCACAAGAACATTTGCATGCACTTCCCTACAAAACCTCCTCACTTCAAGGTGTTCCTCAGCTCAGGGACTCTAGCTGTCTTTTCTGACATAACCACTAGTGCACCTAAAGGCACAGAAGTGGTTTTGTCAGGTTCTCCCTTAAACAAGAGCTCAGAGTATTTTTACTGTCGGCAATACATCCCAATGCAGCAGCACCAGACAGCAGAGATCATGCTGTTCTGCACAATTAACCAATCTAGATTTCCAGCTTTTTCTCCACATCCTTATATTGTAATCCCACAGAAAGCTGGAAATAAACTGGCAGTTGTTCCATGTTGCATTGCAGAACAAATTAAATCACTACCCAATCACTCTAACCACACTATTTAACATAAGCAAGCTCCTGGCATGGTGGGCATCTTATGTAAGGATTTCTATCTTTTGAGAGACACATAACTTTGTCATGCAACATGTCATTACATATAAAAACTGTACCATACTGATAATAAATTTCAGTATTTAAACGTTAGAAAAAGACATTTAAAAATAATGTTCCAATTTAAAGACAAATAAATAAGGGTGTATAAAAGTTATAACAATCTCAAAAGAGTTAGTCATCTACAATTTGTGTAGTAACTTTTCCCAGTTAGAACCAGACAAGATCATGCAACTCAGCAATTACAAAGACCTGACAAAAGCTTGGTATGTGCTGTTGCAATCTGTATCATGCCTAAATAAGTTCATTTTAGTCTATATACTAGCCCTGTAATACATGTATGAACCCACACTTAGCAACCTAGCAGGGCAGCTATTATTTTCAAATATGGGAGCTGCAGACTGTCAAAACACTGCTTGTCCTACCCAAAAGTTGCACATTATCCTAATGAAGAGCATCATACTATGAAAAGCCATATGTTATAAAAGATCCACAGCCAGAAATCCAAAGCAGCAATGGTCTTCCTCAGATATGACCTTGACTCATCTAGCATGTTAGGTATTTACATCAGTCTGGCTGGATTATGAATGCGCATCCAGCACATGTTATTCCCTTGCTAGCTCGGTTTACTCCCTTTCAGCTAAATTCAGTCTCTGTGTCACCATACTCTTACTTCTAATGAAAAAATCCTATCCAGGGTATATGTCATTCATTTTTAATAAAGCAGAACTGCATCCATCTAATATGCGGCCCAGCCTGATGCATGCACACAGTAAAAAAAACCCCTCATACTAAGGAGAGTGGCATGGTGATCAGGGAGAGAAAATCGAACGTAAATACCAAGCTGGTATCAGTAAGAAGGTAACTTGGAAGGGAAGGTGCTCCTTGCTGCTTCAAGAGCTACATTCGTGGAGAGAAATAGCAAGCTGCTGCTCTTTCAGGATCAGGTATACACTTAGAAGACTCTCTGCGTGGATGATATTGATTTGGAGGCATTCCTTATGTAATGGCCATCTGTAATGTTATAATTAGACTGAG
This sequence comes from Pipra filicauda, assembly GCF_003945595.2. Classification (NCBI taxonomy): domain Eukaryota; kingdom Metazoa; phylum Chordata; class Aves; order Passeriformes; family Pipridae; genus Pipra; species Pipra filicauda. Next base: position 3,383,092 of record NW_024104509.1, on the reverse strand, counting down.
CAGCATACGTGCTGGATTCCTTTTCAACTCTGCCAGCATGCAGCCCTTCACCTATAGCAGGAATATTAGGTATCTTTGGCAATGACCTTTCACTGTGTAATTTGTCCTTACAGGCTAAACAGCATTCTCTGCTTAAATATATTTAGTCTGCTTTGGAAGTATACAATAATCTCAGTAGACAACAATATTTCTGCTGGTTCTCTAAAAGTCACTCATTTGACAAGAAATACATGATTACTGAAGTTACTCAATTCATTAATTCACATTATGAAGGATTCTGTGACAAAAAATGAAGAAGATATAATAACAATAATTTAAATCAAAATGTTTTTCCTAAGAATTGTTACTTTAAAGTTACCTTTAAAAAATAACCACACCACTAATTTTCTGTTTCACTGTCATTTTTCCTCCTGCTGCTGACCTGGGGAAGATGTTCCTATAAGTATAAGAGCTATAAAAAGACATGTTATCTCCCTATTGTACAGTTTGTTCATCAGTTTTGAAACAGATAAAGAAGAGGGTTTTTATTTTAATGGCAGTCTTTGAAAGATATGATGATTGAGGAAAATGGCTAAAACAATATAGCAAACTTCTAAATCTAATGTGACATTAAAAATACAATAATTCTTTGAGCAGCTTTTTCCTTAAATTCCAAGAGAATATCGGGCATTTGTGGATAGAAAAACATAAAAATACTAATACAAGAGAATACATGTGGGGGTTTGATCCCAAAAATCCGATCTCCAAGCTCCCCCCACAATTTACCTCAACACAGAAGAGAAGTTTTCAGACAAGCACAACTCAGCATGGGGGAATTATATCAAAATTTATTATTACCACACTAAATACTATAGAAACTAAAGAGCAAATAAATACACAGTATTAATATAATTCCTACCACCCCTGGACCCTCCCACATCAGTTCAGGAGAAGTTTTCAGGGCAATAGTTAAAAGTCTTTCCCTCATTGGGGTATCAGGGAAGGGGTCTTCTTGCACCCCCACCAACCCTCAGCTCTTGCCAAGGTCTAGTGTAAGGGAACACTTGTGTCATGAGGTCTTCATCACGAAAGTCCAGGGAGTCAGCTTGTGAGTTCTTTCTCCCTGGTTCGTGACAGTTCCTTCCCAGAGAGTAAGACGTTCACTCTCCCTCTCCAGGTTGCAGGTTTCTGGGTCTTGCTCAGTCTTTCTACCCCAAATAGTTTTCACCAAAAGTCCTTCCCCAGAAAAAGCCTGCTGGTTTGGCTTCTCTCTGTTTTAGCTGCTGCAGCTTCAGCTTCCACTTGTCACAGGAGGCATTCCTCCCCTCGCATTCCTCCTTCAGTTTTCGGCTGCTCCCGCCCAAACCTTGCATAGAGCCTCCTCCGAGCCCCTTGGCCCATCTCCTATTTCTTCAGCCTCACTCAAGGTTGCTACCCTCTCCCCCACCATTATGGGGGGGAAGAGGGAGCAGCGAGACTGCTTTGGTCTCTCTCCTCTGCCTGGAGTTCTTCCAGCTCTGCACATCACAGCTGCTTCTCCGGGCTCTGGAACACCCCTAGCTCGTCTCCTGGCTCAGCTCCAATGCCGAGCCTTAAGTCCACGCCACCGCCTCTCCTGGGCAGTGGGGGGAAAGAGTCCCCTAGCCTTGCCCACAGGCACCCAGTCCAGTTAACATACAGTCCCGAGTTCCCCGCAGCCTGGCCGGGGCGGAAGAGGGCCTGGCCCCCTCCACAAGGGGGCCAGCAGGCCTCTCTCCTCTCACCTCATGGTCTCACACTCACACACACACACACTCCCACTCTGCCAACAACTTCCGGCTGTTGTAATATCTAATTTCACAGGGGCAAAAAAAAAAAACCAGCTCCGATTGGTCCCTCAGCAGAAACTCTCCTAGGACCAACCACTTCCAGCCCCCTCCCCAGGGGGGCGGCTCAAACCATGACAATACATTTTAAAAAAATTAGTATTTATACAAGATGAAGAACCACAAAGTTAAAAACATAGGCTATATGGGTGCTTTGCCCTATGGAAATCCTACTAGGCACTTATAATGATTTAAATCAAAGTATGGATCTGCAGAGTATCAGGAGATTTCTTCCATGTGCCTCAATTTCTCAGTGAAGTGAGAAGTGTGCAACACAACCACAGGACAGCCTTATCTGATCGCAGTGTTTGTTAAAAGTGTTCAAGTTATTAATATCCACGAGCTTCTGGTGGCTACATATAGGACAATCTCAGATTAACTCCCTAAAAATTTGTATCTGCACTCTAAGATGACAGTCTTCCAACAGACTTCCTTTTTTCATTCTCTTTTCTAGGTGAAATTTGTTCTATCCAAAACTCAGATTTGAAGCACTCCAGCAAAAAGTTGAGAGAAACTGTCTACATTTTCACTGCAGTTTTCAAGTTTCAGTGTTTGCCTCAGGGCAAATATGTGATGATGTTGTGGGATACCTTATGCATCCCACTTCAACATCGAGCTTAAATAAAATAAATTATTTTCAGATGAAGTTATGGCACAGATAATATGACAATTTGTAACAAGCAGAAGAAACACACAGCATGCTCTACTGCTCTTCTACACAAAGCAATCATTCAATAACTTAGCACAGCACATGACCAGAAAAAAATTGTAATGTCCTTTTCCTGCAATACCAACATGACTACCTGTGGTAAAGCTTAAGTCTCAATTACTACAAAGATCATGATTTAATATTTAGCCTGAAGTAAAACATATATTAATTCTCCTCTTCCTTTGTAATACTCCTTCTTCTCAATCTGGAACATAAAAGGAAGAGAATTCATTCCAGAGGCAGGAAAGCTGCTACAGACAGCACTGGCTCAAAGCACAGAAAACAATCAGGTAGAGGAAGCCCCCAGGGCACCACCTGAAACCACAAGCAGCACCAGTACAACACCCTCACTAGGAGGAGGCAGTGGACTGGACAGCACGAAGCATCTTGACCAGGACTATCCGTCTGATGTAAAGACTGGTTTGACACTTCTCTGAGATAGCAGAGAAGGGAAATGAACAATATGTGGCAAACAGTGTCCAGACCAGTAATCTTAAATCATAACCCCTGATGGAGATTACCTCTGTTTAATAACAAATACCTCAGCACAAAAGTATATGGCACAATACAAAACAAATGCATTCAATACCCCCAGTTTCCTGAACGCTAGTAAGAAAGGCTTCCCTCCTAGAATTCTTCTTTTTAAAAACATAAAGACCATAATGATCTTTCTTCCCTACACTTAATACAAAATGTAACTTGGAAGCCATGAAATTTGACTACGATCACCAAGTAGTTCCTTAAAGAGAGAAATTACAACCAAACAAACCAAAAAAGGCCTAAACTTAAAAGTATCTTTCCTACATAAAATGTGGCATGGAATTAAATTCCAACTACATCATTAATAAGAATCTGAGCTAGAATAAGACTCATTATAAGAACAATATAAAACTAAAATTAAAATCAGTACTGCATTGAACAGTGGATGTCCTTGCTATATTTCAAAAATCCATTCTACTAATTATTCACTCTTAATAACACTGTTAATAACAGCATTGTGGAAGTCAAAGGTATAATCCTAAAAGGTACACCAAAGGAAACCAGAAAAAACATCCTTTCTTCACTCATTACTGAGCTTATAAAGTATTTTCATTGCAAAACTTCATTAAGCATTTCCTCTCCCACTCTTTAGACACTGTGAAAACTTCAAAGAAATGTGAAAGCTTCAACGGACATGAAATATAGCTGTGTTCTTTCAGATAGTTCTGAAACTAATTATACTGTAAAAGACGCTACAACAGGAAAAAGCTGATGAACCTATAACTGCATTTCAACTGGGGACACTGTGGGAGAATATTTTTTTCCACATAGGAACCACTGCTTACGGGCATTTAGAAAATTGTTAAAATAATTGGAAGAATTAAGTAGGCCACAACTGTATGCATTTGTGAAAGGCACAAACCAAGATAAGAAGCTTAACTTTGTGTTGTTAAACCTGCCTGCAAGTGGCTTTGCTTCATATTTCTCCATTGCTTTATTTCTGGAGTCAGTTCAGGCGCTGAAGTCTTACACTTTGATTAAAAACCAACTTTTAAATGTGCTTTACATACTTTAAACAGGAGCATTTTAAATGCATCATCCTCTGTCTTTCCTATATTTAGCGGCTCTAGATGATAAAAGTTCATTTGCTACTGCTCTACCACCTGTAGGGTAGTGACAGTAATGGCTAAAACAAGGAGAACAAATGTCTGTCTGAAACAGGCATTACTGAAACAGCAGACTGTTCTCTGCTGCACAAAGGCGAAGTGTAAATACCAGTTCTCCAGACTAAAATTGCCCTCTGTATCTGCAAATAATTAGACACACTAAAGTAAATGGTTTTACTAATAACATGTAGTTTTCTCTATGTATTGTTCAGTATTTCCCATGTACGGTTCAAACTCACAGTAAGTAAGAAGTCCCTCACACCTAAACTAGCTTTACATTAACAACATTAAGCCTAAGAAACTAGACCATGGATGTTTGTTGGATTATGAAGGCTAGATGCACCATGAATTCCTACCTTGACGTGAACATTTGCATTTTTTAAGCTTTTGTTTGTTTTCACTTCTTAAAAAATGCCAATACTGAGTGATTAGTTTATTTTTTAAGGAAGGGGGCCAGGAACTATTTTTTCAATACTGTCTTGATCATTACTGTAAAAGTTTCTTTTAACAAAAAGACCACATTATTCCACAAGAACAGATTTTTATGTGTAGATTATTTGCACTTTAAAATATCATCACTTCAAATTGTAAATAAAAAAATTAAGATAGTTATATTAACCTGTGCTGGACCTGCACAAAAGAATGTTTGAGTAGCTGTCCAGCTATGTTTCAGTAAGTATTTTATCCAACCTCCAGACATTAAAAAGCTCAATTGATTGAACATGTATTAACATATGTTATAAACACATTCTTTCTTTCTTTCTTGAAGAAAACCAGAGATAACATGCCAAATCTCTGATCTGAAAGTTGCAATTTTTTTTTAAAAGCTCTTCATAAAAGAAAGGATTCTCTATTTTCCAACAAAGGATTACTCCTTATGAGTAATCCAGTTATAGCAATGTGGATATTGACATTCAAAAGAAACACTGCAAAAAAGTACGCAGTTTCTCCTATTTATATCTGGCAATCCTGGCGAGACTGTCCTTTTGGACAACAAGAAAATGCACTTAAGTTTCAGTTCAAAAAGAGATCACCCCTCTTCAGAAGAAATGAAACCTAAGATTCTCACATGAAACCTGGGAGAAAAGGTAAACTGAAAAATTCATGTTAAAACACCAAAGCAGCACTATAAGCACTTAACGCCTTAGACCTTAGACCTCAATGTTCAGTTACCCTTCAGAGGGCTGTTTCTTTTTAAAAAAGGTACTTCAATGGTACAATATTCCAGTAACTGTGAAAAAAAACCAACCACTTATCTTGTAAAAACACAAAGTACTTCAAGCTCAGCATAACAAATTCATAAGAAAGACTAAGTCAATCGTAGCTGAACATGAAGACAAACTCTCTGCCTTCATTTTTAAGCTTTGTTCATAATTATTTAATTCTGTGAGTTTATACAAAAACAAGTTTTAGTACTTAGAGAACAATTTGGCAACTGTGAGGAACCACTTGTATACTTGTTTCTCTTACCTTACAGTTCTTTCCACCTACAGGCTGAGTTAATCAAAGCCAAGATACCTCCAAAACATGCACAATGGATACACTTGAACTTTACGGCAAAGGAAAGTGGTAGAGTATTTATAATGTCCTATGACCTAAAAAGTTTGTCTTCAATAATGGAGTTCTACAACTCAGCTTTGGTGCTACCAGACCTGCAGACTGCCACAGTAACGCTAATAAGGTATCAGCTTATATATATGCATATATATTTTTTTTTTAAACCTCTAGTGGTAATTAAAACAAGTCCTGATTTAGAGTCTAATTAAGAAACAAGTTAATGGGATAATAAAAGTTCTATTTAAAAAGCTTAACATTTTCAGTCTGATATCTCAAGTCAATTAACAGACTGCACTGCCAACCCTTATTATTGGCTCCCTGCATATTTGTTTATATAGATTCCTTTCGTGGTGTAGAAGTGTGAGTAGCTGATCTTTTTTTTCAACCTCCTGAAGTGAGAAAATAAAAATAATCCAGAACTTCAGTGGTAGGTTTGGTTCTGGTTTGATGTCTTTCAGTTTCCTTAAGAAACTTGACTGAGTATTTGGCACTGGACTAAGTCACACACTACACAAATAGCATCCGGACTTTTAACAGGAGAAACCTTGTGAGTCATCTTCTGTTCAAAAATCTTTCTCCCTTTTGCCCTACACTTTGTCCTGTTCTACTTCACCCACTTCTTTGTTTTTGTCCTCTTCCACGCTATCTACTGCAGCACTGGGAGGCTGCACGAGTACTCCAAATAATCACTGGGTCAGTCAGCACACGTTACAGACATTCATGTTTTATGGACTATCATTCTAACAAGGGGTCAGCTTCTGTAATGCCTTCATTAAGGTAACAGTAATGACTTTTTGCACTTACATAACATTTTCTTCAAGATCACAAGAAAAAAATCTCCTGTATTTTCTTGCTGCAGCAGGACAATACAATCAGCCTCTTTGCAGTTTCATTAATTCAAATGGAGAAAGCGAATTCATGCCTGCTCAACTAATTACATTAACCAATTGCCCACTGAAGTGACCTCTGTGGATCTTTACAGGAAACCATGCAGGGAAAATCCTAAAATACAGCAGAAGAGAATTCCCACTGGTTTCCTTCTAGACTAATTCAAGGGAGAACCAGGGATCAAGCCATGGCTCGGCTTGCTATACAAAGCCCAATTTCAACATTTTCAATTCAAATCTTTCAGTATTTTCAATATTTCAGATTTGCGTTGGAAAAAAAAGTTGAAATGGCCAGACATTCAGAGCAAGATTTATGAAGCCAGAACAAGAGACTGAATCTCAGACAAGAAAATGTCAAATTTTCAAAGCTAACATCATTTTATCAAAAGGTCGTAACAGAATGTGACAGCCTAGACATCACTTTAGAAATCATTACCAAAATTTAAACTGATAAGCAGGTTAAAATAACATAAACACAAATAAAGAAATAGTGAAAATTCAGGACAACAATTCAAATTACTTTCTGTAAGAGTCAGTTCTCCTATATTGTCTTTGTCTCACTTTGCCTAAAGGACAGAAATAACCAGAATTGTAGAGCTCTAATTTTCAACTGCAAGATTAGTTCAGTGTGTTCTACCCCACAGCAGCATGTTATAGAGTATTTTCAGGCAGTATTATATATCTCTGGATTCTACTCATTTTACTCTGAATGCGGCTGGCTGGAGGTTTCATACTAAGTAAGCAACACGTGTCTTCTACCAATGAAAAAGTCTAAGCACAAAGCTACAGAACTTACTCTCCTTATAGGACAAGGAAAAAAAAAGGTCATTACATATTTATCCTCTGCTCTAACAACCTATCTATCCTCAATGCAATGTAAAAACAGTAAAAACAATAACATGTGATCTCCCACACCCTCCCCAAGCCCTGTCCATCGTTTGTCCCGCTGGAAACCTACTGAAGTGGCAATTTCTTTCTCCAAATGTGTTCTCCAGTTGCTGAATTTCCAGTGAAATCTGAATTCACAAGCAAAATAAGTTTCATTAAGACACAGGCTCAGTTAACACCACCAACACCACAGTCTTTAGCCATTAACTGTGGTCTATGCCCACCCATAACAGAAAAAACCACACTTGTCAAACCCCTATATGTACTAAAGATTTGCTACCACACACTGTGGAGATCAAATTTTATTCTTACTGACTTGCAGGCTTCTCTCAAGGCCACAGAAGTGTTTTCCACGGATACAATCGTTTCCACACAGAGCACATTTTCTCTTTCACTGTCCATCCTTTGCCTCCTCATCTTGAAAATTTTGTTTGATCTGCTGCTTGCAGAAAAAAACCCCTGAAGCTAGGGTAACACAAACACTGAGTCTATTTGCCTTTTAAAAAACAAAATACCATGTGCCAAACCACTATTATAGATGAACGGGGCTTTTTTTTCCAATTTTTTTGTTGTTGTAGAGAAGGCAGGGAGAAAGGAGGAAATATGTTTTCTTTTTTGTATTTACAACTCTTGAAAACAAAAAAACACAGGGGAAATCACAAACTCCATAACCACAAGGAAACAATTTATATTGCAGGTCATTCTGGTATGTGAGGAGGAGTGTCAGACTACTGCTGCCCTACCCTTAAGCATCAAAGATGCAGGTCAGTCAGACAGCTATTAAAGAACTTTAGAGACAGTCATGTTCTCTGCCAAATAGCACACAGATTATTTTAAGTGTCACTGCAGTTGAAGTGTTGCCACTAGAGAAAGCAGAAACACTTAGATCCATTTTGTTCCTTCAGTGTGGTTTTGCTGGAAAAAAACCCCTTAAATTTTATTTCTAATATAATGTACTATGATAAGCATAGGTTAACCTTTTCTCCCCCATCTCCAACTCATGCTTCGTTCATTTGAAAAAGCTCCATTTTCTTGACTCAGGTCTTTGCATTTTTTCTTCCCTTCAGACCTATTTGGAGTTCTGAAGATGTCCATCCCCCATTCAAGCCTTTTACTTTATGGTACTTCTCTATTTTTAAGACTTAAATGTTTCAGTCAATATGAGGCATTAGGCTAGAAAATAACTGTTGTGATCTGTTCCTCTCTGTTGCTTAATGAAGTAAAAAGGAAAGTTGTACAGCACTTTGGCAATCTTACTGGTTGTGAAGTGTCATTAAGTAGAAGATGGCAAGTTTTATCCATGCACCTCTGACTACTAAATTCACAAAACAAACAGAAGGTTTACCATGGGAGGTAGAAAGAAATCAGGCAATATCCTCAAGTCACTCTTCCAGTTAAACAGCATGTGGTTACTAAAATTGCTATGGGAACATGGGAGTTCGTCAGAAACACACAGTTCTAGGTGAAAATGTTCCTTAATCTTTTATATTACCACCATTACAAAAAAAAAAAAAAAAAAAAAACAAACCCAAACATCAAGGTGAGGAGTCTGGTAAGTCTGAAACAGTGTCACGATACAATCTTTCATGCAGCCTTTTGTTGTTAAGCTGTAGTATTTGATTAAGGAAAGAAAGTCTCCACATGTGCCCTACAGTAATGCACTTCACTTGAATTTTAATACATTCTCTAATTGCGACTAAAAAAAAAGAGGCCACAGCAAGAGGATAAATAAGAAACAACTGTTTTCTTTCGAGCCAGTGCCGCACACGATTATCCTGCTCAATGGACTACTCCTGTGATTTTGGAGGGAAGTAAAGTTATATTTGGTGTGTCCGTAGCGCACAACAATTCTACTGTAAGTTCCAGCCATGTTTTATGACTCATTGATAACCAAACTGTATTTTAAAAAGTCCTTTAGGACAAGAAAACCTGCTAAATTCACCAGAATTTAACTAACTGTCTGCCATTTTATTCACAGTTTCTCTAAATCACAATGTCCTATTTCCAAATATTCACAGTTATGAAAAAAGGCCTTACTCCTTCTAAACAGCAATTAAAAAGTATCTTTCAGGACAAAGTGAAACAGTATTCCTTAACAGATAGCTATTACAACACCTCCACAAACATATTTAGATTTTGCACCACAGTTGTCGTAACTGTTGCACTGGGAAGCCTTGGTTCTCTGATTTCTGCAAAAGGGCCCAAATGTGGTCCAGAAATGAATATAAATGTCAACTATTAAAACCAATCTTCCAAACACAGAATTCAGATTAGGAAGGTCATTTGAATTACAAAACCTGGCTTTTCAAAATACAAATTAAGTCTTCCAAACTTAACATAGAAACAAGAAAGAGAAAAAAGTATTAATTTTCCATGTATCATATTTCTTTCTGCTTGCTACCATTTAGTCTATTAGGACCGTCCTTTAAAGTGACATGGGAGAACAGGAGAGGTCATTCGAAATTTTTATGGCTTCTCCAAGGTCATGGGTATCATCGACATGATTTAATAAACCAGACCAGTTTGGTTGATAAAGCACAAGGAATTAATTAGTCCCTTGCTCATAAAAAAATTTAATCAAGAAAAACTAAATAACATACACAAGCTTTTTGCCTCCAACAAGCAAGCTATCTATCAGATTATGATGTTAAAGGAATTACTAGAATAATACAGAACATATCGTGATGAGAGTGTCTATAATAAATTACTCAAATAATAATGAATATGTCTGTGATCCAAAGACCTGAAAGACAGGACTATGTATTTAGTTAAATCTAGTCTAAAAATTATGCCCAGTTTTCATTTCTATCAGAAGGCACCAAAACTCCCAGGCCACCAGAAGCTCTAAAACAGCTCCTGCACTGGTGTGGGCACAAATGGTTACTGTGAAAGCAGTTCTTAGAGAAAGCAAGAAAACACGTCCCAGTGATTTTAGGACTAGCCCAGCTCCATCCTCTATCCACTTTTTCCCTCTCTTCTTCAGATTCTCTACTTCTTTAAAACCTTATTTTACAAAATATAGCCCCACCGAGACGCAAATCTAAAGTTTCATTTACACTGTTTCTAACTATGCCATAAACACCATCGTTGTCAAAACCCACTCAGCCACCAGTCTGCTCCTCATGCCATATTTGCATTGACAGAAGTAAAACACAAATCAGGAAGGTGAAATAATACAGTCCAGACCTGCACAATGGTTACAGTACAAAATTAAGGACAATAAAAGAATGTGTAGATTTCTTATTTTGAGCAGCTGTATCTCAGACATACTTATTACTTCAGAGTATCTGACAGTGTAAGAATAGTTGAGAATGCATTAACTGTCACAACACACATATCAGAATATCCTTGTTCCCCTCTATTCACAAGAACCAGAATTAAGACATCCTGCTTCCCAGTAGACAGTGTTTGGGATCTATTCCTGAACTTACCAAAAAGGCACAGCATGACCTTTTGCTAATATTTTACCTCTGTGAGCATTAGTCTATTTCAGATTAAAGAATTCAACTTTTGCTGCTGTTATTGTTGTAAAGCTTTTAACAATTTACAAATAGAAATAATATTGAAAATTTGATGTCAGTCATAGAAGAAATAGAAATAGAAAAAAGTTTCCCTGAAATGCTACTCTGCTTATTGGTACTAAACAAGCTTAAATCATTAATATTCCATCATCATCATCATGGCTGGGCTTCGCAAACGAAGATTTGGGGAAGGGCTCTACCCACGTTTGTTACAGTATTACTCCAGTAAAAATAAACTAAGACAATAATCATAAAGAGTGGCAAGAGATCAGAATACAGGTCTCAGGCTGTTTGTTTCCTGAACTATGAGCTCTGCCCACAGTAACTGCAACCACAAATATATACCCAAATGCTATTTTTATACAACATTAAACATGGAATACCTCAAAATTTGCACTCCAGGCACAGAACAACTATTGCCTTCAGTCCTTAATCCTGTAAATTGCTTTTACCTCATTTTGGTGCCTTCATTCTTGTCGAAACAGCCCCTTATTGTGCATGTTTCACATAATTAATATAATGCTGGACTATATTAACTGTAGTAACACTGATTAATGTTTGACATAGGTCCCACCTCTACCAGGTTATGAGCTACTTGTTATTTTCCATCATCTAGTAGAGACTGAGTGATTTTTAATGAGAATCAATTTTACTGAAGAATTCATCTGCAATGCTACAGGTTTTTTGTACATATCCCATTAAGCAGCATTTCTAATGGAAATTCAGTTGGACATCTTAACATAATACTCAAAACAGAAAATGTGACAAACTGACTAGTACAGCAGGGTTTTTAGAAAGAGTCAAAACAAATTAGGAACCTTTCACAAAAGCTAAGTTCAATTCTGACTAGGACAGAGACTCTTTGATTCATGTTTTTAATGTTCCCATTGCTTTCCTCCTCTAAAAGGATGTTCGCATCTTTGACCTTCTGAGGAAACCAGTCACTCTTGCTCACTTTTCTTGTTCAAACAAAACAGAGTAGATTAAATGCCCCAGTCACTGTAACCCTCTTTATCTTTTCTTTAACGCTTTTATAATTTTTTATTTACTATTTTTATCCCTGCACACACTACAAGCAACATCCTTTACTTCTGCGATTTCCTTAGCTAGCTACACATCAATTATTAGTTGAGAAAACAAAGTGGTAGGCTAACTCCTGCAGCTCAAAGAGTGTTTTGATCCTCAGCCATTTATTTCCTGCCTCAATTAATTCCATACATTTCATGTCAGTCTTGATCCCTTAACCAAAACTATTTTGGCAGTTTATCTTATCTATTACTAATGTGCCCAGTATCTACTCTAAACGTGTTCCATGTTGACATTTCCATAATTCCCACTCTTCTGCCCCTCCTCTTTCATTGTGAATTGCTTCGGGTAAAAATTATGTAATTTTAAGGTTGAGCATATAAATGACACTACTTATAACTGAAAAATAATCGAATCAAATAGCACTTCAGACAAACAAGTACAAACATGATTACAAAAAAAAACCACACCATAAAATGATTTTTAAATTTGTAGGAATTTTTAAAATATTTACTTGTCTCTCCATCTCACTGATTTCACTAAAAAGAGATACAAATGTAGCAACCTTAATAAATTCCATGCAAGTAATTTCTCTTTCCTACCTCTGAAAACATTAAGTTTTACAAGCTTACCAAAAATCATCCTGATCTTTGTATTAGTAGTAATCATGGCTAGGCTTCGCGAACGAAGATTTAGGAAGGCTCTATCCACGTTTGTTACAAGCACGATTAGTAGTAATACTAAAGGCACAAACATATGAAAGAGAGGAGCCCTGAAGAGAAGATACAAGGACTCCCTGAAACAACACCTCAGCCTTGGCCATATTGATCAACATAACTGGTCTACTCTGGCCTCCAATTGGGAGGTCTGGAGACACACCATCTATAACGGTGCTGATGCCTTTGAGAACGCACGCAGGATCACCCTTGAGGAGAAAAGACAACACAGAAAGAATCCTGTCTTGCAGAATATACCACCTAAGGAGTCTTTCTGCTGTGCCTTTTGCAACTGGACGTGTCTGTCTCATATTGGCCTTTTTAGCCACCACACGCTTGTAACAAACGTTGGGTAGTGCCCTTCCCAAATCTTCGTTTGCGAAGCCCAGTCATGATGATGATGACAGATTGAACAGTTTCACTTTTATCTACACCTGTAAAGCAGAATGCTAGTCTTACAGTTGTATGGCCAGTCTTCGCGAGCGAAGATTTGGAAAAGGTCATTACCCTTCGAGCCTGCGCAGTGGATTTTTTAGGTGAGACACAGTGTGCGCTGAACTGAGCCCACCCTTTAATCCTGAGGTTCATCTGCCGGGGCCGAGCGAGCTTGGACAGTGGCAGCGAGGTCCTCAGGATGTAGGTTTGTTTAGGGTGACCTTCTCTTAGATGGATGGCCTTACAGGGCTGACGAGCTCCTTAAGATGTCTGCTAAAATCTGGGACTAGTAGATGACTACTATTTTTGAAAGCATGATTCCAGCAACCATGAAAAAGAAGTGTTAACAGTTAAAAACAGGGCATGGCTTAAAGTCGCATTTTCGTTGCTATGTCACACCTTTACCCATGTTAACAACTCACAATCACCTACAAATCACAGTTCATTTCCTTCTGCACCAGTACAATTATTTTGTAGATCCCACCGGAAGCATGAGGACTCATGATGTCCAGAAACCTCCAGGACATTGGTTTTCTTTCATTTTCTAATTCATTTCAGGGTTCCATTTTGCAGCTCAGTGTTACAAACATAGAGGCACAACTCTGAGACTGGTAAACTTCATTCACCAGCCTCTCCTTCACCTTCTACATAAGAAAACACACACTTGGGGTTTCAATGTATTTAGAGGGGGAATCAACACACTTCTCAACTGCCAGCAGCAGAACAGGGTTTGGCTTTGGTTTTATTTCCATGGTTCCTATCTACAGTCACAGTTTGTTGTACTGCTTTGTGCTTGCCTTGAAGTATACCTGACAACTGTTGACAAAGGTATCTACTTTCACGTGCAAAAAAATCCCACTTAAGTTAAGCAATGTTAAGGTTTAAAAACATCTCCAAAATTCTAACAAGAATTGCCAAGGACACTGAATCCCATGCTGGGCTATTCTGCTTGATGCTGGTTTCAGTGGTAATCTTCTCCTCCTTGGTCAAGGATTTCCTGCCCCATTTCAAACTGGTTTCCAGGCTGCATGCAGTCTATAGACAGAGTAGAGGAATTGAAAGCAATTTCGCTGCCATTTTACTGCACATCTGTAGTCCCTTACTATTTATATATATATTACATTTTATTAAGATATTTTTTATAGCAACTAAAAAAAATTATGAGGAAAATCCTTTTGGTCACCTCATCCATCTTTTTGCTAGTAAATGAGTGTGTTCTATTTCATACTCTCTGGAAATGCTGAGGGGCTTTTATTTTCTGTAGAGCATTCATCTACCTGTGGGAAGATCAGTTACCATCTCCTACATCATTTTATATGCCACCTTCAGAAAGTGGAGAGAACACAGCTGATTCCCTGATTCAAGGCAGGAAGGAAGCCCAGCCAAGCTCTCTCCTTCTCCAAGGTCCATTACTTCAGCACCCGGACTACACACTCCAGAGTGCCCAAGAGTGTTACCTGCTTGATGTTTAATGATAGCAGAGCCTGACCTTAAATCAGAAGCTCATAATCAATTAGTTTTTGGGCAAAAATCCAGGACTTCTAAGAGAAACAATCAGCAAAATTGAAATGGTAATTTTTACACAATTTAAGTCAATTAAACTTGAAAGGGATTTTGTGGGACAAACTACAAGGCACATTTCTAGCCCCAAAGCCTTTCTTCTCAACATATTGCAAACTCTTTTGCATTTAGTAAAGATGCTAGTATTCTTTAAGAGAAAAGAAAAAAAATTAAAAAGTCACCCCTGAAAAGAGTATTTTACTGGAAGTTTCAGAATTAGATGCAAACAAGGAAAGTGATTCCATGTAACTAGATAAGTTTTTAAAAGAACTTTATTTCCACAAAGCCAAAGAATAATTTAATTTTTCAGGCTCTGAGGTAATATGAAGATATTAACATATGTGGTACATACAAAATTGCAGATTACTTTTGCACCTGTTCCAGACCTGTACATAGCACAGCACAGTACTGGATGTTGTTTCCAGCGGCAATGATAACCTGCAGTCTTCATAGCATTCACACTCTCCCTACCCCTGCAACTTTCTTGTGACAAAATTAAACACATGCCAATTCCATATAACTCTGAAAATGGGAAGCGCTTATCTTCATAAAAAGACACATATTAAAATAAAAGGATTTGGGGGTTGAGCTGCAAAGCTCTTTTTGAAGTTTTATAGGTTGACTCAAGTTTGGTCCAGAATTTTTATTTCATTTTTTAGTTAAAAAAAAAAGATAGAAAAAACAAATGGGCTAATGCTGAAAGCACATTACTGAAGTGCTTCATAAAACAGTGGGAAGAACAGAATACCAATTTTTTTCCAATGTCTGAAACCACATCAGCATAAAAAGCCAGTAGTCTCTCAAGTTTACAAGTTTTGAGCATTTCAAAAATACTCACATTAACAAAAACATTCAAGTTACTTCAAACAAATTCAAAGCTGGCTTATGCTGGATTGGAATGTTTTGAAAACAAAAACTGGTTTATTGCCAAGAACAGAAGAAAGGGGTTTCGAGCAAATACCCACAACCTAATGTCTCAGCGCAGTGCTTAACTTATAGCACTGCACCTCACATGCTCTGTGCTGAAAAATGTTTCATCTGTCTGTCTATAAAGAAAAGATGTACTAGATGCCTTCTGGGTGTAATTTTTTTTGGATTTTGAAGTTTTTTGTTGTTATATCCTTCCTCTGCCTCACTGTTTCCACACATCTTTGCAAGATCTGCTATTGGTCTGTGGATCACCCTTGGAAGGCACACCCTCATAAACATAAATAAAATGTCAGGTTCTGCTTTTCAGAAAGCAGTAGACACAGCAGGTATACTCTGTCCTAGATAAGCACCGCAGGTCTCAATGTCAAAGTCAAGGATGGCTCCAAGTGCTTTGTGACTCTCTCAAGGCCACAGAAGCATACAATTGCAGTTTGAAACAGTAATATGAATTTTAAAGCAACTCTACTAAAAAAATGAATTCAAATTATGATACACTTGAATTTTCAAGAGCTTTTCAGAATGACTTTTCAGATACCAGGTTGATAACAAAGCACTGCATCACGTGACATAACCCTTCTTACAGTGCATCATTTCCCTGCATGATAATCATTCTCATTTTTACCCAAAAAAACTTTTACAGGTTCAACTCAACTTCAGGCAGCTCTCAATAAACAACAATTCCTCGCTTCTCTGTGTTGTTCATTGCCCTTACTGCCTCTACTTCCCCATATCTGCTTCATGCATTTCTGCTCTGTCTTACACCATTTTCAAACATCTCTGTGCCAGCTTACCTGAGTCTGCCTGGCTACAGTACCCTTGGCAAATTAATTCATTCCAACTGAGCAGCTCCTTGCTGCTGCAGCAAAGTAGTTCTCCTGAAAAGGTTTACCACTAAAACATTTCCTCTGGTATGTTGTCTCCAACACATCTACATTTGGTAAGAAATCAAATAATTCCAATTTCAATACCTGAAACTGGTTATTCTTCATCACATCGATATTATCTACAACCTATTTTGGTCCTCACTTGAAGGACTTACATTTTCACTAAATGTGATACGAATTCTGAACAAGAAAACTAAAATGCTCACTCAAGAACTTGTTATATTTTAGCATTCAAAAGTATAGATAGGAATATACTGCCACCCAGGAACTCTGAAACTGTCCAAAAACTGCCTAAACACTGTGTTTCACATTCCTTGGGAACAGAAGATACGCTACAGCACAAGAAGGGCTTTAAGGCCTGAACAATAAAGGAAACCCACCTAATAAAGTATTGTAGTGATCTATTACTTAATCAACTATTATTCAAAAAGAAAATAAACAGAAACAAACAATAAAAAAAAAAGAAGTTGCTAGTTATAGTAGCAGCACTTGAAAGCTTGCATTAGAACTTCTTACACATAGCAGTATCCTTAGGAATTCTGTCCCACTTCAGTGGCAACTCTGATTTTTGAGGAATTTGAAAGATATTGCACTCCTCTGATAGAAGTACAATGCATCTGTTCCTATGAAGATGACATGAAGGAAAGGAAGAAGGAATGGGAACATGAAGAGGCAAAGTGATCTTGAAATGACAACAAGAAAAAAGACAGCTCAGGAATTCTGTTTCTCTGCTGTAACAAGGATTTGCCTGAATCTACAGATAACTTTCTTCCTGCCTCTAAACTGCACCTTCAAATGAACCTTCTCCTCATGAGCATTCTTAAGATTTCCTACTAAAAGGCACTTCCTTTCTAGTAATGACTTCAGGTATTTTCAGGCAGTGTTTGTAATATTCATGCACTTCTTCTTGAACAAAGAGATGTATTTGTTTTCAAGTGTGTATGGTTAGATTTTGAAATTCCTTTATTTAGGATTCTAAATAGAGGAGTAAAGACAACAAGAATTTGAACTCCTCTGTACAGTTACTGAATCCTATACTCAGGTCCAGGCTGCAAACCCTCCAGGACTACCAAGTATGACAGCACACCTAAGTCACGAGTGGGCAGCCTCATACAGGTCATTCCTTCTCCAGAAATCTTAAGACTGCGGCTCTCTTATGCTGACACTGTGGTTTAGATTAGATATCAGACAAAATTTCTTTACTGAAAGGGTGCTCAAGCACTGGAATAGGCTGCCCAGGGAAGTGGTGGAATCGTCATCCCTGGAGGCATTCAAACAGCATGTGGATGTGGCACTTAGGGATACGGTTCAGTGCGGAACACAGCAGTGTTAAAAGTTGGACTCAATGATCTTGAAGGTCTTTTCCAACCTTACAATACGTTTCTCCAACTCATGAAGGAGACAAGTGCACCCTTAAGTACTGAAGTACCTAATCAAAGAAACATACACCAACCAGAGCTGCCTACAAATCTGGCCCTTGGCAACTTGTTTTGCTGTAGAATTCCCAGTCTCATAACATAACTTATTCCCAGGCATAAGCATCTCCCAGCTCCTTGTTTCTGTTGACATTCCAAAGGGGGACAGAGAAATAATCTAGCATTTTTAGCATTCTTAAAACTCTGCTGCCTAACTGTATGCACCAGAAGAAATCCAAAAAGCCTCAAATCAGGCATTACTGAAAAAGAGAGACAAGCATTTTCATTAGCTTTGGCTCTCTTCTGGGTTTTGTATTGCCCTTTCATTATTCCAAAGCTTCAAAATGTATTTTTAGTAACAGAATCTGTCTTGATAAGGAAAAAAGGTTTTTTTCCTTTTCCCCTTGAAATTTCTTTCTATTACTGCCTTGCCAGTGAGCATGCATTCCTAGAAATATGAATTTGTTATTTCACTAGTAGTGATTTTATACCATCATACTGAACAAGATTTGCTCAGAGGCCATGCTGTGGGTTGTGGTTTTCCTGTGAAAGAGGTCACATTTCATGTATTTTAACCAGTGAAAAAGGTCACTTGTCATAGCAGCTTTTAAAGTTTGCTAAATACTCAGACAAAACCAAGTGGCACAAATTGAGATGTCACACAGTTCCAGATACCAGACTCCTGTCATTTGTAAACAACAGGAAACAGGATGAGTGAAAATTGCCTCCTCTGCATATAATTGAGGTGATGACCTACCTTCTTCCACCTGAGGAGGGACTAGAAAGGATGTCACAGCATTGTTAGACACCTGTACAATGTCAAATGCTCAATGCTGATATTGTTTGACAGCGTGTACTGTGTATTCATTGCCTCAAGCAGGACAGATGTTAGTGATGTGGGAGATGCTAACTTTCTACTCTTTCAAGAATACACATTCTACTTCTCCAGTAAGTCAGATCTGGCAATTACATTACTTGCAAACTGACAAAAAAAATAGCAAAAGTACCAGGAAAACAAGTCCAGTAATTCTGTAATGTGGACAATCCGATTGTTTTTAATTCAAAACCATGCTATTAATCCACAAAGATGCCTGGTTGGAAACTCCTAATCACAAGATTACTTTTCCTTGACAGTACCATTTTGTACCAAAACTCACAAAATAATGAATTTAAAGAACTGACAAAGGAAAAGTAGAGACCAGGGGAGAATCATAATGGTGAACACAAATGTGAACTGAATGCAAATGAAAAAGTGTGGGCTCCTGCACCATGAGCACACCTGGTGACATGCTTGTCACATTAAACATCTAATTAGTTTGTAATAGTCTAAGCAATACAGAATTGCTGGCAAGTTATGAACCAACAGAGTAATTGGATACGATTCTTCTCACCATAATGTTTTCTAAAGGTACATGAGCCAAAAGCAAGGTATGTGAATTGGTCTGGCAGCTGCTCCTCGCAACCCTTTCACCCCTAAAACAGCCTCTTCTGATACAAGTGTTGACATTGTTAGAAAGAAAAGGTATGCACACGTCTTACCACAAGACACATGAGACGTTGTGGATAAAGAAAATGGAGAGGGAAGGAAATGTGACTTGGGTGCAGCATGCACAGCCCTGAAATGGTCCCAAAATAAGCTGTGGGACCTGACTCTGGCAAGATGTATTTCTCTGACTCGAATCAGTTTCTCTCTTTCGGGCTGCACATTAAATAGATTCTGTAATTTCTTAACCCAAATTAGGCAGCTTCATATGCAACGTCCTCACTTTTTAGTATTACAAAAAAGACACTGTGTGCAAATGTTTCAAAAAGTTCATTTTTGGTTTCTATGGCTAGCCCTACTCTTGAAAGCTTTACGAAGGAAGTCTGAAAGTAAAATACTGTCAGGTGCTCATTTTGAAGTTGAATCTCACCATTGTTAAACTTCATACTCACAAGAGTACTCATGGCACTGTACAATTATAGCTGCACAGTTATGAGAATTTGCAATGAATCCCATGAATGTGCTTTCTTTCTCTGAAAAGACTGAAGGATCAAGCCTATAAAACCAGCTTCAGGTGAACAGGAAACAAATTTTCTAAGAAAAAATATGGCATGAACAACCGCATTAAATGAGAAAACTCACCAGATCTTTCTGTTTTTCAAATTCCCTCAAGGCTTTAAAGTTTAACTCTGTCTAGCAGTGAAATGGGTCACCAAGTTTAAACTTGAAAGTTAAGTATTTCAGCTTCTGTTCTGCTGTTTATTTGGACTGACAATGGTACAGTTACACATTAGAGACAATTCATTTACTCCCATACAAGAGTTTCATTACTAATTGTAAGCTAAGGTAGCCCAAGGCTGCAATCAACTGAACACAGTCAACTAGGACCATTTTCTTCTTTAGTTCCATGACACAAAAACACAAAGTCCTAAGAATGTTTCTGTAGGAACAGAGCATATGCAGAGGCTGTAACCAGTTACAGAGTTTGTAAATTTATGTGATATAGACTGTATTCATAAACTGTGCATATAGCCAGGTGAAATGTAAGTACACTGTAAAAAGATCCTCAGTATAAGCTAGATAATTAAATAATGTAAAATCACAAATGGAGTCAGATAATTAAGTATACCCTGCAGTAGAATTGCCAGAGGTGAGTGCATACTCCTGGAGACACACCATCTGGTAAATGGTTCCTAAGTAAAATGTCAAACTACTCACAGCTTACAGAACATGGGTTACTCTGCGGTCCCTTTCTACGTTGGTAAGAGAACAAAAAACGTCCTCTCAGCATCTTAAAAATTCTGGACTGCATTTTTCCTCTAATTAAATGGATTTAATCAGAGGTAATAGCTATGATAGATCAAAACCAAACAGTCTAATGCAAGAATTGCTGTGCACTGTAAGTCCAGAATTTCTGGCTCTCATGGCAGAGCAATTAAATTTCTGTCATCTTTCTGTAGCAATGTGACTGCTGTAAGCAAGTTATAAATTTCAGACTCATTTTTCTGAGTTGTTCCACACATTCAAGATTATACATTCTTACTACAGCTCCTACAAATATGATGAGCTTTCTCAATATTCTGAAACCTGCTCTTAGGGAAGTTTCTGCTTTCTTAGCAGCAGTATTTATGAGATTTTAATTCTCACAACAAAACTAATTTCATGATGTGCCTTGTCAAAAGCAGGAACCTTGCCTATTCAGAAGTACAGAAAAACCTTGAGTCAGGTCTCTGATGTCTGAGGCTACCCAGGCCTCCTATTAAGTCCTCCAAATAGGAATGAAAAAAACGTGTTCTCTCAATCTCATCCTTAAACATTTTGCATTCATCTAAGACCTGTCCTACTTTTCTTTTGCAATTGCTAGAGACTTAGAAATAAGCTTGATGAGAAAACTAAACTCAGTTAATGGGTGTACAACCAAGCTTGTTTGTGTTCTGAGAAAGAAAAGGGCGATGTCCCCATCAGAAAAGAAAGTGGTTAAGAGGTAGCTGAGGAACGTGAGACATAATTCACAGTTGCTTGGACTTCATCACAGTTCTTTCAGCATCATTACTGCTAAGTGTACTTTTTTTCCAAGGCCCTACAGATACAAATTACTCCCAAGGCAACTAAATGCATCATCCCAAAAGCTGAGGACTGAGAAGGCAAATGAAAGAAGTACATGCTCATTTCTGCCACCTCCTACCTCCCAGAAGTGGGATCATATCACTAGCATCCACCAACTCTCACTGTTATCCCACTCAACAAACACAAATTCTTTTCAAAGAGAAACAAAGGGCTAAACTGAGGTGGAAGGGGAAGCACCACTGTATTTCATTATATACCAATCCAAGTGCAGGTCCTGCCTGCATGGCATACAGGCTGAACAGAATCTACAGCCTGAATTAAGATCTATCTCTGCTAGAAGAAAATACTTGTTTCTCATCTACTTTGCTATGATGTTAAAGATGAGAAAAGTAATCACAGTGGCAAACTCAGAAAGTAGAATGGCATACTTATTGAAGTAAACAGAGCAAAAAGGTTTAGATTTTGTTCACAGTCCAGAAATTTATAGAAAGTCTATAAAAACTAGGAGAAAAAAAGAAAACCATGTCCTGTTATTTTAACAAGTGAAAAATAATCATTTCAGATTTCCAGACTTCTATTTACTCTGTAGAATGATGAATGTGTACTATCTCAGTTACATATGTAATCAGACCCCATTTTGATTTTCACAGAATCATAGAATATCCTGAGCTCGAATAAGCCCCAAGAAAAACACCATGTGCCTGAGAGTGTTGTCCAAACCTTCATGAGCTCTGACAGGCTTGGTGCTGTGACCACTTCTCTGTGGAGCTTGTTCCACTGCAATTAGATAAGTGAATCCAATGACATCTATAGAATGACTTTACAGAAAAAAATTGGAAAACTATCAAAAGACAATACTTGGCAAGAATAATTTATTTATCCTAATGATTTTCAAGCATAAATGGTTACTACGCATGTGAAAATACACAATAATAAATATCTCATATAGTAACGTGCCTTTCTGGATCCTCCCAAAGATGAGGTACAGCAGCAACTCTTCAAGAGCACATTCCTACTCCTCACATTCCGCTGTGAAGATATTCAGCACCAATGATGCGACATTTCTGAAGCCCTCTGACCTTTTTTACCCTCTTTACTAAAATTTATTTATTTATTTATATGGCTCCTATGGTTATAGAAAATTATCACAGTTGTTTAAAAAGGTCTGGACTAGATGACCTAAGGAATTACTGCTATTAATAGTGGGAAGGAATATAAGAATGTGTATCTATGTAGATAGCTATCAAAGGAATTACTGAAGAAAACAGATATTAAATAAACACAGCACTTTGTGAACAGTCTTTGTTTGCAAATCAAAATCATAATTAGCAGCACAGATTATCAGGATTATTAATTTCTGCTTCCTCTACTGGTTAATTGACCCTATAACCATAAAAATAATGATAGTTTGTGCAAAATCTCCAGATTGTTGTGTTGCAAATCAACAGTCCAAAAATCTGAAACCAAATTATATTATTAAAAACAAACCTTATACACAGCAGACATCAATTCTAAATGTCACCTAAACTCATCAAAATGTCATAACAGAAGCAAAAGGACCTTGCAGTTTAAAAATATGTTTCCTATTATACCAGTTTGTTTGTGCGCCCAGTTCACAGACGTTTCACTTCCCTCAGAATTAGAAGTGCAATTAAACATTTCAAATTATGAATCATTGTAAGAAACCACTGTTAATTGGATTTTTTATTGAAAGCTCCTTTTTTCTCTTCCTCATACAAAACATCAGAAGCAAGCAAGCTGCAAAGCAGCCTCGATCACAGGACAAGTTGGGCTGTAAGGCAGGGTCCGGCAGCCCACCCGATCCACCCCCACACGAAGCTAATTCCAGCATAATTCAAGGTCTGAGTATAAGCAAACATCAAATCTGTGACAAAAAACAGCAAAACTCAAAAATCATGGCATCTGATCACAATTATTACTTAGCCACAAGCAGCATATTCTCTGGCTAATGCAAATGTCACTAGCAGCTTGAATCACCTAAAAGAACCAAAGAACACCTTATTTCTGAGCTTCGATGGACTTATACCTCTGAGACTCTGCATTTCATCTAAGCTGACAAAATATACTCTATAAATATTTATTTAGCATACAGCAGATTTATTTTTATTTCACAAAGCACAAATAATATCCATATAGCCAAAGGTTTTCTGATTACATCTCCTGGAGAGATAATTTAAATACTAATTTTAAATGTCAGCCTGTGAATAAGAGCCATTTAAATGCTCTTTAAGTGGTGTGAGTTGTAGTAAACATTAATGTATAATTAAGTTTAGTTAGTAAAAGTGAAAATAATGGCTGATTTCATTTACCGTGCTCAGTATGTTTTTTTATTAATAGATGAGCAAGAGAAACTTCTATTGTCATATACAGATTAGAAATGTAAACACTTAACACTTCCCACAACGACTGACTTCAGAATTGATTATTATCTCAAAAAGGCAAAGAACCAGCGTGATAAAGAGCACTACTGCCCCCTAATGAGCCAGCCCACAAAAGCTCCTCTGTAACGGCATTTTTTGTCTTTCCTAAGATAACTTCATTATATCCATGAGTTATGAAAAAAAAAAGCGACAAATTAAGACAACCATTAAGAATATATAAATCAAATTCACATCACATTTCTGTGCAAAAGGCACACACATAATTTTGAGGAGAAAAAAAAAGTACCTAGCAGTGATGATTTTCAGGTAACAATACTTAGTGCACCAAGAGATCATGAACATGCAATGTACAACAGAAAAATTATGTTCCCACACTTCTGTTAGTATATAAATAGATATTAGTCAATTTATTTACTAGGATATAATTATTCAGAAAAAAGCCTGTAGTTATCTTCACATCAGATTTTTAAATTTTAGTGTCTATACTGTTTTCTTATTGCACCGTTCTACCTAAATGCCAGTCACAAATCTATTCTAGGCTTGTAATTATTGCAAAGTAATTCCGATCTTGAAATCTAAACATACCCACAAAGAGAGAAAGAGAGGAAACAATCAAAAAAATCCACTTTCTGAATTCTTCTTGTACAGGAAACAGAAGAACTTTCTGTGTCATATAAAAGTGACATTTTTTCCTTTTTATTTTTTTTTAATTGTTTTGCCACAAGAACTGAATCTGTATGCAATGCTGCCCAATGCAGCTTGGGCGTAAACTCTGGTTCCTGTATGCGCATTTCAAAAATACAGATTGCAAATGCTGAAAAAAATACAGCTGTTGCAAGTCTTGTTGAGAAGCACAAACATAAGCTGTGTACTCTCTTTTTATTTCACCACAAATCAGAAAGCAGAACTGAGTTCTGATTTCTCCCCTCCAACTTCTTGTACTGAATTTTCCATAGATAAACATTCTGACAGACACTACGGAAGAAAAGACTCCAATTTCCATTAGCAAGATAAGGTTAAAAGCAAATCGTGTCTAATTTGAAACACTCTGGCTAACAAAAGAAACCAACTTTGTGAATAAAAATTATTAAAGAGTTTGGCACTGAAACACCTCCAGCTGCTAAAATTCTTGAACTTAAGACTCTACCTTAAAACCACCAAATACTGGCCTTCTGTGGCCTCACATATGAAGTAATCATTCATATAATACATAATTAGCACAGAAAGGTTGCAAGTGATGAGTAATGTCTTACATAACTACACACATGGCAGAAGGCTGCAAGCTGCTAGGTATTAAAAGCAAGAAGTACCAATCACATGCTATGTGATAAAAATAAATTATCTACAAAGATATTGTAAAGACCTAAAATAACCATATTCCATGGTATTTCTCCTGTTACAGCCCAAGGTGCTGGTAGCATGGATCTCAGTCTGCTGAATATGTATGCTATTATATCAGTACTCCACAATTTCAAGTGTTTACTATAACTTTCATGAAATGTAAAACTGAAAACATCCACGAAACTAACAACAATCAAGAGTTCCAACAGATGCTTCAGAACTTTAACATAAAGCCATCACCACAACTCATTCCAACTCTGTCCAAGGTATTTCTTACCTTTGAATCTTCATTGCTCACTCCCAGCTCTAGCACAGCTTGAGGAGACTTCAGCTTTGCTTGCTTGGACTCTGCCATTTGAAGATTAAGCTGCCATCCAATTGTCTCAAGCTATAAAACACAAATTTAGACTACAGTCAAATGGCACAGAAGCACTGAAGTCAATTTGCAATACTGCCAGTGGTATGTGTCAGTGAACATTGTGTCAGGCTTTACAAATGTTAAGTACTTGTATACTATGCATATTCCACAGATTCTCCTGGACTCCAAGACAGATTTGCTTCTCCCTTTTCAAAGTTACCATTCAAACTGCCTATGACTACTCGATATAAAGCACCCTCCTATGCCTCAGATCTGATGGAACCAATTCATAGAACACAACTAAGGATCCAGAATAAGGTAGTTTCCTCCCCTTGTGGAAGTTTATCAGAAAAGTTGCAGATTTAATTTAGTTTCATATTTATTTTTCTTTTAGGAAAAATAAAAAAAATAACCAATAAATAGTAAACCAGTTAAAAATGGTAATTTCTTAATCAACAAATCTACTCATGTGTGTTGTACCATATACAGATGTTAATGACAAAAATAATTCTGTTCTGCTTTTTGAATCACTACTGCTGAAATGCCAAAAACCAGCTAAGCATGTGAGCAACAGAATTTTTAATAGAAAGTTATAAAAAAACACATTTTAAATTGCTTTTTAATCATCAATAAAAAATTATATTCAAACATTATCAAGGTATACCTCACACATAAATGGAGCACACAAGAACAGAACTACAAGACTTTCACTAAATAACCTATCTGGCCTTCCTGAATAAAGAGAAGTGAAAATACAAAGTCTTACCACCTGGAAAGATAATGTACACACAAGTTCTTTTTAATCTAGAGTCTCCCCTCCACTAGTAAATATTGTGGCTGACTTGGTAAAAGCAGAAATGTGGCACATCTCAGTTAATCTCTTACCAGTCCAACAGTTCAGATAAAATCACTAACAGAATAAAGCCATGCCAGAGGCCCTGTACTGTGAACAGCAATACACGCCCTGCATCCTACAGTGACAGTAATCTCTAGATGAAAGATAACAAAGGGTGGCAAAAACATCTTCCATGGGCACAGCTTCAAGACAGAACATCCAAAATTTATTGCAGCTATACCACTTACATTTACACATTAATGTGTGTTATATTACATTTCTTTGTATGCTACATCAATACTATAACTATGTCATCATAACTATGTAACAAACACTGAAAGCCACATGACTAAGCAAAACAAAAGGAAAATTATCATGACATATTAACCACCACTGCCAGTCCAAAAGGGCTATGGAGTTTAGCCAAGACCAAAGTTAAGGGAAAGAGACAGTGTCAGACTGACTTTAAGTACAGAAACAGGACAGTAGGAAGAACTTCAGCAGGTCAGCCTGTAGTATGTCAGCTGCTCTGCAATCGATTAGGGTTTCAATCTGTGATAAAAACAAGTAAGTTTACATTTTAATCAAATCGATGAAAGCATGCAGACAACACAAACAGACTTGGTGAAGATGCGTTAAGTCTGGTCCAGTTCATTTTGTGGTAGGCATAGCTTTAGTAACAGCATGACCACAGCCTATGAATTAGAGGCTTTAAAGAAAAGTTTTATAAATTATAAAAGCAGATGAATTTTTAATCATAATTCTGCTTTGATTTCCTCTAACTCGATTACATCTTGGTTGGTAAAAATACCAGCGCATTGCCCTTCTCAGACAAAAGTAAAGAACACTACAAAGTGGATTCTGTGTACATGTTCAAGTCAATGACACTAATGGACAACTCTGCTAAGCCCCTGTGCTGGTCAATATTTTTCAGATAATTATACCAGCTAGATACAGCTAGAAACATTTTTCTCTCCACAAACTTCAATAAAATTTAGTAAAGAAATTAACTCCGGTTCTCTCAGGAGCATGAAGATACTCCCTTATTCTCGTTTTTTTATCAAGAGAAAAAGTTTAGTTCAGTTAAAGAAATTGGTAACAGTCGACAGAAAAGGACTCAAGTCCTGAGTTATGGTGGGAGCAGCCCAAAGCAGGCAACCAGGAACAGTACCACCTATAGATAGAACACCTGGGCACTAGGGTCAAACACAGGGACAGCAAGTAAGCTCAGGCTCTTAGTCCTGCAGTCTCTCAAGTTCCAACCCTGTGCTCCTCTATTTAGAAAGGACTTCCTATCAGCTACTTCAACAGTTCATTACAGCAGTATGGAAACTAAGCCTTAGACAGGTTAGCAGCTTTTTCTGCATTATAAAACAATGCCACTAGAGACAAAAAAAATATCCCAGAAAGTCTGACTTCTAAGACTTTTCTGAAGTTGTTAAATAGTCTACTCTATGTAGCATGTTCTTAATGTTGTAGCATGAAGAACAAACCATCAAAAATAAATAAATTAAAATTTGTGTCTTCTTTTTCACTTCTAATACACATCTATCCCAGAACATCATAGAGGGCTCAGAACAAATACAACCTACGTGGCAGCACAGTGGCCTGAGTTTATAGCTGAACAGCAGCCATAACTCTTGTTTTATATTGCTTTACCTTAAAATTACTTGTTTTCCTATACAATTCATGTCTCTTTTCTGTTTTAAACACAGTTGTATGAGAACAAGTTTTGATTAATAAATTACATACTGCCTAAGGCTTAAAAATGGTCTATTTTCTTGAAAGAAAAATGTCACACATATTTGGTTATGGTTATGTTTACTTAGAAGACATTCAATAGCCTGAAATGTCAATTAACCTTTTGAGAGTGGTGACATGTCTTTGCATGGCATTTGTGTCAAGGCACAGTATTTGTTAGCCACGAAGTGGCATACATTTTAGAGCCAATTTTTTTTCAAATATGAAAGGACTACAAAATTATTTTCTACAACAAGTCTTATAACAGAAGTGAAAACAGAATGATGGAAGACGCTATATGGTGCCAGAATCTGGGACATATTAACTGAAAAGCATTTACTGGGGAGGGGCAGAAATATTTCTCCATAACTAGCATGAAAACAAAGTCATGTTTTTAGCTACTGTAGACCTTTAGCTTCTTTTTACAATTTCTTATCAGCAGTTTAGAAATGTGCTGGCTACCTTGTTACTGCAACAATAAGCACTGTGGCAAATGTACTATTTAGTGCTGTAACTTCTCACTGGTATCTCTGGCACTCACTTAACCTCAGGGTTATGTTTAGAAAACAAAAAACAACAGATGCAAGCTGGAAAACAAGGAAAAAACTATAGATATTAAATAAAACCAATGGTAGTAAACGTATAAAAATGCTTCAGATCTGCTCCATGAACCCAGTGGCAAGTGATTCATGGCAACAAAGTTACACAGAAGCTTTTGACAACCCCTGTAAATCCTCAGTTCCTGTGTCCATTTTGTTTCACTCAGGCTTCCGAAGAGGATGTCATGATACCCAGGACTAAGAGAGATGGAAGAACTTACACACTTCCCCCTTCCAGCACTCACTCAGTACTAGCTGTAGAAGAGATAAGGTGTTATACCTGCTAAACCAGGTGTGTATCCACAGACACAGTGCTTCTCAGTGACCACCCACAACTGTCCCAGGTCACATCCACATTAGAAAGCAGCTAGTTCTCCTATTAAAAGAGGATCTGACCCTTCAACTGTAGATGAGCGGCACCTTTACAGGTACATAAATATATCATCTCTGTTCTATTATGAACTCTATGATAGCCACAGTCATTTTCCTCCAGCGTAAAACATGGGATCTTCCAACTCATGCCCACTGTCCTGTCCACCAGACTATTTTCCATGCTAAATAGTAGAATGTAGTATTTTACATAATAAGACAAGATCATCAGCAATCTAGCATAACTATGGTAAAACACCTGGGTCAAAGTCAGTTTCTGCAAAAAGCCCATGTGCACTAAATGTCAAGACAGCTTTCACAGTTTATCTAATATAAACTTCAAGCACGATCCCAAGCCAAATCAAGGATTTCACATAGCCAAAATTAACATCCACAGAATCCACCATTTCCCTCATCATTTATGGCCTATTATGTTTTTACATATTCTCTTGTCTCTTGCTGGCATATTTTTACCACAGTTCCTTACTTTCGCTTTTAATCTGCCCATAAACTTTACTAAAAATTAAACCCAAACTGGGAAGAAATTCAAGGAATCTGATAAACATAACAAGTTTCTATACTAGTTGTCAAAAAAAAAAGTTCTCTTAACTAAATAAATATATACTCATTATTGAGAAATCCAATAAATGTTCATTGGCAAAGAAATTCAGGCTAAACACAATCATCTTAACTATATAAGAACCAGGCTATCAGACTCATAAACAAAGGACTACGACTTTGAGAAGGAAAGCAGACTGAATGTCCAGAACAGTCATCCTTCAAGTTGGAAGGACCAAGAACAGAGCTAAAGTGACTGAGAAGCTCACATTGAACAAGATGTTGGTAAGAACCCAATTTGAGGAAAGAAAATAAGTGGAAATATTCTGAAATATGGAAAACTAAGAGTGGGAACAGAATTTCAGAAAATATGCAAGCACCTAAAATGTCTTCCCTGATACTTCCAACTTCAGCCATTCAAAATATCTGGAGCAGGGTGCAGTACTTTTAAAGGAAGATAGGAGAAAAGGGTTTAAATGCTCAGTCAGTACCGGAGCAGGGAAAGGGGATATTTTTTAGTTTTGGTCTTGTTTGATATAATCAGATCACACCTCCTGTCTATCGCTATACCTACAAAAACTAGAAAACTGGAGTTTTCATACAAATCACCTGCTTCCAGAAGGTGGAGCTTTCAGAAGGTCATCTAATGTCTTAACAAATCATTATAGAAACTAGAGAAGACCAGTATTACAGCTCTCAGAACTGATTGATACAGCACAGCTTACTTCTTACCACAATGCAAACATGGTGCCATAATACCATGCAAATTTCCCCCCCATGGCTAATCTGTGATTTGGCACCTATTTACCCCTTAGAAAGCGCTTTAAGCATTAGCTCAGAGAAACAGGAGCAACAAATGAGTAAACAAAGCACTGAACCTGCAAGAATTATGGTACAGAAATACTGCTTGGACACATAAAATCAACATGACTGCAGTTTTTACAACCACCACACATTTACACAGTTATGAAACAGCCAATTACTTTACAGTTCTAATTCAACTCATTATGAAGATCTAATTACTCAGTTCAGGTTCCTGCACTCCATTCTCTCGGCAAAATTTTCTGCTTTCAGAACACCCACCTTTCACTAAATAGAGCAAAATATTGTATACTTCAGGTCTGTGTAATCCTAAACCATAAAATCATAGGCTTCAGTTAATGTGAGAATAATGACGTTATATTCAGAAAACACATGCTTCAGAAAATGTGGGCAACTAACCAGCATTATGGGTTAAACACTACTTAACAAGCCACTACAGACAAACTGGCAACAGAAAAGATTGTGAAGACCCTGGCATATCCATTATTAGCCTCTCTGAAAAGGAAATGACCATTAGCGTTTGTACAGGGAGAAATATAAATGCTGATTAACATTTAGCAAACAGAAAAAAAAAAAAAAATCTCAAAACTAGAGTTTCATCTTCAAGTCCAAAAAGTGAGAAAAGCACACTACTGGGCTGAACTTGTTAACAAGCCTGATGGGCAGAGAATGCAGAAGCAATTCTATACTGGTAGCAGTGTTTTCTGTAGTTTTATGCTTATGAGAGAAAAAAAACTTATGAAAATCCTGGATGGGAAAGGAACACTTAGCATAAGCAAACTAACATATCCAATTTGTAGAAGTCTACTACTACTACAACAAAAATGTTTTCAGTATTGCCAAAACATAACTGGTAAATAAAGGTGGTAACATTACTATATATTTGTTAATATTTGAAAATCAGCAATACAATAATACAGATTTTCAACAGTATTATTTCAATTGGGTATTTGTCAATGGGCTATAGTTTAATTTGTCTGTTTGGACTTTTTTTTTAAAGCAACAAAACTCTCCAACATGTGCCTTTTTAAGTAGCAAAATATTTTCATTACTCTGAAGTTGCTAAGGGGCTGCTGAAGTTCTCCAACATGACTGAGGAGAATTTTAAAGCAAACTGAACTTGTGGCCCACAGAACTAAAAGCCAGTAACAGTAATCTTTAGAATAACTAGGTCACATGTCGTGAATGTTGAGAAGACAACCGTGTGCTTATAAAAGTATGGTATGATACTAAATCGTATTCATCTAGTTTATAACACACGCATCAGTTCAGTCAAATCAGACTCCAGTGACATCACTAACGTGAGCACAACTGAAAATAAATCCTAAAATCCCTTCTGAAAATTCAAATCTTGGTACAAAACAGAGTGCTTCTAATCATAAAATGGTTTGGGTTGGAAGGAACCTTAAAGATCGTCCAGTTTCAATGCCCCTGCCATGGGCATTGATACCTTTCACTAGACCAGGTAACTCAGAGCCACAATCTGGCCTGGCCTTGAACATTTCCAGGCATGAGGCATCCACAGTTTCTCTGGGCAAACTGTTTCAGTGCCTCACCACCCTCACAATAAAGAATTTCTACATAATATCTAATCTAAACCTACTCTTTCTTGGTTTAAAGACACTACCCTTTGTTCTATCACTACGTGTCCTTGTAAAAAGTTCTCCAGCTCTCTTGTGGGGTGGACCCCTCCTGATACTGGTGGTGCTGAAGGACTTGATTAACATGGACACCCCTGTTCCTGATTGTCAGTAGCTTCCTATGGCACAGAATGCTGGTTTAGACTTGCATAGCTAAGAACTGACATCCAGGTCTCCTGACTTTAGGTCCATACTCACAGACTCACTCCAGGGTAATTTAAGTGCATCTATAGTTACTTTCCTTCCCAAACAGTCTGATTAATTTAAGGACACACTGAAGCAGTGTAATTGAGGTTTTTAAAAACTGCATAAAGGAAACAGATCGCCAATAACTTCTTACTGACTCATTTTTTACAGGTGCCACAGAAAACAGTCTTCCATTAGGCAGAAGCCTAATAAGCTATTTCAGATAAAGTAGGACGGTTACAGCAATACAGAAATTAGTTTCATGCTCCACTGGTATATAGAGCCACCCATTTGATTTTCAGATAATTTAATCCTTATTTTGAGAGGCCATTTATTTCAAAATGATCTGATATTTGTGATAATTTCAATGTTATCACATTATATGCACATGAGATTATGCTTTTCATAGCCTGGAAAAAAACTGACATGCTTATCAATAAAGTTTTTTCTTCTATTTCTACCAAATATGGTGTATTTGTAAGAGCACGGATCAGTTTACACACTACTCATGGAATTCAGCTTCATGACTACATCAGTGCTGGAGTGCTCCCTAATTAAAAGGTCACTTTAATTCACGGTCTAAAGTCAATATTGACAATTTAAGATTGCAAAGTCTAAACTACTATTTTAGTGTGAAGACTGAGTAACTAACACAGTGGGAGACTGCATAACAGAGGGATGAAAACCCAGCCTTCAGTCCATTCTTGAAGAAGTAGATTTATGATTGCTGGAGAAATACGGAACTACACTTTAATAGCTCCAGTGTGAGCCAAAACTATCAGATGCTTTAAAAATGAAGCCTGATGAACTCAAAAAGGGCACTATATGAGGTACCTGCTTGCAGTAATGGGGAAACTTAACAATTCAGTGCCTCTGCCCACATGTACTTAAGTAAGATACCTTTGGTGTCCCCAAAGACAATTACAGAGAGAAATGAAATCCAATTCTAACAAATAAAATCAGAATTTTGTCTTTTTATCTGGGATATTAATTAATTTCAGTTATTTTTCCCTCTAATTCGAGAGGGATAGTTCAACTTTAAAGATTAAATATTTACTGTAGTAATTGAAAGAGCTGTTTATGTAATTTAAGACATCCATACTATCATCACTGAAACTGTTATGAACAGTGAAGTAGGAGATAAGGGCATATGAAAGACATCTTCAGGAAATCTTTGTCTCATATTATTGGAGTAGTATATAACACACTGACACAAAACATTTAAGAATGTTTTCCAACCAACAAAATATTTGGAGGAAATTAATAATCTATAACAGAAGACATTTTCTAGTGCAGCTCTTTCACTTACAATACATTTATTTCAGTTTTCTAACAAATAACATAGAGGAAAATTAGTATGGACACCCACTCAGTTTAATTCTTGAAAGAGCAATTGCCATAGTTCCTCCACTGAAGTCAAAGTATTCCTCAATTCATTGTAGAAAAAGAAGATCAGAATACTCACATTTGAAGTTTGGGGATCTTCTCCATCTTTCAATAATTAATTAGACAAAATGTACTAAGCTGAAGTTGAATACATAAATACTTTTCATTTAAAGAAAGTATTGCAACATGTATATTCGCTTTTAAAATATTAACTGTCAGTTTTGTATGAATGGGAAAGGACTAAATGTGCATTATACATTAAAAAAAAACTAGCCTACAATGCACTACTCTAAATTCATACCTGTGTTATCACACCAGCATAAAACTAGAGGAAACTATTAACTCTGCTTTCTAAAATTTTCAGCCAAAGATGCCAGTTCTGCTTTTCATCAGCACACTCAGCACTCAGGAATCAAAAATCAAAATTAGATATGAAAATGACAATTTTGCCTGCTGTGATAATGAAAATAATTTAGGAATAATCTAAGATGGATAACAAAACATTCCTGGATTTGAACTCTTTCAAAAACTCTCCCCAATTACTTAAAAAAAGAACATTTCCACAGAGGACACACCAGCAGGATGAAGCCAAAAGTGTACTCAATATAGAAAATAAATATTAAAACAGAAAAAAAGGGGCAAATTTTTAAGAGACAGCAATGATTGACAGGCACAATTTGCCAATCATCACAGCTAGGGTCTTCATCACAGAAATAATCTGTAATCAGAAGGAGAATGTTTCCTTTAAAATAAGCCCCAGATCAAACACAATGGGAAACTCGAGCACTGAGGACATGGGAGATGACTGCATAAACACATTGATTCCTATTCTCTATTGTTGCTACCAAATTCAGTTGAACTAAGGCAGTATGAATATCTTTGAAGGAAGTTCTGGATATTGCAGCTTCTTTCCAGTAGGTCTCACTGTAACAACTGATCCATGGGTGAGGAGGTCTGCAGTAAAACAGCTGGATTTTCACATTGGTTGCATAAAATCTCTGACTACAGTCCTTTACCGTTTTCTTATTAGCAATGGAAAAACCTGATGGTATACAGCAGTTAAAAATCTGCCCCTCTACTGCACAAACATATTCAACTTCAATACAATTCAGTATCCCCTTTTCATAAATGGATTATCAAGACATTTTGTAGTTTCAGTGAAAAGTACTTTTCAATGGCAGATTTAAAATCCTCATAAGACTCATATTTTATCTGTAGATGTGAATCACAAATTGAAGGACCAGCATCTTCAGCTGATAATACTAGGCAAATCTTCAAATTAAACACAAGACTTGGAGCAGGCACCACAAAAATGGTATGTAACTATCAATAAAACCTTACACACAACCACTCATTCATAGAACAAATTCAGGATAATAGACTGGGGGTTTTAACTACAAGTCTGTAGTTAAAGACAGTCAGAACACATGCACAGCCAAGTTTCAGCTACAGTGACTCCTACTACATTTTAAGACTGGACTTTGAAACTATAATGATAGTCATAAGAAAATAAGAATCCCTGGATGGATCTTATCACTGGATGGATCTTATCTATCTGAACAAACTACTGGAATGCAATGTCAAATCAGATTCTGCACTAATCTTGCAGATACTGCAAGACGATCAGCAAACAGGCAAACAAAACAAAAAAGCAACTGGGAACTACATTTTTCACCAGTAAATAAGAATAACTAGAAATAGAGCAAGTTGTAACATAAAGGCAAGGAAAGGGCTGGATTGGGTTAGGCAGGCAGACAGTGAATTTACAGAATCCTGTAAAAACACTGATCGAATAGAACACAATTCCCGAGGGGGAAAAATAAAATCTGAAAGTTTAAAAAAAAAAGAAAAAGAAAAAGGAACTATTTATGTAGCTTTGCATCTTAGCCTCAAAAGAAGCACTGTTAAGATCAAGAGACTGAAGGTAGGTTAGGCCAAAGACTTAATCGAGTGATTAAACCAAGTAAGTGGGATAGAGGCACTGGATGTGAAGAAATCTTCACTAATGTGAAGAAACACATTATGTTTGCTGTGAAATCCTTGGACTTCTCAGCACAACTTTTCCTAGTGATATCAGTAATTTTAGGAGGCAGGAAAAAAATATTGAAATTAAGTGCAGTAAGCGTTTTAACTTTGTAAACCAGGATTTTCAGCTTATACTTAGTGCTAGAAAAGGCAACAGGAGCAAGCCAAAGAGCAAGTACCACAGTTACCCCTCAGAGAAGATATTAAGAGCATATTAAAAATAAAAAAAAAAGAGAGTGAGATTTTAATCTACAAGGAAAACATGCACTAATTATGTACCTAAATCCACCTTAATTGGTGAAGATGTAAAGCCAACCAGATGCTTCATCCAAGATCACCTCTCTCCTGGAGGGGTAATTTCCTCTGAATTCCCATTTTTGTCTTCAAAGGTAAAATCCTTTTCCCTTGAACAAACCTTACTTAGCACTTATGCCAAGAAAAGTGATATTTTCAGACATCTTTGCTCAATATTCAAAGCAAAACCCCTCATCTCTTAATCTTTGAGTTTAAAAAAAGAAAAAGACAGACACTAAAAAGTACCAGTGTACTTCAAAAGGGAGGAAACAAAAGAAATAATAAGACATGAAATTGGTAGAGCAAGACTAGTGCTACACAGCAACTTCAAAAGAATTTTCCCTCAGTGAAGTTACTGCAAGTTTTCATCTTAAACGGATTTTTACTGATAAGCAGCTACTTTGAAAGCAAGTAGAAAGAGACTGTATAATAAACATTACAAACAGCCTTCAAGTTTCCCAAACCCCAGTATTTCAGGATTCCCTTTGTGCAAAGGTAAATGTGGTGGTGTACTCCGTCTCTGGGAAATGTGTTGGCACAGAGCTACGGTAAAAATGCACACTATGACCACTTTAATCAAATCATAGCAGAAGAATATATGGCAAGGTGGGAAGGTTAGACAGATTTCAATTAGAGATAAGGCAGAAATTTTCATTAAACATAAAAAAGATCCCAGAAATTACCTGCCATTTCAAGCCTTGAAATCACAACCAGACCCCTGTTCCAAAAGCTCCTTTACATATTGAGGGAAAATTATCCTTTGTATTATACAGAAAGTTACACAGGATAAGCATGGTACTCTTTTGCAACTTTAAAAGACGGTATTTTGCATGTAGGAACAGAACAAAAGTTTCAGATGTTTTAAAACATTCTCAAAAACTTATTTCAGCCTTTTTCAGAAGACAGAAAAGGGCAAGGAGAGGAAGAAACTCATTAAAAAATCCTCAAGTAGTACCTAAAAACTGTAAACAATTAAAATTCCTACTTACAAAGCTGAGTAAAAGAATAAGACTCAACTGTGCTGTAGCTGGCTACTAAAATAAATCTCAGCAGGTACAAAGCTGTGTCTTTAGCACATATTTCATCATTTGCATTGTCTTTGCCTCTGTCGGCATCATATAATGTAAGTGGGTTCACAATTCATTGTGACAACGCCCATAGGTACAACACTATTCGTGACCTCTGCTTGTCACTCTAAGAATGATTAGTTGATCAGACATAACAAGGAAACTAAGATTCTTTCTGTTTGAGCTGTATTCCTCCTATTTTGCATTCTTCTGATATCTGAAAGCATTTTCTGCCATGACATGCATACACAGAGTACATCAGTTCTCTTTGCCATAATCACCACAGTATGCAAGTGTTTCAGACTATTTCTGTAGATTTGCCAGCCTTTAGCAAAGGGAATTTAGCATATTAACATTGCATATACACCCATTAGCAAGAAGGCCAGTTTCTGAGAAAACCACTTTCAGAGTTTTTCCCATATGGCTTCAAACAGGCACTCAAGATACAGAACTGACAGCTCTGTCAAGAATTTTAGGTACATAATTTCACTAGTTGCATTCCCACGCATCATTATATTAAGAAATGCTGTCTGAAAGCTATAAAAAGCTTCTCTTGCTTGGCAACATAAGACTCTTATCTTTTTCATGACACATATTTTAAGGATACCCTGAATAGTTTCCCAAAACAAGAAAGGTATGAGGCATTTAGTTGGATCTGCCTTTAAAACAGAGATTTGCACAAAATACCAAAAAAACATACAGAGAACATAATATAGGGGGAGGGGGAAGTGGAGAAAAACAATAGAAGTGATGAA
Source organism: Pipra filicauda (assembly GCF_003945595.2). Taxonomy (NCBI): domain Eukaryota; kingdom Metazoa; phylum Chordata; class Aves; order Passeriformes; family Pipridae; genus Pipra; species Pipra filicauda. The sequence continues at coordinate 3,345,147 of NW_024104509.1, read as the reverse complement.
AAATTGCCGTAAGAATTCAGAGTGAACCCTACTAAAAGTCTATCTCTTCTATGCAGAGAGGAGAAAATACATTGTAATCTGACCAGTGTGTTCTCATTTCTAAACTGATATATTACCAATCAAAGACTTAAAAACTCGATCAGATTGATATTGGAATATTATCACTCACCTGTCATTATAAAGGCTAAATTAAGAATGTGTTCAAAGGAAAAAAATAATAAAAATACCATCATTCTGATTGACTAGGACTGCATTATACAGAAGAAATAATATCATACAGACACTGCCATATGAATAAGGATTCAATGAACCAATTAACACAGCAGAATATACATAATTAATAACCCCGTGCAGCTGAAGACTGCCAATAGCTCAGTGAAGAAAAATGAAAAGATGAAGTGAGAAAACTAATAGTATTAAACTGTTGAATTTTTGGTTAACTCTACAGTTTTTATTCATTCCTCGAGTAAGAAATATCCCTATCTATTAAGCAGTGTGCACAAAAAAGACCTACATTCAAAAAAGAACAGGTTTTCTCAAACAATTAGTGTCCAATATGCCACAGAAATCTTCAAGTAATCAGTACTCTAGGAAATACTTGTTCTGTTGCTCCAACAAACTCAATTTGCCATCCTAATGAAGGGATCAACCAGCACACTACCACCTACATCTCTTGCACAGAACTGATATACCCGGAACTCAGAATACTGGTTTTTAACAACCTTTACTTTATAGGCAAGAAAAGAATCTGGTTTAAGAGAAATAACATATCCATACAGGCAAATTATCTGTAAGAAATTACTTCTCATAATAACTAGTGGTCTTGAGTCCAAACCTGAGCACAGGTTCCAATGTTTGCTCAGTATGTAAACCATACCCCTTATAAATAAAAAATAAAACTTTCTGCCATTTTTTATTATCTTAAAACAGCAATGAAAGATTACCGCCTGGTCCTTCTTGTGTACACTACAGAAAATAGGCTTAGTGCCAGCATTTCAATACTTTCAAAATGGACAACTTGTAAGTACCAGGTGTCAGAAGAGACTCAGGATTATTTTGCCACATGGATTTTAGTAAAACACTTGATAAAATTCCAAGATCTTTCTTAGTTACTTCATAAACTCTGTCTTGTACACAGTTTCCCTGTACATCCTCACATGTTGGAACAGAACTATGAAGACCTCAGTAACACTAATCATGACCTTTATTCTACACTTGGACCCACATGAGCAATCCCATGGACACATCCATTAAAGCTGCTTAAAAGAAAATTCATAGTTGCTAAGTGTACAGAGAAGCACACGGTAAGAGAAAGTACCAAAGAATCACATAAACTGAGTTCTAAATTCATATGTAGTTCTCCACACCACCTGAACAGGTCAGTAAAAGTCTCTACCAGGTCAGTAGAAGTCCCTACCAAATATGCTAGTGATAACCAGAAAGCCTGTATGTATTTTTAAAAGAATATGAAAGTGAAAAAAACCCCAACAACCAGTATTCATAGACTCGTAGAATGTTTTGGATTAGAAGGGACCTTTGAAATGCATCTAGTTCAACTTCCCTGTCATGGGCTGGAACATCTTTTAGTAGATCACATCGATCAATGCCCCATCCAACCTGACTTTGAACACTTCCAATGATGGGGCATCCACAACCTCTCTGAGCAGCCTGCTCCATTGTCTCACCCCATCACCCCCTTCCTTATATCCAGTCTAAATCCATCCTCCTTCAGTTTAAAACTGCTGCCCCTTGTCCTGTCACTACATGCCCCAGTAAAAAGTGTCTCTCCATCTCTCCTGTAAGCCCCCTTTTGATTCTTGTAGCCCCTTTAGAGTACTGAATGGCTACAATAATGTCTCTCTGGAGCCTTCTCTTCTCCAGGCTGAACAATCCCAACTCCCTCAGTCTGTCTTCATAGCAAAGGTGTTCCTGCCCTTGTAGGACTTTAATGGCCCTCCTGTGGACCTGTTCCAAGATGTCCATCTCTGTCTTCTGCTGGAGGCCCCACAGCTGGATTTAACACTCCAGATGAGAGGAGCAGAGAGGAAGAATCACCTCCCTCAACCTGCCAGCCACATTTCTTTTTATACAGTCCAGGATACAGTTGGATTTCTGGGCTGCAAGTCCACATAGTTGGCTCAAATCAGAATTTTCATCCACCGGCACCTCCAAGTTGTTTTTCTGCAGGGCTGCTCTCAATACATTCATCTCCCCAGTCTGTGTTGATACCAGGGGATGCTCTGACCCGGGAGCAAGACCTTGCACTTGGCATTAAGAACCTCATGAAGTTTACACGGGCCCTCCCCTCAAGCCTCTCAAGGTCCCTTTGGATGACACCCCTTCCCTCTACCTTACCAACTTCACCACTTAACTTGATGTGATCCACAATATTGTGGACAGTGACACAGTCTCACCAGTCTCAACATGACCTTAAGTCATGTTGGTCCCTCTCTCTGAGGTAGACCTTTATTATAAAGTCACCACAAAAAGTATTAATATTCCAGTAAGTCTATTTCATACCCTATTCACATTATTTTCTTCCAAAATATAGCAGAAGTATGTCAGAGACAGATAATGTGAAGGATTAGAAGGAGGGAACTTCCATGGAATGAGAGTGAGAAATCTCACACTATGTTGTTTGAAATAAAAAACACACTCTTGTTTAGTATTTCTCACAATGACAAAAGAGATATACATTAAAATCAAAAGATAATGGATATACGGGTTTTAAAAAACATCAGTTTTCCCTCAACTGGTAGAAAATCAGAAATCAGGCAAGTACACAGACTGAAACCTCCAGGTTCAGGAAGTAAGGGTGAGAAATAATCATCTTTGAGGGTGCAAGACAGCTTCTAAGTCATAATGTGAGGCATAAATTTCCATCAAAGAGGTTAACTGGAGGATTCCACCCCTATGCTTTCATCCAAGGTGCTGAAGAGAGGGTATCCAACAAATAGATTTTCTAATCCAGTTCCATAACTCCCGTATTCCTGGAATCTGAATCACATACCAAACTACAAGGCACATTTGACGAAAAAAAGCCTCATTATGAATCCAATATCAACCATACACAGAGCATGAATAAATCAGTCTTAAAAAACCCATGCAAACAAGCAAAAGAAATTCAAACATCCCTACCACGCATCAATCTTCAAGATTCCTAAGGAAAGCAAATGTCATTCCTACCTTCAAGGGTAAGAAGTAGGACCCCAGGAACTAAAGGTCAGTCAGCCTCACCTCAGTCTTTGGCAAGATGATTGAACAACTATTCCTTTTCTATGTTACTAACAAAATCATAAACTAACAAAATTAATCTTATCTCAACAAGATATATAGCAATGATAAAAATAAATAAAGAAAAAGCGAGTCAGTGTTCCACAATTCTTTCCAAATATTTGATCTTGGCTGCCACTTATGTGTTCTATACACAATTCCTTATGCATTTGAAGGCTTATTATGAACCAACAAAAGGATGTTATTATACCTTCTCATAGATGTAGACATCTATGCTAAAGATACAATGAGACTTCATAGCATGTAGCAAGTTTTAACTGGTAATAGGCACACAGGAAGCAAGATTATCATGCCACCATAGAAAAGTATCTCAAAATTGTAAGAAGTATCTCACAAAATTCACCATCCAACAAGTTCACAAAATTAAAGACGGCAGGTGCTCAGATGCAAGTAATGAGAATCAACAGGCTGATGAGCTAAACCACCACAAGTGTTCATGACCACATTTTACCCTTGCCCTATTGAAGGCCTGTTCACAAACACCTCCAAAGGGTCAGTTGGTTGCACTACTTTGCATTGCTAATAAGTATGCTGGCTTCTCACAAACTTTGTATCTTAGTTTAAACTCCTTGCTTAAAATCAAACCAATACAATTTTATTCTCTCTCAGGAAAAACAAACAAAACAAAACAAAAAAAACCCCACCAAAACAAACAAACAACAAAAACATTACCTTCTGAGGGGTCAAAACCCTCTGCCTGAACTTTTCAATCGTATCTTGACCCGCCGCCGCCCATGCAGTAGCAAATGCTTCAGCTTTGTCTTGATCCAGGTGAATGCTCTGTAGCTGCTGTTGCAATGACACAGGCTTCAAATTATGATAGACTGCCTGTTAAGAGGAAAAATAACTGCTGTTGTTGAGCGCTGGTCTACAAGTCACTCCAGATACGTTCTACCACGGATGGCCACCATGTTCACACAAGATTTTTACGAGCAACTCTACTGGGGGACTACAAGCATCCTGTTGTTCTTCTTAACCCTCTAACTGAGAAGACAGAAAAGCATAACTATCTTAAAATGCAACATTACAAATAACTCTTCTCAAGACAGACAAACTATGAAAAAAAACACACATACAAGCGAAATCTGAGTATTTGTACAGATTTCCACTGTACATAATACCAAAGCAGTGATCACTGAAAAAAACCTGGGCTTTGAAGCCAATTGTGACCAAAAAAAAAAAGGATAACTTTTCCAAATTCACACTATTCAAGTAAGCCTGAACTACGAAGTAGTATTCCAAAAAGATGAGCTCACCAAAACTGAAGGAGTCAGATATTACCTCCCTATTAGCATCATTTTTTTGTGTTTCACACGGTGCATAGTATGCTGGTCTCCCCTTTCAAAACAGGACTCTGTCATCACCAGGTCAGGGAAAAAAAAGAAACAACACATGTGGCAAAGACCATACAGAAGTCCTTTTATCTCTAACGTGTCCATAGACCAAAGGGCTGCTAAAAAAGTTATGCCCTGTGATATGGTTTGAAGCTGGCTCCCTGCCAAGTCTCCAAACCTTACCACAAGAAGTCGTCCCCCCTCCAAACCTCAGAGAGAAGAGGGAGAAAAAACAACTAAGAAAACCTGAAAAGAGAGAGAGACAGCTAAAGTGATATATATAAATATATATAAATATATTTACACTTATGTTACAGTTATATACAATTGAAATATATACAATTTCACAAGGGAAAGAGAAGGGGGGAGGGAAAAGGAACAAAACCAAAATAAAATATATATATATCCCAATTAGTAACTCAATATCTAACAACTAAAAGAGTTAGCAAAGAAATATCTCACTACTCTCCTTGGGACAACCGAAGAGTCGCTCTGGACCGATCACCGGCAACCTCTGCCTCCCAAGGTCGACAAGGCCTAACCAGGCCTCGCTCCCCAACACGGCAGAACCGACAGCAGGGAACCTGCACCTCCAAGCCGCCGGAAGGAAAGAGAGCGAAGGCCTCTCCTCCTTTCTTCTTATAGTCTGGCTTACGTAAAAATCGTAGGGAATACTGGGTAAATCTGGGCCCTTCCTTGGTTACAAACTGGTCACCAAGGAAGGCCTAGCCCAAACCACCACACCCTGACAGAACAAGTAGCTCTAAGAAGCACAGCTATCAGCAAGAACACATACATGGTTCGCATACATGTAGTCCATCTGGGACTCCTTTTTTTTTTTAAATGCAAAAGAAGCAAGTCCTAGAGGAGAATAACTGCTTTTTCTGTTCATCTTCAATGATTATAATATAAATTAAGCAGCCTGATGAAATAATGACCAGGCAATAAACAGGTAAGTCTGATGTTTGGCTGAGATGAAAATTCAAAATTTTAGTCTGGAGGTGATCTCAGGTTTCATTTTCACTTTTTTGGTCGGTAGGAGCCATGGGAAAGACTGTTTGCTTTCCTTCTAAAGCAGTGGAATGTGTCAACTAAGTGTAGTGATCATAAACTGACGTGTAAGAAAGGACTAGATTCAAATCCCACAACAGACCATCACTATGTGTTCCCCTGGTACAGACTATAGTTTCTATAATCACAGGAAATGGACGAAAACATCATGGGTGTGACAATTTTTAAGACAGTTAATATATTTACCACATAATACAATGGCTTCCTAACCTTAGTAGAGGCAGACTGCAGAATTAGAAAACCTCTGTTTACAAGGTATTTAGCTCTACATCATGCAGTCATCCACTCCTCCAAACGCTAGAGCTGCATGAGGTGTGTCTGTTCACCTCAGTACAGGCTGCTTCTGGGCACCAAAGTTTTCCATAACTGAATCTTAAGGCAACTTAAGCAGTGATCAATAATGCTATGTAGTATTTTCCTTACAAGAAAATGGCTAACTTATTTACAATGAATAAGAGGGAAAACTATATCTCATAATTACCATCACTTCTCTTGGAGTCATGCAGACCTCCCTTCTACCAATAACATCTACATTAGCTGGAAAATCAATCCACAAAGGCAATTAGTCCCATCCAAATCAGGAAGGCATGAAAACAAAAGCAGTAAAATCATGAACCCAACACATATATAATATACTACAGATATATGTTTCCACTAATTAATTTTTAACTTGACTTTTATATTTTCGAAATCTAATGTGGGATAGAAAAATACATTTATCAATGCATAAGGATGAAAACAAAATACCTGTTCTAAAATGAAGGATATAGTTTCAAGAACCAGATGAAGATCCTGCTTTTCCAATGAAAAAGCTATTTGAAGTTTTTCTTCCTCCTCTTCACTGAAGGTACTTTCAGCCTGAAGCACAGAAATGTTTAGTCACAATATTTCATTTAAGGACGAAGAACTTACTTGTTAAAATAAAAACATAGTGGCTGTCCAGTTGTTTCTAAATGGAAATAGCAAAGTAAAGTTCTTTTCCAACAGAAATATACAAGCGATTCCTCTCACTGAAAATCAAAATTGAAAGTCAACAGTACCACAGGATTACTTGAAATACAGCAGAAGAAAATGCTTTCTCTTTGCACCTGAGAGACACTAAAGAAATATTTTTCTTTCAATTATCAGATCCAACCACCTTTTATAAATAAAAATAAGACAAGTACTAAGTCCATTACCTAAGTCAGACCCCAGAGAAAACAGAAGGCAAAACTGTAATGAAGTTAGTTGTGTATGTTTCTTCCACTCCAGATGTCCTACAAACCACCCACGCTGTTATTAAGGAAATAAAGGCCTAATGCATATTTATTTTTTAAGTCAGATTTGAGTCTACAAACTACTCTATTACTGGAGACTATTGAGAATGTACTGTACTTTTAAAATACAGCAGTTGTACTTATTATACGAGAGAAAATTAAACAGTAATTTAAATGCAGATATTGCCTTCTTTTAAAATGTAATTACTAACAAATCTATAATACAGACAACAAAACACCATATTTAGATCGCTTAGTAATGCAAAACTGCAAAGAAAACAAGAAAATCAATTCAGCTGTCAGAATAAAAAAATGAGGCAATTACAAATTTCAATGATTGCAACATACATAACAAGAGTATCAAAATGGAAACATTATTTGAATAATTAGCTGTTGGAGGGAAACACAGAGTGTCTGCTTTGTTAAGGAAAGTGAGTTCATTTAAAGTTTCCAGCAATTTAACCAGCTCTAAATACTTCAATACTTTAGAAAGGTCAGCCAAACCACTCAGGAGATTGAGTTGGTTAAATTACAAAGACCACGTCCCTCATGTAAATATTGATTAAAACTGTGAAGAGCTACTAAAATGCTATGGAGTAGTAAAAAAGAACAAACAAACCAAACAAAAAAAAGAAGTTAGTGACAGTTCGGATTTAACGATGAGTTAGTATCCATGCAAAACAACCGACAAAACTCTGCAATAACAGCAACATCCAAGCTAGTAATTTTGATAGGAAAAAAAACTCAGCAATTGAATCAAATGAATCCTTATAGCCTCAGAATTATAACCTTTAATACATTCACATTTTTTTCCATGTTGCTCCTAACCTGTAATATTTTAACATTTAGTTTGTAGCATGTGTACAGAAAACAAATTCTGTATTTCTTATTCTACTTTTTCTGGACACAAAACAAGGGAATAAACAAAATCTAACACTGAAAGACAACAAAAATGACAAAATATATTTCTGGTGTAAGATTTATCTTACAGTTTCTGCTGCAATATTTAGTGCAAAGTTTAGACCTAGTCTTCATTTGACATTTTGGCACTGTACAATGAAACTTACTACTGATTTATTTTATTATTTTTTTATTTATTCTGCAATTACAAATATCTTCTGTAAAGGTGACAAAAATATTCACTAAAAGTTCTGGGCTTTATTTTTAACCTCAGTTTCACAGGTGGTTTTGGTTGACGGATATACAGAAATGCAGAAAAATAAACAAAAATATGCATTTAGTGTTTCGCTCATGATGTACAATGTGGTATACATAAAATTTTCCTTACAAAGGATGTTCTCTGATGTTTGATCTTTGTATATTTTGAAGCCTAAACATCAAGAAAGGAGATTTAATCCACAAAACAGAGAGCAGCTAACAAGCTCTAAGTGATGTCCAGGTGTTAGAAAAACAAATTACTTGCAGTAGAATTGCGTTTTTAAGGTTTAGGGTTCGCATGCTTCAGGGATCTCAGACCTAGGGGGAGGTTAACAAAGCTTGGGAAGAAGGATGTATCACTGATAGTGGATACAAAAAATGCAGAATTTAGGGTCCACAAAGACATTTGGCAGAACTCCAAAGATAAGGAAGAAACTAACAAAGCCAACTCAGCAACCGTGCGGAATCCACTCCGACCGGGTAAAAGGTAATTCTGGCAACAGGAGAGCACGACCACAGACCCACAGCCACAGACCCAAGTAACCCACCGATCCAAAAGCAAGAGACTGAGCATGTGGACTAATTAGCATGAGAAGCGATGGAATCACTAACCAATAGAAGACAGGATACGAAGTAATAAGACTACTATGTAACTTGCGGCAACGGAACACTAATTCCTTTGTTTGCTAAAATGTATAAATAGTAAAAAAGTTTTGATAGTTGGTGTGTTTGATTTGTGAAATTCCACCAGGCACCCAGCCTTGCACAACTCTGAAATAAACAATCAGTGTCTCTCTCGAGTGTGCAATTGTTGGCTTGCTGCATACAAGGTAACGAATCCGATTTTTGTGGACAACACTCGCGAGGGCAGGAGCGTGGTTTGTGCCAAAGGCCAAGGAATTCGCGTGTCCTGACAGCGCCCTGAGGCACTGGCGCCAGGAGGCCTCGGGTTATTTACGAGCATCACTCGCCCTCACGCCATTCACCTTCTGCCAGTAGTTACCGGCTCTTACTTAATCCACCTGAAATAGTTCTGAAAAATTAGTGATGAATGAAATCAAGACCTAAAATCCTCTAATCGAGGAAATATCAGGCTCCGCCCGCAGCCGCGCGGCCCCAGCGCCGCCGGGCCCGGCCCCGCTCCCGCCCCTCCCGGCGGGACACGGCCCCGCAGGCCCTCCGCGCCCCGCCAACCTTCAGGTGCAGCTTCTGGAGAAGGCGGGAGAGCAGCCGCGGGAATCGGCCGGAGTCCACGGCGTTGAGCAGCGACACGGCCCTGCGGATGCTGCGCGGAAGGACAGGGGGCGGTCAGAGGGGCCCTGTCCCTGCCGCGTCCCAGCACCGCGGCGGGAGCCGCCCCGCCCTGCCCTACCCCGCCCTGTCCCGCCCGGCCCGGGACAGCGCAGCCCGGGGGAGCCGCAGCGCCGGTACCTGTCGCTCTCCGGCACCACGGGCGCCGCCATGACTGCGGCGCGGGCCCGCCCCCGACGGCGGCCCGGCGGGGCCAAGCGCCTCCGCCCCGCTCCTCTCGCAGAGAGGGCAGCGTGAACCCACGGAATCACAGAATCAGTTAGGTTGGAAAAGACCTCTGGGATCACAGAGTCCAACCTGTGACCGAGCACCACCTTGTCAACTAGATCATGGCACTAAGTGCCACGTCCAGCCACTCCACCACCTACCTGGGCAGCCCATTCCAAAGCCTAGTCATCCTTTCTGTGGAGAAATTCCTCCCGATGTCCAACTGAAACCTCCCCTGGCGCAGCTTGAGGCTCTGTCCTCTCGTCCTGTCCCTGGTTGCCCCTGGCCAGCTCCTGGCTGCACTTCCTGCACAGCTCTGCAGGAGCTTCAAAGCTGGAAAGGTCCACAGGGACGTTTTGTTCCCGTGTGGGAGCGCACAGACAGCCCCAAAACACCTGTCATCACGATTCTTTTCTTGTCATAGCAAGCTGCCACCCTGTCGGTAACAGAGTCCGTGGAACCTACAGCAGCTGTCTTCCCCAAATCACCTGTGCCCAGGTACGACGCCCAGAGTGCCACCCTGTCAAACGCCATTTAACTGCCCTTGTAAGGCACAGAGCACACCATGCTTTTTTTCAGGCCAAGTACAAGGTTGTCAAGCCACATGAAGAGAACCATTAAGTTTAAAGCCCCAGGGGGAAGCAGCACTGGACTGTGTGTTTGTACTTCAAGGGTATTACCTCGAGTGGATGCAATGCCTGTGAGACCTGTAGTTTCCATCAGATTTGGCTGAAATTGAAAAATGTGTTCAAAGACAATGGGATGAGCACACAGAGGAACAGGCAGCATGGCTGTATAAACCTTGTTTTCCTAGGAAACTAACAAAAAGTTTTAATAATCTTGAAAGGCTTTTGAATGTGGCTGTGAAGGTTTATAAGGTGTGTCATGAAGGGTTAGTTGTACAGTAATAAATTATGGTAGGCTCAAGAGGCAGGTGGAAAAGGTTGGAATTTTTTGAGGGTACTGTGAAGAAATGTTTTATAAACATATATGCTGAAATCTTGCCTGTGTTGAACTGAAGGGAATTTGTCACTGGGATTAATTTCAATATCACCAGGACATCTGAAAAGATAATGTCTGTTTAAGTACACTCGGCCTAAAGAAGCAATTTGGGGGGGGGGGGGGGGGGGCGGAGAGGGGGAAGTGACAAGCCTGGCTGTACTCCAACAGGAATTTTAAACTAGAGAATTCCTAGCTGAGACTTTAACAATATTTGTGCTATACCTCTTACCAGAAGTGGGGCTCACAATCGTTATGAATGGCAGTTACATTTTTCAAGCTATTGTTCTAGGACTAAACACAATTACATTCAACTATAACATCTGGTTTTCTGTACTCTTATAAAACATGAAAAAAAAACAATATTCTTGCAAGAAATTTACTTGGCTGGAAAAGAGAAATGAGTGTTTTGCTCCACACTGAAAAAAAAATAATGTAACTTCTTGTTCTAGGAAATCTCTCCCGAGAATAGAATTTTTTACAGTTTGTTCAGGCAAAATGGCCAAGGACAGCTGGAAGTCTAGACATATGCATACTTATTTTGTAAAGTTCCAGCTGATACAGGTATTGGATGCGCCACTCAGGTTTGCTGCCAATTCTCTGGTTTTATAACCTGGACCTATTTTAAAGTGTTTTCTTTCACATTTTGCTGCATCAAAACAACAAACATTAAGAACATATCTGGGCAGGATCCCGAGCAACCTGCTCCAGCTGGGCCTGCTTCACAAAGGAGGTTTGACTTAAGAACTCTGGAGGCTTTTTCCACCCTGTATGATTCTGTATTCAGAGACTCACTGCATAAAGACAGGAAAGAGAGCACCTAATCAGAAATAATAAATAATTAAGCTAACCTGACAAGGTGCTGTCAAGTGCAAAATTAAATAATTTTTTTTCCTAGCACCTTTTCTAGCACCTGAAAAAAGAATTATAAAAAGTTGATACTTCTCATGAATCCATTCACCTATTATTGATTTGTACTTGCATCCATGACCCGCTTTTCCAACGTGAAAAACAGGTTTCTTTCAGTGAGCTTATGATACTACACAATGTATTTTATCAGTTGTTTTAACTATCCATCTAGGTAAGACATATTTTGACTCAAAATGTTCCACTTGACATGCGAATGGATGTTGTATGGGCTTTTGGATTAGTCTGCTCAGCACCCACGACAAAATGTTAGGCAGCAGGGAGTGACACTTCAGAGCATTTAGCTGCTGATAAATGTTAGTAATCTTGCTCCCTGACAATAGTCTTGAAAAGCTCAGTTTCCCCTGCTTTGCATTTCTAGAAATTGAAGTATATATTTTTTTTTCACTGTTTTGTCTGTGCTCAAGCCTTTTTCTGCCATTTTTATCCCTGTAATTTTTCCTTACTTTTGAAGCTGCACACAAAAGAACATGTTGAACTTCTTCAAGATCTGATTTGGACAATATTCCTGGCAATGTGTAATGACTAAATAGTTGTCCTATAACTCAGTGAAAATAAACCAGTAATGTTTGACCTAAATTTTCACTTTTGGCCTGCAAGTGGCTTAAGCAATTGAAGTTAGCAAGCTATAAATTTGTGTGGCAGGAATTGATTTGAAATATTATTGAAAAAAGTTGTTTGTCTTTTTGGTTTTCTTTTCTTGTAATGTAAGTTCTAAGTGTTTCAGTTAAATTACATCAATCAGAAATAAATACTCCTCTGTTGCTGTTTGTGACTTTTACCATTATGAAACAATCTGCCATTATTTCTGTTTGCAGAATGTAATCTCATTACAATCACTGGGACTACTTGGATTCTGCTTGGAAAGAGACAAGGGAACTCTTAGTTTATTGGTTCTACCTGCTGGTTCATTGTTTGCTATTTTTGTGGTTATATATGAACATTCACCAGTCATGTGAAGGTCATCAGTTTAATTGGGTGATGCGGTTCTTCAGAATAGAAATCGGGGCTGGATAGCCTATGCTAATAAAAGGCATCTGTCAGCATAGAGAAGATTCATGTGTGGACAACAGGCCTTAATTTATGCCATTATGACACAAACAGATACGATCCTGTAAGGAACCAGCATTCATACCTTTGCACCTGCGTAGAGTTAGAAGGACAGTGCTTTGCAGAGCCAGGCTGATGGAGAAGAGATGCATTGCCCTCTGCAAATTATAAGACACAAAATCTTTATATGGCTAATGAAATGCAAGTATAACGTTCTCACTGACATTCAAAGTTTCAGCTGGCTCAGACTTGATATCTCAGTTTTCCCAATAGAGTGGGATGAAACAAAATAGCCCACTGAAACATGCATAATTTGTTTTAAAATGTTTGGAGATCATGAGTAATGTGTCAAAGGAAGAGCTACAGTCAATATTGCAATCACTGGCTAAGAAACTCACAGAATCATAGAATTGTTAGGGACCTCTGGAGATCATCCAGTCCAGCTGGCCTGCCAAGGCAGGGCCACCTAGAGTAGGTGACAGAGGAACTCATCCAGGTGGGGTTTGAATGTCTCCAGAGAAGGAGATGCCACAACTTCCCTGGAAGCCTGTTCCGGTGTTCTGCTTCCCTCAATGTAAATAAATTTTTCCTCATGTTGAGATGAAATTTCTTGTGTTTTAGTTTGTGTCCATTGCTCCTCCTCCTGTTTCTGTGCACCACTGAAAAGAGTCTGGCACCATCTTCTTGGCACCCATCCTTGAGATAATTATATGCATTAATGAGATCCCCTCTCAGTCTTCTCTAGACTAAACAGGTCCAGCTTTCACAGTCTCTCCTCATAAGAGAGATGTTCCAGATCGCTCATCATCTCTGTGACCTCTGCTGGACCCTCTCCAGTACCTCCCTATCTTTCTTGTACTAAGAAGCACAGAACTGGACACAGCACTCCAGATGAGTTCTCACTAAGGCCGACTAGAGGGGAGAGGATCACCTCCCTCAGCCTGCTGCTCCACTCTTCCCAATGTACCCCAGTATACCATTTGCCCCTTGACCACAAGGGCACACTGCTGGCTCATGGTCAACTTGTCACCCATCAAGACTCCTGGGTCCCTCTCTGCAGAAGCTGAGCTGCAGAGCTGTCCTTTAATAGACTTGCCCCCACAACCTGTAATATTTGGGGTTATTCCTCCCCAGGTTCAGGACACTACATTTGCCCTTGTTGAACCGCATTAGGTTTCTCTACGCCCAATTCTCCAGCCTACCAAGGTCCTACTGAGGCAACACAGCTTTCAGGTGTACCAGCTGCTCCTCCCAGTTTTGTATCATCAGCAGCCTTATTTAGGGTACATTCTATTACTTCATCCAGGCTTTTGACGAAAAAGCTGAGTAAGACCAGACCCAGTAGTGATCCCTGGGAAACACCACTGACTACAGGCCTCCAACTGGATTCTATTCCACTGTCATGACCTTCTGAGCTCTGCCATTCAGCCAGTTCTTGATCCACCTCCTCTGTCCATTCAAGCCACATTTCCTGAGGTTACCTACGAGGATGTTATGGGAGACACTGTCAAAAGCCTTGCTGAAGCTGAGGTAGGCTGCTCTCCCTGCATCAACCCATCCTGCCACGCCAACTCAACAGAACTGCAGCAACTGTAATGCATTTGGTGTAAATGTGCGTCTAAGGATATTTGAATATTTATTCAGAAAGTATTAATCTATATTTCTTTAGTCCATCTTTTTTTCCCCTGAAGTGAATCAAATCTGTATTCTACCCTGGTATGGACAGATATAGAGAAAGTTCAATTGTGCTCTAATAGGCAATGTTTAAAAGGATCACAAAAATTGGCTGGAAAAGAGTTCAAAGTGTATTTTTTTTTAACACTTTAATAATGCAGGGGGATTGAATGGCACCTTGCCATATGCAGAAGTCCATTTTAAGCGAGGAGAAACTGTTTAGTGGTTTTGGGCTGTGACTGTATCTCAGGAACCACAGATCTGACTTCTCCCATGACTGATCATTCTTTTTTTTTTTTAAAGCACTGAAGGTAAATTAAATACCATGTGGTTTACTGGAGTTACCTAACATTAAGTCCCATTTGGACAGGAATCCCATAACACTTTTCATATCAAATTTGGGAACTTTGGGAAAAAAGATTTCCATTTTCTGCCTGTTGTTTTACAGTTCTACTGTATTCCTAGTCTGTGTTTCAGAAGTACTATGTTATACAATTTTTAACTGTGGAACATTTAATGAAGGATTTGTAAACACTGAGCGAGAGAAAATCAGCATCATTTTTCCCATTTATTCACACAGAAACAGAGGTAGATAAGGGAGTGGGGGCCTTGCTACAGCTGGCTAGCTAGTCAGCTTTGTGCCCCAATACACCTTTGGTCTACCTTATTCAAAACTCCCAATGCTTAACTTATCTGATAAAGCCTTGGATGTTTGTAGTCTTTAGCAAACCTTCACATCTTAAAAGTTGTACTATTTAATGGCCCTTGCCTTTGCCTCTTCTGAGTCACATGCTAATACTTTTATTAGTATTTCCTTTAAATTGTCCATTGTTTTAGAAGCAGCTGTAAGTATCCAGTGCAATATCAAAAGACAGGTATTGTGTTTTTTTCCTCAAAGCTGTGTCAGCTTCAGGTATAGAAAAGTACAGACATTCTGGCTCAAAGCCTGACTCAGGGCAATGGAGGCAAACAACAAAATGCTGTGCATAGCTCTTATTTGATTTTCTGAGTTTTCAATTTGTAAATAGCAGGAGATGCACAGTGCAGCCTTTGGAATCAACAGGATTCTAAAAAGACAATGCCCAAGCACATAGGAGCCTAGTAGGGGAAGAACCATCTTTATCTACATAAAAAAAACCCAAACCCAAACATGTGGGAGCACACTATTCATTTCCATGAAATTGATTGCTTTGTAGTAATAACATCTAATAAAGCAGAGGGTGAATATCTCCTTCCAGATAAACAATGATTGTAAGTAAGGCAAATACAGTGGAAGACACAATGAATTCACATTAAACAAGCTTAATCAATTTTTAGGGAAGAGACTTAGTGACAGTATCTTAGCTAGGGAGTAGTTTAATATGTATCTGTACCGTCATCGTTCCTTAAGCCACAAAGAGATCACTGGTAGCCTGAGCAAAGCAGCCACTTGAACATGGAAAAGACAGGCAAAGTAAATTCACAGCATCACAAACTGTTTAGCTTGCATAGTCTAGGGAGGGGTAGAATGGGGGGAGAGAAAAGGACTAACAGACCTTATAGAACAGTTAATTGATCTGATTCCCCCTATTTTAAACAGTTTTCTAAAGCAAACTTATTCCCTAGGGAAAATCATATTCTGTTTAGACTGATTTATAAGGTGTAAGATAATCTGTTGTCATCTGGAGCATAACTAGTTTCACAAGAGACTAAGAAATGTTCTCTGTCTTTTCTCGTAAGAGGTTTTATTTAAAACCACAATGTTGTGCACTGTGGCATTATGTAATTACCTAAAAAACTATCAGATATGGACACTGTGTTGTTATTTGTATCTACCACTGACTTTCACAATCCACATACAAATATGTATAACATGTTTTTTTCTTCCCCATTTACATCTGCCTTAGTAGGGATTATACTTGTGCACTGTCAATTGATCATTTGGAACTGAGGAAAAAGTTAGCAGGACCATTGCAACAACTCAGTCATTCTCAAACCACAGAAGAACTGCCTCTGTAACATCCTTTTAATTCTTTATGCTTATCTTGGCTCTCACCTTTGTTTTTTTCAGGTTTTGTTCTCCATTTTGAAGGTTGCACTAAGTGTGTTTGTGATGGAGTTCTCTTATACTTTGCATTAGGCTATGACTGAGTCACAATCCCTATTAAAAACCACAAAGTAACACAAATTAATTCAGTGATGAGATTTACACCAATCTGGGTTTAACCACATTACTCAAAAAATGTAATATCTAGCCTTACCACAGGAATCCACATGAGAAACTACTTAGGTTTTTGCCTTTAAGTGGAAAGAAAGAGAAACTAATTCAAACCTGTCCATTTCAGATCTTGAGGTTATGTCAAAGGAATGCTGCCATCTTCCTGTTGATTTAAATCCACTTCATCTTCTTGAAGAGCTGTTGGTTCCATCAAGTCAAGAATGAGTCTATGGCACATCTGGAACAAGAAACCAATCCCTAACTCCCCACTCATTGGCAGGATTTCCACCTACCTTAAGTATTTTAGCTCAGAGATGATATGGGCTATCTGAACTCCTGGCAGAAATCAAAGGATACTTTGGGACCAGTGAGGTGTATGAGAGAATACCACTAGATCCAATTACCAAATGTTTTAACTACTTTATTTAACTACTTTAACTACTCTATTTAATAGAAAATATTATTCCTATTAATTTCTTTTTTTTCTTTTTTTTTTCCTTTTTTTTTTTTTTTGTACAGGAAGTTTTCATAGAATCATAAAATTGTTTAGGTTGGAAAAGATCTCTTAGATCATCAAGTCCAACTGTTAAGTTAGCACCACTGTATTCACCACTAAAGTATGTCCCCAAGTGCCATATCCATATGCCTTTTGAATACTTCCAGGGATGGTGATTCCATCACTTCCCTGGGCAGCCTATTTCAATGCCTGACTACCCTTTCAGTGAAGAAACTTCTCCTACTATCTAATCTAAACCTCCCCTGCTGCAACCTGAGACCATTTCCTCTTGTCCTCTCACTTGTTACCTGGAAGAATAGGTTGACCCCCACCTGGCTACAACCTCCTTTCAGGTAGTTGTAGAGAGTGATGAGATCTCCCCTGAGACTTCTTTTCTCCAGTCTAAACAACCCCAGCTCCCTCAGCTGCTCATCATCAGACTTGTGCTTCAGATCCTTCACCAGACCTGTTGCCCTTCTCTGGACAAGCTCCAGCATCTCAGTGTCTTATTTAGTGAGGGCCCCAAAACTGGACACAGGATTCAAGGAGTGGTTTCACCACTGCTGAGTACAAGCGGATGGTCGTTTTCCTGGTCCTGTTGGACACACTATTGCTGGTACAAACCAGGATGCCCTCAGCCTTCTTGGTCACCTGGGAACACTGCTGGCTCGTGTTCAGCTGGCTGTCAACAAGCATCCCCAGGTTCTTTCCTACCAGGCAGCTTTCCAGGCACTCTTCCCCAACCTTCCTGCGGTTGTTGTTGCCTTGGAGCAGGAGGTTTTTGTCCACAGAGAATGGCCTCTTGTAAGGGAGAAAAGTGTTGCCACATTCGGAGTTGGGAGGGTCTCCTGAAGAACAGGAAGGACTAGGCCCAAGGAATGATTCCCCTGCTAGCAGCATGCGCCTGGAAATCACTTGCAACCATCTGCAGCCTTCTCCCCTTTAAGATCCAAAGGGACTTTCACTCCTCAAAAAGGGTGTGAGCACCCATCATGAATGAAAAGACCTACCTCATAAGACTACTGGGTGTAAGTCATGCTATTTGAAATCTGTAATGTCTTGCATGGAGAGGAAACTCCTGGAACTGAAGAGACTTTTCTGTCCAGAAGGAAAAATATACAATCTGTTTAGCTGTATAATAACTGACTGGTAAAGGCTTAATGTGCCAAATGCTGTAAAAAAAACCAAGTGCTGACTGAACATGTTGGTTTCAGTCTTTCAGCCTGGGCAGCAGGAAAGAAATACAGTTGTTTCCAATCTCCTCTGCTTTAGATACAGAGGAACATGGAAAGTACTGACCAAGTTTCAAAGAGCAGTGATACCTCAAATGACTCCTGCCTCATCTATACAAGGCATGAGTGCATCAAAAGGAAAAGACACTCAGACTGGTTTTCACAAAAGAAAGAGCTGTGTCACACATCTGAGTAAATGAACAAGTAGAGAAATCAGCAGAAAACCCCTCATTACAAGTAATGTGGTTCATCTTC
The DNA here is from genome assembly GCF_003945595.2 of Pipra filicauda. Classification (NCBI taxonomy): domain Eukaryota; kingdom Metazoa; phylum Chordata; class Aves; order Passeriformes; family Pipridae; genus Pipra; species Pipra filicauda. The sequence continues at coordinate 3,326,686 of NW_024104509.1, read as the reverse complement.
CCAGGTTAAGAAAATTATCTTTCCACAGCAGTCCTGATACCTTTAATTTTAGAAAATCAAGATTTAGAAAGGACTGACTAGGGGCCTCAGCAGAGCTCACAAACATGAGGAAGAATGGAACATACACTTTTACTCGATGGGGAAGGTTAAAGTTTGCTAGGTAGGCAGCAATAAAGAAGCACAAGAACCCCTGCCAGATACTTGAGTAGAGACAATTCATAAAACCAAGATTTACTTTAATAAAACATGACAGAAAAAGAACATTGCTCAGGCATAAAAACTAACAGAATATAATCAGTCAGGGACAAAAAATGGCAGCACACTTATCACATTCCCAGATTCAGTCTCAATTGTATGATAAACCCATTTTCTATTACAGCGACATTCTGGTCCACATTTGTTTGAATTACATTTGGGGCAAGGATAGAAGCAACCCAGGCAGTCCATTTCCAAGCAATCACACAAATCAATGTCATTACAAAGCAGCTTGCCATGTTTGTCATACTTCTTTGTAAATCTGTGAGAAAGAACAAAAAGTGATTCTTAGAGAAAGTTTCAACACATTCAGAGACTAAACCAAAAAAAAGTGGACAATATCTGAACAGGAACAAGTATTTACTCTTTAACAAACTCACAGCATAATGAAATACCAGCACTATATCCCAATTGCAACCACCATTAGTATTAAAAGAAGAATGCCAAAAAAGTATATAAAAATTCTCTTAAATCACACAGAAAAATCTGGTATTCACAACACAGCTTTCATGTGTAATAAGAAATCTCTCTGCAAAAAAATAATGCTTTGATTAATTTCATTTAGATTCAGTAAACAGCATACTAGCCCTTTTGTAAAGTAAAGTATGTAATAAATTAGCAATCTTACTTGGACTCATAAAAAATATTTTTCTTCATCTGTGACACGCATGCTTTCTTTTTCTGCTGCCTAGTTTCAGGATTGAAGTCAGCTAGCTGAGGTCCTGGATTTTGAAAGGCTAAGCATTTTAATTGTTTCTCAAGTTTTTGCTATAAAAAAAACCCAGAAAGTTTGTAATCAGTACAACTGAAAAATATATTTATTAGCTACCAAGTGTCCTCACTGGCTTTTGAATAATATTAAAATTAATATTCTTGATAACATACACAGGTTGGAAAAGGAAGCAACTAAGATCATATTGTTTAAAATGTTTGCTTGTCTAACTGTTAATTGAGTATTCCTTTTACCAACTGTACATCCTGACAGGAGATGGAACAACCATGACTCTGAATACATGGCTGTGGTACAGTGGTATAGAGTTTGCAAGTTGTCTTGTGAGAGGCAGATTTATGTTTTGTTCTTCAACTTCATCTATAATGTAAAAACAAGTACTATGATTATAACCATCTCAAATGGATTCATTCTTATCTTCACTATTCCATCAGATGCCTAGAAATCATCTCTGTTCAAACAATGTGGGGGCAAGGAAAATGTCTAATACAGTAAGGAAGCATTTGCACAGGTGAGAAGTATAGGAAAAAAACAAATTAAAAAAAAAAAAACCAAACAAACAAAAAAACCCCACAGCGTAATTTTCTGAGAAATAGGAGGAAGCATTTTCCTTCCAATTGTATGAACTTTATGTTTGAAATTAGCTAAAACTGCTGAATACTTTTGGAAGTTAAAACATTATATCTATGTATTACTATTCCACTTAGCCCAGGTATGTTAACAGTTGTGTCTAAGGAAACAATTTCCCCTTGGACAATGACTGTAGACTTTGACCATATGCTTGCCTGTGGCACTAAACCTGCATTATATGGGAAAACTGTTGTTTAAACATATCTTAAAATGGCTTTTGGTGGTCTCTTTGCAAACACGTGTTTCTTCTTCCCAAGACCCCCCACGGTAGTGTTATCTCAGGAATGTCCTGGGAAGATGTCCTAAGGTGTTTCATTGGACCTTGTTAACCCCTTCCTGTGATTGGGTGTTCCTGTAAGCCCCTTGAGACTTCTAATTGGTTACTTTGTGAATCCTCCTAAACCCTATAAATGTAACATCCCCAGCAATAAACTCTCTCTTGCCTCCTCTCCACGCCCGGTGTGCTGTCTCTGTGCCTGCCATGGGGACACGTGCGTGGAGGGAGGGGGGGGCACCTCTCCCCTCCAGGCTCAGGGCCTGAGAAACCCCTAGTGCTGGAGTTCCCTTTCCCCATCCCTCAAGACGTCGGAATGGTTCTTCAGATGGAGATGGAACTAGAACTGGGCTCCCCCACGCCGTGGGTGGGGAAAGGGATCCAGACTTGCCATTATGTAAAGGCACAAAAATACATACAAATTTATCTTTTCTCCTCTTAGGTAAATGCAGTTGCCTTGCCACCTCTCAGCTGCCCTGGAAGGTATCATTCCTTTCAGAGTCCACAGTGATTTTCCACAAAAAACTGAGCACTTTCATTGCTTCTCATGTGGAAAGCAGTGGCAGTTCAGTCCAATCTGCTGACACAGTGATTTAGAATATCTGTGCACTTGAGTGCACTTGTTTTTGAGGTGGTTGATGCTGTGCACCTTCAGTTGCACCCCCTGGAAAACCTACAGAGCAATCTCACGTACCTACATTGTTCAGACAGTTATGCTTTGGAGTCCAGGGTAGATATTCAGCATCATCATTCTCCATGACCATAAATTACACAATTCTAAGTTGGAAACAAATAATAAGCTATGGAGATTGTCCTCCCTCTAAGATTACTCTCCTATTTCCCTATTTACAGTTTCATTTGAGTTTAGAAGTGCTCTTAGCCCTCTGAATCACTGCACTGCAAACTTGATTTATTTCACTGTTGTTATTACTGATATTTCCCTCTTGACTCCAGCTTTTTATTTTTGTAACGATTGAAGAAAGTGAAGGCAATGGTAATTATCTTGATAATAAAATAGTACTGGAGAAGTCATACCAGTTTTTTGTGTCCTATTGAGCAGGCCTCAGCAGAAGAGACATTTTCTTCTGCAGGTGTTTCCTGGGAAGAATAGCTTTCTTTGCAGTTTTCTTCCACAAGATCACTCATTTGAGCACCCTTGTGAAATACATACATATGTGTTAGACATATACAATAGTATACACAGACTTGTAATTTAAGGTTCTAAGACAAGCAGGTGATATCCGTACTAGGCTTTTATGGATTAATGACCAAGATAAAATTCAGAACAAAATGTGGCTCAGTAACAGCCTAGATTTTAAAACCGTGTTACGATAATATAACGAGCATATACAAAAGCTGTATCACCCAAGCCACTCCGTAATTCCTTAAGTAAATGTCCTTGCGTTTAAATGACCCAGAAATCGAAGGGATGTTGCCCTGTGTTTCTGCCGGGGGGTGCGGAGCTGTGTCCGCACGGAGCACACGCCGGGAATGCCGCGGGGCCCGCAGTGCCCGCGTTCACCAGCAGGTGACACTGCGGGGCCGCGTCCACAGCAGCCAGGCTTCCAGGTGGATTCAGTTTTCCTCCTGAAGATTTCAACCAGCGGACTAGAAGTAAGCTTTTAAATCTTGGCTTTTAAATCTCATTTAGATGTTTCGCGAAACATCTAATTTTTAAAAAAGAAACAAAATGTGTAACTTGTAGGTTTAATAGAAAAAAGTGCATCGCTCTGCTTTCAAAGTACCCAGGGAGGACCACGGGTTCTGTGAGTCTATCCTGCAAATGTCATCCATCACCTCTCTGCTGTCAACACAGAAATGGTGGTGGTAGCTGTTCAGGATGGATGGTAGCTACTTCTTTTTACCCACCTTGTGAACATAGTTAAAACTTTTTATGCAATATATGCAGTTCCGGTGCCCCAGATTTTAACCACAAACACAACCAGAAATATTTAAGATTTTTGGAGTTCGTCCAACTCTTCCCCAGTTGCTGCCCAGTTTCTCCCATTACCTCTGAAAGGTAGCACAGTGGTCTCTGTCAGTTTACTCTGCACTTCAGAACTGCTGTCCAAACCCTGTCCCAAAGATCTTCATTTCACCACTGTCAAAGGGCCAGAACCTCTCTAACAGAAACAGGAGTCCAAGCTCTAAGTTTCTTCTGTTGCAGCCACTTCCTGCAAGGAAGTGGGAATAGGAATGAGAAGGGAGAGACCTTGCAGTAACAGGAGGGAATTTTTTTTTAAGAAGTGAAAAGAACAGCCCTCAGCCTGTTTCGGAGAGGGTTTCCCTTTTTCCTCTTCAGTGGCCTGAAGAAAGACAGATGTGGCACCATTCACAATATAACATCACTTTTAGTCCTGGGACTTGGGTATCATTTCAGGATTAGAAAAGGAAATCTATTATCAGGTAGTTAATATTTGCTGTATGGAGGAGCTGCATTCCTACTGGAAATTTGCTAGTGGTCCATAAATGAAACAAGAATGAAGGGCACCACTCCAGAGAAGGTGAGTATTGCTCTTCATTTGCACCCAAGTTGAAGTCCTGGTAAGGGTTTGCTTCCTACATCTCCTCTTATGTCCAACCATACGTTGTTAAAGCACTTTATGAGTACGCATGATCATCATCCATGCCTGTTATATTACAGTATGCATGGTTCAGGAGCAGAACAGCCATCAGCAGCTACCAGTGTAAGCAGGCAGAATTCTTGCATGTCCTCTGCTGTGTAAAAATTCTACACCCTTGGCAACCAGGTTCTAGCAGTTATCTGGAACCAAACACCCAAAATCAGAGGCCTCATTTTAAATACTGACAAAAAAGAACAAGTGTCTTGTTCCAAATATGTGTTCCCAATACCCTTGCACCTCAGCAAAAATATCCTACACGAAGAACGTAGCACATTTCTGTCTCCATATACACTGTAAATATATAGTATTGAATTTTAATCACAGGAACGATACCAAAAAAATGAAGTAGAATATGACTAGGAAAGTGCGCAAATTTCAGAAATTCAGAAATTCACAGACTAATTACCTTCCGTAGTGTGTTCTGAAGGGGGATAGGGAAATGAGGGAGACTCAGACATCCACTATCACGTTTGCAGAACCTGATTATCCAAAGGAAAATATTCTTGGCCCTGAAACAGAGGGGTTTTATCTACTGCTTTTGGTTTGACTGTACTGATAATCCAGGGGCAATGCATTTGACACTCATCTCTTCCATAATAATTTCAACTCTGAGGACAAGCATCAAGTGCACTGTTTCTCCACCAAAACCTGTGTTCTCCCACGCTTTTTGCGTACAGTAAGTACTTCTTGGAGGTGATCATCCACAGCTCAATATCCCACTGTGGCTACAGCATATGGCTAAGAACCGGCAATTTCAGCAGAGCCTTGAAACAGCTGACAAGGCTAAAAGTAGATTAAGGAAGGAAGAAAATCAGAATCTGTGCTGTATTAAAAGAGTCTTACCCATGACACAGATGTTTCTGCTCAGAGAACAGATTCAGAAGATGTTGGGATTTGGAAGGAACTGCATTTGTTTGTGATTCTCATATAAGAAATATTTTCCTGTATCTGCTCTTTCAAGGATTTAATATTCTATTTATGATCCTTGCAGATTACACAGCTAAATATTTCAGCTGATGAGTGGATCCCTTCCAACACAGAATATTCTGGGAAATATAAAATGTGGTGACTTGCATACTAGACACTTCAAGCTGCCTGATATCAGCAGCCTTAAGCTAGTGTCTCTGCAGGGCTTGCCAGAGTGAATGCACATTGTTTTCAAGTTATATTTGTTTGTGCCATTGGAGCGGTTCCATCTGAGATATGAAAGCACGTTCATCACCTTCACCAGTGCAAGATAAGATGCAGTCCCTGTGGTTTTAATCTCCCTATTCCCACATGGATTTAACTGGCCTATTGCAGCAGTCCCATCTTCCTCACAGCCTAGTTCTGCAGAGATGTCTGTGGGCTCAGGAAGCAGCACTCAGGTTTGTGGCACATTCAAGTACACATCTTGGAATTTCTATAGGCCATCTTGTGCCACTCAAATTAGGAATGGGAATAAATTAATCTTTCTTAGGATCAACTAAGCTGTAAAGACGTGGAAAGACCATTTACCATCTAGTCTGTGCCTTCTCTCAAGCCCCAAATGTGCATGTATGTTTAGAAGACAGCCTTGAAGTGAGCTAGGAAACACAGATTAGATGAAGAAATGGGTCTCATCCCTTATAACTCAGCTAGTTTCCCTAAAAACTGACAAACATGGTGACAGAGCAATGGCCTATTGTGTGACAGGATCCAGAGGAGCAAATACATCCCTCCCCCAGTAAAATAAGACAAATCCTCCTGAGTTCTCCCTCTCAAACCCAGAGACTTTCTGCTGTATCTGTGAAGGATCCTGTAGCTGAAGTGTAAGAGTTAATTATAACATCATTTGCATCTTCTGATTGTCATGCAAGAGGCAGAAGAGACCTGCCAGACTTACCTTCTGAAAATATGCAGTTCTGAAGGGTGTATATTCAGTTCAGAGCAGCCAACATGAGAGATAGGAGGTTCTCCATAATTTTAAATTGTACTTACCAAGGAGAGGGGATGGCACAGTGTAGATTTACTGCTGCACAATCAGTCCCAGAGTGACTGAAACAGAAGACAAATAATCAAACTAGAGCTCCCCAGAGAAGAAGGCTGAAGACAATACCAGGTAACTGTCTTATAGGACCTCACACTTTCTGTCTCATTAATTATGGCATGTAAATAGTACTTAGCACAAAGAATGGAAATAGAGAAATTCTGTAAACTGGAATGAGTCCTCATTTCTCATTTGCATCTGTGAAAAATAGAGCAAATGTATTTCTTAGCGCCTTTTTTCCCCCTTAGAGCTAAGTAAAAAAAAAACTGTAATAAACCACTGCATTTTTTTCATTTTAAGGTTTTTTTTTAAAAAAAGAGATATTTTTAGAACATGGATGAAGTAAAGAAATGTTTTACCATTCTTGACAAAATGTTCTGGATTCTATTCACTGTTTCCAAAAGTCAATATATAAACACACTCCCCGATAACTAAAGTGACATGCAACCTCATGGTTCAGCTTGCTGCCTTTCCAGTTTATTTGTTGCGTTAGTGCAGACAACTCAGTCTCCTCCTGATCCCTCTAGATGCCAATTTTCAGCATCCTACAATCACTAATGGCTCTCATTATGCTTCTCTAGAACACACCTTAATCCTAATAAGCACCTAAAATTGTCAAGTCATATAAACTCTCCTGTTGTGGCTTAGACAAATAGTCCAGCATGTCTTTTTGTCTTCATCAGCTGTATCCACCGATTCCCTGAGGTATTTCACAACTCAGTCCGAGAGCAAGAGATTTATTATTTACAATACTACTTTCTTTCCCTTCAAGAACTTTTAAAACCAAAAGCTGATGTAGCATTCTAGCAACAGAACTTAGTTAGGTGATATAAATGCTACTAAACACTCCTTCATTTTGTTCCACAGTTTGTTGGGGTTTTTTTGCTGTGAAAAAGAAACAGAAATCCCTCAAGAGAAAAAAAAATCACAATCTCCAAGGTACTCATACAAACAACAAGCAAAAACCAAAAACCCTACAACCGCTTTTACTATCATATATTCTTCCAAGGTTCTGATTTCTTCATATTCTACATGAGGGAGAAAAAGGAATTAACTCTATCGGTACATGCGTTACAATTAAACTATCTTATGCTTAATATTTTCTTCCATTTTACTAAGTACACGTGTATCTGACCTTTTCCTGAATTGTTTGTGCATGAGTCATATTTGTTTATCATGGCATACATGATAACACACAGCCTTCAATCAGCTCAAAGTAGCTTTTACTGGGTGGGTGTTAGGCTACATGTACAAGGATTAAAATCTTAGGTGACATTTAGAGAGCTTGATTCTGCTGGTGGGGTTCCTACAGGGACAAGTCTTCCCCACCATGAGCGCGTGGCTGTGAATTCACATGGGTAGATATAATACAAATATCCCAACTGGTGGGAAGGGAGATGGGAAAAGGGGGGAGCAGATGTGTCGAATTTCTGTTGAGCTTCCTGCAGCCAGACAAATGGGGCAGCTGAAGAGAAAAACACCACATTTTTCGGTGTAAAAAATTAACCTGTGATGTTATTGTCGCACTGGAAAACAGTTCCTTGGAGTTCTATGATTTCGTTGTTACAATGTTGACACAGCGTGAGGCCACAGCTGGTGATCCTCACAATTTGATAGCTAATTTGCCCCCTTCTCATCTCATCCTCATTTTTTCCAAACAATTGAGTTTATCAGGTATTTCTGCCTCTTGTCTCTTCCTTTGTTTTTCTTTCAAATCAGCAACAGCCCCTGCGGGCCGTGGGCAAGGGGCGGAACAGACGGGGAAAAAGCACACGAAGTGCGGGAGGTGATTTCAGTAGCCGAGATGGCGAGGAGAGGAGGGTGTGGAAGGCTTGTGTGAGGCACAAGGGGCAGAAAAAAAATCCCCCTTCTCCAGAGAACGCTGTTAATGCTCCCCCCCGTGCCTCGCCCGGCTCCGTGTCTCCCTCAGGCAAACGCAGCCGCTCCCACCGACCCGCGCCGTGTGGCTGAGCCCACAGCAGAGCTGCGGTTTTATCACCCCCATGGCCCGTGTCCACAGAGCTGCCTCGGCAGCGGGGGCACGTTCCTACCTCCCTCACCCCACAGCGCTGCTGCCACCGGGACCAGGGCGGTCCCCGGGCGGGATCCCCGCCCTTCCCTGCTCCGTCCCGGCCGCGGGGGGCCGCTGGCGCTCTCGGCTCGCACACGCTCCGCCCGCACTCGCCTGCCTCGCCGCTCCTTCCCGGCTTTCCCCGGTGTTCCTCGCACCTTGTGGAGCGGCCCCAGCGCTGCCTCTTGGCGCACTCTCCGCTCTGCGCGGCCTGAGCCGTCAGCCGAGCCGGCGGCGCCCCGCAGAAAACCCGCTGGGGAAACGGCAAAACCGCCGGGCGGGCAGGGGGGCGAGGGGGAAACCGCAAAGGGAGGAACAACGGTGCGAGCGCCGAGGTGAGTGACCGGGGCGGGGGCTCGCAGGGCCGAGCAGGTGGATGGTGTTCGTTGGAGGAACTGCGGCCTGTAGGAGGGACCCTGGAGCAGGAAAACAGCGTGAGGAGCGGGACGGAGTGCGAGCGAGGAGTGGTTATGGACTGACCCCAGCCCCCGTTCCTTCTTCTCGCTGGGCTGCTCCACAGGAAGAAGTGGAAGAGTTGGGAATGAAGATGAGCCTGGGAAAAAGGGAATGTGTGGGGAATGGCGATGTTTTAATTTTTGGTTTGGTTTCTTACTATCGAAGTCTATTTTAATAGGCCAGAAATACTAGACATCTATTTTAATAGGCCTGGTTCCAGCCATTAACAAGGTAATTTTTGCAGTAGCCAGGACCCCTGGCATGGCCAGGACCCCGATGTTATTTTATACCACCTCACAAGGGGGGCAACGGAAAAGGGAGTCCCTTCTGAGTTAGTGTAGCAAGGCAGAGGGAGCAATCCCGTGTCTTTTCGCCTCTTTCTTGTACCCCCTGTTGTTAGTATTGCTGCTGTTACTGTTTGGTATTTTTATCTCACTGCTGTTTCCAGTAAATTGTTTTTAGCTCACCTTTTTGTGCCTCCAGCTCTCCTCACCAGCCAACTGCAGTGGGAAGGGGAGGGAGAACAGGGAATGAGTGAGTGGCGCATGGCTTGGAGAGTCTCAGTGGGAGTACTAAATTGGGGAGTACCATTTCCAAACCACAACATGCCCCTGATGGTAATCGGTAAGTTATCTCCCTGCCTTTTGTCTCCATACATGAGCTATTTCACCTCATTTTCTCCCTGCATCCTGTTCAGGAGTGGGAGAGCATCAGGATGGGTATTTCACAGGCAGCCAAAGTCAGCCTGCCCATCCCCACTCATGTCCTTGTCTCATAAATCCCATCACAAAGAATGACAGACAACAACCCCCAAAAGACCGGGACCCACTGTCCTTATGTCATGGGGAAGATTTTGACCACTTAAAGAACCATTGCCAAAGGTACCAGCAGTAGTGATTTTATTGAACTAAGATATTGTAAAAGTAAAACTTAACAAATGGCAAGTTTCATTCTGTTATTTACTGCACAGAGTTATGATTCAAAGTTACCAATGCAAAATCTTAAGTGTGCTATAATACAGGGTTGTGCACTATATTGGTCATTTTACCAAAGCGGTTGGTAAAGGGTGTTTTGGCCTCTAGAAGCAACCTGAGAGGTGTCCCACCTCCAAGGCAGATCACCCCATGCAGCAAACTGCTTAGCAGGGAGAGGTCAGAGAAGGCTCTCTTAAGCTGTAATATTTATGGAATAAAGCAGTTGGCTCACAGCCAAATTACAGGTGATGGAAAAGGTAACTCTAAGACTCCTTGTACCTACAGTTCCCTGTGTTCCTTGACAAATGAGTCTTGGAAGAACCACCTGCTATTTTGTTAGTCACATATTGGGTGTTCCAGTTTCCAAGCTCGAATGCATCAACGTCCACCATGTCACCCTGTTCCTGCATGGGCTATCAGAGAACAGCTTGACACTAGGGATGTTCTTAGCCAAGTTATGGTCTACACCTTTCCTGCCTTTGGAGCCTGAACCAAACTACCATTAGTTTGGCCAAGGGGTTGGATCCATCCATTGCACCTGGCTCCAGAGGACCCCCTGCACCTTTGGGCCAGGGGATGCAGAGATGACAGCATTTTTTGTATTTTGTGAGCCACTGCAAAGCAGAAATGTGGCAAGGCCACATCTCCTTTCATTTTATGGCATTTTAGTCCCCATTCCTTTTGCCTACCTCATACTGACCCTTCTGGGATTTGGAACAACCCTGAAAGAAGCAAAAAGCTGCTCCACCCACCTCATCCATGCATGCCATCATGCAGCCAGGAGACATGGGGCTTGCACTTTGGCCACCTAGGTCCCACAACTAGCTGCTTTCTCCTCATCTGCCTGGGAGGCTTCTTGGGGTGCCAGGATTGAAAGGAGATGCAGGCAGAATGGGGCAGCAGGGCAACTATGCCAGGAGGTGCAGAGGAGAAGTCGGCTGGTACCCTTGAACCTTGTCTTAAACAGCTCTAAGTCTCTGTTTCTACTGGGAACTGCTTGGCATGCATTGTTGCCAGCTCCGAAGTATGCTGCCCTGTCACACATGAATGCAGTAAAGGAAGAACAAGTGTAAATTTTGACTTCCACCCTCTCAAGGCAGAGAGCAGGACTTAAGGCAAAAAGCTGGTCTTTTTTCATCAAATGTATTTCCCCCCCCAGGGCCTACTGGATGCATCCTGTCTATCAGTGACACAGCTTTTTTCACTGGAAATCGCCCTGTACACGCACATCTTCACAATTACCTCCCATAGCACAGACCTCATAGGTACTATTAAAGTTCATTTCCTGGAGTCCCATCCATGTCCTCATACTCATTTTCAATGAACTTCCTTTCATTCCAACTCTCTTTGCAATAAAGTAGCTTTCCCAGCTTGTCCTGGATTCCTCCCATGCACCTCTCCTTCCCTTGCTGCATTTCCCAGTTGCCACTCTCCAAACCTGCGTGCTCAGCAGAAATACGGAATATAACCTTTTCCATCTTCCTCATGTGTTTTTGCCACCAACTTGTACCACACCTTTCATTTGGATATTGAGAAAAAATGAAGAATTTAGAACTGTATCTGTACATTAGATCATCATTAGCAATGCATCCCTACTAAATCTCATCCAGTAGGAAATTAATTTAGATATAATATGCAAATATGTTTATACTTTCTTTTGCTGAATCTTTCTTTTCTATGTGAATTATTTTAGCCTGACTTTTCAGATGAGAAAACAACCATGAGACTCATAAAAATGTGCTTTATCTTTAATTACAGCTTAAAATGAATACTAAGATGATACTGAATCACACTCTAAAATATACTGGAAATTGTTTTCCAAGTCAATCGTCCGCATTTTTCTCTAACCAGCTGGCAACTTTGATTAGTAATTTTTTCCTTTCAATATTTTCAGATTTTGTAGATTCCAGTAGCAGAGTAGTAGCCTCTCTCTCGTCCTCTTCCAGCGTAGCATTATAAAAAACTTGCAACTGAAGGAATAAATGCATGAGCTTAGTTCACATAACTTCACTTGCAGCAAGCAACTGAGTGCCTGGCAGATGCTTTAGACAGAAGTGCAAGAAAAGAAGGAGATAACAGAGACTAAAGAGGGGATGGGGCAAGCTTACTGTTTTACACTAAGGTTGGAAAGCTCCTTACATATCAAGAATGTGCCCTTTTGCTGTTCCTCTAAAAATCCTTTCAAATGCAGCCAACTTCACTGGTACTGGTGGTACCACACTGTCTAGGACTAGTTGGGTAGCAGAATCCTCTTGTGCTGCCTGTTTTACATTCACAGAACAAGAAATCTTTCCCATCAGTCTAATAAGCAAAAGAAAAGAGAGTACTGAAAAATAGTGAAGAAATATAGGGGGGGAACGGTGAACAAACAATATGAGAAATTAAACAGATGCCAGTATGACAACCTAATGTGCCAGCAGCCCAACTTTGGTACATTTTCTGTAGACATCATGGCAAAGGTTATCTCTACAGATAGATTTTATAGAGAAAAATGAGACAGTTTTGATAGAATTTATTGGGACTCAGCTCCAAACCTGAAGGTTTGGAACACATCAAAATTATGTCTTATGATTTCTTTAAAAAACAAGAGATGTAAAAACCTGTATTTACAAACTAGCAATAAAGTTAAAACTGGCAATAAAGCTTCTCTGGTTTACCTCTTGGATCTGTAGATCTGTATTGACAAATCTTCCCATGACTTTTAATACATCATGCAACAATTCCTGCCCATATCTGTAAAATTGAGATAAAGGTCCTTCAAACAGCATGCTAGCAAATATACTAAATTTCATCTCATTTGAAAATACTTACACTAGTTAGTGATTATTCACTATGTTGCAAATACCAACTAAGCTGAACTTTGTAATTGTGTGCTCTTTTTCCCTTTTAAAGAAATACCATTAACGTTCAATTTAGACATTTGAGCAGGATGAAGCACAATAATTATCCTTCATTTCCATTTCCCAGTAAGATCTGGTATTTTTACTTTAGTGACATGAATTCTTTGCCCAAAACAGATAATCTTTGTGAACCCACACAGCCAAACTGAGCTAGAAAGGCTAAGCAGTACTGATTCTAACGAGTTTGTGTTTCTGTTGGTATCTGAGGATGGTGTATAAATAAACACTCGCACTATTCTTTTAGTTTGAAAATAATGGGTCAATTTCCCAGCAAATTTTTCATCAATACAGAAAAGCTTTGTTGGTATGATGCAAATCTGCTACAGCTTGCCTTTTCTAGTGTTAGCAATAAAGTTACACATTTGAATGTACAAAATGGCTGGTTTTGGTTGTGCTGCGACTAATGGATCCCAATGACCTCCTCTGCTATCAAGCAGCTGGAATGTACTCTGTCACAGCCCTACTGCTTTTCACCAGTGCCAAGGAGAAAGGAAGTCTTCAAACAGACATCAGAATACTTGCTTTGCTCAAGACAGGTAGCCCAACCTCACCTCCAGTTTACCTGCAGCAGTGCAGGTAGGCTGGAGGTGGATTAGGACTTAAGTCAGGGAATAATATTGTAGTTTGTCCTACCAGTGCTTGCAAACCTGCATGCTCTAATCCCCCATCTATCCCTACTTTCTTTGGAAAAGAGGTTATGATCTTATTCCATCATTTTACACCCATGCTTGTGAAATGCTAGTAGATAAACCCATTTCTAGAGTCAGAGTTTCCAAGAAATCTAACACTTAAAAGCACTGAAACAGTCATGAACAGACTAATTTTTAAAGTGTTCTATGTTTGACATGAACTCTTCTTTGACATTAAGCCGTGATCATAGTTGAATCCTCTGAAAACTCTGTTCTGCACACTTTAGAAATTGAATCAATCATTACAAATCGCCACCTGTGGAAGGAAAATCTGCACCTGAATCTTACAGCTTAAACGTAAAGATGGAGGAAGAAGCCAAAGGGCCACAGAAATAAAAGGAAGCCAAAGCTGGTTACTTACCTTTCACTTAAAAGTGGCCAATTTTCAGTAACAAATTCCCAGGCCATACGATGCCCAATATCCTTAGCCACCACATTTAAGATGACGGTTGAAGTACAGTTAGAAGAAAATAATGTATCACTGAGTCCATATTGCAAGTATCTGATAGAAAAGGAGGTAAGAAATGCACCAGTCACTTGCTGCTGATCATGCCAATGATCTGGAAATATATCTCAAAAAATATTAGCATGTGGAAGGTTATACCAAAGTTGGTGTCACTCTGAGCTGTGTATTCAACTTGGATTTTGTCCTTAACATTGGTGAAATCCCATTCTTGCACACTAACTCTTCACGTCTTAGTAAAGTGAGGGCATAGCATACCACGTGGGCATACAGGCATTTCTTATCTTTGTTACAGAGAGGCAACTGCTCCTACCAGACAAGCCAAAGAAGGGCAAACTGCTTCTCGCTTTCAGGAGATTCACTTTGCTGTGACACAGGTGGAGCCTAGAGAGTATGGCAGCAGTGAGACACACTGTTACACAGAGGTGACCTGTTTATAAGGGTTCCCTACAACAAGACCCAGGAAGAAGCTTTTTCATGGGGGTTAAGGTAGGGTTCCAGAAGTATTTTAAGAACTACCAGCCAGTGATGTCAGTGGCAGTGACTGCTTGAATATCTTGAGAAGGTAAGTAAGTATTTTCTTTGTTGCCTCAGTCTTTCACACCTTTCATGCTCCTATTTTCAAAGGAACACTTCTAGAGTTATTCTTCTCATAAGGTCTTGCAGGCAGCTGCTTTATGAGTATAGTAGTTGAGTTGGGTTTCTCCCATTTGCATGCCACCACTATGTTTAACATAATGAAGGGTTATAATGAAGGTTAGAGGGGAAATCAGCGTAGCTGATTGGATATCTCTTTGCAACACTTCTTGCGTTATTCTCAGGCATATTTTTTCTGTCTTTTCAAATGACCACCATCACTAGAGCAGGTGGCTGGAAGGAGTAAAATCTCTGCTACTTCCAGAGCTTTAGACCCATGGAATTCATGTAAACTCTTGGATGATCATCATTACTGCATGGCCAAATTTGCATCTTTTAACAAATGCTTTAGGTAATGTAAACATGACAGAGAATTCAACGTCAACATATTTTTACTGATAAAGATATGGATGTCAGTAAAAGAAAATTAACACTGTATTCCAAACTGTGTTCCGGAAGCATTTGGGCAAGACTCTTCAATATTTGTCTTAACTTTTTGGTTGCCCCACATGGAGTCAGAGGAGGTAGACTTGATGACCCACATGGATCCCTTCCAACTCAGCATATCACATGATTCTATCACTCTGTGAAGCTGGAAATTTAAAAACCCACTACTTTTCAGTTGAATTTGCACTTCAAATGGTGAAAAGCTTGCTAATAAGTCTTTTTGCACTTTTGCCTTTAACCTGGGTGAATTTGATTCTGCACAGAGGCTAACAGGCTATGACACTTCCGTTTGGAAACAAAATAAGCAGGAGTGAAGGAGTTTGGGAAAATTATGTAAAATCATAAATGATAAGGAAAATGTCAGAGCAAATTATAATTACTGTTTCTTATGGTGCATAGGGTGTGGGCAGCCCATGGGTTCCAAGTTAAAAACCAACACAAAATAACTCATTTTAGTTCAAAAAGGTCACTAGATATATTGACAGAAGACAGGCCCAGTGCTGAACATGACACCGCTGTTGCATCTGCAGAAGGATCATTTATTTGTGTTTGCCCTGTTTATTATACTTGCTCCATAAGAAAACTTATGATTCTTCCAGTGGTCAACAAGACACGTACTTCTGAGGCAGACAAACCTCCGTCAGGTTTGCACAGCACAGTACTTATGTTCTTATTATTCACTTCTACATACACAGAGATATGCTTTGATCAGGGTCACCTGTAAAGTAACCATGACTCTTTGGCACAGCTCATGGCAGAGAGCAGGATGTCTTTATCGTCCTCTGTGGAGTCAGTATGGGTATACATTTCCCATGCAAAGTTCCATTCTTTAGCGCTTCCCAGAGCAACACCATAGCAGCACACTGTTCCTCTAATTAAAAAGGGAATTCTGCAAGGCAAAGTAAGATTAAAAGGTATTGTACTGTTGTAGAGGCAAAACCAGTTGTTAATGCATAATGGAAAGCAAATGTTCATTTACAGTTAAAAGATAGACATGAATGAAAATATAAAATAACAATGTAAATAAAGATGGGAAATTTGATTGCTTTTTTCACTATTTAAGCACTGAAAAAGCATGCAGTTTAAAGGAAAACCAAAACACCCCACATTTTTTAGGACAGTTGAACCAAGCTATTTTTTTTTCCCATCACAGCCTAGGAAATGGCATCATCCCAGACATGCCTTTTTAAAATTTCTTCAGTGAATGCATCTAGTAGGAAGGTCCATTTGCAGCACAAATGGAAACAGAGGGACATTTCTCCGTGCAACAGGCAGTCCCCTATTACTCCCACCCCAGGGGAGAGTCCTCAGCATGGCAATGAATTTCACAACAGAAACTGAATGCAAACGTGATCAGTGTAATACTCCATGTACAAAGGCTGAATAGAAAATTTCTGCTGTGGTGATGATGTGTCTCTGACATTAAGACATTGTCAACACTTTCCAGTGACTTCAGTATTCTACTTTGCAGGCTATCTGAAAACAGATTCAACTAATGGTATTTTGGACTAATTCTCTGTAGAAGAATAGTTCCCATTGCTACAAATAAAACATTTAACTTTTCAATAGCATATTGTTAATCTGCTCATCATTACATTAGACCAAGATTGTAAGTAGAGGTGTAAAAACTATCTTCCATCAGGAGATACACTTGGAAAAACAAGCAAGCTTCTCGTCACAAAAGCCAGTCTTCAGGCCCAAAATTTGAAACAAGAATTTCAAATTTAAATACAATTTGAGAAAAATTCCTGAGTTTCAGTAGACCATCCTAGAGAAAATGAGGATGATGCCAGCAGAAAGAGAGCCAATGTTAGCCAGATGGACAGATATATGAAACCAATCTTCAAAGCAAAAAGAAGTTATAAACTCTGGAAATGAAGGACTAGTGGGAAAGAGGGAGAGAGCTGGGTGTTTTGAATGACAGACATCACTAGTTAAGAAGTGAAAATGCAAGATGCAGGGATTTTGGTAGTCCTGTTGTGGGTGGGGGATCTCACTGGCATAATAACAGAAAGTGGGGACATATTTAATATTTATTTAAAAAAATACTTTGTATTCATTTACCTAGATAGTTGCTGTAATATAAGGAGTTTGCCACCAAGAATGATGCTTACTGAGATTGCGTGGTTATGACAGGATAAAGAATAGTCCTGTGATGAATCCTTCTATGACAGATCTTATTTGAGTTACAGGGTCTAGTCATTTGTTCAATAATCATTTCATAATGTTGCAGTAAGGGGCCACGGTAAGGTAATAACAGAGTACAGCTCTATTGGCCAAAGTGCATCTATTTATTTTGCAACTGCAGCCATTCCAATAGTTGCAGGAAAATTTTGGTTACTAAGTGTAAAGTTGTTGTGAGTCAAGTGCAAATAGACAAGTTCTGTGTATCATTTGGCTGTAGCTCTGATGTTCAGCATTCAAGGCAGGCTGAACATGCAGCCTGCTGTGGAACAATGGTCTGCTGGCTGGTGACATCTCTGATGGCCCTGAAGTGGTTATGTTGTGTAGTTCCCAGGCAGAGTCACTACAGTACAAAGGAACTTTGGAGCTTGAAGGATGTGAGTTATTAATCTTGATATTTTTCCTGGGAGTGATTGTATGGTTTGATATTACTGGCCTGCCAGGATTCTCTCATTTCTGGACCTTAGGGAAGATACAAAAAGCTGCTGGAATGCAGGGTACGTTATTTTACTTTGTTTTCTTGGAGCCAATGCAGAAGCGATGTAGTGATTTCTGAACTTTTGAGGGTGACAGCAGAATATGGGAACCTTTAGTAAATAAATAAAATGTACAGCGACACTGTCCCTCCCTCTAGGCTAATTTCCTTCTGTCAGAAGAAGACAAGCCAGTAATAGCACCACTGAGAAAACATTAATTAAGCAAGTTCCACTACACTACTATAAACAAAAAAGAGTAAAACTGAGAAACTGGCTGGGAATCACAGCTCTTGGCTTGTTATTTTCATGAAACAGATAAAAATGCACTGTAACATGTCCAGTTAAGTTCTGCCAGAAACTGTTTGGAGATGTTTAGCTGAAAGTCAATCACACAGTTTAAAACAGAAAAGCATTATTCCCTTCCACAGATGTGAAAATCCTACTGGGTTCCACCTTTGGCAGAACAGCTATAGTGTCCTATTATGAATTTGCTCTCAAAATGGAGAACATTAAAGCATCTAAAGGGATCTGTCTGTGAAATATGAGTCAAAAGTGTATTGTGCCCTTTTCCTTTCCTATCCAGCACATGGAAGTCTCTTTTTAACTCCATGGTAACTGTGACCTGTCACTTGAAATCTAAGGAGGGTCCTATCTCCTCTTGTTGTTTTTTTTTTTCTTAAAACATGATCTTTTTTTTTCACTTAACAAAATTCAGAGTTGCATTTTTCTCCACACTTATAGACCTGTAAAGTCCTTTTGAACTTATCTCAGTGCTAAGGAGGACACCAGAATTAATATTCTTCATCTAATTCAAACCCCAATATATTAATATTTCACAGACTGTCTCGTCAAGACAAATAAGGTATGTAGCATTCCACCAGAAAAATACCCTCAAATATTATTAACAGGAGAAGATAAGTGACTATTTTGAAAACAGATTGAGAATTCTGCATAATATTGTTGCTTCTGGTGTGGAATAGTAAGAATATTCTCTCTGGAAAGTAACAGAATGTATTTAGGCTATTTAAATATTCGGTCTAACTGCAAAGCTCATTTGGGTTTTTATGAGGATGATCACTATGAAGCTATTTTAAAAACACAAACATAAAAGTACAAGTTCAGTTTACTTAGCCAGCTACGTATATCAATGGAGATGCAAATAACAACAAAATATTCATCACAACTACAACAAATAAAAATAGACTTTAAATATTCACTCACCAGTGCCAATACTATTTGACAATTGCATAGAAAGACATCAAAAGAAAGAGGGAGGAAAAGAGAATAAGAATTTCAATATACTGTAAATCTTCTTTAACCGTGCAATACTTGAATACAGAAAGATTATTTCTGGTGGAGTCCAGACTCCACTCTTACAGACCAGGCACCTGACCACTAGGCTCCAGTAACAACATAAGAACTGACGGCTGTTCCCAACACCTCTTTACTTGAATAGAGAACATGCAAGGCAATTTGGTGGGCTCACCCTGGGCGGATGCCTGTATCGTACAAACACCATTTCACTCAGTATTGCAAAGAGAAGCTTAGAAGATGAGTTGATATACATGATAAGCCTAAGGCTGTATTGCAGCAAAGGCACTGGACCAGATGGGATTTTAGCAGTAATATGAGGTTCACCTGTTACATGGCTAACCAGATTTTGGTCTTCATGGCAAAATCTGCATCCTCCAGCCTGTAAAGTCTATGGAAAAAGCACTAATTATGAAATCATCATAAAGTTGGGATTTGGGGAAGAGAAGGGGGCTGGGGGGGACACAGTCTTAAATTCTGTCATTATGTCAAGAAATAAGAGCAGTGTACGAAGGCATTTCTGGTTTTGCCTCCCCCCTTTAACTTTCCAGCTCACTTAGGCATGCACACCTCTAAGAACAAATCAACATTCTTACTTGTAATCCGGGTTGTCCATCCACTTAGCATACAGTTCAGATGACAGGTCCAAACAATCTTGGAGGCCCAGCCAGCACGCTGTTGCAAAAAGTTTTTCCAAATATGCTCTTGAAAGGAAGCCAAAATAGTAAGAATAAAAGGTGTGCATTCCACATTTGGAGTACTTGAACTGTGTTTGACTACCACAGTCTCAGTACATGATGTCATTAACCCAAGAGAACCTCTACTAGGAACAGCTGAGGTTTAATAAAATAATCAAACAATCAACAATGGACTCCTGACATTAATATAATGAATATTAGTGAGGCAACAGACGTACTATATTTTTTTCTTAGTTTTTTGTGTGGTTTATATCTTCCTTGCTAGTTTTAAGAAAATCACTCTGACATTCAAGCCTGTGGCAGCAGTGGCCTTGCGAAATGAAGTATTTTAAAGTTTTAGTGATTGATCCATAAATCATATCTTAAGTTCACTGCTGTCAGTTTTGCTCCAACTAGTGGCAGCCTGCTGAGCCTCTTCTCTGATAAACAAAAAGCTACCACTCAGATCCTTAAACTATCATCTTTTATGCTCCTATTCTGATATTGCAGTTTCACTGGAGGTGTCATCATAATTAATACACACTTGTAGGACAGTAAAAATAACAAGTCAGCTAGGTTCACATTAATTAGAGAATTATTCTTGTATCTTGTATTTAAATTTACACAAGCAAACTGCAATGCATCAGATCCAATCACACTAGAACAAACTTTTGAGAAAAGCAAAATACTTACTGAGCAAAATAGTCATCTTCCAAAGCATCAATATTTTTATGAATAAAACCTGCATAATAATGGTATATTGGCAACATTCTCTTTAAAAGGTATTTCTTTTAAAAGAAGGGAAAGAAAAATTACTTTCATTTAGATGCAAGTTTTTATTTTTCTGTGTTTCTTATATACTCAGATTTATGCTAAATATTTACCACTATTAATTTCCTGACAATACAGCACATTAAAATAAACTAAAAAGTGGATCTAAAATTCAATAAACCTGTACATCAATTCAAACTGGCAAGTTACCATTTCACATTACTAGGACCTTTGACATCATTAAGAAAGAAAACAAATACTCATTCTCAGAGAAAAAAAAAACAACCTTCTCGATATGAAGTACTTTGTTAGTCTCACGTATTTTAAACCTACCTCTGTTTTCTAGAACTTAAGAGAACTAATGCTGTGGGATTGTACTTTAAACAAAAGTGAAATCTTCAAATATAAGTCAAGGAAATTAATATGACAGTATCGCCTCAGGGAGTCAAATATGGGAGAGAATCATCTCATTTAGTATCCAAACTCAATTCCTTCTTTCTCTCCATGAAGATGAGCTGAAAGGCAGTTCAAACCACAGAGCACAAACACACTGTATGCCCTTTATACACAGCAGTGCTAGTCCTTTCACTTAATACTGATAGCCGTATTTTCCAGATTCTCAGTTTTACAAAACCCAAGAATGAAGCTTAATGTAAAGAATGTAAATATATTTCTGTTTTATGCTAAGAATTGCTCAATACTTGTAACTGACTAACATACACAATTAAGTACCTCCTCCTATTAAAAAAAAACCAACTTGACAAAATCATGCAAAAGGAATGACAAGAATTCTGGCACATCATAGTCATCATTTCATTCTTGAGAATTTAAAAAGCATTAATTTTAGACTGATGTATTTACATGATCTAGTATCTTTGCTATCTAACAAAAAAGGTCATACCTTTAAAAGTGGATACACTTCGTAGTTCTTCAGTGTACTTTCCAAATTCTTGGGTACTAGGTTTAACAATACCATATTCCATATGAAGAGTTCATCTTCTCTGGCAAGGTACTTTGTTAATTCAAGTGCTGTTTCAATCTGAACATATCCAAACCTATGTGGAAAAAAAAAACAAACAAAAAACCCCAAACACATTTGAGGATACTTCTATACTTCACAGTTACATTCCTAATTAAATACTAGTTTTGAGCTCTCTTATGAAAAAGGACATTTGTATGAGAGAAGGAATAGGAATTTTTACTTCCTCCTTTCAGAGCTACCTCCACAGGACCTGAAGGGGAGCAGTATGCTTTGGCCACCTTGTCTCTGAGGTCACTCATCACAGATATCTGATGCTTTTGGGATCTCTGGTATGTTTGAGGCACAGATACACTTAATGCTTCTTCAGCTCCCTACAATATTGCTGACCTCTCTGGCACCACGGACATGAACAACCAAGTCATGCATCAGCAAGAGAAATGAATGAGGTATTAAGAGTGATGCAGTACAACAGCATAGCTGAGATAGCCCAGAATAAATTATAGAAAATTCAGAATCTACATTTGGAATCATTTTTGAGTTACAGCAAATACAGGTTAGTCCCTAAAGAACTCGTGGCAGTGCCATTATTTGAAATAATTTTCTAAGATCTGGAATAAAAGTTAAAAGAAATTTTGAAATAAATCACTTAGCACTGACAAAGGAAGGGATTAAATAATTCCCTCATCATTTTGTCAAAGCAGTTGTTCTTACGAGATACATATGGATAGGAATGAAGGAAGCAGAAGTAGCAATCCTGAATGCAATCATGTTGTTTAATCATTTTCTGTGACATATTCGAAACATACTTACTTTGTCAAGACAAAAACATCATCTATCAGCTGGAACCTGCTGACAGCGGGAATAGCCTGCAGAAAGCATTCATGTAGTGTTAATAGATCTAAACATGTCATTAAGAGTTTAAAAAAGCTTTACTATGTTACAGAAGGATAAGACGAGCCCCGAGCAGTTTTTCTAAGTCAAAATAAGTCTACAAAATGGATTCTGCATTTTAAGCTGCAATTATTTATGTGCTTTTAGGGATGTTTGTGTTTATATATATATTTATATATATGTACAGCTACATAATATAGTTTTATATATAAATATACAACTACAGTACATCAAGCACAGAATTTCAAGACTCCTCATACTTGCACATTTTCATAAAAATAAAATATGGAAATAACACATTTCCTAAAAATATCCTAGTTATATAATTTTGGTACTCTTTTTATTCTTTTGAGGTGTAAATTCAGAATAGGTATTCAGTCCAAAGCAGAGTGGCTTGCACTGTCATGAATTAAAAGACCAAGGCACAGCCATGGGTGAACTTGCCTACAGCTCTTGCTCTTTTGAGGACTACTGGTCCTCTTTGTCTCCTCCCTATTCCATGCCCCTTCAGCTTGCCCACTGCTTGAGCAAATATTCCCACCACTGACTGCTGGAAGCATAAAGCAGGGCAGAAATGCAAAGCTCAGTGTGCAGTGTTGAAACTGGGTGGAGGTTGGGTTGTTTGTGTTGCCACCCACCAGGGACGAATGTGAAGTGGGGCAGGAGCTGCACGATCTCGTTCTTCTGCTTGATATCAAGAAATATTCTGTATAACACAACTGCAAAGAATGGATGCTTTTGCACAACTGCTACCAAGAACACTTTCCTACCAAGAAATATTCCCACAAAGAACAGACAGTTTGACCACAGTCCCACCCACAGCACTTTGCACAATAGCAGTTAATAAGGTATAGAATGTACCCTGATTTCCCACCTAACTGGGGGATGAGAGTTTGACACAAAATTGTAGGGACAGATCTATGTGTTCATCCTCCCCATTCTTCCCAGAAGGGACACCTTTTGGTAAGGCTTGCGTCCTTGGCCACACCAATTGTTTTCACTCTGGAAATTAAGCTTGTGATTGCAATCATATTGTTAGTTTATATACAGCTGTTCTGCAGTAAATGCATTTATCATTAGCAATCCAAAAGAACTGCATATGTTGCATTTAATAACCCGCGCTATTTGTAACCCGACTGCCTTGCTTGAATGTCACCAGACCTGTAGTTAAGAGACTATTCGTGAACCTCATATCAGGCCTATAGTTACATCTTTACAAGACTGCATGGTGCCAAAAAATGGCTCCGAGTCTGAACCCACCTAATTTCCTGCTGACTTAGATTTGCTGTGAAAGAAAAAAGCCTATAGGAAAGGAAGCCAGTGTGCTGTAGAAAGGTTTAATGCGTTCTGATCATGTCCAAACTTTCTAGAGAAGTCTGACTGCATTGATTACTATTATGTTGAAAGGTTAAATTTTCTTACTGTTGTTGCCAAAACCAGTGACCTGACCTTCGTCTTACTGTCAGATTAGGCAACACCTGGATGCTGTGCGACGCCATATACAGTCACAGTTGTTCTGTACTGCTTTCACTTTCAGTCCAGGCTGTGGCAAGTCAGAGGTGGAATGAAATCTACTCTGAGTTAGTGTTTATAGAGGACTCAAAGAGCCCAAGTAGAATTGATTGGAACTTTTAAGAACATTTTCCACAAAATAAAAAAAACAAAAACAAAACACAAAAAAACCAAACCCCAAACAAAAACAAACAAACAAAACCCCTCAAAACCAACCAACCAAACAAAATCCCACATATAAAACCCAAGCCAGAGGATTTTTTTTAAATTTCAGTGCAGAAACATTGTGGTTTGAAGAAATGAGGAAATAAAAAGCTTTCTCTCAGCTTTCCTTCTCCATGGTTGCCTAATACCAGATGAAGCTCAGTCACACATTCATACTGGTAATTCCTTGAGCCAGATTTGAAGAGACTGGAAGAACCACAAGTTGTTAAGACAACTTTTAAGATAGAATGCGATGTAAAGTTATTTTTCATGCCTGTGTGAAACTGTTCAGGCCTGTCCACTTCTCTATAAAAGGCTGCCAGTGACTTTAGTGGTGCAGTGGTGGATCATTTCTTCTTATGTAATATGTGAGTTTCCCATTATTCCCCATTTTCACCAATGTGATTCTGGGTAAGAACTGCAAGAAGAAATACATGAAAAGAGTCTTCTTATAAGCTTGAGAAAACAAACGTGATCTTACCTTTGGATCATTTTCAAGCAAGTGTGCTAATCTTTTCAAGTTTAATTGGTCATAGTTCACCCTGTAGTATCCACTTAAATTTACATTTAGCAGGATCCAGTCATATTCTGACTCCAATACTTGCATTTCAGGAAACACTTCTGTAAAGTGACATTAGAGTATATAATTTTATTTTCTACACGCTAAATTGTCTTGCATTTATAAACACTAGACTTGATGCTCCTCTGAGATCTCAGGTGGGAGTTTGAGGCTGGACTCAAAGAGAACCCCTCGAAAGCTCAGTGCATTTGTGATCTCTGCTCTGCTCAGCGGAATAACTTCAGCTAGCCACTGACTCCTCTGGTACTGAGCACCTTGAGATTGCAAAGGGGAGGCTGAAGACCCATTTTGCTCCTACCCTTTAGCTCATAGGCAGCTGTGAGAGTTCAGAAAGTTTACCCAAGAATAAACTCTCTGGATGGGAGCAATATCCTCTCATGCCTGCTGTAGGGCATGCGCCCTCAGCACACCTGTTGCTCCCAGTGCTGCTCTAAAACACAGTGCTCCATACTTTACAGAATAACTGATCTTACCAGTATTCACATAAATGGACATCCAAATCAAAACAGATAAGTTTAAGCAAGAGATAAGTAATTGAAAATGCTTATTTTAAATAAAAGAGTCCCATAGTCCTTTTGAGTAACATCACTCACTAAAGGCTTCCTTCTGCAGTCCATTTCATCGTACCTATTCATATGTTCTTGTCCGATTGAGTGCTCCTGATATTGCATTTGAAAGAGCCAGTGAAGCCTTGAAGGGTCTAAGCTGCCTCATCAGAAGAGTATTCAAATGCTGGTTTAACAGGCTACAGTCGTCCTGATTTGAGAAGACAAACTCTCTTAAGACAGTAAGTCAATACTGGTGAGTAGTCTAGACCCAGCACTGCTTTATTCTGAACAGAAGGCTGAGACCTCAATGTTTAGACAAAGCAAGTACCGCAGGATTCATCCTGTATTCAGAGGAGTACACATCCTTTTTCTGCTTATTTACTTGTCTGTATACCATGAAATTAATGAACACTCAAGCTATCCTCTTACCTGAAAAAGAAGGGAATTATGTTTTAAACACTGCAAACAGAGGGCGAAGAGCTGCAATACACACATAGTGTATTGTAGTTTTTCTTCCTAAGCATTCCAGTGCATTAGTCTCTGCATCGCTTTGTAACTGATCTAAAACCTGAAGGAGTCTGAGGCTGACTTGACAAAGAATATGATTACCCCATTCTAAAGATTACATTTCTTCTTTTCTTCTATAAAAAATATATCTGTTTATTGGAAAGCACTGAGCTGGGAAAGAACAAAATTTTTTATTTGATTGGAGATGCCCATAAACTCACTTTTCTAATATAAGACTTTTAAACTTTTTAACATCCTACTCTTTTGATGAGTATTTTTTCATTTAATTTGCATAAACAAACTAAATTAAATAGTGTTAAAAATATTAATTTTCTGTTGCTACAGATATTCATGTGCAATTATGTTGAGTCACTTCCCACAGCTGGTTTTAATTTTTTCAGTCTTGTATCTACTCCATGAGCTGAAAATTTTCTGTTATTTCACAGCTGAAATCCTATCTATACTCAAAACCTGGCATTAACATCAATGGAATCTGTTGGGGTAAGAATAATGCAGAAGCCTGAGGTCCTAGGAGTTTGAATTTATGTAAAAAAAAAATGACAAAATCAAAATTTCTGTGGAAATCTCTACTCATAATATGTGTTGTACCATATTATTAAAAACATACATTGAAGTTTGATGCAACATAGGAAAAAAACCCATTATATTGACCTAATTGAAAATCTACTGCTATCGTAACACAAAATCATCACAATGGATAAACATTTCTGTATTAAAGTTTTATCTCCCTATTAAATTCAAATATGTCCTCTGTTTATAGAAGAGTTTGGAGTGGTTTTGTTAGTTTGATTCTAGAGTGTATAAACAAATACATTACTTACTGCTGCTTTTATCTAGCCACATTAAGGGTTGTGATGATCCATTTCTCATCCAAGAAATAGGAATAATCCATGTGTTACTTAACAAAAAAAAAAAAGATACAATAAGATTAAATCTTATGCTTAAAAAAACCCTTTTTAGCTCATGCTAAATGGCATTGCAAATTAGTTCCTTGTTACAAGAATATCCATCTATCTTGTCTCCTCTGTGATGCATGAAACCTCATCAGATGGTAGTACTAAATGCTGGGTCAGCATTTAGATTCATCATAAGGGAATTTTAGCATGGCTTTAAATAGGCACTCGTATCAAGAATATTGTTGAATGCTAGGTATTTGAATACCATTGTCTCTCTCTGCTCTCTTTCCCTCTTCAGGCAGTAATTCTCCTCACCTATTACACTTCATCCTGTTTCTGGAGAACTTAAAGCTGCTTTTCAGAAGGGTATCTACTAAAACAAAGCCCCATGCAAGCAATACAACTGTGATTCAAACAACTCTAATTTCTTTTCTGATGAAATGTAAAGCTCCTGGTGAAACAGATGAAAGCTTCAAAACCCTTAAAAATTCCACAATACACACCCTGAATTTTCTTACATTCACCTGGTAATTTGCTCTTGCTAACTGTAAAGGACTTCATATTTGTAACTTGGAATTTCTTATCTGAGATAACCAAAAATACTGGATGGACTAATGCTCTGCAGTTCCTGGAGCTTGGGAGCAAAGGAAATTCTGTGGCTTTTGTCAAAATTTATTTGCCTATTTGTACCTTTACACTTTTCCCCCACATGATCTCATTGGCTCCATCCATGCACCTCAATACTCATGTCATTTGCTGAATGTCATGAAGGTTCAAACTCTGGCCAGGAGTTTCCAAAGTGGGTCACCAAAGGTATCTCCTTCTATCACCATTTTTAGACACCTAAACAAGCAGCACAGCTTTCAAAAGGCACTCAGCAATGCTCACTGACAGGAGCTCTAAACTACACATCAGTTATCAGCGCTTTCTGAGAAAGAGGCCAATTATAAAAGTATTTAAACGCAACCCTTTTATCCTTGTCAGGAGGAAGAGACTGGGAACATGTGCACTGGAAAGAAGCTACAGCATGGTTCATCCAGATTCCCAGTCTGTAGACCTGAGGGATGAGGAAAGAAGAAAATGCCGAGCAAAAATCCTGCCTGCAACATATTCAGGATCTGTGTTCGTCATTATTCTTATGTAGCTGGAAAAGTCACTATTCCGGAGGAAAGCACCTTTTTGGCAAAACAAGCAGAGTTTGAACTATTGCAAGCTCCAGTCTTAAACAGATTTTACTTAACAGCTCATGACAAGTGAAAAATCAACAAGTAAGTAAATCAACAAGTTAAAAAAATCAGATCATCAAAACATAATGTGCTAACTGAACAGTTTCCTGAAAAAACGTGGTATAAACATACAAGGAAAACACAAGCTAAACATACTTGTTAGGATCAGTACTCCTTCTATTATTTTTATTAAGGAATTGTTCCTGTCTGATAGTTCCAGTGGTTATATTTAATGTTAAAACTGGAAACCCATTTTGGCATGTCCAGGAATCCATTATTTGCTTTACAGATGCTGGTAACTGAACTTTATCCTGTGCATCTATGACCTGCAAGAGAAAGAGGAATGAGAAATATTTATGATAAACAGCTACTTATTGACATTGCTTCAGCAACACTTTGGGAGTTGTTCTAACATTAGAGAAAATAGCTGCTTAGCAGTTTGATGGTCTTTGGCTTATGCAAAACATCAACATAACAAAGTCCCGAGGACATTTTTGACATTATAATAAAGACAGCATAAGCCTTTTTCAGGAATTATGAAATACTGAGATATTTCTCATCCTATAACCTGACTGCTAACTTTTCTCTTTTTAGTGTTAATACACTCACAACCCCTGTATGGCTATGACAGACTTGATTTGTTAATTTCTTTCAAATAAGCTGCCAGAACACAAAGATTTTTAAGTGTCCTAATGAACAAATTGAATAGTGAAGACAAATTGAAAAAGATACTGAACTAGAGTCCAAACTAGTGTGAATTGATACAGTCTTCACTGGCTTCAGAGATGTGACAAACTTGCACATCTGAAATTGTAGGACTCTCATTCTTAACTTAAGCCTGCATCTGCAACACAATAGAAGCCTTCTTTAGAGGAACAGGAAAGTGGATTTTTAAAAAAATAAACCTATTATTAGGATCTGTGTTCTTAATCAGATTTCTGTGAAAACCATCAAAGACTGAAATGCTGAGCTGCTGCCCTGAGTATAAACTTTGCTGGATCTGTGACATATCAGCATCTCTGATCATCAAGCCCAAGACATCACACACTCTCATCTGACAAAACTTAAGCTCCAGAACAACAGGCTATGCAATTTCATGTAGGCTTATGCAATCACCATGGAACTCAAAACTCAGCCTGGTGTTGATTCCCCATCTCATCTCTCTACTCCTTGTACTTAGTTCCACTGATCTCAGGTGCAGTAAAGCAGCCAAATAAGCACTTGAGAGGACATTAGCTGAAAAAAACAGCAAAGTAAACTTCATGTGAGAGAAAGACTGCACTAGGGATAGCCACATTCTAATGCAGCCTTCTACAAATAGTATATACCCCAAATTTGGACTGTGCCAAACACCAGAGAAAGAATACTAGAGATATAAAATGAGTACCATCTGGATGTGGGTCCAGAGATCATCTTGATTAGCATTTGAGAAGGAAAATTCTTTCAGATATGACTGTGCAGAAACAAAAAGAAGCATCAGAATTCATGAGGGTTCAATGAAAACCATCAGCAAGGCAAACAGCAATTTGTATAATTGTCATTTGAAAGCTCATAAATCAAGATGAGGGGGTTTCTTTTCAAACTTACAGTAAGTGCTCTGATGAACAACTTTTCAGTCAGGAAACCAGAAAGCATCCAGGTTATAGAAGCTCCCTGAAGTACAAAAAAAAAAAAAAAAAAAAAAAAAAAAAAAAAAAAAAAAAAAAAAAAAAAAAAAAAAAAAAAAAAAAAAAAAAAAAAAAGGCATGAGAAAAAAGAATTATTATTGCAATTATTGTTGAAATATTTTTTCAAACTATATTTCAGAGAAGTTAGTCAGGCTACTCCTACACTTCATATTTCACAGAGGTTAAAGATGCTTCCACCATTTCCTTTGTAGCCAAATAGATTTGCGACACCCAATAAATTTGTGCGTGCAGCAGAAACGACTTTTGAATGACAAACCAGTTCTGTTCAACAGTTCCTCTCAAACCTACTTTGTACTATTAATTTAGAATCTGGGAGAAATGGAAAGAATTTTATATTTTTTAACCTTGTTGTATGTGATGCTGTCAAACAGAGATGTTAAAGAAAATGATCCTTTGATCTTGTCTTCACTCTCTGACAGTGATCGAACTATTTCACTGTCTTCCCTTAAGACAGGTTGCACAACATGATCATAAAAGATTTTATCCTGCAAGAAAAGAAAAAATCTAAGTGAGCTGATCAGAAGATACTAATTCTCAGGAGACAACATGGAATTAGCACTATTACAAATCGTTTGCCCATAAGCAAGGAATGATCCTTTTCCCCCACTCTCTGACTTTCTCATGAAGTACAAGGGATGACATACCCGATCCTAACATTTCCCACATGCAACATCAGTAATCAAAGAAAATTTTGCATCTGAGAGTACTATGGGCTTGGGCCTGACAAAGTCAGTTACAGTGTAATGCTCAATGACAAATAAGTCAACTGTACTAAACAGCTGAACAAATACTGAAAACTGAAAGCCTGTATCTCATTTACATCTGTATGTCACGAATATGGCAGCACTTTCCTCCTAAATTCCATGTTTCTCCTGCTGCAACCCTAAGCAACAACCTAAAAACTAAGTTACTGAGTTATGAGGCATTTCTGCTGTCACCCAGTGAGAAATATGGAGGGAAAATGGCTCCTCAGGAGTAAATGCCACCTACCATGGTCAACAGCTCACAGTCCAAATGGAGATCAGTGACAAGTGGTGTCCCTCAGGGCTCTGGTTTGGGACCAGTGCTATTTAGTAACTTCATCAATGACACAGACAAAGGAATTGAGTGTGACCTCAGTAAGTCCGCTGATGGCACAAAGCTGAATGGTGCAGTTAACACAACAGAAGGATGGGATGCCATCCACAGAGACCTGAACAAACTTGAGAAGTGGGCCCATGGGAACCTAATGCAGTTCAACAAGACCAAGTGCAAGGTGCTGCATCTGAGTCAGGGCAATCCCAGATGTGATTACAGACTAGGAGAAGAACCACTGAGACCCGTCATGTGGAGAAGGACTTGGGGGTTCTCATGGATGAAAAGCTTAATGAGACAACAGGAGTCACTGGCACCCCAGAAAACAAACCCCATACTGGACTGCCTCAGTCCAAGTGTGGCCAGCAGGTCAAGGGAAGTAATTCTGCCCCTCTACCCTGCTCTGGTAAGAGCCCACCCGAAGTACTGCCGCCAGCACTGGGGTCTTCGGCACAGGAAGGACATAGACCTGTTAGACTAAGTCCAGAGTGGGACCACAAAGATGATCAGAGGGCTGGAACATCTCTTCTATGAAGACGGGCTGAGAGAGCTGACATTATTCAGTACTGAGAAGCCTCCAGGAGACCTCATTGCAGCCTTACAGTACTTAAAGGGGACTTATAAAAAAGAGGAAAAGTGACCTTTGACACAGGAATGACAGGAGAAAAGGGAAAAAATTTAAATTAAGGAGGAGAGATTTAGATTAGATCTTGGGAAAAATTCTTTACTGTGAGGGTGGTGAGGGGCTGGAACATGTTGTCCAGAGAAGTTGTGGACACCCCATCACTGGTACTGTTCAAGGCCAGGTTGGAGGGGGTTTTGAGCCACCTGCACTAGTGGAAGGTGTCCCTGACCATGTCAGGAGCATTGGCATTAGACAATCTTAAAGTTACTTTCAAATTCAAGCTCTTTTATGATTTTGTGATAAATCAGTGAAGTTGTCTTTTTGTCAAATGATGATTCAGTTTCCCCTAGCTGTCTTAAGATAGAATGAAAAATGACATAATTACAAAGATACAGACAGAAACCCAATTTTTTTAAACACTGTAGGCCACTTTGAGCACTTCTCCTTTCCAAGGAGAAGATCACAGTCTTCCAATTAATGGCATCAAATTTGTTGACCAACTTTTCTCCTTGTAAACAGGCAGTAAATTTTATTTTCAGAGTTCAATTTGAAGTTGAACATGAGCCAGCAACGTACCCTTGCAGCAAAGGCTAATGGTATCCAGGGCTGCATTAGAAGTAATACTGCCAGTGGGTTAAAAGAGATGATCCTTCCCCTCTGCTCAACACTGATGAGGACACACCTGAAATGCTGGGTCCAGTTCTGGGCTCCCAAGTACAGAAAAGATATAGAGCTACTAGAGAGAGCTTAGCAAATGTCACAAAGATGGTGAAGGGACTGGAGCATCTCTCTTATGAGGAAAGGTGGAGAGAGCCAGAACTGTTCAGCCTGGGGAAGAGAGGGTCAGAGGGATCTTATCAATGTATATATCTACTTGAAGGAAGGCTGCACAGAGGACAGAGCCAGGCCCTTTCCAGTGACAGGACCAGAGGCAATGGGCATACACTGAAACACAGGAAGTTCTCTCTGAACATCAGAAAACATTTTTTCATTGTGAGGGTGATCGAGCACTTGCACAGGTTGCCATGAGAGGTTATGGAGTCTCCATCCTTGGAGATATTCAAAAGCTGTCTGGACACGGTCCTGGGCAACTGGCTCTTGGGTGGCCATGCTTGAGCAAGGGCGTTGGACAAGATGACCTCCAGAGGTCCCTTCTAACCTCAGCCATTCTGTAATTGTGAATGTATATGCCCCACAAAACTGCACAAGAAAGACCTGTATTCTCACATCTGTGTGATTTACTCTGGATTTCCAAGGCACATCACCTAATTGTAATTTATCAAATAGAATTACTGCCCAATATAAAAGTTTACTTTATGGACACAAGTGTCAATTGTTGATTTCTAGAAAGGCAAATCTCTAAATTAAAGGTTTAAAATTAAAAAGAAGTCAAGAATCTATTTCCAGTTTAAAATCTGGTGGCTTTTACACTTTTCAGTGGTATTAAAGGCTTTTTCTTTCTTCGGAAGCTGAGGGCACTATATAGACATTTAAGATTGCACAGGCAAGTGCACCTCATGTCATGACTGCAATTAGCAGCAACTGTCCACCTGTCTCAAGAGTTTAACAATGCATGGATTTTTCTAATATACTACAGGATTTATGCTTATTCCCATTTGAGCAGAACAGGAAGGAATTTTGCCCTGCTGTTGGATTAGCTATGTGCATTATATTTGCCTTATCCACAACCAGACATCCAGGGACCCAGCGGAGTAAACAGACTCAAAACAAACCACCTTAATTACTGTGTCATAAAGATACCTGAGGTGCAGGACACTTGGAAAAGAGCTTGGCAGGCAGGGAGGCAAACCATCAGCTGCAACAGGACCCAAGAGAGAAATCTGGGTTTGCTACATGACAGATCTAGCGCAAAACACCAGCTCCTTGTCACTGCAGCATCACAGCTGTCCACCTGTCCTCTGCACCAGCTGTAGAAGAGCTGGGTATGGTCATGGCCCCCCAACAGATGGAAACCTATCAAGGAAGAATCAAGACCTGCTGGTCTTTCCTACAGGAGTTAAGTTAATAATAACATTGTTTAATTAAATCCCATCTCCTGCGTCTTCCTTTTCTTTGTTATGTGGTGGAACTTTGCATGTAAGCATTAGTACTTACCAGTGAAAGCTTGGGGTCAACAAAGGTAGCTCCCAGGTACTCAAAGTAAGATGCCAGTCCCTCATTAAGCCACAGATCATTCCACCAGTTCATTGTAACCAGATTTCCAAACCACTTAAATAGAAAGAAAAAGTATCTCAAAATGTCCTTGGTCTGCTCTTCTCTTCTCATTTTTTTGCAGATTAAGTACACATACTTA
This sequence comes from Pipra filicauda, assembly GCF_003945595.2. NCBI lineage: Eukaryota > Metazoa > Chordata > Aves > Passeriformes > Pipridae > Pipra > Pipra filicauda. The sequence goes on along the minus strand of NW_024104509.1, from coordinate 3,293,042 downwards.
TGATGAAGTAACTTTATTTATTGTGTACATGTAAATTGAATAAATTGCTGAATATTCCTTCAGATAGGGAAAATTCAGTAGGAAAACATGTATCTTGGAAAAAGTCAGAAATTCAGGGCAATTATTTTTAAATCGCTTCATCTACAATTTCATACCAGGAGTGTGGATCTCAGTGCTTTATGTCATTTCAAACACTTGTCAATATAATTTAAATATCTAAAATATCATATCAGGCTATGATTAAAAGTAAGGCATTTATCAAGCAATTAAAAAAACATTTTTCCATGTTCTTAACAGAATGAAATTGTCAGAGGAATGGTAAACAAAACTGGGGAAATAACCATTTCCAAAAACAGCAAATCCCTAACCTGGCAAGTATAAAATTTCCACAACATCTGCTGTGTACTCATATTTGGCAGTTCATATTTAACAAAAACTGATCACTTGTTGATTTATATTTTATTTACTAATTTTTAAAAACCTGAACTACAACTTTATTTTAAAACAGAGTTTTGTTAAGTATTGACATTTATTTTATAGGTCTGCAATAAAAATACTGCTCATCTGAAGGTCTGGAAAGTTACAGACCTTGTCAGAAAGGCATACAAGTGCACTAGCCAAGCTAAACTCTTTTGCTAGCTTTGTTGACCAAGTGCAAAGAGTTGTTGCTCTGGCAAATAACAGTAAATTAAAAATAGTCAATAAAGAAGTGAAACTGCATTATCATTCCAAATCAAGTAAGAAAAAATTTGAAAATCTCTGTGAAAGCTGGACAAAGATACAGTTACAGCTCCATGTTAATTTTGTTCTATCATACCATAGGCTTTTTCTTACAGAAAAAGAAATACCTTTTGCAATATGCACATGCACTGCCACTACAAAAAATACTGATGAACTCCATTAATTCTCCCACCAAAGTAGAAAGTATACTGTATAGAGAGAGTACTGTGTTACCCCTACACCCTAGAGTGGTATTCAAGTCCTGTGTAAGAAAAAAACAAGTAGCCCATTAACAGTTTTGCATCAGTGAGTCCTGTGCAATGTGTACAGCTTGTAATATGACAGAACCTGCTTTTAATATTGTTTTATCAGCGAAACATATGATCAAATAGGCTTTCAGTACTCTAGTACTCGCACCCCCTACTATCAAGTAATTATTTTCTTCTACTAATCAGTGACTGCATCATCAGCAACTGGAAGGAAAGAATGTCATAGATAAATAAATGCACAGAATTTTTTACCACATGCCTGGTGTCCTAGCTCATGTGACACAATTAAGGCAATCATTGCCTTTCTGCTTGTGAATTTATCACTTGGGAGGTACATCAATGATGATTCTTGGAAAGTCACTAGCCCCCAGTTTTCCATACCACCTGCTCCAAACTCAGGCAGTGCAACCAGATCTAAATTGATTCAAACAGACAAAAAAAAAAGGTATCTTTAACACTTTGAAAATAAAGTGATCACATGATTTTAGTTCTCGCACTGATTCAACGTCCAATTAAAGGATACTACATTTTAGTGGTTCTTTGTGGTATTATGCCAAAATTTGCCAGTGGTCTCTGAAGTTTCTTCTTGTCACACTTTCACCTGTGATTGCCATTCTTTCAGGAAGCCACATAAATTCCTGCAAAGCCCAGATCTGTGCTGTATGTTGTACATGCAAATGTTCTGACTGAAAATGAAGGCTAGGAGAGAATATATTCCCTGATGGCTGTCAGAAATCTTTTTCTGACTTGAATTTCTCCCATGTTTGGGTAAGATTATACTTACCTTTTTCTTCAGCCTAGCAACGGATAATAAAAAAAATCTTGCTCTTTCAGCTGTGTGAGTAGAGGTATCCTTTCTACTCTTCTTTGAAAGGCACCTTAGAAACATCATCTCTTTGTTTACACAATACGACTGTTACCTCTGTACTGCCCTTCTGCCTTATGCACAGAGAACAGTTTTCCAGTTCAAATGTGAGAGCTGGACAAAACATCAGGGTCTCAAAGGAAGAGACTGTTTAAACAGTTTAAACTTGGCAGCAAAGATCAAAATTTGGAAAAAGTATACCAAGCATTTAGAAGTTGACACAAGCTTGTATTCCAAATTATGGAAAACTATTCCAAATCAGGGAACTATGAGAAAGCTCCAGTCCAAAAGCTAGACAAGTAATGAAAGCATGGTGCTGAACCCCAGCACAGCCAGACTGATCTCAGCTACATCTCACCTTGAGTCTACAGCAAAAGTACTTCACTTTTGGTGAGGCAGCCCTCATCCAGCCAGCTTGGGGCAAGAGAGTTCCCTTATAACTGCCTTAAAATGAGGTGAAGACAAACCCTAAAAGATCCCTGATTTTAAATGTGTTTATTCTTAATTTCACATTCTGAGTTTGCAATAGAAATCTCTAGCATTTACAATGAGCTACTCTTGGTTGATCTAATCCTACTGATTTTTAGGCAAAACTTCTAAGAAAGACACTGGGAAATCCACTGGATATTGCAAGGCATTAGTCAGGACTGTAATGGTATTATAGCCTTCTGTGACACTGAAATCCTTCCTAACAGGAAGTCTACAATACTGTTCTTCTACTTCATTTTTGTAATAGTTTTATATTAATTAATTAATGTGTCAACATTGCTGATAAACAAAAGAACACAAGCATGAAACAAAATCACCTACAGCCCTTGAGTAGCTTGTATGATTACTAAGATCAGAAAAATTAAGAAGTGAAGACTGCATATAATATATTTTTCACAAGAAGGGTAGTGAAAAATTCTGCAAGTTAATAGAAATACACTGGAAGATAATACATTTACACAGACTAACATTTATTTCTTTCAAGTGCCAAAATACAGATTTGACAAGTCAGCAAATTATCCAGTCAAGAAAAGAAGGAAATTCTTTCCCAGTCAAGAAAAGAAGGAAATTCTTTCCCCACAATCCTGTAATCGGCTAAAATCATGGACAGTTTCAAAACTCATTTCAAGTAAGAATTGCTTTCTGTGCTCCCAATATTCTCCTAATATCTATAAAAGAGCCCATTTCCCCATAATATTAATGCTGAAATGCTTGGGAATCCAAGTGCAAGTAACAAACAAACTGTACAGTGAAATTACATGATGGCATCCTTCTTTCTTGACTGAAACTTGACTTAACTGACTTATCTGTTGTCCGTTTTAAGCAGAAACAATGTTTTTCTGCAGGAGAATTTTTTTCTGGGGAGGAATGTGCGGGAGGAACATACACCCAACTCACAGGTAAGACAGGGACATACTGAAAAAAGCAAGGAATGCTTTGTGGGGGACACATGTTATTAGAGCAAGCATGGATTTACTAGGAGGACATAGGAACTACAACATCCTTACATGTTATGGTCTATGCATCCCAGAAATAGCCACATGACTGAAATACTTCTTTCTACCCACTTTGTTGTCCCAACTGCCCCTTTATTAGGAAATTATGCTTTAAAAGAATGAGTAGGATGTGAAAGTAAGAACACTGAGTTACAGATTAATAAAAGCCATGATGCAGAAAGGAAAATTCAGTGAGTTAAAGTTTAGGTGGTGTATTCAATGGTAAGCCGTAAAAGAATGTAGTAAGCTGCAAAAGGAAAATACTGCAAAAGAACACATTGCTTCTGTGAATGTTATACCAGCAGCAGCCATTTGTGGTTCCTTTCAGAAAATAAGTCATCTCACCTGTCTTTGGCAGAGGGTAGCTGATGTTAAGTACATCTTCCAGAAACGAAAATATTGGACCAATGATACTTAAAGCATAGTCAAGATACCCATTTCCAATTGCTTCTTTCCGAGCCCAAATACGTATCTGCAATAAAACAAGGGAGAGTTCTTTTAAACAACCCTCATATTTTCATTCTCTTTGTTTCTCTTTTGTGAATCATTGTTGGAAAAAATGCTGTCTGTCCACACCAAACCATGCAACGAAGCTTTTGATTTAATCTTTAAAAGAATCCAAGTTTTACTGGACCTAACAAAATGTGTCAAAGAACATGCTCCTGGTAAAACCTAGGAAAGTTCCGGTACTTTGAAGGGATGAAGATCTGAATCCAACTATACATTGTTGGAACAAACAATCTCATAATTTTTCTTTTATTAAGTGGAAAATACTGTGAAACGATTTGGAATCACACATCTTAAGCCAATGTATGCCAGCCAGTGAGTTTGGGTGACAAGCTCTCTTTCAGCCCACCTAATGAGAGAGAAATGAACTTCCAGAGAGTGTTTGCGGTCCAAAGATACACATCTCTCCTCTTGAACTTTCTCACAGCCTGAAACAGACCGCTGGCCTCCCTCTCTGCTAAGGAGAGCAGATGGCATCTGAGCAGAGAACATCTGTACCTCTGAGTAACAGAAACCGTGGCCGCAAGCAAAGCTTTCCCCTCCTCTACCCTTTTGTTTTGTACTGGAAAGGACAACTCCTTGCTCAAGAGTGATGGAGTAGGCTTAGAAAAGGTTTGTCTCCACCACATATTTCTGAATGAAAGACCCCCTCCACGTGCCTATCAGCTCAAAACCTCGACATTTCTTGCATCTAAGTGCTATACATGGTCTCACAAGAAGCTGCACAGCCAAACGCTAAGAGCACAGCTGGGAAGCATTGGGATTTAATTTATAAGGGAAAAAAAATGAGCATATTCAACCAATGCAGTGTCCTCAACCTCTGAGGCCCTCTTTTCAGCCAAGGCTTCAGAGGAGATTCAAAGACCAGATCACTTAATTTGCAAAACCTAAACATCTTAAAATGCTAATCCTCATATCAGATTTGAGTTACAATATCCCTGTTTCAGGTTGGAAATTACTTAGCAGAAATGTCAAAAATAGGCACAAATGAATATGCTCACACAAATATTGTGGAGGCATAGACTGAGTATCTGCATCTAAAACCAAGGGGTGAAATACTGTCTTCCTCTATGTCACAGAACACAGGTGGTGCCTCTTCTCTCTGAATAAAAGCTCATTTGAATGCTCTGCTTTGCTAACTACTGTACACATCAGCCCAAGAAAAAGGCACCACAGTCATAGCTGTAAGCATCCAACAGGTTCAAGACAGAAGGTGACAGATATGACATACCAAGTCCAATCTTCACTTTAAAAAAGAGCCAATACTGTGCTTCCTAGGTGATCTGTGCGCTGTCCTCTCATGTTGTCCCACCTTTCCCCAGTAGCATGACAGTGAACTAACCATGCAGTTTTCTCATTTATTAAGGAGATCAAGTAAATGCTACCTTTAATAGCTGTATACTTGAATTTACTATTTATTTTGGAACAACTCGATACATCTTTTCCCTGTTGACTTTGACCAAAAGAAGGAAAGAGAAACAACTGGTGCCAATGCAGTACATTTTTTTACAGCTTCTCTCGAGAAGCTTTGGCCATTGTACAGTAAGAGCAAAACTGAATACTCACAGATGAAGAAGCTTCAAACACAAAACACAGACTTCTGAAGGCTAAAAAAAATGTGACCACTACCAAATAAAAGGTTAAAATACTAGTATACAAAATGCTTGGAGCAGAGTATTACTCTTACTGATGTCATGGTGGTGGTCCTCAAGGGGTCTTGAAGAACAAGGCACCGAACATCAGTGTTTTGTCACAGCAGTGGAAACAGATATATTTTCCAACTAAGACAGCTAAGAAAGTAAGAAGACCCTGAATTATGACCAGTACTTTCTGCAGAGTAGCTGCTCCAAATTTTTAACATACACAGCCCATACCTACTTCTGCAGCTGTATGAAATGAAAAGGACAAGACAATAAACTAATTGTCCTAAAGGAAAGGTTTCTGCAGAAATATCCACAGGATGTTAGCAGTTTTGCCACATAAGCAAATAGTTTTGGAATGGAAAACAGAGTTAATGTCTGTGGTATCTTCTAAAGCACGATGCACCACAGAGCCAACTTCCGTTGTAAACTGCTATAATGTGTTATGCAGCCTCATATTTACCTTGTTTCCCCGCTCCGTTCTGGTGACATAATCAAAATCACAGACCACAAAAGCAGTCAAATAAGTTGACATTTTCAGTGAAGTGTTAAATGTGGTAACAGTCCATAGGCTTCCATTTTCATCTTTCATTTCAGATACATCTAGGAAAAAAAAAATCAAAAAATATTCAAACCAATGCTCATCCATAATAAACAAGGAATTTTATGTTTTCTGCATGTTTTTTTACCCCTCTCTTCAATATGCTGTATTCCTGCACTACATTCTTCATATGTTTCTGATAGAAGGAAAGCAGCCAGACTCGTTGCTACTGACATGTATCAGAGTTGTGACCTTCCATGCAAACAGCAAAAATCCACTCTTGAGCTTCTTAAATGAAGTCTTGGAAGGATATCAAACTGTGTCAGTTTTAATATGTGAGCAAGCTGTGGACATTTTATTCCATGCTGCATATCTCTAAAACTGATATCTCTAAATCTGATCTATTATAATTCAAATTCATGTGTGCCTAAGAATTATGAAACACTAAATCAGATACCTTCCTTCTAAATAAGAGGGATTTGGACAGGATTCTCAGGGGTAGAAAATGCTTCCGGCAATTCTCACAGAGACCCCATCTATATTCCTTAGTTACTTATCTTCCATGCAAATCTCGTAAAACTTACTTTTTATGGCTGAAATTATTTAGTTGAAAAATAGAGATTCATGGCATTGAACTGCAGAAAAAGAGCTTTTAAGAAGAAGGCAAAAGACACAACAGATTTCTGTAGGAACACTAACTTAGAGAGTTTGTTTGGAACCTTATACCCCACAAACATCCCACATGAGATCCCAGAAAGGGACAGGAGTAGCGTCTCCAGAGCTTTATAGTGCGCTTTTTCTAATTCTTCATATACACAGGAGGCTATAGTGTCTCTGCCTGGGAAAACAATTTTTTGTATGTTGTAAATATGTCTTAAAATCTACTCAGAATTAAAGGAATCCCTTGATGTCACAAATACAGGCCTTGAATACTTGAGGTTGCCATTTGGTTTTAAAAAGATGACACACACAAGACAGACACACTGACTAAGCAGTAAATAACAGGAATCAAACCCTATGCAGCCTGCAGCAGCCAGAGGAGAGCGCATCACAACTAACAAAACTATTTGATGGAATTATTGCCATCAGAGACATTAATTATGAATAACAGTGTCCAAATGTTTAAGTTCATAGACACAGATTTTGTGTGCCCTTTGAAAACATTAGCACGTGGACAATACACTGTATCAGATGACATAGTCTGTTCAGATAAATTGCACCCTTTTAAAAAGTAATTTAGGGGAAAAAAACCCGTAAGTTGACTTGCTGTTTACCTACCAATAGCAGGCATGTTGGAAAGAGCCACATAGCTTGGGTCATGGACAATTCTGATATTGAATGTGGCCTTCATGGCAGGTTCATCAAAACATGGGTACACTCTCCTGGCATACGTTGGTTCCATTTGGGAGGCAATGAGCATACTGTATTAAAAATACAAGTAAGATTAATCAGGATGCTACAGCTCATCAAAATCCATATATAGCACATAAAGACAACAAATCAGAAAAACCAGAAAGTGAATCATGTAAATATGCAGATTTGGAAAAGTTTTGCCTATTATTTAAAGCCTTGACTAAGTCTGTGTGCCCCACAACCAGTTCAGTTTGGATGCTTGTGGAGAAAAGCAGTCTTTTTTAATTAGATCTTTTTTTTCCCCTCACAGGCCTTTTCCGGATATCATATTTTAAATATTTGAGCTTTCCTACTTTGTTTATTAAGACAGAATTGATTGAAGTTTTGCACACAGCAGACCAGTGCTCAAGAGATACAATGCCCAACTTTATTGTCATAATTAGAATATCTCTGTACACCTGCTGCTCTCCTTAATGCATGCATTCTTGTTAATTAATTACTGGTATATTTTAATAAAAAATAGTAATAACTGTTAGTGAACTGTGTATGCATGCACTTGCACCCTTCTGTCAAATCCAATAGAGAAGAACCCCTGTGAAAACAGCATCAACACTGTCCCAGTACACTGGCAAAACCAGAATAATATTCAAAAGGACCCTTTTGTACCTTATGCAAAGGAGCTTTGCCTCAGTTGCCTCTGCGGCATATTGTGATGGATGCACTCATCCTATTTGAACTAAGTAAACTTTGGTCCAGTCTGATGTTCACCAAGTAGATCTGACCAAAGTTAATCCTACTGTGTGAGACTGCCATTAAGAATTCAGCAGCAAATCAAAACCACAGGTCTGGATGGAGACAGGATTGATAAGTGGAGGAAAGTGTATCAGTAGCAGAAAAACTGACTACAAATCAACCACTTTACTGTAAATATCTGCAGCTATCAGAGTCTGTTGAGCTCTCCATCCATAGCACCTGTCTGCAGAGTGGTGATCTCCCCTCAAGGAGGTATGCCTCTCAAGGTTACCCTTGAGGCTGAAAGACCCTTTGTCTGACACCAGACATCGATGAGTTGGTGACATATTTGCATGCATGCAACATTTAAGATATGTGTAAGAAACTTACACAATAATATTTGTATACTTTAGCGCAGAGCACTGACTACCAATCCATCTGTACACCTAAATTTACTGATTAGAACTTAATAAACTACTTGGACAGATCTGTTGGAGTGATCTCTGACTCTTCTCCTGCAACACACACTCGCTGGAATCAAAAGATAAATCACTGTGTCTCACAGCAGAAGTTTCAAAAAGTTGTACATCTGAGCTGTTCACGTAAGGGCATCCTTATCAAGAATTATTAAAAATACACGTGCAATGGTCCTCAAAGTTCTATATGTGTCAGCCAAGTAATAGCCAGCAACTGGGCACACAAGCATGGCCTAATCTCCTGTTTCAGTGACCTCAATACTGACACGGCAAATATTTTTCATCTGCAGTTGAGGTGTTCCCTAACAGTGTATCCACACCAGGTTCACAAATGCTTATTCTTAGCACTGAGACATCCCAAACAAGCCAGGAGCCATCAAGATAGCATCCATACATTAAGTAGCAGTATGTAATGAGTCAGATCTGCACTACAGAGTGGAGTAACAAATCAGGTCTACCCTACAAGCACAGCATGACTATGACTAATTGTGACTTGTAGCACTGAACCATGTCCAAAACTTAAGGTTGCTTGTTACAGGATACCCTTTTTTTGGAAATTGAAATTAATGGATCAGCTTTCCATTGATATTTACTTTTACTTGATCGCTTTGCACCACTTATATTGTGTGTGATTTAACCCAAGGTACTGAGCCATTAGCTTCCTGCTTTCACTGACCAAAGTCAGAAGTGCTTTCCAGCAAGATCCCAAGGCTGGCCTACTAGGGCCCCTTTCCTTTTGAAAGATGTTCAGGTGCTAGCATTTTTAATAGCTGTGCTATTTAACTCTGCTCAAGGTTGATCAAATAATCCAGTGCTGAAAGTGTCATTGCCTCATCTACATCCACATTGCTGATGTTGGGGGAACTAAGTTAATATCAACAAGATGACTGTGTAAAAGCACTATACTCTTAAAACATTTTGCATTTAACAGACATATCTGATGCTGTACTATAAACATAACTCATGACCAAAGAACCCATATTGAGCATGTTGTTGCACAGTGACTATTGAGACCACAATGCCTATTTTGAAGTGAGGAATAGCGTGAGAAGGAGCAGCACTTTGTATATGACTTCTTGACTGTCGGTAAGGGAAGATTTTCTTTACGGACCTGATTCCCTGCTGAGTCAAATCTGTGCTGTACCAGCCACCAGCTGCCTTGCCAAATGCAGCTGAAGCTCCACCTGAGACAGAAGTAGCACCTCTTCTCCTTTATCCTGTCCAATGATGGAAAGTGACAAACTTCTGCCAGGGTTGCACAGGAGCAGCAATAGTGATAGGCCACTTCATCTAGGAAGTCAATCACTGAAAATACCTTCTTCTTCCCGTGGAGCAAAGTATGCTTTTGTTCATTCCTTTGTGCAATCAATTGCAGCTTGGTTCTAGGAAACACTGAGTAAATCCATGACTGTGAATTCCCCCACATCAGTGCCATCACTGCCTCTGAAAGCTCTGTACTGGCAGCAACCGATGCAGACACTTGGCAAATTTGCCCTCAAGAAATTCTTGTTCAAGAATACAAAATAGCATATTGTGGCCAAGGCAATGTGATAAAAAAGAAGTATGAGGACATATTAAATGTTGTTTTTCAGCAGGACTCCAGATAAAAAAGAAAAATAGGAATGTTTCATGCATATTACACAAATAACTGGTGTTTAAAACACATGTTACCTCATATAATTTGTCAGAATAGACAATAGTTGGAGCTTTTTTTCTTGTGGGTTGGTTTGTTTGTTGGGTTTTTTTTCAAGGTGAAGGTATTAGCATGAACTGAATCACTAGCACTTTTTTTAACACGCTGCAGTATTATCACAAAACAAATTGCCCAAAAGGAAATAATTTTTTTAGAAAGTCTAACAATGCTCAAGTAGACAAATTACTCCCTCCCTTAAGTCTACAGTTTTGCACATAGATTTCATTTTCTTTTTTCATGAGGATCATATAATACCACATGATACTTTCAAATAATGAGAAACAAACAGATAAAAGGATCTCTTAGCCTAAATATTAGACAATTTATACTACACATAAATTGTAGTATATGTAGGTTCTTATTTTTTTTTTCAGTTACTGCCTGAAAAAAGAAAAGGAAAATGAGGAACACGTTCTGCATAGTACATGAATGCCTAGTAGATCACATTTCACCTGATTAATAAACAGGATAATTGTAGATGAAATGTTTTATTTGATGCAATAAAGGAGACATTCTAAAAATGCTTTCTCATGAGTTATTTTTCATACTGATAGCATAATTGGTATTTGTGTTAGCATCTTTTATATTTAATTTCTTCCATTTTTACAAAAATAAAATAATTAAACTGTAAAACAAACCCTGAAGAGGCTAAAAATAAGGGAGTTTTACAGTGAGTAGAATCTTGTCCCCAACATCCAAACATTTTTTTCAGGTGAACAGTGCTTGATACTAACAAGCAACACAAAGAAACACCAAACATCTTACTTGTTCTGATTTCTGTCTCACTCCTTTGATGGTCTTACTCACAGAGTCATAGAAAACAGAGCTAAGAAGAACTGCATATCCTCTGCTCTGAGGCAAAATTAACTATATTAGTGCTGTTCTAACCCCTTTACTCTCATCCTAGCAATTGGTGCAGAAGCAACTGATAAAAATCTGTGCAAACATTGTGTTTGGATATTGTGTTGGGCTGCCTGTTAATACCAGCCCTATCCAGTCAAATATTTTATAGAAGTTGCACAGGACATGAGCAGAGTGGCTACCAAGTAAAATTCTCAAAGGATTTTGAAACATTGACCTGAACAGTGACCTGCATACAGCCTGCACTTCATCGTACACCCCACAGGAACCCTCTAATCCTGGAGTAGCACCCACAAGCTCATCCACAGCCGTGCAAGATCTCTGTGCAGAACGACAGAAACAAAACTCCTGCATCATGTAAGTTTGAGCCAGCAGTGCTAGAGAAGGAGAGCAAAGGTGGTTTCTGTATCTTTTTGCCTACCCAGATCCTGGTATGGACTATCACAGCTATATGCAGAATACTGATTCCTCATTTCAACAGGAGAGCCTTCAAACACTTAGTGCTGGAGAAGTGGGAGCATCTTTCCTTTTCACTTCCTTTGCTCCTGCAAGCAGTGCAGACATGGGCTGTTCATTATCCATAACAAGTGCTCCCATTTTTCAGAGTTATCTTTTGTGTGGAAGACCTGATCAGGTGGGCAGTACAAATTGTCAACAACAGTAAAACATATGCAGTCATCAATGATCAAACTGACAACTAAAAATTTCTTTCTTGAAAATTCAGTGAAATTGGTTTATTATGTTTTCCATGGAGGTCAGGTTAGGACTTCTGAAAATAGCTGTTTCTGTGAAACCACCTTGCCAGTGTACAACAGCTCTGACTTCAAGAAAAGAGAGGGAATGACACTTTGCGTCAACTCGCTCATTCTGCCAGTCTACCAAGAGCAATGGGGATATCTGACTGAGAAATATGACAGTGCCAAAGTCCAGATGGAACAAACATTTCAGGGATTTCACGTCTCATTAGGATCAAGGTGTCTACCAAAAGCTTGCACTTATCTGCTTAAACTCTTCTGAGACGAGAGGTCTCTAGGGTTCCACAAGCGCAAATTACAAAACCCACTAAGACTTCTAGTGCATGCAAGAAATACAGGAGTCTGCATGACCACAGATAGATGTCACATTGTCTGTTACAGCTGGCAGTTCAAGTGAGGTGTTGAAATCAGAAAACCTCTGCAAGAAGCAGACCCTGCAGGTCTGTTGAAGACTGGTACAAGTCACTTTAGAAAAGCTATGGGACAGTCTGCTGGAGATGGAGGTTTCCTTGCAGAACAATAACTGGGTAACTGGCTTTGTACTGATAGCCAAAGGGCACTGAACGTTTTTAAATCACTCCTGATCTATGCAATCCATTAGAATCCAACTTTTTCCATTGTTAATAGCTTGGCAGAGCTTACATATCACTCAAAACCTATCTCCTCCAAAATAAGAATGCAAAACCTTTCAGTGTTAGTGGACCCTATCAGATTAGGAAATGGCTGGTTAAGTGGTGACTTAATTCTTAGCGAAGGGAAAATAACAAGATACTATTGTATACTCTCGATTCAGAGAAAGCCTTTTTTAGAGCAGAAAAAATATGCAAAATCCATTCAAAAATATCAGAAATGGGAGCACAAACAAGTAACAAAAATTATACATTATATCTGCCATCAGTGGATTTCCTTTAATCTATTCCATTGTCTAACTACCACTGTCATCTCTTTAACCAGACTGTGTAGTCTCACATTTCATTAGTGCTTCATGATGAACTAAGAATGAAATGGGACCTTTGTAATAAACTCTCTAAACAACTGGAAATTGAGCTATACACATTATTTGAATTATTTTAAAAATTTTTTCTGATTTTCTACTGTGGCAGCTGACAATAGCTTTTTTTCCCCCAGATACTCTGAATTTTATACAGTCTGAATCAGAAAATGTCATAGCCTAATTCTCTGTTTCCTACATAGGACTTGTTTGAATTAATACAGCATCAGAAAGCATACCGATACAGTATTAAGGTTTGTTCCTTTCTTTAAAAATTATGTAAATTAAGCAAATTGTTATAGATTCTCCTTTCTTCAAAAGTTGCACAAATAATCCTGTGAATAACAATCAGTGAATGAAGAAACAGCAACTGGAGAAAACCAGAATGTGCTTCCTAAAATATTTTTTACTTTACTGCATTTTTCTCTAAGGTTTACCAACTTATCTCCTTTTTGTTAAAAAAAAAAAAAAAAAGTCCATCTAAGTTACATTTTCCAGATGTGGCAGACTCCGGTATGGAGATTTATACAAGAGCTGGCAGCTGAAAAGCCAGCTTGTTGCAGAAAAGCCACACAGTCTTCCTCCATTTCAAAAAAATTATCAACTTCATTTTGTGGTTTCGTATTACAACTACTCATATAGAGGCTTGCATGTATGGATCTTGAAAGTAACTGCATATTTTATTACATTACCCAATCAACCAAGAAGCCTATGAACCCACACATTTTAGTAGACTCATTGATAGGGTAGTAGACAAGAATACTTGAATTTAACTCCAGTTTTCCTTTTGACTCACTGTTTAGTGCTTTAATTATTAAAAATGAAATAACTTTAAAACGAGCAATTTGTCTGTCTCTTCTTCAAATTCCTATTTTGAGAAACTTGCCTGCCACTAGAAGTACTTAAATTCTGATCTTAAATTTCACTTCTCTCAGCAAGTTTCGTGCCCAGAAGTTGAGAATGCAATTCACGTTGGGAAGATCCAAAATTAAAAAAAAAAAAAAAAAAAAAAGATAAGCAAGCATCATTTTGAGGGTGAAAATATGTTTTAGACCTTTGACTGCTTGATTAGCTCACACAGCTCCATCACCAGTTTTGCAGTTCGAAAGAAAAAGAAAGCATCCTAATAGCACTCCCTACGGAAATCATGGATTGTCTGATGACAGCCAAACAACTTCACGTGAATAGCACCTACAAAGTATAGATGTCTAAAGCAGTCACTCATCCTACTCCCCCTTATTTCTGAAACCGCATGTGATCGGCGTCTCTGAACTCATGCCCAAATACATAGCCAAAATCCCGGATTCTTGACAAAGACGTCCTCCTCACAGATACAGGTTGAGGAAATGAGGAGTTGTCGGTGTTACACAGACGTGTGAGGCCGGGATGAAGTTTCTGAGACGGACTGCGGCTCCCGGGAATTGGGCATAGGAACTGTCTGCCCCCCTCGCTGCCAAAGGCACTGAAAGCGAGACCAGAAATTGTCCAGCCGGTGCTACGGGTGAAGTCAGCTGCCGTCGGAGAGACAGGGCAGCACGGCCAAGGCTCTCCGGAGAGGAGAGCGACCATCCCGGAGCACAGACCGGAGTTTCTGGCACGCTTTTTGCATCCCGCGATGCGGTCCCGGGGAGGGGCGAGAAGCGGCCGCCTCTCCTGCGCCCGGGCAGCTCGCAGCTCGCCCCGGTGCCGCCCAGCTCGGCGCCAGCTCTGTGACAGCTCCTGCAGCCGCGTCCCGCAGCCTCCATGCCACGGGCGGCCTCGACGCGGGACCGTGGGAGCTCCGCTGCCGCGGTGAAGGGGCGCGGAGTCCGCGGGGCGGCCGCCGCCGCCTACCTGCTCCGTCCCTGGTCGGTGTAGCGGGTGAGGAACAGCCCGACCAGGTCCTCCTCCAGGAGGCCCTGGAAGCCAAGCTGCAGGACGTAGCGGCTCCCGGCCCGCAGCCACCCGCGCAGCTCCAGCACCGCCACCTCGTCCTCCTCCTCCTGCCGCAGCCCCGCCACCTCCACGGCGGCGCCCAGCCCGGGCAGGGGCCCGCGCACGGCGGCCCCGCGGCTCCGGAGCCCGGCGCTGTGCAGCACCGCCGCGTCCGTGTCCTGCCGGCACAGCACCGTGATGTTCACCTGCCCTCTGAAGGAGAATGGCCCGGCTTGGCCCGGCCGCACCCGCGGCCACAGCTCCAGCTCGTAGCGGAGCGGCAGGAGGTGGCGGGGTAGGCGGCGGACGGGGCCGGCGGTGGGAGCCGGTGGCGGGGCGGGGGTGCCGGTGGCGGCGGGCGAGGGCGGCGGCGGTGCCTCCTCCTGCCGGCAGCGCCCGTAGAGAGCGGCGAGCGCCAGCAGTGCGGCCAGGAGCGCCAGCAACAGCGCGGCCCCAAGGGCGGCCGCCCTGCGCCCCACGTACAGCCCGGCACCGCGGGCCCCCATCCCCGCTCTGCGCCCCGACGGCCGCTGCCGCCGCTACTTACGGGGCGGGGGAGTGAGCGCGCCCGAGGGCGGGACGCGCCGGGCCAGGGGAGATGGGTTCCCACGCGGTGCCGGGAAAGCGTCTCCACGGAGCGCTGCTCCGGGGGGGTGGGCTGCCCCCGTCCCGACTGCCTCGGCAAGCAGCCGAGCAGCCGAGCAGCCCCTCCTAAAGCCCGAGAGGGGACGTGACGGGAGTCGCGGCTGAGCGGCGATGCTGGACGGGTGATGATGGATGCCGAGTACCCCTCGGGGATGAGCGATCACGGCGCTGCCCGGATAGGCGGCACTGCCGGGACCGAACTACCCCTGGGCTCTCCCGGCCGAGGCTGAGCGCAGGGCGGTGGCTCGGGGTTGCAGAAAGCCCCGCCATCGAAGGCGACCGTCGAGCTGGAGAAGAGGCCTCCCCGCGCACTGGCCGGAAAAGGAGAAAAAAACCCACTAAACCCACAGATATTCTTACGTTTTTCACCACCATGGCAAGAGAGAGGATGGGAAAATGGAGGGTCACTGCTTGAGATGCGCAAAGTGTTGTGGTTAGAACGGAGCGGCTCTTGAGAGAAATCTACATGTTAAAAGATCGAGTCAGAAAAATCTTTGGTACATAAAAGCACGACCAAAGTGGGTTTCTAATAAATAGTCCTCGTTTAGAGCCTCACTTCTCTGCGTAGTTCCTGTTGAGGCTATAAACATCACTGCGCTGTACCTATGTAGTTAACCCCGTTACAATCAATAGGATTAATCCCGTCTTCCCAGTTAAACACATACTTGAAGGGTTTGCCAGTTGGGGCCGGATTGCCAGCCAGATTGCAAAATGCAACCTTTGCCACCTTGTAAAACTTGCCTGTTGATTTTTCTCAGTTGCAGCTCCTTTTTGAAATCACTGTGAGCCACGTACCAACGGGAGCAGAAGCCAGAACAGTGGCTCTTGTGTACCACTGTCTCAGACACTTTGTAATGTGGATTACAAGCAGGTTCCTCTCCTTTTTTTTTTGTAATTCACTTCTAACCAACAGACACAACCCCCCACATTGTTTTGAACCCAAGTCAATATCCTTGGACTTACAGTCCACACAACAGCCACCCTCAACTCCAAACAGCTCTGTTTGCAGAATTGAGGCATTGGATTAGGTATTGCAGTCCGTTTTGTCATTAGAATTAAAGCAAATTCACCTCAATAACCTAATACTAAAGGTTATTTCTCTTGCTAATTTATTTGTTAATTGAGAGAGAGAACTTTTCCTGTTGCCCTGTACAGAATACAGTATTGCTTTCCTCATGCTGGGTACAGCAGATCTGGTTGCTACAGGTCTGAGCCACTGAACTATGAAAATTTCTTGTTCCAGCAGAAGACTGTTTTTTTCCTGTCACTTGAGGGATGGAGGAGATCCTCTCTGAGAGCCAGTCTCACTGGTCGCCTCTCTCCCACTCTTCTTGCCTCATATGCTGCCTGCCCCAATGTCTTTGCTGTTGTTATCCATTAGATTTCCGACAGGCTGTCCTCTGGTGCTGGCCCCTCTTCTTTTTTTTTTTTTTTTTTTTTCCCTACACAATTTGACTTGTATGTTTCTGTTTCTGTGCTTCTTTTCTCATTTTGTTCTAATTTACCCCAGTTCTCCCTACCCACACCCTGGGACCTTTTTCTGTTTCTCTGGTTCAGCCCTCTGTACTCTTTCCAATTAACCCACCATCCTTGCACATGCCTCACATAACTTTATTCTTCATCTTGAACATCAGCAGCCCCTCCCTTTTCTCCTAGCATGTTTTGCAACATCCATTATACTGCTCTCCTATTAAGACATTACAACAATCTCCAGCAAACTTCTTGGAGGTCACTCACTGAACCTGCAGCTTTGAACTGACCACCCTTCAGGTGTGACCTGCTGCATGTCACTTAAAAGATTTCACAGAAAATGTATTCAGGTGTTTAGGAAAGTATCTTTTCCCTCTTATTGTCATTGTAACTCTGGGAAACAGTTTGTTGTGCCAGTCCATGGAAGCTGACACAATAGGGAGACCAGGTAAGAAGAATGAGCTCCTAGAAATACCAGAAAAGAAAGAACAGCACTGCAAAGAAGGATGTGACAGCAAGAAGAGATCACTATCTCATCACTATTTCTAGGGCAAGAGCACAGATATTGCAGAAAATTATGGAGGATTTCAATGTCCTGCTTTCCTATTTTTTGAATACACCATCAACATGGTTCAGTAAGGCCATGTTCATCAACTTAACCCCTCAAAACAAGGCACAGGCAATATTAAAACCAAGGCATTTCATTCCATGCCTGTGAAAACAAGCAGAACCACTCAGTGATAAGCCTGTAAGTAGTGCAGACCCCATGGAAAGGTTGCCCTTATTAACAGTGCAGGATATGTTTAAAAGTTTACAGTTCATATCTATAAAACAGTTTATTTTCTCTTGTTTTCAATGGAGAATTCAAACTTGCTCCTTTCCTCCAATGACACACAATAAACCCACAATAGTTATAACTTAGAATAAATGTTTTAAGAAGTGTTGTTTAACTACTTTTTCCCATAAAATAATTTATATCTCACAAAGTAACTGATGGGTGAAGGCATCCCTCTCCTGGTGGTAACATACATACCAGGAAATGTTAGACATGGGAAAATAGTTTGCATCCAGTACTAAATGTGAGTAGCTTCTGATGCAAATATTGCAGTTCATCCCTTCTGCTGAACTTAGTTGCAAAGTTAAGACATCTGAATGACATGCTCCTGGAGATGAAGAGGTAGGAGGTCCTGGGCCAGGACAGGCACCCTGGCCACAGAAAGTCAGGCACAGTTTTTATTCGGGCCATAGCACAGATAAAATCCTGACCTTGGACAGAAACAGGAGGCTTGTATCTAAGTCAGAAGGCGGTTCTGGTACATATATGATGGTAGAAACAAATCACCTGTTATAAAAGAAGTCAGACAGCTCTGTTGCTTTGAAGGACACCAAAGCATCTGGCAAACTTTATTATCTTGGTATAGGCAGTGGGGTCTGCCATACTCACTAGTTGTTCAAAGTCCTATTGATGTCCACTAAATTTTGAACAATAGAAAAAGGTTACGTATGACAGCATGGGATCTACTATCCATTCAGGTGCAGTGAGGTAAACAGCACTTCATGTAGCAGCTGGCCAGGAAGTTTGACATGATATTTCAAAGAGCAAAATATTATAGTAACCCTTCTTTAAAGTTTCTCAAGATTTTTCAGGTTAATAGTATTGCTTTCATTAAAAATATCGTGATATCATCATAAATCATACATATTGAATGCCAAGAAAAAGGAAAATAATATGTTTAAGCAATGCAAAGAAATTTTTATGTTGAAAGATGTTTCCCTAAATCACATTACTAGTCATTTGTTCAATCTAATTTGAGAAGTTCTGAGTGATAGCATGTATAGCAATTCCAGCAAGCAGTCAAGCATTCCTGAAACTTTGTTTACAACTCCTATAGAATTGTCAGTGGATTTAAAGTTTACAAGCTATCACAGTAGCAACTGAATATGGATCTGGACTTGTATTGACATGACTGTTCTAACTGGCCAGTACAGGGCAATACAGAAAGGCAATGTGGATAAGACTTCCAATTTAAAATGGCCAAATTTGACCAAGCATTGGAATATCATCAAAAAGCATGATATTGAAAACTCAGATTAACGGTTTGGAGTGAGATGTCATTGCGTGGTGGTCACTATGTGAGCAAATAAAGTGCTTTCACCATAGCAAGTTCTGCATCTAATTAAAAAGTTGTATGTAGGGAAGCCTGCTTGAAATGTTACCATTACTGTTAATGATATCTATAATTGAATATATATATATATATACATAAAAATGAATATTTTTCACCTGTGCTTTAATTAAAACATGTTCCTTGGTGTTTCAGATTGACAGGCCATTGATAATCCTCTGTCTGGAAGGCAAGGAAATCATGCACAAATTTGTTTGTAAATTTTGCTCTGGTTAGATGGACCAGCTGTGAGCTGTTTGCCATGCCTCGCTGACTGCCTCTGTGGAGCTATGATCAATGCAATGGTACAGCAAAAGATAGGTAGCAGCAACAGCTCTCACCACTGGAGAAAACACAGCAACTGGGACAAAACAAAGCTATTTCTTTGAGTACTTCTGCTTGTGAAAGATAACAGAGTAGTCCCTAAATGGTATGGGTAAAATGGAACAGTGATTAATCATAAAACTTGGGGTTAACAAAATGATCAGTGAGCACAGTCACACTCAGAGCTGCTGAAGACTCCCTCCAAAGAGGGAGCAAAGAAGCTAGAGTGGCCTGCAGCCCTGTTTGAAGGTATGGTACGTGGGATAACCACCTCCTTCTCAGGGATGGTCAGGAAAGCATCTCCAGGGAACATGAGAAGATCCACAGAACAGTATGAAAACTAACCAAGAATTAAACACATCAGACATGAAAACCAGTAACCAGAATATGAGCAGGAGATGACAGTCAAGGAGGCTGCAGTTTTATAAGAAATATTTTGTATAGTGGGTAATTCTATCAGTTGGCTTTGAAGCTGTGGCAGGTAAATAGGACTGATAAACTAAGTCTTGCTACTGAGGACGTGTGGGAAAGAAATGTATCACATTTTCACCAGTTTGCTTAGCAAGAAAAAAACCCTACTGTAACAATGCACTCTTAATCGGCATGAAGTTTTGAAAGAAAATGTTTGAGGATTTAATAAGAAAAGGATGAATGTAGGCATCTGCATAGAACAAAACTTTGCTCTAGACATCATTTTACTTTTTCTCTTGTGAAAGTACATGTTTTCTGATTGTTACTACACTTAAAACAACTTAAATATCAGCTTTTTCCAAATATGCCAACATTTTTAGGCTTGTGCTCAATCAGGCTGTATGGAAGTGGTTAGTAGACATTTTCAAAGCTGTTGGCCCTCTTTATTATGTGTTTTACAAGCTTTCAGATACCTATCATTTTTCTGAGAGCTTCACTGAAATTAACCAGGAATGCAGAATTTCTCTCCTGAGTGCTTTTCATACTGAGAATTATCAGCTCTCTAGGAGGAATATCAAGTAAAAGTTTGAAGAATTCATGTATGGAGATACTGTAAACTTTTTCTCACCCATGGAGTTGGACCAACAGAGTTGGATCAAGGATCTCCTCTCATTTCATCTGCTTTTGTTGCAAGTAGGGCTCTTGGATGGTATGCAAACCTAAGATTGCAACAGCCAAGTACAGGAAATGCTTCACAAAGCTTACTTCAGCCCTAGAGGGGCGCTGAAAGGGAAATAACCTTTGTGCATCCAGCTTGCTCTCCTGTTACCATGAGAAGGATAGCAGAAGAGAAAGCAATGGCTTTTCCTGCTGGAAGTAACCTCCTCATCTGCACTAGGCAGGTGCCAGCCAGCCCAGCTGTCCAGAGCAGTGGGCAGTGCTCAGTCTTAGGACTTTTGAAGCCAGGGGGACCTTGTGCACTCCAACCACTGATGGGCATTCAGTCCAGGACACCAGAAGAGAGAGGTCCAGGGCACTACAGCTATTCCAAAATTAAATCCCTGGAAATGCACATGCTTTGAGGACTGAGCCCTCTATATCAACTGCTTTGCTCGACAGATCCACTTCTTTAGGGTCAGTGTATCTGTAAATCCCAACTTAATCTTTCTTGGTCCGCTGTCCTAGGAAACTGCCAGCTTTTCCTGTGCTGGGAGTTAGCTCTGCAACAGAGCATTATTATTGCATATCTACAGCAAGCTCCGTCTCAAGGATGAAGGACCACCGCCTCCCTAAGGTCTTGCTTTACGGTGAACTTGCCACTGGCTGCCGCAAGAGAGGAGCCCCGAAGAAAAGATACAAGGACTCCCTGAAACAACATCTCAGCCTTGGCCGTATTGATCAACATAACTGGTCTACTCTGGCCTCCAATCGGGAGGCCTGGAGACACACCATCTATAACGCAGCTGTCTCCTTTGAGAACACACGCAGGATCACCCTCGAGGAAAAAAGGCAACGCAGAAAGAACCGTGTATTGCAGAATACACCTTCTAAGGAATCTTTCTGCTGTGCCTTTTGCAATCGGATATGTCTGTCACGTATTGGCCTCATAAGCCACCAGCGTGCCTGTAGCAAATGTGGATAGAGCCTTCCCAAATCTTCGTTCGCGAAGCCTAGCCATGAGACAGCAAGCTCCACTGGATCATCATCTTAAAAAAAAAATAATTATACTTCACATACTGAAATATTGTTTTGTCTGTCCTCTTAGTTCATAAACTATTTGCCACATTTTATGATGTGTCAGATTTTCAAAAATTACTGAGAAATGAGGACAGTTGTTTCCTCACATTTTTTTCCTATTAAAATCTTCATTAAACTAGTCAGACTACTACCTGAAGACTGCTGGTGAGAATTCACATGCTGGTAGAGACCTAAACACTCAAGACTTCAACAGATTTAAAGCTTACAGGTTGTCTTTATCCCTAGATTCTGGGTATCATATTTTGCAAGATATACATCTTGAAGAAGTTCACAAAATGCTCTCCACTTCCTTACTGGTCCAACAAACCTGTGCTTCACTGAAGAATGTGGCTACATGTCAACTTGTGATCAAATTGGCCAGAGCTCTGTACATCCCTGCAGACCTTAGACAGCCTGTCTTCCAGGGCCTCTTTCTGGCAGCCCTTTGGCAGAAATGTACTACAGTTTGAGCCTGATTTATTAATAGAATAAAACAAGTCTCCAGTTTAACCCTCTAGTATCTTGTTCTAGCACCTCAGAACATAGTACCCATTTAGAATTCTTGTCTTGGTGCAGCTTGCAATCCCAGTACAGTTCTCCATTTCTACTTCCCAGGTTTGCTCTGACAAACCCTAAATCTGATCTCATCTCCAAATGCTCTGATCCAATCAGACGATTAAAAAAAAAGGAAAAGAAAAAACCCCAAACTTTTCTGAAGCCTGCATGATTAGCTGCAAAAGAGTTTCAGTATTTTTGGCAAATCTCTGTACTTGTGACATGTAACTTTTCTTAAGAAAACATGTATCATGGTCATGGAAGTGTCTCAAAATATATGAATTATAATTCATAAATCTTTTGTGTGGATGGACCCATGGAGGGAATGTACCCTGTGCTCTCATCCAAATCAGTTTTCTACAAAGAATGTGACGTAGAATAGGAAATAGGATGTCCCTACTCACAACAGGATAGGAATACATTTTTCACTTAAAATGAATGTGTGTAAAATAATAATGCTGCTGGCTACTAGACCCTGTCTTTAGTGCAGAAAAGATCATAATAGAATAAAGGATGTGGATGAGCCTCTGAATGGCTCCTTCTATTAATGAAAAAAACAACCAACCAACCAAAAAAACCCCAAACCAAACAAATAAAAAACCCCAACACAACACTTCTGTTCATTTGTATGCGTTTGAAAAGCTACAGTTACAAAAGCCAGATGTTCTTGCAGGACTAATGACATAGTAGATGCCTCTGAGGATAGCTCAGTGACAATAATATAGTGGGGAAAATATTTCTGATCTTTCTTTTTCTAGAGTTGCGTGGGACTGCAGGCTGATCCATGTCACCAGTGCCTAAGTGTGCTGTGATGGTTTTTTGAGGCGATATGGGAAAAGTCTTAGGAGAGCACAGTCAGGATGCACTTCTGAGGAAGATGACAATACTGATACAAGGAACAGTGAGAGGACGACTCCCAGCTGATGGCAAGGTGAAGAAATGGCAGAAAGTCACAGGGCCTAGAAGGCAACAGGCTGTACCATTAGTTTATTCAGGGGATAATTTCTGACTGATTGAAGTTAAGTTGCCGGAATGCTAGTTTTATGTCAAAGTCAAGATGGGGAACTTGTGCCATTATGGTTAATCTAAGCCATGAAATTACCAAATCTCTATGAGGGACAGAGGGACAACATCACCAAATTCTTCATGTCTGCTACAGGGGTGATAGAAGCAGAGTCTCCATGCCAAAAAAATACCACAACTGAGACATGACTGAAAACTAAGGTAAGTTCAACCTGAGAAAGTTTGGGTGCACACAACGTATGTTACTAGTTTGTTTTGAAAACAGATTGACATCAATAAAGTAGAGAAATGGGCTGCTAGCCACATTCTTCACTGGAATTAGCAAATCTAGCTTCGAGGTAAGAAAAGAGGGAAGCATAGCAGGTAGATAAACAAAAACAAATACCAAGGAAAAAGCAAGGGCATCCTGGCAAAGCATTTAAAGCTTCAGGCTATGAGAAGCTCGATGCTGACATTGGAGAAGAGCTTGGTTTTGTAGTGTCAGCCACTCAAAAGAAGGGGGGGCCCTGCGATTCTTCCTTCCCATTGCCTGGCAAGCATTTGAGATGAACTGCTGTGATGACTGGACCTCACACAGTGAGCCATTCAGACAGGTTTTAGAAAATTTTGTTCTTCGACTTGGCATAGAGAAAGAGAAGCTGTTCCACAACAAACTGAACAAGCCACCTGTCTTTCTCTCCCACATCTGTCTACATCACGCACCAGTATTACTTGTTAAATTGCCAGCTAGTGACTTCTGGGAAATCACATAATCCACTCAGCTACTTGGACAGAAAAATGCTTGATGTATTTTTGATGAACTTTAGTCCTTAAGACTCTTGTCCCGTAGTTGTCCCAAACTGGTTTCATTCATATCTTGAAGGAATCCTTTGGCTCACTATACTTCCTTTACCGCTCTGGTTCATATTGACTCAGAGTCATCTTTAAATACCAGCACATCACTAGACCTCACTTTTTCCCATGGATTCATTGCTAGCATCATGCACCACCCTTATCCTTACATCAGTCACACCTGGTTCTGGATGGACAACTGCACAGATCATGTATTTTCTTACAGTTTGAGAAGATCACGTTCTCTCCCAACAGCATCACTCTAATACCTAGATCTAGCAAAGTACAAGGCAAAATTAAGAAGATGGATGGAGGCCTTTCCAGGGGAGGCTCCAGTGCTGTGACAAAAGAAAGGGCTCTTGCATAAGAACAATAATGGACAACAATAGGACATATGCACATATTTTCAGTTCCTTTCCCTAACATTATGAATGGGTCTTAATTGTCTTCCCTGGGGTCACTTCTGATAGGAATGAAGGAAGTATGATCACAACTGCAATTTTAATCAGAACTTAAAACCTGAACCCCACAAGATCCATGTTCTACTCCCTGCAGAAGAAATAAACCTCAAAGCCCAAGCAGATGTCCAGCATATCTGGATTATCACGGGCTCACTTACAAAAGGGAAATTTTAAATAACTTTTGTTCTAGGAACCTCATGGGAAGCTACTGGAAGTTTTTCAAGCAAGCTCAGCTTTTATTACCAAACCCACACCCATTTTACGCATGTTCCAAATAGTGTCCAGGATGAACAGTCTATGCTTTGTAGCGTTTCCTCTTCTGAAGTAACAAACCCTCCTGGTTTTGATTACTCCTTTCAAGCACCTCTTCAATCCATCAACTCATTTAATATTCCCTCAGTCCCTCATTGCATGACTTCTTCCCTTACCATGTGCACAAAATAGTGTATAAGCCAACAAAATATGAACTCTGAAGTGTTTCTTTCTGTAATAGAACAAAGTGTTCCCTTTTCCTTTCAGTTGACTACTGTTCCATACTTTCCTTCAGCTGATGCCACCTCAGAAGTTATAAACAGACACTTCTCAGCAAAGGTTCTCAATAAAGATGAAGCCCAGCATAGATAGTACATGCAACATCTTGAGTTTATAGCTACCTTGAGCCTTGGTAGGGTATTTTTCCATAAATCAAGGCATTTCAAAATACAGAGAAATGAGTAACAAGGAAAGCGAAAGTACAAAAACACAGAATAATTTCAGCATGAATGATGGAAGTCAAGAGAATAATTCCAGGGCTGTCAAAAAATGACACTAGCACTGGACTTCTACTGCAGCAAACTTTGGAAACCACTGTGTAGTGTAATATTACACACATTTTGCTGATTCCCCTTTTACTTTCTCTGCATCTTGATTAGAGGGAGATAACATATTTCAAATGACACACAACATGTAATTGGGACGACCCTATTTTGCATGGATTACATTAAAGCATATTCAGCAAACATTTCCCCCAGCTATGGCAAAAGTGAAGGCTGAGACATCTCACCTATATCGAACAAAGAGACCTTTTTTGTCTTACATTCATTTAGTATATCCCATTTACTCCATCAGATTAACTTATGTTCTTTACTGATAGGCAAGAACAGTATGGACTTTGTAAAGGATGAAGAAGCACTGGTCAAAATAATCACTTTGAGTTCTATTCATCCCTTTTGTCCACCACTTTTCTCGCTTTAGCATGCTGCTAACATGGAGTTAGGCCCTGAGAACTTGTTTAGGCAGACAGCTCATTATGAACAATTCATAGGCACCATTTGGGATTCACAAAACTCATAGGTGGAGCTGACGAATCATGATAACATCATCCAGAAGACATGCTCTGAAAAACTCTGTTTTCCTTTTCTGGTTTCCTTCACTGGTGTGATACAGGGTGGACTAGCCATTATAAATGTTTCTTGAACTCCCAGGATGGTTGACTTTGCAAAACATAAATAACTCCAAATGCAAACTTTGACCCTTCTAACAGATCTGGTTCTATTCTCCTTCATTCTTACTCCTCTTTTCATGTTTTTGTTGTTTAGGCTGTGAGTAGTTTCTTAAAGTTGGATACAAACAACAATACAGTAGAACCTAAACCTTCACAACAATCTGTCCAACCTAATTTCAAAATAAACAGAAACCTCACATGTTGAACCCTATCATCCTGTCTTCATTAAGATTTGGGAAGCACAAAAGGTAGATCTCTTATCAATGAGTCCTTTATGCAGGTCTCTGGATCATAATTCCTGTTTGATGCTGTCATAAGATGCAGAGTGGGTGCAGGCTAGTCAGGAAATTAGTATGGACAGCAATGTGATTAATTTGGTGTTATATGGGTGTACAGTAATTAACTACTACTTCTCTGGGCCAGAAAGGTGCTGTCAAGTACAAAAAGCAACTCAGAGCACAGTGGACAACACACCTTCCAAAGAAAGAGCTGTCTCATCTTACGCCTTCCACTACCTCTTCAGTACCTGCCTCTCCTGATATGTCTTCTCTCCCTTTAGTAAAGCAAACTTAGTGATTAAGTTCCCCTTAAATTCTGTAATGAACGCCACATTACAGTGGTTTACTCCATTCTCAGTTTCTTTACGTCCTCATGATCACATTTGGTACATTATGGGATTAATTCTATTGCTACAGAATCTTCTACAATAATAAGTAGTTTTTCAAAGGAATATTAGGGGAAATATCCCAAAATAAATTTGTTGAACCAAATGCAGCTACTCAGGAGTCCATCTCAAAACCAGAATATATTCACTGCATATATTCACTTTTTGGGGGGGTTATGTCTCAAACTGGGAATATTTTCAAAGTTTGTTAACACAATGGTATTTATTAAAAAAATCAAGTGAGCCAAATCCCTGGCATTATGCCACTTTTGTTATACTGCTTTCCTTCTCTCACATAATAGATACTTCAGTTGCATAAATGTATTTTATTGTATCATAAAATGGCAGTCTGGGATTGCTTCAAATATCTTAATGATTCCTTGTTGCGGGTTGTATGTAGCAGAAATAATAAAGTTTGGAGTGTATCCCAGGAATTATCTCAGCACTCTTCCCAAACTCATTGTGTCAACCCTAAACAAAGTGATGTGATCATAATAGGCAAAAGCTAAAGATTTCACCATGGGGAACAGTGACTTCATTTAATATCATGACTGTCCTGAAACTAGCAGACAAGCTAACTTTTGCCAAATAATTGTGTTTATTGTTAATGCCATCTCTCTTGCTGTGCTGTATCCCTTACTACCATTAGAAAGGGTTGATTCAAGAAGGTTGCCAATACCCCAGCACATACAGCTCAATTAATCCACTGCTACCACTGCACAGGAAAGATAGGGCCAAGCTGTAAGTTCTCCTAGAGGAGACATCTTCCACAGCCATCAGTTTTCCTTGCCTGAACTCTCATTAGAGTGTTGTTGATACACCCAGTACCAAAAAGCAGCTCAAAATTTTTATCATCAAAGGATCTACCTAGCAGCTGTGAAATAATGATACTAACCAGCAGTCTGAAGGAAACGACAGGTCACAGAAACCAAAGTGAGCCTATTGCCCCATGAACCATTAAACCTGCCAGATGCAAATGCCTCACATGCAGAAATCTGAGGGCACCCAGCATGGCTGGTGTAGTGGTTTGTCACACCAACACTGCCACTGCCACGACTATTGTGTCAAACAAAGAAGCATTCCTGAAATCAGCAGAAGGTGAAAGAGACACTGTGGTGGGAACTGACTAAGAAATTCAGATTTCAAAAGAAGTATGGGATGAAGGCATGGCAAAGTATGAACGTTATATGGCAAAGGAAGGCATCCACATATTTCCTCTAATTGAGGAATGTCATAGATATTGCCAACTGAGACAGCACAAATTTCTGACGACCCCTTTTCAAAAGTTTGGCATCACACTGCTGTAAGTATATATACATTGTCACTTCTCTGCTGGCTGATACTGAAATAGATCTTATGATAGCTTTAAAAAATGTCACATCTTTTGCACAAACTTTACTATTAGAAAAAATATTGAATGTGAACATACACAGCTGGTTACAGGCAGTTACAGATTCTCTTATTCTGTATTGTAAGTACTGTCAGCAAAGTGATTTTGTTTGCAATTGAGAAGAAAGATGCAGACAAGCAGCACAACATTTCTGGAATTTGTAAGTTAAAAACAAGAATTCAAGGAATGGTCCAAATAATCAGAGAGCTGGAACAATAGAGTTCCAAAAGGAGGGGTAGAAATAAAAGAGGAAATTCTGAACATCTGCTTGCTTACTTATATGTTTTAATGTTTGTAGAAAGATTAATGCCTCAAAACCAAAAGAGAAACCAGCAAAGGTCTAATGTTACATCTTTTATAGTAAGGGTTTCATGTAAATACACACATCTCTAGTTAAACTAGAAAGTCTTTGTGGTTGCTTCCAAAAGTATCTAATCTCTTTTGTCTAAAATTGATTACAACAAAATGACTGCAGTAACAGAAAATGCACAAATAGAGCTAAGTAAGCACCCAGCCATACAGAAAGGACCAGCCCCTTCAACAGCCTCAGGAATCAGATCTCGACCTTGCAATTCACTGAAACCATCTGATGAAAAGAAGAAAAGCTGTGCAAGAGGACAAATTGCTGCAGTTCAGCATAATAGGTAAGTACCAAACAACCCAGCAACAGAGATTGCAAATAGCAAAATAATACCAGAGGCTTACATCCAGCATGCTGGTATCATAGCTTCTTCTTCTTGTCTATTTTTTTTAATTCAGTTGTTTCTTTACTTACTCTCAAGAGCCTCTCAAAACTGAGATGGTATACTCAAGACTGAATCTTCAGCTTTACTTTCACCCACTGTAGATAAAAGTTCATGGGTACAGTTGTTAGTCAGCACACTTACTAAGGCAAATCTTTCTACATAGCAGTGGTAGAATATGTGTATATCTTCAGTGACAAAGAGGAAATATAAATTTTGGTGAAAAATATGAAAGCAACACGAGTTAATATGAAGCAAAACATTGCAAAAGTATCAGACTGTATAATTTCAAAATCATTTTAATTTTTAAGTGTGTTTTTAATGCTCACATTTTAATTTTATATAGTCATACTATCTGATATAATATCAATTATGAAACAGTGAACAACAATTAAATACCTGAACATAATTTCCTAACTCCTGAAATTAATTTACTGAGTAAAATTTAATATACTTATTATCAAAATATCTACAGTAATTCTAATAAAATAATTTTGAACACTTATATAATAAAATGATTACTTAAAATATATATACTATAAAGATAAGGAAAAATATCTAAAAAGCTCTAAATTCAAAGTGAAGCATTTAGAGTTCAGCAAAGACCCTTCAACTAAAGTGAAAAGAAAAATATGTAGAAATGCTGGAAATTTTTCACAAATTGGATTTCTTGCTGCAGCTTATTCCATGCTTTCTGGGGATGTGAGACACACAAGCAAGAATGTCACTGTGTGACTTCTGGTACATTAGCAAATCTTCAGCTCTGTGGAAGGTGCAATTTCATCTTACATGTCTCTAGTGGCAGAACTGGTTTTAAAATTTCATGTCCTCCTTCAGTCTTGACTATTTATTCCTGCCTCCATACAGCTGTGCACCCCCTCCTGCGCTGAGCCAAAGTTCTGGTCTGTGAGAGCAAAAGGAAAGAACATGAACCCCGCTCTGTCTCCTTAAAGAGGAAATACAGAGAGTGGAAGAAGGGAAGCAGCGATGAAGTAGTAATTGCCTCCCACTCATATTTAATGAATTACCTGCTTCTCTAAAGTCCATGTAAATATTGTCAATGCCTGTGCAGCATCATTTTCTGAGTAACAGTATAGCATGGTACTCTTCCCACTTAAAATCCAGACCTTCAAGGGCTGACAGGCTAGAGCAAACCCTAGATTAGCATAACAAAACTGGATTCTTAACACAAATATTGGGATAAAGCCAAATTACTGCAAATGATACAATTTTGCCTTCTAAATTTTGTGTTTAGATTCTTTTAAATTAATGAATTAATGATGTGCATGGAAGCTACACCCATTTCTAGGCAGCATCGACTGAAGTAGGCACTTGTCTGTTATAAAAACATTAAAACAAAGAAAGCATCCTCAGAGGAGCCAATGGGAAAGGCACCAAATCACCTTTTTCTCGGTCACATCAATATTACAATTCCTTCTAAGCCCAGAAAAGTCAAGAGAAAAATACTATCCCCCACCTTTGAGGTTTTTGGCTGGAGGAACACCCCATAAATTATCATTGATTCTCAACTTATTGCACGCTCTTGCAGACCCTACAATGAATACTTCATGTCAAAGAGGTTTACATAGTCCTAAGATTTCTAAGGCAAAGGTAATAAGCGTTAAGACCTCTCCTCAGACCCTTTCTCAACTGAAGAAACATGGTGTAATGGAAGGATGTTTATTTTTCAATTGAAGTCACTGTAAGATAAAAAACTTTATCCCATTGCAGATATAACAGAGAATGGAAAATGTAAACCATCTGTATGTGAAAAAATGGAAAGGATTTATGGAACTGTTGGAAAGGCTTCTGCACAATCTATAGGC
This sequence comes from Pipra filicauda, assembly GCF_003945595.2. Taxonomy (NCBI): domain Eukaryota; kingdom Metazoa; phylum Chordata; class Aves; order Passeriformes; family Pipridae; genus Pipra; species Pipra filicauda. The sequence continues at coordinate 3,262,513 of NW_024104509.1, read as the reverse complement.
CATAGCAAGCTTTTGTTTTTGATTGAGAGACAGGATATAGTGAAACAGCCACAGACTCTCTCTGTGCTTGAAAACACTTGGTCCCAGAACTATACTTTTTAGTGTTTTACCACTTTAGCATTTATCATCTTAAGCTGTTTAACAGAGAGAACTTCACCCAGTCTTAGTTACATTTAAATAAACCAGCTGCATGCCCAAACTTCTCAGAAAGATTATACAGCATATACTGCCACAGGAGCATCCCAAATGGCCCGTTGTTTGGCTCTCTACATATTAAATTGTTGTTGCTTAAAACAGACATCAGCCCATTTCTAAATGTGAAGACTTAGAAAACACCTGAAAATTGTTCCAGTAAAATATGTGATATAGTTCATCAGGTTCATTCAGCTGTCATACCAAGAAAGACAGGAGGTCCCTTTGGGTTTAGTGATCCCACAGTTAATTTATCTTGGTTTGACAAAGTGAGAGTAAGATGTGGTCTTAGCTGTAGGAGCTTTGGCAAACAGGGTACCGTGGGAATAGAGAGCTTTGGAGAGAAAGCTTAGTCCAAGATTTGCAATCTTTTATTGTTATTCAGTAACCAATAAAGCCAAACACATCAAAACACAGTTAAGCTACACAGTTATAGGGCATAGGCCAGCAATTCTTTTCTATGCTCAAAGGTCATGGAAAAGCAGAGATACTGTTTGAGGATGTACTGGCATGCTTCAAATCCTATAAAAAGCTGAGAAGCAGCACAAGGTTGTTGTCTTAAATTACCCTTTCACACTTTCTATACTGCACCTGTTGCTGCAACTCCTCTCAGGAGGCCCTTTTCGTTTCCACTTCATCTTGTGGCTTATCTGTCTTACACTTGCCCTTTTTAATGGATTGCTGAGACAGGAGAAGGGAGGCAGGAGACTTTAGCACAATCAGTCAGCACAGAATCTCAGACTTGTGAGCAACCTGAAAGTCCATCATGCACGAATGACAAAACCTAGGTGTAGACTTTATAAAGGAGTAATGTCATGTTATGGTAAAATCTATCTGTTCTGAAGAGCATTTTATGACACAGACAGAGGCAGCAGCTGCCTCTCTCCAGGCAGGTAAGGAAAGGTAATTATGAGTAGGATCAATAGCTAAAGGCTACTAAAACTACTGAAAAATAATGAGTAGAAGTAACAACTAGAGACTACCAAAACTACAAACTACTAAAGGCTACTAAAATGGCAAAGTGGACATGGATGGTCCATTCATTTTTCAAAGACAGATGAACTTTTTGTATTTGATACAAAAGGGAAGAGAGTAAAACGGAGGGGCTGAGGATTAGGAAAAACAAACAGAATTTTTCACCTGCACACAGTAGCAGACTTTGCTGTAGTCTTATTCAGAGAGTGAATCAAGTATTTTAGTTGAAATAAATAGATACTTAATTTTCTTCAAAATAAATAGTTAGATATTTAATTCTGCATAATTTTGAACTTCTTTGATGGCAAAGGGCTGTCTATATAAGTAACTTTGTCATCAAAAATGGTAAGCAACTGAATCAGAAACACATTTTATCTATACCAGCTGTATCATCAATTATTAAGTCATTTTGTGAGCTGTAAGAAAAGCATAATTTTTAATCTTTTGAGTTAGTTATTTTTATGTTTACATTATATGGAACTTACTTCTACTGAATAATTTATACTCTCAGATCCAGTTAAAATAGCCACTTTTCAAGGCATACAGTCTTGTTTCTTGAAATTTTAATATAATTGCCTTAGTCACATGAAGAGAGCTCTCCCAATGTGATCAACATGAAAAGACCTCCTGAGAGTAATCAAGTCACAGCACTTACACTGATGTGGATTATATAAAGCATACAAGTAAAGTTTTAAGTCCTAGCAAGAAACAGTAGAAAGGACCTAAAATGAACCATTGCCTTATATGAGAATCCATAGCGAAAGAAAAATTACAGATAATGGGAGTAAATAAATTCATATAAGAAGTATCAGGATTAGTATTCATGTAAGGGTTAAAATACACTTCTCTTTTTCCTCTGCAGATGAAGATCTCATGATAATAACATATTCAATGTGGTTATGGCATCAGAACTCCCATAAACACAATCTATTAGAATTTTAAAAAAAAATTACTTCAATGTTCGTTTATTAAAATACAGTTGGCACGGCTGAGTGAAGCAAACAAATAAAACTTCCCAAACACTAAATACGTTTATCCAATTCTAAATAATACTCTTCTGGGAAGTCAGAAAGATTTGGTTACTCTATTAAACAGTTCAAAAATTTTGAGAAAAAAGCCTGTAGAGCTTGAATTTTGTTCTTTATACATCATATAATTAAGACTAAGGAACTAAGAGCAGACACTGAGTCCATTTACCAATTTATAGATGAACCCTCCAGTTCAATGACATGAGGTGGCAGTCTTTTGGCTTTTATGCTAAACTTCATACCTATTGAATTGCCATTGAAAAACTCTACTAGATTGATATTTTTTTTAATTTATTTGAGTTTCTATACCACAATCATTACATGCCATCTAGATGTTTCAAATAGCTAATGTTATATTTTTCAGTGCTAAATGGCAGATATTCCTACTAGTATTATCAGCATATCTGTCCTTGGGAGAAAGCTTTTTCAGTTTCTCCTTCTCACTTTTGAATAAGTTGATCCATTTCAGCCTGCACAACAAAACCAGACATCTCAAAGATATTTAAATATCTACGTTATGTATCTACAGAGAGAGAAAATAGAATCCGGTATTCTTGCTAAGAGAACTGCTATATCCTACCCCCTTTGGCACGGGGTGGCAGGCCATCCATCCCATGTGCTTTGACTGGCCCCTTGGCATGTGGCACTGCCTGGATCATTAGCTCATTCCAAACTGTAGCTCATATTTCTCCCCTTACCTCAGACACAGGGGATGGAAAAAGAGCCAAGAATATAGAGGTGAGTGCTGAACTGGAAACGCTATGAGCACAGGAAGATCTCAAGTTACTGAGATGCATATCTCATGGGATAGTGGAAGGGAAATTGGCTTATTCCAGGGAGTGGTGTTGGATAGCAGAGTGCACAGATTTGAAGGAAATCAGGCTTCACTAGTTCTGCTGCTCATGGAATATCTTGTCTTTCCTACTGTTTTACTTGTCATGTTTCAGCAAGCGTATGGAACGTCACTACTCTTAATAGCATTTTCAGAACTGGTAAAATATTTAGGAACTGCATTCTAATATAGGTTGTCTTCTTCTATAGATTGAATACTGCTGCTCAAAAGTGATGCTTTGCTAAATGCTTGGATAAGAATGGGTGATCATTCCAGTTCCAGGAGGCAATACACATGTCCAGCTGTGTGGGAAGTAGGAGGCAAACACATTTACAAATCCCAAATAAGGAAGGCTTCAGCTGAAAAAAATGTCACTGTTGTAGCATGTAAGTGCCTCCCCACTACTAAAAAACCCCAAAGAGATAATTTCTCTCTTTTGCAGTCATTCATTTACTTCTATTTAACAGGAAAACTGAGATTATTGTGCACCTGTCTGCATTCCTCTTGCAACTAGAATAAATTGTTTTAGATTTATTCATATTAATTTAGGACTAGAAATACCAGTACACCTTTACCCTGCTCAAAATTCAATGTACTCACACGACACTCCGATCAACCTACGTTTTTTTGCCTTCACAACTGTCAGTCAGCTTGGCAAGGGAACAAACCTCAAGTCAGGATGCTTAGGGAACCCTGAAAAGCACCAGGTAGTAGCTGCCTCAGGATATGCAGCACCTTCAAGAATCACTTGTTTTGGTCTTGCCAGTGAGTGGTTAACAAGGGTATACTCAGCCATGTGATATGCTCAGGAAAACACATTCACCCAGGCATTGGTTGCTGGGCTTTTTTTTAACACTTAATCCTTGTTTCTTTCCTCAGCATTCTCTAGTGATTATCTTCCCATGCATTATCTTGCTTTGGTGGATAGACTTTCAGAAGCCTGGCTCTCTAAATTCACTGGAGAAACTGGGCCATGAAATCCAGGTGGCAGAAAGGCACACCAAACCTCTCTCCTTGTTTTAAATCCTGTTTGACATTTTGTTTTTTCTGAACTCTGGATACAATCCAAGTAAGTAGGTGGATGGAGCGCTGCAGTTCCTTACATTAAGGCAGAGCCTATCGTTATTTCATTTATCTACAGCTGGGTAGATTACACACAGGGATTTTTCTTTGTGTGAAGGAAAGAATTTCAATTTAGATTGCTTCTCTGAGACCTTTACTGTTTGGAAACAAACTGCTCCTAGAAAAAATATCACCAAAAGCAGAAGTCCAAAGCTATTTAATGAACCTTGGCTTATGACAACAGTAGTTAGGTGTTCAAATGGCTTTTAAATATGGTCTTATGGACCTTCTTGTCTTTGCACACACAGCCATATTTTGAACCACTTAGGAATGTTATGATTTGTGGTTTGATATGGTCTGTGGTTTCAAAATGATGCTGAACTTGTCATTGAGGTTACCCTGGAGAGACAGACAGATATGTTTAGATCATTCTTCGCCAGTCTTTGCTAATCTTTGCACTTTTTAGAGGAGTTTGTGCAAACTGTAACATCTAAGAGGCTTCCAGAATTACAGAGGTCTCAAAAGAATACTAAAGAGTAAAAAATGCATGGAACAACACTGGTAAATTTGATCATGGGATTTAGCCCCTTATCCTACTTTTGAGACCCTTCATGAAACTTGCATAACCCCTTACTCAGTCAAAAAATTACTCAGTTAAATAAAGCTTCACAGCAAGATCTAGCTTTTAGTTTCCATTGTTCCTGTCACAGTCCTATGCACTGAGGTGTAAGAATGTCAAGGAAGCTGGTTTTTGCTCAGCCTTAGAAAGATAATTTGCAGGTTTATTGCTTTCTTTCCCAACGTGCAGCTATACAGACTCATGGCTTCCACTGATTCTAAGTGGAGCCCCAAATGGGAAAAGTTCAGCTCTATATTTTGTTAAAACTAGAGTGATTTTTTTGAAACACGCATTCTCTCTGGATTTCCTGATCCTGCCATTTCCTGGTACCAAGGACTAAGGAAGAAAAACCGCAGATTGTATAAAGTGGCAAAATCAATAGTCTGGCTTGTAACCTCTCCCTACAACCTCATAACTTAAATTAAGTTGAAGGGATATGAAGAATAATATAAAGATATGTTTTAGATAAACAAATAATGGTAACTATAAATACAGGCACCTTTCTCCCTGTATAACATTAACTGCCACCTGAAATAAAGAATCTTCTCTACCTTTCAAAAATATTACATTTTTGCTATTGCATTTTAAAGAAAATAAAAATGTTCCATTTCTATTAGTTTGAGATGTTAAATACAGAAAAAAAAAATCATCTTTTATAGAGGTTTTAATACAAGTTAGATGAATGTGTTGGATGTTGCATGTTTTCAAACAGAGAAAAACCGTACAAATTAAGTAAAGGTCAAATTTCTTGTGGTTGAACCCATGAAGTAAACACAGAACATATTTTGTTTGTTTGGATCTTGGGGGAACAAACTGTTTTTATGGTGGAGTAGTTATATTACACTAAAGTAAGCACTGTAATGTATTGCATTTCAAAATCACATATTTATAAAATAGGGAATGTACTGACAACCAACATAATCAGTCTCAATCACAATCACAAAAACTGGAAAAAAATTTGAAGAGTGAAAACTTGAAAAAAACACACCTTTATTTTCTAAATACTAACATACAAGGAAATAATACATAACAAGGAAAAACCTTCACTATGGGCTGATGTGAATCATTAGGATCTAATAGTGAAAAATTGTTTATCATACATGACTGTCTTACATAAGGCTGATTCAGACTGTTCATTCAAAATGGCTACATTTGAAACATCTTGTCTTGCTAAACCCCAGTAACCTCCTCATGATCCAGGTCTTAATGATGCCGTATTTTACCTTAACTCCTGCATTTGCCTTTTCCTAGGAAAATGTATGATAAAAATAAACATTGTAAGTCATCTTTAGTGAATACAACTTGGCAGATATTGTCTAAGTTTTACTAGTAAAATTAAGGAAGATAGTATCAAGACAACTGCAGTTCAGAAGCGTTTAAGAGGAGTGCCTGCAAACTTTTCCAACTTTGAAAACTGTTCCTGTTCCATTCAAGGAGAAACACAAGATTTTTCAAGAGTTCCTGCAAAGAAACAGGGAGTGAGAAGTTCAGAGTAGAGAATAACATTTTGTTATTAGAACTACTGCCTGAGTGCAGGACATCATCTGTCCATGCAGCAGTGGTGCTTTGGTAGTTCCTTTGGTTTTAAGCAATAATTGCATGCAGTGAAAACTGTCAGCAAAAATTCCTGTCAACTCTGATTCACTCATTAACAGCTTTGGTCACAACTAAGCACCATTTTACAAAACTCTTATTTTATAAAACTCTTATTTTGCAAAATTCATAATCTGTTGAATCGACACTGCTCTCTCCAGATAAACAAACTGCTCTGTATTGATTTACAAGTGGTTACATTTGGGAATTACTATGTGGTAGGTCATTGTGACATTTCTAAGTAAACAATGATGTCGAGCATGAAAATACTAGCCTCTGATTGTAATCCACTGAAACATGAGATGGACCTTAATATTCCTAAAGGAGGAGCAACTTAAGCTGATTAGTTGTAGGGATACAAATAAACACAGTGTGTTTCTAATTACATCAGTGAGTCACAATAGAGTTCAGGTTAATAAGATAGTTTTGTGCGCCTGAAGTTCTACAACCTCTTCAAAAAACAGTTGCTTGTCGTTCTTCCTTTCCCCAAGCACAGCCGATCACAGAGCAGCATTCGCTGATCAGCACAGCTGGGATAGTTCAGGTCACAATCCTGAATGTCTCTTACATGAGGACATTTACACTGTCACTGCAAAGCACTATCCAAGGAAGTAACACAGTCCTTGCTGGATGTGCCAAGGGGTATGACTGCTTGACCGTGGCAGAGCTTAACAAGTATACTACTAAATAAGTAGATCTGAAAACATCCCACCTGCTCAGATCACCTTAAACTCAAAAATATTTAAAAATTTTTCAAGGCTATTGTCATAACGAAAAGGACAGACAAGAGAACATACTTAAATAAAACTAAAACTTTAAAACATAAACCCGAGGGATTTAAGTATAATGGTCTTTGCTACCTCTTATGGGTGGATTTTTTGCATGCTATTACTTCTTCATTAGGGGTAAATGAATTTTCAGACTAGAAATGCACTTTAGACAGCGAGAACTCTAACTTTCTGAGTGCCTTACTTTTGTAAGATTCTGTTCAGTAAAAAATACAGGAAAGAGAAGAGAGGTTACTTAAATTAGAAGTTTTGTGGAGGTACTTTTTTTTTTTTTACAGGCATGAGGAGGGGTTGTTGCTTTAAGATGCAGAGAAATGATGATAAATTAATTATGACAATTGGGATTATTCCTCAGTCACCATGCAATGGTACTCTATGTTTACACTGCAGAGGTGCCTTGATGAAACTGCCAGGTAAGGCTATAATTTATTCATCTTGGACAAAGTACTTTTTCACAGTTATAAAAAGAGTTTAGAGAAGTAGTAGAAAAAGTAATTACTGTACTTCTATCTATCTATCTATCGATCTAACTAATCTCCCTCTTAAATCCATTCCCGCACACTTAGAGACAACTGAGAAATGCCACAAGTTAATGAATTTCCAGTATACATCCGAACCCAATTTCCTCCATATGCATCAGCAATAACTCCTAGAGCCCTTCTTTGATTCACATTCCTCTCTCTGCTAGTCCCTCTACCCAAGAAGTTCCATAACCAGAAAGGCACATGCAATACCATTTAACTGTAAGTTTATACTAAAACAATGCACAAATAAAAACAACACAATTTTTACATATTCACTCCAAGGCTAAGAAGCTTTATAGCTCTCATTTGGACATGTATACTTTGGCAAATACTCTAGCATAACTCATGCAAATTCTCTAACATGAATAAAATTGATTTTATTCTGTGGCAATTACTTTGTTCACAAAACAGAATAAATGTGTGTTTGGTATTAAGATTTCATTTATGGTGGAAAAGTCTATCCACCTGGAGAAGACATTTCAGAGTGGCCTGAAAATTTCCCCCATAATTTTCCCGAGGGGCCTGATAGGATCCATATTGTTCATCCAGTCAAATGACTGCAGCAAAGTCACAGCCCTTCCTGAATTTCTCATCTAGCAGTCCTCTAACAAACTTCACCTCATGCCACAAAGTCTTACAGCAGCATTTTTATTCCTACCCTCCCATCCTACATTTGTGAGTCATCTGGTTTTTTTCTTCCCTTCCTGTCCTTGTCAAGAAACTCCCCTTTGCAGTTTCTACTCCAATCCTGAAGTTTACTATTTCTTTCTTACTGATTCCCAGGCGAGGAAGCTCAATGGTTCTCATGTAGAAACACTGGAGTTACAGGTGCCTCTCCAGCTAAAGCTGGATGAGAGCTGCAGCTCCCCATGTGTGCTGTGAGCCAGTGACTCAGAGGGTCTTCCCACGCGTGAAGCTGTGGACCCTAGCTGTCCATTGGACCACCTATAAACCAATGCTTCACTTGAACTGCCTCCCCCAAACCCTCATCTGCTAAATCTATAATAACAATAATACTGATCATAATGCTGCTGCTGCTGATAGTAATCCTATCTCTACAAAAACCCTGAATGAGGGAATAGATTTTTTTTTTTATATACTGAAACTAAGAAGGGGAAAAGAGAACAATTTTGTTAAGGCAAAGGAAATACATGGTGTAATAATTAACTTGGGGACAAAACAAAATCATATTATACTGCATTTGCACTGGGCCCATGCTGAAACTCTATGTGTTAAACAGATCTTTGTTTGGCCATTAAATGTCACTGAAACTCCCAAACCTTCGGCACAATATTTAAATGTAATAAAAAGACTAAATAAGTGAAAAGCCACTAGCATGTCTTCTGGTGATGGACTGTCTCCCTTTTCTTTACTGTTCTCTGTAACTTGAAACATCCTGCATTCAGCCTCCCTGCTGCTGTCTAGACACAGCCCTGCTTTTGCCATCCACTGTGGGGTGGGTCTGCAGCCAGAAGCCACAGTAGCACATCCTCAGTCCTTGCAGGACTCTCACACACATGAATGTTGAAGGGCTCATTGGAGACTGCAGTTTCTTTAGCTCTTCTAAACAATTCAGGTGCTAATGTTCCACCTATCTCCAGCTAATGAAGATACAATCCACAGGACTAGCCTGGGAGGAAGTGAGTGAAGTGCCTCCACTTTGAAAATTCACTTATAATTCTTGTCATCTCCATTAGCAATTACAGCCCTTTTGAATGGTGCAATCTTCCCAACATATCTGAATTGCTATTTAGAATTTCGTTGATAAAAAGTGATGAGGAAGAAATGATGAGTGGAAAGAACAAGGAGAGACATTTGGAATTATGGAAGCGTGTCCTCCTAAGAACAGGTATGACTGCCACAGTGCACATCAAACAGTGAGTGGATGTTATACACCACTACAGTCAAGCTCAGAGAAGAAGATATAACAGATGAATTGCTAAATACACCTCTGAAGTATGAAACAACTGGTTATTCTCATTTTTGCTTTCTATCAAAAGGCTTTGTGTTGCTTATATTCTTAGAAATCTAAATAATATCTAAAAAATTGAAAAAAATGGATGCCAAGCAAACTAAATGACTGTGGAATATTATTCATTCTTTTGGTGAGCAGGAGAGAAATTTTCTGAAAAGGAAGTATCGCTTTGGAATTCCAGATTCCTGGCACTGAAATTAACATACATGCTGAAGGAATCCAACCCTCTGCTCCTTTTAGCCTGTCATTTACTTAATAGGTAGTACTGCTAGAATGGGGCTAGGAGAAAGGGGAGACTAGGGAACTCATCTATTACCATCACACACCTTGAATATTCACTCCACCAGCAGCCCTATTACTGTTTTGCATAAGAAAGTGCACAAACATGGTGTACTTTCTTATGTTCACAAACACTGCTATGTATATATATACTACATAGTACTTACTAAGAAACAGCAAGTCTTCTCTTTTCTCATATTCAAATCCATTTGCTTTTTGTCTTTCTTTGTTAGTGATTCCTCATGACCCACGCTGCCTTTAGATAAATGTTTGTCAGAAAAGTAAAATTAGACTAACCAGCACTGTCACAAAAAACACACATATTTTAGCAGTTTAAAACTCACTGCCTTTGACTTTACCCCAAAAAAGATCTGTTTTTGCAATGGCTTGTCTGTTTTCATGTAAGTATCAGTTAACTCAATAAATTATTTCTCAATTCTGTCACATTTTTATCCTCAGATTATAAAACTACCTGTTTAGCTTCTTCTTTTACAACCTTCCTTATATTTTGTTTTCCTTACAGCTCTTCTCTTGGGTAGCATCCTTTTTAAGCTGCTCTGCAAACTACCAATTTCTTTTGCCCAAGCCCTCTCCACAATATTTCTCTCATGGAAAACCTAAGTGAGATTCAGCAGGAAGCCTTTCACTATGCATAGTTAAGAATGAATTTAAAATAATGACTTCATGCATGATGCAAAGTCCTATTGAGTTACTATCCTACTACCTTGTCTTCTCTCATCCTACTAACTCTCTTACTATTTTCTGGGGTTTGGTTGGGATAGACTTGATTTTCTTCATGGTAGCACATACGGTGCCATGTTTTAGCAAACAAAACCACATACCCTTGTTTCAGCTATTGCTGAGCAGTGCTGCCACAGTACCAAGCAAGGTCTTTTCTAACACCCCACTTTTCTGACACCACCCCATTTCCAGCAGGCTGGGAGTGCCCAAGGGACTGGGAGGGGACACAGCCAGGCCATGCATTAATTCATACTGTGCTAACCCACAGAGCTTGGATATGAGTATTCTAGTAAACTGCAACCTAACAAACTGAAAAGATATATAATGGCATTAAACTACTTAAACGAGCTGTAACAGATTCCACAGAACTTAAATTTCCTGAGCCAAGGAGGCTCATTTAATGGGGTAATACTTGGAAGCTTTTTGGAATCTGTTGCACTGATGCCAGAAGGGAAAGGACGAGTACTATTTCTTAGCTTGCTTCTGATTTCCTGCGTGACTCTCAATTGTAAAATGCTCTCTCTGTTCTTACCTGCTGATTTTTTTCCTAAAGATCATCTCGGTAATAACACCTCTTGCCGAAGAGCTGCAATTCAGGCCTTTTGTGTAGCCTCACAAGACCTAGGACAATTGTAACACCTCAAGAGGCTTCCTCAGATTTTCAGTCCTATACTACAAACTCAAGCTATCCATTGGCAAGAGGCTCTTGCACTAACTTTCTTTCTCCTTCCTTTGCCTGCACTATGACTCCAGCATACAGGTCCACATAAGGCCTTGTCTCTAACCAACAGTCACCTGTCCTTGATTTTAAAGGACCAAGGTAAATCTGAGCCAGGATGCAGATGCCTGTATATACATAGTTGTATACAGCAACATATTCACAGAATCATGGAATGGTTGGGGTTGGAAGGGACCATAAAGATCATCTATTTCCAACCCTCCTGCATGGGCAGGGACACCTTTCACTAAACCAGATTGCTCAGAGCTCCATCCAAGCTGGCCTTAAACACTTCCAGGGATGGGGCATCCACAACTTCTCTGGGAAACTTGTTTCAGTGCCTCACCACCCTCACAGCACATAATTTTTTCCTAATATGTAATCTAAACCTACTGTCTTTCAGTTTGAATCTATATGTTGCGAGGGCAAGCACATCCTAAATGAGTGCTCAATCCTTTGAAGAGGGACAGCAGCCAGGATGTGCCCTGCTGGACTTTGCTGGAGGTATCTGTGATGATACCCACCCTGAAAACACACAAAAGACAGACACACAGACAGCCCTCGCTGTTGCAACAGACTTTGTACAGAGATGCAGGCAGGCAACAACATGAGATGTCAGAGTGTCTCAGGAATAAAAGGAATTATGAGTTTTGTCCTAGGGTGATCCAAACAATTTTGGACATGAATTGAAACAGCACCTAACTTGGGAATGGGATGGTCTTTGCTTGTAGGGATTTCTAATATGGGAAAACAGCAAGAAATGGACATTGTCACTCTGGTGGGAAGGAAGCCATGAGAAAAGTAAGGAGAAGCAGTTCCGTAGGGCAGAAAGAGGAACTCAAACAAAGAATGAAAGGAACTAATGTTGCTAATAGGTAAAAATGTTATAATATTGTAGCTAGCGGCAAGGACACATGGCCTGAATGAACAATTACAGTCAACTGCGTAAAAGGTATAAAAAGCTTACTGAAATAATTAATAAGTGTCTTTGGTCTCACCATCATGTGAAGTCCCTAATCACCAAGTCTGCTATTCTGACACATATCAGCAAAGCAAATGCCTTTACAATAATAAAGGCTATTTCAAGTTTTGCTTCTCTCTTTTGCAGACGGCTTGGTCAAACTTGTTTGGATGAGACTTTAGTGGAGATGCAGGTGTCACGTACCATGGCTACACCAATGGCAGAAGTTTTTTACGTGCACACACAGACTACTGATCATGCAGATACACTACCAAACACCCAGGTTATGCAGTTAACCCTGCAATCATCTGAAGCTGTGAAATTCAACTTGCGTCCCACAGCAACTCTGCTGGCCGAGTGCTGAAAATGCTCAGAGAAGAGGGTCTGTGGATTGGTCTGTGAAATCTAACAGAAAACGGTGAGACCACAGACTTGTCCATCAAGAAGCTCATCACAATCATCATTACTGGCTGTTTTTATATCCAGCTCTGGTAAAATGCTTATAGCCCTGTTCAGAAAGAATCTGGAGAGGAATTTGCTCCACTCTTTCTGCAGTCCTGGCTGGCTGGACAGCAGAGCCAGCTCAGAACAGGACACCAAAGGCCTGGTGTGCTGCTCAGTTTCAGAAGATCCAAACTGGGCAGGAAACCAGTGGAATATGTTCACAAGTGTGCCTGTCAATCTGCCTCATGGGATCAATGCTGGATCAACTCAAATGTCCCCAGACTCCAGTCACAGGCATAAAAAGAGAGGTTGTCTCAACTTCCAGTTCCTCCCAAGTCAGACCACACTCCTAGTGTGTCACAAGGCCAAAACCTCTACAGACAAGAAATCTGGCTGCTAAATTGACATTGCAGTGAGACTACCTTTGTGTTTTCACCCACAGGTTGGAAGCAAAACCATTACCACGGTATTTTGAGGTAATCACTGAACACCAAAAACTGCAGGGACAGATCATTTCCCTTAATGGAGAAAGGAAGAGAGATTTATGATTTATTATGATAATCATAACTGTAAATAACAAAGGATTATTTTTTGTGAAATTACTTGTTCACCTTTAGTCAAGTTTTGGCAGTACTTGGCTGCTTTTCTTCCTCCTAGTAAAAAACTACGAATACTCTCTGCAAAAGTTGAGAAGTATATTTTCTGCAAGACTTAGGCTCTGTTTAATAGCTACAAACAGACAATTATTTGATGTTAATTGACATTTTAATTTCCAGTTCCTTCAGTACACCCTACTAGCCAAGTTCCCATTCAGCTATTAGAGGCCTAAGTAAAACTCAGGACTAGTTTTAGCATTTATTGGAATGTGCTACTAGAAAGAAAAGGTCAAATGTGTACTCACAGTAAAGCAGCACCAATTCCTGTCAAGCAGAATGAATCACAGCAGCAACATCTGTTTAAGAGGGAGAATTTTGTATACACTTGCAACGTAAAATATTCCCTTTTCCCAAAATATATTCAAAACAGTGGTTCACTATCCAGGGAGGAGAGGAGACACAGCACCTGTACTGTCTGTGCTGCTGATACCACAGACAGCATTCCCCGCCAACATGAAACACTTACCCTTTAACAAAAAAAGAGTCAAAAGATTTTTTCAGCAGTACTTACTGCCCCTGCCCCAGTAGGAAAACTAGCTGTTCTGTTTCAAGTCTATGGAGGCAGATGAGAATGCCTACTCACCCTACTGAAATTTTATCCTTTCTGCTGTTTCTATTTGTTTAGAAAAATCCATCTTGCAGTTCTAAGAGATGCCTAGAGTTAGGAAAAAATGGCTTTCAGTGATTCATTTACACATGCTGGTACCCTGATAACCACCATTTAAAAGGCAGGCTCTATGGAGGTAGAGTATTGCAAATCAGTTGCTTGTCTTCTGCAGCTGAAATATGACCCAAGATGACCTTTTCTCCTTTTAAACAACATCCAGTGCAAATGACTGATGTTATATATATCTACATACATATCACATATGTATATACACACACAAATACATATATGCTAAGCATGTTTTTTTTCTTTTATAAAAGCACTAAAAATATCTAAATTTATAATCAAGAGCTTAATCATTTAGAGTCCACATCATATTTCCATTTTAAAAACTAAGCAGTAGATAAGAGGAAACTGATGAAATAGGAGAAAGAATTCAAAAGGCACATCATTCTCACGAAGCTGAAGAACAAAAGCAGATCAGCATTGTGGCAAGCCTATAAATATTTGAATATAACACAAGACAAGCCCTAAAAGATAAAGGATACCATTTTCATAATTTTTATCAATCAAGTATCTCATCTTCCTCTGTTAGGCTTTATTTCAAGGCCCAGCAGCGTCAAATGACATGGTAAAAGGACAATATCTCTCCTGTCAGACTAACGACACTCCCCTGGCACAGGTTCAGACACACTCAGGAAGCCCAAATTGTCATATCATCTCTGTTTACCTAGGGAAAAAGTGCTTTTTACCTAAGGAAAAGAGGCTTTCTGTATGGTGCACCTCTTCTGAGGGTGAGAGAGAATTTCACTTTGAAAGGAGTGCTATTTTACTGTGAAAAATCTGATAAAGCATTTCTTCCCATGCAAGGATTTTCTTAGTAAGGAAGCAACAGCTGTAAGCTACAGCCTCACAATTAAATACTTGCTGGCTTGTCACAAACAGAGAAGCTCCTTGAAAAGCTCTGTGTAGATGGAAGGGACGTCCAGAGAAGAATCTTTTCTGGCAGAAGACGTGTCAGGTTGGAGAAAAGTAGCACAGACAACAGTAACAAACCCCACAAAACTAAAACAAAAGAGTTTAAAGTGGTCATGTAATTGTTAAAAGCAAAGACCCAGTTCTCTAAAATGAATGACAGCCTGGTCACTGACAGATGAGAAGTGAGAAATTAACCTGAAACATGCTTCATGTCAAGATGCAGACATATTTTCTTTAAGACTTTGGATGTTTGATTCAAATAAAACCAGAAAATATTTCTCTACAAGGAATGTAAAATGTCTTAAATACATAAGCTTACAAATTTGAAAATGAACCAGAGGGAAAAAAGTGAGACAAAAAAATTGAGGACTTCGAAGACTTTCCAAAATTGTGAGGTCCTTTCACGAATAGCCCAAAGAACATTCTGTAGGTCAGAGCACCAAATGTTTCAAAATTTCCTATTTATCCTTTGGCAGTAGAACTAACTAAATCCTCACACAGGGAACAATGAGGAAAATTTTCAACATCTTTACTTTGAATGTCACATGGTCCATGCATTAACAAGAAAAACAAAAGTTGGCAAAAGCAGGTGAAATTATAACTTCCAGATTTGTACTAGGTAAACTGTCTAACTTGGGAATAGTAAATACCTCATAGGTGAAACAAAAAGGCTGTGTGTTTAATTCTCTCAATTTCTTCAGCAGAAATGATAGAGGCAGTTTACTAATTATACCCCACCTGAATTGTCTGAAGCTTCAAACTAAGAAAGCTGACACAGAAGAATAAATATTCATTTCAAGAGGTATGGAAAGAGCAACTCTCTTTTCAAAAACATTTTAAAAACAGTTTGTTTTTATATGTTACTTGATGCATTCTAAATGCAATACAAAGAATATATAAGAAGTTGTTCCCCACCACCACCCCTGCCTTAAGAAAAACATTAAAATTCCTTGGATTGTATCATATTTTCTAATTAAAAAATAATTTTTCTTTCTTTTTCTCTGTCAAATGCTCCCAAAGGGCACCAATGTTAGTTTCTATGTGATTCATAGTGATGTGATTCAAAGTTTATCTCATGGGCTTTGTCTTAACATTCAACTGAAAAGAACACTTTGTTACATCAAATCCAAATTTCTGAAGTTATGCAAGACTTCTCAGACTAGTCCTGAAATGTGTAGTCCTTGATACAACATTACTGTATTTTTATACACAGTATTAATGGAATACTTTTTTTGAGGAAAAAAAAGGCTTTAGAGGAATTCTTAAATATCCCAATGATACTTTTATTATTATTTTAAACAGACTTGTACATCACACAGAGCTTAAGAGCATGATTATAAAAAACAATCACTATCCCCCTTTATGTTTTTTAAATCACAGAAGAGTTTAAGAGCTGAGTAACTTACACAGAGGTGATAGCACTTAGATTTCTCTGAGGTCTTGACAATACTATGTATCTCATAAATCTAATTCGTGAAGTAGAGAATCACAAAGGTCACCAGGCAGAGAAGCCTTAATAAAGTATCCCCATTTATCTTTCCAAAGTGCCTTTCCTTATCCCATTATTTGACAGACTCATATTTACAGATCTGAGTTGCCCAATCTCTTCAGCCCATTCTGTGCTTCTCAAAACACACAGAGCAACCACAGAGGCCCTTTTTCTCAAAAAAGTAAGACCATCAGGGAAAGTCTATCAGACTGTGTAAGTATCAACATCTATATGTAAACAGAAGTAATTAGATCTTCAGTAAAGGCAGTTTCTTCCTTCAGAATAATAACAAACAGCTTTTGTGAGAAATGTAAAGAGCCAATATGTTCAACACAATACCCCTGTGTAAGCCCTTCAGAGATAAACTACAACATTAATGCCTGCTACAACAGTATTTATATATAGGCAATTGGCTCCATGAAAAGGAAATATGTGTTTTATTGCAAACAGTAGACTTCAGACAAATAGGTATTTAGAAGTCCAGTTTGTTATGATTTTATTTAAACAAAACATGACTTTAACGTTTTCATGCAACATTTGCACTTAAGTCTTAAATAATCATGACAAACAGAAGTAGTTAGAGAATGCACTAATTATAGACCTTGGTGAATATACAAAAAAACCTCAGTATTATAGGTTATACAAAGTAAAGAACATCTTGAATACTTCCCCAAAATACTGCAGCAGCTGAGACACAGTGATATGCCTTAAAAGGGCATAGGAATGTAATTTAGAAATCACATGAGACCTACCCCTTTCCTTTAATTTTACAAACAAGACAAAAGCAACATTCAACTCCACACACTGATTTTTCAGATTATATCTATGCAGTACCTTGAGTTTTATCCAAATAGTAAAAGTTAGACACATTTATTAGTAAACAATTATGCGGTAAATCTCTATTACATTTCTTCCTTGGTATTACCTGGAATAGTCATGTTATTTAAAAGTGGGCAGGTTTGGTACTTTTATACTGATGTCACCGATATTAATATTTCTTGGGATCTCTGGCAGATTCATATTCTTTACAGCTGAAACAGCCCGGGCTGGAGCTCCTGCTAAACCAGCCTGTATATAAAGTGAGGAAAAATGCAAGTCAGGAAGGTTGGTCACAAGAAGATTCACTAGCAATATAAGTAGACAACTAACTTTTCAAGTAATTCCATGGTAACACAGTTAGAAAGACCAGATGGTAATTGTGTTTGGAATGAAATGGGTTACTTGGAAATATTAAACCAGAAAGAGAAAACAGTTCACATAATCCTTTTTATATGGTAAAACATGTAATGTCAACTTGATGGAAAAGTATGAAGGGGAGGAATAGGAGGCTTATCAAAGCACAATGTAATGTGCACGTTCTAGAACAGACAATCTTGATGTTGGATGTCCAATGTGCTGTCTGCCTCTTACCTATTCTAAAAGTTAACGTTTCACTGTTGACTAACATTGCTTACAGGTTCAGAATATGTGACCTCAAAGTAACAAGGTGCTGAATGTCAGTTGAATCAATGACTATATATATATATATACACACACACACAAACACACACACACACATATATACATATGTAAAAGGTATTTCGAAGTGGCTTAGTCAAAGAAGAAAAGGATAAACACCTTGTATTTGTGGGTGATAAAAGGCGTGCCGACAGATCATTTCTACAAACCAACTAGAATGATCTGCTGTCCCACAGTATCTAGTTATACACTAAAACATCTGCAGCCCTCAGGCACACTTGAACATTACATAACAACCTGGTTATGCCTGATTATGCCAGTTAATGAAACTATTAAATTAAATTAAATAGTACTTATTGCTTATTAAATCCCTCTACCGTATGTAGTCTCCCTTCATGCAAAGCTAGAGCCTTTCTGTATAAACACGCAAGTTTTACAATATAGAATTATTGACTTCCACTCAGTTCTCTTTCAGATAAAGTCACTGCCAGGTTTACATACTAGCATATCTTATGAAATGCTAACAATTCCTAGCTCAGAGGCCTTAAGACATAAAGAAAATTATCCTTCCTTATTGCTTCAGAAGAACACCTCTCCAAAACCTTGTTATTTTAAGGACTACTAGAAAAAGGCCAAATAGTGTTACTGTATTTGATGTGAAAAAAAGATAATATTAAGTATGGAAATGTTTCCCCTACAAGTTTAGATTCTCTGTGCATTTATAATTAGCTGTGTGGTTTTACTTCAGGCTTGCCATAAAAGTGTAAAAATAATTTTTGTTCTTGCAAGAAAAAAGAACCATGGAAGATTTTAAAAACCAAGCTCTTATTTGCAGAAAAAACAGCATATTCCAAATTATGTGAATATGTAGAAAGAATTAACTTTTATTTTGGTATTTTAAAAGTAGGATTAATAATATTCAAAAATAATAAAAACCACAACACGATTTACAGAACTACTACAGTTTTAGAGTGTGGCATCTTGCAGGTCCAGTAAAAAGGAGCAATACACAAGAAACAAAGCAACATGCTAGAAACTGTTAAAAAAAACCAAACTAAACTTGTATAAATGAAAGGTTTTCATTAAAAGTTTGTCAGAAACTAAAGAAACCAGTGCATTTGCAGATAAAATAATTCTGAACAAGAAATACAGGAAAACAAGAAGAAAAACTTAGAGAAGGTTGTGTCATATTTGGTTATTGAAAAGTGTTGGTAGATGGCTACTGCTCAAAGTATAACCTTTTCTGATCCTTGCTTTTCATTGAAATTCATTGGAATTACATGATAAAATTACTGAGGAGTACACTTGACTTCAATGGTGTCCAACTAGACTACTGCTCAGAAGGAGACAGACATCCCATACACTTCTCAGATAACAACTCTACTTTTTGAAGGCTGTCCAAAAAAATATTTTCTCCCTTTTACTGCTCTGAGAAATAAATGTAAGGTCAAGCTGATGTAAGATTTCCACTTAAAATCCTATCTACTGTTCTTCTTTCTCCCTTCAAAAACATAACCCATAGTCAAAATAAAACCGATTAAAGTTTCTTATTTTGAACTAAACCTTTTGTATCACATGGAAAGGCTAAAGCATCACAGATCCCTACATCTTAGTCACAGGAGGATTCCCAGTACCAGGAACAGAGACCAGAAAGCCATGAGTCATCTATTAACAACATCTCCCCTGCCAAACACTCCTCTATGAGACACGCCAAAGTTGCGAAAAGCATGTGGGTGTAGCGGAGAAAGCTCAGGAAACTTACATCTCTAATGTAATCAAATACTCTCACTTTGGCCCTGACAGAATCCAAGTTAGCAGTTCTCAGAAGCCCAGACTAAGTTAAACTAAAAAGGTGCAAAAAAGTATTTTCAAAGCCTCTTTTTCCTTGGTTTCCCTTATCGTCATCAAGTCGATCAAATTGTTCACTTCAGAGACTCTTTCAATTGCAGTATCTTCATGAAGGGGAAAATCTGGACCTAACAGAAGTAGTATTAAGAAATACAAGTATCCAAAACCTGTATCCCTGAACCTGCAATATCTTATAGGAGCAGTATTAGATATTGCAATTTCTTACTATTTATTAAAAAACAGTGCAGGAGGCATGAAGCTGCTCAACACTGTCCTTTTATATTTGAGAACTTGAAAATACTAACTTCAAATCAAGATGTAACTACCAGTGAAGTTTTATTAGATAAAACAATAAATGCTTTTAATCTTTTAAATTCTATATTCAGTAACTGGAGAAAAGTTATTTAAGCAAAATCAAAAGTGGGGCAATGTAAACTGTTTTCCATTGAGAAGATGAAAATACTAATAAAAAGCAATGAATTATACCATTTATAACTGAAACAATGGGAAATCGGAAAAATATCATAAGTGATGGACATGGTCCACACAAACAGGCATGGCTAGCAACTCAAAAGAGAGATGCCTTCTGGGTGACTAGGATGGAGATTCCTTACCCTAATTTAATGAAAGTTACTTATTCTTAATAGACAAATAACAGTTTTAGTATAACTGGTCATCATTTTTACCTACCTGCAGCTATCCTCTTTATACAGACTTACAGTCCCTGCCTCCCGCCCCAATGGCATAGGATACAATGGAGACACAATTGAGAATTATTTAAAATACCACAATTGACATGACCGTTGCCCTTCCACCCCCCTATACAGTCACAACTTCCAATAGTCATTTTTCATGAGGACCATTCTGGAACAGGATCAGCGTACATCCCTGCCAAAACTGCTACCAAGTGTCAGATTACCTCTTTCTTTGACAGTAAGATTGTCTTTCACTATCATATGCTGGAGTAAAGATTTTCAAACTATTACATTCTCTTCTCTTGTACTTCTCTGTATTAAGTGAGTATGTAGAACAGTGTATATATAATATGCACAGCAGAATGCTATTTAGCACAATTAATACAACCCTGTCAAACACAATACAGTATTTCTAAGAGAGAGCAAACAGTTCATAAAAAATGTCTAATGGATAAAAAGACTGAAAAGTACTTGCACTCCCAAGATGGATAACTAATACAATTCAAATGCTACTTTATCTGAACTCCTTAGCATTCCTTTTTAGCCTGTCTAACAGTGAACTAGTATGCAGTTCTTCCATTTACTTATCATTTCTTGTACACAAAGTGAACTGTATTTACAAACACAAGTGTACTACAAGAAGTACTTCCAGCCCTCTGTGCCTTTTAAGAATTTTCTAGAGGTACCTGATTAAAAGAGTTCACTGTTAACACTGAACTCAACAAGCTTCAACTGTCTTTCTTAACACATAATTCAGCAGGTAAGTTGGTAAGGTGTAAAGAAAAAAATCTGTTTCACTTGAATAAAACCAAAACATGTAGCAAGCTTTAAACGTGCAGTGAATGTCACAGAGAGCAAATGACTGAAGCAAGTGAAAATGAAACTTCTTAACACATATTAATGAAATTTCAGAAATACAAAACAAATTGCATACAGCTGGTATTACAATAAGCCAATACATCACATTTTTGCTGCAGCTGCTTTGTACTCTCAATTTAATTTGTTAGTGAAGGTTGTGCTTTTATGTTGAAATGCTGCACGTTAAAATGTCAAGTTCCATTACTGCAAAAAACGCTTGTAAACACGTTCATACACTTTTAAAGTGAAAAAGCAATAACATATACGCAAAAAAATGATGCCATTTTATAGACTGAAACAGACATATTTAATAACAGAACTTTTACTATACTGGTCCTGAGCTATCAAGTGAGAAATATGAGCTGTCATTAATTTACTTAGTTCATTGTTAATCACTATAGAAATCAATTTTCTTTGTTCTTATCATCATCCTTTCTCATAACGTCCCACAGATAACTTCACATAAAAGTGAACCCAGCAACCTTGTTTTACTCTTTAAAAAGAAATTCAGGTCATTTGGGAAAAGTATTGCACATCACAGACACTGTTAATATGCACATACAAATGAAAAAAAATATTCAAACTGTCATCCCAAATAACTCTACACAAAGCTAGCTAGCACTAATATATAAGAATACACAGCCTACTGGAAAACAAAATAATGAAGGCTAGCACTTTGCACAACAAGCCACCCTTTTCCAGATATTTTGGAGGTACCAGGACCTCTCTGCTGCTGATGCTTCAGAGCAATGCTTCTTTTCAGAACAAGTATGACTTCAAAGCAGCAGGGTTATGAAATCATGAAAGGATGCAATACATAATATAAAGGAATGATCATGTCCCCTGCTTATGAGGTTAAATAAATGAACATAATTAGAGAAAAAACAAAATGAAGTCTGCAAGTATATCAAAATGAGGCCAAACAGATAAGAAGACTTAAGACATACTCTTAGAAATTTTAAGCACTTGAATCACAAAAGGAGTAATGGATGGGAATGATTAATTATTTCTTTGTTTGTTTTTCATTGCCAGACCCAAAAATAAAACCAGAATATGTGTGAGCAAAACAGAAAAAGAAAACTAGCTTTGCACAAAGAAAAAAAACCAAAAAAGAAACCAAACCAAAATCTTGGAATCAAGCTCCCTAGTGTTACCAATGAAATACAGACTATATGTTAGAAGTGTTGATGTATTAGGCAAAGAAAGATCACGTGCTTGATTTTCTTCATGTGCTGTAGCATACTTCAAAATTATGCTGTAGCATACTACCCAAAACTACTTTTAACTAATGCTTTTACAACTCAGTGCCACTAAATCCAATTACAGAATTATATTTGTTGAATTTTAAAGGTATTTCAGTACTTTATCCTAAAAAGATCACATAAAAAGTAAAGAGCAAAGCTATTCATAAATTACATAAACTTCATCTGCTTAAGATTCCACCTATTTAAAATACCTGCAGTTTGAATACACATATACTTAAAATGAGTGGAAATTAATTTTGAAGTACTGCCATTAACACTGACTGACATTCAAACTGTTGAGCTGAACTCAATGTTTCAAACAACAAATGACAAATGACAATGACCATAAACTGAACTTCAAACATATATTTTCCTCCTTTTTCTGTTCCTTGTTAATATTCATGTTCAGTGACTACAGTTACCAAGATATCTTGGAGCAAAATCCAGTGATTCAGCTTATAGCAACAGCAAATGTACATCTGAAGTTGAGTACATGCTGACGGCCGTTCTCATTTTATGTTTGATATACTTAAGGTTGGATAATCAACTTTGGTATGTCTATGTCATCTTTACAAATTGCACTGATAATTTTATTCTCTATGTATAAAACTATTGGGTTTGTTGGTTTTGGGGAGGTAAGGGTTAATGTTTCCTTCATCTGAAGGTTATTCTGAAACTTCTCTTTGCAAGCAGGTAAAAGTTCTTTGTTTTCACTTGGAAATACTAAATGGTTAAGCAAAAGAGTTCACATTATTTATTTTAGATTATCAGTGACAAGACTGTCCCAATGACAAAGCTATGTCATCGTATCATAATTTTGTTATTTGTGCGTTCAATTTTTATTGAGATTAATTTTGCAGGGTTTTTGGTTAATATTCACACAAGTTCGTACTCCTTTGTTTCTTAAACAATGATACAAAGAAAAGTTAAATTCTAAAATGCAGGAAGAGAAACAAAATAAAAAATATGATGTCAATGGAAAGCTAGTAAAATACACTATAGCCAATAAAAAGATGAGGGAACTACAAGAAACTAGCACAAAAAGTAGGCTACAAGGACTAATATGGGTATTTTTACACATAATTTTTGAGTCTGGCCTACATAATTTATTGCCTTTGACATCATTTTGCTTTCCCTTTTTGTTAAAAGTATATTTTTTCTAAAAGTCAGCAATACCTTTGTCTACCTGTCCTGTCTGGGAGACTGAAAGATAAAGGTCTGTAAGAGAGAAGAATGGAAAGAGCTAGAAAAGATCAGGAGGTTCGGAAAAAATGAGGCCCAACTTAAAAGTCTAAATCACACGCGGTTGAATACTCCAAATAGAGAAGAGGTAGCCCAGGTTTACCTACAATACTTCCAGAGGCTCTGAATAAAATCCCAATGACCCCTCTCCCGAAAAATTCCCTCCCTTTACACAACAATCCTTTGGTTCTAGAAGGATTGACCAGAAACCCATTCAGAGATAAATACTAAACTGAAAGGCAGGGAAATGCAATTAAGACAACATTTCTCAGGGCAGAAATAGTTTCCTTTGTAGCCCATCCAAGCAATATAAGAGCTGAATCACAAATCAAAGCTAGGGACTCCCTTATAGTGGTTTAAATAATTAATCTCTGTTGAAAACATTAACAAATTCTTTGAGCTAATAACTTTGCTCAAATATATGTGAATTTATTAAATACATTCAGTCTTCTTCACTAAATTCGAACTGAAAGCCTAATTAGAAATCTAGTGCATAACTAAACAAATACCTAATGTCAAATGGCTAAATTCTGTATATTACTGGAAGCCAGGTGGGCACAATAAAAACTGAAATATTTCTTAAAATGCAACTCAGTTATAACTTTATTAGTTTCATTACTTCAGCTATAAAAGAAAAGGCAAATTACTGTTGAAGTAGCTGCTTTATGAATGCAAGAACTATGATGGAGGTCTAAAAGCCAAAGAGACTAAAGCGACAGTTCTGTAGCACAGGAGGCACTCCTATAAACTACAGACTACATCAATAATTTCTAAATTTTAAAAATAATCCGTTTTTTTAAATTAAAGAAAACTAAGAAGATCCACTAGTTTTGATTTCTTAGTGACCAGCATTCAAAATTTATTAACTTATTACTGAGTTTGATTTACATGGATTTACTTGTATCTTGAAAATATGCGTTCAGGAAAGACATACTGGAAGATTTACTATCTTGATCAAAAAGACAAAAGGAAAAGAAATAGCAATCAGGAAATTTCTGTGGATACATATGAAACAAATGATTAATGATCTGAAGAAATAGTTACCAGGTATTGTGATGTATCTCAGCATTACAGTAACTGTTAAATTTGAAAAGAAACAGTCACTGAACTAAAAAAAAAAAAAGTATTTGTTGTGAGCAGCCTGTGAAATGTTCTACTCCATCCAGTCACCAAGTGTTTAAATTTATCACTGCTACTTCTTTACCTTCTATAATTCATTGCTGAGTGTAAAAGAACAAGTTGCTATTTGCTTTATAAACATTCCGAGTTGAAGATGGTTTTTTATATCTTGAACCACCTATTTTTATACTAAAAGTATTTTAAAAGAATGACTTACTGATGAATAATAGTAAATAGCAAAGTATTGCAGCTGGCTGCACTGAACTGGTGTGTTTCAGATGACCAGTCAGAGACTCGGCTACAGTTGATTTGGTAACAGAATTCACATAATTAAGCACTTTTGGGTAAAACCAATATGTACATAATACATGGTAGGACATAGCTGCTCAGTGAGTTCAGCTTTTGGGAACACTATGCTACTTTTCCATCAAATAAAAAAAAATGTATTCAGAAGTTATTCAAATATAGTAAAAATTTATGAGAATAACTCCAAATTTGAGAAAAATATTATAATGAACATTTTGGACATCTTCAAAAATCTACAATGCAGTACTTCCAGATACATATTGCTACATACTATATCATATCATACCTATCTTTTTCTTGTTTTTCATATATTGTTGTCCTGTTCTTGGATACAATTTGGAAGTTGTGCAAAACAGACAATTAATTGTATGAAAAAAACTTCAGGTGGCACAGTGTGAGACTGCAGAATTAGGAGAACAGTATGCACAGTACCAGAAAAAAAGCTGAAGAATTCATTTCTGTGCTGCATTTGAGTTAAAACTGAAGGAAGTTCTCTGGGTCATCTCCTAAAATGGCATTTAGTTCATATTTATGCCACCTGCAAAATTTCAGTCTACTGAGCTGACTTCAACTTTAGAAACAGTCTCCAATTCAAGCAAAGATTTGTTGAGAAATTTTAATATTATGCTTTGAAAATCTGATGATGTGTTCTTCTGTGGAATTACTCTCATCAATAAGAATCAAACACAGACTTAGCTAAGAGGTACTAGCAGTACTTTGGCTTATAAGGCATGTCTGATGATGTTAAAGGAATGATAATATTCTGTGTCATAATTAAAGTCATTCTAAAATCCTTTCTTAGTCTAAGTGTCTTTCCTAAACACAGGTTCAACAATTTTTGAATTGAAAAGGGTTTCCCACAACTTACGTGAGCTCCCTCACTCAGACCATTATAGGCATATAGAGAATATAATTTTCTCACTCACTGAACACCAAAGGTTCAGACTGCCAAAATCGCAGAATTCGTATTTACTTTAAAGGGTCTAAAACTGGGCTTTAAATTCTATCTAATCCATTTCGGCCTGGTTTACTTTTTTGTGTTGCAGTATTACTATTGTCATTTATTTCAGGTGCTCAAAACATACTCGCAGACAGTAGTCTTTGTAGACACTTCGTAGACCTTTATCTGATTTTATTTTGTTAGAGTCAGTAGTCCAGCATAGTATACATGTTGGAAATAAAAGGGTTTCTGCAAGACAACTACAGAAGTATCTCAATAGCAATGGCACACAATGCTATTAGATACAAATAGCAAAAACTAAACAGCAGTGAGTCTAAGTAATTATTACTTATGATGAAAGGTACAACATCCTCAGACACTGCGTAAATTTCTGACATTATAAGCAAGCAGTTTATACTAGGTAGTTTGCTAGTGAAGGACAAATAGCATTTTATAGCATGCAGTTACTACAACCACGTTTACAGTTTACAAACTACACCGTGCATCGCTCTTACCTCAGATTTCTCCAGTTTATTTTGAGCATCAATTTGAGTGACAATTTCATTCATGTTGGTCTCCAAAACCATTCCACCCATGACCATTTCAGCCAATATATTATGGACCTAAAAGAGACCAAAAGAGAATTTAAAAATGCAAGACGTCCTCCAGATGTTATTCTGGAGAGAATAACATCTCTCCAGATTGTAGATCTCTTCAATCTGGAGAGATGTTATTCAGATTCCTCAATGCAGGAAAACATATATTCTGTAAATCACTTAATTAATGTTAGCAATTAATTTTAAACCATTTGGGAACAAAGCTCACAACTTAATTTTCCTTTCTCCAGTACCTTGTTTGCTCATATCTCTGTTACGAACTCATCTTCTACACCATTTCACTTATCAACGCCAGAAGAAACTTTCACATTCCTCTTTCTTTCAGTTCCTGTTTTCTATCCAATGATTATGGACACAAATTCTAATTAGCATCAATAGCAGTAATACTCCTAGGGAGCAGTGAAGAAGGAGAACGAATACAATTCTGAATACAGCTTCTCACAAATAAATTTGCTCATAATTGAGACTGCATATGCAGATTTACAAATACTACATGAAAACAACAGCAGGAATATAATTTTTTTTCCTAAAACATACTCCTTCACAGAGGAAATCTTAGTATTTCTCTATCAAAACATTAAGAAAATATGCTCCTTAATCTTCTTAGTTATAAAGAAACATTACTGTCTAGCAGTTCTTCTGATATTTCACAGTCTTTCATATTCCAGAAGATATATACCAGAACATTTGCCTTTCCATCATCCAAGTTGCTTTAAAAAATGAAAACTGAAATTTCTAATTATGCTTTGAAATTATGAAATTATGCTTGGTTAGGAAAGCCAAAGGACTGACAGAAGTAAATCTGACCAACAAAATCAAGGTTAACAAAAAAAGCTTCTGTAGGTACACTGGTGATAAAAGACAGACTAGGGAAAATGTGGGTCCTCTCAGGGAGGATATAGGAGACCTAGTTAGCCAGGATGTAAATGACTTTTTTGCCTCAGTCTTCACCAGCCAATAGTCAAGCCACACAACCCAAGTTGCAGAGGGTGGAAGCAGGGACCAGGAGAATGAAGAACTGCAGACTGCAGGAGAACATTGGATCGAAGAGCATTTAAGGAAACTGAAGGTGCAGAAGTCCATGGGACCTGACAAGATACATCAACAGATCCTGAGGGAACTGGCTAAGACACTAACCATCATATTTGAGAAGTCATGGCAGTCCAGTGAACTTGCCACCAACTGAAAAACGAGAAACTTAACCTCCATTTTTAAGAAGGGAAGTAAGGAAGATCTAGGGAACTACAGGCCACTCAGTCTTACCTCAGTGCCTGGCAAAACCATGGAGTTGATCCTCCTGGAAACTATACTAAGGCTCACAGAAAATACCGAGGTGATTGGTGACAGGCTTCACTGATGACAAATCACGCCCGACAAATTTGGTGGCCTTCTATGACAGGATTACAGAGACTGTGGATGAAGAAAGAGTGACTGACCTCATCTACCTGGACTTGTGCAAGGCATTTGACACTGTCCCACACAATATCCTTGTCTCTAAACCAGAGACACGGAGTTGAATCTGGACCACTCCATGGATATGGAAAAAACTGGAAGCTCACACTCAGAGAGTTGCAGCAGCTCCATGTCCAAGTGGAGACCATCGATGAGAGGCTTCCTCAGGGAACCCTGGGACTGGTGCTGCTAAATATCTTTGTCAGTGACATGGGCAGTGGGATGGAGTGCACCCTCAGCAAGTTCACTGATGACACAAGGCTGTGTGGTGCCATCAACATGCTGGAGGGAAGGGATGATGCTGGAGGGACCTGGACAGGCCTGAGAGGTGGGTCTGAGTGAACCTCATGAAGTTCAAGGTCAAGTACAACATCCTGCACCTGGGTCTCAGCAGTCCTGAGCAGAAGTACAGTCTGGGCAGAGAATGGACCAAGAACAGCCCTGGGGACAAGGACTTGGGAGTGTTGGTGGATGAGAAGCTTAACAAGAGCCAGCAATGTGCATTTGCAGCCCAGAAAATCAACCCCGTCCTGGGCTGCGTCAAAAGCTGTGTGGCCAGCAGGTCAAGGGAAGTGATTCTGACACTCTGCTCTGTTCTTGTGAGACCCCAGTTGAATACTGCATCCAGCTCTGGGGCCCCCAGGACAAGAAAGATGTAGACCTGTTGGAACAAGTCGAGAAGAGTCACAATGATGATTAGAGGGCTGGAAGACCTCTGCTATGAGGAAAGGTTGAGAGTTGTTCAGCCTGGAGAAGAGAAGGCTCTAGGGAGAACTTCCTGAAGACTTCCACTACCTAGAGGAGTCCCAAAAAAATGCTGAAGAGGGACTTTTCACAGAATATATAGCAATAGGACAAGGAGGAATGGCTTTTAGACAAGAGAAGGCAGATAGGATATCTGGAGAAAATTCTTTACTGTGAAGATGATGAGGCACTGGCACAGGTTGCCCAAAGAAGTTGTGGGTGCCCTGGCTCTGGAAGTATTCAGATTTGTGTGTGCAGATTTGAGCAACTTGGTCTAGTGGAAGGTGTCCCTGTCCATGGCAGGGGGGTTAGAACTGTTGGATCTTAAAGGTCCATTCCAACTGAAACCATTCTATGATTCTATGATTATGCATACTAGAAAAACTTTATTCTAGTTTATTATCTATTTTCAGTGATTCACCAGTGGAGACTTAAAAAAAATCTTAACAGTAGTACTTATCCTATACAAATTCTCTGCTTCCAAACATCTCCAACTTAAGGATTTCTGAAACACAGACTGCTTGTTGCTTCTTGGTATACTATTGCATTTTATAGCTTCAGTTAGAATTTTTTTCTTTGGTTAACATATCTAATTACCTTTGAACCTACTTAAAATATTCTTGGTATCTATGATAAAATGGAACAGTGACATTCTATAATTTAGTTATCAACCACAAAAAAATATTTTCTTTGTTTCAAACTTCCTGAGATTTTATCTGATATCCCACTGCTCTTTATTTCTGACACAGTTGTTCATTTTCTTCAGGCTTGTTCTGGCTCTCCAACACCTTTCTTCTACATACTTCTTGCTTCTCTGACTCCAATATCTTGAATATTTAACTTTTTCCTCCATGCAAACTCTTTCATACCTTGGATCATACTTTCTCTATATTTTTTCACACTTTTAGTATGCAATATTGAAGACTAACACATAGTATTTAAAAATGTTTAAAGCATGGATTGCTTTAAAGAAGCTTAACCATTTTCTTTGTATTGCCTCATTTTTCTTTTAAAGGGAGAAGAATGTTTTCTAAATAACAGTATATAATTAATTATATTTGTTAATCTGTATATCACAGCTATGACCAATAATGTTATGTAACTATTGTAATCCTTTGACTTCCTTCTCTTAAATACATAAGTCTGCCCATATATGAGCAGCAGCAAGACAAAAATTTTTAATATTAACTGGTTTTTATTTTTTCATTGTAAATACATAATTAGCAAATACACATCAATTTCTTTTTTCTTATTGAAAAAAATCACTAATTATTTTCCTAAACAAAAAAATCTGAACTAAAAAAGCATTAAGTGACAACGAAGTGCAAAATACACTTCAACAGTCTATTCCAAACAGTGTTTAAGTGAAAAACTGAAGGCACAGGGAATAGACCTCATATTACAAAAGAGATCTGACAGTTGAGAACATCAACTTTTCAAAATCTGAAATTGCTCTTTTGTAATAAAAATTTTGAAGTGTTTTTACAAAAATCAAGAGAACTTCCTATTTGTGTTCCACGTATTCTCTAAAACCATAAACACATATTCTAGCAAACAGGGGGAAGGAATGCATCAAGAAAAAACTCTCCAGGAAAATTTAGCAAACACATTTTCTTGTCTTCAAGCAATTTGATTCACTGGGTTCACTGTTCTGGTCAGATAATAAACTCTTGGAAGAGATCACGATACTCCCAGGGATATTTCAATAGATGCCAAAAAACTTGTGGAAAAATAAAAGTATTTCCTTACATCCCTAACTGAATGTATTCTATTATTTTAGTTGTAAAATATTCTTAGGATAGCTTTCTATGATGCCTTTTCCATCAGAATGCATTGCACTCCTGGACTCAGTGTAGGAATCAGTACAGGACTGAAATAAATGTCCTCCTCCCCTTCTGGAAAATGCCTTGCTCCAACTACGGCAAGTTGGTTTGTTTCCTTGTAATACAGATTATTTTTAAAGACAATCCAAATTGTTTCTATGTACAAACTACACTCTCCAACACCCCAAATCCTCCTCTGCTATAGCACATTAGAAACACTATCTCATTCCCACCTATATTCCACTCTTCAGATGAACTTCTAGTACTATACCAATATTCCTTGCATAAGCATCTCTCTTGACCCCAGTTTACTACAAGCCATCACTGGATCCTGTACAGTGATAAAGGTCTGATGAAGGTAAATGTTTTCTTATAGAAATACCAAATAAAACGCTACTAGAGAGGCAACAGCTGTTGAGACTACATAGTTTAACTCTTTCACATGCCACATCATTTTTTTACGGAAAAGGTACTCCTTGGTGTTTAGGCAGCTCTAGCAAGAGAATTGCAAGAAAGCCACCTTCTACAGTTCCATCAAGAACTGAAAACACAGAAAAATTCTTAGCCAAATCAGCTAGCCAATCCTCACTTTTCTCAACACCAGACCATTCAAAACACAAAGATTTGAAAGGTTTCACCCCAAAAAGCTCCCACATTACTCCATTACAAGTGAGATTCTGTCTAGACCAAACATGCAGCAGCATTTGCTGTTTCCCCCCTTTGCACACTTGCAATACATTAACACTAGGCCACAAATATCTGATGAGAGAAAGTTAATGTGTCATAACTCAGAAGGTTCAATGCATTTTGCTTCTTGACTGCTTCAGCAGTTTAAAGAAAATTTAATACTATAATTTCATTCTCACACATACATCTTCCTGTTTTGTTCTCAGACCTACAAGAACATTGATGAACTCAAACTAGAGGAAAAAAAAGAAAGCATAGAGACAACATCAGATTAGTTACAACTGCACAACTAATGCTACTGTAGAGCTGGTAGCAGCCTTGCCTTACAACAGATGTTCAGCTCTCTTTATTTTTCACTGTATTCAGTACAGTATTCTTTTGTTGATCTATGATCAAGTAAAAAAATCACTGCCCTGGTTAACGTGATGCTCAAAGTTTTTTTAACTCAAGGTTTCAGTGATCCTTTGTTGTGGAACTGGATTACTTTGACTAAAATATCTAACTATTATTTAGGGTTCGCATTTTTCTCAGAGTTTGAAAATTCTAGTCTAAACATTTAATAGGATTCTCAGGCAGATTTTTAGATTTTAGTAAATCAAATTTTTAGTAAAATGAAACCGTTAAAATTCTTCCATTTGACAAAAAAATTTCAAGGAGGAAATACCATCTCACACCCAACAGAAAGTAAAATATTCTTCAAGAAATGTAATATTTTGAAGCACTTAAGTTCTCTATGTTTCTTCTCTAAAATGTAAAAGATTACTGTGTTAAGAAATAATCCTGAATGAAACACGTTACAAAGCAACAGTTTTGTACATATCAACCAAAGTATCCTTCAGCTAAAGACCAAACTCTTTCCCACAAAACAACTACAGTATTTTTGGTCTTTAAGCTCCAAGGCTCACATATATAAGCCACTAATAAATTGTTTTGTATTTTAATTTGCCATTTTGGAAATATCCAACATGTTCCAGTCAGACTAGAAATCCTAATGACTTTTCATTAGCGATGTATCAGTTCAAACAGTAATTGAAGGTCACATGCATTTCTCTATCTGGTCAAGGTACAAGCGTTTCTTCCAAAATGAGTTTCTGATTTTGAAACAAACTGAGTCAGTTTGAAATGGCCATTTCAGACATTTGATTTGGTACAACTTTTATTCTACTTTTTCTATCTTAATTTTCATTGACATCTTTTGCTGTTGATGCAAAAAGATGTTCACAGATGGGGAAAGGTGAATGCACTGAAAGCAATGGCAGGCACAAAATGCAACTGAAGGAATAAATACTATATATTCCATTCTCAGCATTTTAGATATTACACCAAGAGATGTCAAAGTCCTTTTAAATGAAAGATTACTATAGTAACAGCATTTCTCAAAACTAGATTAATAAATAAAACATTCCTTACAGATGGGAACATTCAAATAAGATTTTCCAAATATTTAGAAACAAAGACATAAAGTCTGTTTGAGATTTGGAACAGAAAGATCCACACAGCATTTAAGCTACATAATCATAGCATATGAAAGGCAAGCAACAACCTTAACTGGAAAACCTATAATAACTTCAGTTCTGCATTATGCAATACCTAACCATAAACAAAATAGAATACATTATTTCTTGAAACTAACCCTACTCTAAGAATATTCAGATGTCTTGGATTTTACAACTTAATGTGCAATATTATTATGCAAATCTCCCACATTATTTTATTGTTCCTCAGAAAGACACGTTCCACTGGTTCCACTGCAGCTTTCAAACAATAAAAATAATATTTTAACAGAAATGGTCTAGATTTCACTAATAAATAAATCACAGAATTGTTAAGGTTGGAAAAGATCTCCAAGACCATTGAGTCCAACCTTTGATAGACCACTACCATGTCAAATAAACCACAGCATGAAGTACCACATCCAGTCGTTTCATGAACACCTCCAGGCATGGTGATTGCACCACTTCCCCAGGCAGCCCATTCCAATGCTTGACTACCCTTTCAGTGAAGAAATTCTTCCTCATGTCCAGCCTACACCTCTCCTGCAACAGCTTGAAGCCATTTCCTCTTGTCCTGTCACTTGCTGCCTGGGAGAAGAGGCTGAGCCCCACCTTGCTACAAGCTCCTTTCAGGGAGTAGTAAACAGCAATGAGGTCCCCCCAAGCCTCCTTTTCTCCAGGCTAAACCCCACCTTCCTCAGCTGTTCCTCATAAAACTTCACCAGCTTCATTGAGATCTCAGGAAAGTAGAATCACTGCAGTTTCATACCAAATATCAGCTGAACCAAACGTTTTACTTGACAAAAATATTACAGGAGGTCATCACAGTACCTTGTCTACATGGAAAATTAAATCCAGTTCACAGACATTTTCAAAACATTTGTCTAGTGTTTCCACAAATACCTGTAAAGAAAAAAAAAAGCCAGAGGTCAAGCTTTAACAAAAATTCAATAATTTCATTAAGTGTGAGGTTTGAGAAAAGTAAGTACAGAAATTAAACAAAGGTCAGATTTTAAGGCATTAAAAGCATCTACAGAAATTATGTGGTTAACATTATTATGTCAACAGGATGTTATCTATGTAGAGGTCACAACTGTACACACAAGCCAGTTTATGTTAATACTTTGCTAAAACTCATCCAGTTTTAAAAAAGTCACATCTTGAAAAAACAGTAACATCACCTATTCTACAATTTTCTCAGCTGTGATTCAAAGCATCCCTTCCCTTTTCATTAGAACCCAACTATTAAGAAAAAAAAAAATCAGCTTTTCTATTACTGTTACTATTTTTAGCAATTACTACCTTGCAGGCATCTCCCAGTTAACCAGACTACTGCTAACTTTTGCTACACAGGCATGTGCAATGCAAACTGTCAGCATTATGCAAGTTTGCCAACATTACTGCTTCCAGCAGTACAGCACCTTTCACTTGACTCAGACTCATTGAATTCAGGGTGGACCAAGGAAAAAGGCAGCTGTCTTAATGTCACATCTGCTGATCCTGTCAGGCACAAATTTAGAAAAGTCTAGCAGTTTATAACCCCTCCCTGAATCTATAAGAGGACAAAGCAGAAAAATCAGAGCAGCTGCTAAACTCCAGCCACTGATGTTCCCTGCCAGATATGGACTGTGCACTACCTTGCTGTACAATAACAGGTTCTCTGGTGCTCACGTTTGCCTTTTTTGACACCAAGAGCACCACAGTATCCAATTAGGCCAGATAATGAAATGATGATTGTACATGCATTTCTTAAGCTCTGGAATGCCAATCACCGTGTGCTTGTGGTGAGTGCTGACAAAGACACCAGTCTTAGACAGGTATAAGGACAGTTCCCTTTATGCATGGGATAACTCCTACAGACATAGATGTGTTAACCCTCTCTAAGTTTGAGTTCGAGGGCTTAGGGCCTTCAAAGTTAAAAAGAATTTCTGTAAGAATTTACTGACCATTTATTAATGACAAATAGATAAGTTGCAACTTGTTGGAGATTTTAATCTCAGTTTTATATGTTTCAGAACCATTTTCTCACAATAAGCATTTAATATTATTTATTAAGCTGTCACTGTATGCAGGTTTTTTATTCAATTCTAAACCCAAACCCTAAAGCAGCAATATGGAGGATAAACACCTAATTTTGATTCTTTATTCAACATGATTTATTAATCCCATCTTAGTATTTGAGATGAACCAGATTTCAAACTGCCTAGGCCCAGAGAAATAGGAATGAGAAGCCATGTTCTGACATAGATCACAAATTCATTTAGGTTGGAAACAATCTCTAAGATAAATTAGTCAAACATTAATCCAGCACTGCCAAATACAGTTCTAAACCATGTCCCTAAGCACCACCTCTAAATGTTTTTTGAACACTTCCAGTAATGGTGACTCCATCACTTCCCTGAGCAGCCCATTTCCATGCCTGACCACCCCTTCAGGGAAGAAATTTTTCCTAATACCCAACCTAACCTCCCCTGGCACTATTTGAGGCTGTTTCCTCCTGTCCTACCACTTCTTCCTTGGGAGAAGAAACAGACCTCTCTGTTTCATGTTTCATGTAGTTCTAGAGTTCTAGAGTAATAAGATCTCCCCAATCCTCTTTTTTTCCATGCTAAACACACCCAGCTCCCTCAGCAACTCCTCATAAGACTTGAAGTCCAGGCCCTTTGTCATCTCCATTGCCTTTCTGTGGACTTGCTCCAGCACTTCAATGCTCACCTTGTAGTGAGAGGCCAAAACTGAACACAAGATTCCAAGGTGTGGGTTCACCAGTGCCAAGTACAGGGGGATGATCTCTGGCCACACTATTGTTGACCCAAGCCAGCCTTTGGCCTTCTCGGCTACTTGGGTACACTGCTGATTCATGGTCAGCTGCTGTTGGCCAGCACTCCCTGGTCCTTTTCTGCCAGGCAGCTTTCTAGCCACTCTTCCCCCAGTCTGTGGTGCTGCAGGGGAATGTTGTGGTCCAAAGGCAGGATCCAGCACTTGATCTTGGCCCATCAATCCAGCCAGTCCAGACCCCTCTGCAGAGCCTTCCTACCCTCCAGCAGATCAACATTCCCAACCAACTCAGGGTCACCTGCAAACTGGCTGAGTGAGCACTCGATCCCCTTGTCCAGATCACTGAGCCCTGGGGAACACTACTTGTGACCAGATACCAGTAGGATGTAACTCCATTCAACACCATTCTTTGTGGATAAAGGCCTGTTTCTACAGACATGTATTTATGTCTACAGACTCAGTGAAATGCGTTTACTTGACATAAGCCATTCCCAGCTGTCTACCTGGCATATCCATAAAGATTACTTTTACATCTGAATCCCTGATTCTCAGATCCTGCTTATACTGTAAAAGAGAAGAGGATCACACCCTGCTGTTACTATTACTACTATTATTGATGTCCATTTTAATGTCAAACTACACGTATTTAGAAAAAGGACTATTATTTCATATCAAAATACAAATCTGTAATTTAAAACTAGGAACATGGAGCATATTCAGAAGCAGACTCAAGACAATAAGGTTTGCTGACAAGTTAACTAAGTAAATGAGTATGCTTCTGTTAAATTATACTGAAGCTAAGCAAAGCAGATTTTTTTTTCTTAAAGAATTTGTTAATTTGTTGTGGTAATAACAATCTTCGATAAAGAAGGGATGTGAGGAAACAGAAAAACTTATATGTTAAGCAGAACAACTACATATTTGACAACCGTGTGCAGCAAGACAAATGAGCAAAGATGTTCTCTTACTTTCCTTGTACCTTAGGAGACTGCAATTACAAGGACAGTGCTGTTTGATATTAGCTGCAAGAAGAAGTATGAAAACAGAATGTAAATTAAATGCTTCTTCCAGTGGTTTTAGTTACAAGAGCTACCAGCTTGACACTATTTTTGAAAGAAAATATTCCTCTATATATCCCCAAGTTTGCACATGAATTCACATACTCTGACTTCAACATCTGTCTAGCTCCTTGGAAAACAAAGGAACATATTAAAAACAAAAACAACTCAGAAGTCCTAAAAAAAGCTCCCCACAGACACCTGTATTTAGTAGCAGCATGCATGCTCACGTATCAACATCACAAAAGTTTTATTTTTGTGACCTTCTTCCAGTAACTAGGGCTTCTATAACAACACTTGATTCATAGTTACAATGGCTACTTTTAAACCTTTACCTATTACATAGCAACACCATCTCATACTGAACGAACTCTCAGATCTCTGCTTGCAATGCATGACCAGCAATGCACAACAACGCTTTTTAATCTAAGCGAGGAAATCAGCTGGCACTGAGTATTCTTCAGAGAGATTTTTCACTGGCTAAGGATTTCCCATGGAAACTTTGGAAACTCTCTCAATCTTCCATTCAAAATGGAGAGTTCAGAGTAATGCCAGCAGTGACAACGTTTACATCTGTTATGAATAACTGGTCTTTTAAAGTGTTAGTCTGTAAGGTAAAACAGATTTTTTACACTAACATCCTTGGCCTATTTTAAGATGCCTTCAATTATCAAGACGGTAAATAAAATTAGAGCCACTTTCATCATAATTTTAGTTGAGTCAAATGAAT
Organism: Pipra filicauda; assembly: GCF_003945595.2. Lineage (NCBI taxonomy): Eukaryota > Metazoa > Chordata > Aves > Passeriformes > Pipridae > Pipra > Pipra filicauda. Next base: position 3,224,960 of record NW_024104509.1, on the reverse strand, counting down.
CGCATGCTATGGCAAGCAGTGATAGAATTTCAGTACTTTAGTAATCACTTCAGATGCTGCAGACTTGTAGATCAATAATCAAAAGAGAAAACATATCAATTATTCTGGGACACACGTACCTTCCACACACATCAGTTCAGATGCACCTTGTAATGTTATTGGAAGGGTAACATAAATAAATGAGTCAAATAGGAAAACAAGGATGCACACACAATGAATTACTAGCTCCCCCTTGTGCTTCATTTTTGAAACTATAATCTTTTACAGTTCAAAGAAAAAGTCATGCGCATCTCCATGTAAGTAAACAGAAAAAAAAGGGGAGGAAAAAAAAAAAAGAAAAACCCTACACCAACAAAACACCGAATCGTTACTGGATATATACAAGCCAGGAGCGCTCTCTATTTGGCAATATGTCAAAACATAAAACACCACCTTTACAATAAAGGGCTTGTTTTTATAATAAGTAACATAACAAAGGAATAAAAAATACATTAATATTGGGAAGATAACAAAGCTAGCAGAAAAATCAGAAAATCCAATCAATTAAATGTATCTGGGAATAGAAAATGTCAAATATCAAAAGCAAGTACAAAGGATGAACTAAAAACAACAGGGGTGAATCATATCAAGATTATCCCCTCCTTCTTCCTTAGCTAAACAGCAATGGCAAATTTGAGGACAGAATTAATCCAATCTGCCCATGATGAGTTCTCATCCCAGTCATATGCCTCTCCCTTTTTTATTTAACTAGCACAAAAAGCAGCATATCTGGGCAGGATGCTTTGTCTTTAAGAACTGAGAAAAACATCTTACATGAATTGCACTTCATGCATCTTACTGAACAACATTATTGTGCAAGACTCTACAGAAATTTTCACGGAAGACTGATCTCACAGACACTGCTGTTTGTCTTCACAGCCCCATGTCTTCAAAGTACAGCAACAGGCCAAGACACCCAGAAATTCTTAGAGCTGACATAAGTTTTTGGGTCCATAAGACAGTTAGGTAAATGTAATGTAAAAATGTAATACTAAATGTCCCTCAGTTTTTCCTCATGGCAGTCTACAGCTAGTTATATTTTCTTATGTATTTTATTTCCATGCACTAAAACCTTATACTTCACAGGCTAACACAAAAGAGTCTGAAATAGCTACAACTCATGACATAATTTACACTGACTCCAAAAGACTGCAAAACAAGCATAGCAGAGATGCTGACCTATCTCCCAAACCAACGAAGCAAAAAACAATAAAAAGAAAATTCTGTTTATATTAAAAAAAAATCAAAGTAAATGGACAAAAAATAACAACATGAATTTGCCTTATGTGTTCAAACACAGATATACAAGTTGAACACAGTATCAAATCTGAGGCAGTCTATGATTTGTAAGGCATACAGCATATTCATTAAGCCCAAGTCAAGACGACTTAACTGTGAAACAGCTCTGACCTAATGGTGATACAACTGGCCTTCACAGAAGTATCTTAAGTATTACAACTTTACTGAATATTGAAATTATATGAAAATTACAACTTCATGATGGAAAGAGCTGCAGACTGTCATATGTAGCCTAACCTACTATGGATTTATTCTGTTTACAAGATAGAAAACTCTTAAGTGCTATACTGATTTCTAGGTTCATATTACCAGTTTATTTTCCATCACAAACTGGTCCTCTACATATCTACTTATTTAAACAATTCATTATATGTACGATTCATAAAAAAGTCCAGATGTGTTACCTGTGTTGTCTCTGAACTACAATAAACAAAGATGTCCAAACAAAAACAAACAAAGCTTATTTGCTTGAGTGGATGTGTATGTGTATATACTGCCAGTCTGCATTGCACATGGGGTTGAGATGTAATAATAAACTTTCTGAGGGCACTTTTCCAGTGTAAGATACATTTAATTCTGATTGCTATTGCTAAGAGGATTAAACAGATACTTCTTGTGAGCCAGACTGAAAATTGAAAACGTTTAACTAATCTCTGTATACTTTACCCTGTAATTGAATGGTTGAATTACCATGATTTAGGAACACTGAACAGCTACAGGTACTGCGGTGAGACTGTATGATTTATAAACAAAATCATGCAGGTTAGAAAAATAAAGTATTTATACAAATAGAAATAGCATTTTTCTTATTTCATCCTGTAGGCAATTATACTGGCATGTAATTAAACACTGGGGCATTTATGGAAAAAATGTGAAATACAAAGACTACAAGATTAACATCTATCAAAATATTTTTGGCACAATAAGTAATACAGTTTAGAGAAAAGTTTAAATTCTCCCTTATTCAGACAGTTTGAGGGCCATGCAACTATAGGTAGCAGTAAGCGCAAGCAATATGTTTCAACACCTAAAAGTACAGTTTAGGTTACTCTGTGTATATACGAACATGCCTCTTTTCAATGTTCATAGATATTTTTGCACTTCCAAGAAAGAAGACACACTGTTCAACCCTGTACAACAAACGGCTGGGAACAGGTACCGCCACTGAGTACCTTACTTGGTAACTTCGCTCTGTTCAGACATTGCAGAATGACCAAAGACAGTGTAAGAATCCAGAAAACGTTTCCTTCCCCCCTACCCACACAGGCACCCTTCTGGATCTATTGTCCAAAAGAACAACACTGGAAAAGCTGTTCTGAACTGTGAGAAGCTATTCAGCTCCAAGAAAGGTCTGCAGAGGGAATTGTGTTAGCCTTTGAGGCTAACAGTAAAGTTATCAATAGATACATGCCCATGTCCCAGAATATCACAGATTTTACTAATGTAATAAATCTATTCTCTTGATGTGCAAGCTTTTGAAAGGTTTAACAGTAAGTGAACCATACACATATATAACTGAGACCCATTTATGTAATGACATACATCACTTCATGCTGCGAAACTATTTTTTGCCACATCTGAGTACACTAACAATCATCACTGAAATTGTTTACATGCAAGTTTTAAGCTGAAAAATTGCTGGTTTAGTCAGAGCTCTCTTGACCTGAGAGTGTTCGTATTACCAGACACAATTTTTCTTACTGATACAGACATATTTAGCAGTTTAAATCATATATGAGAGCTTTGCAGAAGACATTGTATTTGAGGAGTTAGTGATGTTGAACAGCCATGTCTGCTCTACTGGGCTTGTATTTTATTAATGTAATCTATAATATATAATGTCCTTCGGAAAGACAAACTGTAGCGGATCAAAGAGTGGCATGTATTGATCCTGACCAAGAAACTGTTGCATATTTAGGAGTTAGTGACACACATAACACAACATAAGTAGGCACAGGTCTGTCCTGTGCTACACAAATTCCTTGGCTAAGGAATAAACTCAGTCAGTTCACTGTGACAGAGGAGCCTGCAGGCAGCTCCCACTTGGTACCAGTGATCGTGACACTTCAGTGGCCTTGTCTGTACCTCAAAGTGCAGCAAGAAGTTGTCCTGAGAAAATCCTTTAGGAAGAGCTGTTTTCCTGGGAGGAAATTATATAATTGCTCAAAGGTCCAAAAAAGGAAGAGCTTCTCCCCATGCACAGGATCTGCTCGGCAAAGCACACCACTGGAAAATCCACCTGGGCTCCGCTGTGTGCTACCTGAGCACAGAATCCCCAGCATCTGAAGGGGCGTAAGATTTACTATCTACATTCATCTTATTCTCTTCTATTAAGCAGTTATTAAGCCATCTGTATCTTTGAGCCTTTCTTAGTGAGATACAGAAAGAACCTGTATGAGCCTTCTTTTCCTGACCAACCCCCACTACCCACTTCAAGCCCCCAGTGGAGAACACACACCTAGGGGATCATCTGCACTCCCTTTCCAAGGTGTATCTGCAAAAACCTCATAAGCCACAAGGAAAGTTTCATCCAAAGACATTTTGGATGTGTTGATCCATTATACATTTGTACTGAATATTTATCTATCTATCTATCTGTGCGTGTGTGTGTCTCTGACTGTGTATATATAAACACATATACATATGGGGCTTTATGTATCAAGGTTCTCATAGTCTACACTTGTCTAGCAAATGTTTGATCTGCACCATTTTTACCTGCAGCCAAAACAAGGCCTTGAAAAGCTAAGGTAATAAATAGCTCCTGATTGTGTTCAGCAGGTTCCAAAGTTTTCTTACTTTCTCATCAACCTGGAAAACACCTTTTTCAACGTCCGGAAATCTGTAAATAATCTAAAAGTAATACTCAGCACTTCAGGTATGGTTTAAGTGTGAAAGTGACCTTCACTTCCAAATATTACAAAAAAAGGCATGGCTAAATATTTAAGTTCTAAGGTACTTCAAAGCTGAATTCCACCTACTAAGAAAAAAAACCCAAAACCACAAAGCAGCAAAAAACCTTACCTGTATGAGGTCTAAAATACCCAGCTCACTTTCTGAAGAATCCACACAGAAGACAAAGTACAAGGTGGCATAGTGTCGATAAATTAGTTTGTTATCAGATCCACCTATTAATCTAAACAGGAAAGAAAAAAGGAAAGCTGAGTTAGCATCTCAGGATAAGCTGGGCAAATCCTCACAGTTATTTCAGTTAACAGAAGTCCTATTGTTAAAGCCTGGACCATTCCCAAGTCCAGCTACATCACAACTACTTTTATTTTGTGATATAATTCCAAACAACAGTTACATTTACCACACAAACACAGCTATTTTTACCCATATGGATAACATAAATATAAGAACCTTTTTATTAAAATCAATTCATGCAGATCATAAACAGGTATTAAATGGACTTCCATTCCACACAAGCAGGCACTGTCCAGTGATTAATCTGCTTTACAGATTAACAGAGTGTATGCCTATGAATCTTTCCCTACCCTTCTCAGAGGAGCATCAATAGAAAAAGAAAACTATAATGGAGATTGGCATTTGGATTACAGAAAAAGCCTTAAACTGGGTTTATGATCGACTTAATAACCAAGAACATGTAACACTTGTGCTATAAAATGTTTCATAAGAAATAAGACTGTACTATAACCAATATTTAACGATGCAATGTTACAGCCACAGAAACAATTATGTTTTTATGGACTCACTAACTGTCAAGTCACTGAACAAGAAGAGGTCTTAAGAGGTATGTTCTTCCACTCTTCTGCTACAGCCTTCCCAAAAAAGGCACTTAAATAGGAGATCTACATCAGTTCACTGACATTTGTTTTGAGCTGTATGAGGCCTGGTCATATAGAAATGAAAACATTTTTTTAGGCTGAACCTACATGGCCATGAACATCATAATTACTCCTTAATTCTGTACCAGAAATGAATCACTGGTATCATAACTCATCCCTTTACTTTCTGTCTCTATCATAGGGAAAGAATACAAATAAATAAATAAAAATAAAATAAAAAGAGCAATAAATCTTACAGATCATTTTGCTTATGCATATTAATGCTTGGCAGGGAGTGGGAGTGGGGGCAATAAAGGGAAGGGAAACCCTTCATTCCTGAAGAGCAGAAACTATGTTTACTTATCAGAAAAAATATTACAAATAAATAGAGAAGTGGAAAGAAATGGCAATTAAAGTTTCCTCTTTTATGACTTATTTACCCAATTCTTTCATATACTTCAGTACACACAGTTCTACATACAAACTGTTGCAGCCTCTGGGTAAACTGCAAACTATAAAGTGATCCCTGTCCCCATAGAAAAAAAAAAAACAAACTGAAAAAATATACTGAAATTGTAACCCTAAAATTGAGCAGTAGGAGGAAAGCCAGATGTGTTCTGTCTCAGTTTATTTTTGTTGAGCAGCTATGATTTTTTTGAAAAGCTCCAAATGGCTTCTCTCACTTACAGAATTCAAGCCAGCATGTTTCCAACTTGAAATCATCTCCAAGAACCTAATGATAGAGTCACCATATCAATGACTGAATAGTTAGGAAAGAACAATTTCAATTTAAAATATAGTGATTAAAAAAAACTAGAATCATCTTGATCAAGAAAAAAGACATCATAGCTGACATGCTACAGCTAAGCATCCAACTGACTCCGCACACAGAAAATCTAGGCATCAGCTGACTAACTTTTAGTAACCATAATTTTCCATAACCAGAATATTTAACAGACTATGATAATGTCTGTCACGCACTGGAGATCATAAGCTTTCTCCACCAATTGTGACCCCTTTTCCTAGAAGGTGGCTTTTAAACTATTTACTCTTGATGATTAATAACTCAAAATAAAACACATCTTCATTTCAGAATTTCTTCACTTTGACTAAAGCAAATCCTACTTTCAAAAAACCACCTAGACGATTCAAGAAGGAATATTTAGTGTCTGTCTTCTAGAGACAGAACACATAAGTCTGGCTTTCCTCCTAGCTTGCTTTTCCTATATTAATTAAAAGTCTTGGTTGAAGTTGTACTAGTTAACACACAGAAAACCTATTTTTTTCTTCCTGGTTTATATAGCAAGCCCAAACACTGATAAAAAGGCTAAGGAACCCTACTATCAGAGGCTGTCCACTCAAATTTTAGGAGTTCAAGCCAAGTCGCCAGATCCAAAATATTTTCATTTTCTCAGTGGGTATGGCAAAGGCCAATGCCTCTTAAAATGAGACCAGAAATCTCTAGCTTGATTATAGGGAAACATCATCTATTTGTTCCTTCCCCATCTTTGTGTCTGAAACAATCATGGCACTAGATATAGCACTAGAAAAAGAGTATTTTTATTGCCTAACACATTTGGATACATATACCTATGCTTCAGTTACTAAAGAAGATGTACAGCTGGTGCATCAGTTTTTGTGTATTAAAAAATGTGACATGGCATTTACATTACAGCTGTAAAAAGTTATATTACAATCAGCAGTAATAATACTTGAAAGCCAGTAAGTATTGGGTATTTATTTCAAACTTGATACTTACAGTCCTCCTTCTAGAAAATTACAGACATTTTCATCACGTTTCGATACTAAATGGAAAGTTTCTCTGATAATTTGTTGCTGGGTATCTTCGCTCTAAGAAAAAAAACATACTTTGCTAAAAAGGGTTGACAAGGCACAGCACACGCGGCTAATAAACAGAACACAAAGTGTATCAGCAGCTTCAAACTATCTACCCCTGAAGGTTCAAATCTGCCAGTTAACAAGTTGCATATTGCTTTTGTCATTTCAACACCAAAAGCCATAGTTACAACTTGCAGAAGAATGTATTACTGAGAAACAACTGTGGAAAAGTGATTGTTTTTAAGAAACTTCCTTAAAAAATTCATCGAAAAGTAGTTTATTCAAGTAAAATGGAAGCCTTCTCAAGTATTCTGAATTTTTTGTATCTCAGTCTAAGCAGCTAGAGACATGCTTTGAAACTACTTTCACCCATAAACAGAAAGGAAAACAAAGTTTCCAAAGCTTGAAGGGCATGGGGAAGTGAAAAATTCCACAATACAAAACTCTTTCCAAAGTAGCTTAAAATACAAGGGCATCATGAAAAATAGGTTCTCCTAAGCCATGAACTTAACTGTCAACAAATCAGAAACATCACTCCTGAGTCTGAGTTGTTCTGACTCTTCAGAAAGTTATTTTTAACTTTGAAATTACAGCCACATGACTATATTTTGAAAGATAAAATGACGGTACATGTATCATCCTACTTAACTGCCATAAATTATTATTTTGCTACTCAACTGCAAAATATTATTAACTTAATATCATACAGTTTCCATTCTCATATATATCAGGTAAAAGAGTTAGACATATTTTATAAGTTTTGGTATCATGAAGTAAACAAATACTTCTTTCACAGATCTGACCAAATAAATCTGTCTAGAAAGCAGGAGACACTTCCACTTGTAAAAAAGTTGAGATTTGCCTCCAATACTGGTTCAATTAACACTAAAGAATGAACAAGTTTAAAAGAGCCACAAATAAATCTGTCTTATTGAAATCACACACAAAAACATAAACAAGACAATTGTACCTGTTTCTGTGCACCACAAAGCTTTAGGGAAATCATTTAATCCCATTTAATCCCATAATTTCTTAATTTCATTTGCTATTCACATTTTCAAAATTTCAAAGCATTCTGTTTATACAGACACGTTACCCTACTCTAAGCATTTAGAATTTGTTCAAAGCCCATTTATGAAAGTAATAGAGCAGAATGGTTTTACAAGAAAAATCTAGTATCCTCTGGCCATTTATTCCTCTCTTCCCCTGCTTCTTCTCCCTTCCTGGACTCCTGAGTACACAATAGTAACAAAAGACAGAAAGAGGCAATTGCATTCGAATGAAAATGAGAATGGAAATAATTTACATATTAATACAAGTTTACCTTTTAGTCTTTCATCTGTGAATTTAACTGTTAGCTGCACATTGGGGGAGGGGAGGAAGAAGAAAGAAAAGGGGAAAAAAAGAAACTTATTAAGTTACTGCAGCTCTGCAATTGAAGTTATCAAGAACAGAGCAGGGACACAAGAGAATGCTTATCTTTATGTGCAGGTGAGAATATTCCATTCTAATTTTTAAATTAGAAATGGAAAACTAAAGACATCTACTTGGCAACTCAGAAAAAAGAAAATAAGTTCACAAAGCTCTATTAAAATTTCCCAGTATTAGCTAAGAAGAAGGGATCAAATTCAGCCATTAATAGGAATGACCTGTATCAGTTCCTCTCCTTCAATTCAAAGCCTGTGTAAACTGAAGTGTGACAGTCATCATTTCTGCTCTGAGGTGCAGAAGTAAGATCCATCTGTTCCAAAAAACTGTGACTTCTGCAATAGCCAGAATTGCAAGAAAGTGGCCACAAATCCAAGTAAGTAATTGCACTACTGAAAAATAATAATTTGCTTATATAACTCTCAGAAGCACCAGTTGTTCTCTTGCGTTTCAATGATCAAGGTCAGACCATGCAGATTTTAGCCTATTTGCGGGGACATACAGAATGCTCAAAACACTACCTTAAAATCTCTTATCCTTGAACCAAATCTCTTTTCCTTGAACTAAATCAACAGTTTCCACATTGTTTCTCAGTTCCCTGAGGCTGCACTTTCTTTTTATTCAGACCAAGTGCTTTGTGCTGCATTTTCAGAGCTGCTCTGCTACTTACTTTCTCCCACGCAGAAGAATATTATTTTCTATTTTATCACATTTTCATGTCAACTGTATTATTACAGCACACTGAGTTTCCAAAGGAAAAGGTTCTGCCTCCTGAACCTGTGAGTCCCAATAAACACATCTCAGAGGTTCTGAGCCCTCTGCAACAGCACAGTCCTACAGCACATCAGGCTGAAAACACAGCCGCGTTCAGAACAGCAGCTCAGAGCCAGGTCTGCTGCCGGACTAAACTCCCTCCCTTCACCTTTAGAGCTACTGAAGGGCAATTCCCAGTGGGAACACCACAGGCTAGGGGAACAGCTTTCCTCGAAGCCTCGTTCAGCCGGTCTCAGCACCTCCACTTCCCCCTGGCGCTGCCCCGGGCCCAGCGCAGCCGGCAGGGCCGGGCCGGCCCAGGTGTCCCGGTGTGCGATCCCTCCCCGCCCCGCCCGGCCCGGCCCAGCCCGGCCCTGTCCGTACATAGCGCTGGTAGAACTTGGAGAGCCGCGGCTTGCCGTGGTTGTTGAAGATGAGGATGGCTTTGATCATGGTGGGGCGGCGGCGGCGGCGGGGGCCGGGCCTGCTGCGCAGTGCTGTGTCCCCCTCCCTTCCTATTCCTCCTTCTCCTCTCCTTCCTTCTTTTTTTCCTCCTCCTTCCTCTTCCTCTTCCCACGTCTCCGTGGGGGGTCGCGCGCACACCACGTGCCGAGCGGGGCGCGGCCGCTGCCGGCGGGACGGCTCGCGCCGCACGTGACGCGCCCGGTGTGCCCACGTGACGGGAAAGGCGGTGGCGTGTCGTCACTTCCCGCCGCCCGCGGAGGCGGAGCTGCGGCCCCATCATGGCGGAAGCGGAGGAGCAGCAGCAGCCGCAGCCTGCCGCGCCGCAAAGCGGCGGCCGCAGTGACGGCGGGGAGGAGGCCGCGGAGGGTGGAGCGGCGGCGGGGGCCGCCGAGCCGGGGCCGACCGCGGCCGGGTCGCCGGGCACCGAGGAGCCCGCGGGTGACGCAAAGAAGAAAAGTAATGGGGCGGAGGGGCTGCCGGCGGGGCGGGCGCGCGCGGTGACGAGTGGTCGCGCCAGCCAATAGGCGACGGGGGGGCGGGTGGAGCGGGCCAATGGGCGGTGTTGGGGGCGGGCCCTGGTCTGACGCCCCTTCCCCGCAGTTGACGTGCTGCTGAAGGCCGTGGGCGACACCCCCATCATGAAGACCAAGAAGTGGGCGGTGGAGCGGACCCGCACCATCCAGGGCCTCGTGGACTTCATCAAGAAGTTCCTCAAGCTGATGGCCTCCGAGCAGCTGGTACGGGCGGGCGCCGGGCGGGAGCTGTCATACCTTGCAGGGACACTGTTGGAATTCCAGGCTGCAGCTTCCAGCAGGAAGCTTTTGGGAGGCACACCAGGAGAACTATCCCAAGTGTAGCACTGAGGGGAGCTGTGGCAGTGCAGCTTGGGTGTGCTCAGCTTCTGACCTTTAGGCTTTTATCTCCATTTCTCCATGTCTGATACTGCCGGGCAGAGTTGTGTGGCCGCTGGGCAGTGCTGCGTCTCAGGGAGACATTTTCTGTGCACACTGCACCTGTGGAAGTTGGGTACACGGATGTGGTATTTGGGAAAAAGTCCAAAGTGTTGGGGATTGACCTTCTAAATATGAATGGATGTTTCCTTCAGAACTTACATCTCAAACAGTTTAGTTACTGTCATAGGACGATTTGTCTTTTCAAATGGGTAGCTGGGAAGTGCTCACAGTTAGGCAGCAGATTGCCAGTATTATTTATGGGTTGCCTCCCGTGGAACCCTTCACAAGCCCAAGTGACCTTGTGATAATGTTGGAAGAGCTGGAAATACAATTGCACAACTTTTGTTGTTTTACTCTTAACATTTATAAACTTCAAAGTTTTAATTTAAGATATGAGGTTAAAGCTAGATTCATTAAAGTAGCCAACTAAAGTGTAAGTTAAATCATTCTGTTCTTAGTCTGCAGAGTCTTATTTAAGTATATAGCCATAAAGGATTTCACTAGCCTTCTCTTTCACCTGGAAGTCTTGCTGGGTTTCCCTTTCCCAGGGCTTAGTATCTCAGAGAAAAGTGATAGTTCAGGAATTAACTGTTCATGGATATTCTCAACAATTTGATTCAGTAACTGTGATCTCATTTCTCAGGGGGAAAAAAAAAAAAAAAGGAGTACATAGCCTTCCTGTGTGGTTTCAGGAGCAAAGCCATAGGAATTTTATAGCGGTTATTTGGGAATATCGCATGAGGCCTCACTACCCGTTGCTACCTCGCACTGCAGAGGACCTTTCTGACACTGTGGAGTCACTACTATATGTGTAAATGCATTTGGAGTAGGAAGTGAGAAGGATGACCTGAAAAAAGAATAAAATAATTCTAATTGAACATATCTGGAATAGTGTGAATGGTTTGGATGCTTGAAATAGGAGTAAGAACTAAGCCAATGAGTTCACTTCGTGCTTCTGTATGGGAGGCTAATGGGTCAACTTGCCGGAAAAGGAAGTCAGCATGCTTACTTTGACTTGATCTGGTAGGCCAGACAGAGGTGACTCCTGGAAGTCACATTGCCCCTCCACGCTGAAGTGAAGATACTAATTGGTAGTGTTCTGGTGTGTGCTCTAAAGGTTGTAAAAGAATACAGAATGTTTCTTCTGTATTCCCTATGAGATGTATGTGAGATCTCCATCTCTTCTTTTTCGTTTTGTTGCAGTTCATATATGTAAACCAGTCTTTTGCTCCATCTCCAGACCAAGAAGTTGGGACCCTCTATGAGGTGACTTTCATCTTAAATAACCTTTCCAAATATGTTTAGCAGGATTTGTCTGTATACTTCTGGCACTTGAAATCTGATACTGCCCTTAGCAGTAATAGTTTGCATTTAATATAGTGTAGTTGATATTCACAGATCTGTATGAATGCAATCTAAAGAGATGTGGCTTCACACAGCCTCTGGAAATGCATTCTTTCACATGCAGTATGTTGTCATGCCTACTGTTATGATGGAGAGCTTTCTTACCAGTAACAATATTCCATGACACGTTTTACCTGATGGGAGGGGTTTTGCTTCATGTATATGCTAGCCCATGAATAAATGTAACAGCTCATGTTTTTGTGTTTTCTTGCAGTGTTTTGGAAGTGATGGCAAGCTAGTACTGCATTATTGCAAAACTCAGGCATGGGGATGAACAACAGGCAATAGAGTTGTTCAGATATTCTCTTCAAAAATGGAAAAAGGACTGTCTTAAACTCAACCTGTAAACAGATGGCAAGAAGGATTTTTGTGTTTATGCCTGTGCCTGTATGATGCAGGTGAATAGCATAAGCAAAGAGCTGCATTGGCTGTCTGATCATGTGGCTTCTTTCTGATGTTCATCTGAGGTGCAGAAAAAACACCTGCAATCTGTAGAGTAGAGCCAGCTCTCTTGCTGCTGACTTCTTAATTGCTATATCTGAAGGGAAACTATTTCAGTTGTCTGGAGGACTGACTGGATACCTCTGTCTGTATGCTGTACTGAAGATAAAAGTACCTTTTTTATTAAAAGTGATGTCTGTTGTACATATGGCCTGGGATTCAGTTTGCTTTTGACATGTGTGTCTGTTTTGTGCGTTCTGAATATGCATTATCTCATGTCATTTCAAGACAGTATTTTGATTTTTTTTTCTCATGATGTGTAGGTATTGGTATACAGTCTAACTATTTCACTCTGTGCCTTCATACTGCTGGTAGTGTCAGCACCTTATTTACGTGGCACAGGATAAGAATAGGCCTCAAAATACTTTCCTCCCACACAAATTGTGTAGTGATTTATTGAAGCCTGAATGCTTCAGCAGCTGTCAAGGTGTTTCTTCTGATACTGTTTAATGACTTGCATCTTTAGTTAAATGATGCAACTAGCTATTGCATCTTCAGTTCACGGACAAATAGACATGAGGTGCTAAAAACCTACTCTATATATTCTCATTTTGATTGGTGTAATTTTCGTGTTTCACCAGATGCATGGTCCACCAACGAAGCAGAATGTACTTTACATCCTTTTGCTAAGTCATGACAAAGAGGGGTGGTTTGGGGTTTGTGTCATCATGGAGAGGTCTTGGTACCTCTCAGTACTAAGGTACTGACCTTTGCTTTTGTTTGTTGGAGGGTTTGGGTATGAGAGATGGGGGTTTTGTGGGTTTATTTTAAATGTCTGTATTACAGTCTTTAATGTTTGTTTAAGCTGAACTAAATTAAATGTTAGTTGTTTTCTTGCATAATGTTCTTATGGTGGATGAGTTTTGGTCCCTGACGTAATCCAGTTCTTCAGCATGTACAGACAAAACAGCCTGTTCTAGTTTAAAGGGTGTTTTTACAGTAGTCTTGAACTGTTCACTGCTATATCATACATAACTGACTCTTATGTGGCTCTGCAACCTGTGTATTGGATTTTTTCCACCCTCAGAGGACTTGGAGAGAACTAATACTCAGCTTACCTTCCCGATGTTGCTGCAGTTTGCGTGCAGCATGCCATGTGTGCCACAGTTACACAGACACATGCCCTGAATCCTTGCTGTGTGAATACCTCAATATATTTTACCATGCTTTAAAGTGAAAAACCTGGATTCACTGGGTTAAGCTAACAAGGCAGAATTGGCTGTAAACTTAAAACTTCAAATAATCCATACTTTTGCTTGCTCATCACCTGGATCTCATGAATCTCCATCTATTTAAGAGAATTATTGCAGAGGTAAGCACTCTGATTCTGCCTTGTGGAGGAAATTGCCTACTCAGGTACTGTAAGGCCAGTACAACCTTGCCAGCCACTAGAGGGTACACAAGGACAAAGGTATTTGCATCGTTTTTCCTAGATTTTTTTGTTTCAATCTTTTTCGTAGCATGTCCACTTGCTGTCCTTACAAATATAAGTAGTCTGTTCTCCCATGTGACCATATGTTTACCTAAGATAAGCTACTAGTCTGGTTCTCTTTGAAGAATGTTCTATTGGTACCTTTCACCTCACTTGATCTTAACAAATGAAACTACTGATAAACTGCAAATGTACTCTTCAGAAGTGATGCAACAAGGTTGGTTTGTGTGTGTGTATTTGGTTGGTTGGTTTGTGTGTATCTAGGGAGGTTGTGTTTTGGTTTGGTTTTAAAATAATAAAAACACATTAAGATCTTGAAATGAAGACGAACTGTATGTCATTGTATCATGCCAGCTAAAGGTAGAACATTGTGATTTATGTTGAATCTATAGATAATTTTTATTCTCTGAAGTTGAATAAAAAAAAATCATTTACCAGAATTCCTTGAAATGTCATAGTCCAGTAATGTGAAAGCCACAGTAATGGTTTGGATTTCTTTTGTTCAGCACATGCATTTTTGGACCTGAATAACTTACTCATGAAGATTTGAATTATTCATTTATTTAAGATTTGTCTTGTTCCTCAAGTAATACTTATTTATTACTGTTTGCTCCAGCATTTTTTCTGCTCTTAATTTTTCTCCAATCCCAACTAATTATTTCTTTGCCCCTAGTTTACCAGTATACAGTGTCTAATCCAGCTCTTGCTTTCTGTTTCCTCAATGCTCTTAAGTGGCTGCCTTTATTCTGTTCTTTCTAATGACTGCCAGTTTCACTTCTGCTAATTTACCCCATCTAACTTCTGTACCTTCTTTACAGAGACAGTCCTGCTTTTTGCCACTTTTCTGTGTAGTTTTGTACCTTCTTTCATTGGGGAGGTAGTCAGTGCTTGTTTATCTCTGGTAGCTCTTTAAGGACCGTGGGCTCGCTCTGCCTGGACTTGGGGTGTGACTGTTTTAAGTGGCAGAAACTTTTCCTTGTTCATAATTTTAAATAACAGAATAGACTGCAAATATGTCAAGTAGATAATGTCTCGAGTGAACAAATAAGTGATTCCCAGTAAGTTGCTTGTAGAATTTGCAAAAGACAACAGTTGCAAAATATATGTTAAATCTCACCTTTTAAAAAGTGACACAGATGATCCTGAAATTCTTATATCTTTAAAAATAGTATTTCCAGTAAATTGGAAACATGAAAATCTAAAGTAGAACATGAACTGTATCTAGTATGAGCAAAAGTGGTGACTATCCTTTAAGTGATCTCAATTGCTAGAGTGGGAGAAAAATGATATCAAAGTAAGGGCTGACTCTCGGACAAGTCTGTGAGAGTTGTACAAGACAAAAAAAAGTGTAGATTTACTCAGTATTGTGTTCCACCCAAAGATGCTACAGCACTGAACTGCCAATATTTGTAATGTAGTTTAATTCACTTGATTTTCTGTAATTGAATTAACAGAAAGGGCAAATTGGGAATATTCAGTAAATAGATTAATTTTTAAAGACTGAGAAGTAAATAAAGTATTGTAGAAGAAAATTTTTATACTGTTTTTAGCAAAGACTTCACAACATCTTGATACTAAATAATAGTGTTATGCAAAATTCAGTTATCCTGTTTCAAGTTAATAATCACCAGGTTCATAGAATCATAGAATAGATTGGGTTGGAAAAGACCTCCGAGATCATCAAGTCCAACCCCTGATCCAACTCCAGTTACTATATCATGGCACTAAGGGCCACGTCCAATCTCTTTTTAAAAACCTTCAGGGATGGTGAATCCACCACCTCTCTGGGTAGGCCGTTCCAATGCCTGATAACCCTCTCTGTAGGGTTCAAAGGGTTCAAACCCTTTAAACTGGGAGGCATTATTTATGTGTACTATTGTAATGGTTTAGAGACTAGCATTAATTATAAAATTGTAATTTGTAGCTTGAACTAAAAAGCACATGGAAAATGTGAAGGAGCCAAATGAAACTAAAGTTACCTCAGGAATGAAATGATAAAATACATATGTCACCTATGTACATACTGAGCAAATGTCATCTTTCAAGTCTCCAAAAACTACTGCTAAGACTTTAACAGAGGATATGTCTGTGTTAATTAACCCCACAACATAATCTTGAATGTACTGATCTACAGTAAATTCAAGGTTGTGGGTTGGAAATTCACACATCCATTCTTCAAAACTCCTTCTCAACTCCAAAGTGGCTTCTGTTAACCCATTCTTGCTGTTCATGCTCATTTTGCAGATCAAATTCTGCCATTTTTTGCACAAGTTTTTGGCTTATGTTGTTCTTGACCACCCTGAAGTCAGAGTTACTGTTCAGGGATGTTGTACAAAGATTTTTCAAGGCATTATCATACTACATTTTCATCCTGGAGATGAGAGAAAAAAAGGTGCAAAAATGCCTTGATTTCATGATGATTATGACTATTATGAGCTTGTATAAAATGCAACATGCATTAAAAGATAAGAAGTGTTTTCAGCGTAGTTTTATATTGGATCATCAAGAGAAGAAAAACACTTGACAAGAAAACATGTAAAATGTGTTTCTTATTTGCAGAGACCATGCTTCAGCTTTGCTAGCACTATATTTAATGTTCCAAGGCTAAACATTGTAAAAATTTACATATTTTTCTTGTCCCTGCTTTGCTCTTGCTTCAATAGCCGTAATGCCATGAGATGTCAGGTGCATCTCACTGTATTTTAGTCAGAAGTCTTTTGAAGCTAAAATATCTAGAGACAAAAACTCATCCTAAAATGGAAGGTTAAGAAAGGTGGAATGAATCAGCTATTGACTAAGGAGAGACCAAAATAAGTATGTTAAAGGCTTAATGTCAAGCCTGTCAAACTACATCCATGTCACTAGACTTGGTAGTGCCAGATTTTCTGGGTCACTGTGACTCAGTCATCTGTACAGTTAGTTGTTAGAACAGTTGCTGGCACAGATTTTGGCCTGTGCACAGTTCAAGAGTTGGCAAGGTACCACTTCTGGTGGGCACTTTGGACGTGATCAGCCTGCTGTGGAGCTTAAAAGGTAAATAATGGGGATGTGAACTGTCCTTTGCAAGCTGGCCTCTGTGCCAGGGATGAGTCCTTGGGGTACTTGTTGCTAGGTACACAGTGCTGATTTCAGATGGGATTTGATCCCTGCTATAGACATTGAGAAAAATTAAACTTTGGGAAGAAAAACAACTGTCACTCTTAAAACTTCAAGAGCAATCTAGGAACTTTTTTTGAATGGTTCTCCAGTTTTCTTCCATGCAGCTGTCTCTAAATGCCTACCAATAGCTACATTCAGCAGTGTTTTTTGTTAAGGATGCAGATTATAGCTGGTGATGAAGTACTGCCTGTACATCTCAATTCACTCATACTTTTCTTTATTAAAAGTGGATGATGAACATTATTTAATAAAATTTTTAAAAAAAGTGCAAGAGTCTTAGTCACCTTGCTTTGTATCATCCTATGGAATAATTCCACATGCAAATTGTTTATATATGTCTGTATATCAATTAGACTTGAGACAACACAGTGTTAAAATATAATTCCATTGAGGGCCTAATCTTAAAAAAATGGAGGTCGGAGTTACATATTCCAATTGCAAAAATCCATTGCAAGTATATGACATGAAAGCAAACAAAAATGTCTTTCCCTCAAACTCAGTTTGGTAACAGAACTAATAACCGTAGCAACCCTTGCGAACTAAAACTTTTTAAGAGCCCTTCCACTCTGAAACAGGAAACCTCAAAGGAAAAAAGGGCTCCAAACAGAACTATACGATAAATATTGCCAATGCAGTGAAGGCTAGCCAGCACTTTAAATTTCTCATATAAATATCACAAATTGAAAGAAACAGTAACTTATTTTCAAGTGTTTTTCTCATGGAGAGAAATGTCAATATTTTATATTTTATTTATAGCTGTGCATTGTGCACTAATGTCCCACCAAAAGTGAATTAAACTGATTTCTTCCAAGAGTCAAGAGTCCTTTCTGTGCTGTGTGGTTTAATACTTTGCAGCTCTTCACTGCATTGTTTGGTTTGTTGTTTTTTATTTTTTTACTATAGCAGTGCACATGCCATTTAGTAGTTGTCGGTATTTTCAGTGCATGGCATGAGTTTGTATGTGGTGTCCTCATTTCAGTCATGGATTACTGCATGTTTTTAGTCTGATGATGTTTCACTGCATGCTATTTGATACAGTTTGTTCTCAAGCTTTTCTTGAGAATTGCTGTGCGTGCAGCAGCTTCTCATGCAAGATCTGTAAAGTGCTGAGGGATCAGTCTCACTTTACAGGTTATAGGACTGAGGAACAGCTGCACTGCTACATTGAATCGTGACTATGCAGAGTTATGTGGCCCCAAACCTTGCGCTACAGTGGCTGATCCAGATTTTCTCTTCAAAAAACCATCCCTACAATCATAAAAAAACTTAGGTGAATGGAGACTAAATAAAGTAAAAGGGTAAAAACCACTCTATCTGGAGGAGGAGACTTAAATACTCATTATTGGATTGAAGTGCTATTATCTGGCCAGGCTAACAGACCAAAGAGACAGCATAGTTGCTTGCCACAAGAGTCTGGTCATTCAGAGACTTTGGATCCCACCTTCAACCAGCCCACAACTTTTGTTTGGAATTACAAGATGTATAATAAAGTCTTCAGTCACAAGTTACATGTTTGGGCCCAATACATGCTGCAAAGTTTTTAATGCTAGGGTTCATTAGGGTTCATTAATTCCATCAATCTTAACTGAAGATTTTCCTCAATAAAGCATGAGAAAAACCTGTTTTTTCTCCTCTCCAATAGGAGATGATGTGCCAGTATGTGTTTGGGTGCTTCACCTGGGAAGTCTGTCTTGGGGTTAGATGTCATGCCCAATGCTTGCTAGATCTGCTTACACCTGTCTTCTGGGTAACGGTGGGTGGTTTGGCATTTGTACATAAAGCAAAGGTTTTGTAGTTAAAGCCCAAACTCCCATTTTCTAAGATAAGGTTTTAATAGGACAGTTAAGAAATACCTGCAATAGTTAATTTCTACAGGGCTAACAGTATATGATTTCCAGCAATAAAAGTGCATAAAATCCTACAAACTCCTTTATAATGTGAAAACAAGTTCCGTGCTGTGTGGATTACAATGCTCTCTTCTTATTTTAAATTTTCAGTGACTGCTGTATGTGCTCAGATCCTTGTGCCATTTCTGTCAATAGGTTATTAGCAAAAACAAAAGCTGGAGAAACATGAATATTGTTCCTTTTGGTGTTCATGCAGTCAAGTAATCAACTCCTATAGAAGTTTTGAGAATCAACAAGTAATGTTGAATGATTCAAAATGAAAACCTAAACACTTTTGAATAGGAGCAAATAACAGTTTCTGTTACTACTAGAGAAATTTGATGTTTTGGTAATCAAGGAAAGAACTCTGACAAATAGTACAGAAGTATAGATGAGCTGTAATAAACAGTATCAGTTTGAAACTGCAATAAGCAGATCCAGCCTGCTCCCTTAGTTGTAACAGCAGAAGATATAAAACGTCCTTTTGCTTTTACAAGTGGTATTTGACAGCATCACTAATGATCCCATCAATGTTGTGGCAAAGGAATTGAAGTACTGAGGCTTCAGGGATTAACAGCAGAGGCATAATTCTCTTTTTCCCCCTGGATCTATGTACCAGGGAAATAGCAGCAAGCACATAAGCAGGGATATATTATAACTCCTGAAAAATAATTTACATCAGAATATCAGAATAAAAAAAATATTTGAAAATGTACCTCACGGTTCATTTCAGAACCCATTTTGGTGATCCTTACAACAACTTACTCTTGTAAGACATTTTATTCCTTTTGGGTGGTGCCTCTGACAACCACCAAAATAATATGAATTCTGCCTTTGAAAAAAATTACGTAGGATATTTCACACTAATTCTAACTTGGCAAAAAAAGCAGTTTTAATGGTGCTGTATGGGACTACTCAGGCAAGTACTGAAAAAGGGTGCTACTTGCCAATACAACGTTTTGATACCACCAACCACTAGCTAAATTAGACCTGAGGCAAATTTCACTAAGAAATAAAGGAATCATTCTTTACTGTGGCTTTGAACAAGTTACCAAGGGAGGTGGTGCATTTCTTCATTACATGCATCTGTCCCAGGAAGACTGGATGTTTCCTCCTTTAACCACACATTAGCTGCTGAGATCAATGCCAGGGTATCCTGGTTGCTTTTCAGAGATTTTGGGTAGTCTTAGGTTCTCTCAGACCTTTAAAAATTTGCTTGAAATCATCACAGTTGTCTTTCTCTCTCTCTCTCTCTCTCTCTCTCTCACACACACACACACACCTATAAGGTGGGGTCTGATTTCTGTGTGCCCGGAGAGGTCCTTGAGTGATAGCTGACAGTGGACCTATTCAGTACATTCAGTCATATTCAGTGTGCTAGATCCCAGCCCCATTTAAAACTGGAAAAGTATTCCTGACTGCAGTGAAGCCAGAAATTCATCCAGCCTCTCATGTTATATCTACTCTATTAATGGTCCTTCTTTTTGTCACACCTACTTCATATACAGGTGAGGGAAAGAGGAGGGAAAACAGGCACACTAGAAATCTTTCAGTGTAACTCTAAGGGAAATCATGAGCTGCCGGTGTTGTGAGAACCTTTAAGCCTCAGAGCTACAGCAGCTCACACCACCAATCTGCTTACTTCCAGCTCCACTATTGTCAGGCAGACCTAAAGAGCTGAACCATTTTTTATTTGTTTTTTTTTTTTTATAGAAAGAAAAGATGGATTTTCTTAAAACACAGTTCTATGGTATATAGTGAATTCTGTTGCCCGAATTCGTGACTAATTAACATTCTATTAAGTGGGAAGGAAGACGGCTGGCATGGCATCTGCTTGCTCTGCTGCCAGTATATATGTTTGACAAAGTGAGGAGTGCAAGGACCGTCTGTTGTCTTAGCATGGCCTGTTTCTAGATGTCACTCTGACTGCTAGTGGTCACGGCAGCTCTAAATGTGATTCCAGAGTGCCCTGGCTTTCAAGAAACAGCGCTTTCAACGGGCAGGCTCTCTGTGGGAAACCTCCGGCAGCAATTTTCTGTGTGATTCAAATAGCTGTGTGTCTTGTTTTGCTTTTCAATAGAGCTCCTAGATGTATTTTTCAAATCAACCTGTGGTGTAAGCAATGGAGGCAGCGGCAGGCTTTGTAAGCCGCAGACCTTGTCGAGAAGGGATGAAGAGGCCTGGCAGGGAGAGGGAGAGATGCTTTCCGCCCGGCAGCGACAGCTCTTTCTCCCGTTCCTCCTGCCGGGGACACCGGAGCGCCAGGCGCCCGCCCCGCTCGCTCGGGCAGCACCGCGGGCAGCCGCCCCCGGCTGCCCCCGCCCGCCGGGGTCTGCGGCCGCGCTCCCGGGGACGGGCGCGCTGGCCACGGGCCCGCCCGCCGGGGCGGTGTAGGCTCCCGCCGTGCCTCCCGGCGCATAAAGGCAGGCGGCGGGGGCCGGGCAGGGGCAGCGGCTGGCGGCGGCACGGCAGCGACCGGCGGCGATGGAGCAGCCGGTGCAGACCGAGACGTGGAAGGCGCAGAGCCTGGAGGAGCTGGTCCGCATCCTCCACAAGATATTCGCCGAGGACAAAGTCAGCGTGGAGGAGGTGCAGGCGCTGATGGAGTCGTACGAGAGCAACCCCGAGGAGTGGCTGAAATACGCCAAATTCGACCAGTACAGGTACAGAACAGCACGGAACACGGAGACCCCCGGCCGCGCAAGCGGTGCCGGCGGCGGGGCTGAGCCGCGAACGGGTACCGGGGACCGCCGTGACGCAGGGCGGGCACCCCCAGCCGACAGCCCCTCCGAGGGGGCGAAGGGCAGAGGCCCCGGGGCGGGGGGCCGGGGGGCACAAGCCGGAGCCGGGAGGTGACGGGGGCGGGGAGCGGGCGGGGCGGCCGCGGCCAATGGCGGCACCGGCGGCACGGCCGGGCGGCGGCACCGGGACCCCGCAGCGGGCACCCGGCCCTGCACCGGCCCCGGCGGCCCTCGGCCGCGGTCCTGCCCGAGACACCGCCGGGGCGCGGCGCCGCTCCGGCCGCGGGGATGTCCCGAGGGAGAAAGAGAAGCTTGCCTAAGCAACCAAAATAGACGAATAAATATATACATAAATAAAGAGGAGGAAAGAGCCCAGGAGAAGCACATCGGCGGCGCGGGTGTTGCGCGGATGCTGGGGAGGGGGCGCAGTGACCCGCGCAAAGCGGGTGTTGGGTGTCCGTGGCTGCATGTCCTGCCTTACCAGGGGGTTGTGCCGCCGGCCCCTGTGCTCCGGTCTCGTCCTTCTGCGGCGTAGTGCAGGTCGAGACTTTTTGCTGCTCGCCAGTAGGAAGGAAAATACACATTAGGGTTTTAACTCGCTCCTACTTTGTTAACAACTGAATTATTCCTGTCATTGTTGACTTCTCTGTCTTAAACGACAAGATAAATGCATTTTATTCGAGTGTTTCCTTAAAAAAAAAAAAGGAACAAAAAAGAAAAAGAAAAAACTATCCAGCAACCAAAAGCCAAACATACACCCCACACCCCAAAACTTTTTCTTTTTAACCCTGCTATTATGCAAGCATCATTCTGGCTTGACTTTTCTTTAGCCTCCTTTCACCTCGTTTTGGCCATCCTCCATTCAGGACAAATCATGAAATTTGTAACAGAACATAGGAAACTAAGCATCAGGAAAATAAAGTGTGTTAACATTAGAAGAATGCATGGTAACCTTTTATTGATTGATTGATTGATTGATTGATTGATTGATTGCCTGCCAGATCTTCTGTACAGAAATAACAGCACTTGAAAAGTTTAGTCAACTTATGTTGACTTATGTTCTTATGTTCTTATGACTTATGACTGCTTGTGTTCTGACATCATAGGAAAAATATACCTACCTGATACATACACAGATTGTGGATGCAGTGAGAGGCAGCGTACAGACATAGATGTTATGCTTTGGAAGTAGTTTGTTGTGAGTAAAATAGAGGTGGTCTTATGGGGATGCTAATTTGAAAGCATTCAGCTGACATCAGTGCACTTTCTGTGTGCCCTTGCTTGCATCTTTCAGGAGAGGCTGAGGTGTCCCATCATCCACATAAATATTTTCTTTACTTGGCAAAGTAAAGAGCAAATAGTCATGACTATAGCCAAATTGAAATTTGAAGGTCCCACGGGGTTACTTGTACCATATCAGCTAGAAGCATCAGCCCCAGATCAAAAGAGCCACACTGTGTAAAGTAATGCATAGAGCAAGATCCCAGTTCTTTAT
This sequence comes from Pipra filicauda, assembly GCF_003945595.2. Lineage (NCBI taxonomy): Eukaryota > Metazoa > Chordata > Aves > Passeriformes > Pipridae > Pipra > Pipra filicauda. The sequence goes on along the minus strand of NW_024104509.1, from coordinate 3,201,781 downwards.
CCAGTGACCTTTTCAATAGAACAAGATGAGCAGCAGCTCAGGGGAGGATTGCAGGAGAGAAAAAAGGAACAAACATAAGATTTTTTTAAAAGAAATTTTGCTATGATAAACTTAGTTTAGAAGTAGATGCTGGCAAAAGTTCCCTCACAAGTGCTTTATCCACACAAAAATGCTACAGTACAAGAAAGGGAAGTTTCAGGAACAGAGTGAGAGGACCATGTACAGGAAGCCTGACATCTTCATTCTTTGGTTTTTTTGGCTTTGTACAAAAGAGTGCTGTGTAACAGAAGGAAAGCCAAGAATATCGGAAAAGGAGCTGCAGAAGAATGTAACTATGTATTTTTCTTGTTTCATTGCAGTCCTATGTTTCATTGCAGTCCTCTGTTTCTAATTATAAGCCAGCTGCTGAAGTGACTTCATTCAATAACTATTTTGATTTGATCCTGTCTACCACTCTAGTCTCAGACTCACAGTTCCCAAACTCCAGTCATCTATGTAATGCAAAAGAAATATAATTCTAAAATATTAGATATCTACTTCTTTCTCCTTCCTAGAAAAACAACGCTTACCAAAAAAAAAAAAGTTAGAAATACAATTTCATTTTTTTCTAAATAAAAATTGGATTTCAAGAACAAAAAAGAAAAGGGATTTTTATATGTCACAACCTTCTTTCATAAACTTATTTGTATAATTTTGTCTTTTATAGGCATATCAGTACATTAAAGAGCAAACACTTTGTATTTCAGGTACACAAGAAATCTTGTGGACAATGGAAATGGAAAGTTCAACTTGATGATCTTGTGCTGGGGTGAAGGGCATGGCAGGTTTGTATTCAAAGACTATGGTTTTAGCAAACATATAAATCCACCATGTCTTTCACTGTCATACTTGGCTTTCTTCAGGTTCATATATCCCATCTCCTTCTTCAAAACAGACCATACTGCTGATGTGGCCTCCTGAGTTGTGTACACAGACTGTAACTTGGTTGTGTAGTCCTACACAGTGTGAGGAGGGTCTTTCATGGAGTGTTGGCTAAAGCAAAATAGGGAACAACAAAATTTGTGTGTTTTGACTGTATATTCTTACCTCTAAATAGGAAAACTAAGGAGATGTTGGAACACTTCTTTGTTTGCTGCAATTGAACATTTACAGTATTCTTTAGGGGATGCCATATCATCATACTCAGAGTGATATAGGAACCGAGCCCACCACCTCTACTTCTTCTGGGCTATTCCCATAAAGCCTGTAATTTGTGTCAAACAGTGTTTGAGTTGGATGAGAATTTGCTAGAGCTAGACTGAGACCATAAATTGCTATTGCTTCCTAAATGAAAAGGATCAGATTTTCTCATGGTCTGTGGAAGGACCACGACAACGTGGCATTTGTAAACTGTTCTGTGCCTGAAGCAAGCTCTGGTCTCTTGGCATCTCAGTTTGTAACAAATGCCGTTGTTTGTTTACCAGAAACAGTAATGTACGAGTACCAAGTTTTTGATTGAAACTCATTCCAGAAGGATCAAATTCCCCCTTCTCCCTTGCCCCTGATGAGTGATGAGCTCTCCCTTTGTCATAATCCCATTGACTACTATAACAGTCAGTCCAATATTTAAAGAAAAAAAAAAAGCCAAAACCACATTACATACCTAGCCCTTATATAGTCTCCAAATGCAGTAATTAAAACACACTTCAGAGCAAGAAGACAGATCAAGTAAGCAAACAAATCAGATCCTGTTGGTTTTTCATGTCTTGCCAGGAAAATAAACAGGTTAGTGTAGCTGGTTGTACTTAGTACTATCGGAGTGAGAAGTACCGCATTTTTTTCTTCAGCAATGCCTGTGCACCCCAGCAGTAAAGAGACCATAGAAATTAAGCGGAATTAGCTCATTTCTTCATGTTTTTGGAGCAAATATCAGGTATACTTGCAAGTTTATACCAGCCTCTACCTGGAATCATGGTGGAAGCATCATTTTGTTTCTTGGTGCAGAAGAGTTTTTGTGTTCTGAAGAAATTTTCTGTCCTACTCCTTCCCCTAGACTTTCTTTGTATTTCTCTGTGTCAAAGTCTTGGTTTGATCAATATCTGGCTATTCTTCTAATCCTGCTGTATGCGAGCTTATCTCAATACCTTTCTAAAGTAGCAGTTTTAAGTAGGCATACCTTAATGCATGACTCCTGTACAATGGAATTTCATTCTAAGGCTTCTGTCCAAGTACAATGTGCTATGTCATCTGTCTTGTTTGTTGTACTGAAATTAAATAAGCATATCACACTGAGTTTGGTTATTCTTTTTACATATATAGCAGCATCCATGATCACACTGACTCACACTGCTTTATGAAGATCCTCCAGGGAAATCTAAAGGAGACTCTGTTTCAATGGCCTGAGAAAAAAGGGAATGGTGAAATGACTAAGAAATCTGAACGGGTTTTGAGGGACAATCAATGTGCCTACATTAATGGTAAGCTATTAAGCTTGTTTTGACAACTACCTACCATGAGTCCTATTCCTAAAAGAAGAGTTCATCTGCTCTCTAGTCTCCTACCTTTAACAGTATAATACTTTCTGAACAGTTTAAGATTGTGACTCTCTAGATTCTGCACAAACCTGTATTTAGATTCAGTAAAACAACCGCAACAAAAATGTTCTTTTAACTCACTCTTAAGACATTGCAGTAATTGCCTGACTCTCTAATATGCTGGATATCTCCTCTAGACAAATCAACCTTTCAGCACCATGCTTCTAATGACTAAAACTGCTTGTAAACAAAGGCCTTGAATAGTATTTTCTAAGAAATAAGAGAACCAAAGTTTAGATAGCTTAATCACCTTGCTTTTTTCCAAAGAAATAAACCTTTTGCACAGTCATGGAAAATCTATGTCAATAATGTAAAACCTGTCTATGAAATAAATGGATCAGCCACGAGCAGAGGCCCCCATTCTCAGTGCTACTTCTTGTCCAAATCAACAAAAGACTGTAGTGCTGAAGTGCAGTGTCAGCAGAATTGAAATTCCCAATCTACAAAAAATTGTCTGATTACACAGGTGTTGAGAATGACGAGGACCCCACCAGTAAGACTGCCTAGGTTCCTAAATCCATGCCATCACATGTATCTGTAGCTATTACCACTCTGTGTTATGCTGGAGGTCAACATGGAGTAGCCATCTGGGTGTAATGTATTCTGGTGCTATGAAAGACACTGCACATCATGCTGAACAGCAATGAGTTTGACAGAACAAAGGTCAAGCACCAGCAAAGTGGGTCATCTGCCTTTTATGTCATGGGTTAAACATTGGAGGACACACCTGGTGGGGCTGAGCTTGGGAACTTCCCAGTTGGAGGAAGCCTCATGTTGGATTATGAAGTTAGCCAGGGTAAGGCACTGGGGAAGAAAGACTGGTGTTCTGCAGCCCTCTGTTGAAGGTATGCCACATTAAGTGGCATAGGGCAGGAAACACAAAAAGGATCTTGACACATCTGCTGATGTTCCCATTCCAGGGACAAGGGTTCTCAAAACACCATCAGGTTTTCTTACCTATGCAGTTCTTTTCAGTGCAAACAACTGCACGCTGAGTGCATCTGATCCAAAACTTCCTTGGTTGTTTTTAAAATTTGATATTCAGTTCTCTGAGGCAGTTTGGATCTCTGCCATGTTTCATAACAGATGTTTTGGTTTAAACACAACGTGTTAAACAAGCAGAAGGAAAATACTGACAGTGTGTTGATCACCATAACTACATCAGTAGTAAATGTCTTCACGTTTCTATTGCATGCTTCTAACTTAAATGTTAGAACTCACTAAACTCTGTTTATTTGGGTTCTGCAATGATGAGCACAGATTTAGGACTTCCCCCCCCACACACACACTGCATCCTCTATAAATAAAGTATGTTAACAACACTTAGGTCTTACCTTTCAAATGTAGTGTTCAGAGTGTACTCATGACTCTCAGGGTATCATGCCTATGTTGCACAATATAGGTCTAGGTATTACATAAAAAATTCAAGTACAAAAGCCTGAGTTGTTTTTACAGCACGATCATAAACTTAAATTCAAAGTCTCTTTTAAGTAACTCAAAAACTCCACTTCAGTGTAGAATGGACATGGTTTGTTTCATGGATGTGATTTTTCATACCTTACATTTCTATGTAATAGTTTGATTTCTACTCCACCAATGCAGTGACCACACAATATACAGTGCCTTGTTTTGCTATGTCTTCATTTATGTTTACTATTCAGTTATGATTGGAAGTATGGCAGTCACTACTAATTTGTCACCTTATTCAAAAGAACAAACAAATTTAAAGATTGTTCTCCAACCCAATAAACTGAGAGGATTAATTAGGAAACAGATGCCTGTAGTAGAAAACAACTATACCCCTGTCCACAAGTTCATGTTGCAAATGCATGCAGCTGATTCTTACTGTGACTGATATTCTTCTTACTTGGGTAAGGATTAGCAATACAAAGGCTTTTTCCCCATAAAATGTCTTCCTAATTTTTAGAAACACAAACCTTCCTGCTTCTGAAGCATCTATATCAACAGCTTTCCTAGGGTAGTAAATGAACTGGAAGTCCCTTGGAAATGAGAGCTAGAAAATTACTGACAGTATGGTCTTCCTTAAGCTTCTTGGGATTCCTATTGGCCTTTATCCTGTGATGGATAATCCAGAAATTGTATGAACTGTGGAAGGCAGTAACTCATTTGGAATTATCAGTATATTTAGAAATCTGTGCTAGAGAACAGGAGTCAAATTCCCTGTAGTGAGTTACTTGTTACCCATAAAAGTGCGGGCATGCCTAATTGCTCATGACTTTCAGTTTAGAAAGCATTTTTCCAGGCAATTAAGGTCTCCTTAGATCTTCCTGCTAATACAGTTTCTTGTTCCATGCCCTGGCTGGTGTAGACTCCATCGGCCTGCACCGCGTGGAGAACATAAGCCACACAGAGACTGCCGTTAGCCTGCACTTGTACAGCCCACCCTTTGACACCTGTAACACCTTCGATCAGAGGACTGGACACAAGCACAAAGTCACGATGACTTTCTACAGCCAGTATGGGGAAAGGACTGTCTGTGTAAGTATGAGATAACACGCTATTCATCCAGAACTGGGCTCTGAGCCCCTGCAAGGACAGTGCCAGGGGCTGCCCTCTCGCCTGCACAGGGCAGGGCCCCAGTGCCTCAGGACAGGCAGGATGTCTGGCAGCTCTGCCCTTCCTGGGGGAGCGCCATTTAGGACCAGCATAAAACCTGTTTCCAAGTACAGCTTGATTTGTCGATTAGCACTTCTCTTGTGTGTAGTTCCCTGCTTTGTAGCTTACCTCCTCTTCGTCATCAGATCAGTTCTGAGCAGAGAGGAGGATTAATGAGAAGTTCGCTGCTAGCTAAGCATCTTCAGGCAAATGACGGTAAATGCAACCTAGTCAATGGAAAACTGTGAAGTAGCTATGTTGTTTTGGACAGCTTTAGTCAGGTGTAACATTTCCTGACTAAATTGCTCTGCCAAAGGTGAAGCATCACATTTCAAGTGAGAGGTTTTAAATCTGGTAGCTTACTGTAAAGTAAAGAATTCTCTAATAAATTTAATTATTTAAAACCACAGCTTTCACACAGTAAGACTTGTTCGGAAACGGAGAGGAGCCTGGTTTTTGTCTGCATTCTTGGGCAATGGCATGAAATTTTATTTGGATAGGAAAGAAATCTTAAGGTTATTTTTAGGATGACCAAGCAAGGACATCTGGGAGAGGTTAATAGGATTCCTTTCAGCACTATTCCATGCATTGGGAAATATAACTACTTATATATGGAGAAAGGACTGATTCCTGATGTTCAGCCGCAGAGGTTCAAAGACTGTTTTGTTAGATATTGAACACTTTCATCTTCCATTGAATCCAGAAATTCAGGGCTCAGGATCTTCCTAGAGTGAGTCCTTAGTAAGATCCAGTTAAACTTTTATATAGTTAACAAGTATAATGTAATTTATTTCTTTGAAGCCTGTCACATTACTGAACAGCTGAAACACAAATTTTGACCTTCCAGAGTTTGAAAGATCTTTGAGAAAGTAAACTTGAATTTATAATTCAGATTTTAAAGAGTAATTATTGTGGAAAAATGTTGAACAAAATTAATGCAAGGATTTAGTGTTTGCTTTCTTTTTAAGTCTTTATTGAATATGAAGTATGTAAGATAGTAAGTGAGACTAGATGTTTTAACTTGGACTGTTTTCCTGCTCTGATCTTAACCCTCTGGCACTGTTTGTACCTTTTGTGGGAAACTGGATCTGGCTTACAGGAAAGAGGTAAATACTAATCATTGGGTCTCTTTCATGAGTTCCTGTAAATGGAATTCCAGTACGGGTGAAAGTGGTAGCAAGGCTGGGCCATGTCACCGCCTGAAATGACTTCATTCTACAAAACTCTTCTAGTCTCTGTGACTTGGTTTCTGGAAAGCTGACTGGAAAAGCAAATTTTCTTCTACTTCCCAGATCACAAAAGGATAGAGGAAGACAGAGAGCTTTAAATTAAAAAATACCAGGAGACTAATGTAATGTATATATTGTATAATGTGTAATGTATAATGTGTGTCTTTTATGAGTGAGAAGATCTGCCTAACTAAAGCATATTCATTGCTTCCTCTTTGTCTTAATTATTTTGCGGGTAAAACACAAAGGTAAATCCCTAGTGACTTCTGGCCATGATTAAGTCTTGATTAACTAGCTCTCCAGTAAATACATAATAAGTTATATAGGCCTAATAATAAAAATAGTATGTGTGTCAAAGGACTTGCCCACGGAAGTAACTGCACGATTCAGGTACAAACCATGAGAATACCAATAGGAAAGTTCACTGAGGTACAACTGATTTTGTTGACTTCCATGTCTCAGCACATCAGTTTCTGCTGCCAGGAATTTTGCTGGGGGGAGGTAGTATATCTTTTTGCAACCTGTCTTCCAAGCTGTACATTAAAGCAGTTTCTGTCAAAATGAAGTAGAGTAGACTATCTGGGAGAGAACACAGCCTGAAGGAGGAAGTCCCTTCTGTCCTGGGCTTACTCATGGTCACACAGAGCCAGCCAATAGACAGGGTGATTCTGTCAGGCACATACTGTCTTTCACAAAACTCTGACAAGAAGAACTGAAAATAAATGCTGTAAGTATTTTAAGGTCCTGAGCTACTCTGGAAACAAAGGTCCATGATGAGACTGTGAAATAGGTGGTGACTATCTCTTTCCCTGAAATAACAACCTCTCTCTTTCCTTTTAGGCAACAGCAGTGCCACAGGAGAACAACTGAGAAGCACCAGCATGCATTTGCATAAGACCTGCTGAATCTTTAACCAGGGACAGAAGACTTGCATGGCTAAGGTCGACAGCCAGATATATTTTGATACCTTGTACATTGAAGAGTACAGTAGGGAAGCTTCCAGGCCACCTGCAGTTTCCTCAAGCAAATGCCGATTATGGGACACTAAGCTCACTAGTGCCATAAACTACTTCAGAGGTTAGATGCCTTGTCTTAGGCTCCTGTCAGAATTAAGTAGTTTGTTTTCTAATTCTAGCCTCTTTTTAGCTGCACTTTTGATATCACACTGAGAATATCAGAAATAGGATTTTTAAACATCATCTGACACTTCTCAATAGATCTATGGGTATTTATGCTCTCAATGTAATTAGTAACTATATAAACTTCTAAGCTTCCAGTCACTTGTACCTATGTACACTAGATACAACTAACAGTAGCTTTTTGTTTAATTAAGTCTTTTATGTTTTAATGCTCTAGGCCATCTCGATAGTTTTGTGCATATTTTATTTTTATTTTTTACAGTTTAATTTTTCAGATCTTGTTTTAAATAGAAGCAGAGAAGTGCTTCATGCACAGTGATTTTCAAAATTGATTGCACAGAGATTTGGCTTTTAACAAGACTAATCATACTTAGTTCAGCTAATGTCCAGTTCCCAACGTATTCTGTATAGTTAATGAAGAAGAAAACTGAAATAAAACTGGATTTGTGCACAGATTTCAGAGTTTCAGCATTTTTCTCCTGGTGACTAAAATATTTATCACACTTTACCAAAACCCACATTCCTCATGAACATCTAGATCTTTTCCAAGCAAAACACTATTAGAAAATACTTTAAAAAGCTGTGAGTATTTCAACCATGCAAGGAATCCTGATTCCAATTAAGTTGGTGGAAGTTCTGCCACTGAGTTTGCTGATGCTTAATTTTATCCTCCAGATTTAGTCAGAAGGAAAGAACCATCTTGAAAGGAGCTAACTCTAGTTAAACAAATCAAAATCAGCAGAGCTGCCTGCACTGAGGCCATCCCATTCCTTTAATGCAGCTAATAGCATATGACAAGAAGAGAATTTTCGTAGTCTTATGGGTGACTGCTGGTTACTCAGACAGCACTTTAAATTTTAGCAGTATTGGTTTTAGGTGAATCACATATTCCCCTCTGTATTGACAAACCCAGAAAATATTTACTTTATGAGACCCCATTTCCAAGGAGGCTGTGCCAAATTTTCAAGAAATATTTGAGCAGTGTAACTGTTTTGGATGAACCTGTGCCTTACTGTGAGAGTGCCACAGCATCAGAGATGAGCTGAGACTGGCAGTCCAGCTCATGCAGGGTTTCTTACAGCAGGTTGCTCAGGACTACATCCAACTGGGCCCTGAGTATCTGCAAGGACTGAGGCACTGCAGCCTATTTTGGCAAACCCTTCCAGTGTTTTACCACCCTCTTAGTTAAAAAGCCTTATGTTTAGTTGCCCCCCTTGCCTCTTGTTCTCCTCACCCTTCCCACAGAAAATTAGCAGTTTCATTTAACTAACTTCAAATATAGCATATTCATCAGGTTTTTGCTTACTAGGAAATATTAGAGAACAAACTCAATAGCTTGTAGACCACATGTTCAGTCAGGTTAGGGGAATGGAAAGATGAGAGAGACAGCCAAGAAGCACAGCAGTGATGACCGCAGCTAGCTGTACCATAGATACTAGTATTCCAGCTAGCCACACATACACCTAACAAGTGAAGCAGAGAAAACACAGGCAGAAATGATAACAAAAATCTACCCAAGTTGTCCCAAACACTGTTTAGCTATAGTAAACATGGCATCATGCATTGCATAGGATAATACAGGAATTTCAGCATTTCAGAAGAAGGTACCTTCCCAGTACTTATGTCCTCCATTCCAGAAACATATGGGGGGTAGCCTGCCCAACATAAAGTGTTCAAATACAGGAAACCTCAAGAGTAATGTCTAATTGGTTCCAGAGTCCACAGAACACCCACCACCTTTGCTACTTCCTATGCGCTAGCTATGTATCCAGTGCTCTGAACAGCACAAGCATAGAGCTAACACCTACCAAATGCAAAATTTAATCAACAAATATCAAATGATATAATGAGAAATAAAATCACTTTTTCACTTATACAAATATATTCATATAACTTGTGCTGGTTGCAAACAGAGATACAAGTAATAGCAAAGTAGTATCTGCACGCTGTTATGGGTGAACGGCCGAGGTATTAAACCTTCTAGCATATGAATGTACACTGCTGTTTCCTTTGAGAACGCACGCAGGATCACTCTCAAGGAGAAAAGACAACGCAGAAAGAATCGTGTCTTGCTGAATATACCACCTAAGGAGTCTTTCTGCTGTGCCTTTTGCAGTCGGATATGTCTATCTCGTATTGGCCTCATAAACCACCAGCGTGCTTGTGACAAACGTGGGTAGAGCCTTCCTAAATCTTCGTTCGCGAAGCCTAGCCATGAAAAAAAATGAAGATATGAATGTACTTGAACTTTGGACCACTGTTAACTGGTCATCTGATGAGGTAGAAATGTGCTGTAAGATGACAACTAGCTTTCATTGGGCAATGAACAGATGTTTAGTATTTCATGTGCTTTCATCTGGGAAGGTGCTATTGAGGAGCATCTCTGTAAATTGAAGAGAGTTTAACATTTACCTGGGTTACAGCTAAGATGCTTAAGTGATAACCCATACTGCCCCAAACCATTTAGGCTGGTAACAGCAGGAGGAACTCCATATATAATTTGGTGCATTAACCAAGACACAGAGAGGCAAAATAATGCCAGGAGTGGAGTGAAGTGCAATATTTATAAGAATTCAGCAAATTGCAAGGGTTTGGTGGTTTTGTTTTTGTTTTGAGAGCCGTTATTAGAAATTTTGCAATAAGAGAAATTGTTTATCAAATAATTTTACATGGGAAGGCTCTGTAGCAAAGAGTCACCTGGAAGCCATATGTCATATGCAAGGGAAAGGATGACAACAGGGGCTCCTCAGGAATGGAAATGTTATCCCTGTCTGTGTGGCTGTGAGAAGGACTAGATTCACCGAAATTTTAGGGTGTGTTCTGGGAGGGTTTCACATACATATAACCAGCAAGTCAGTAGCTCTTTTTCTCCACATACTAAGATGTGGGATCTCTAATGTCTTCAACAGGACTTGTTGCTCAGAGAGAGTCCTTTGCTGAGTAAACACAGTTTTTTAATGTTCTTGTAGATAATTGAGCCTAGAGTTATTTTGTGTCTAACTCAATACAAAATCTTGGCATGCACAAATCAGTTCAATTTGTTATTTAAGCCTGGGTGACAGCTGAGTCTCTTGATGCATTGTTCATCATCGTCCATTGTCAATGCATAGAGGAACACACCACAATCAAAATCCACCCTATATGTAACCCCTCTTCCATTACATTTTTTTTTCATCAAACCACAACGATACAAGATGTGCTATTCACTAGCTAATCTCTATAATTATTTTTTCACACTCCTTTCATGACCAAGTGAAAGCTGTTTTGCAATAATAGAGCCTCTCCGAGGGTAAAAGAGGTGACCTGCCACAGTGACTCTATTTGCAGAGATGAGCAGAATGAATCAAGCAGAAGGTCAGTGCTTTTCAACCATACTATATGCTCTGCTCTTGCCAGTTTAGCTCATGAAAGACTTTGCTGTCCTTGAATGTTAGTCTTATGTTCCGTGAATGGAGAGTAGCTCCATCCGCTCTGTTTGGTAAAGGCAGCAAAAACATCATGGAGCAGCTCTTCGAGACTATTCATGTCACTTGTAGCTCCTATGAAGCTTTTTTCAATAATTTTATCTCAAATCTTTGAATCCTGTGGGTACTTAATACTATATGGTATTTCTTCAGGGATGAATGGCCACCAAAATAGGGACAGACAGACTCTTGTGATGTAGTTGATCTTTCACGCATATCACAGAAGAGACATCTCAGGGTTTTTTTAACAAGTAATGAAACGTCTTATGCCTTTTCCAGATCTGTTTCGTCTTTGCTTTTACTCTCCAATTCACTAAAAACTTTTGGTACAGACAGATGAGGGCATTATTTTCTCTTAAAACTTAACTTCTTGACATCTAAGGAGTACCTTCTTCCTGTCTCATTGCAGGCTGAGAGGAACACATAATATTAAAATCAACTCTATTTGCGCTTCACTTCCCAGAAGGAAAAATTTCTGTTCTGAACCACCAAGATAAAGTGTATATGCTGTTCACTGACTCCTGCTTAGGTTTATTTTTCATGCCTATTCTACTCTTTCAGGCCCCTGTGCTCTCCCCCAGGTTTAGTTTAGCTAATTGGTTTAGCTATGGCCAGTGGTGGTGCAGAACATTTTAAAACATGATGATTACATGTGAATTAAAGTATTTGTTATGAGATGAAACTTCATTAATCTGCTTCTTTAATTCATAAAGATTAGAGGAATGACATAAGAGGATTGTGTGGCACATGCTACTCTTATCTGGCCAGTTTCCCTGAGATTCCCATGAATCTAGCTAGCATGAGAAAAACATATTCCCTGACCAGAAAGCAAAGCTTCTGCTGCAAAAGACAGCTACATCCTGTTCTCTGCTAACAGTCAGAATTCAGATTCAGACCCTCGGTATCTGTGGGGTTTCATTTTTGTTTGTTTTTTTTTTAAGTCACATTGTGAATGCAAAATGTTTGATTTTCATTGTAAGTCACTTACAAGTCCAGCTCTGAGAGCCACAGCCGGAAAAATAAACTTCCTCTTTTCTCCCCAGCTGAAAAAATGTCCCTGCAACACATTACCTGTTTGCAATGAGCACTTGATCAAATACGATCGCTGAAAAATGCTTCTTCCCTTGTTTAAATCTTAAGGCAGGTATACAGCTTTGCCCTTAAGAGAATTGCAAAACAGTTGTGCAAGTGCTTGGAGCCAGGTGCAGAGACCTCTTGTTGATCACTCTCTCAGTGCCTGGCCCTGAAAGTGCACGTCCCAAGCATAAGGACAGGTGACTCTTAGGAGCAGAAACAGCTCTGGTCATTAAAGAACTAGTTCTGTAAATGCTGAGGGTCTGTTACTACTGCAAAGATCAAGTTCATTTGAGTTCTGTTTACATGTGGTTATAGAAGGTATGGTTTGAACCTTTCACTGGACTATTGAAGAAAACCTACTGGGAGGCACTCAGACCTATGGCATATAGCTATTCCTCTGTCATAACCAGGGCTCTGAATGGGCCTCAGATTGCTGTTATGAGAATATTTACCAAGCATATTCATAGGGAGAAAACCAGCATTTGTAAAAGCTTGCTTCGAGGGAAATGTGGACAATTAGTCCTATTTAAACTCAGAGGCTGGAGGAAGCCTTATCATCTTTTTGGGTTAGATCTTTATCTAATATAGGTTGGGACAGCAATGCTGTTGTTAGCCAACTTACGTTTTACACTGGTTGAATCAGCCTTTACTGGTGAGTGCTTGATTCTGGTTACATTTATCACCTGAGACTTCAAGCTGTGTCCCTTCCTAAACATTGTTACTGATGAGTGAAAAGGTACTGCTTGGGAAAAGCTTTCACAGCCAGTGTTTCACGTTCAGGAGTCTCCAGACAACAGGCAAGTGTGAGAGGAAAATCTTCATTCTACATTACTGTATTAGTTAAAACAAACAGCACGCCTCTCTGCTTTTGCACTTCATGTTGTTGCTTCATGCAATATAAACACAGATTAAGGAGGTCCTTTAATTTGTTGTACCTACTTTGGGGTTTTGATGCCTTGCAAAAATAAAAACCTTGGGTTGGCCCCCGCTCTGTTGGCATAAAGCACTTGAAAAAAACCAGCTTAAGTCATCTTAAGTTTAAGACTCCCAAACTTGGCATTTTTGTTGACACAGTAGCTAAGGCATCCTGCAAAGCAGTGCAATACTCCAATTATAAAATTTCTCAAACCAGGTAGGAAAACAACTCAAGGTTCTCTATGAAATTGAATTACATGAAGTACAAAAATGTAAATTATTATTGCCTTTTCATATGCAATGTCATATGAAATATGAATATCATTCACTCCATTCCTCTATGACTCATGAAAGCATGTTATAGATATTAGAATGTGAATCAGAAAGAATTAGAGAGAATTAGACTGTGAATCATGAAGTGAACTAAATTTTGCCCAAGTAATTTGTATAGCCTCAATTGCTTCAGCATCAGAGCTCCTAAAGATATTTATTCCTACTGTATCAAGTCTATGACAGATGAGTAATATCAAGTCCTTTAATTATAAGGGAATTGAGGCAAAGAGAAATTGGTGACTCTGTCAGACAGGGCAGATAGCTCTACAAAATATTTGAAAGTCCATGCTAGTTTCCCATTCATTTAGCTCATCTGTATTTCTGTAGCTGCCTGAAAAAAATATCATCTTCCACGGAGAGCTAAAATATAAGGAGAGTAAACGCTCTTAATAGAGCATGTATGTCTATGAAGACAGGCTGAGAAAGTTTGGGCTGTTCAGCCTGGAGAAGAGAAGGTTGCATAGAGACCTCACAGATACCTTCCAGTATCCAAAGAGAGCCTACAGGGAACCTGAAGAGGGACTCTTCATGAGGAATTGTCCTGATAGGACAAGGGAACGGCTTCAAACTGAGAGAAGGTTTAGATTAGAGGAAGAAATTCTTTACTGTGAGGGTGGTGAGGCACCGGCACAAGTTGTCCAGAGATGCTGTGGATGCCCCATTCCTGGCAGTGCTTAAGACCAGGTTGGACAGGGCTTTGAGTAAGCTGGTTTAGTGAGAGACGTCCCTGCCCACAGCAGCAGAGTTGGAAAGAGGTGACCTTTAAAGTCTCTTCCAATCTATGCCATTCTATGATTTTATAACATATCATTCAGTTACCTCACACTTCTGTTGTAAGACTATATAGTTGAACTAAGACCTAGAAATATTAAGTGTGTCTTTATGGGGAAAGCTCTCTTGAAAGAAATAGCATTAGATATTTTGTAGCAATCTTTGACTCTGAAGTCACAACCACTACATCCAATAAAAGCATCTTTCATAATCAAAAAGTCCCAAACTTGTGCAGGTCTTTTCCACAGAGTTGAAAATGATACAAAAAAAATGGAAAATTCTTTCCATAGACTCACAGTAAAATAAAGGTGGGGTTTTGGAAACCAGTTAGTTCTAAACAAAACAAGATCAAATATCAACTTGTCTTTGGAATTCCTTTTTTTACCTGCAGAACAGCTAGTAACAGGATCCCAAGTATATGGGTGAGTAATGGAGTCACTGTAACATTAAATGTTTACCTTAATTATAAGGCATTTATTTGAAACAGTTGTTGCTCTCTAGCTGTAAGGGATATTCACATTGTCATTTGAAAAAACTCAAGCAATTGCAAATAAACTGCATTTTCACAGTTATCATTAGCTTGGATTTGCTATCTCTGTTGTGAGCCAGAGATACTATACGACAAAGAGATTTCAAAGCTCAGGCTTTGCAATAGACTGCAGGCTCACTGGGATTAACTGTGTGAAGACATTTGTACAGTTCAGTGAGGAGCAATCAGGACCAAGACTCACCAGTGGTTTAAAATGTACAGGCACAGCAGTTTTTACCTTCAGCTGACCACATACTTTTCAAAGGCTGGAGCCTCAAAGAAGGTTGGAGGTGTTTCTGAGCCACCACAGTCTGCAGCTTCGCACAGCAAGGCACACTGAAATTAGTGTCAGATGTGTTACATGAAGATTAATAAATCATCAGAGTTCACGAGGAGCTACACATACTTTTAGCTGTTCTTGCTGCAAGGTAGAAAGTGTGCCAATAAGGTAACACTCCATAAACAGTGAAGCACCAACCATTTCAACTTTCAATCTCCTCCATCTGATTTAGGATGGGAAGAAAGAAAACATTTTGAAGTTGTACTAGGTATACTCACCAACATGACAACTTGGAACTAATAGTGGTTGTTTTAACCCTCTACACAGATGCTAGGACTTTGTTGTTAAATAAATACAGGCTTGAAAGCAGCTTCATGACACTAATGAAAAGCAGGAGCACATTAGCTCAGCAAACAGGTATTCCCGTGTACTATGCCATACTCTGGGTTCATGGAAATTATTCTCTGTATTTAAACAAGAGAATTTAAATAGCCCTGCATGAGGGACCATGCAGCAAAGAAGGAAAGATGATGACCTTGGATCAAGCAGTCTTACTGGCAGTAGTCATGAGGTTCTAAGACCAGAGTAGCTTACACAAACCAGATCTCAAATGAATATTTTATAGAAATCTTCAATCAACTCACAGCCTTTGGTTCCTAAGAGAACAAAAGATCTCCATATGCAAGATTCCCTTGAGGATTGGTTAAAGGGCAATGATTTAGCAGTTTGAAGCAGTGCTGACTTCTCAGTATTATTACTACTAAGGTATTGTGATGCAAATAGCTTATACCAAACATTAAGAGTGATGAGAAGAGATTTATTTTAGTTTAATAAGTACTTGAAGTTCCTATTAGGGGCCAAAGTACAGGGCCTTGCCTGCTAGGGTGGAGATGTCATAGGTTATAGGAGCCAGTATTGCCATCTTATTTGAATGAATCCTGGGTATATGTGGACTAGTTCTTTTTTGCTGATTGATGGAGACCTGTTGCCGCACGCTCATTGGAGCACTATCCTGGGGTACACGGTGGGGTCTTAAATGCTTTTGGGATGCTGCAGCTCTGTTGGCATTTGTCCTAAGCAGAGAGTCTTACCTGTGTGTTGACACAGGACCTCACAAGCCAGCTGACTTCTCATGTTACCACTATCTCTTCCAGATATGTCAGTAGTTTCCATGGTCTCATCCTTTGGCATCACATTTCCAGATGAGGCACAGGGAAGGTAATTAACTTACAGACAATCACGATGGGGAGTCTTTTTGATAGGGTGGGTCTTATAACTCCTTTTTATAGTTCATCAATTAGTAAGAATAATGCCCCAGAGACCCATACAAAAGAAAATATTCTTTTCTGCAAGAATCATTAGACCAGCTAGTACAATTAAGAAAGACGAACAAGTTTCAAGCAGATACTACCTCTTTCTTGTATGGAGATAATAAGCACATAGTATTTGATCTCAGGAGAAATTTATGTCTAGGATGGCAATCCATTGGTTTACAGGAAAATTCTTGATGGGGGTGGAATTCTTTTATAGAAAGGTAATATCCCCCCGAAGAAAAAAAAATAAAAACAATAAAATGGGATTGATAGAAAATTTGCAAAGTAAGAAAATGTCAATTTTCAGAAAAGCTTTTCAGATCAGTTCTTTTATAATAAATCTTGAGTTTTACTATTGATCCCCACAGAAGTAGAATGGGATTCAGTGGTGTTGATGTCTCTCTATCCCAGTGATGTAATGGTGAGTTTTTGAGGTTGTGCATTTGGAAAGAGCAGCACCAATGCAGTAATGTTCTTTATATCTCTTAGATTCCCTTCAGCACAGGCAGCTGTGATTTATAAATTCCTGTGAATTCTCATGAGTCTAACAGGAGACAGACTGTTCTTCCAAGAGGTGCCTAGCACCAGAAGTGTGTGGGCTATCTGGGATCCAAGACTCCATGACTGTTTTTGTGATGTTCTGGCTCCAAACCCCTTGTTTTCTTTATTTTCCAATTACTTTTCATTGCAGGGCACAATGTTAGTTCATCTCACAGGAATTTGTTTACTGTTTTCCACTATTTCAAGCCTCTTTCCTGGTTAGTTTTCAACTTGGAAATTACCTTTTTCCACACAGACACATTTTTTTTCCCCCTAAAGTTCTGATTAAATACTATTTTTTCCCACTTTTTGCCTTACTCCGGTAAGCAACATTAATACTCACCAAAGAACACTAGTTGGCCTGCAGCTGTATTTTTCACTACGGTTCAAGGTCTTCTGAAGTTGAGGGTGCCTTCTTTGCTGGATGCTGGCCAGTAATAACACACTAGAGTAAAAGCAGGGAAAATAACCCAGGCATTTTAAAGCGCACTCTTAATCTGATTTTATTTCCTCCTTTCTACCCCTCTTTCCATTTTGTTTTTACTCCTTTTTCTTCTTTTCTGTGTTATGTTCTCTCTCGCTCATCCCCACCCCCTCCTGCCCTAATGATATTTTGTATGCATTGTGGGCTACAGTCAGGAGAGGGAATTTGATTTTGTGGTGAAGTTCTAACAAAGAAAAAGTGGGACATTTAAGTGGGTAGGCAAAAAAACACATTCAGTATGGAAAATATATAGATGTATAGATTTTTCTTCCACTTCTACCATACTATTTTCAAACATCTTCAAACTATATCTTTTTTTTAGGGCTTAAATGTACAAAATAAATGTACCAAAATTATAAGATTAATTGTTTTGCCTGCCTCTCCTAGTCCATGGTGCTTACATCAAGGCTAATAGGCATTTGCACATTAGAGGATTCTGTTTCCTTAGTGATCTCGTACAAGCATTAAATCCAATTCCTTCCTTTAAGTCAAATAGTTAGGATGCTGAGGTTACAATTAGGGCTTTGAAGGAGGAGGATATTGAGACAACAAAGAAGTTGGCATTTCATAATGAAAAGTCACCATAATCTGCAAGATGTTTTCTTGGGAGTCCTTTTAATTCTTACAACCAAAATCTCAAAAGTCTCATATTGCTAAGGGAAGAAAGAAGAAGGAATTCAAGAGCCAGATCTGCTGTCTGTGCAAACAAAATGCCCAGCACCTTCTGGAGGAGCCCTGGGAGAAATGCTGTGCTGTATTGATGATGTATCATCACACTACTGTGAGCATGATGGAGTAGAGAAGTGGAACCATGCCCTGCATTGCCAGAATAGCTCAAGGTTAAGTGTAACATAAATCCTAGCAGGCAACAGGAAAGGCTCTGCTGATACCTTGCACAGTAGCAGCTGGAAGACACTACAGTTACAATTGGCTCCTACTCTAAGACTGGTTTTCTTAAGATGTGAGTGCTTCTCTATTTCAGTAGTAAAATATTTTAAATTGTAATACCATTTAAAACAAAGAACATATTATGTCACACTGTAATACACAATATCCACAGAAATTTAAAAACTGTTTCATAATATGCATACACTTCAGATTAATTTAACATTTTGCCTTGGCTCTACTAATTTTCTACTTTCTAAGTGTCATTTACTTTCTAAATATATAAACTGGGTTAAACTGATTAGTCACAGAAAGGCAAATTGGGAGCATTCTGAGAGGTAATTTTTCCTGTTCTAAGAATATAATCAAATAGCGCATCCCAAAGGGGTGAGAAAGATTCTTTGAATTTTTTTATTTTTTTTTTTTAATAAAGATAATTACAGTGAGAGATGTACTAGATTAGGACAGGTTGCCATATGCAGCCAACTGTATCTGTGTGTATATAAACCAACCAACTCCCAACAATTGTATCTGAATCTCTGTGTACAGTCTGAGGGAGACGAGAATTACTTGTTCAAGAACTAGATTTAAAATAGCATTTCATGTCTGTCTGCCTTCACAAGATGCACAGAAGGGTGACCAGCACTTGAGCAGGTATCCTGTGTGCTTCTGCTAGAAGGGTTAGAGTTGCCCTGTACTTCATACCCTGCATTGCTAAGAGAAGAGAGCCTGGGGCTTTAACTCATGCTGTGTGCCAGAGCCTGCACTTCATTCAGTCACATTGCTAAGGGACAGCTAAGACAGAGAGTGGAATGAAAACCATGATGTTCTGTAAGGAGAAAACTCATTGATGTCATGGCAGGCACAGAGGAAGTAGACAGTGCAAAGCAAATTCAAGGCAGTAGGCATCTCAAAAGGGAAAATATTTCTCCCTTTGGTGGAAAAAGGGCTGGAGAACTGTTCTTGTACTTTTTTCTTGGATCCAACAGGAAGTGTTCAGTTCCCAGATTGTTTGCTGTTCTTTAAACTTGTGCACTGTAGTTGAGGTGACATGCTTGACTTAAATCCATCCATCAGTTTCTTCTCCTGCAGCTTTAATGTCTGGTTTCTTAGCATATCTCTTATTCCTTCAGAGGTACTTTCTTGTGCTCAGAATATTTAAGCTACACTTTGATAAATACCTGAGGTTTTTATATTTTGTACAGCAAATCACTGATTTGGTTTCCACTGACCTTCATTTCCTTGGAACAACATTAATTTCAAGTTCTGTATCTTCACTTAAACATGAAATGCATTAGTCGGTGATATGATAGTTTGAGTTCTACTTTATTACACTTAGGTGGAGATGGTGAAATCAAATGGTTATATTGACCTGAGCTCAAGTTTGGATTCAGTTCTGACCTTCGAAACATGCAGAGTTCCTGCTGATTACAATGAAAGTTAGACATACCTAGCCAAGACTCAGCATTTGGCCCTCACTCAGAATGTGTATTAGGTTTTGCTTTTCTCTAGATGTAGAGGTAACGTCAAAAACATTGTCTATTTGAAACTTGTTTTCTTCTGGTTGTCTAAAGTGAGGTGTCTTTTCCCATCATCTGATCCCAACCTAAAATCACAAAGCTAACCGCTAGTTTTGCCAGCTGTAGTTCTCCCAGCTTGCCAGTACTTTTGCATCAATGATGAGGACATCACCTCATCAGGTCACATCACCTTGTTGACACAAAGATATGCCTTTGCAATGCAGCCCAGGGATGACACAGGTGACACACTGTTTCACAAGCAGAAGATTACGTCAGTTCTTATAGGAAATTCCCCCTAGCCAGGCACCTCATGAAAAACAGTGGTTTAGCTGTTTAGATGGTACTTAGGTGTGTTTATACAGGAACTGTTAAACTAACTTAGCAATAACACATTTCAAACTACCACCTTGCACAATGGAAAAAAAATGCTGAAAACAGCTAAAAGGAATGTTAGTTTGAATGGTCTCAACAGAACTGGCCAAAATTTTTTAGCACTTACTTTAGTGTCATTCCAATAGAGTGCATAGAAAGTTGAAGGTGAACAGAGTTTTCTCATTCCGGTTCCAATCAAAGACACAGCAAGAAGTTTCCTATACTGGGAGCTTACAGTTTCTGAAGACAAAAAGAGAGAAAATTCTGAGAAAAAGGAAGAATTACTATATAGTTACTGAGACAAAAGCCTTAGGCAAAGAAAGAAGAATGACTTGCTCAAAGCTACCAGAGGTTGTGGTGTTCTGAAGACCTTCACTCACTGCTTCTGGACAAAATAGTAGAGTATTTTTCCACTCAAGTTTTGCTCCTTGGGGTAGCATTTAGCACTGTGCATGGCAGAGTAAAAATACAAATAATAACAAATAAAAGTAGTTCAGATCAGCTTGTGGTTTATGTCTACCCACTGTGTGTCTATGTCTCCCACGATGCAGGTGAAAATAGCTGTCCAGAAGGATAATTTAGATCAACTTTTAAGTAGTTCTAGAAACAGAACTGGAACAGACATGGGAAAGAAGGGAATCACATTTACTGGCAAAAAGAGACTAGGAGAGTTTGGATGAAGTGCTAAGACAGCCTTGCTCACCTGACCACAGCTACTGCTGTGCTGAAAGCACCACAGAAAGGTCCATGTAACATATTGTAATGCTTGTGACACAACCCACAGTGTGCTGATAAAACAGGTATGCAGTTCTGAAGCCATTTTATGCAGTTTACTATGAATTTTTAAGACTGTTGTACTGAGTTAGGTGGTGTGCTTCTAATGTTAGAATAGTCCTTTCCTGTAGCAACCTAGAAACCAAGTTTTGGAATAGCCTGAATTCCAAAAAATCTTGGGGAAAACTGAAATTGAAAGAATGTTGGTGCTTATACGTAAGGATTTAGATACGTTTATATAAGACTTAGATGCATATAAAGTAGAAAGTGAGGATTGTAAGGCACTATCATTTAAGAAGGTAGGGCTGGAAGAAGCTTCCTTGTATGTAGAGGGGAAAATTTCCTTTCTGAATTCTTAAGAAG
Source organism: Pipra filicauda (assembly GCF_003945595.2). Lineage (NCBI taxonomy): Eukaryota > Metazoa > Chordata > Aves > Passeriformes > Pipridae > Pipra > Pipra filicauda. The sequence continues at coordinate 3,180,604 of NW_024104509.1, read as the reverse complement.
TTTTATGGGGTTGATTTTTTTATTTTGTCTTGGCATACTTCATGTGCACAGGTGCCACCAGAGTGATGGCTGCACAACTTCAGGTAAAGTTCTCATTTTATTCTGGCAGGATCATTTTCCTGGTTTTCCTCTGGAAGCAATTAAAACTGTTCTCCTTTATAAGATTTGCTGGTTTAAGTTTGGGCACCCAGAGAACAAAATATCACACAAGTTTTTGTCAAAATGCTGGATTGGAAATCCATATTTATGAGCAGCTTGCTATTCTCTTTTTGCTGCTTCTCTCACCTTTTTACTGTCTTTTTGTCTTTTTAAAAATAATCATGTTTATATTTCTGTCAATTCAATTATTCAACATTTATTTGACGTGTCAGAATATTTGGAAACATTAAATTAGATAAATGGTCTCATACCAAAGAAACAATTGAAATGCTAATGTAGACGTAGATCCTTCAATCCTGATATATTCTTATATGGTAGAATATTAGGGCTGACTCTGTCTCACTTGCTGTATGAGCAATAAAAAAAACCATCTCTGAAATGGAAACACTTCTAAGTATCTTGGTCCATATAAATGCCAAGTTGTTTCCATCTCTTTGAAACACAAAGTCCAGCACGTTTGTCTTGCAATACTCAGGTGAGTGTTTTCATAGAATAACAGAATCATCAAGGCTGGCACTATCACTGTAACCACATCATCCAGTGCCAGATCCAGACACATCTTAAACACCTCCAGGGATGGTGACTCCACCACCTCCCTGAACAACCTATTCCAATGTCTGATCACCACAACAGTGAAATTTTTTTCAAATCTGGATCTCCCTTGTCCCATCTTAAGGCCATTTCCTCTTGTCCTCTACTGCAGGCACAGTAGAAGAGACCAGCCCCCACCTCACCACAACCTCCTTTCAGGTACTTGTAGAGTGATGAAGTCCCCCCTTGAGCCTTCTCAAGATTCACATTTTAAAATGGTAAATTTAAAAATGAAAGCTCAAAATACTAGAAAAAGATAAAAGTTTCACAGAAACCTTGTGCAATTACTTGTAGTAGACAATTCTGTGTAAAAACTATTTAAAAATGTATCCCTTTTTGTTTGAAGATATAAAACCTAAAATAGGTGCCTAATTTGTCTGGGGTTTTGTCTGTTTTGTTTTCTTTTTCTTATATAGAAAACAAGGTCTTACTACCTAACAAGGGATATTTCTTCAACTTTTCTTTTTTTCTACCATAGAATTTTTAAGCGTAAGAACAGCCAGCATTTTTAACTTTGTCCTTCTTTCATTGTTCTTTCATTGAACTGATGTGGGAGGAAACAAAACATCTAGCAGAAACTAACAACCTCTGTTAGATGGCATGAGGACGAGAATGGTGGAAATACCTACTCTGAGTGCAAGGGTCAGAGTTGGACTCTGTAGCAACAAGCACAAGGAGAGAACTGGAAACAATAATCATTTTTCTTACTTGCCTGGCTTTCTGAGACCCAGTAATCTTTCAACAAAAGACCCTTTAGATATGTAGATATTTGGGATTGAGGGAGAGGTGTTTAATTTCACCATCAGCTCCTTCCAGCCAAAGCTACAATTCAGCGGCTTTCACCATCATGCAGAAGAAGAGTTGTCAACCAGCAGTTAAATACTGACATGAATAGTGCCTTTGTAAATATTTCTGTTCTGCCTTTGAAAGCACACAAGCCAAAACAAAAAAATCTTCTGACAACCTGCGAAAAACAAAACTGAAACGCTTCAACAGCCTTTGGAGCTAGAAAGTTGGCCAAATAAACTCTTAAAAATTGAATGCCCTTTGTCAGGCAGAGGAAAGTTTGTGGTCTGAGAGTTGACCATCAGGCAGTCCAGCAGTGCAGCTGTGCGTCTCAGAAAAGCATTTCTTAGTTGTGTCAGTTCATTGGTTGCATTTTTATTTCCAATCATAAATTTACATTCATTCACAATCATGAAGCATTTGCAGTCATCGTCATATTCATCTTGAGTAGTTTTCCCTATTAAAAGCATTAGCAAGACACTGAGTTTCCAGATCTTCAGTCAGATTTGATACATTCTAAGTTCTGCCAAATAATCCCCAAGTTGAGTGATTTTCTTACCTGGAAGAATAAGGATTTGAGTCTGTGTTGTTTCCCTTTTAAAATTCTGAATGCACTTTGTGTCACAGACTCAGCCTGACTCTTTGGTAGCACCAGAAGAAAGCATTAGGTAAGTCAGGTTTAGATAAAGTATTTTTTTGTGTGATTAAGTTACATAAGCTTATCTCTGACTTTAAATACAGGAAGGTTTTGAACTATTCAAAATTGGTGAAATGCTGGACAGCTTCTGAGATGTTTTGCTTGTTCTCCATGGCTGGTTGCACTGAAGTTGTTAGTCCTGCAGCAAAGTCTTTCCAAGTGTGAAGTGCAGAGAGTAGAGGTGGAGTCAAAGAAAGAGAAGCAGTTTTTCTAAGAGGCAGCAGGAAATCAAGAGCCTCCCTCACATACACGAAGAAAATATTTTTCATATATTTAAGTTTATAATCATGTATATTGCATAGTGTCATGGACACGTATTGCAGAAAACATTGCAGGCAGTGATAAACTATAGAGCATTGCGACTGAAGTGGAGCAGTTATCTGGAGATGTACAAACACAGGTGCAAAACTGAATATTCAGACTTCTTTAGATTACAGGGCACATAGGTCAAAGCTGCCAATTTATCTACTGTTTTTATTCTAAATTGTACTGGATTTTAACTTTCAGCAGGGATGGCAGGAAAATTACCTCATCCAGTATCTGGCAGACTCAAGAGCAGCACCACTGCTCAATCTGCTCAGAGGCTGCTGGGAGTCCAAATTCTCTTATGAAAAAATCCAAGAGTTTGTGTCCTACCTCTTTGTGGGAAAGTTGGGGGGGTTTTACAGGATAAACTGTGTCATACAACAATCTGGGGATGTTTTTTTTCAGTCATCTCACATCTTATGCATAACAGTTAATGCCCTTTGGAAGGGCATGTCTATATTAGAATTGTTATGTTTTCAGCAGTTACTTAAAGTTAGATCAACAGTTCCCTCCAGACAGTCATTGCTATGTCATTCTGCACAGATTTACAGCTTAGTTAACCTGTGTCTTTATTTGTAGGTCATCCAAGATCAGTTCAGCTGACTGTAACCTTCCACTTACATTTTAAAATTCAACTAGTCCTGGTAAAATTCCACTTTATGTATACTCAACAATATTTATATTACAGCAGTCCAGTTGCCTGCTTCCAGGTGCACTTGGTAGGAAGGTCTTCAATTCTTTGGTCACTGGGAAAAGAAAGAAATTCCCTGACATGCCAAGACCTAGCAGCATCGGTAATGCAAGAGAAGGATAGAAGCCAAGGGTCTTTGTAAAATGCGGAATGGGAAAGGCACCTAAGTAACTGCAGGTGCAAAGGAGGGATCTCTTTCCCAAACAGAAAGAGATTCTTCCAGGTAGATTCTTTTACAACATAACAATCTTCACTTAGAAATAGGATCTGGAAATCTAAGATACAAATGTGAATCTTTAGACAGAGAACTAGTATGCAGCTTCCGCTGAGGGCAATACTGCTAGTCAGAATGCAGGCTGGGATAAACTTCCTTAAAATTATGAGGTATGACCCATGTTCTCAGTTTAAAGCAGATCAATGCCAGATTCCTTAAACAGGAAGAAGCAAATATAAACTTCGAGGTAGAAATACTTTCCAAATGCTGCCTGAGTTGAGAAGATATGCATATAGATAGATGGAGGGATACACACAGAAACAATCTAGCATCCAAAGGGAAGCCTAAAGTGTAGGGTTCTGGCTCACGTTCTGTGGAGCTCTGTGGGATGAAGCTATTGTTTCCCATGGCACCAGCAATACTTCCAACCTGCTCTTGTTAATGTAGTAAAATTGGAGGCTTAGAATGAAGAGCAGAAAATAACTAGGAGAATCTTGTTATTTATCCTGGTGTAGTATTCTTATTGTGGTCACTAAAAACCTACCTTTAAATTTTGAATTTGCAGTCAGTGCTTATAGCAAAATACATTTTTTTCTAGACTTTCCTCTAGAATGTGTAGTTATTTTGTCCACTAAAGTCAATGAAGTAACAGTGACCTAAGTCATCTGAGCTTTAATCCTGCCTGTGGCTGGAAGCCCAGTGTTTCCCTCCCATGCTTTGCAGTAGCAGAAGAAAAAACATTAGACAGAAGTTACACTTCTGTTTTGAATCAGAGACCATTTCTTTGTTTTCCTTTTGTGTTTGTTTTTTTCCAATTATTAGTGTATTTATGAATTAGTCAACACCTACCAAAGGTGATATTCCAGCTAAAATGATAACTGAATATCAGAAGATTATTTGGGCTGTGCCTATATTGACAAGTAGGGTAACACAGTAGGAGTGGATCTATGAGATAGAACAATTGATGTTGAGGACTGCATATTCCACAGTATATTAATGTCAGATTGATTCTGGTCTGACCTGTAAACAGAAGACTCATTGGCTGGAGCACTCCAGGGGTATATCTTCTGGGTTAGAATTACCTGCAGGTAATCCAGATAATATGCTTCAAGGCCTCTCTGCAGCATGGTAAGTGGGAAAAGTCAGGAGGTTTGCTTCAAAGTTTTGCTTCTCAACTCACCTAAAATTCAATGTAGAAAGATGGTTTACCTCTCTCTCCTAAAGACAGGCCATCAGTTTTTCATACTGCAGTAAGTGCAGTCTGGGAATGGTCTTGCAAGTTCTTCCCTTGTTAAAAGTCTTCCTACTGGATTATAGGTAAACTTGCTTGCAAAAGAATTGTTTCTGAGCTGAATTAGATACCTGCTGTATAGCACTGGCTACGGTATTGTCATGGCACGCTACTGAGGCTTGCCAGAGAACAGCTGTTTCCTATTTTTGATGTGTAGTGAAAAGGAGACAGATAAGGCAGAAAAATTCAGAGGGGGCGGTAACAGCTTAGAATTTGTGCCCTCTTCTTCAGGCAAGGTGCCTGATTCACAGAACTTGAAATTGGACCTAGGCAAGCTCCCTGAGGCAATACAGACACAAATGATAAAGTGATTTGAATTCTCAAAGAACTGACTAATACTTTTTACCTGGAGAGGAAATTACTGAGATATAAGACTCACTACTTAAGTTTTAAACCTATTGAGTTATATATACATAATCTCATTTTTGATGTGCCCAAATGACCAAGGTCACTTTATTTTTCACAAAGCAATAACTCCACAAATCAGAGGACAGAAAAAAGAGATTGATTTGAAGTCATTAAAGCAATTAATCAGTATGCTTATTTGATAATAATGCTTCCTGGAATAAGTCTGAAACCACTGTTAGCATCAGTGTCACAGTTGGGGAAAGCATTTTCCGGAGGGTAGCCGGAGGTGGCCCTGACAGCTGCTCTGAATTGTCATGTTGCACATTCCACGGTTTAAACAGTAATTTATTTTGCAATCCCTACATCATCAATTCTGGGATGTTTGTCCATAATGTTTAATGTTTAGAGAGGTCAATATTTAAAGAGATCTGTTTTCAGCAAATAAAACCTCTAGGTTCCCTGAAAGTTAATATGTCACACACTCTGATGGTGATACAGAGCAAGAATTGTCACCGACAAAGCGTCAGTGCCTCTGTGAAGACAAGAAATTATGATGCCAAGTGAACCACCAGTGAGAAAGACTATTTAAGACTTCTGACGCAGTTTCTGAATGTCTTAGTAAAGTTCACTGGAGCATAAAGGAAAGACTCCATTTATTAATCCTATTCAAGACATGCAGGGGAACAAAAAAGTGTGAATAGTACAAAACAGCTACATAGGATTTGCCAACGTGAGGAAATGAACGTCCCTGCTGCTCTGCCTTCTTCTGCAAGCCAGCGTGGGAAAAAACAGGCATGTGTTTTGGCAGACTGTGCAATGCACTGTTCCTCTCAGTAATGCCTGTAAGAGTTTCCACAATATCTTCCTGTAGGATCTCTGCCTTGAAGTAGCATCGTCATGCTTGGCATCGAGGTTCCCAAACTGATGTTGGCACAACCCAAATAGCAAATTTAAGGGTTGTGCTGCCTACAGGGGAAGATGTTGGCATTAAAAGCTGTTACTGTAGGCACTGAAATCACAGTGTACATGGCTGTATGGTATTACAAGCAAAGAAGTAAAGGGCTGGTGGAATCCTTTCACATGCTGGTGACCTGAGGTTAGCAGGCTTTGCCTCTGCTAACCCTGCTGCCTCTAGATCACCCCCTTTGCCTGACTTTCTGCTTTCTGCTGCAAAGGTCTGTGGCAGCAATGCTGGGAAGCACAAACTGCCCTCCCTCTCCTTCCACGTAGAGTTCTGAGCAAGAGGAGGACTGCTGCCTTAAACAGCAAATAAGTAAAAGACCTCTGAGCAAAATCCATAGTGATCAGAATCACAAAGATACTTTTGCACCTATTCATTGAAACTGTTACAAACACTAGTGAGAGCTTATGAATTTATACCATTCATCATATATATATATATACACACACACACATAAATATATACACATATATAATATTTTAATCTGACTTAGGGAAACTCACACCTGCACGCAAAAATAAATTCCTTCCACCAATTTGGAAATGCAGCCTTTAAGTCTAAAATTACTTTGGTTGAAGCATCATGTTAAACACCTTGATGTGGTGTATTTGATTTGCATACACAAATTTAACAATAAACAGTCTTATAATTTTAATTTTTCTCACTTTTTAGAAGATGTGACCACTTGTGTCCAGATACTCTAAGCAGTTCTGATATTTCTGGGAAAAGGGGAGATATTAAAAAAATACTGCCTCTTAATAAGGAAGGTTTGTGTTTCAAGCTGAAAAGATAACTCAATTCCTGAAAATCACATCTGATAACAGCTTTCCTAGGTAATAAGTATATACAATTTTTTTGTGTGTAAAGAGAGGACAAAATACAGTTTAACACTTCTAAGTACCACTTTTAATGAAATAGAGGTTATGGTTTGTTTCCTCAACCTCACCTTTGGAAGTTAGATCCTCCATAGTCACTCAAGACATTCATAATTTCTTGTAAATAGAAAAGAGAAACAAACAAGATTTTTAAAATCTCCTGATTACTCAGGTCTCTACACTCTCTTCCTCTGCTCTCTCTGTCTCCAGACCCAAAAATGCTGTGAAGTCAAGGCAAACCGCCAAGAATTTCACACCCAGTGCTGAACTGGCATAGAGTCAAAGGTTGCTAGTTGCATTTGGATGCCAAAACATTAGCACTGCTCTCACTATTAGCTTTTACATGTCCTTTTACAAAATTAGATACTTTGCAATCTTTGCCTCTTCTATAAGCTTTCATTTCTTGCTTTTCCAAGTTTTGCTTGAACACTAATCTTGCTGCTGGTAAGAAAGCATCTTATATACTGAAATACTCCTCTTCAGTAGCAATTATTGATGGATGTCTCTCTTCTGCAATAGGAAGCAGATGCATCAACTGTTGCGTGCCCTGGATACCTCAGCGCTATCAGCTCAATGCTGCTCAAGCCTGTTCTTTGGTCCACATTTACCAGTCAGCCAAACTGAGTTGATCCCCAAAGCCCAACTGACGGGCTGCCTCAGCCTAAGCTCCACAGGTGTCTTTGGAGGGGGACTGACTGCCCTTTCTTAGAGCTCCCAAACACATCCAAACTTCTACTCAGAAATTGAACATGTTAAGTGCAATACTGCCCTGTCAGTGTTACCCCAAGCCTGACCCTCATTAACACTGTATGAATGCACTCAGTGACTAATCACCACAATCAAAACCAAGGCTGTACTAGCTGAGATCTGTCCTTAATCCCTGGTCACACCTAATGTCTACCCTCAGAAGGTACCATACCGGTACAGTAAAAGGTCTGACCTATAACTTGCAAGCATATTTTTGGGACATAGACTTTTATCTATCATATACTCAGACACCGACATGCAACAAATAAATCACAAACTTCACTTTAGGCTCAGAAATGTTCCCACTGAACTCAGAGGGAGTCATCATCATCATCATCATGGCTAGGCTTCACATACGAATTAGAGGGAGTATTCATGTGTTAAATGCTTTGGGATCTGTCACACTAAGGCTATGAGCTTCCAAATCTGCCTGAAGTCCCTTTCTTTTATGAACACATATGTGTACCAAAGCACCTGACAAAACAGCAGATTGTCACCCTTACAATATGTGATATTATGACACTTTATTCCAAGGCTCTTTCTCTGGGAAAAGCAAGGACTCCAATCACAGAAAACTTGATGTAACATTATTTTTTGATGGATGTTCAAGTGGCTGGCAGAAGCAACCAGTACAACTGAGCAGATGTCTTCTTGCACCAGGCAGAGTTAACTACAGCATGGGGGGATACCCACTGCAGCCTATGGAGAAGTATTTAACCTCTGTTCCCCTGTGCAATTCTCAGCAACACAGTAGAAGGAACACACACTACAATTAATGATTCACGTATTTATAACCCAATCCTCTTGACCTTTGTTAGCCAAAACACCTCAGTAAACCAATCTCTACACTTAAATTTCTTGTAAGAAATATGGCAAATGTTTAGAAAAAAATTAGGGCTGGCAGGATATTTGTTTTGGGTTTTTACAGTAACAAAAAGCAGGAATACAGAAATGGTCAGATGAAGTTAAACAATAAGACAGGTGGTAACTGCTAAAAACAGAATGCAAAAAACTGTTTTGCTTATGTTGCACACTTCAATTTTACAATGATAACAAATTGCTTGTTTATCTCATCCAAGAAACTGTTTCCTCATTTCATGTTACAGCAAAAAGCTGACTAGGTGAAAATGGTTGATCAGTAATTTTGAGGATTATAGCTAAATCATTGCACTGGTTTCAAGTTAATGGTCTGTAAAAGAAATCATTACTTCTGCAGCAAATCTTTGGACAGAACACAGTATTTTTACTATTTCCAATTCTTAAGATGGCAGGCACATCCTAAAGGAATATTTAAAATATATACACAATCTTTTCAATTGCTACTTCTTTTGGCTTTATCCACACATTGAAATGAAGAAAATCTGAAAGTAAATTTTATGCCCTTTAAACAAAGGCAAGGTTCCTTTTCTGAGTATATCCCACTAAATCTGTGAAGCTCCTGCAGCTTGTAACTAGCGTTTTGTCTTAAGGCAGCCATTTATACTTCCTATTCTGCAGTAACATGTAGCATATGGATAATTCAGGAGCCTATTTGTGTTAGACTAGCAAGGGAAGGCCATACATAGAAGCAAAGTTACTAGGAAAAATAGTGCATCTCTTACTCTCACGAGCTCAACGCTTTGTTAGTGCCAGTGAAGAAATTTCTGCCTACTCTCAGCATGCTGCTTTACAGGCCGAAAGTAAATCAGTATTCATAAGCACTGTGGATTCCTTAAGCTCCACCTATTATCTCTAGCTGCCAGATCAAAGCTTTTAACTGAGTAAACCAATTTATGCCTCTGTATTTGAGTCAAATGCGCTTGATTGTGCATAACCTGCTCACAAAAAAAAGGTGCTTAATCAGCATAAATGCATGCTTTGTGCATAAGAGCCCAGCATTTCACTGGACACAGACGAAACAAAACAGAGCTTTAGCTGGGGAAAATGGCTGTTGTCCAGATCACCAGCAGTTTGGAAGGTTGTTTCTGTGTGGACACATTAGGTGCATCTGGAGCACCATAAGGCAATAACTGCTGGATGACATTGGATCCATATGGCTGCAGAAGGGGTCAGAAAGTTAATTAGAGAGGTTTTAAATGAGAATGGAAGGATGCTTGTTATTACACTCTGAAACTGTAACATATAAACACCGAGTGTGGGAGCTTGCTCAGCAACTACTCAGAAGTAAAGGGATACCACTGTGACTTCCTATGCAGAGACACAATAAAGACAAGTGTTTGTGTCCCCTCTGAGATTTTTCTTATGATGATTGTCATTGAAGACAAATAATAATTATTCGAACAAACAAACAACTCCACGCCCCTCACCTCCAACATTTTAAATAACCGACCAAAGCTTATTTTGCTCTTCCAAAATCAATTTTTGTTCTTTCCTATTGTGAACTCACTACTTCTTTTGTTTTTCATTCTCAGGACTCACAAAGTAAAGAAGTTCTTAATTTCTGAAGTGAAATAATGCAGAATTTTAGCTAATTTACAAACAAACTTTGCAGCTTCCCTCAAGCTTGCTGCTCTAGGACACAAAGATCTAGTGTTCTTCACTTTCAGGATTGAGAAGAAGAGAAGGAAGGAAAAACTCTCTTTAATTTTACCTGTGTATTACCTGTGTATTTTCTTAAGTAGAAGGTAAACAATGTAATCTAACAGGCTACAAAACCCTTTTCTTTGACTTTAATTGGTTGGTAGAGGTGAAGTTATAATACAGGTGACCCTTCATTTGACAAATAGATAAAACAAAGTTTGAGCTAAGGCTCTTAGCAAGCCTGAGTCTGTGTTGTTCTCCAATCTATCCCTGCAATGCTGTTAACTCCTGCTTTGTAACCCCAATGAACTGATTTCATTTGCAGCCTGGATTTTACCTACAGCTTGCTGAATCACTGTTTTGGACTTTTTGGTATACTATAGAACAAATTAAAAGACATCTTATTTAAGCGCACCATAAAATCACTGCTCCAGGCCACTTAGTTTTATTAGAAATGAGCAATGCAGGATCCTCCTTTGCCCAAAGTCACAATGTATGATTACATCCATCTCCCAGATTTTCATTAGTATTTCCATTTTGCAAAGCAAGCATAAACCTTCTCAGTTTGGCACAGATGCAAATGACCCAGCAATTGCAACCACAAATATCCCATTACATAACTGCATATGCTTCCTATTTTAATCAGTGTGGCAAATGACTAGTTGTATAAATGTGTAACTTAAAACCTGATATGAAAACGCGATAGAGACACCTTCACTTTTGAGAGGCCACTATCTTCCACCTGAATATATCACGTTCTTGTCCCAGTGACATGCTACCTACTTATCTGGTTCACCTTTTTGCCCTCCAAGAAATGTGCTGACTTGTAACATTTGTGCCCTATTGTAAAAGTAAGAGAGGACAGAATGCGAGGCCCTCAGTTGGGTGACTTGTGCAGGTGCACAGATGTTCAGGTTGCTGCATTACAGGTATCATGTATCAATCCGCAGTAAACTTTAGCTATCTCCACACTCGAGTGCATGATCCTTTTGGACTGGGAGGAACTGACCTTACAGTGAAAGAATTAGCTATTTCTAAAGAAAAAGAAAAGTTCATTTTGTCTACTTGTATTCCTGTATTTTCTCAGCCAGATGATTTCAGGATTAAGGATTTTCCTCTGTTCTCTGTGTAACACTGATAAAATAAAAAAGGCTTGTTGAGGACTATCATCCTGGATTACTCATCCCCTTAAGTTATGACAAACATCCTGAATAGATGAGCATAAGGAAGAAGTGCAAATCCATCCTTTGACATACACACTAAATTAAGAATGATCAACAACTAGCGACAATCTACAGAGACATAGCAATACCTTTGAAAAGGAAAAGGGGGGGGAAATGAGTAATTTCATAAATGTTCCCTCTCTAATTTGTAAACTTATTGTTATAAAAAGTATTACTCACAGTCTCAGTTTTATTTTTATTGTTTGTCCAAGCCTAAAGCTACTTCAAGAAAGATGCTTTCCTTCTAGGAAGGAAACAGAGGCTTCTTGTTTTCTCATTTTCTCTCACTTTTTGCAGTCTCTAGTATATTAAAAATGTACAAACGCAAATTCATTTGTGAATGAAGGATTCTACCTATTCTGTTTGTCACCAGAACCACATGCATTGGTGTCCAGACTTGCAGACTGCAGTAATGATGATTACTATAATTTTTGCAGATACAGCCCTACAATTTAAAGTCTTCACCAGTTAGTAATAATGTCAACCCAGAAACATAAATTCTAACCTAGAAAAATGAGGAGAACATATACTATAAGCAACCAAATTCCAGGGGGAAAAAAAGCATACGAACTCATTGGAAGCTCCTTACAGCTTTATTTTACAAAATTCTTTAACATCAACATCAATATTTTGCAGTATGATATAGGTACAATTTTTAAAGTCCTCTGGAATTAAAATGCAGCTGCATGTGACTTTCAAAAATGGAAATGGTATTCTAAATTAATCCCTTGAATTCCTTGAAATTCTTTATTTTCTCTGTAATGTTTCTTGACATCAGCTTTCAGTTTCATCTAATGTAGAAAAAACCCTTGTCAAAATCCTGCTGGTACTTTGGTAAGTGAGTAGGCAAGTTTAAACCACGTTATAACATTAATCCAGAACTTTCTTTTTATTTCTGTATACAAATTTAATTATTACATACTTGTTACAACATAGACAGATTCAGTTTATCTTACTTTTGTATTGAAGATGTGTCACAATATCCTAACTTGTAAAAGCTGAAAAATTAAGAACTGCAGTCCCTGGCACCAAAAAGATCTATAAGCATTCAAGAATGTAGAATAAATAAATACCTGCCCTACCAAAGTGACTTTTGCTACCGCCTCATCTTCAATAGTATCCTAACCTTTCTTCTTCCACCCATAAGCTAATTTAATTTGAAGCAAACCCTTATATTCTTGGTCTTGCTTCCCTCCTACAGCCACTTTAAATTTCTCCCCTATCTGCTTTAAAATGCCCATATCACACCAGACAAAGTTTGTTAGATTATCTGTTTGCCACTTTCTCTAACAAAACAAATTAACCCTTTCCACTGAAAGAACCTATGAGCTTCTGGGACACAAAGTATGTTGTAAAATTATCAAGTCACTAGAAGAATCTTTTGAAGGCAGCCATGGCTATACATATAATTTTACAGACCGGCACAAACATATCATCTTTCTAAGTCTGTGATTAAGTACCAGGCAGCATCAAAGGTTTCCATACATAATTCAAAACACAGGCATGGAGTTCTCTCTGGTTTCATAGTCCATACTGGTATAAAACTATTAACTTAGTGATAGCTACCTGTCTTACACGATTGTGATAAGTCCCATGGGCTTTACAGAATCCTCTATAGAGAAAAATAACAAATACTGCAAGTTAGGTGGATTATTTAAGCAAATATTTTGAAAATACCTTTACAAGGGCCAGATGAGACGACAACCCTAGAAATTACAGGAAGTGGAAACAGAAAATATGAGTCTGGAGTAGAAACCTTAAGAGGAAGAAAGAGAGCAGGTTTTACTGTCCACCAGTGTTACTATTTCCCTGTGTCCAAGATACAGTAAAGAATGGCAACAACAACAGTCAATCCATAAAAGCATGACATCATCCTTGTTACTTCTTTCTTTCAAAAAAAATTTTGCCTCAGTTGCCTGGTGGATGTCCTCATTCATCCTAATGAATGTTTTTAATGACAGGACTTGCATAACTGTTTTATTCTAACAGAATGGGAGACAAGCAGCAGATGCTGGTTGTAATATCACCCCTAATATCAGATGTTTCTGTACTTCCTCACAGGTGTTTGTCTTCCACATGGCTGACAGCTGAATTCTGTTCAAAAAGGATGATTAAGGCTCCAATACGTACAAAGCCAAGTTTCCTTTTGAATTCTTTTCTTCTTCCCGCTGTGCCTCATGTGGCTGGCAGAGCTTCTCCATCGTGGAACAGGGATTGCTGGAAGTGAATTCTTCTTTAGCAGACAGGCTTTTGTTCAGTTTTGACTCCAGGCTTCCAGCCCAAACTCTTGAGCAATCTGCACTGAGAAACCTCTGTGTGTCTGTGGTAAGATTTTTTTTTTTAGAGTTTTCTAGTCTGAGCCAATTTGTAGTACAGAGAACCATTTTCTGAAAGACTGTGTTCTGTGCAGAGATTCTTCATTGTCAGCCTTGTGCTAGCACATTCGCTGAGATTTACATCACATTAGACTTTAGATTTAAATGCAGATAAAATTGTTCTTAGGTTTATATTTCTTTACGCAGACTAATTGCGGAACAAATCAGGGAGGCATACTGTATTCTCTTGTCTCTTAATTAATTAATCCTTCACTTATTTTTCTATACAAATGGGTGAAAAAATGGTGTTTAAATATTAAATTTTTCTTTCTGAAAAAGGAACACATGATTCAACGGCTTATTTTCTGTCACAATCATAATTTCATCATACGAAATCCAAGGTTACTCTGTGCTCTAAAATAGTCAGCGCGTTCCTCATCTTCTTGTGGACATGCAAGGGGTCAAATAATTTTGTGGGTTTTCCCGCTCCTTTTCCACTTCTCTTGTTACCACTTCCAGAAGTCAGTATCTGCAATGTCTTCGTGCGAGTCTACAGACTGAGACATGCTTTAGAACCAAGATTTTTTGGATGCACTCATATCAGCATAATGTTCGTGGAGCATTTTGTGTAACTGCTGAAAGAGTGTCTGCCTTTCATTTTATTAGTGACAATGGTAGACAACCGCTCCTGTTTGTTAGTTAATAGTTATCATCACTTCTCACCCAAGTTCAAAGCATTTCTAGCCAGCCTTCACCTAACAGCTGCTTTAGTTGAATGTTTTGATGAATCGTATAAAATTGTGTGTGACTTTTGCTGCAATATGCACTTTACAGATCCTTTAGCTTTTCCAGCTAAAAAGAGAGGAGTGAGGACTACAAAGAGTTTCCATATTTCTTAATCTAACTGTAAGTCCCAAAATGCACATTCATGTCTCTTCCACAGAATGGCAAGGAAATTTTACAACAGCTACAAGCTCCTGGGTAGCAGGTTTGTTGTTATTATTTTCAATTCCACCTAAGATGTTGGCTTTCTTCCTTAAACTTGTTTTTTCCATCATTTTATCACTTCAAGAAATCCATCTGCCTCTGACTCTCCCTCTCCACACTGCTACTTGTTTTTTTTATCCTGAAATTGTTTAATGAGGTTCACTCAGACCCACCTCTCAGGCCTGTCCAGGTCCCTCCAGCATCATCCCTTCCCTCCAGCATGTTGATGGCACCTCACAGCCTTGTGTCATCAGTGAACTTGCTGAGGGTGCACTCCATCCCACTGCCCATGTCACTGACAAAGATATTTAGCAGCACCAGTCCCAGGGTTCCCTGAGGAAGCCTCTCATCGATGGTCTCCACTTGGACATGGAGCTGCTGCAACTCTCTGAGTGTGAGCTTCCAGTTTTTTCCATATCCATGGAGTGGTCCAGATTCAACTCCGTGTCTCTGGTTTAGAGACAAGGATATTGTGTGGGACAGTGTCAAATGCCTTGCACAAGTCCAGGTAGATGAGGTCAGTCACTCTTTCTTCGTCCACAGTCTCTGTAATCCTGTCATAGAAGGCCACCAAATTTGTCGGGCGTGATTTGTCATCAGTGAAGCCTGTCACCAATCACCTCGGTATTTTCTGTGAGCCTTAGTATAGTTTCCAGGAGGATCAGCTCCGTGGTTTTGCCCGGCACTGAGTGGCCTGTAGTTCCCTGGACCTTTCTTACTTCCCTTCCTTAGTTTCCTTTTTTAAAACAGGGGTCATATTTCCCCTTTTCCAGTCAGTGGGAACTTCACTGGACTGCCATGACTTCTCAAATATGATGGATAGTGGCTTAGCTACTTCCTTCATCAGTTCCCTCAGGACCCAAATAAGCATCTGATTGGGTCCCACAGATTTATGCACCTTGAGTTTCCTTAGATGTTCTTGATCTTCTCCTACAGTGTGCCTCTTCATTCTCCCAATCCCTGCCTTTACATTCTACAATTTGGGTGGTGTGATTGGAGAACTTACTGGTGAAGAAAGAGGCAAAAAAGTCATTGAGTACCGTAGCCTTCTCCATCTCCTTGCTAACTAGGTCTACTGTTTCCTTCTGGAGATGGCTCTCATTTTCTCTAGCCTTCCTATTATCACTAGTGTACCTATAGAGGCTTTTTTGTTGCCCTTGATGTCCCTGGAGAGATTTAATTCTGTCAGGGATTTAGCTTTCCTAATCTAATCCCTGGATACCTGGACAATTCATCTGTATTATTCCCAGGCTACCTGTCCTTGCTCCAATCCTCTGTAGGCTTCCTTTTAGTGTTTGAATTTATCTGGGAGCTCCATGTTCATCCATGCAGGTCTCCTGACATTTTTGCCTGACATCCTCTTCTTTGGAATGTATCATTCCTGAGCCTGAAGGAGGTGAATCTTGAATATTAGCCAGTTTTTCTGGACCCTTCTTCCTTCCAGGGCTTTAACCCACTCTAACAAGCAGGTCTCTGAAGAGGCCAAGCCAGCTCTCCTGAAGTCCAGGGCAGTGAGCTTGCTGTACTCCCTCCTTGCTGCCCTAAGGATCTCAAATTCCACAATTCCATGGTCACTGCAGCCAAGGCTGTCCTTGAGCTTCACATCCCCCACCAGCCCCTCCTTGTTGGTGAGAACAAGGTCCAGCACAGCAACTCTCCTTGCTGGCTTCTCTATCACTTGGAGAAGAAAATTATCATGAAAGCATTCCAGGAACCTCCTGGGTTGCTTAATTCCTGGCTGTGTTGTCCTTCCAACAGATATTGGGGTGGTTGAAGTTCCCCATGAGGTGCAGGGCTTGTGATCATGAGGTCATTCCTATCTGTCTGTAGATGACTCATGTCACCTGTCCCTCCCCTCCCTTTAATCCTGACCCACAAGCTCTCAGTCAGCTCCTCATTCATCCCCAGGTAGAGCTCCATGCACTCCAGCTGGTAATTGACATAGAAGGTGACACCTCCTCCTCGTCTCCCCTGCCTGTTTTATTAAAGAGGAATATATAAAATACATAGAATTATTTTTTCATGACTGTGTTCTTGGCCTTTAAAACATGTCCATTATTAGGAAGCAAGAATATTGTTTAAAATGCTTTGAAACAGCTTCTGTAGAGAGCAATGTATTTTATTAGACCAACTACGTATAAATGTACAGATAGTAAGTGTTGTCATGGTTTAACCCCAAGTGGCCACTCAGCCTCCTGCAGCCGCTTGTTTCCTCCCACCAAATGCGATAAGGGAGAGAATTGGAAGGGTAAAAGCAAGAAAACTTGTGGCTTGAGGTACAGACAGTCTAATAGGCAAAGCAAAAGCCACACATGCAAGCAAAGCAAAACAAGGAAATAATTCACTCCTTCCCATGGGCAGGCAGGTGTTCAGCCAGCTCCAGGAAAGCCAAGCTTCATCATGGATAAGGGTGACTTGGGACTACAAATGCTATCTCTCCAAATATTCCTCTCTTCCTTCTTCATCCCCCAGCTTTATAAGCTGAGCATGACGTCATATAGTATGGAATACCCCTTGGGTCAGCTGGGGTCGGCTGTTCTGGCTGTGTCCCCTTCCCAGCTCCTTGTGTGCCCCCAATCCACTTGCTGCTGGGGTGGAGTGAAGAGCAGAAAAGGCCTTGGCTTTGCATAAGTACTGCTCAGCAGAAAGGAAAACATTCCTGAATTATCAACACAGTTTCCAGGACAAGTCCCAAACCCATCCCCGTACTAGATACTGTGAAGAAAATTAACTCCATCACAGCCCAAATCAGCATGGATGTTTTATAGCATATTGTAAATACCATAAATCTAAGTGAATAAAAGTGCACATATGAAAGAACAAGTCTTTCTTCAATTAGGTAAAGTGTAACAGGATTATCAAAATTCAGCCATGACTTCAGAAAAAAAAATAAACCAAAATAAAAGGTGACCCACTGGGAGGAGTGCTTTCAGAAGGATGTCTGGAATCTTCAGATTCTTCATGTAAAATCTGGCCAGGACATCCTTTGATTTTCCTATCTACTTCAGTGCAGTCAGCCTTTCATTGTCTGTTTCTTCCTGGGGTTTTTCACCCCTCCCCGATCTCTCCTCTTCACAAAGTCCACTGAAGTCCAGTCTGTTTTTTAGACAGAAAACAAACAGGAACTGGTCTTTCACATACCCTGAGCGCTCTAAGTCCTAATGAAACTGAAACCGTTGGGATGGTCCTACTGTCTCGCCCCAGCTCTGGATGCTGTGTAACAGGGCTGATGAAGGCACCTGGCTCTGGAGACGATTGGGAGCTGTTGATGTTAACCAAAGATGAGATTGCTGAGAGCAGGTTACATTTGCCATGGATGTCAGAACACAGAATACAGAAATATCAGACATTTCCCGTGGAGTAACATTTCTTCATTTTCTATGGAGCAGCTTTTGCAGCTCCCCGCTCAGAAGTGCTTGTAAGCCTCACTGCTGGAGAGTCCTGGAATCTGAAGTGTGGCTTCCCTGCTGAACTGTAAGCCTAACCAATGGGGAAGCCTTGGGTATTGTAGCTCATTCAGCTGAGCTATGTCAACATAATGTAAGGTTGAGATTGCCACTATTTTACTTTAAACTTTTTTTAAGCTTTCTGATGTCCATTTATCACTGAATTGAAAGAGTTCATTTTAAAGTAAGAAAAACCTACGCACAGAACATACTTTAACCAAAAACTGAGAAGAGCGAAGGAAAGGGGTAATGATTTTAAACTGAAAGAGGGTAGGTTTAGACTATAAATAAGAAAGAAGATTTTTACAATGAAGGTGGTGAAACACTGGCATAGGTTGCCTAGAGAACTGGGAGGTGCCCCATCTCTGGAAACACTCAAGGTCAGGTTGGACAGGGCTCCGAGCAACCTGATTTAGTTGAATATGTCCCTGCTTAATGCCAGGGGGTGGACTAAATGACCTTTAAAGTTGCCATTCAAGCCAAACCGTTCTATGACTCTATGGTTCTATGAAAGTTGTGGTGACCAAGCGCTCCCTCTTGTGTGTTACAGGAAGAGCAGAAGGTCCATGCCTGCGTAAGTCTTGTCTCGGGCAGTGCAACGCGGGCAGCCCCCCTGAATTAAAAAAAAAAAAGGAAAAGACTTCTTATCTGTCTGACCCTCTTACTTACAAATATATTTTAAAAAGACATTGAAAATCAAAGGACTGTGTTTTCATGAATACAGATTCACAAATTCTTCTCGTCAGTAAGACTTATAACTGACTCCACAAGAGTGCATTGTGGGGTCTTTCAGATGGTAGCTAGGGTCACAACTTTCCCAATAATCTCCCTTCTGATTCCATGATGGCCAACTCCCTGTACTGCAGCAGTTCTCAGTCTGTTTCTCTGTGAAGCTGTAAATGTGGAAGTACAGTAAATACTTAATTTTGGGTGCACCTAAATTTGGGTTTCATCTAGAACTTTTACTGGAATGTGTTATTTTCTTGGTGTGTACTGTTTGGATGTGTTTTGGCTTTTATGTAATCAATTAATATGAGCATAGACAGTAGCACGCTGACTTTTTAGACTCAAACAAGCTCACTTCTTGTTCACTGCAGTTTTGAAAACAGGAGAACAGAGGTTAGAAAATGCACTGAACCTTGAAAAAAAGGATAAATTCAAGCAGTTTTCAGGTCTGGTGATTTTTTCCTCCACAGCATGACTTTGCACAAATCACACTGAAACTGTGTGACGAAACTGTGTCAGTATACTTGACTGCCACTCAGTGTTTTTTGCAGGTGCCAGAGTTGTTCAAGGCTGCTTCTGAAAGTACAAAGGAAAGTGAAAAAAAGATTAATTTGTATTATATCCTGACTGGCTTATTTTAGTAATTTTAACCTATCCAAAATTGAGAACTGTACCGGTAAGTAAAGAGGAATTAAAATCTTGATACCGTGACAGAACAAGGTTTATTATTTATATAAAATCTGTCAAAACAAGCCCAAAGCAAAGATGTTTAAAACTGAGATACTTAAAATGGTGAAGCTATACCATGCAAGGTAGATTGAGTAGCAAGATAAAGCCTATTGTGGAATGAACTCTAAGTGAGAATTAAATTAAAATAGTAAAGTGTATTTTCAAAATACTGCACACAACTAGATTTATGGAAATATATGAGGACCACATTGACTAATGAATTTTATGAAAACACCTTTCAAAACTTCTAGTACGGAGGACTGCATATTAAAGGATTGTAAAGGTGAAGAACAGCTTTTTCTGTTTTACTACTCAAATAACAGGAAATGTTATTTGAGTCATAAGATCTCATTTTCTCTGCTTGAAATTGCATCCATATCTACAACCTCTAATATGGGCAAAAGGTCTCTAACTACCTCAGGAGAAAAGATCTGAAACTTGACTCAGCTACTGAGCAGAGAAGAAGAAACAGACATCTGAATTCATTCTACTTTGGAAGTTTCTTCGGTCTTTCTGCAGTTGCTTCCACCTGTTTCTGAAAAAATGAAACAATAAAACGAATGTTTGTTTTCTTCTAGTCTTTGACTGAGAACTATGTTTTAACTTTACACTTAAGGTAAAAAAGATCATTAATAAAATATATCTCTGCATGCAAGTTTTGGGAAAGTTGGAATATAGAATTCTACTTGCAAATATTCTGCCATAATAGAGAAAAATATCATAAAGGTTTTTCTCAGGCAAGAACCACACTGAGAGCATGGGAAACAGAGCATAGTTAAACAGATAGTCCAGTTGGAAAGAAAAACTCTTCATATGACTCCCTCTAAAATATATTTATTGAACTTATTTTGGGTTTAATATTAAAATATTATTTGTGCAGTAAGACAATAAAGAAAACGTGATTTTTTTTTAATTTCACAAACAGAATGGTTATACATGGAGACAGAACAATGAAAACTGGGAAGAATCTGGGAACAGCAACAGCAGAACCAGCAACCTAATCCTTTTTTTTTTTTAATTCCTTGTAAGGATTAGAAATTATTAATCAGCTAACTCAATGAAAACTGTAATGAAATCTACAAGTACAAAGGCATATGTGATCTTCTAAAACAGAAAAGCTCGGCTCTTTAGTGTTTCAAACTAAAATACAGCTCCATGTACTGTTTAGGGAATTGGGTATTGCTGTGACTAGGGTGTGCAAGGAATAAATAAATCAAGCCAGTTTCAAGCTGCGAAAGAAGTACTGAAGTTCATAAGCAGTTCAGGTTGCTAATAGCTAGTTCTCAATTACTATCATGATCACTACATATACAAAACCATTAGTCCTTAAAAAATCTATCCCAGATGAGCTGCAAGTACACAATGCAGTGGAGTTGATGCCATGCAGTGAGTGCTGACGGCTCCATCCTTGGTGGTCCTTGGTCACCAGGATAAGGATAACCAGGCTCTAGAGCTTCTTGCAGGCAGTTACTTTCTTTACTCAGTTTATGTTTTATACTCTCTGAGCCCAGCCCAAAAGAAAAGGAAGTGATCTCATTTGTTCTTGCTGACTTATTTTGGGAGTTGGGATGTCTGGGTTTTTGCTTATTTTACAGGTGTCACCAGACACCTTTCTTGCCTGCTCTGCATCTTTCTCCTTCTGTTTTTTGTTTGGTGACAGGTTTCCAATTGTAATTTCTTAGGTAAGCTTCATTTTGCTCATTTAATGAGGCTTTAAAATAGCTGGAAAGAATGAACTACGAAACTGTGAGCTGTACAGGATTGTTTCAGTTGCTGTCAAAAATCACAGAGCGAGTCTTCCTGAAACATATTTCTTGCCATATGAAGAAGGTGATTAGGTGACACAGGTTCTATGAGCCTGTAGTCGCTGATTTAAGTAAAATGGCTGGAACTGCATCATATGGCCTAGATATAATCTGCTTTTGAGCTGTGTCAGCTATCAGCCAACACTTAAACGCAATCTAAAATAAAACTGTGTTTAAATGAAAGCAGCAAACATCTGAGGATTAACTGTAGATGGAAAATCTCTGCTTCAGAGGTGGGGTGGGTCCTTGGTAAAGCATCTCCCATCTTGCTTTAATCCACACCTGCATATCTATCCAAGTCCTCAACATGTGAATTTTGGGTACCTCTGTCCTGTGAAATCCACAGTCCTCAAACTGATGCCCAGGTTCCTTATGCAGTGCTGAGGGTGAAAATCACAGGTTTAACAAGCTTACATAAGACTCCTTTTCCAGGGGAGCAAAATGGGACTCCAGATCTACTCCAGATTACAAGCTCATGCTCCTGCCTGGGAGATTGGACCCAAATTTTCTTTTTCCTAGTCCATCTCATTTGCCACAGAACTTAACATTAATATAAAAAGAATGGGGGTTATTTTTGTGTTATTCCTGTGAATCTGTAAACTGGGAAAGGCTGAGAAAGTTGAGGCTGTCCAGTCTGGAAAAGTGAAGGTTGTGTGGAAACCTTCCAGCATCTGAAGGGGGCTTACAGGGAAGCTGGAGAGGGACTATGCATCAGGAATTGTAGTGACAGTACAAGTTATAAAGGGTACAAATTGAAAGAGGGGAAATTTAGTTTAGATATTAGGAAGAAATTTTTTACTGTGAGGTGGTGAGACACTGGAACAGGATGCCCAGGAGGTTGCGGATACCCCAACCCTGGCAGTGTTCAAGGCCAGGTTGGACAAGGCCTTGAGAAACCTTGCCTAGTGGGAAGTGTCTCTGCCCATGGCAGGGGGCGTTGAGACTAGATGATCTTTAAGATTCTTTCCAATGCCTTAACATTCTATTATTCTATGATTCTATTTACTGGATTAGAACTTGAAAGCCGATACTGCTGAAGACAGCGTGTGCACTTTGAGGGCTGCTTTATCTCTCTGGAGCACTGAACGTTTCAGGATCTGCGAAGCAGAACTCTCCAAATCCCTCCCTCTGTATACTCCGCTTCTCGGAGGGCACCGAGGCCGCTTTTCGCCGCCGCTCGGAGCCCACGATTCCCAGCTTTAGGTCGCTCCAGGTGGGACCCTCGGAAAAACTTAACCCGCGGGCATCCGCGCGGCACAGGCACCAAGCAACCAGCTGCGACACGTCAGAACCGTGCCGGCCTCCTTTCCCACCCCTTTCCCGCCCCTTTCCCGCCGGACACACGTCCGCACATCCCGGAACCGCTCCGTGAAGGCGGCGCGGCCGCGCGGGCGCTTCCGGGTGGCAGCTGCGCGTCCCGGCTGGGCCCCTCGGCCACGCCGCGTCCCGCCCGCAGCCCCGCAGCCCCAGCCGCCCCCGCAGCCCCCTCGCCCCTCCGCGCCCCCCTCGCGTCCCCCTTCGCCAGGCGATGCCGCCGCGGGGCTCCCGGGGGCCGCTCCCGCCCTTGCTGCTGGTGGCGGCGCTGGCGGCCTGCGTGGCGCAGGCCTCCGAGATCACCTTCGAGCTGCCCGACAACGCCAAGCAGTGCTTCTACGAGGAGATCGCCCAGGGCACCAAGTGCACCCTCGAGTTCCAGGTACCCGGCCGGGAGGCGCCGCCGCGGGCGCCGCGCTGGCCCCGCTGGGCGCGGCCCCGAGCAGGGCCGCTGCCGGGAGCTCCCACTCGGCTCCGGCATTTAGGGATTATTTGGATCCAGTGAGGAGTTTCCAGCTCAGTTGCGGCGAGGAGGCTTCAGTGTAGTGCAGGGCTGAGTGGGACACGCAGAGCTGGCTCTGAAAACTGGCGGTGTCTTTGCCCTGGTCGCTGCCGTGTCGTGTCCCGCCCCAACAGCGCGGAGAATACCTAAAGCACACCTGACCCATAAGGTGCTGCGAAAGTAATTCCCTTGTGGTTTACGAAGCACCGACGGAATCAGCACAGTACATCTTAAGAGCTGATGCTTCGTATTTCAGAGCACAGTTCAGATTGGGGTTACGTAGTAAACAGTAGAAGGGTGATGGGACAAGGATGCGGTACAGCATCACTGTTTTGATGCCTGTAAGTGTATCTGCGGGGTTGGAGCCTTTCAGTCTGGCACTTTAGCTGATGAAGTCACTAACAGTAAAGCAGCAGCATGAGAGAAAAATAGTCCTTGATGACAGAAATCACAGTTACCTTTGAGGGGTTTTGAAGGGGCTGTGTGATTCTATAGGCTGACTGTTCTTGTTGAAGTTCTGCGGTTTTTTTCTTTCTCAGTTGCTGCCATATATTGGTTCTTGTTACTCTGTCTTATGTGTTCTAGCTCCTGGGTATCTTTTTCCCTGCCCAAGTGCTTCTTGTCCCTGCTTGTTTCTTCCATGGAGTCTTTTATGTGCAGTACTTTCCCTGCAGTTTTGAATTGGATATCACTGTGCAGATCAGCCTGCTCTTGCCATTTTTTTTGGTGCCCAGAATAGGAGTAGCATTGATAAAAGAAAAGTCTGGATTTGACCAGCCACTGGTAGACTAAAGTGCTGTGTGAATGTCCTTTGACAGTGTGTCTTAAGGGCCGACAGGAGGCACAGGCAAGCTCTGTGGGAAGGAATCCTAGGGCAACTTCAAAGCTCTGGCCAGTCTTTACCACCTCGATGTAAACTGACACTTTCAGGGTGATCTAGCTGAATGCAAGTGACTTTCATGTAATTGGTAAAAAGCACACCCTAGTCAAGTTGGAGATTGTATTTCTGAAATGAAGAGCTATGTTACTGCTTGCCAACTGGATACTTTCAGAACTTCATTTTTGTGGAGGAGCTGCTGCTCCAGTTTGTTGTTTCAATTGTATCATTAAAGTCATTATTTTAATAACTTGGTAACTCAGTAAACTGATGAGAGTTTAAACAGTGCTCAGTGGAGTGGAGTGAAGTGCATATACACAGATACTAAAATATTTCAGTGATTTCTGCGCACATAAAATGAATATGCCTTTAGATATGTCTCTTCCTCTTTCAGTATGCTTTATCATAAAGGTAAAAATTTGTGGCAAGGATAAAGTGTAAAACTGCTACTGTAAGAGTCATCAGAACACCAAGTTGTGAATACCTAAACTCCCTACAGTCTTTCTGTAGAATCCAGGTAGCAATACTCTGTACACCAACAATAATCAAAGCCTCAAACAAACCCTTGCAACCATGAAGTTTTGAGTCACTTGGAGGCATTATCTGGATGTGCTGGTTTTTGGAAGCACTGCTGTGTCCAACTGTGCGGGAAGGAGGCAGCAGGACCCCCAGAACATTTCTGTGTTGAGGAGCAGGCAGGAAGACTGGACAGATTGAAATTCATGTTTTACTGGTTGAACACCATCCCTGCAGTTTAAGGCAGCTGATACAGTTGGGCAGATACTCTTCTGGCCACACTGAAAGGAAATGTCTTACTGCATGTTAGCAGTCTCAGACAGATGAACTGATTCCATGGACGACTTGTTTATACAGCAAATGATTGACTTGTTACAGTAATGTCTTTGCAGTCCCATTGAGCTTCATCTACTGTAGTCTTTGCTGTTGTTGAGTTATTTATAACAAAGTAACTAAAACTGCTTTCCAAAGGGTTTGAAAATACAGTTGACATTACATATGCTGAACCTAAAGCATTTTTTATTATCTTCTGTGTGTCTTCCATAGGAAAATAATTTTGCAGACTTGCTTTGAAAGTTTTTCAGATTAATGCATTATATTGGTAAAGCACTTGTCAAAGCAAAAAGCTTTGCAGTGCCACTTGACAGATGATACTTCTTAGAAGAAATGCATAAATATCCATTTTGCTAAAGAGACCATATCTTGGTTTGTGTTCTCAGGTGATCACTGGAGGTCATTACGATGTTGACTGTCGGCTGGAAGATCCTGATGGTGTTGTATTGTACAAAGAGATGAAGAAACAATATGATAGCTTCACATTTACTGCATCCAGAAATGGAACATACAAATTCTGCTTCAGCAATGAGTTCTCTACTTTCACACACAAAACTGTGTACTTTGATTTCCAAGTTGGAGAAGATCCGCCACTGTTTCCTAGTGAGAACAGAGTAACTGCACTTACCCAGGTAAAATGCTGTTGTGTTTGACAGAAGTTTTTAGGTGGGGACAATTTTTTTTCCAAGTTCAGCTGCATTGGATACCTACATCACTTTTGAAAATAAATGGATTGGAGCTCTTAAAACATTCCAAATTACTACAAATAAGCTTTCTTTGTAAAGATAAGATTTACAGAACACAGGATGGAGCTCAGAAGGGATTGCTAAGTGCTTAAGAGGAAGTTAGGACAGTAACATAAACTTAAGGCCACTATTGTTTGGGGTTTGGGGGTTTTTTTGGTGTTGTTTTGGTTGGTTGGTTGGGGTTTTTTAAGTTTCTAAGGGAACTTCTTTTTAATGCCACAGTTTTGTGCCTCTTGAAATGTGGGTTTTGCAAACTAGATATTGGTGGAATAGGGTTTCCAAAATTTCAAGATTTTGGAGAAACTCTGGGAATTGTTTCTGTATTTAAAATAGTAAGAGTTTTTTGGGGAGGAGTACTCGTGTAACTACCATTTTTAAAATGGAGAAGAATATTCCAGCAAAATAAACAAATTACTAAAGTCATCTGTATTTAGCTGGCTTGTAGATATATGACATTTATAAGACTACAAAATGTCAGAGCATCATTGTTACTATATTCTCAGAATTTGGCAGTTTTGTACCACCTCTACACAATCTAAATATATCAAAACTTCCTTTGGAACACTTAATGAATTCCTACACGTGTCCTTACATTATAACCATCACCAAACCTCACTTTAAGCAGCAATTAAAGGATGCTGGATATGGTCACTGTTGTGCTAGTCTAAACTCAACAGTATAAATACCACTTCCCAAATGCCAGTCTCATTTGAATTCACATCACACAAGGCTTCAGTAACTGAGGTTTGTAACGAGTAAATGACTTGCTGTGAATTCAGTTACAGCTCATGCCTCTTCCTTCTTGTCACTTTTCTGCACTGCTTCATTCTGTGTGTTCTGATTCTTGATACTGGATCTCTCCATCTCTTTTCCTTCTTTGTTGAGAAAGTTCTTTTTGCAGTTCTCTTCAGGCTTGTAGCATGGTCAAATTTGGGCAGCCTTTCATGGGGAGAGTTGAAGGTAAATCCCTAAAACCAGAGTGACTTTGTGTTTAAATCCCTTATGCAAATTAGGAGATTTATACAATGTATCAGTGAGACCAATGGCAAAACTTAGTTTAGAAAAACCCTTCCTGAATTTTGTTGAGAAGAGTATCTTAGACTTGTTGAGACGTGTCTTGAAAGTCATCAGCTTGAAAATATGGTTAGACACAGATAGAAGTGACTGAGAGTTGTTCTTTGAGGGTGTTAGGTATTACCTTTTATAATAATTTATGCTGTTTGATTTTCAGAAATACTTATTTTTAACCATAAAACAGAAACCTAAATTGTTACTAGAAATTAAGTATTTTGAGGATCTATTGATTAATCTCTTGAGGAATACTTTTACTTACAGAAGATAAAACTGAAAATGGAAAAGGTTTATATAAAAATTATCTAGGGCTTGGAAAACTGGTAATACTTTTTTAATGAAAAATTACAGTGGAATTGGGCAAGTTGCTAAGTATTTTTATATGAGTATGTTATGGAGCATTTGGGAGCACTTAAAGGTCACAATTGTCCCTCTCTAACCACTTTTTGTATACATGAGTAAGAGAATGGTCTCTTGACAACAGAACAGACATTGTACAACTTGAGTGAGAATTAAGCAATGAAGAATGTCGTACTTGTGAAACAGAAGCATTCAGTGTTTACTGTGTGCATTTAATGTTATAAGCAACTGCTTCTTTTGCTGTGGAATTAAAAGCTGGGGGATCACTGACATTTCTGAAATGTTTCTGATGTTCATTTTGAACCCAAATACATATGAATTTAAAATTTGTTTAACCATTCTCAGAGACTGTTGCTTTTTATTAGATTGAATTTTACCTGCTTCTGTACTTAGCAGTGTCACATTCTTGTGTGTAAAGTTTGATCAACATAAGTTAAATTTTTCTGTATTTGCACTATTTGGTCTGACATTGGACTGAGTTAATCCTTAGCTTGCAAAGTTACATGACTCCTAATTTTAAGTATCAAAGCACAAAACCACTGCAGGGTTCTTAATTCCATGGTGTGTATTTGTTTCTCCAGATGGAGTCTGCGTGTGTTTCAATTCATGAAGCTTTGAAGTCTGTCATCGACTATCAGACTCATTTCCGCCTGAGGGAAGCGCAGGGCCGCAGCAGAGCAGAGGATTTGAACACAAGGGTGGCCTACTGGTCAATAGGGGAAGCAATCATTCTTCTTGTTGTTAGTATTGGGCAGGTATTTCTCCTTAAGAGCTTCTTCTCAGATAAAAGAACCACAACAACCCGTGTTGGATCGTAACTAGCAGTGGTTCATTGTGTGTTACTCATCTCTAAAGATTAATGGTTCTCCAATTAATTGTAAGTGCAAAGGATCTGAATATATGCAACATTCAAATGTGTATACCCCTCATCTCTTAAAAATCACAAACAGCCCCAAAAACTTATGAAAGGGACACATGATTTGAAATATTTTTAAAGATACTTTGGAACTTCAGTGTTTTTTGATTCCTATACTAAAATATCTGGCAATGTTCAGCTTCTCTTTATTTCTACTGATATTAATCCAGACAGAGTTTAATTTTTACCAGTAAGATTAACAATCAGCAGTATAACATTTATAAGTAACCCAACAGTCTAGTGTCTGAGAGATGATACATGTGAAAATTTGATTTGATTTTAATTTTCAGGCTGAATGTCTTGGATTTTAAAGAAGAAAATATGATGAACTGTAGTGCACTGTTCTGATTTGCTGTTAAAAAAATAATGCAGTGGTACCCCTTGCTTTTTTGTAAAATTGTGGAAAGATTGGCACTGCATTGTGATGCAAATTCTTCATCAGCCTGGAAAGTCTCCGTCTTCGGAATTTGCTCCATTTTCTACTTGATTATGATTGCTTAAACATACATTCTTCTGTAATAAAATAAATGCATTTTCTCTTTTACAGTGTTTTACTAAAGAAATTTTAAGCTGAGACTACTCAGGAAATCCACTTCTGTATACAAAAAAAATCCAAATTTCCAAGTTTGTTTAAACAACATGCAATAGAGTAGGGAGTCTTGTAACTTTGTCACTGAAACTGTACAGTTTCTGTACTCAAATATATGGCTGCTGCTTTTCAGATTAAAGACCAGAAGTAGTTTGGTCTGTTAAGCAGCACAGCATGAGCACTGGACGAGGCTGTATTCTGTTGGGCACATAAAAAGCTTTTTACTAAATTTTTTTCCTGTTAAGAGGGCAATTTGATATTGATTCTGCATAGTGCAAGTGCTGTAAATTTTCCTCTGTGTGGTGTACAGACATGATGGCCTCATGTGTCTAATTCCCACTCCTTTTTGCTAATGGTCAGGAAATATTCTAAATACTTCAGGTGATTTTTTTTGTAGAGTTAGAGTTACATTGTTTCCACTGCTCATGTCTTCAGTAGCTTAGGTACTGTAAAGTCCTGTTTTATTTGGTCGTGGAAGGTAGTAAATGTATGTTTGTACCCATAGTTTAAGTTGAGCTGGTCATAGTAAGGCTAAACTCCTTCAAATGGTTCTGGAGGAATAAGTAGACCAATCAATTCTTAAATGCACACAAACTAAACTAAAGTAAAAAATCTGTCATGAATTACTAGCTAAATCAAAAGATGCTTCTTGAACAAGTTCTCGGCGAGCAGAGAAAGAGTGCTAAACCCTAATTAGTTGCCTGTATTATTGCTAGCAGAAATTTGAAATTACATATTCAGGTGACACTTGAACAGTCTGAAAAAATGATCTAAGATGACTTGACTTTAAAATCTTGTCATGGCTGAAGAAAATAAAAGTGGCCGTACTCTGTTATGAACTGAATGACTGCTCTTTTAGAAACAGAAGGAAAACCTCAAACAGCTCAAGAGGTATTCAGAAGTTCATGTAGGTAAAATTCAGGATTACACGTGAAGTTTTGCTCTCCTGTACTGAATTTTAAATACTGCAGTCCCATTTTGGGATTCAGGTTTCCCAGAAATAGACTCACTAACATGAGAAAACAAGAGTCTGCTCTTGTCTTGTGATACAAGTCTGTGCCTGCACACAACATTCTTGGTTGTACCTATATGCTTTATTCTTGTGTTTCAGCAGCTGATGTTCAGTACTTCTTGTTCTGCATTGCACACAATAATGAAGCAAGCGGTACACTCTGGGTGCAAGTGTCAAATGAAAACGTGATTTAGTTTCGATGATGTTCACTGTTATCTTCTGGAGTTTGAATATTAGTTATGTAGCTTTAACCACAACAAAAGCATTTGTATTAAAGCTTGAAACGTGTTGGGTTTTTTTTTTCCACTGAGTTGTTCTGTGTACTAGCAAAATTACTAAACGGTGGTATAGAACTGGTGATGGTCAGCCATCGCATACATGTCTTTTTATTCTTTCACAATGTTTGAATGTGTGAAGTGGGACTGTTCAGCTCAATATTACTCCCACTGCAGAGGCTTAGTGGACTTGACTTTTGCATTGAAGTTAGGTGTGTGAACCAATGCTCTGGTATCCTGCTGCATGATACGCAGCAATAGCTTAAAAATGCCTTTATTTTTGTGTTGTTAAAAACATGGCACAAATACACATTTAAACATAGCTGTATATAGTTTTTAAAATAACTGACTGAATAGGATATAATAAAACACACATGCTAACACGCAGTGGGTGAGGAAGTGCATTGTGACTTTTGGTTAAAGCTGCACCTTTTTAATATATGAACACTTTGGTTAATGGTGTGATACTCAAGTAAACACCTTGCATTAAAGGGGATATAACTGTGTTTTTAATTGCTAAAGCCTCTGGGTTTCGGCTATGCGTTGGATGTTTTCTGTTTACAAAACTTTTTTTCGTGTCCTGAAATGTCAGTTCTTTAGTTTGGGGGTGGGGAAAAAAAGTTTAGTTTGAATAAGAGAAAAAGCAGACCCTGTGAATGTTGTATGGGGAAATAAAAATTAATATATGAATGTGGTCTGATTGTTTTGTTTGCATAGGGGATTGGGCAACATTATTCGTCAAAAAAGCTTTGAATCATGATTTGAGTAGTCAACTTGTATTTTAACCTATTACAGTTAATCTACCACCTGAGACTTGATCATCACTTCTATTGCTGAACATCACGAAGTGTACAGGTTCACTGTTGTTCATAATCAGCTGTGCTTAGCAAGGTAGTGTGGTTCCTGGCTCTTTGCTCACCACATTAGTAATGCAGGCAGCAATATTCATAAATATGTTCCTGTTGAAGTAGAATTCACAATATTTGCCTACAGATGCCAGGAATTATTTGGGACCTGCTGCATCTTTTCACAATTCTCTGGATACAAAGTTATGGGGTGAGCCAGAAAGGTGCATGCAATTAGTGTTACCGAATGATGGGATATAAATTTCAAATATGTAGTAACTAAATGTGTGATTGGAGGTACTTTATATTGTGTTGCTTAGTTAAGTTTTAAAAAACAAATACGGTAGGCATCACTGCATTGTGTGGGCACCTTCCAAAATTACTCTTTTCTTGCTGTTTATGTTTCTCCTATGTCAGTTGCTGTACAACCAAAAAATTTCAAGACTATTTATAGAGTACTTTGATTAAAAAAAGCTTTTGTCTAGAAATATGGGTAAGTTCTCTTTCAGTGATGTGTTATTATGGTCAAGTAGTTGTCTGGGGCTTTTTTTGGGTGCACAGCACACAGGATTTTAAAGTAGCTTGAGAGAAGTTGTAGTCTGAAGTTCTTTTCCTACTGAAAACTAATAATCCTACAAAAAAGAAAAGTAGACGAAGTGAAAAGATTAGTCAGTGGATCAGCTGACACACAGGATGACGATGAAAGCTTTTATCAAGGAGGAAGTAGAAATGTACTCTGGACAGCCGCAAATCTAAACAATTTCCTGGACCACCAGGCTGTGTGAGGGCACAACTGTAGTAGGGACACCACAGCCTGGGTTTTGGATGACTTCTGCAACAGCAGCAGTTACTGAAAGCAATTTTTAAAGCCTGACCCTGCAGTTCAGCAGGTTATAACACATTTGTGTGTAGAGAACTGGCATACTGCACCAGCTTGCTCTAGGAGAGGTTCTGTGCTCCGTCTGTGAGTGAAGTTCATGAGTGAGATGGATCCAGTTTCCCAAGTTTTCACAGCTGATACTTTGCATCTCTAAGGGAAAGCCATCTTACTGCATATTAACAAAGAACTCAGATTTACACTGTCTAATGCTATTCTGGAGTCATTGCTACTGACTTCAGAGGATTTTGTGTGGATTGACTGTCAAGTGTTATCAAAGTGTGTCTCCTAATCCTTATTCTTGATGTGTAAACAATTTGTGCCCTTTCGTTTCTCCCTAACTGGGCTCACCACAGGAATGCTCATACTAAATCCCATACACCAGTAAGGGAAGCATCATCTAATGTCAATGATTATTTTAAACTAAGTCTTAGCAATCCTCATTACCTTAATTGAATTATTTCCCTCAGCCACTGAAGTAGGCACTCTGTATTTGCAGCTGATGAGTGCTAATCCTGCTTGACAGTGAGACCATGGAGATGTTTTCTGAAGTGATTGAAATCTTCCAACATCACCTGATTTCTTGCTATTAAAAAAAAAAGATCCAAGTCCTTTTTCTGAATAGCTCAGTGGAGGAGCCATTCTCCAGGGGTGAGATGAAACCAAGAGTTTAACATGGGCCCTAAATAAGATCGTTGTAAAATCTTTCTCTCACATTCCTCCCCTTGACTTCCAGAATCAAGCTCCAGAAAAGCAAGGTTATGCTGTGTGCATACTTAGGGCACTACTGATTTTGACTGAATAAGTGTTGTGAGACGAAGGGAAGTGGTGACTCATCTCAGCTTAGGAAACACTCTGGTTACCCGACAGCAGCAGCCATAAAAGGTTCATTATTTGTATTAAAAAGTCCATGCTACACACCACAGGGCAAGATCTTATGGAAGCATAAAGTGGTTTTACTTTGCAACACTCCTAAGCAGAACAATTTGACTCGTGCCTTCTCTCCTACTTGCTTACAAAAACCAGGACGTGTAAGCGGTCTAGGCAGCATCACTCATACGCAACACTTGATTTTAAGCAAGTGAACTGCCTTGTGTCAATGTTTTATGTTTCTCATTGCTACAGGCTCTTTTGCTGGTGAACTAACAGGAAAGGGAGCAATACAGAGTATGCTGCAGCTTTGTTGCCAGCCTCCTGTTTTCAGGATAGAGAGTCCTCTGCTGATGAGCCATCTGCACTGTGGTTTTACCAGAGTGCAGAAACCGATCTTGACAGGAACACTACATTCCTTAATTTCAGTGCTGATAATTGTGTGTTTGGTTGTCAGTAGAAGCCACTGAACAGAACTTCCTAAAGACTTCTGTGATCTGAATCTCTCAGTGTGGGATGCTGTCGAGCTTGGAATGCAGCACATGAAAGGCAATACAGCAGGATGCATCCCTTCAACACCCTGCATTGTTCAGGTACACATTTCATAGCTGAATCTATTTTGTTGGTGTGTTCCTACAAGAAGGATGCCTCCTGCCAGACCGAGCATGATTAGTTATCAGCTGCATATCTGAGAGGTCTCCACTTGATGGGAGTATTCCTGATTTAAGCAGTAACCTTTTTGTTAGGGATAAAATTGGTTCCTATTGTGTCTTGGACATTCTTTCTGAAATTTATGTACAGGGATTTTCCTGGCACCAAGGACAGCAGATTTGTTCAGACCTGCTTGCTGTAAATGAATATTCTTTATAAATTGCCAAAAAGAAAGTATATTGATATATTTGATGTGCAGAATATGAAGAATTGAGAACCAGCATTTTCTTTCTGGAAGAAATCAAACATGAGGAAGAAAGGTTTGGGAACGTTAACGTATTGGTACGAGACCAGCTTTTTTGACACAGCACTGTTTTTTGCTCTGGTGTTGGAAGAACAAAATACCACTGGATGTTAAAGAATTATCTCAACAGGGACAGAAAAAGGTGGTAAGAGAGACGGAAGAGAAGACTGAGAGAGGAAGAAAGGGAAGGAAGGAAAGGAGAGAACAGAGCGGAGAAAGGAGCCTATATGCGGGGTTTGGGAGGCTTGAGGTGTGCCCAGCTTGCTCCCTGTGACCAAGAGGTGCTCTCTCTCCTGCGATACGGTGGCCTTTGCTCGCTGCTACTCCCGGCGCAGGTTCACAGCACAATCTGCAAAGAGCAGCTGTTGATTCACACCAGAATCAGCTCTTTCTAATGCATATTGGCACTCCAGTGTTAGGAATTCAATGAAAAATTCCCCGAGGGAACTCGGAAGGAACAAGTGTCAAAGGAACATGTGTCGAAGGTACAAGCTGGAAGAACAGTCGGCTGTTACAGGAAGGGAATGTGAAGAGTAGAGAAAGGTAACAATCAGGAGGTGCGGTAACCTGTGAAATGCTCTGCCTCCCACAAAACCAGTCAGTGTTACAAACCCAGCATGACTCTGCAGCTTTGTCTGAGAGGAGACAGACTCAAGCTGCACCAGGGGAGATTTAGATGGGACATTAGTAGGAATTTCTTCACAGAAAGGGTGACGAGACATAGGAATGGGCTGCCCAGGGAGGTGGTGGAGTCACCATCCCTGGAAGTGTTTGAGGGAAGACTGGATGAACCCAGAGGTCTTTTCCAACCTGACTGATCCCGCGATTCTGTAATAGCTGTGACACACAGCGCACAAAACGCTCCCCGCATTCTGCACAGCCCGCGGTCGCGATAGCTCCCTGGGGACACCCTGGCACCGGCGGGGCCAGCAGGAGGAGAAAGAATGGGGGGAAAGGCGTTTTTCCTCCAAGTCTCTACACAGAGGAACAGCAAGAGCGACTGTCGGGACACGCATATGTCGCGACTGGCCAGCGGCGGGCGGGGCGGAGCGCGGTGCGGAGCGACCTCTCTGCCATCCGCTCGCCGGGGCTGCCGAGCTGGCGGGTAGCCCGTCACGTGTGCGGGCGGTGGCAGCGATTGGTCAGGCCTGGCTCCGACATGGCGGCGGGCGCGGTGTCTAACCCGTCCCAGCTCCTGCCGCTCGGTACCGGGGGGCCCGGCGGGTTCCGCCCGGGGCTGGGGTCCCTCTGCGGGCGGGGACGGGAGGCTGCGTGGCCCTCTGCGTGTCCTGAGCGGCGCTGCCGCCTGGCGGGAAGCGGGAGGGCAGGAGCGCGCCCCACGTGGGGCGGCGGGTCCCGCGCGCGCCCCGGCGGCATTTTGGAGGGGTGTGGGAGGGCGGGCGGAGTAGAGAGGGAGTGGGGGCGTTGGGGGGTGTGTTGGGCGTCTGTGAGTGTGGGGCTGAGGGAGGGGGTGTGTGGTGGGCGTGGGTGTGAGGGTGTGGGGGGGCTGATGTGTAGGGGGATGTGTCCGTGTCCGTGTGTCTGTAAATAACCACAGGCAAGTTGTAAGGCGCAAGAGGGTGCTTTGTACAACATACATTTCCCCGTGTGCTTACAGAGCTTGTGGACAAGTGCATAGGGTCACGCATTCACATCGTGATGAAGAGCGACAAAGAAATTGTCGGGACACTTCTGGGATTCGATGACTTCGTCAGTATCCTTCGATGGGAGTTCAAGGCTGCCCACTTCAGTCCTTTGGCTCAAATCATTTATTGCTTGTGAGAATTTTGAGTTCACTGGATAGAACCTTTTTATATGGATCAGTTGTATTATTCTGATATTTTCAACTTTCAGGTAAAATCACAGTATGGTATAAACTGAAAATAGCATTAAATGTTTTTGATATAAAACTTTGGGCCTTGTTTTCCTTGAAACTGGATTTTCAGATATGGTGTTGGAAGATGTCACAGAATTGTAAGTATTCCTCTTTTTGCTATTTAATGTTCGGTTTGCTGAGGCAAAATACAGTATAAGATCTGTAAGCAAAATGTTATATTTTTGGAATACTTGCCAGCTAACCAGTTTTTCCTTGGACTGAAACTAGACTAGGGTGATCTGTTCAGGACAGCCACGCCGTAGAGTAGCTATTGCATGATTTATAGTTGTAATGGGGTTCCTGATTTGTGATCGTAATTTTGATTGTGTTGAACTTTCCATTTCCGTCTCCTTAAGGCCTAGGCAGAGATTAAAAAAGGTAGGAAACTAAAGGATAAGTGTTTATTACTTTGTTATGCCATGTTGATATGTGGTATTCAAGAAATTGCCAAGCTTTAGAGGGTGAACACACATCTTCATGTACTGAGTAGAAGAGATCGTTTTTAGAGGGCAGGTAGCTTTCTTTACCCAGGCGGTCCATTTATTAAGATCAGACTGCAGTGTGGCTGATTTGTTTGTTAGTTCCAACAAGGAACTAACACAGAGATTTCTGTCAGTTCTGTGGTCAAAACTGGAGCTGTTGTCCCTGGTTCTGTGTTCTCACTTGCTGTTTCTAATCCTCCTTCAGTGAGATTACACCTGAGGGCAGAAGAATCACCAAGCTAGACCAGATTCTGCTAAATGGAAATAACATAACAATGGTAAGTGATCATTGCTCATGTGTTGATTTTCTGTACCTGTAAATCAGCAGTTGAGTTTCACTACTCTAAACTGAGCTTTCCAGACAGTTCCATTGCATCAGGAATTTTCAAGTACCTTCTGGGTCATCTTTGTTTATGAATTATGTTGGAAAGCTGACCTTACTGCCTTACTTGTTACATGCTGTGGTTTACAAAAGAATAATGCAAAGACCATGGCTCTAGTTTTGTTTTTGTGATTGTTTTTCTGGTCTTCATGCAAGGAGTCGCTGATTTTATTAGAACTATGGAATTCTTAAGGTTGGAAAAGATCTCCAAGATTGTAGACTCCAACCTTTGACCGAACACCACCATGCCAACTGAAGTGTTATGTCCAGTTGTTTCTTGCACACTTGCAGGGATAGTGTCTCCACCACTTCCCTGGGCAGTACATTCCAATGCCTGACAACCTTTCCAATGAAGAAATTCTTCCTGATATCCGTCCCGAGCCTCCTCTGATGCAGCTTGTCCTGTCACTAGTTGCCTAGGAGAAGAGGCTAACCCCCACCTGGCTACAGCCTTCTTTTAAGTAGTTATAGGCCAGCTCTTCCAGGGGCTTTTAACTCTGGAGTGTTTGCTTGTGCACATGGGTCAGACGTTCCTGTGTGTACATGTGTGTTTGCAGCAGTTTGGATGCTGACAAGCTCATTGAGTCATTTGGTGATCATGATACCATGAGAGCTACACCTTTATGTGCTCTGCCAAAAAATCTGGAGGTGTGTTGGATTATACCAAATCAAAAGCACTAGGATTTTTAGTTTGTCATGTGCTGATGTGTGTAGATTAGTACTGAAATAGCAATTAAATGTTGTGATTATGCATCCCTGAGTTGAATTCTACAGCTTCTTAGATGGACACAAGCAGACCCGAGCAGCTCTTTTGCTTGTCTGCATAGATGGCCACAAAGCCCAGACTTTGGACACAAGTGTATTCCTAATTTTGTAGGAAGAGGAAGGCTAACTTGAGTCTAAGTTGGTTCTGTATGAGTGAGAAATTATCTCCATTTTTGTTGTTTTACCTGCCTTGCACCTCTGCACTTTGTGTCTGAGCAAATGCCATTCTTGACTTAATTTCGAAGCCTTTTTCCGCTTTGGTTTTTGTTCTGCATCCTTACAGGACAGCACATGTTCTGACTCCTCATATGGGGTGAAATTCCTACCATCCATTTAACTGGTGGTGTACTGCCTGTGAAGCAGAAGCTGGTGATTCTTAGAGTGCAAATTTTCAGCAAGACATAGATACATTTCTGCATTAGATCGTGGGTCTCTTTTGGGGACACATCTTCCCATATCAGAAAGTCTGTGCTTTGGAATCTTTCTTATTTTGGTCCCAAAAACAGTGAAGCTCTTTCTCTTTAGAAATGCTCAGCTGATTATGACGAAGATAAGGAATGGTTATTTTTTTTTTCCCATGTTTTTGCTTTTATATTTCTTCTTCTGTTGTTCAGTTCTTTGCTTCTTTCACAAGAAAATGCTCTGCTGACTTAATCCCTGCTGCCTTTTTGGTATGTATGTCTCTTGCCATAACTGACTTCCTCTTTTGTGAGAGGAAGGTAATACTGAGTCTAAAAAACACTTTTGTGGTCTGCCATGAAGTCTCCATCTACTAAAATGCTTGTTGTAAAGCAAGAGCTGTCATGTATGGGTTTGTAAAGCTCAACTCTATGGCACTAATACAAAAATGTCCTGTTCTTTTATAGCTGGTTCCTGGAGGAGAAGGACCTGAAGTATAAAGTGATGCAGTTGTCATCTGTGAAGACATGTTATTCATATATATTTTATATGTGTATGTGTAAAATCTAAATAGAGATTTTGGGATAGAGGTGTGTTTTGGTGTGGATTGTCTGTTTGCTGTGTTTATACACTTAACATTTTACAATAGACAAGGATTTTCTCTTCAGGAAAGGTGCTGATGGCAATGTTGACTTTGTAAGTTGAAATCATGACTTTCTTGTAAAGATACATGAACCTCTTTTGAATAAAAGGCTTTCTTTTTGTTAGTTACTGCGTTCTCTTATGTAAGTGCACAAGTTGGATAATTTTATAACTAGTTGATGTAATAGAAAAATTACTGTTAGATTTCAGTTGCCAGTTTTTTTACATCTGTCGCATTTGTTTTTGGACCAAGTCTATATAATACACAAGTCATGAGCCTGTTCTTTGGCACACAGGCAGACACTGAGCTGGATGTTTTGTTTAAAGGCTGCTTTGGGCAATGTCACTGGAAACTATGTGGCAGCTGCTGTAGAATTCTGAAAGCCCTTCAGACAGTGCATCCATTTGATGCTCACCAGCTGGCCTTGGGGTTCAGCTCTTTTGGACTTCTTTTACTTGGTGGATACACTTCCCTATGGCAGTTGGCAAGTGAGAACAGACAGACCAGACCTAATTCATGTTCAGGGGGTAAAAAACCCAAAGGCTGGTGCTGAAACTTCTCATTGATGTCAGTGGTGACTCTGCTTTCACCACTCACTGATGCTCTGTATACTCAAATTGGGAGCTGCCTGTGCCTGCTTGCATAGTTCAGAGCACTTGTTTTAAAATAAATGGGTTTTTTTGGCTGCATCTGTTCTCCTGTGAGGTAAAAACTTGACAGATATTGCAAGCTACTGTTTTAGGACAGTTTCTGTAAAGTGAGGAACTGCTGTTTTGTCACAATGCCATGCTGCCACTGCAGCTTTTGCTTCCATAGTACACCTCTCAACTGGCTTCCATGTGTAAATGTCTTTGGAGAGTAGTCACAGGTCTTACTGTAGACAAGGAGGGGCACAGCGTGGGCTCACACAGACAGGATGTACTTTACCTTCCCATCAGCAGAAGGAAGAAGAGTTGAAGAAGGGGGCTCATGAGCAAGAGACAGCAAGGAAGCTGCTGGAGATCTTTCTGCCTTGCTTCAGCTGACAGAAACACTGCCTTCTGCTAACTGGGCCTGAGCTCACAAAGCAGTGAGAACTTCTCGCTGTAGCCTGTTAAAGGGGAGAGAGAGTCCCTCCCCTATCCCAGGGAGTGTGCGACTTCTGGCTCACGTGTTCTGAATAAATGATCTGCAATTGCAATGTTTAGATTGTG
Source organism: Pipra filicauda (assembly GCF_003945595.2). Taxonomy (NCBI): domain Eukaryota; kingdom Metazoa; phylum Chordata; class Aves; order Passeriformes; family Pipridae; genus Pipra; species Pipra filicauda. Next base: position 3,141,389 of record NW_024104509.1, on the reverse strand, counting down.
TGGTGACAATCTCTACCGTTTACTCCTTGAACAGTTTTTTCTTTTCTATTGCCATTTCATTCTCCAGCCTTTTCTAAATACATATATTAAAAAAATGTATTTTTTTAAACTTACATTTGGTTGAAACATCATCTGCTAGTGTTTGCCTCAAACACTTTCTTTCCTAGAAACAAGTTTAGTCTTCTCATTAGAACACTGGAAAGATTTCTAGCCAGTGCAGCACTACGGTGTTGGGATTTTGTTGAATAAGATTCTGCGTATGTTCCAGTGTGTGCAGATCTCGACTGGTTTGCTTGGCATTCATTATTCCTGTAGCCTTTTGCTTTGGAAGTGTGGTAGTGAGCTTGTCAATTCAATAAGTGAGTGCTGGTGCTTTTTGTTCTTCCTCCGTTAGAAATCAAGTGCTTATTCAAACTGCACTGTCCTGTAGAAGTTGTGACACTGGTGTTCTCCAGAATGCTATTGAGGGTGCAACTACAAGTAGGTAACTTGGAAGAAGAACCTTGGGCTTTAAAAAGATAGAAAAGTTAATGATGCTTAAAGTTCAGAGCAGGGTAGTCATCAAGTTAAAATAACTTAATGGTTGTCACACACATGGTGCTGGTTTTTTTCTGGTTTTTGTTTGTTTTGTTTTCTGTTTTTCTTTCGGATGGCACTGGCTGCAGTGGTCTTTAGTTCTACTACCTGGCTATCTGTCTTAGTAGGCAGAAGGTTCCTTTCTGCCTACTATTTCAGTTTACTTGCTGTTCAGTCTGGGTGTAAATATCCTCTCTTTTTCCTGTAACCTCACTGAAATTATTAAAACGTCTCCCACCAGCCCTGGATCACTGGTAATTCTTAACACAGTCAGCACTTCCAGAGCTTATCATCATTTGTGATTTACCAGTCTCATCAGTAATGTGTCATTTTTCAGGTATAACAGTATTTTGGTTAACAACTACAGTCAGACACGATGTAGGCAGAGAACACAAGTTTTATTCCAGTTTCAGTTGCACTGAATCTGAACTTGAGGCAGTTGATGTAAGGAGTCAGTGAATATCTTCAGGAGCTTGCTTTGAAATTTTCAAACTACCATAATGAAAAAGAATGAAAATTCAGCTTTGTTTTGACTGGTGCTACCATTAACGATGGTCTACATTTTTACTTCTTGCTGAAAAAGAGAATGGGTTTGAATTAATCACTTACCAACCGATTCTGCATCTTAATGTCATTTTCATGAGGATACTACTGTTGCTTAATCAAACTGTTAAAATCAGGGATTTACAAATTATGACATTTTGGTTTAGAGGCCTTGGCTTACATTTGTACAATATGTTGCATAACTCCATTTTCTGCAGAACCTAATATATATTTTAGAGCTTTTTTCTATAAGCTTTTATGAGCTCACACCTCTCTTCAAGCCTTCTCCTTGAAACTCATCATGAAATAAGCATTGCAAATGAAGTATTTGTTGCTTTAAAAGGAAGAGAAACAGTTTCAAGAAAACACAAAAATATACCTGTTTAATCCATTATGGAGAAATACACATTTTAAACAGGGTGAACGCAATCCTCATACGTTAAAACTTAATTGTTTGTTAGCCATTTTCTTTCTTTTTTTAATCATGTAATTTATAAAAATTAGAAAGACCCCTGTTTTATTGAAAAATGGCTAAGTATTGTAGTTGCATTCCAATAATGGATTCTTAAAACCCAGAGTATCCTTTTTAAATCTAATTCAAACTCGTAAACATTAGTATTTGTTTGTTTGTTTGTTTGTTTGCTTGATTTTTTTAATGAATATTTGGTTTTCAGGACTGATTAAAAAGAGTGTCCCTCAGCAGCCATTGAGTGTGAAGTGCTTTGTCAAGTCCTGCTGTCACCTGCATTCCCCTGACATTCCATCTGGTGAGGAACTTGACATGGCAGCAGCCCCTGCAAACAAAGAAGAAAACACAGGTTATAAGCATTTATAAATAAGCAATTAGAATCTTTTCCTATTCAACAAGCATTGGTATATTTTTGTGGTGTAGGAAAGGTACTTCCCATTTCAGTGCCCCTACTAAGATTCTCCCAAACCATGGAACACTCTCTCACGCTCCCCCTCCTTCTCCCTGCTGCAGCAGATTGGAGAGGAGAATTGGAGGCAAAAAAATCAAGGATCACAGGTTGAGATAAGAAAAATTTACTGGAAACAGCAATAAGATAAGAAAACTAATGGTAATAGCAACAATCCTAGTGACAGAGGGTATAAGAAAATAAACGACTCACATGGGAAAAAAACTCAATAATATGCAATACTAGACAGCTCCCTTTGCTGCATTTTCTCTAGTGGACTGAACCCCTTCTCCCTGGAAGAGAATCCCTTTCCCTCCCCCAGCAATGACATGAGGTGGTATAGCATAACCCTGCCATGCCCCCTCCTGGCTACTGCAAAAATTAGCGCTGTCCTGGCTAGAACCAGGACATATATACTGACTCCAGCATCTAATGCCTAGTGATGGAAAAGCAAAAAGTCTTTTTTCCCTAATTTTGGTGTTGATTGCCCTTGCAGCCCTGGTTCATCAGCCATGCAGATCAAGGGCCCAGCCAGATGACAACAGAGCTTATTCCTGGCCCACCAGCATGTCAGCTGTTCTTTTTCTTTCCTCAGGGAGTCGGCATAGGTGGGGCCTTGTCTCAGCATTGAATCTGCAGATACACAGTGCTCTGGCAAGCAAGCAGCAACTGCAGTTCCTGTGTGATGGTTGCAGCCATAAAATCTTACTACACATGGCGTTTCAGTCTTTCTTCCTATTTTCAGTGAACTCTTAAAACACTCACGTGAACAGGACATGGAGAAAATTATCCTTTAAAAACTCCTAGCAGTAGGCACACTAGAACATTCCCTACAGCAATAGGTGTGGCAGCTTCAGAGAAATGAGACATTTAATTTATTGTCTCTCTTAAACTCATGAAATAAATCCCTTATCCTAGGGGGAAAGCACTAACTAAGCACACAGGCAATACTACAGTAAACTTATCTGTAACTTGAAGAAAATTTAGAAGTGATTAATAATGTTAGTTACTTTGTTCACTGCTTAGAAAAGTTTATTTCCTGTATATTGTTTCCTATATAAAGTAGCTCTGCCTTAACAGAACTAACTAGATTGACTGCTTGTAAATGTTTTTCTCCTTACATTATCACTAAGTGTCTGACCCAGACCTTCTAAAGGTCATAAAATGACTGTATACAGTGTTTTCAGAAAAAACCCAAACATAAATACTCATCTCCCAAAAGATTATACAACCCTTGTTAACACCTTAATAACATGACATGCAATTTAGCCCTCTAAAAGTAGATTTTAGTTCCCAGTACTTACTTTCCCGCTGTTTCTTTAGGCGCTTTCTCCGATCGATGGCAGCCACCTCAGCTTTCAACAACAGGTAACGTCTCCGAATTTCCTGCATTCTTGCTTGGAGAACTGCTATGCGCTCATCACTGCTCAAATTTTCCAAGTCATCTGAAAGTTAAACAATCTCTGTTAATTATTGCATTGCAGCATTTCTCAAACCTTCTGAATTTTGGTGAAATGGGAAGTACTCAAATCCTAGTGATCTGCTTTCAGGTAGCAGGCAGCAAAACTGAGAAACACAGCAACAGCTGCTGTTTTTTATCACAAGCTTGTGTACCCGTAGCTGACTGACACAAACACACTGAAAGTTCTTACGAGAAGGAGGAAACATGTCCAAGTTCACTAAGGCAAAATGGAAAGGGAAAAAGTTACAAATCAATCAGCTAAGAGTCTGAACAAGAACTAGAGAATGAGGAGTAAAGCAGCAAGAAAAACACCCAGGATTTATCACAGAACTAAGCAAACTGAGGATGGAATATTTTTAGTGGGAAAAAAAAACCCAAACAAGAAAATTCAAAAAGCCTTGTTATGTTATATCACAAGGCCACACTAGCTATGTTTTGAAAATGATACTTACACACTTGAAAACTCCATTTGCAAACTTTGGGCAAACAATTATCCTGTTCTTTAAGATCAGACTCCCTCTCTCTATTTTGTCCACATTTGCCTGTGGGAAGATAGATCATTACAAAAACAAAGCAACTTTCCCACCCAACTCAAAGCTTACCAGGAGCTGTCTCACTCTAAAATGACAGAATCCATCCTGGTCTGCCAGCTTGGCACACAGGTCTCTGCACCACTGGTGCCCAAGTACATCACCACAAACCAGGTCTGTGATGGGGCCCCTCTAATTCTGGAATGCTGGGAAAGGGAAACCTTTCACTGGAAGTACTGCCCGGTTAGTTGCTGTGCAGGTAGACTCAGAGCTGCTCTGTGGATCAATGGGAACCAAAATCCTACAGAGCTAGAGGGTGGATGAAAGTACCTGACTGTGTCTCCACAATCCATCCTGAAAACTGTATATTGCTGAAAGCATGTGTGCAAGAACATAAGGACATGGGGTAAGGACACACTTCTTGGAAGGAGACTCTTGAATACAATCCAGCTGCTCAAGGTTCATATAGACAGAGTGCACTCTACTCTCCAAATGTATCATGGCAGCAGCACACCTTCTGCCTTAGAACCACTGCTATAAACAAATTGCCTGCATCAGAAAAAGCAAAGACACAGTGCAATGTGTTCCATGTGGGTGCCAAATTTATCCACATCTTCTTGCTTATGGGGCTATACTTTTAAAAAAAGGCTTTGAACAACTGATTACTACATCCTCTGATTCACTTTTTTTACTATTCATTTCAAACAAATGGCACAGTACTTTCACACATTTCATTTCACACTGAGCTGCTGTACTTACTACTTTTACTCTTCTTTTGGTTGCTCACAGATGTTTTGAGGCTTGTTTTCTGCTTTTTTGAGGAGCTGTCTCTTTCCTGAGCATCTTGAAGGATTTTTTGGTCTCTAAACACTATAATGATGGGCAAAAAAAAAACCACAAAAACCCCACAAAAAGTAGAAAGAAACAGAAATAATAATAATAAAAAAATGCTTGCAGATCTGTGTGTTTTTCTCCAAGTCTATACATCTATAATTAACAAAGCAATAGAGATATATTTATTGAGGGCTACCTATTGACCTCTTTTAAACTCTTGCCTTTGTTTAAGGAAATGCATTTTGTTGCATTCTTTCAAAAGAACGGTTCCAACAGAATGACGAAGATAACACACCTTAAGAGCATTTTGAGAAAATTCAGTTAATTGTTAACAGAAATTTGTTGCAATGAAGAAACCACTTCTGTCATCTCAGGATTATAGTCAGACATGTACTTTTTCCCTTAGTATTAATAATTTTTTAGGCACTACAACACAGTGAAAGTAGCTGTACTTTTGATGGTGCTGCAAAAGAGCCAGTCACTTTCACAAAGAAAAGTTTTGTATCCCACCTTGCCAACAGTTAAAAAGCAGGCAACAGTATACTGACATCATGTGGACAACTGTTGGCTGTATTTATTATCCCCTGTTCTCTAGTTGTCTCAGGATCGATCTGAAAAATAACATCTGAATGTGAAACCCAGCTAGGGTCAAGGCTTGATATCGGGTTGGTTTTTTTCTTCTATGGATTTTTATATGTATTTATGTATCTTTTTTGAACATTAACTTCAGAAGGTGCAAGTTTGAAATGATTGCCCAAGCATGCAATAACTGGCATTTTCTCTCTTCCAAATAAACAGCTTACAGAGAATCAAGAAACAGCATCTTCTACTTGTAAGCAGGGTACTCAAAATGTTTCTGTCTTGCTACAATGTATTACAGCTTGCTCTGGGCTATTTGTGTCAGGTCCAGTATAAGTATCGTTCTTACGCAGTTCTTTTCCTCATTGAAACCATCACAGTTCCTAACAAAAGGCCAAGAAACTTCCTGGCAGTATTTTATTTTCTAGATGACTATGCCATTTCCACACATTTTAAGTAGACAACAGGCTACTGCTTCCTCCAAAAATTCACTTCCCAGCAGTGTGACCATAACAGAATGAAGATACATCAGCAGTGCTAAAATGAGTGTTGGTTAGTTTGAAGACAGCTCTGTTTACCCTTTAATTTACCGTTTTCAGTGTGCTCTGGCTCTGGTTGCTTACTACTACTGGAGCTGACACTGACATTGAAATCTGTTGTACAACTATTTCCCTCACACTGGAGATCTTGCAGCCCTGCTACAACACTGTGTGCCTTTACTGTGCCATCCGTTTCACTTCTGATGCTTTGTATCTCTTCTTGATTTGGTGGAAGACTCCCAGAGACGGTGACACTGGACTGGCTACTGGACTCCACTACAGTTACAGACAAAGGAGTATTTAGCACTGAATACTCCTCCTCCTTCTCTCTGTCAGTTTTATTCTGGGTAAAAGAACAGATTAAGAACTCTTCTCATTCGAGCAGTTGTAAAATTGTAATCCTACAATTAATCACCTCTTACAGTTATTGTAAACATCTAACCTGCAAAGGAAAGCTCTCATCTTTGTTTAAAAGATTACAAATACCTTCCTACAGTCCATGCTGAGACCTTTCAACTGAAGACAGGGACTTTGTCAACGCTGAAACAAACTGGAAAAAAAACCCAGCCAACCAAGTGCTGTAGGAGCAGTGGCAGTGCAGGATGCCAGGCTCAGTGGCCGTTGGGCAGTTGGGCAGCTCTGGGCCGTTGGGCAGTTTTGGGCTGTTGGGCAGTTGGGCAGTGTCCTGGCACACGGGTTCCAGAGGTTCCATGATGCTGCAGGGGGAGTGGGCAAGAGGGTGGGGCGGGAGGAGTGCTGACACCTGTGGCAGAAGGAAAAGCTTCCTTGCAGCCCACTGCCCAAGGAACCTAACTTAGGCCTAAGTATCAGTTTTAAAAGAATGAATTTTGAAAGAAATGCTCAGAAATAAAATGATACGGACGCACGTATGGACTAGTCATAGGTTTGCTCTCCAGAGTCATCAGAAGGAGCTCTCAAATTTCACACATACACATACCCTCTGGAGCTGGCTCCCAGCATTGATGATGAAATGGATCCTTCTCACTTGTCTTCTAAAAATTCATATGTAAATTTCATTAAAAAAAACCCTCAAAAAAAAACCCCAAAAACCCCAAAAACAAAAACAAACAAACAAACAAAAACAACAAACAAACAAACGGAAAGAAGGAAAGAGAAGCTTCCCCTCCCCACTCCAAAGAGAAAAAGCAAAATCTTGATAACAAAAGTTTTTGTCTTTAAAAGGCTGGGAAGCCACTTTTCCTGTCAAGTATTCATAAGCCCTCCTGGCTGCCAGGGCACTGCTGACTCATATTCAACTTGCCATCAAACAGGACCCATAGGTCCCTTTCCATGGCACTGCTTTCTAGCCTCTCATTTCCCAGTCTGTACAAACATCCAGGGTTGTCTTGTCCCAGGTTGGGGGAGGTCTCTCTGCAGGGCCTCCCTGCCTTCAAAGGAGTCAGCAACTCCTCCCAGTTTTGTGTCATCTGCAAACTTGCTCAGCATCCCTTTCAGTCCTGCATCCAAGCAATTTACAAAGATGTTGAAGACCACTGGGCCGAGGATGGAGCCCTGCAGAACCCCACAAGTGACCAGCTGCCAGATGTCACCCCCTTTACTATTACCCTCTGTGATTGACCTGTGAGCCAATTGCTCACCCACCCCATGATGTGTTTATCCAGCTGTGTCCTGGACATTTTGTCCAGAAGGACACTACAAGTGACAATATCTGAAAACCAAAAATATTACGTCTACTGGCTTCCCTTGATAAACTAGGTGGGTTACTTTGTCATTAAAGGAAATCAGATTTCATTTGGGGGAAGTCCAAAAAGAAAATGGCTGCTGCTCTGGATTCTTCCCCCTGCTCTCAAGGCTCCTGTATTTCCTGTATTTCTGGAAACATCTTCACAGTTAAGGCATTCAAGCCCAGTGTATCTGAACTGTCTTAGAATGAGAGCTTCTAGGGTTCCTTCAAGGTCAGTAAAGAAATTCAGGCTTGATACATGAGAAGATGAGAAGACAAAACCAGTTTGTTCTCATGGATCCTGGGCTCTCTGGAATTGTGAGCAGGGTGCCTGTGGCCCTTACACACTACTCCAGGGAGGGCAGCAACTCCAGCTCCTTTCTGTGGATGTGGGGTCAGGATCCATCGCTGGTGCTTTTGAGGAGCATCAACACACTGGCTTCCAGAAGCATGAAGACTTGGCAAGCAGAGAAGGACCTGGCACTGTGGGCAAGTGCCAGTGGGAGTGGATGAGGTTGAACGAAAACACCCCTTTCTGCTTCTCCCTGCAGCAGGAACAAGATGCACAGGGGTGGGAGACTCTCACCCAGGGCTGGCCACCGACCGTCCAGGTGTTCCAAATCCTGGCTTTGCACAGGGAAAGGCAATGAGGAGAGAAGGCAATATCCAGCCACAAGCAGTCCATGCTGACTGGTCCCACCATGATCCTGCTCACAGGAGACCTTAGCAAGGTGACCAAGGCCACATGATGCAGATGGCTGAGGGAGAGCAACACGGAAATCAAAAAGCTGAAAACAAGAAATGGTATTTTCCTTTTTTTATTTCTGGCACTGTACACCTACAGAGGGGAATATTCCATGGTGACATCACTCAGTGGTGGAGGATGACCTACTAAGCAGCAGATTGTGACATCACTGGGGGATGGATTGTAACATCACATCTCTTTCTGATTATATCTGGGCTCTGGCAGAGCCTGAGCCAATCTGGTTCTAGCCTTGACTCCTGAGCAAGAGTGCAAGGTCTGGAGCACCTAGTCAGACTTCTTCAAGTGCTGGGTGGTGTGTTGGGAGCTGCCTTTGGCAGCTGCCATTGTAGAGCCATCAGTAGTGTTTTCCCAGCCCTGCTTGGTTCAGGCAGCCTGGCGCTATAGGTAGCAGTGAAGGTCGGCTACCTTCAGTAGCTGTAAAGGGAAAACACCCCCCTGGGGTGGGGCAGATGATTGGATTCAGGGAACCAGGAGGGTGTCCTTCTTGAGAGAGCTGGGCATTTCTTTTTCCCCTTGCTGGGATAGTCAGGAGGGCTGTCACGCAGTCACACAGTTCTCTCCTGCTCTGTGTGACGCCAACAACAGGGAGCATCTCCTGGTCCTCAGCTCTTCCCAGTGTGCTGCAGAGCACAAAAATGGCCATGGAGACAGCCTGGACCTGCCCCATTTGCCAGGACACTCGGAGGAGCAGGGCTTCTGTTCTGCCCTGTCACCACCAGTTCTGCCTGAGCTGCATCCTGCAGTGGGCACAGAGAAATCCATCGTGCCCACTCTGCAGAACACCGATAGATGCTGTCAGGTTTTCTGAGCAGGGCAGATGGGACTCTCTTCTGTTTGTCATCACGCATCCTGGAGAGTCACCACAGGCCAGCAGCCAGGCAAGACGAGCTTCTGGAGAGTCACCAGAGACTCCTACAGTGGGGAAAAGAGGCCCCCAATATCCTGGGGCATCCCCTTCATCTTCTCCGCAGGGGACAGTGTCCCCACCTGAGCAGGGGGCTGCAGGGCCAGAGCCCATGGGTGGCATTCTGCCCGAAGTGTGGGCAGAACTTTTCCAACGACAACAGCATCTCCTGGACCCTGTGCTGCCCTGGCTACGCCAGAGGCTTGAGGAAATTTACTGCAACTGGTGGTTGCCAGTACAGGTTGCTGAGAGCAGAATCCTGTCTGATCTCTGTGTCTACGGTCTACATGAGGAGACCTTGATCCTTAGGCTGCAGAGCCACCTCAGAGGACGTGCAGCACCACTGGTTCGTGAGCTTATCAATGTTATTGTGAGCCAGTGCAGCGAGGAGGCTCAGAGGCTCCTGCACTCCCACACTGATGGAGAGGAAACAGGTAGGCCTGAGGCCAGTACGAGCTCCAGCAGCTCCAGGTTCAACAGCTTCCATGAGGGGATTTCTGTCAGTGGCACCACAGACTCTAATGTGGAGAAGGAAGCTTAGTATATCAGAGGCTGCCCTCCATGAGAGTCACAGCTTGCCCCCATCTATACCTGTTCCTGCAGAGCAGGACTAGCCCCAGGAGGAGCCAGGGCAGGCAGAGGCAGTGGCGGGTCCTTCTTCCCAGGGCTGCAGCCTCAGCCCCCCACTCCCGGCCAGGGCAGGGCCAGCTTGGCCAGAGGGTCCTGGGTATACCCGAAAGAGGAGGGCCCCTGGCTCCCAGGGTCCTCAGGATCCTCCCCAGAGCAACAAGAGGCCAAGGTAGGGACCTGTCTGAGCCCTGCAGACCTGAGGGACCCTTGTCATCACTTCAGATGAAGTGGTGAAACCTGGGGCCAATGTCCATGGCACCTTCCAGAAGCTGCCTCAGTTTCCCAGGTCTGGCTTCCAGAAGGTGCCTGGTGAGGTCGCCACTGGGAGAGTGCCTCAGCACCAAGGATCTGAGAAAATGTATAAATGTCCAAGTCTCTCAGTAGCTGGGAGAGCTTTATATACTGAAACACAAGCCCATTTAAAAATTTAGTCCCAGATGCAACCTAGCTTGTTAAAAGGTAGTTTGGACGAAGAACCAAAAAGCTGTATGAAGAAAACAGGGTTTGGATACAGTTCTCAGTTCTTGCAACTTTAATTACTAATTAAAAATGGCACATACTGTGTGCTCAGACAGAATCCACTTCAAACAATATATTAATAATATTTTAATATATACAATTAGTAAATGTTCTAATTAATTAGTTAGTTAAATTAAATATTTACTTCTCAAACTAGCTGTAAGTTTCATTATATATAATTTGTATACATAAATTATATCATTATAAATTTATAATTTTCATTATAAATTGAAATAATCTTATAATTATTATAATAAAATTACTTTAACAAATATTTGTTTGATTAATTAATTAAACATAATTAATCCATTATAATACAGTATTTATATATTAATATATAATAATATATTTCTGTATTAGTAACAAGTGACAATGTGCCCCATACCCACTCTAATACAGTGGTTGATCATTTTGTTACATTACACTAATTATTGATCAGCAAGGAGTCCACTGAGGTGGAAGAATGGGCAAGGATGAATAGTTTTTGAATGTTTTTTCCCTCCTCTCAGAGTGTTCATGCACATTTCCTCCCCTTCTCCTCCTCTGTGAACTGCACACCTATGGAAGATGTTTTTTTTTATTTTGAAACAGGTGGGAGCTATGTTTCAAAGTGTGACTTTTGATCATGATCTCTCTGGATTCAGAATCCAGAGTCCCCTGGACACCTGATCCTAATTTTGAGGAATCCATCTACCGCATGGATCTATCCTGGAGCTGTTGTTCCCAGAAGTATGTAATACCTTGGAGCCGTGTTTCAGAAGTCAAGCGTCCCAGAGTCTCAGTTTAGCCATCTATCAGCCTCTGATGACCTAAAGTTCTTGAAGGGAACTGGCTCTGCTTTCCTGATTTTTTGCTGCACAATGGAGTTTTGGAAAATCTCATGAACTTCAGTTCTTGTTGGAATTTCTTGTAAAGAAATATCAAGTTTCTCATGGGCTCACTCAACAAAGATGGAGCCATTCCAGACCTTCTCACAAGGAAACCAGCCATGAGAGTACTGCACATGTACATGGAAAATCCATTTTCCTAATGATTACTTTCCTTGTCTAGTCTTACAATAAAATTAGTCTGCTGAGAAACAATTGCGGTAACTGAATTGAAAGCCTGCTAGACAACACTCATTCTGAAATATAGATTTAATAAAGTCATATATGAAACCAAACATGAATACTGTCAGAGAGTCCTTATAATACTATTATATGTATTTTCTATTGGTAGGAGAAATTTCCGTGGTTTTTTTTCAATCCCCCAGTTACAAAGAAAGCAAAGTACAACTGAATGCTTTCAGCTCATGCAGAGAAACCCAGAGTGCCTGCTCTGCAGAAGACCAATAGAGACTTTCAGGTTTTCTCAGCAGGGTAAACGGGCCTATGTACAGTTTGCCATCAGCTTCCCTAGAGAGTTGCCAGAGACCACTCAGGCAGGGAGAACTCTTTCCTGCCTGGGTGAGAACTGCCCCTATCACCCTGTGGTGTCCCTTCCATCTTCTCCACAGGGGACAGAGTCCATGGGTGTCCCCCTGCCTGAGGTCTGGGCAGCACCTTTCCAACAACAGCAGCATCTCCTGGACCCTGTGAAGCCTTGACTGTGCCAGAGGCTGGAGGGAATGTACCTGGACCGATGGTGGCTGGTAGAGGCAGCAGAGAGCAGCATATGGCATGATCTTTGCATCTATGGTCTGGATGAGGACATCTGAGTCCTGAGACAGTAATAGCTTTGGTTACAGCCACTATTAAATCTTGAAAAAACTTTATGAAGTAAGACTCTTCATTTCCTATTAATATAAAGGCTGAAATTGACATATTTTAGGGGATTTACTGAAATTATATGTCAAGTAGATACACTATCCTAGGAGAGTAGAATAAAAAAGACTTGTTGCCAAAAAAAAAAAAAAAACCAAAACGACAAAAACCAAAAACCATAATACAATAATGCTGAATGAGAATCATATATCTGAAAGGGGCACAAAATTAGTGATGGCCCAGGGGTTTAATAGCAGAGGGATTTCTTTTGGTGTTCAGTTTATAAAAGAGCAAATTTTAGAAACCACATGGCCTTGTAACAAGAGATAAGAAAACCACCTTTTCAGGAAGGATGAAAAATAGTTATTTAAAAAATCATATTCTTTTAAAATATTTAAAAAAATAAAAGCCAAAGAGGAGCAACTATTTTGATTTGGTAAAGAAAAATCCACCAGCAGGATGGATAATCGACAACTTTGTTGTCAAACACTGCAAAAAAAATTTGTTTTTGCAAAAATTGAAACAGTTATTTGTCAACCACTATTTACTATAAACTCTGCTGTGCTGATCAAAGGGCTGGAAGTGTACAATCCTGCATTGGAGGTATATAAGAGGCTGGAATTTCACCTGAGACATCGTTCCAATGTTTTTGAATCAAGAGACTAAGCAAACTTTGCAGCGTTTCATGTTTCCTTAATTTTCAGTATCAACTTTTTTATTTTCTCTTGCTGATTGGAAACCAGAGCTGTTTCAAAGCTGAACTCAGTGTATCTCCATAAAGATTTCACATTGGGTGAAGTCTTTTTAGAGCCAAAATCTAATGCTTGTGCTGGAAACTGTATGTACTGTATTTTGTGCACAGAATAAGAAGGATTTCAAGCACAACATGGGGAAAATTTAGGGAATTTGGGATAACTATGCCACAAGGTGGAGGTCTGACATCATTGAATCACATGGAACACAGACAAGAAAACTGAGATGATGTTTAGGGCTACTTGTCCTCTTACAGTAATTATGAAATCAGATCGAACAAGCAGGGAGACATCAATGCTAGTTCTAGGCCAGCTGGTAGTGGTTGTCCTACCCTTATTACATTTGCTAGCAGCCATCAGGGGGCTCTCAGGGTGCAAGTAATTGTAGGCCACATGCTGGTGGAAGCATTTGATGGGCTTACTCTTAGTTATTGCTGGCAAAGGACAGTAACCGTGAAGAAGCAAACCAAGAAAAGATTATTTCTTTCCCCTTTTGAGTAAGGTTTTAAGGATTCTTGTCTTACTTGGCTCCATCCTGAGTTTATAAATGATGGTCGCAATTTCAGGGGGGAAAGGTAGGAAGAAGGTAGAAGGAGAGATTGTAGCACTGTCTGCACTGTGTGGTTTGGAATGTCCCTGTCTAAGGTGTGCTGGGAAGTTTGGTGTTGGGCTGACGGCTAAGCAGTGTGACAAGACATCATGGGTGATGCAGTCTTGTCCACTACAGGTTGGGGCATGGTTTGCAGTCCTGCTGCTGCAGAGGGGCAGCCCTTCCTCCTACCTGCATCAGTATGTCATCAGCCTGTTCTTGCAGCAGCACTGCTCTGGGGCAGAGCTCTGACCCAACCACTCCTGTTGGAAGGCAGCTCCTCAGACAAGTCACTGCCCCCCTGCATCTCCTGCAGAAGCTTGCTGGCTGTCCTGCACCAGCCAGGACTGACCACAGAAGGCATATTCCAGAAAGCTGGCAGTGAGAGAGCCCTTCAGAAGCTGCAGGAGGCCCTGGACCACAGCACAGATGTCTATATGGGAAGCCAGCCTGCACTGCTGTTGGCTGTCATCCTCAAGGTGACTGATTCTGATCTGCAGCTGGAAGAGTTCCTGGCTAGGCTGGAATCTTCAAAGGCTCACAAGGATACCCTGGCATTGCAAGGCTTCCTCTGAGGCACTCCCTTGAAGCTCCTCATCAGGGGCCTCTGTGAGGACTGGATGGCAGCAATGCAGACGGCCAGCAGGGAGGAAGAGATCTGTGACCTGCAAGTGTCATTAGGCAGCATGGGCAGCAGCTTGCCTCTTGTGCAGGGACTGGGAGAAGCCTGGAACTTGCCTGAAAGGGAGTGGTCTCCTTAAAACACTGTGGTTTTGGGCAGCTTGCTGTTGCAGGTTTGGGGTCAGATTTTGGGGGAATGGACAGGGAGCCTTTGTGTGGGTTTGTGTGATAGCAGGAAATGGGAGGCAATGACATGCTTCCTTCCTCAGGCACAGGAGCCCTGACTGCTGGCTGAGAGCACTTGGAAAACTGCACAACACAGCTGCTGGCTGTCCCTTCCCCTGTGTGAGTTTTGGGAGTGGCTGTGGGCAACATTTGCTTGATGAATGTTGCCCTGCTGTCCCCTCAGGGTGGACAAGAAGTTGTCTGCAGAAAACTTCCTCCTCCTCAAGCAGCTGCTTGCAGTGCTCCGACATATTGGCCAGCACGTGCCCACCAGCAGAATGACCTCCAGCAGCCTGGCCGTCTGCCTGGGGCCAAACTTGCTGAGCCTGCTCAAGGAGGACCTGCTCAAGGCCATGCTAGTGGTGACTGAGAAGGTAAAGCTGCCTTGAGCAGCCAGGTGCAGCCTCCCCAGCCCATCCGAGCCGGCCGCCCAGAGGGCCTTGGCAGCCCCTTCTATTCAACAAATGCTGGTGGAGTAGCTGCCTGGAAGAGCTGCCCCACAGCCACAGCCTTCTATGCAGAGGCAAGGCTCAGGAATCATGCATGACATGCTTTCAGGCACCTGGGCTGAGACCAAGACTTTGATGTGTGCAGATGACAGTGCTGGAGAAGTTCATGATGGAAGACTTTGATGAGATCTTCAGGGAGGAGTTGGCTGAGACAACCAAGCACCTTGATAAGTGAGCTGTGCATGGAAATGTACCCTTGGGGTGGCTCTAGGACAGGGTGCTAAGGCCTTGAGAACTGGAAGGCTGTCCTTCTCAAAGGGCCTGGGCGTTTCTTCCTACGCTCCCAGGACAGCTCGTGAACATGGCATCTCCATTTTGCAGTGTGTGACACCTTTTGGTAATACCAGAACCAGTCTTGGGGAGCATCTTCTCATTCTTATCTGACCCCAAACTTCAGGAAGGCATACCCTAACATTGTGTTTAGAGTTACCTGTGCTATTTATTTTGAAGAAACACCAGAAACAAAAAGATGAGGTGCTAAATGTTATGACTTTTCCTTCTTCAACTGCCTTTATTGATTTTTTTCTTTTCTCCAACAAAAGGATCTCCCAATATACAAACTGAATGTGTCTGAAAACAGTTTCCTAAGTTTTAAAAATTACTGTCTAATATTTTTCCTGTGCTTTGGGTTTTTCATTTTGGTTGGTTGGTTTTGATTTAGGTTTCACTTTAGTTTGGTTTTGTTGTTTATTCATTTATTTGAAACCTACCTGTATTGTTCATGGGAACTATGCATCTGGTATTACATACTCTTTCTATCCATAATTTGCTCTGTGTTTCCATTTCTTCCTTCTGTCCTTTTATAATCCTCATTTTTACCTTAATGCATAGGTACTTTCCCCCTCACTCCCCTTTCTGATTAAACTGAACTCTAATTCTGTCAAGGAAACTTTCCTGTCTGACCATTCAGAGGCCACCCTGGCAGTCACGCTCCTACCACCAGAGACTTTAACTGCTAGGACAAAAGTCCCTTTGCTGTTAAGCAGAAATTGTAGAGAGCCAATCTTCCACTTGTGACTCCTCTAAAAGCATCCCTGGGGTGCTTTTTCAGAACCTTTTTCAGGGTCCTGGCTACATCCTGCGTGAAAAGGTACTGCTATAATGACCCAGATGCGATGGCCTCTTGCAGTGCTGGGGAAAGTCCAGGGGCTGAGGACCTCTCTGGGTGATAGTGGGACCCCTGTGGAGAGCAACCTCTGACATGCTGTGTTGGTCTGAGTACCATAGGGGTGGACATCTTATTGTGATGTCACAAAGTAGTGGAGGCTGATGTCACTGGCAGTGGACTGTGACATCACCAGATTAGATTGTCACCATGTGTCCCTTACTGCTTAAATTAGGGTGCTGGCAGAGCTTGGCCTGCTCTGGTTTATGCCTGGACTCCTGTTGAACATGTCCGTGAGTGTTGAGCCAGGCTTTTCTCACAGCTGGGTGCTGCCAGCTCTCAGTGCCCAACCTGGAGCCACTAGTAGTGTTGAGTTTCTTGGTTCAGGCCTGAGTTGCTTGGCTCAGGCAACCAAGCATCTTGATAAGTGAGCTGTGCATGGAAACGTACCCTTGGGGTGGCTCTAGGACAGGTGCTAAGGCCTTGAGAACTGGAAGGCTGTCCTTCTCGAGGGGCCTAGGCATTTCTTCCTACGCTCCCCAGGACAGCTCGTGACCACGGCATCTCCATTTTGCAGTGTGCGACACCTTTTGGTAATACCAGGACCAGTCATGGGGAGCATCTTCTCATTCTTATCTGACCCCAAACTTCAGGAAGGCACAGACAAGGCCACAGAAACAGAGTGGAACTGCCCCATCTGCCGTGATACTCGAGATGACCTTGCTTATGTAATGCCCTGTCTCCACCAGTTCTGCCTGGGCTGCATTATGCGTTGGGCAGAGATGCAAATAGTGTGCCCACTCTGCAGAGACCTGATAGAGTCTGTCAGGTTTTCTGTGCAGACAGATAGCTATATAGACTGTGTCTTCACAGCCCCCGAAGATGCCAGCAGCTGGGCAGGAATAACTCTTGGACAGTTGGTTAGAAACAACCCCTATCACTTTGCAGCATCCCCTTCACGTTCTCCACGAGGGATATTGCCAGCAGCTGAGCCAGGGGGTGCAGGAACAGAGCCCGTGGGTGGTCTCCTGCCTAGGGTGTGGGCAGAACTTTTCCGAAGAGACGAGCATCTCCTTGATCCTGTGGTGCCCTGGCTGCGGCAGGAGCTGGAGGCAATATATGAGACCAGGTGGTGGATGGCGAGGATTGCAGAGAGCATCATCCTGCATGCTGTGTCTATCTGTGGTCCAGCTGCGAATGTCTTGGTCCAGGTGCTGCAGGACTTCCTCGAGGAACATACAGAACCTCTGATCCATGGCACCATCAGCATCATTGTTGACCAGTGCAGTGAGGAGGCTCACAGGCTGCTGCACTCCCCTGCTGTCCCAGAGGAGGACAGCAGCTCTGTGACCACCGTCAGCAGCACCCAGCGCGGTACTCCCGCCCCCCATTCAACCCCTGCCAGAAGCTCTACAAGCTCCAGCACAACGCAAGCTGCCCTCGGCAGCCCCCACCCGTCTGCTCCCGTCCCTGCAGACCAGGAAGAGCTGCAGGAGGCGGCGATGGCAGAGGAGGAGGAGCTGGAGGAGGAGCTGGGGGAGGAGGCGATGACAGAGGAGGAGGAGTTGGGGGAGGGAGAGGAGCTGTGGGAGCCGGAGGAGCTCGGGGAAGAGGCGGGGGAACCTGGCAGAGTGGAGGAAAATAACCTGGAGGGCATCCCCGGCATCCATCAGGGGGGTATTCCCGCCCTCCCCCCAGCCCCTGGCAGCAGCCCTGTAGGCTCCAACGTAGAGGACCGACTCAGCACATCGGAACCTGTACTCCACAGCCCCCACCCCCCTGTTCCCGTTCCTGCAGAGCAGGAGGAGTTGGAGCAGGCAGCAGCGGCAGGTCCCTCTGCCCAAGGCGGCACCCTCAGCCCCTCCACTCCCAGCCGGGGCCGGGACGGGGACCCTTTCCGCAGGAGGCCTCGGCGTGCCCCGAGGAGGAGAGCTGCCACTTTCTCGGACTCGCCCCAGCCCTCCAAGAGGCCACCCCATCCGCAGCACTAGCAGGGCGTCATTCAAGAGAAAGGAAATATATTGCTATTTCCCTTACAAAGTCTCTGGGTGCTGCTTTCTCTACCTTCTCCTGGTATCTTTCCCTGACCCTTCACCCCACCATGAGCCAAGGCCACCTGGAGCCCCGGGACGCTATTGCCAGTGCTCCTCCCACAGGGTTTCCTGCTGCAAGCGCAACAGTGGAGGAGTTTCTGGAAAAACCTGAAAGGGGAGGATTGCATTTGCAAAGGAGAACGTGCCAAATCGAGGCTGCTGGTGCCTGTGCCCAGATGGAATTACTGTGTTGCTCCCTGCATTGCCATTCTCTGCTGCCAAAGGGACAGGAGGGGCCTAGCAGCCCCCTGGTCAGAAGGGTTTCTGGGAAAACAGGCTGAGGAGGGACTGGTCCTGCCAGCCAGTCATGACATGCCATGGGACTGAAAGAGTAGTGTCCTTTCCAGGGTACATGGCACTGGGGCTTCAGAGCACAAGTTCTCTGCATCCAAACACCACTTTGTAGGGATAACCAGAGCTCTGTGGCTGATCACAGCACTCTCTCAGAGCAGATTTGCTCTGACAAAAGTAAATCGTGGGCGTGATGCTCCGTGAAGAGCTACAGTCTCATGAAGGGATGTGCTTCATTGAAGACACTCCTCAGTTGAGCCCTTGACTGATCCTTAGGAACTGTCCAGTGGCCTTCTTGGTAGACAGATTATACATTTAGGAAAGAGAGAAATTTTTGAAAGTGAAAAAGCAGGGGGTATGCAAGGTAAACTACATGAAGAAGACAGCCATGATCAGAAAGGGTAAAGGAGCACTAGCAGAAGCGTATGCAACTAAGGCTGTCACGTATAGCATGTCAACTTACTACTGCCTCCAAAAAAACCCAACAGTACCTCTAATCTTTTGTATGCATGCAGTGAAGAACTAGAATACGCAGTCTCAGATATTGGAATACTAGCAGTCCTTCAGAGCAGAGTAGATTTCACAGAAACCACAGGGGGTTAAGTGAAATTCATCTATCAAAGCAGGAAAAGGAAAATAAATATTCATTTCCACATATCTTAATTAAGCCCTGCACTGTTGTCTTCAGATGCTTTCATTATTCTTCATAGCAATCAAGAGACCACACTAGCCCAAAATTCTATCTTTTCCATCATGATGAATGAATCATACATGTATCCCTTAATGAGTGTCTTCAGCATTATGGTTGTTTCTCATACTCTTTTGAATCTGTTTGCTCAATGTCTACTCAGAGTTGTATGTAGCCAACTGGGGAGAGCAGCGAGTTGTTCTCTAGGTGTAGAAGAGCCATATGGATTATATGATGCTGGCTCCAACACAGCTTCCAGCATGACAAGGCCGTGGCCTCTGCTCACCATGAACACAAGAGGGTGCTCATTACTTTGTGGAAAAATTTGCTTTTGGAAATACCGTGTTCCTATTTTGGAATGGGAGATCTAGAGTGAAGCCTTCTGTCCTAATGAACTATGAGCTGAAAACTGAAGAAGCATGATGAAGCTAAACATGTTGCCTGAAACCTCTGATGGTACTAATCAAATAAACTTCCTTAACAGTTGAAGTTGAAGGTACAGATAGATATTATGCTTTACTGTTTGCATTCCTTTACCTTCTTTCTTTACCTTCTTTAAGGAGAGTAGCATTAAAAAATTATGCACTATGATTGTGCTGTTGTAGCATTACTGTGGCAGGAACTAGATATTTGGATGAAGTTGCTGCAGATTTCTCCTGGGTGATACTTCTGCAAAGCCATTGCAGCTCAAAAATAATGCTGGGGACCCTTCATGCCTCTAGAACTGTCAATGAGATTTTCTACTCCCTCTTGTACCCGGTTAGTTACCTCATTATGACATTATGCTCACCCAGGCACAGCTGATGAATCTGCTGATGAGTTCTTGCCTCCTGTTTTAAAAATACACCAGAAGCATGAAACAATGGAGTGTGCCTGGTGTGCCTGTATTTGTTGGGGATTGTTGTGGTTTAACCCAAGCCAGTAACCAAGAACAATCCAACCACTTGCTCACTCTCCCCCAGCAGGATGAAGGAGAGAATTGAAAGGGTAAAAGCTTGAAAACCCATGAGCTGAGATAAAGAAAGTTTAACAGGGAAAGCAAAAGCTGTGCACACAAACAAAGCAAAATAAGGAATTCATTCACCACTACCCATTGGCAGGCAGATATTCAGCCAACTCCAGGAAAGCAGGGTAACAGTAACTTGGGAAGACAAATACCATCACTCCAAACTTTCTCCCCTTCCTTCTTCTCCCTACTTCATACACCAACCATGATGTCGTATAATGTAGAACATACATTTGGTCAGCAGGGGTGAGCTTTCCCAGCTGTGTCCCTGTAATGTACTCTCTGTAGAAGCTGACTAAGAAGAAAGTTGTTTGCCAATGGACCAAGCAGCAAAAAGAATGGCAGAAGCCTTTGATGCCTGCAAAAATGCTTTGATTGAACATGCCTAACTGCACACTCCTAAGCAAGGATATTGTTTTGAAACAGAAGTAATAATTCTAGATGATGTAGTCTCATGGGGTTGTGACACACAGCTGGGCCAAAAAATCAGAAAGAACCTGTAGGATTTTGATCTAAAGCATTACAAGGCTCTGCTACACATACCTAGATTGAAAACAAATTCTAGGTGTAGTTTGATCAGAAGAGACAGCGGGGTGTCACTGTATGTAATAGCAGGGTTAGAATGTATGGAGCCCACAGTTGGCAGTGTCACAGCTGGGAGCCTCTGAGTAAGAATCAAGGGGCAAACAAATAATGCAGCCATATTGTGGGAGTCTGCCATAGACCTCTCAGCCAGGATGATGATAGACAGAACTTTTCTTTGAGGAACTAAGGGACACTTCCAAATCAACTGCCCTCGTCCTCATGGGGGACTTCAACTTTCCAGAAATTAATGGAGAGCATCACACAGCTGGTACAACCTGGGCCAGAAGATTCCTAAAAGACGTGGATGACAACTTTATGGAATAGGTCCTAAAGGACCCAGCTTGGAAAGATGCCCTCCTTGATCTGCTGCTTGTCAACAGAGGAGATTTTGTGAGTGAAGTGGAGACTGGTGGCTGTCTTGGCCACAGTGACCATGAAGTGATCGAGTTTAAATTTTCTGTTGACAGGACGAAAGGTGCCACCAAAACCTCAACTCTGGACATGAGGAGAGCAGAATTCAGGCTGCTAAGGGAATTAGTAAGTAAGGTCCCCTGGAAAAATGTTTTTGCAGCTCCATCAGTGCTGGTCACTTTTCAAAAGACTCCTAAGGGCACAGGAGCAGGCAATTCCCAAATGTTGGAAGTCAAGCAGGTGAGGCAGAAGACCAACTTGGCTGAGCAGAGATCTTCTCTTGGACATAAGGCTAAAAAGGAAGGTGTATGCCCACTGCAAACAAGGTCACGAGACGTGAGAAGAACACAGAGATGCTACTTGCTGCTGTAGGGAGAAAATTCATGCAGTCAAAGCTCAACTGGACTTGCAGCTGGCCAGAAATGTAGGGAACAATAAAAAGAGTTTTTTTCAAATATAGTAATGGCAATAGACAGCATAGAAATATTGTTGTCCCATTACAAGATGAGGATGGTCACCTCCCAAACAGGGACAGAGACAAGGCAGAGGTGTTTAACGCTTTCTTTGCCTCTGTCTTCAACACAGATGACAGACCAAGGGGGTCTTAGTGCCCTAAGCTGAGGGACCATGACTGCGAGAATGATCAACTCCCAGTTAACCCTGAAATTGTGCAGGATCTCCTGATCCAGCTGAATCTCTGCGAATCCATGGGGCCTGATGGGATTCATCCCAGAATCCTCAAAGAGCTGGCTGATGTCTTTGTGAAACCATTCTCAATGATTTTTGAGTAGTCTTGGGAATCCAGAGAGGTCCCAGCTGACTGGAAGCTGTCCTGATTTTCAAGAAGGACAAGAAGGAGGACCCTGAAAACTGCAGGCCTCGCAGTCTCACTTCAGTGCCTAGTATAAAGTTATAGAGAAGAATTTTCTGGAAAGTATTGAAAAACACCTGAAAGACAATGCAGTCATTGGTCACAGCCAGCACAGCTTCAGGAGAGGAAAGTGCTGCTTATCAAACCTTATTTCCTTTTATGACAAGGTAACCCACACAGTTGATTAGGAGAAGCCAGTTAGTCTAATCCTTTTGGATTTCAGTAAAGCTTTCAATACTGTCTCTCACAGGATCCTCCAGGACAAAATGTCCAGTCCACAGCTGGATAAACACATCATATGGTGGGTGAGCAATTGGCTCATGGGTCAAGCACAGAGGGTAATAATGACTGGGGTAACATCAGACTGGTGACCTGTCATTAGTGGGGTTCCACAGGTCTCCATCCTTGGCCCAGTGCTCTTCGGCATCTTCATAAATGACTTGGATGCAGGACTGGAAGGGATACTAAGCAAGATTGCAGATGACACAAAACTGGGAGGAGCTGTTCACTCCCTTGAAGGCAGGGAGGCCCTGCAGAGAGACCTTGACAAATCAGAAAACTGACCAATCACCAACCATAGGAAGTTCAACACGGGGAAGTGTCAGATTTTGCACCTGGGATGGGACAATCCTGGATGTTTGTACAGACTGGGAATGAGATACTGGAAAGCAGAAAGGGACCTGGGGGTCCTGGTTGACGGCAAGTTGAATAAGAGTCAGCAGTGACCTGGCAGCCAGGAGGGCCATCTGTGTCTGGGGGGGATCAGGCAAAGCATCGTCAACCGGCTGAGGGAGGTGACTGTCCTGCTGTGCTCTGCACTGGTGTGGCCTCACCTTCAATATTGTGTGCAGTTTTGGGCACTGCAATGTAAAAAAGATACTAAACTATTAGAGAGCATCCAAAGGAGGGCCATGGGGGTGAAGGGCCTTGAGGGAAAGCCATATGAGGGAGGAGCAGCTGAGGTCACTTGGTGTGTTCAGCCTAGAGAAGAGGAGACTGAGGGGAGACATCATTGCAACTTTCTTGTGAGGGGAAGAGAGGGGCGGGCACTGATCTCTTCTCTGTGGTGACCAGTGACAGGACCTGAGGGAATGGCCTGAAGTTGTGTCAGGGGAGGTTTAGGTTGGATATTAGAAAGAAGTTCTTCACCTAGAGGATGACAGGGCAGTGGAAGAGGGTCCCTAGAGAAGTGGTCACAGCACCAAGTGTTTGGACAATATCTTGGGCATATGGTGTGACTCTTGGGGAGGGTCTTGTGAAGGGCTAAGAGTTGGACTCAATGCTCCTTGTGGGTCCCTTCCAATTCTGCATTTTCTGTGATTCTGTGATTGCAAGAAACTGAAAGAATCACAGGGCAAGGTAGTGTGACAGTACACACACCCACCCCTATTAATGGGTATGTAACTGATAATTCTGTCAGTGCTCACATGGGAGTGGCCCAGGCAGCCACATATTAGAAACAAACATTATTTAGTGCAACAATTTTTACCAGAAAACTGCATGTAACCACTTCACATGCCACTCTTCTGGGAACTATGCCCTTTAATCACACCTGTGTCAGTGGAACCTTCTCTCCCCGGAGAGCTCCCTGCATCTCCTGTGGAGGAAGTGCTCCTTTGTGACAGGTTAACAGAAGAGCACAGGAATGGTGCCTGCTTTGCCGATGGGAGTGCTACATGCACAGCCACTGGATACAGATGATGGAGAGCAGCTGTACATGTTCAGTTCCAGGAATCATACTAAGGCAAATGGGTGTACAGGCACCTAGTCAGTGAACTGAATTTGTTGCAGCATCCCTTGCCATCTTGGAAGGGCAGGCACATTACTCATACCCTGGCAATTGAGTTGTATATAAAAGCCTAACAATGTGGTTACTTTGCTGGACCCAGGAAGATTGGCATGTACAGAAATACCCTATATGGGCGGCAACAAATTCAGCAACATGTACAAGAACATCCCTTAAAAGTGAGATGTGTCTCAGCCCATCAGAAAGATGACTCACTTGAGTCACAAAATGTTAGGGAAGTAAATGATACGACCTCTGCTGAGGTACATGCACAAGCTGTAAATGCATGTGTAGTTTGTGGACATCAAACAGCTCATCTGCACGAACCTGGGATATTACCCACAACCAAACCCCTTTGCCATTACATGCATGTAAGACATTTGCACATAACTGTACTATTTGTACACAGCTGCATTTAAGGGAGTTACATAGGCCCTAGAAGGAATAAAGTGGGGTCAGTGGCCTTTGACTGTGGCAGGTTAGTTAAATTGGTCCTTAGTTACATGGTGATACGTATTCACTGCCATGGATACAGTGTCAGGAGTGGTCTTTTGTAAACCCACCAAATGCCAACCAACACAGCATGATTGAAGCATTAGAACAACTCCTTCATCAATACAGACCTCCTCGTCAAATACAGAGTGACCAAGGAACACACTTTAGTGCACGTAATGTCCAAAACTGGGCTCAAAGCCTGGGAATAGAGTGGCTATTCCACATTGCCCACCATCCCAGGCAGGATTGAAAGAAAGATTAGGACGTTGAAGGGATAATTGAAAAAGTTAACTAGTACTAAAACTTTACAACATTGGAGTACACCTCACTAAAGCAGTTTTTTTGTTAAACAATTGGAATATTCACAACCAAACACTCTGTGATCATATCACATCATCTGCAGTACAAAAAATTGTGAGGATTGAGGTTCTTCCAGATCATGTCTCTGCCAAAATATTAACTACAGAATCACAGAATAGGCTGAGTTGGAATGGACCCACAAGGATCATCGAGTCCAACCCTTAGCCCTGCACAAGACCATCCTCAAAAGTCTACAGGGGAAATGGAATTGTTTCCACAATGGATTGTGTGGTGGGACCACAGTTTGCTAGTCTAGATATGAAAATGCATGTAATAATGCCTGACAGTACAGTATGGTTCTCTACTCCAACTTCTCCCCTTATGTTACATCCTCTGTTAATATCAAATTCTCAAGTTCTTGTATGTTCAACAAATACCTGGGCCTTATCTAGTGGTGCCATGAACCCACCATCAGATTTTTCAGTCTGAAAAAGTGCAAACCAAACCTCTTCAATCTGTGTGTGCAATCACCCCCCACCTCAGGTTATGAGACCCGAAGTCATTTTAGCTTAAGGAGCTGGAGCAACAGCATATGTGTTACTGGAAGGAGATGACACTCCTATTTTCCTTCCTTGTCACAGGTTGGCTTGTCATGCTTTGTAGATGTTTACAACATAGAGCACCTGGAGTATGCCTTCACTAAGGTTTAAATTGGACATCAAAGGCAATTTTTGTCCTGCATGTGGAAGTAAGCGCACTACACTTGAGAACCTTACCAATCAGTTGCTGACGAGCTACCTCCTGTCTCAACACCACATACACTGCTCCGAGTTTGTTGGCACGTGCTGCTCCAACATGGCTGCTGAATCACCTGCAATGAGAGGAATATTTGACATTGACAGGACTTCATACATTGACTGAGGCAACCTATCTGTGGTGCCTTGTTTGCTGAGTGGTTTAATTCCCTGTTGAGAGGACGGGGACATTTGTCTTAGACCATTATATGTTTATTCCTTTCTTCCGATATGCTTCATAAAGTGCCTCTGCAAATTACCCTGTCCTACACTTCCAAACCCAGCACCAGCGGTCTCTTGAGCGAGGGGCTGGAATGTTGGGAGGAAGGGTTTGAAAGCAGGACAATGACAAGGAGGATCGCAGATACACTAAAATGACCTTGCAGCTGGGAATGCCAAGGTCTGAAAAACAGCAGTGTAGGAAACCCCACCTATTATGCCTACTGCTGTTTATCCTCTGTCTGTTTTGAGAAGTAGAATCTCTATGTAGAGATAACATGGGTGTTTACACTCTTGGAGGCACTCTCATGGACAGGTTTGAGCTCCCTGTCTTGGGAGAGAGATCCAAAGTCAGAGATCCTAAAGAGCACAAGGGAGAACACATCCTAGGCCTTGGATAAATTGCTGCAAACCACAGACTCACCATCCTTCAGGATGGGCTGAGCCTAATAGTGCTGGTGTTCCTGCTTGTGTGTCTCTGCCCAGGTGTTGTTTCAGGATCCTCCAGTTAGTGAGGTAATGAAATAAATTTACTCTCTGCATTTCAGCTGTGGTTTGTAGTTGTTCAGGCTTCCTGCCTATGTTGGCTCACACAGTCCCCTCCCAGCTCCTTGTGCACCCCCAGCCCACTTGATGCTGGGGCAGTATGAAGAGCAGAAAAGACCTTGGCTCTGTGTAAGTACTGCTCAGCAATAACAAAAATATATCTGTATTATCAACCCTGTGTTCAGCACCAATCCAAAACATCGCCCCAGACTAGCCACTGTGAAAACAATTAACTCTAACCCAGACAAAACCAGCACAAAGGTTTACTTAGAGTGCTGGCCTTGTATGTAGTTAATACCATCCATCAAGTTTGACATGCAGTCAATCTTCTGCAGAAAACTCTTAGCAATCAAAATCCTGTATTGCCATCACACACATCTTGCAGATAAATATCGTTACTATCATTACTATGTCATGGTACATTGCTAATATAGCATAAAAAACAACTTTGAAGGTATTCAATAGGATGTTTTACTGTTTAGGGCAAAGACACTCCTGATTTTGCTGCTTGCTTGAGTTTTTATATTTCCACATTTCAGAAACTTTGAGTATCTTGTCCTGAATGTGGTCCTGCAAAACACTTGGTGTTCTGTATTCATGTGTTTTGCTTTGTTTTGATTTTTTTCTGAACTAGGATTCAGCTTTCCTGGTCTAATAACTTAATACCTTTATGTTTACTACTTTGCAATGCAATCCTCAGCAGAGATCCAGCAAAGTCACAATGTTGAAAACAGGATATAACTAGTAATTTGAAAAGTTGCTAATATGTTCTCCCTATTGAACTTTATGTAAAACATCTAAATATTTCAAACTGATTTAGAAGATCTTCAGAGCAGATTCTTGAAGTGTAGGCATGCAGAACTTTTTCAAATATAACACAAGGTCTTTACATGTGACTTCTAACTTTCTTTTTGATACTTTAGCATGTTGATACAGGATAGTATCTCAGCTTTTGGAAACTGTTAGAGGAATTTCTTTTTAAAACCAATGATCACATAAAATCATTCTCTAAAATTTATCTCTAAAATCACGGTTTCAGAGAACAGTGTTCTAGTGTGGCATCCTTCTGGATAGCTGGGCCTATGATGGGTGATAACAAAAAAAGACCGTGCTGTCTATTCAGACACTTTAAACTATAAAACTGCATTAATTAAAAAGTATTTTGTAAATGTATTGTTTTGTGGTTATTTTTAAAAAATAAACAGGGTCTTACAGCCAGTGCTTTGAATAAACAAAGAAGGAACAACTGTAGGACCCATTATGATTTGGTAGAGGTCAATATTGTCTGCATATGAGTAAAGTGGACAAACTCCTTCTTGGATGCAGTGTTTAGAGGAAAAAAACCCACAAAAATAATTATAGAAAATTATCTTACAGGTGTAAGATTTCTTTTGATATTAGCTTTTTATTTAATGAAATTTCAAATTTTTGGATAGCAGGAAAATGAGTTTTTTACTGAATTTGAACATGTGTGTTTTCATACATTTAAGGATAAATAAACACCACTGTCATGGACTCTCACAATTAAAAATACAAAAGTTGATTTTTACTAGACATACTTACACTTCTTAGGCATGATGACACAAACAGCACCAGCTGACAAGTGAGTCTAATGACTGCAAATACATAGAATTACTAACCGTGGTTGTATTAGAAATACTTCTTCCTCTGTTAGAGCAAATATTTTTAAAATAACCCAGTATAAACCAGAGTAAAGAATAACATTAAAGAGTCAAGTTATGTCATGAACCAACAGCAATCTGTAGAGAGTGATAAAGGAGAGCAGATCAGTATAAATCTTAAATAACTTCACTTTAATATAAAAGCAGGAATGGAAGAAGTGTTCTGCTTTCCCCACCTAGATATTCCAATAGTTCACTTGGAGCAATTGTGTGAGCAACAATATACTTCCTATCAAGACAAATCGGATTATTTCTTATAACTCTGTTTTTTCTTAGGTGTATATATTTTCAAGCCTAAGTATGAAGTTTTCCCACTTAAGGTATGTATTATTTCCATTTATTTGCAACTCTTACAGCTATTTATATATAAGTATATGCACAAGGAGTTGTGTGTTAAATCTAATGCTCAAGTATCTTAGATAATGTGGGGGGAGGAGGAGTTTGTACTTATATTTACATAGGAAATAATCATATGGAAAGTGTTTTACAAACATTTCTGCTGGCTTCTGAGCAGGTATGTGACAGTCTGTCCCTGTTGACTTCAAGGAACTCTTGAATGATGTTCTGAGATAGAAATGTAACTGCAATCATCATTGCACAGATTGGGATGCTTCCTAAGAAGGATACAGTTAGTTACACAAATGCCAGAAGGGGACTTGGAAGCTGATGAATCCCTCCATTTTGTTCATTCGTGTGACAGTGCTGTTGGGAAATGAAATTCTCAGAATTGTATCTGCCAAATTACAAAGAGTGAAAATATAACCTCTACAAAAAAGTGGACAAGTAGACAAGCCTTTTAAATTTTCTTCAGAAATACTAGGCCAACAAAGGATCTTTGTTACAGGTGTCCCTGTGCAGGTTACAGGTTACTTGCTTTAAAATAAGTAAAGAAAACAGCACTAGCACATAATGTCCTATACTTTGGTCCCTTCAAATGTTTGTTTTTAGTTATGAGAAATGCTACTGATATTTAAGCACTAGTGATAAGAGTTTAGGAGATGCCACAGCAGATGAGTTCTGATGCCATGGAGTTTGTCATTTTATCAGCAAACACTGCTGAATGTTTGGAGGGGTGTATAAAACCACTTAATGGGGAATAGGTAAAGCATAGTTTGCTATCTTCTTCCTAGCTACTTCTAAATGCTTGTAACTGGAAACAGGTTTGGACACTAAAATGACATTTGCTCTCTTCCAAACTATTTAGCACAAATATGTTTTGAAAGCTTGCCTGGTTATATGTCTCGAAGTCCAAATTAGTTGAGATATATGATTGGAGGATGAAAATCTCAGTTTGTGAAACATGTAGGAAGTTCTTTCTTCAGTGCTTTTCTACATGGGTAGAACCTCACCAGAGAGGCACAGATGAACAACCCAGTTGTGTTTCCAAGTGACAAGAATGCTGAGGTTTCAGTCAATAAGCATCTTGAGATGAAAGTAAAAGTATAGAGAAGACAAAGGGAATGAAAAAGCAGGAATGAAAACCAAATCTTTAACAGTTAAAAAGTAGGGGAAAGAAATGCTTTTTCACGCAGTCAGTCACTTTCCATTGTTAACCAGGTGGTATTTTAGCTTATATCAACACTAGGAATGATGATACATAAGTTCCAAGTTGTGATTACTTATATAGCTATACTCTCACTTCTATGGCTGATTTTTTTTCCAGGATAAATGTAGGTGAAGTAACCAAGTGATGAACATAAGTTGTTTAACTTCATGTGTTTTTTTTCTGAGTATTGCTCAAAGCTGGAAGCAATAAGTCAGGGTATTCTAGATCTGGATTGTAAAAGTTGCCTTTATGCCAAAGGATGCAACCTCAGTTCAGTGCTCATGGCAAGGACTGCAGGAGGTCTCCATTTCAACCTCCTACCAAGAACAGGGCCACCTCTGTGCTCAGACCAAGTCATTAAGGGCTTTAGTGAATGAGGACTTGAAAATCTATAAAGATGGAAAGGACACAGTTTTTCTATTCCTTGTTCCACAGCTGAGCTACTATCACAGGGAAAGAGAGTCTCCTTATAAGTTGTACTTATTGCTCTGTTTTTAACTTATGGCTGTTGCCTCTCATGCTCCCACCACACATCACTATGAGGATCCTTGTTCCTTTTTATCAGCATCCTTACTGCACAGAGCAGGGGGGTGGGGGTTGTGAGGGGAATGGCATGGAAGGACAAACTAAGCACAGTATATGTGTGTTGTCTAAGGAGTGCTAAGGAGAAGTGACATTTGGCTCTCAGGCCCACACCATCCCAGGCACAACTGACCCTTGTGCCACCCACACACATGGCTGACTGTCTCAGTCTGCTGCCCACCAGCATCCAGAGCTGGCCAGCTGTGTCACTGCAGAGTCTGCCTTTCCAGTGCAAGACTCCATGCTTGTCCTTGCTGAATTTTGTCAGGTTCCTATTAGTTGGTCCATCACACTTGTCCAGGTACCTCTGAATAGCAGCCCTGCCTTCCCTCATGTCAGCTAATTGCTCACAATTTGTCGTCATCTCCAGACTTGATGAGAGTGACCCCCATCCACTTTTCTGAGATCCAGAACAGAGCAGGCCCCATTACAGACCCCTGCAGAACACTCTGGAAACAGACCTCCAGATATGATGTGACTCATGGACCATGACCTCGTGAGTGAGAACAATTTGTCTGCCAGTTTTCTACCTATGTAGTTGTTGTCCCATTCACACTGTAATATCCTAACCTCAATACATGAATGGTGTGGAGATGGTGTGAAAAGCCTTGTTGATGAGGAAATAAATGGCATCCACTGCACTTCCCTCATCGACAAATCCAGTCATTTTACCATAGAAAATGATCATGTTGGTCAGGCATGATTTATCTTTAATAAATCCGTGCTGACAGTTTCCAGTCACTGTCTTCTTCATGAACATTCCTGGCACCATATTCTCAGGGACTGATGTGATGCTAACTAGCCTGTAGTTCCTCAGATTAGTTTAAACACTTTTGGAAGATGGGTGTGACATTTGCATTTCTCCAATCACTGGGAGCCTCTTTCAGGATCCACTGGCTGATGGCTTGTGAGGACATCAGCCATTTCCTTCATCGTCTTCATGTACAGCCTATCAGGTCTCAGTCACTTGTGTGGATCAAATATTTGAAATACATCCTTTTTTCAGTCTTCATCACCTACTGGTAACTCATCTCTCCCTCTGTCCTATCACTAGGTGCAGAGGCCTGGCAGACCTTGCTGGTGATGACAGTGAGCACTATTCCCTTATGTGTGTCCATTGCCTCTATGTCTCCTACCCCATTCTAAAACAGGTCCAAGTTGTCCTTGGTCAGCTTTTTACTGCTAACAGTAGTAGAAACTCTTCTTTTTTCCCTTGACAACTTTTGCCAAACTGAATTCCACCTGAGCACCAGCCTCTTTGACACTACCCCTGTATGCCCAGGCAATGTTTCTCAATTTTCTCCTGGTGATCCACCTCTGATTTACTGTTTTGTTGGCTGTTTTTTTCACCTGGGCATCTGCCTTCTTACATGTTCCCTTTGTTCCCTTTGTTCTTCCTTATTGCAAGGAGGATGCTCTCCTTTATAGGCTGACTCCTTTGCCCTTCAAAGTTCAGTCCCATGAAATCTTACTTGCCTGAATAAGCCAAAATCTGCTGTCCTAAGTAGTGTCTGTGCTCTGTCAGTCCTGCCACCCTCCCTTGACTCAGAAACTTGACCTCCACTACATCAAAATCCATAACTGATTATCCTCACCCCAATCAGTTCTTCCTTGTCAGTGCACAGTGAACTGTGCATCACCCACTGTGATTCAGCCCCGGCTGGCCTGTCCAGTATCTGTATAACAAGAAATTACCCTTGACATCCTCAAGGATATATCCTGGATGGCTTGCATCTGGCCATGTGTCTCTTCCAAGAGATGTCATCTATCTAGACTTCTGTAAGGTCTTTGTCACGGTCCCCCACAGCATTTTTCCATCTACATTGGAGAGATACAGTTTTGATACTGTTTGGTGGATGAAGAATTGGCTGGATTGTCACATCCATAGAGTAGTGGGCAATGACTCAGTGTCTGGGTGGAGGTCAGTGATGAGTGGTGTCCTTTAGGGACTAGTACTGTTTAAGATCTTCACCAATGGTAGAGACAGCAGAATTGAGTGCACGCTTATCAAGTTTGCAGATGACATTGAGTCATGTGGTGCAGCTGATGCACCTGAGGGACAGGGTGCCATCCAGAGAACCTGGACGAACTCGAGAAGTGGGCCCATGGGCATCTCATGAGGTTTAACAAGGCCAAGTGCAAGATGTTGCACCTGGGTCAGGGCAACTTATGGTATCAATACAGGCTAAGGGATAAATACAATATAACACCTTGATAATTTAGACTGAAAGCAACTGTTTTTTCTGATATAAGTGTTTGGGGTTTTTTTCCAGCTTGTGTTTTTGAAAGTTAAGAACAGCATACTTGAAAAAATTGGAAATAGAAGTCAAGTTTTGCAAAATTCCATTTACTAGATAAAGTAGAGAAACCCTGTTTTCATTTGTTACAGTAAACTGCCAGTTGGATAGGGCTGAAATCTGCCCTACGATGGAGCACTTTTTATCTTTGGCTGTGTTTTGTGGATTTGGCAAGCTAAGATTGGGACACCTCCTCTGAAGCCCTGAAATATATGGACATAGCCTTTTCCAGTGACCTGGTATTACTGAGCTTTCAGCGTTTTTACAGTATCTGCAGTTCTATTTTCACTTAACAGAATAAAAGACAAAATCATAGAAATTCTCGTGTAAGGTAGCATGTATGTGATAGTGTTCAGTCTCACATATATGGTTAAAGTTACATGTTTACTAATAAATGGCTGATTTGAAGACTGGGAAGGGCATAAAAGCAAATGTAAGGGCCACTCTCTTATGCAGTCTTGAGTGTTAAAATCTATTACTTCAAACCCTGGTCCATAAACCCTGGCATTAATGTTGATTTGTGAGGGCTTGATTGCAAGACAGTGGTCCAGAGTGGTAGGTGATTTCTTTCTTGGTAAGGGGTGCTTTAAATCCTGAATCTTTTGGTTTATATATATATATATATATATGTGTCTATCTCAACAGAGATGTATCAAGGATGTAACTCCAAAAATGGCCTCTCCAATGTCAAATATTTTTCTTTCTTTGTGTAAGGCCTTATTTGTTATTGTAACAGATTTTGAAAATCTTTTCACAAGTGCTGGATCTGCACCTTTTTCAGCAGACAAGTGAGGGCTATCTTCTGAGCCAATAATATTTTTTAAAGTGCCTTATTTTCCTGAAGTAGTAAAAGCTATATTTTTTTTATAGCTGAGACCATTTTTAGAAGTCATGTCCAGACAAGCCCAACAGGTATAAAATTTCTTTGGCTGAGCTGGAGAGCAGAACACAGGGTTGAAGTAAATTCCTGAGCCTCCTTCCTTCGAGAGCATCAATCGAAGAAGGACAGACCATGGTCATGGCAAGATTTTCCCAGGGAAAACATGGGACTGAGGGACTGCGGGGTGGAAAAAATTGAAACTCCGCCGGGTACAGATTTCTCTGCCTTTATCTTGTCCCAGGCACATCGCATCGGCAAGCACCCAGGCACACTCGCGCACATGCGAGACGCACGTCGTGCTGTCTGGCAAACCTCCTCGTCGGGAAGGGCGCCAGCGACGCGAAGTGCAATCCAGTGGCTTCCCCCTCCCTCCTCCCAAGAAGAGTTATTTTAAAACTTCAGGCATAGTTCTCGGTAGTAACAGTGACCAGGGATAAAAGGGGAAGGGAGGAAGTGCGGGAGGGAGCGTGGTAACAAGGGAAGTGTTAAAACCCTCCGAGGCTGTTGCAGAGCGGCTGCAGCAGCAGCAGCAGCATTAGCAGGGTGAGCCGGGACGGGAGGGCAGCGATGGCTACGGGGCCGGGACAGTCCGGGGAGCGGTGGCGGAGCTGCGGAGAGGCACCTTGCGCGGGTGGTCCCGGCTCCGCCCGGCGGTGAGGGCACGGCCGGGGCCGGCGCTACCCGAGCGGAGCGGAGCCGCAGGAAGCGGGCGTCCGAGGGGGCTGGCACGGCCCCGCCCGGCCCAGACCGAGCCCGCAGCAGCCGCCCGGGGAGAGCGGCGGCAGCCCACTATGTCGCTGCCGGCGGGGACGCCGGAGTCCCGCGGCGCCCCGCACAGCTTCGCCCCGCTACCCCGGCCAGCTCAGGGCCGCCGGGGGCCGCCGCTCTCTCGCCGCCGCCGCTCCGCCCAGACGAGCTGCAGCGCGGTCGCCCATGCCCATGCCCATGCCCATGCCCATGCCCATGCCCATGCCCCCCGGGCACGCTGCCCGCCATCTCGCTGCTCGGGCTGGCGCTGCTGCAGGTCGGCCTGGCCAACGCCCTGGTGGCGCTGAGCGCGGTGGTGCGGCTCAGCAGAGCCGGGCAGATGAAGAACGCGTGCTCCACCTGGGCCGGCTCCTCGGTAAGTAGCAGCTGCAGGTCCGGCGGGGCGTGCGGAGCACCTGCGGAGCACCTGCGGGGCAGAGCGGCCGCCGGTCCCGCTCCTCAGCGCCCGCTTGGAAATAGGGTGCAGGTAATGCTTTCGCTGACACTTTAGCCAGGGTGTTAGCTTGACCCCAGATAGGGGATTTATTTCCTGACGTGCATTTTGCCCCGCCCCCAAGTTATTTTACACAATCAGAAACAGGATTTTCGAAAGTCACTGTGTATGTAGATGTTATATATTGCTTTATTGCATTGTGTTGCGTATCGATTTTATGTGTTGCGCCTTTCCTCTCGTGACAGAGAAAACAGCAATGTTCCAGGGGGAAAAAAAAATGGATGGGCTTGAGACAGTTTTATAAAGAGTCCTGAGAGAAGTTATTCCATCTCGTGTTGAACTCTGCTTTAAACCATAGCTTTATAAATACAGAATATATATAATAGTTTGTGTTGCAGAAGCTCGGCAGTGGTAAGCAGAAATCAACAAGAGTAGAAGGATCAGGGTGACTGGTCACAGTTTCTGGGCCCTCGAGCAATGAGCAAGTTGTGTTCTGTGGCTGGGACGCTCAGCTCCTGCTGCTAGTGTGAAGAGCATCAGCCTATCCCTCAGTTCAGACATTTAAATTACATTGCCAGTGTTGTTCACCACCTGTGAAAACATGCTCCATGATCTGTGGTTTGGGGATCACACAGTCCTTGGGCAGTGGGGGGAAATCCAGGCCATCCAAATGGGTATTTTAGGTATCTCTCTTGTGATCTTTCATCTTTTTTTTTTCTTTACTCTAGGTTAAAAGAAGTTTAACTATATGTATAAGTTTAAGTATATAAGCTCTGGACTTTCTTTGAACTCTGCACACAGAACCATGCTTACACTTTTAAAATGTTTTAAAATTGCACATGGAAAATAGAAGTATCAGTATCTTTAATAATGAAGAAGGGTGTTGTTTTTGTTTGGCATTTTTTAATGCTATCTCTGAAACAGTAGTACACTCTGAAAAGTTACTGAAAATACCTTGTGGGTGTAACAACATGAGTGAAAATTTTAGCCCAGAAGCAACCTGGAAAAGTAGTGGTCATTAAAAGCTGGAATTGATGGTATCTGTTTTGAGTGGGGGTTTGGCTTGTTTTTTTTCGTTTGCAACACCAGTGATGATATCGGTAGGTGTTTTCATCAAATTGTATATCCACATTATGCTGGATCAGATTGATCATGTCAAGTGAATGAAGTTGCAGAAGGAACTTAATAAAAATGTTAGTGGATGACTTCCTGCTTGTTCTAGTCTTCTTGTTTCTTTTTAGTGTAGGAGCTTGATGTCTATTGGCTTAGTCACAAAGTCTCATGAGTTAAAAGTATACCTGTTGATTTGCAGGACATGCTGAAAAACTGATTTGCCTTTCTCTATAGTATTCCCTTTGTTCTGTGAGAGAGTATTTGGGTATGCTATTTGTTTCAGTTCTACAGCAATTCTTTCTCCTTCCTTTGTTGTTTTGCCCTCTAAGATAAAGAAAGTCATGGGGTTCAGTTCTGTGATTCAGCAAGTTTGGTCTAACAAGTGCTGTTGCAGAAGGATGTGCTTTTACTTCTATTCTTTCCTCATGCTGATACTGGCATTAATCTGATTAAACAGCAAGTCATTTCAGGGAGATAGTGCTGCTGCTCTTCGCTGGTTTTGGTAGGGTTCATGATCTGGGCTTTAGTTCACCAGAATGGTCAGAAGAGGGCCAGATCAGCACAATGGAAGAAAGAGGTAGGCACTTCATGAAGTGCTGGAGTGGCGACACAAGGTGGAGACACAGAGACAGTTTTTAGATTTGCTTGGCCATGCTGCAGAGAACAAGTGCTTAACTGGCTGAATATAATTATTTTAGGCAATTGTGGAGGTCAGAGTTGCTGACATACTAATTGCCCCCATGGATGTTTTCTGGGAGGAAAAAAATAAGAAAAGAATAGTTTTAAATTTGGTTGTGTTATTTCACAGGATGTTTTTAGGAATGAAAAACCTCATAAGCACACGTTGTTATTCTCCACTTTAAAATGCATCTTCATATCTTCCCAATGTTGTTGTAGTGTTCCAAAGTACCATTCATCAGAACAGTAATAAAAAAACAAGTAAATGGCATTTCGTGAACAGTTGTTCACTTCTTGATGTTTTTGATGTTGTAGGCAATGTTATGTGGAATCTTAGGGTTGACAACATGGAAGACAACAGTGATGATTTTGGTAAGTATGGGTTAAAATTTTGTAAGGAAATTATCAAAATATGATTCTGATTTAACAGTCATTGGTAAAAAGAGAAATCTCTTCTTTCTCCTTGAAAAAAAACATCTGTATGGTTGAGTCTCTCTTTTTAAATTGTAGAATCATAATTATTGAAAGAGGAGACCATGACTCCTGTATGGCTGGAGTCCTTAGTAAGGGCAAAAATGGACCATGTGTGGAAGAATTGTTAGGGTTGTTTACAGAACATATTTTGTGGTTTTGTATGTATAAGGAAGTGCTGGCTTAGAATAAATAATTTAGCTCTCTGAGGCAGTGCTGCTTAAACTTAAATGGGGGAGATGGCTTTAAAGCTTAGCTCAGTTGTAGTGTTTTTTGATAGCAGCTTTGAGTGCAAGCCGAAGTCTTGCCAGCTTACAGTACTATCCAGTGTTACCATTTCAGATACAGTTGGCATTGCAATGCTGTGAGGGAAGTAAATTGATGTGTTAGCTGTTTCCAATTGTAAGTGAAATCTGAAGCTGTGTGGCTCCTAATGTCTCAGAGTTGGGATTTGAAAAAGTGTTTTGGAGTTGCTTTTGTTTGTAGGTTTGGGGAGTTTTTTGGTGGGTCGGTTGGTTTGGGGGTTTTTTGTTTGTTTGGGTTTTTTTGCCTTACTGTCACTTCTGAAGACTTCTTCCAGGCCAAAGCAGTTGTTTCATTTTTGTGCAGGACTTCTTTGGGATCCACGTAGACATTGATGAGGAGTACCAACTATCAGACATGTGAGCTAGATATAGAATCAGAGAGTCATAGAATAATCAAGGGTGGAAGAGACCTTTAAGATCATCCAGTCCAACCATCAACCCGGCACTACCACTGTAACCTCTAAACCACTAAAGCACATCACCTAGTGCCAGATCCAGACACTTCGTAAACACCTCTGGGGTGATGCCTCCACCACCTCCCTGGACAACCTAATCCAATACTGGACCACACCAACAGTGAAAATATTTTTCCTAATATCTAATCTGAATCTCCCCTGTCTCATCTTAAGGCTATTTCCTCTTGTTCTCTCACTGCAGACACAGTAGAAGAGATCAGCCCTCACCTCACTACAACCTCCGTTCAGGTAGTTGTAGAGAGCAATGAGATCCCCCTGAGCCTCCTCGAGACTAAACAAACCCAGCTCCCTCAGCTGTTCCCCATAAGACATGTTTTCTAGACCCTTCACAAGCCTTGTTACCCTTCTCTGGACACACTCCAGCACCAAAATGTCATTTTTAGAGTAAGGGCACCAGAATTGAACACAGCACTCGAGGTTTGGCCTCACCAGTGCCGAGTACAGGGGGATGATCACTGCCCTAGACCTACTGGCTACGCTATTCTTCATACAGGCCAAGATGCCATTGGCCTTCCTGGCCACCTGGGCACACTGCTGGCTCATATTGAACCAGCTGTCAACCAGCATCCCCAAAATGCATTGACTTTTGGTCAGACTGAAATGGTCAGGGAGTTGAACTAGATGATCATCGTAGGTCCCTTCCAATTGAAATACTCTATTCTGCATAAAAAAAAAAAAAAAAAAAAAGAGATTAGCATTAAACACTTCATGAGGCTAAGGAAATCATGTCTTGAATTAGCTACAATATTTCAAGTTCAGATTGTTAGTTTCTGTGAACATATTTATCTCGCGCTAAATATCTAATATATCTACCCTCTAGTAACTTGAACATTTTCTCCAGGAAGTTATGAGGAGTTATGTGAATTGTAAAACCAAACTTCCTACATATGTCAGCAATGAGATTAATTTTGTAGTCATGACTTAGAATTATGACATTCACAAGCAAAACTATAAAATACATTCTGAACTAAAGCATATAATTTTTTCAGCTCTGCTTGTCCTCCCCTTTTTCCTCCTTATGTAAGTCTTAGCACTAGTTTCTTGTAAATACACTTCTAATGGATTTATCTTTCCCAGCTTTTACACTGAATCCCTTTTCTCTTTGCCTGTACAGAGCCTCTACAAAGCTGTGAAGGCAGGAGAGACTGCACAGTAGTGTCCCTGACAGCCCTTAACTTAAGCAGGTGCCAGGTGTAGAAATGCCTTTATGCAGCAAGTGAGCTTTGTGGAAAGAAGTGGTTGCACTTGCAGGTGGCTTTATAAGATTGTTATGGAACCCAGATATTTAACATGTTGGGTACCTGTGCTAGGGCCATGCCAGAAATCTGAGGAGTGATATCAATTACCGTGTTTTATGTTGTAGCAACTTATGTCAGCATTTAGTTGTCTTTATGCAGAAACTTTGGACTGTGCTCAACAGTTAAAGTTTGTGCTATTAAGCGGTGGCTATCCTTTTTCCCTGTATAGTTATGTCTTAATTTACAAATGCCTAAGAAGGGGCCTCTGCTTCTCTTTTTATGTGTTTGAGCTGTTTTCAACACTCAGTTTCATACTTTCTTCAAATAGTGCGAATACCAGCCCCTAAATTCTTCATATACTCCCAAAGGCCCCAAAATAGCTTTGTTTTCAGCTCACGTTGAATAATTATATCTAGATTTTAATTTTACATGGTGTGTGCTATAAGCCCTCAGATGTAACAGTTGGGCTGTAACTAGGGGTAGATGGTTAAGCTCCATCATCTAACTTCTCTGCTTCCCACAGCTGAGTCATGAGCAAAATTACAGTGACTGGTGAGTGCCACAGAATTTGTCCATGAGGAGGTGCTGATCCTCTGAGCAGATTCTGGTATGCTCAAGAACATGGTAATGCTGTTTCTTATGTGTTTCTGTATTATCTAATTTTTGGGTTTGATTGTCAGTTTGTGGACTTAGGAAATTTTATGACGCAATTGACATTTATCAGTGCTCCCTTTAAAAGTACTAATTCTTTCTAAAAGAAACCTATTTGCTGTTCTGATTCGGGATTTCAGGATTCAGGATTTTCATCTCTGAAACCTGCTGGAGTACACATGTTTGCCTGCATGGCATCAGTCTAGCTCCTCCAATAAAAGGCTGGTGCCTTGGCTCACAAAATGTTTCTCTCCATCTTCCCATCTTTAGATGGTGGTTTTTCACCGTCTGCATTTGTTTCTTTGTGAAGGTCCAGTCTGTTCTGCGGCTGCCGCTTTAATCCAAGGTCTTGTTTGTGGGAAAAACAACCAAATTTTGGTTTTTTCCTATGACAGCAAGGCTCTGGTGCTGCAGATCCTTGGAGAAAGCACAGGGCTGCAACACTGTAAGAGGAGCTGGGGATGGGCTGTGGTGTATCAGTGGCTCATATTTTATCCTTGGAAGGGAGAAAGGAAGGAAAACACATTAGTTAGAGCTGTAGTGGACCTTTAGTAGCACCATCTGTGAGAGTAAATCAGTATTGAAGAGGGATGGCTGTGATAAGACTTGTTAAAAAATAAAATTGAGAGCCATATTTGGGTTTTACCATCCACACTGTCTTACAGCTGTATTACACTATGGGAAGATACTAGATAAATAATGTATCTGAGACACAGGGTACTGCAAGGCAAAATCAAATTATAATCATATCTTCTGTAGGACATTTTTGCAAGGAAGGCTTGGCCTTCAGCACTGCAGCCACTGAGAAGCCTTGGCTCTGAAATCCTGCCTTGGATTTAGGTGTTTGAGGCTGTGAGAAATAGAAAGCCAATCGGGTAATTTCCAATCAGAATTTATTATATGATAAAAGCAAATTCAGCGCTGGGTGATCAGGGAAGGGGTTCAACAACTCCCAACGCCTGTCACACCCAAAGAAGACATTTGTTCTACATTATTTCCAGCTACTACATGAATATTCATTATACATAAGTATAAACATTACACATTGTTAGGTACATGAGTATAAACATTACACATTGTTAAATCAGACTTTCAGCAGATGTACGCTTGTTATCTATACAAAGTTATAAATGTTAAGAAAGGTACTATTATCTAGCTAACTAAACAAAATTCTCTCACTATAAATCCTACACAGGGTAAAAGGGAGGTAACTTGTTTTATCTCTTTATAGGGGCCCAATTAAGTTTTACGACTTGTTTTTCTTTACTCTACAGATCATATTGACCTTACACTGTTTTCTCTTAATTAGCCCGAATCATTTTCTCAGTTTATCACAAGGCTTTTCTGTTCTGGATACCAGTTAATCAGTTTTGGAAGTCAGCTTGTAATACGTCCTGAGGCTGATTTTATTTTGAGGCAGTGCCATGTTAACACTGGACCTGATGATCTTGGAGACCTTAATGATTCTGTGTTTCTACCTCTGCAGGCCTGTCCCAATGTATTTAATGGGGAAAGAGAAACTTCCTACCTCCCCTCCAAGTTGTTTGGGTATTGACTCTGAACCATTCTGGAGTCAATGTTACCCTTCATGCATAGAGTCTGGTTCCTTCCTGTCTGGTCCTAAACTCCTTCCTTTCATACAACTTTAAATCTTATTTTTAACTGAAGGAACTGATTTTTTTCAGAAAGAACATAAAATCTCCATTGTTAGTTTGTGTGTACCTGAGGGCAACTCACACCTTCAACAGGTCATGCTTGCTATGAAAGCCTCTGTCCTTACTGATGTGCCAGTTTGAACTAGTCAACGCACTTTGAGTTTGTGTTGTATTCCCCGTTGTTGCCTGGAGCTGTACATGCTTTACTGAATACAGAAGCCCTTGGCTAGTGAAGTATCTTTTCCTTTCAGTCGTGTACAGATTAGTTGCAATCCTGCAGAGTGTTCTTTTAGGTGACTCTGGTTGTGTTTGTTTCTGGTTTGTTTTTTGTGTTTTTTTTTAACCAACTGAAACAAAGACTTAAAGTTAAGCATCTGTCTGG
This sequence comes from Pipra filicauda, assembly GCF_003945595.2. Taxonomy (NCBI): domain Eukaryota; kingdom Metazoa; phylum Chordata; class Aves; order Passeriformes; family Pipridae; genus Pipra; species Pipra filicauda. The sequence continues at coordinate 3,100,100 of NW_024104509.1, read as the reverse complement.
TGGCTGCTTAGTGCTTGGGTTCTGCTGCTAAAGAGAAGACTTAGCTGTGATCAAATGAAAGTGCCAGTGTCCAGCGATACACCAATTTATTATGCTGAGTAGAGTTTAACTGCTGCAGCTGCAAGCACTTGGGAGCAGTTCAGTATTTGCAAATGCTTGGATCAAGAAATTAACGGAGCACATGCAGACTGGTTGAATGCAGCTCTGGCTTTCAGCTACGTCAAGTGCTTTATGCTTCTGTTGTTAGCTAGCATGACAGATTTTGTGTTCATACATGCCATCAGTTTTCATGTAAAGCTTTGTGGGGTTTGACAGAAAAGCCAAAGTCTTGTGTTCAGCATGTGTCGTTCAATCTGGATTATTCTCGTGTTTTACAGTATTGTAACAAGGATTTGAAATTTTTATTAGAAAGATTTGTTTATAGTTCAAAAGTGTTAGTATTTTTGGTTTATGACAAAAATTTACAACTCTCCCTTTGAAAACAGAAAAGTTTATGAAATTCAAGCATTTATTTATAACCTTGAAAATTTCTGAAGAATTTTTTTGTAGTAAACCTTGTATGTAATTGAAAACTTTTATCAGAAACAAAATACATCCCAGCAGCCTTAAAATAAAGATTTTTTTTAGGACTGACTACTGCTATGATATCTGCACTTTGACTGATTTGCATAAATTTAACAAAATTTAATGTTTAGACCAAGATGCTTAGTTCTGATGATGTTTTTAAATTTTAGCCCTGCTAGTAACAGTATAAGGCACTGTAAACAGAAGCTGTGTATCATGCCCCTACCCCTGAAAAACAATCTCTCCCTATTCATGTGCTTTATGATAAGCAAAGTCATTGTACTATGGTGAGAGTTACTGTAGTAGTACTTTTTTTTTCTTGATTTTTCAAGTAAAATAGCTCAATGTTAACATCTTTGCTTATGTTCAGAACTCCAGCATTAGGTCACTAAGTGGTAATTATACAAAGGTTTTACAGTCAGTACAAGAAAATAAAAAGAATAATGCTTTTAAGTTTGAGACTATGAAAAGCCATTAGAGGCTTTTAGCCATTTTATGCTGCAAAAGCTTTTCTCTCGTATGTATACATAGGGTGTTTTAGTGCTTTATTTGAAATCTGTGATTTTTTTATTAAATGAATTAATTTGACTCTTACTTGTGTGGTTTGTTTTTTTTGGTGACAGTTGTGTTATGAGTCTCCATGCTCTCGCAACTGACAGAACTTTAGTAAAGTCTCAAAATTTTTAATTATTGCTATCATTGCTGTGCATATGTACAATTAATAAATTAAATTGCCTTTTCCTACAGGATGTTTATAAAGTATATATATAGGCTGTAAATGGATATAAGAGTTGGTGATTGTGGAATGAAAGTTTTTCTTTCATTGCAGTGTCTGGTTAGGCATCAGTCCTGTGTGCACATATTAAAGTGAAAGCAATTCCTCTCTGGCGTTAGGTATTCCCTTCAATGGCGGCAGCAGCAGGACAACAAGCAGCTCCCCATGCAGAATGAAAAATAGTGTCAGGGCTTTATTATGCAAATTTATGCTTCCTTGGAATCCTCAAAGTGCATGATGACATTTTTAGCTGGAAGAGATAATCCATTCAAGACAATAGCGAATACTGTGTCTAACATTAGAATACACTTTGCTTTCATATATTTTACTTCATATAAATGTTCCTCACAACTTTCTGCAGCTGTTCACAGTCCTTGTGTATCTAATGCTCAGAAGATGAAGGCTGTGAGCCAAAGTAAAGCCTCAATTTGAGTAGTTTCCATTTTTATCTGCAATTAAGACCAGTTACCTCTGTTGTGACTTTTAAAATACAATATTTGCCTTTGTCTGTTTTTTCTAAGTTGAGAAGTATTTCTCTCCTCTGGGTGGGATCTTCTGTCACTGGGATAAAGTGGAATACCTGTTTCTATTTATAGGTGAGTAGTGATGGAGAAGAAGTTTAAACTTGCACCTGCAGGAGAATATAACTGATAAAATAACCTAACAGAATACATGTTAGATTGAACAGTGAAGTGGATTGAAAACAAAGTGACTGGGCCCAGAGTTGTGATCAGTGGCACAAAGCCAAGCCAGCCAGAGGACAGTCAGCAGAGTTGAGCCCAAGGGGTGGAAACTGGGGCCAGTACTACTTAAGTGAGTGGTCTCTACAGTGGGACGGAGTGCACTCTCAGCAAGTTCACAGGTGATGCAAAACTGTGAGGAATGGCTGATATGCTAAAAGTTGCCATTTGGAAGGACCTGGACAGGCTGGAGAAATGGGCTGAGAGAAATCTCCTGAAGTTCACCAAGGGGGAATGCAAAGTCCTGCCTGTGCAGGGAAGTGACCCCAGTACACCCTGGGGAACACCTTGCTGGAAAGCAGCTCTGCAGAGAAAAACCTGGGGATGCTGGTGGACAACAAGCTGTCCTTGAGACAGCGAAGTGCTCTTGTGGCAAAGAAAGCTAACTGTGTCCTGGGCTGGATTAGGCAGAGATTTGCCAGCAGGATCTTCCCATACCTGGAGAGGTGTGAGAGCTGGGGCTGTTCAACCGGGAAAAGAGATGGCTCCTGGGGGGATCTTCTGCATCTGTGAAGAATAGAGAGCTAGACCTTTCTCACCGGTGCTCACTGACAGGACAAGAGGCTATGGGCAGAACTGAAAAAAACAGGGAATTCCATTGAAACAAAAAAGATTACTTTTTTACTATTATGGTGGTCAAAAACTGGTGTAGGTTACCCAGAGAGGTTGTGAAGTATCTGTCTGTTCAGACAGTCAAAACCCACTGGACGTTGTCTTTGGCAGCCTACTGTAGACCATTGATTCCAAGGCCCCTGTCACGAGCAGGGACACCATGAACCTGCTTGAGCAGGAGATTGCACTAGACAGTCTCAAGAGGTCCCTTCCAATCTCGGTGATTCAGTGAAAAGCTGAACAGCGATGGAGCAGAAAGAAAAAGGATTTTTTCTCTTGATATTCAAGTACCATGTATTGTCTTGTCCAATGTCAGATATGTAGTAATGAATATTGCGGTTATGGTTCAGATCATGGTAGTGTTTTAGGTTGTATGTTGAGGAATTTTCTTATCTTCTGCTTCTTTATGAGGATTATCTGAATATTGGATTATGCATCAAAAATAGACTATACATGTAATAAAAAACAGATCAAGATTACACTTATGTGTGATAGGATTTACTAGAACATAAATGCAGAAATTGTCATCCTTGTTTTGCGTATCTGTAATAATGTTCTTTCTCTTCCTTGTTGTTCTTTGATTTTTACCAGGTTTCTTTAGAAAAATCTCCATAATTTTTATTCAAAATTTTGAATTAGGAGTCTTGATTGTAACTTTTTATATAGCTGTACATGGAATTGTTTCTATTGCAGCTTCTGTACCAAAGAAGAAACCTTAAATGTGAATTTGCTTATTTTTTTTCCTGAATCTTTCTTTACTTTGGCCACAAAACTTCTTTGCTCCATTTCCTCATCATTTGAAAGAAGACAAATATACCTCTTCTTTTTCTTAATAACATGTAATGAGATTTTTACTAAAAGATGTTTTATGTTGAAACAGATTCTATTTCACTTTAAAAAATGGCTAATTCCTAGTTGTCAATGCCCTGTGTTGAATGTACTTCTTTATATGAAATGCCTGTGTCAAACGATTTTCTCAAAGTAGTTTTTATCAAAAGGATAACTGAGATAATCTAGATAAAAGCATAAGAAATGGTATCAATTCATTTAAGTGGTATGCAAGGAGTTAATTTTTAAAAAATCATTAGATTCTGTGTTTGTACAGAAAAACAAATGCCACTCAGAATGCCTACTAGAACTAAAATCCTCTTATTTGTGTTTTCATGATTAGTAGAAAACTAGGGGAAAATACTCTTCCTCTTAATATTTATTTTGTTCTTAGTATGTCAAACATAAAATAGTCCCAGTCCTCTTCAGAGGAGTACTAATAGCTACTTCAATTATTGGGGGTTTTGGGGTTAAAACCTACCTTATGGGATAATGTCAAACTTCTGTAAAGCCTACTAGTAATGAGATATTATAATTTAAGGAATGAGCTTTCACAGTAATGCTCTTTGGCTCTGATCCACTCATGGGTGATTATATTTCCCTGAACCTCAGAAAATGGGAACATATTTGTGCATCAACTCTGATTTATTTTTTTTTTCAGATTCCAGGTAGCTAGCCATGTTATATCACTTAAATTAACTGGGAAAGCCATTGTGTTCTTCGTGCATATTTAGGAAGTCCTTGTTGCTGGATCTACTCTAAAGCTGCCTGGAGAAGAACTGAACCCATGTCCCTCATGATTTCCTTCTCTTCCTCTTTTTTTTTTTTGGTCCTGTTTTTTGAATTTGGACCATTTTGTTACAAAGAAATCTGAATGATCAGGTTGTTATTAACAAGGATTCTTTAGGAAAATAAGGATCTGAAACTTGCTTTGTAAGGTTGAATGCTTAAAGGAGGAACCTAATTTTTATTTGTCTCTAAAGTAGTAGTCTTACCCATAGCACTTTCTCCCAAAGTACAGAAAAATCTTGTTGTATGAACTGGGACATGAAAAGTTCTTATATGTGTTCAAAATCCATATCCCAAGTCATGTAAGTGCAGATTGTAAGGGCATAGGTGAAAGCGAGACATCATTTTATCCGCTACTCTATCATTTTATCAGCTACTCTATTACGCTTGCCATTGCTCATTTTTGAGATGGTCTATAAATCTGAAGGTATTATCTGAATTATGAATGTTCTGGTTTTAGTATCCAGGAGGAAATGAAATCATATTACTAAAATCTCTTAAGTGTCTCCATCCTCACTATACTGGGGCAAATATTTTTCATTTATTTTTGCTGCAAAATAATTCTGGAAATTCAGTACAGAGTGAATATTGCCTTAATGTGTTTCCTCCTCTTCAGGTTTCTTTACTGGTCTGAATGTGTTGAGACCTTAACATGGTGGAAGAGTATGACCACACAGTGGAAGTCAGAGGGCTTGCAAATCATACTTTGCACTCCAGAAAAAACTGCAGTTGCCTATGCTGTTACTGCTGACATTTTCAATAGTAGCGTGTATTTTACTTCTGCATAACTAGTGCAGAATAAGGAGAGAGAGAAAAGACAAAGGTGTTGGGAATAGACACCTTGGGGCGCTGAAGTCATGGGAAGTTTCATAAAAGAAGCAGTGTTTTTCCCAGCTTCAGTTTGTGAGTGGGATTTGCACTGTCATAGGTTCCTTGAGTTGGGTTCCTGTTCCCACTGCAGTTAACTTTGTTTTGCTGTTCCAGAATAAACTGCTTATTCTGCTGTCTATCACCTGTGTTCTGCTGAGCTTGGCTGGACTTATATTAGGATGTCAAGACATTGAGTTTTTGTCCAGAGTACCCAGATGCAACTTGGTGAGCACACATACTGATTTACACCTATTTCTTCTCATTATGGTACATTAGCTTGTTGTGCTGAAATCACAAAATGTGCTAATGTAGAGCTGCAAGTAATTTAAGAAGATTCAAGCATAAAGGATTTTTTTAGTAATGTGACAAATATAAAGCATAGAAAACAGCCTGAGTGGGTAGTGGTGAGCTATCTAAAAAAATCTTAGTCATTATAATCTGTGGGTGGGATTATTTTTCCTGTTTTGCCTCACCTAGTGAGGACCATTTGTGTTGATACCTTACAGCAGGAACTGTGAGGAAAAAATAATATAAACCAAATCATACTAGCTTTTCAGAACACTTCTATGTGATGAAGAAGCAATCTGCAAGACAGGGCAGATTTTTCTGAAATTGCTGTCATAAGAAGTACAAAAATAACTATTTATGAATAAAAACTGTGAAATAATTGAAATTGAAGGATACAATGTGGGATCACTTGGTAATGAAGATGATCGTGTGTAAAAGCTTGAAGAGCTTTAAGAATTAATCGAAAGATCTTTAAATATCTATTTCCATTCCCTTATTGCTTCAAGAAGGCCATTGTTGATTTCTTGACATGCCAATGTATTTCAGTGAGAGTCCAAGACCAGAAGCAGTTCGTAATCTAGATTCACCCACTATCACTGTACTAAAGCAGCACTGAGAATTGATAATGTTATACCAGATGAGATGATTTAATGTTTCAGGAATTTCTGAGCCATCTGTGGCTGGAAGTATAGAGTACAGCCAAAAGGCATTCTTGTAGTCATTAATTATTCTGTAAAGTGGCTTCTATAGGTGGAAGAGTGTTGACATGACTATCAAGTTTGACAGCTAAAAACCCAATTATCTCTAGGTATGAAAACATCAAGTTTCTACTTTGAAAACTAAGATGACAATATTAATTTGAAAGTTACAAACAACAACTAGTGTATGGATGTGACTATTAATGATTTGACCAGGTTGCAGTTATAGTTGTGTGTTTCATTCCATCCTTAGAAATGCAAGATACACTCATGAATCAAAGAAAATGTGTACATTTCTGTTATAGGTTAGAAATCCAGGAGGGGGGAATTTTTCTTCCCCCTGCCCCCACTGTAGGAAAGATGGAGTTTGAATGGAAAGGGAGGCGATTAGCATTACAGAAGGTCTAGCCAGCCGAACTGCATTCCTAATGAATGGCCCATCGGAGGCTGGGGGAAGGTAGGGAGGAGTTTTGGGGGATTGCTGGCACTCCTCGGAAGGGAGAAGTCAGTTTTCGCTGAGCTCTCGCTCTGGGACGGAGACAGGGGTCTTCTGTGCGTGCTTTTGGAGAGAAGGCCTGGAGGCCAGTCTTTCTGGCTTCCCGCCCTGGTCAGCCCTGACTGCTGGCCTCGACTTGCGGGCAGGCTGTCTTTGTCTCCAGCCCGGACCTGCTGCGTTCTCATCAGAGAGTTTTTGTGCTCACTGGGAGAAGAAAGGAGGAGCCTTGGGACACTGTCATCTGAGGACAACAGTGAGTTTCGTGAGGGTGGACTGTTTTCCTTTCCCCCTCCTTCCACTGGGGGAAGGGTCCCCATTCTCTTTTCGGCTCCTCCCGCGACCCGAGACACCCCCCAGACCCCCCTCCCTGTGTGGTGACCACCGGAGCCCGACAGCGCCCCCTGCAGGGCAACACCGAGCACTGCAGGCTCTGCACCTCCAGCGATCCAACAGCGCCCCCTGCCGGCCGGGATTGGAACTGCGCTGAAGGACAGAGAAGTATTCCGACTTTTTCTTTTGTTTGAAGGGGACTTTTTGGGTACAGGACTATTGTCTAGGTTTTTTTGTGTTCTGTTACTGTTCTTGCCAACACACATATATCTTTTAATAAAGGGTTGTTATTTCTTCTGTTTTTCCACTGTGGTGGTTTGGGCTAGGCCTTCCTTGGTGACCAGTTTGTAACCAAGGAAGGGTCCAGATTTACCCAGTATTCCCTACGATTTTTACGTAAGCCAGACTATAAGAAGAAAGGAGGAGAGGCCTTCGCTCTCTTTCGTTCCGGCGGCTTGGAGGTGCAGGTTCCCTGCTGTCGGTTCTGCCGTGTTGGGGAGCGAGGCCTGGTGAGGCCTTGCCGACCTTGGGAGGCAGAGGTTGCCGGTGATCGGTCCAGAGCGACTCTTGGTTGTCCCAGGAGAGTAGTGAGATATTTCTTTGCTAACTCTTTTAGTTGTTAGATATTGGGTCACTAATTGGGATATATATATATTTTATTTTAGTTTTTGTTCCCTTTCCCTTCCCCCTTCCCTTTTCCCTTGTGAAATTGTATATTTTAATTGTATATAAGTGTAAATATATTTATATATCTCACTTTGGTTGTCTCTGTCTCGTTTCGGGTTTTCTTAGGGTTTTTTTCTCCCTCTTCTCCCTGACGTTTGGGGGGGGGGGGGGGGGGGGGCTTCTGGTGGTAAGGTTTTGGAGACTTGGCAGGGAGCCAGCTTCAAAACATATCACCACACTTCCTCAATTAAAGCTCCCTAATTTTGAATTTACAATTGCTGAGAGAGAGGAGTTTGTTTTGTCTCATAACTCATCCTCTTTAGCAAACATTCCAGTCTCTTCAAACTGAGACAACTTCATAGAGTGGTTTACACATCAGTGAAAGAAATAATTTCTAGGCTACTATGCATTTGAAGGAGCATAGGTAATAAAATTGCTTAGTGATCAGTGCAGCTTTGATTACAATTAAGTTGTATTTAAATGTCTTAAGCTTACCCATAATGCTGTTTTTCAGATTAGAAGTACTTATAATGCATGAATAATTGGCATACCAAACTGTTCAAATTCAATTCTATAATCTTGTGTTTCCAGTCTTCTTTGTGGTCACAGGTTTAGTTTAAAATATAGGTTCTATATTATACAGGTAAAACTGTTGCATAAAGCAGTTAAAATTAAAAACTGGAGTTTTATTTCTTTAAGATGGATAAGGAAAACAAGACTTGTTTCTGCTGTGAAGAAATTAATCTCACTAAATGCACAGAAGTAGAGACTGTACTGAAGGCATACTATGTGAAGTCATGCAGTTCTGCTCACCTTCTTCTCAAGGTACCTTGCACACACTGGTTCATATGACTGCTTTTATAATGTCCGTGCTTGTGCAATAGTGCAGTGCTGAAGTAGCTGCTGTGTTAACTGTGAAAAATTCTGTTATTTTTCTAGTCTTCCACACCAGTCAGAAGCTCTTCATGGTTCTGTTGGCTTTTTTGTTATCTCTGGGTTTTGATCAGTGCACTGCTGATCCAATAAGCAGTTTTATGCAACCAAGTGTTTTATTCAACCAAAACTACAATGGAATCCAGACAAGACTGTATGGGCAAATATGAATGTAAATTTTAGCTAATGATTTGATGCCCTAACCAGTCTTTTTAACTTCTCAACCTTTCTTGCCTTACAAACTGCTGAATTAAAACTCCTGATCAGCATAATCTTCAAATATAAAAAGAGCTTTAACATTTCTTTAATGGTGATTGTCTTGAATCTGGATTTCCCCCAGAAGTTAAGAGAAAGGTTATAATTCTTTGATGAATCAATGGACTATAAATCACATTTGAACTGTATTAAATCCTTCTGAATCTCTGTCAGGACAATCAATAGGACAAAGCAACTTTTTGCACATTACTCCAGTCTTGGAGATTGTGCTAAAGACTTCATCACATATATTTCTTAGAAGTAATTGCTACAGTCAACCCTATGTCTTCTGGGTTGGTTTTTTTTTTTTTTTTTTAATTTAGTTTATTATTATTATTATTATTATTATTATTATTTTAACATCTACAAATACCTTGATTTAATTTCTTTAATTTCACACATCTTCATGTTCTTCAGAAAGTTTTCTTAGGTCTTTGTGCCCTGAATGCTCTCACCACTACAGTTTGCTTGACAGCAGTTGCCCTGCGTTTCTGGCAGATATTTGAATCAAGAAGATCCTGCCTAGTAAGTGAGCACCAGGCTGTAAACAGCGGTGCTAACAGTATTACTAGGTTACCCAATTCAGCAGTTTCTGTAGCTCAGACGGGTTTTAACAGAAGTTTTGTTTGACTAGGGTGAACTTCAGATTGAAGACCAAGATGACAGTTTGGATCCTGATGGTTTTGTCCCACTGGTGCCGCCTCCCTCCTATTTTGCAGCTTGTAATTCTGGTCCTCCCCAAACAAGTCACAGGTAAAATGGTACACTCTCTTCCTGTTTTTTATTGTCTTTGAACACACTGCCTACTCTTTTATTTAAGACTTTTTTCTCTGTTATTGACTGAAAAAGTTTGTGACTTTAGGGGAAATAAAAAAGAAGAAAAAAAACTTGTTGATTTTGGAGACAGCATAAATACAGTGGCTAAGGGGTAAAATGTAGTGGTTTTTACTTTAGATTCTGTAGGAACTGTTTCTGGGTAAGAGAAATCCTACAGTTTGACACAGCTGAAAACTTACATGATACTGTCAAGAGCAGGTCGGGGCAGTGAGGGGAAGCCAGACACAATCACTTGGCAAGAGTTGTGTGAGAGACCCTGAATTGTGTCGTCTCAGGGACCTTTCTGCCAGTGATTCCCCTTCTCCTGCTGGTAGTTAGGGCTGACTGAAGGGTATGTTTTGATTGCACTGCCAGGCCAACTAATCACTATTCTGCAGGTGTGCTCTTCAAAGTAATTTGCAGCTTGGCTTTTTTTATTAATTTATGACTCAGGTGGGGCTACCTTATTCTGTTCTGAACATACAATATGATATATAAAATATGATGCTCAAGCAGACTGTCGCTCTACTCTTGCTTAAAGTCCCAACTTTTTGCAGTGTGCAGGACTGTTTAATTTATTTCACTGTTTCATCAGGAATAGTGTGCATGACTTTCAAGACTATGTGGTCCTGGCAGAGGTAACACTGATCCTAGGATTTCCTAGAAAATGGTATCATGGCACAGCACTAGGTTTTAGAAAGAACGAATCCTCTGAAACACCAAAGAGCAAACATTACTAAAAACCTCCTATATAAGTCTTGTTTCAAGCTGCTTATGAGAGCAGAATGTTATGTGATTTCATTGGAAGAATAAATATTTGTTGAAACATGCTTTTCAGAGTTCCCCTGCATTAAAATGAAGCTGTCATTCTTCATCTGGCAGATCATTCTAGCATTCTACATGATTATCTCCTTCCCAGCAGCAGTCTCTCTTTTTTTTTTTTTTTTTAATTTTTTTTTTTTTAGCACAATAGGTGCCGATGAACAATACTTGAGGCTTGTGTGGTCTAATTTGAGTAGCTACTTTGCCTATGACTGTGTTAAAACTTGTTGATAAGAACATTTAAGTGGTGGTGACATCTTTCTGAAGTCAGGCTACTGGTTTCAGGGTGTTCAGGGTAGTTAGGCAGCAGTGCAGAGTTTAAAGCAACAGACAGGCCTAATTTCTGTCCTTGGATGTGTTTGGAATGGATGGCCATTCTCTTCCACTCTTTAAATTGCAAAGGCAGAGGCTCTGCTATCAAAGCTAATTGGTTTGCTCACTTGATTGTGGGAGAACTTTTACACTTATTTAATGGTAGACAAAAAAAATTCGCATTACAAATGTCTGGTCAACTCCTACCTCTGATCTAGTTATTTCACAAATAAAAAAAATAGCAATTGCTTTATTTTTCAGTGTTGGCACAACAGAAACAGTTACAGCTGAGTTTCCAGATGAACAACAAAGTTGACCAGGAGTTGGATTTTTATGATCCTTATGGGTCCCTTCCAACTCAGGATATTCTGTGATTCTATGAAAATGTTATAAGACATGAATTTAAGGGAAGAGGTGATCCATGTGGGCTAACCAGATAGTCGCCTGAAGCCTAGAAATCTACCTCAGTCCAATTTAAAGTATCGTTTGGGTACATCCTAGAAATGATATTTATAAATAAGGGACTCAAGGGAATGTTGCCCTGTTTGCATGTTCTGTAGTAAGTTTTAACATAATATAATTGTTGGACAGAACATTAATTTTCAAGGTGGGACTAAGATGTGTAGGTCAGATCAGGCATGGTTAAAAACAAAACTAAGATGCAAAATGTATATAATTTTGTGGCTTACATTGAATTTAAGTTCAGCATGAACATACTGGAAAAAAGTGAACTAATGCCAAGGGAGCATCAGTTTCCATTGTACTTCAAAATTATTCTGAAGCTTTACAGAGCAGATGAAATAGACTGAAATTAAAAATTGTTTAACATGTTGTATTTTCCCTATTTTTAGCATTAAAAATCAGTGACCAGCAATCAAAATAGCTACTTTCTTTTCCTCAGATTTCTCCATGCGTTACCTCCATTGCCGTGACAGGAGTCTTTCATGAAAGGACTCTCAGGTTCTCGTTTTGGAAGTTTTATTCTTTTCCTTTCTGCCCAAGCAGTCTTCCGAGGGCGTTTTCATCATTCCTCTTAGCTTGCAAGAAAATAATTTTCACAGCCATCTTTGTTCCCTTCAGCCAGTGTCCAGAGAATCCCTAAATTCTGGGACAAAGGACTTGCTTTTGTGTCTTGCATTGCTTTGTAGAAAGTTGCATCCGTTTCTGATGGCTGTAAGCCTGATCTGGGTCCAGAGAGCAAAACATTGATTTCTGTGTGTTGCTTGAGGTTACTGCTCAGTACTGTATCAGCATGTCAAAATGTGAAAAATAAGCAGAGAAGAATTGAGATGTTTTGGGCTACAGACTTCTCTGAAGATTGTGTGGGAAAGGTCTCCTTGGTGACTCTGCTATCAACCACCACACTTTTTCAGTGTTAATGGGGTAATGTAAATATGTGTTATCAAAATTGGCATTTGCCAAAAAAAAAAGCTTTCTCCAGGCACTGTTCTGCTTTCTTCCTCTCAGAGATGCCTCCTAAGAGAAAGATCATGCAGCAAAAGGTCTTTGGGATTTCTGCTGCGTTTAAGCTTTCAGAGAGCTCTTTGAAAACTGAAGAGTAAGGTTAGCTATGAGGTACATTTGCCTCATACAAGCCTGTTGTGAATTGATTAACTGTCATATTCTTAATCAAGCGTTATCAAAAAAACCAGCCTTTAGTTTGAATTTGGCTTTTTATGTGCAGCTGAACATAAAACACAAGATCAGAAGTGTCTAAGTTTTAACAAGGTTATAACTTTGAAATTAGGAGGCTTCAAGCGCAAAGTGTGGAAAAGGAAACAAAAAAAAACCCATTTATTTTATTAACAAACCCGAATAAACAACAAATGGTGCAACCAAAACTTTCAAAAGAAACAAAACAAAGTCCCAATTCCCCAGGTGGGGGGAGAAACCCGGCGGCAACCAGGGGGCCGAGGGCAAATTGTCCTCAGCAGCTCAGCAGCTGCTCGCAGACACGTGAGCGACCAGCAGTGGGTCCCCCTTCTCACAGGCATAGTCACAGGTCAGGCAGCTCTGATAACTCAGTCTCACGCCCCGAAGGGCAGACTACCTCGCTCCGAGATGGGTCGGTCTCTCTCTCAGTTGCTCTCCACGCCGTATCTGTTAGGGAAAAAAACCCAAAACCTTCCTCTCAGAAAAAAAAAAAAAAAAAGAGGAGGCAGCCGAAAAAAACCGAAGGCAGCTCCCCCTCTGTCCATCGGTGGAAAAACCCAAATCCTCCCGACAAAGGGTTTCCAAGGCGTGGCCCTGGCCCACTCTTCAGAGGGAACCTCCCCCCCACCCCTCCTGGCTCCCGCACTGCCCAGCGCGTGTCGCTCCGCTCCGTCTCCCCCTCCGGACTCCCCCATCCCGGAAGAAAGAGATGGGGAGGGGGGTAGGAGGGGGGCAACACTGGGGAAGAAATTCCAACATCTCTTTCCAAACCTATGACCAGAAGTATCTTGAATTTCTGTTATAATTAAGAATTCAGTAGTTCACACAACTCAGAGCTAGGCTGTCACATTTTGAGTGGACAACCTGTATTTGAATATTTTGAAACAAAACTGAATCTCTAGAGTAAAACCGAAATGTGTTCCTAGGTGCAGTACGGCCCAAAGATGTTTGAAGCTCTGGGGAACACATTAGAGAGGCACCTCCTAAGGAGCAACTTCCTGCCATCCTCTGAGAAAATGTCTCACAGCTCTTGGTGAGTCCATTAGCTGTGGCTGAGATCCCAAAATCTGAGCTGGTACAGGAAAGCCAATGGAGTTTGATAGCAGATGACATTTTTATGCAGCTGGAAAGCCATACTGACAGATTTGCTCTGTGCTGTTTGTTGCAGGACACTTGGGCTTTCATTGCCCCATGCTTATGCAACGTGAATCAATGGTGCTGAAGTGTTCTTCCGTCTGAAACCACCTCCTCCTTATGAAGATGTGCAGAGCTCGAACACCTCTGAGCAGGTATGGGCCACAGGGGCTTGAAGTGTGACTTATTCCTTCTGCGGTAAGGGTAAGGTTGCCCTGAGCCGTGGTAAATATGAGCCAGGAGGACACATTTGATCACAGATGTGGCTTGCTGTAAATTTCACCAAAGATTTTAATTAATCACTTACCTCTAGAGTTGAGAAGTTTTCCCTGGTTGGAAAGCTCTGCCCAGGCATGGGAGAAGGAGCAAAAAGCCCCATGGAGCACATCTGTTGCTGGTTATTCTAGACCTCCTCGATTTATTTCCCCCATGGACCTGCACTAGTGGCATGAGGGACTAGATCAGGGTTTTGCTGTATTGCCATGACTGGTGATCTCTTTTCACTGGTGTTTTCAGAACACAGGTGCTTTTTCTGAGAAATACTCAATAGGACAAAATTGGCTGATGAGGATGGTGAGCATTAATATTAGACATTCACTAGCCTTGATTTTGCAATGGAATTAAACACATATCACATAGTCACTGTGCAGTTACGCAAAAGTGTTCCCTTTCTAAGATGGATGTTGCAGTTCTTAGAAAATGCCAGAGAAAGGTGATGACTTGTAATTTTTCAACTTTTGTATTTTATTCCAGGGAGGTGCACTACAAATAAATGTAATGAACTGTGTTGATTTGGTGGAAGTGAGTGAAGGGCAGGACTCTCAAGGTAAAAAGTACATTTTAAAATTTAGTCTAGAGCTGTTATACCCAACACAGATAATGTAACAGCAACACTATTAGTTCTTTGAACGACACCGTACTGTAAGCCAAAGATACAGAATTATTATTGTTTTGGGCAGTGGGAACAAGGATTAACATTTAAAATGCATAAAAAGTTGTTTGTACTTAAGATATGAAAAGAAAGATGCATTTCCTTTTTAGTAACCTACAAGTTAGTTGTTGACACTGCATCCACATGTTGACACTACATCCACATCCATTTTTCAGGAACTGGACAGGCAACAGTTATCTGTTGATGAGAAATTACTTTTTCATCACTTGTTTTTCTTTGAGTTTGTTGGTTTTTTTATTTCCCCCCTTCTCACCTTGTCTCATCTGTCCTTATCTCAGCCCAGAAGTTCTGCCACTTCCACCCTTCCAGTTCTTCTCCCCATTTCGCTGGGGGAGAGTGAGTGAGTGATTGAGTGACTGACTGACTGTGGGGGACTGAGCCACCTGCTGGGGTTAAACCACAACAGGAGTGAAATATAAAATGGGGGCATATGTTGGAATTGTGGCAGAGTAAGTCTATGGGCTGTATCAGCTGATGCACTCTAACAGTCTATAAATAAAACCTGAACTTCTAGTTTATGTTGGCAGTCTGTCGTGCAGGGCATTTGTGTATGATGCCATGATTCCCTTGGCTTCATTAGGGCCAATCAACTAATTTTACTCCCGATGGAAGTTAAAGCTATGCATTGCTCTCTGCCAGCAGAACTAGGGGAATCCTCACTGCCGGCTGCAGGAGGAGCTCTAAGCTTCTCTATGCCAGCTAAAATGGTTTTACTAACTTCAAAAGCACTCCTGTCAAGCAGAATGGGACTTTCGCTGCTGACTGTAGTAGGAAGGCATGCAACCTTCCACGTGGGAGGAGGTGCTTGGTAGCTGCTCTGTATCATCACATACTAGGTATATGCATTTCCAGTACACATCGCCTTAAGCCAATTATCGCTCTGATGTCTGAAACATTAATACAATGAAGAATTATCATAAAATCATAAAGTTGGTTCATCAATCTGTCATAATCCCCATTCCCTTCACCACTAGAGGGAAGGAGATAGAGTCCGGGAAAGAAGGAGGGGTGGGTAGAAGGTGTTTTTAAGCTTTGTTTTACTTCTCATTATCCTGCTTTTACTTTGATTGGTAATAAATTCGACTCCCCCAGGGTGAGTCTGTTTTCCCTGTGATGGTAATTGATGAGTGATCTCTCCTTGTCCATATTTCAAGTCATGAGCCTTTCATCATATTTTTTCTCCCCTGTGCAGTTGTGGAGGGGAGGGATAGAGTGGCTTTGGTGGGTACCTGGCGTCCAGCCAGGGTCAACCCACCACATTTTTTTTAACTCTCGCATGAGCAAGAATATTGTTTTCTGTAATATGCCAGGTGCCATCAGATAGAGGTACAGAACCAGGCTTAGTGAGAAACAGACATAGCTTCATCCTGTCCTGTTCACTAAATGCCAGTTTTGGGAGTTGCAGCATATAATTTCACCCTAAGGAAAAGGAGGATTGTTGATTAGTTGGAAGGATGAAACGTATCACAAGAATCCAGGAAAATCTTTATTTTAATAAAGAAGCTCATGAAACAAGATTTTTAATTCCTTTATGGGGACTGGTTTTTTACAAGCTACCTCACTGCAAAAGGTGACTGACCTCTCTAGCCATACGCTGTTATAACTTGGTACAACTGCTTATCTGCAGGATGAATTTGGGCTCTGTGAGATTCAGCTTTCTCTCCAAGAAAACTGTAGCTCCCTTCTCTGTGATCAGGTAGTTTAAGGTGATTTTTGTACTAGGCAACACTGTACTCTTCTGTTGCTCCAGTTGCACAAGACTGAACAGTTTTCTGCAAATGTTTAAAGAGGCTTTAGACCACTGATACTGTTGACTAACTGTGGGTCTGTGCACACATACGTGCACTTCTAGGCTTTTGTGTCCATGGGGGGAAGAATCGGCAACAATCTCTATCAATGGTTTCTAAAGATTTGCTTTATTCTGACTACTTTTCCTTTACTGTTCCTGATTACTCATACTCAGCTGAAGAAATCTGCGAGTCTTCCAGCAGAGCAAGCCTTTCTCCTTCAAATGCGAGCTGCAGGCCTGAAAGAGTGAACAGGAGAGCCCTCAGTTCCTTGCAGAAACAATCTAAAAGTGACTTTGTGCTTCTGCACTGCCACTCGCCCCAAGATGACTTGATTATCTGTGGTTATGTAATGGTTCCTTAAAAGAACATTTTTTAGAAGGTTGGTACTTTGAACCTCATACCTGCAGAAATCAGTTAGTGTCTCTGAACAGAGTACCTTACCTTACAGCAGTGTGTGTGTGCTTTGCTAAACCTCCACCCAATCACTTAGCCTTACTGCTCTTTCAGCTTTCACACCTAGAAACTGGGTTTGTACCAGGCATTGCTAGTCTGGGTAGGAAGGAGAGATGGTGGAAGATGGGAGGGGGGCACACAGGATTTCCCAGTGCACTGACATCTAAAATCTCGCAAGAGCAGTTGTCAATATGAGCAATTTAAAGCACAATCAGCTTGCACTTTTGGTGCTAGCCTATAAATTTACTCCCCTTTTCTTGATCCTTATAGCATCAAAAAAACAAAAAAACCCAAAAGTCAACACAAGCCATGGTAGAGAGCAGATGAAGCTACTTTGATGTCAGTGATCCAATTCAGTTGCTGTGGGGAAACTGCTAGTGTGACTACGGAATCCTTGATTCTGCTGACAGTCCTAAAAAATGCACTAGTCAAGAGTCTTGCAATTTTTACTAGAGGATATCGGAATCTCCATAGTAGCTGCTGATACATATTAGCACTCAAAATGTAAATGCACATGGGACGTTTTAGTAAGAGCCATTTATTTTGTATATTGGGAGCATGTCTATCTGGATTACACTTGCTGTTTTGAGGAATGTTTTCATGCCTCTACTGTCTCCTGTTTTCCCTTTTCCTCCTATCAACTTCAATCGCAGCACCCCATAGAATCTGCTGCTGAACAAATAGTTACATGACACAGAGCCTGTTCATAGCTGTGAGAGCAGAGCATTTCTGCTGTAGAGAGACTCCATGTCAGAAGCATTTGGAAGCTTTGGACTCAGACCTGAAAGTTAGTCATGAGTGCTGCAGAAAGGGAACTCACTGCAATGGAACAATGGATATTGCTTCAAGTTAGTGCCTTCTTGCTAGGAAGTTTTGCATCTCCTTCTGGCATTGTGTTTGGTATAAAGCCAATGGTAAAGTCCTTGAACAACCTGTAGGCACTCTTATTTATATATATTTTTTTAATAGGGTCAAAATCTGATTATTGTTGTTCACAAAAAAGGCAGTGGATTTTTATTTGGACTGAAGGCAGTGAAATTGATTCCTTCTTGACCCTGTTTTAGTCCTTGTAATTTTGAATGTTTGAGTGTGCTTTCTTCCCATTGAATTTCCACTTTGTAGTATTACTAGCTACCAGCTTGACAAGCAGTTATTTTCAGATAGTTTGTAACTAGTCCTTTTCACTGGTAATAACTAAAAGTTACAAAGAGTTGAAGACAGATCATAAAAGGCTTCTAGCTTTACTTAACCTGTTTTGTATAACTGTATGTTAACATTAACACTCAAGGAGCATTTCAGGTCTCTTCAGATCAGAAACAAAAGAGAAAAGAACCAATATACACAAAAGGGCAAATAGCTTTCTCAAGGGCCCTTGATGTGATAGGCACTCAATCATAGCTATGGAGGATTCTATTTTACAGGCATTTTGTCTAGTGTAAATTCAATAGAACGAGTCTTTTATGTGGTTAAAATGTGCACTGCATCCTCACTGCTGAATCAGAAGTGAAATCACAGGGGATACCATGAACCACGTGGAGTGTTTTCTTTGCTTCATCTTTGTCTTCAGGGACAGTGCTCAAATGTGAAACTGCAACACACAGCAATGTAAAACAACTCCATGCTGTCATCTAGCAGAAGAGTTTAAGAGCAAGAGATTTGAGAGGAAGACCCCAATATCTGATAGACTATAAGTCTTACACAGACATTAAATAGCTTGTGGCATGGATCATAGAACAGTCCTCCTGCAGCATGAGCCCTGACATACATGAGTTGGTGGAAAATACCAAGTGTGTTTTAAAATCAGATGCGAAACATATGGCAGAAGCTATCACCAATGCCACTTTGCTTGAGTAGGTAGTTTTATTACTTGTATTTATCAGGTGCTGTGGAAACCCGCAGCCTTCATTTGGAAGTATATGCTTATGTTCACCACTCTGCATGTCAAAGTTTTTGCACTAAATTAGCTTCCTTCAGTACTTTAGTTTCATGTAGGGACTATGCAAAAGGCTGCACAGCTGCAAGGTCTCTATCAACCACACAGAGAGGAAGGTTATCAGAAGACTGAACATCTGTGTATTCAAAAACTGAACAAGTCAGTCTTCTGTGGTGGAATCATGAACTGTGAATAACGTGACAGTGTTTTATGCTGGGCGTGCAAGGGGAGAGGGAGGAGATGTTATAAATAAGCATTTGCTATTACAAACAGGAAGGAATGGAGGCTGACAAGGAAATTTTTATGTAAACCCACTACAAGCAACTTCTTTGTGATTGGCTCCCAAGATAAAAATAAGATCTTGTGCTAAAGAAAGAAAAGCAGAAAATAGAAAACATGTGCTTACATTATTGGAATGAATATTCAGAAGTTTCAGACATTTCAGACTTCATCAAATGTATGTTTGGGTAGCTTACAGACCATTTGGATAGATGAATTGATTCATGCATGGTACTGGTGATTTGCTGACTAGTTTTGATTTTGGTTCTCATGCAAAACACATCAGAGTGTCATTTAGGCTCTGCAGAAAAAGTGAGATTTCTGACTGCAGCCTTCAGGCAACAAAAGCCTCAACAAATTTGACAGAAACAGCTAGGGAAAAAAAATTCCTTATGAGAACATAATTTATCACACTAGCCTGAAGGTTATTACAGTTCAATGGCTTCTGCAGGAAGCAACATTCAGATTCCTTTTAACCAATATAGGACATGTCATAGGTTGGGGTGAGGTAATTTCTGTGCACCTCTAAGGGGGAAAACCAAAACCAAACCAACAAAACAAAAACCCCACAAACAACAACATGAAAAATTACCCCACTACTTTTCCAAATTGGAATTGCTTTTGCCATGCCTCCTTGGCAAGTACCTGGGATTTTACAGCTTTTTAAATTATTCTTTAAACAGACAGCACTACAACTAGCTTCTTCCTAGTTGGGTAAGAAACTATTATAATGGAACAAGAACCTGATTTACGAACGAAAACTGATTTACCTTTTTTTTCCTTTTAAAGGTGATGGCACCTGCCCAGGAGGCCATGTCATTGAGAGTCCATGTGTTACCTTTCAGCTGGTGTCCTGGAGAGCTGTGAGGACCTGACTACTTTCACCACAGATGAAGATCAGCTAGCAGAGAGGAGGATCTAAGGAGCAGAATATGAATAGCCTCACAGTCTTACTAGTGTTGTCTGGGAAACTGTACTTAAAGTACTGTTTAAAACTGGTTTCTGGTTATTCCTGAGCAGAGCACTTCTGTCAGACATATACATACTGCACAGGAAAATCATGTCTGACAAGGGGTGGAAAAATGTGTCAATAATCTTACTTACTTTTTTAATACTCTGATACACAGACAAAGCGTATTAAGCAGATTGCAAGCTGACCTTTACTAGGCTCTCAGTTGCATAGTGTGATACGTTGCTGTCCTGTTGCATCTCTTTGAAGTTTGGTAACATGCAGTTTTGGGGTATACATCATTCTTGTGGAAGGAGTTGTCAAAAGCAGTATCAAAGAACTTTGCTTATTATCAGTACTTTTGTTTGTATTAAAAACTCCAGTCAC
This sequence comes from Pipra filicauda, assembly GCF_003945595.2. Lineage (NCBI taxonomy): Eukaryota > Metazoa > Chordata > Aves > Passeriformes > Pipridae > Pipra > Pipra filicauda. The sequence goes on along the minus strand of NW_024104509.1, from coordinate 3,079,776 downwards.
AAAAGTAGACTTCAAGATACTTCATAAGTTAGTAAAAAAAATTGTGTTCAGAATTTTAAAATTATTCTTTATAAAAGATGGTATTGGTTTGCAAACTGAAGATATAAAGAAGTGCTCTTTTGGCTCAGTGAACTTCTCACTTAATGGCAGAATATTATTCTTGTCTTGCTGACACAACAAAAACCAAAACCAAACCTCCAAAACCACAGGTGTTTTTCAACACAAGGTGCTGGCTTGTTACCATCCCAGTAAGAAAGGCGCTCTCTGTATAGTGTCATTTAAGATGCTGTTTATTAGAGCAGATACTATGAAGAAAGAAGGTAGCATAGATAATTTTATATCCCTTCAGATGCTGGGAATCCCAAATTGTGCAGCATTAAACAGGGAGCAACAAGTTGTAAAGACCCCATCCATTTTACCCCATATTGATCATTTGAGGTATTTCAAGGTTTTTCTAGAAGAAAACAATCCTATTCATCATTTCTACTGTCAAACTGAAGGACGGTCATATAAACGTTAAATAAAAAGGATGTTCACATGGGACTTTACTGCTGCACTTGTAGACAAAGGTATGGACACATGTACTACTGAGTTATTTGCCATTTTGAGTACCAGTGGAGCTGCTTTCAGGCTCCTTTCTTACAATCAACCAGCTAGATTTATCCTGTGGCAAAGGAATATCCCTGAAGGTCCAGCTGTAGAAGCCGCACAGAGCAGCACAGCACAGGCCTAGCCCTACTCAGGTTAACGGACACATGGATCACCGACTCTTCCATGTACTGTGTTCTTCAGGTCAGGATTGCTGCCATATGCTTCTGAACTGAACATTTATTTAAATTGCAGTCCCAGCCCTGTTCTCAAACACTGTCAGTCCTTACAGTGCACCAGCATCACCTCTTCAGCCTGCAAGGCATTACAGGGTGCTGGAACTGTGATAGGGCCCGCTTGTGCGCTGTGTGGATCAGTAAAACACTGAAGGGGAGAGCAAGACAAATGTCCCCTGTGAATAAGGCAAATCTGTGAAATTTGTACCTGTACTGCTGAAGTAAAGACTTATGTTTATCTACTGAAATGCAGAAAAGTTTGTAATTCAGAAATCGGTATGTAAACCTCTAACAAGAATGGTAATAAACAGAAGGATGGAGGGTGGCACTCAGGGAAACACAGAAAGCAAGCTCAGCCTGTCTGCTGCATCCTTTACCAGAGACTTCACAATTTCTCCAATCTATCACTTAAGCAAATGAGGTGAAATTCTTCAGTATCTGATGTTGACAACATTTGTATTTCATATTATGAAAAGTCAGTGAGTGGCTGAAGGCCCATGTGTAGTTATCTTCTGAATCAGCTGTGGTGTGTATTTTCATTTCTGTACTGGTGGTCTAGTGGTTAGAGTGTCTGACTCTCACCGCTGCGACCCGGGTTCGATTCCCGGCCCCCTGGGCAGGTGGAGCTCGTCAGCCGTGGAAGGCAATCCACCTAAGAGAAGGTCACTCTAAACAAACCTACATCCTGGGGACCTCACTGCCACTGTCCAAGCTTTGCTCGGCCCCGGCAGATGAACCTCAGGACTAAAGGGTGGGCTCAGTTCAGTGCACGCTGTGTCTCACCTAAAAATCCACTGCGCAGGCTGGAAGGGTAATGACCTTTCCCAAATCTTCGCTCGCGAAGACTGGCCATTACATTACATTACAGTTTCAAAGTACTCATGACAAACCTACAAGTCACAGAAAATCTTATGAGGCCTCACCAGACAAAACGCTTCTTTTTTCAGTTGATTTTCAAATACCGTCATGTTTTTCATAATCAATCCCGTATTATACAAATATTTTTAACCTTAGCAGAGGCCGTTCCAGGATTAAATCTAAGGACAGGCATATTACAATTCTACTTTTTATTTATTCAAATGGTATTAGGTCTTTAATAATAAACCATGCCGATGACATCTGAAGAAAGTGTATTTGAAGTTATTCAGTCAATGAAACAGTATTTCAGTCACATAAAAGGCATCTTGAAAAAAACATATTTTTTTAAGATGCAAATACAGTGACATTTCACACAGTAAAAACTGGGATGCCATTTTAGCTTAGGAATTGGCTTCATTCAGGAGCATTAGTGTCATGTATTACCTGGAAAGAATGCTGTTTTAAAGTTAAAAGTTAACAGCAGTGGTTCACACCTGCAGAAACATATACAGAACTACTCCAGACTAAGTGGCAAAAGAGAAGTTTAGACACCTTCCAGTCATGTGTGCATTCAGCATTGGCAAGTCAGCCCCTAGGTCAGTATGAGCAAATTCTCAGCCTTGTCTAAGGTATTTTTGTTTTGTCATTTATTGTTGCAAATCTTACAGACATTAGCGCTCTGTTAAATAAAGGAATGTAGCACAGTAAATACATCACAACAAAATAACTGGCCAGAAACCCCCCACCCTGTCCCATCCAAAGCAAAAAGCCCACTCTTTTCACTCCTGCCTCCCCAAATCAAACCACCGCAGCTTCATTACAGAGGTCAGAGACCTGTGGCAGAAAACATCAGAGAAATTACATTCAGTAGATGTGCAGTATCAACATTCCAGGCTCACATATATTTATATATATATTTATATTTATATAGAGAGATCATTAAATGTTTACAAAGAACAATATTGTTACAAATACAATACTATGCTTTTCCCAACGCTTTACAATAATTTCTATTCACCCTCTTTACAGAACAATAGTACAACTTCATAGTCTAGGTACTGCGTGAAATATATACAAGAGATCTCAACCACATTGCTGTCTTCAGAAGTACATTTCATTTAGAAAACAAAGAAAGCTAGCAAACTTGGAAATCCCAACTGAGACTCAAATTCAAACAAGATTCAACACAAACACATGATACTTGTCAAAAATAAAAAATATAAGGGATGTTTCATCCTTAATGTAAACACTGAAGAGTTAATTAGACTGTATGAAGCAGCAAGGATAAAAGAAAAAGAATTCAGGTCTGTCACTGAAGAAGGAATGTAAACCTTTGAAGGAATGTTCCTTTGAATCTGTTAAAAATCCCCATAATCTAATCTATCAAACCGCTGCACCAGTCTAGAGAACAGCCAGATTTCCCCTTAGAGCTCCATTTTCTTGAAACTCTTTCTGTTTACAGAGTAACATGGGATTATTTACAAGACTGTTCTCAGACGTGTGCACATTCTATGGACCTTCCAGTTTAGAAATCTTACACACACAATTAATTAGAAAAACAGATTTTTTTGCTAAACTCTGATCCTGCAAGCATTCACTTGCTTAATGTTAAGCACCTATTTAGCATGACCTGTTCAAGCACTCAAATGCCAGTAACTTCACAGACTTCTGGCTGCAAGATTTTCAAAGAAACAGTTGTTTCATCTCTAAATACATTTGCACATTCAGGTCTTCATCATTTCCAGTGCACTGAGTTAAAGTCTTCACCACATGAGCTAGACAGAACCACAGAAACAAGTGAAGTGGAGGGCATAAACATAGCAGGAATCAGAATCATGATGACTGTCTTCAAGGGCTCACTAAGTTTCCTCAGGCAACTTATGGAAGGGCTGCACTGTATATAATCTTCTAGGTTGTACATGGTTATATATCATATTTACATATATTACTATATATATGGAAAGTTCTGGAAAGAAAGTTCAAATGATCATAAGCCAGATGTTTACAGTTAAACAATATACTCACAAGTCATTAATTATTTTGTTGCATCAGTCAGGTAGCAGAGTTAAGTACTAACTGGAATACTAACAACATTCTTTTGCGCAATCTGATATTCTGGAGCCTTGGATTAAATTATGTAACAACAAGAAATGCAGTAAAAGCAAGTCATCATACATTAATCTCAACAGAAAAACATATTCACTTACTACAGTAGTTTATGCGCCTCTTCATCTCCCTTAGACATCTGCTTCCCACTGAAATACTATGTTTATCCTCTAACTCTGATCAGCCCATGGTTATCCATGATTTGAGAAAAACAAAAAATGGACCTCTGGCAAGATTGCTCACTGGCTCTTGGCATTGTTTGCACCAAATTTGCACACGCACACATCCACTTCTGTGAATCTGCATAGTCATGTCTAGGATCATCACTGGACTGCAAACAACACTCATATTGCACAGCTCACCTCACAATAACTGAGAAACAAGGGACTATGACCAGCACCACCAGTGCAAAGCAGAAGTGGGGTGTGGCTACGTGTTGCCCGCCCTTGTTTTCATCTGAGTCTTTCTATCACAGCAAAACACAGCACAAACTGTTTCTTTAAAAGAAATCAACATACTAACCTGGACTAAATGCATGGTTAGGCTTCAGTATAAACACCAGTATATAGTCCTGAAAAAACGGTAACTACAGAGAATGTAGAATTCTCCTCTCACTAGGAAAAAGAAGCCACTACTTCATTTTTATTTTTCCCCATCTTAAAAAAACAAAGAACCCAACCCAGCCCTTTTCCCCTTTTGTCTCTAGCATGCAACTTAGAGGCCAATCAAATATTAGATTTCATACATCCCTACAGTTTATCATCTTCATACAAGTGCATATAGTACACACATATCTCCTTTAAGTGCCATACATATGGAAAAAACTCACAAGTTAAATTATATACCAAAATAAATAAGTTTATTCCCACCTCATCCTTTTCACTGTTATCTATATCTTGAACTAAAGAGGAAGTCAATAAAATCAGACAGTCTTTGGACAAAAATATTTGTTAAAACTGGCTCAGAGAACAAAATTACTTAGAATAGTCTGCAGATCTCTTATATTCAAACTTCATAAATAGCAAGCACAATTTTAAAAATGTCTATATACAGTGGCACACGTGGCTATGTGCACCAAATTCGAAATTAAGAGCCTAGAAAAAGTGTAGCTATTCAGGAAATCCCCTTACTATTTCTCTTGTGGATATATAATGATCCTCCCCTCCACTTTAACCTCTAAAATGGGTAGGGACTATAAAAGACATGTTGCATTTAAAAACAAAGCAGAAGAAAACAGGGAGTTAGAAATCTGGGGGCAGAGAGCGGGAGACTGCTGTAAGAAATGCCTCCCAAATTTCTTAGTGTAAGTAATACAAGTATAACATGTTTCAGTAATTCACAGAGTACTTTTTCGGGTCCTACTGTCATGAAGAACTGATGACAGAGGGGAACTGAAAGGTGTGTATTAGGACAATTCATTTTACAACAGCAGCATTTACTGAGTCTTCATAAGCAGGCAATTCTTCCTGAGGGCATAACTATACTTTTGGTATTCCACTTTCCCTATAGACATAAACCTTTAGTACTGAGCTCAGTGCCTGTGGGAAAATAGGACAAGAAAAGCAAAGTCACATACAGGATGTCCAAGAGAATGCTTTGTACCCTATACTTTTATCTGTTACTCGGTTTGTAAAATTATAGCCACAAAATTACGTTAGCATGAAACAGAGCCATTTGTGAATACTCTGTGGACAATGCAGCTGTTATTTTCCTGTTTTGCATGTGGAGCTACATGAAGTTTCACTTGTAAAAAGATGCAACCAAAATTGTTCCATAGGTGTATTTTGCCCCTTCCCAAAATACAGGAAAGTGGTGGGGAGAAGAGGAAAAAAGGATAGAGGAGAGAGTGACAGTGTATTTGTGTCTGTGAAGGGGGGAGAGAGAAAGAAATGTCTCTGCAGACACACAAATGCAGCACTAGAGAGACAAGCACTAATGGGGAAAAACATCTTCCATGCACATTGTGACGGTGAGGTGTCGGCTTTAGATGTAAACTGGTTGCTCTTGCGCAGTCAACAGTCTGTACATGGCAGCTGGCATAGTCTTCATATGAATCTAGGGGAAATAAGCCAAGTTAATTATGTTCCTAAACATACCTCATGTGAGAGAACTAGCTAAAGTCATACAAGGTAGAAAAGAAAGGTAAAACTTGAGTTTTCATATCCCTATTAAATAAAGTACTGAAGGTGGTGGCTTCATGAAACAGTATGTTTAGTATCAATGAACCATCTAAAATTGTGGATACTTCATATTTTCAGATTAGGGTTTTTCTAACACATAGCAGAACCATGGGCAAATAATGAAAGAAATAGTTTGCAGGCTTGCTCTCACTTCTGCTTTTTGGATTTGATAGTAACAGGCTAATAGAGGTAGAGTCACAGAATTAGGAATTTGGAATTTGGAAGAGACCTTGAATTGGAAGAGAACATTTGAATTGGAAGAGACCTTGGAAGATCACCTAGTCCAAACTGCGCTGTTGCAAGCATGGACATTTTTCACTAGGCCTGGTTGCTCAGAGCCCCATCCAACCTGGCCTTGAACACTTCCAGGGATGAGGTATCCACAGCTTTGGGCAACCTGTTCCAGTGCCTCACCACCACTATAGCGAAGGATTTCTTCCTTATGTCTGATCTAAATCTACCCTCTTTCAGTTCAAACCATTGCCCATTGTTCTGTCACTGGAGATCCTGATAAAAAGTTTATCTCAATTTTCCTTAGAAGCCCCTTTTATACACTGAAAGGCTGATGTCAGGTGGCTCTCTGGAGCCTTCTCTTCTCCAAGTTGAACATTCCAAACTCTCTCAGCCTTTTTTCATAGGAAAGGTGCTTCAGCCCTCTGATGCTTTTTGTGGCCTTCCTCTGGACCTGCTCAAGCAGGTTCACATCTTTTTTGTGCTGGGGACCACAGAACTGGAATCAGTACTCCAGGTGGAGCCTCACAAGAGCAGAGTAGAGAGGGAGTATCACTTCCCTTGACCTACTGGCCGCGCTGCTTTTGATACAGCCCAGGATACAGTTGGCTTTCTGGGCTGCAAGTGCCCACTGCTGCCTCTTGTCCAGTTTTTCATCCACGAGTATTTCCAAATTCTTCTCTGCAGGGCTGCTCTCAATCCCTTCACCCCCAGTGTCTACTGATGTTGGAGGCTGCCCAGACACAGATGCAGGACCTCCACTTGGTCTTGTTGAACCTCACAAGCGTCACATGGGCCACTTTTCTAGCCTGTTCAGGTCCTTCTAATGGCATCCCTTTCCTTAAGCACCACTGAGCTTGGTGTCACCTTTAAGCTTGCTGAGGGTGCTATGTCTATGTTACTGATGAAAACATTACAAAATATTGTCCCAGCATGGTCCCTTGAAAGACACCACTTGCTGCGCTGGTTTCCACTGGTTGCTACTGGTACCAGCAACGAACTATTCTACACTGCCTAGAGACATTGCCAGTTCTTACCTCACCAACAGCATTTGAGAGGATGTGAACAATTTTCTCATGGGGTGTTGCTACAACACTCTGCCCATTGATTTCAATAATCCGATGGCCGACACGCACACCTCCTCGCTCTGCTATACCCCCTCTCATAAGGCTACAGATCTGGAAGGGAAAGGACAAATTTATCATGGGCTGGATAAGGAACAGAAGCTTTTTATTACCCATTTTTGCCTACAAGCTATAAATCAACACTTAAACACAGGGACTCGCAACAAATTCTAAAATGTTATCAATCACCGACTCAAAGCAAAATTTGTGAGTGACACGTAACTAATTCTCTTCCAAGAGCAGAATAAACTGTCAGAAAAGGCTATGTTGTACATTACATGTCTTGTGGATAGGAAATTTATGAGTGTATGAAGGACCTCAGTTCATGATGCCTTATGAAAAAAGAGGATCAAGAACAGGCTTTTTCTTTTGAGGTCATGAAATGGCTTGGTCAGAGACATGAATGATGCATGATGAAAGCAGACTCTGTTACACATTTTTGGTTTTTTTATAGTAAAACAACATTTCTGTTCCTCTGGCTGACTCTAAAGTTGTGAAGTAAGGAGAGTCAAAGAAAAAAATAACTCTTATTAAACCAACTTTTATATGGGAGATTTAATATATGCAAAATCCTGCTTGCTATGAGGGAGAAAATAGCAGCTTGACCAGAGAGTGTGGAAGCTACTTACAATCCCATTCTGCACACTGAAGCCCAATTGATATCTGAGGTCTGGTCTTCTGATCAAGACTGTGGTTACTGGAGGACATCTAACGATGTTCAGTTTAACTCGGGCCTGATTTTTCAAACCCTGTAAAAAAAAAAACCAAACCATGAAGGATGCTAGCAAAGAAAAAGTTAAACATTTAACATAATCACTGTAGGGAAAAAAAAAAGAGTTTAAACACAGATAGGGGAACAGCCCTGAATAAATACATCTTTGTATGCATTGTAACAGAATCTGATCACTGAATGCCAGAAACAAGCAACAGAATATTCAGTGAAATAAGTGATAAAATATTAAATTTTTCTTGCCAAGAAGCAGACACAGTTGTTTTAGGAAAACCAGATTCCTGCTGGCAATTTCTTCATTCGATAACAGAAATCATGCATGAAAGGAATATTAAACAGGTCTATCCAACTCACCAAAAAAATCCAATGACTTTTCAATAAGTAGCTAAGATAGTTGCAAAAAAGTTGCTTCCCTAACGAAATAAATTCAGTTCTGTCAAGCAAACAACAGGTCCTGCTCATATCATCCTTATATAAGCAGCGCTCCTAATCTCCATTATTCACACAATAACAGAATGGGTAAGGTTGAAAGGGACCACAGTGGGTCATCTTATCCTTGCTCAAGAAGGGTCATCCCAGAGCACATGGCACAGGATTGCATCTAGAGTGTTCTTGAGTATTCCCAGTGAGAGAGACTCCACAACTTCTCTAGGTAACCTGTTCCACTGCACGGTTACCTAACACAAGTTCTTCCTCATGTTCCTCATGGAACTTCCTGTGTTTTAATTTCTGCCTGTTGCCTCTTGTCCTATTGCTCAGCACCACCAAGAAAAGCCTGAGATTAACTCAATTAGTTAAAACTTGATAGTAATAATACCAAGATCATGTGTTCAATCTCCTGTATGGGCCATTCACTTAAGAGTTGGACTCAACGATCCTTGTGGGTCCCTTCCAACACAGAATATTCTGTGATTCTGTGACTCCATCCTCTTGACATCCTCCCTTCAGGTACTTACGGACATTGATGAGGTCCCCTCTCATTTGCCTCTTCTTGAGGCTGAACGAGCTCAACTCTCTCAGCCTTTTCTCCTAAGAGAGATGCTCTTGTCCCTTAACCATCTTCGTGGCCCTCTCTTGGACTCAATCCATGTCTCTCTTGTACTGAGGAGCCCAGAACTAGAACACTCCAGATGTGACCTCAGCAGGGCTGAGCAGAGGGGCAGGATCACCTCCCTCAGTCTACTGGAAATCCTCTCCCTAATGCATCCCAGGATATCTCTGGCCTGCTTGACCACAAGGACACACTGCTGGCTCATGGACAGCTGCTTGTCCAACAGGACCCCCAGGGCCTTCTCTGCAGAGCTGATTTCCAGCAAGTCGGTCGCCATCCTGTGCTGGTGCCTGGGATTATTCCTCCCCATGTGCAGGACCTTGCATTTGCCCTTGTTGAATTTCAGAAAGTTCCTCTCTGCCCATTTGTCCAGCCTGTCAAGGTCCTTCTGAAGGGCTGCACAGCACCTGGGGGTATTGGCTGCTCCTCCCAGCTTTGTGTCATCAGAGAACTTGCTGAGTAGGCATCTGCCCCTTCATCTAAGCCACTGATTAATAAGCTAAACAATACAGGGCCCAGTATTGAACCCTGGGGGACATCACTAGTGACAGGCCTCCAACTAACCCCTCTGCCTCTGATTATGACCTGCCAGGATCTGCCATTCAACCAGTTCTCAATCCATCTCACCATCCACTGATGCAGTCCACGCTTTGAGATAGCCTATGAGGATGTTGTGAGAGACAGAGTTGAAAGCCTTGCTGAAGTCAGTATCCACTGCTCTCCTCTCATCCATCCAGGCAGTTTCATTGTAGAAGACAATCAGTTTGGTCAAGTATGATTTACCTTTAGTGAATCCATGCTGACTACTCCTGATCACCTCCTTTGTCATTAATGCGGACAGAAATGGCCTCCAGAATGAGGCACTCTATCACCTTTCCAGGGATGGAGATGAGGGCCAGTAGTTCTCTGGGTCTCCTTCTTACCATTTTTGAAGACTACAGTGACACTGGCTTTCTTCTAGTCCTCAGGCACCTCTCCTGACTGCCATGCCCTTCCAAAGATGATGGTGAGTGGCCTTGCTATGGTATCTGCCACCTCTCTCAGCACTTGTGGATGCATTCCCTCAGGGCCTATGGACTTGTGGGTGTTGAGTTTGCCTAGGTGTTCTCTAACCCAATCTTCCTGGACCAAGGGGAAGTCTTCCTTCCAACATTCCTTTACCCTGGTCTCCTGGGTCAGAAGTTCCCGAGGGCTGGTCTTGACAGTCTACACCAAAGAAAGTGTTTAGTAATTCTGCCTTCTCTATGTCCTCTGTTACCCCCTCCATCAGTAAGAGGCCCACATCATCTATCACTTTCCTTCTGTATTTCCTGATGTATTTGAAGAAGTCCTTCTTATTGTCCTTGACATCCTTCACCAGACTTAATTCCAGATGGGCCTGTGCCTTCCCTGTTTCATTTCCAATTGCTCTGACAACCTCTCTATATTCATTCCAAGTGGTCTGACCTTGCTTCCATCTCCTTTGTATCTCCTGCTTATGTTTGAGTAATGAAAGGAGTTCTTAATTCATCCATGCAGGTCTCTTGTCCCCTTTGCCTGATTTCTTGCTCAATGGGATGCATCATTCTTGAGCTTGGAGGAAGTGATCCCTGAATATCAACCAACTCTCTTGGACCCCTTTTCTCTGCAGGACCTCTTCCCACGGGATTCTTCCAAGAAGATCCCTAGAGAGGCTAAAGTTATCTCTCCTGAAGTCCATGATTAGAGTCTTACATGCTCATGGTCACTACAGCCACAGCTGCCCTGAGTCTTCACATCTCCAACAAGGCCTTTCCTGTTTGCTAGTATAATGTTGAGCAGCACACCATTCCTGGTGGGATTCTCCACTACCCGTGACAGGAAGTTGTTATCAATGCTTTCCAGGACCTCCTGGATTGCTTGTGCTTCACCCTGTAGCTTCTCCAACAGATGTCACGGTAGCTAAAGTCCCCAGTGAGAACCAGGGCCTGTGACCTTGGGGCTGCTTCCAGCTGCCTGTAGAAGGCCTCATCCACTGCCTCCTCTCAATCACGGGGCCTGTAGCAAACACAACAGTGTCACCCCTGCTTGTCTGCCCTTTCATCCTAGCCCATAAGCTCTCTGCTTGCTCATCATCCATGCCAAGACAGAGCTCGATACATTCCAAGTACTCTTCCTCCATTTGAAATGAGTTATATCACATTTATCATAGACTCCTTGTTACCAGAAGAAAACTGAAGGAAAAAAATTATTTTTACTGACAGAGTGGTAAAACACTAAAACAGATTACCCAGAGAGGTTGTGAAACATCCAGTCTGGGAATCGTTTAAATCGTAGTGGGCATAGCCCTAAGAAGCAAGCTCTACTTTGAATAAAAATGTTGGTCTAGACCAGCTACAGGGATGACTGCCAGCCTCAGAGACTCTGTGTTCACATGGCTCCATGAAAACACAAACACAATAAAACACAGATAAGTGCAATGTGCAACTTCATGTATTTAGAGCTCTTGGAGGTTGTTAAGAGGGTTTTCTGAAATGCTTCATTCACAGAAACCATTAGCCATAAATCCATACATAAATACCATCCACGTCAAGAATGAAATACTTTACAAAAAATACAGCAACTTTCATCTCACTTAATTCACAACCTGTCAATTTCAGTACCTGCTTAGGCTCAGCCCATCCTGATGGGTGGTAGGCTTGCTGATGCACCAATTTACCAAAGGCCTGCACACATATAGCTAACCACCATGCTGTGATCTCCCCTGTGTTTTTCATGATCTCTGAGCTTTGATCTCTCTCCCAACACAGGGAGCTCAAGCATGTCCACAAGAGTGCCTCCAAGTCTCTGTAAACACCTATGGTATCTCTACACAGAGATTCTACTTCTCAAAACAGACAGGATAAACAGCCGTAGGCATAATAGATGGGGTTTCCCACACTGTTATGTTCCAGACCTCAGCATTCCGAGCTGCAAGATCACTTGAGCAAATCTACCATCCTCCTTGCCATTCTTCTGGTTTTAATCCTTTCCTCCCAACACATGCCCTCAACAGTTTGATATCATTGTGCTCTTACTTCCCTGACGAATATGCAAGTTATTTATCTACGTTACTTGGCAAAAAAAGGTAATGTGCTCCCTAACAAAATTTTTTCTAATTTTACAGAAAGCACATATATTTCAGAAGTGGCTAATTTTCAGCATCATGCAGACTGGTAATATAAACTGATCAGAATCAAAACAATTGCATATTCTGACCAACTTTATTTGTTTATCTAGTTCTTGAGTATGCTTCTGATAGTAGCCAGCACCAGATGCTTTTGAAAAAGATAAGCCTATTAGAGAATAGCTACAACACATGGAAAGCTTCTTCCAAGCTCTGTCAGTTTGCAATTGGTTTATGGTAAAATAGTAGCAGAGCTTAGATCCATAATACCGAAATCATCTTGTCTGAAGTGCTTATGAGATATGTTTATCCACATAATATTATCATCTTTTCATAGGAGTCCTTACAGCGTGCTAAAGAAATCTGAAAATCTTCTGCCACATTTAAGTGTGTACTTAGATTATTCATATATATATACTTGCTTCATATATACTAGTTTCCAGAAGTGCTACATGAGCAGCTCCAGATGTGTGGTTATGAAGACCTGCAGATATACAGATTATTTTCTCTTTAGAAAGACAAAATAAATGGCTAGCAGTTCCTATGGAAACTGCAGAAAGTATCAGTGAAGAAGAGAAAGGTCTGTAAAAGCTGGAAATAGCAAAGCTGGTTGTTTCTGTATTGATAAAGTACTAATGACCATAGTGAAACTCCAACTGAATAAGAGAAGCATAAACTTATTGCAGTTTTAGAAATAAAATGATGGGGGATAGGAAACAAATATGGTTATCATGAAGAGCCTAAATTGGCAGGCAGTTTTGTTCCACTGAAGCTAGCATACAATATGTTTTTTTTTTTCTTCCTTCCTTTACAAATATAAGACAGGTTTTGACACATTTTTAGTATGACACACTTCCAGGCTATCATTTCTACTCACTGAATCTGAAGTGGCTGGTCCAGTGACTTATGCATTTATTACTCATCCGAACTCAGTATTAACATTTTGGGAAATCAGAATGTGAAATCTTTATAGCAAACATCTTAGTTCAAGTAGTATTAAGAGATAATCCATGGAGGAAAAAAAATGAGAATTTACTTCATACATTTTTTTTTCACTTGGCAAACTGACCTTGTAAATGGAAAATTTATTTTACAATTTTTAAAAAATACAATATAAAAAAAAGGTACATAATATAACTTGTTACCAAAAAGTTCCCTGGATTAATAAGTGTAACAGATATGTTAGTAAAAATCAGAGAAGGCTGTCTGTATAGCATACAACCAGCATTACACGACATGTCCACATGTGATGATCTGCAGAGCCCCGAGGGAGTATTTCAATAAATAATTTCATACAGCTTTATCTCAAACACTCCATAGAGATGTACCTTTCCCAGTCTTTAAACTCTGATGTTCAAATACTTATTCCCTTGTATGCTACAGCTACCCCAGATATAGTTCAGTTCCAGATGACCTGCATGCTTTTTGAACTCACATAATTTTCTGACAACTAGGAGAAAGCTCTTCTAATTAAAGTATCCCATTTAGTTGAGTGAAGAGAAGTGCCACACTTTCAAACAACTTGGGCAAAGATTCCCCAGAGGGTATGTCTTTGTTTCAAAGTTTTAAAGTTTCAAAAGCAGGTATACAAGAACAAAAAAGGATTGACTCTATTTCATCCAGATACTGAGGCATTTAACAGCTAATATGGCCTAGGACAACATTAACCACCTGTGCCTCCATTTGTCACATAAAATTTCAAGTGCATATCTGGTAGTATCTTCTTTCCGAACAAAACATTCACTTGTGAAGTTATGCACAGAGCCCTTGTCTATGCAAATAAATAGCACAGCACACCTTCTGGGAGAGTATCTAGACTTCCTCAAGACTTCTGATGCTGTTTCATGATACCCTCATAGCCAAGCTCAGGAATTGAGAACTGGATGAGTGGATGGTGAGATGGATTGAGAACTTGCTGAATGGCAGAACTCAGAGGGTTGGGATCAGTGACACAGGTCAGTTGGAGGCCAGTAGCTAGCAGTGTCCCTGAAGGTTCAACTCTAGTCCCAGTATTATTTAACTTATGAGGGATGGAGTGCCTACTCAGCAAGTTCTCTGATGACACAAAGCTGGGAGGAGCAGCCAATACCCCCAGGTGCTGTGCAGCCCTTCAGAAGGACCTTGACAGGCTGGACAAATGGGCAGAGAGGAACTTTCTGAAATTCAACAAGGGCAAATGCAAGGTCTTGCACATGGGGAGGAATAATCCCAGGCACCAGCACAGGATGGCGACCGACTTGCTGGAAATCAGCTCTGCAGAGAAGGCCCTGGGGGTCCTGTTGGACAAGCAGCTGTCCATGAGCCAGCAGTGTGTCCTTGTGGTCAAGCAGGCCAGAGATATCCTGGGATGCATTAGGAAGAGGATTTCTAGTAAACTGAGGGAGGTGATCCTGCCCCTCTGCTCAGCCCTGCTGAGGTCACATCTGGAGTGCTGTGTCTAGTTCTGGGCTCCTCAGTACAAGAGAGACATGGAGTTCCTGGAATGAGTCCAACGGAAGGTAACAAAGATAGTCATGGGACTGTGAGCTCCTCACTTATGAGGAAACTCTTAACAATTGGACTAGATGATCTAAGAGGTCTTTTCCAACCTAAACAATTCTATGATTCTACGAAAGCCTGAGGGAGCTGGGCTTGTTCAGTCTTGAGAAGAGATAACTGAGAGAGGACGTCATCAATGTCTATAAGTATCTGAAGAGAGGGCGTCAGGAGAATGCAGTCAGGCTCTTCTTGGTGGCGCAGAGGAACAGGATGAGAGGCAAAGGGCAGAAACTGGAACACAGAAGTTCCACCTAAACATGAGGAAGGATTTCTTTACTGTGAGGGTGACTGAGCATTGGAACAGATTTCCAGAGAGACTTTGGACCATTTTGCTCTGGAGATATTCAAAAGCCATCAATACACAGTCCTGAGTAACGTGCCCTAGGGAACCCTGCTGGAGCAGGAAGGTTGGACTACATGACTTCCAGTGCTCCCTTGCCATCCTACCCATTCTGTGGTTCTGTGTGAAGTCGGAAAACTGGTGTAGCTTAATTCACACTGTATTTTAAAGATCATGAAATGGAAAGTTCTATGCAAACATTTGGTAAGAACTTATTCAAGAGTTCTATACTTTCTGCTCTCCTGTTATGTAACCCTTTTAAAACGCGTAGCTTCCAGAAACATTTCCCCTACCTTTATGATGCTCTGACATGTTGAGAGTGGTAAACCAACTAAACTGGTCCCATTGATTGACATGATCTGGTCCCCTATGTTCAGCTTCCCAGACTTCTCTGCCGGTCCTCCATGCATCATGTTGGCTATGATAACTGTAGGCAAAATGGAACCCCAGCCAGACTCCACAATCACCACACCTAGGATTTCTCCCTTTTGCTTTTCAATGTAAACCTGTATAATAAGAAAAAGTGTTTAAAAAAATACTTTTTTTCACATCCATGAAACTTACATCACCCCCCTCCCAACATCTATATAACCAACAAACATACCCTTCTTTGTTTGCAACCTGTCTTCCTAATTCAAAGCAAAACCAAAATAGGGTACACATTTTACACATTTCATTTGTATTCAAACATTAAATGATCAGCACTACATAATATAGATTTTACTTAGTGCAAAAACACCTCTCACAAGTAATTTCTGTGTATGAGCAGAGGAAATGGGAGTGGAAGAAATCCTAGTGCCATTGGTTTTGGTGGACAATCCTAAACAGGAAGAGATTGCAAGAGTTTACAACTGTGGATTAGAAAATCATTACCTGTGTGTTCCAGTAGTGTATTGGTTCATTTTTATTAAGCAAGCTGCAAAGCCTTCTGGCACACACAATTATTTAAAAACTGGAATCAGCCACTTTCATAAACACCCAGGCCTCTATAAATTTTATATTATTTACTGTAATCTTTCAAATTGTATTAATCTGTTAATCTGTTTCAAGTTCACTTTCAAATGTCTCAAAATTGTTTGGTAAAAAGAATGACAACAGATGGTAAATCATTTCAATGCTGATAACTTTTGGGTTCACTGTTTGCCTTTGAAACAGAACTGACAGCAGGGTGTCCTATTAAGGAGGATATTCTAGACTAACTGAGCTAATTTATAGGAAGTATTAAAGGTTTTTTGATTTCTGCCAACAAGGGCCTACAACTGATACAGAGCAGCTTAATACTGTTACAGAAAAAAAAAAGATACATACATCTTTGCAATTTTCAGACTTCGAGAAGTGAATCAGGTCATCATTGTACATATCCTGGGTATTGAGCAAGTCGCTATATTCCTTCTGGCTAAGGTCTTCTGGGTTGATTCCATTTGCCCTCAGAAATTCTTGGTAGGCCACACTAAATGCTTGACCTATGGACTGTGCAATCAGCTGCGCCTGTAGCAGTTCCCAGAGAAGAGAAGAGAAAAGAAAAATGTGAAACATTCTGATAGTTGTGTGCATTGACACTTTCTCTGTTACAATCACGCTGAAAAATGGATCATCAAGTTGACAAACCTACAATTTACTGCCATCCAGTCTAAAACATATTTGTGCATGACTAATTTAAAAGACCCATAAAATGTCAACACATTCGCCTCTGCTATGAATCCAGCTTGGTAGAGCAATAATAAATATCAGAAATAAAGCCATCCTTTCACAGGTAAGAACTGCTAATATAAGCATAAAGGTATAGCCACTGCAGTCACTGTGGGTTGCACCTACAATTCTTCCTACCCATGCAGGTCCCAGATGGCTCTCCCTTCCAGCCAGGACAATGCCATTCTCTGACAAGCCAGCAACGAAAACGTCTACCAGAAAACACACAGACACATTTAAGAAGGTATTTCCAACTTTTCTTACCATCCTTTAGGACCATCGCGTTCATATTGACTGCTCCTATCTCAGTCTCAGACAAAATAGGAAAAGGGCAGCAATTAGTGACCAAATCAAGGCCTTGAAGTGACTAGAAATGGTCACATGCATTTCCTTCTTCAACCTGCTACCTCCCTCAGACTCTCTCCCCTATATTTCTTGTTTCACTCCCTCCAAATCCCATGATTCTGCCAGTTCTCTGCCTCTTTCCTTCTCGTCCTGTCCTTTGTAGGCACCCTCTTGCACCTGCAGCTGTGCTGGTTGTGGCAAAGAGAGGGAAGAGGAGAACTCCACAGCTGACACGGCTGGCCTGGCAGAGTGCTGGCGGTGAATGAATGCTGCTCAGGTGTATTTTTATAGAGCCTACTGGCTATACTTAAAGTCCAGTTTGCTCTCTAATAAAGGAAAGGTTCCCAACTAAATTAAAAATTTGATTGTATCTTAAACAACTCAAACTAGCACTAAATCTGCTGATGAGAACAGCATGATTGCTGGTGCTGAAAAGATCAATATGTAGACTGCCAGTATACTACCAAAGCTCAACCTGGTTTTGACAGCAAGGACAAGACAGCAAGGGGAAAACTACACTGCCATAGCTTCATAACTTAAGTCATGAGATAAATGCAGACTTTACATTCACACATATGTATCTTCACTCCAGGAAGAGTCCAGCTCCCAGCATTTGGACACATCACTGGGGTTCAGCTCATTTGAAGATATAGCTCTAAACAGAGTTGAAAATCTGGCGCTGTCCTCTTAAGACAAGGACTTGTCCAAGCAGAGACATATTCTGGACAACACCCACTTGCAGGCTTACAGCTTCTGTCTCACTCTGTAACTTCTACTCACCGTGTAACTTCTTCCAAATACCCAGCTGTCCCAGAAGAAGAAAAGACAAGTTTTATAATATAAACAGGCTGCATTACTTCATTGGATGTACAAGATTTTTGAAGAAGCCATTTCCTTCCTGCTAATAAGGTGCTACAATGCTTCCATTCTGTTAGTCACTTTGAGATATATTTTGCAGGCTATCTGTGAACTACATACCGTGACTAAGGAGAGCTGATATAATCTGCCATTTCTCAGCATATTTTCACATGAATGAGTAATGCTTTTGCTGGATCTACAGGCATGTACTTTCCATGCCAATGTCTAGTGGCACAGAGGGGATCACATCTGAAACAAATATGGGCTGATCCAAAGAAACCATAAATTGAGAAGCACAGATCCCAGCTAGTCAAATGTCCCAGTGAGCAGCCTGGGAAACAGATCCAGGAAGTCTGGATCATCCAAGAGTCAGACCACCACATGCTGAAGTAAAATAAGCCCCAGCCTCTGACATCTGACAGTTTCATTTTTGCTTTTTCAACTGGCTAGTAAGAGAGCAAGCAGTGTCAAAATTTGCGACTAGAAATACAAGAACAGCAGCCTCAAAACAGGCAGCCTATCAAATGATATTAAGCGAAAAATATGTTGGCTACTCTTTATTTCATACCAGATTCTTGAAAAGCTTTGCAAAACTGGTTTACAAGTTATTTTGTGGGAAAAAAACCCACATTTTTTATATTCTCTGTCTTAATTTTGGTACAGGATTACTTTGGATCAGTGCTCTTGTCCTTATTTTTAATTTCAGCATTGGGTCATGTACATACATTTATCTGCAACCGGATGACTTATTCAGACAGGGGTTTAGAACAGATTCATCACTACATAAAATCAGCTGTTTATTCAAAAAAATCTTCCCATCTCCAAGTCCTTGGTGATATACTGTAGATTGGAAGATATGTGAGTATTTTATAAGAAACTGATATTTTCACCTTACTTATGTAACACTGCTATTTGGATGATTTAGAACTGAGATTTTTTTTATTTTCCCAAGTTACTAGGCATAACATGATTATGATCCTGACAACTAAATATCTAGCCACTTCAATCTGATATGTCTGATTTTACCATTCAGTTACTGAGCTTTAAAAAGTGCATAAAATCAGCAGGTTCTGCACATTGATTGTGAAGACAGGATATCAAGTCCTACATAAGCTAACTTAGTAACCTGCACCATAGACTAAAATCTGTTCTCTCTTCAGAGACATACTTTGGAATTGTTGAAATTTCCAACTTTATTTGCTGGCTTTTTGATATGGTAGCAGCAACTGACCCCCCAACACAAGCCTCCTGAAAAATAAAAGATCACCTTTCAAGTATGTATCAGTGCTTGATCCTTGATGCAAGGCTTGGGATTAAAATTTTCCTAGGAAAATAAGCATGTCTGATAGACTTTCACTGTCTTGTGCAGAATCTGAGCTGGTATTTGTAAACTGTGGCAACTGGACCCTCCTCTCACTGTTATTGGAAGGCAATCAGGGAGATTAAAAATAGGAAGCATTACTATGAACACCAATTTCTTGAGTAAAATGTTGGGTCCAAACACATAAAGTAAGTTCCTCTGCTTAGATGAAATAGTGGTTGCAGCTTAAAAGCAAGCAGGGCCACTAACAGTGAACATCAGACCTACTGAAATGTGCTTACTTTTCCATCCCTAAAAAATTATAAGACAAAGTAGTTGCTTACATCCTCAGACTCAAAGACATGGCAAATCATTTTGTACTGTCTCTTTCCGTCTTGGGAAGGGTGAGATGCTTCCACATTATCCTGGGAGTTAGACCGTGGCATTCGCCTACGAGCCATCAAAACAACTATATTTCCTATATCAGCAATGTAAGAAATGGTCCGCAGGGGATGATCCATCATGGTTTCCTGGGGAATAAGAAAACCAATATAAGCAGCTGCTTCAACCAAGTTCTTATTGCACACCTAGGATAAAAACACACAGACAGCAATAAGACCTTTGCTAAGTGAAGTCTGTAATACCTGCAAGAAGGGAGATGCCAACAGGAAACAAGAGCTTCAATTTTCAAAAGTAAAACAAAGTTTTACAAATTAAAGGGGGTTTTTTTCTGTGTAAAACCACATAAAGACCTCAATATCTGAACTTGTGTATGCTGGGCATGTACGTGTAGAGGACTATGAACAAATTATTAAAACTAAACATTTTGGACTACTCTGAGCACAATCAATACTTCATGCATCAGGGTTCATGAGAAATGAGATGACTGCAACTACTTTACCCACAAATTCTAACCATTTCTAGAGTCAACACCAGAGTAATTGCCTGTATGATACGGTTGTTGACCACAGATTTCTTACTATGAAATCCTGGGGGAAATACAAGAGCCAGCACATTTTGAAGGACAAATTTTGGCATGTAGGTGAAAGTCTATTTCAGTAGACTACTTGCACAAAACTGACAAAGGTGTTTATCCATGTACCTGTGTGTCTGCATTCAGTACTTTTATTCTCTGTGTAGAAATGAAGAGGTCTACTTCAGTCATGGGTTGAGATTCACCTTCTGGAGCCTGCAAATAAATGGATTAGAGTCAAACAAACCCATTAGGTAACATACTTACTAATGATGTTAGTTCACAAACAAGGGTGCACTAAGACACAGTCATCAGAACAGCAATGCAGGATAGAGTATTAGACTGCAGAAGCAAAAG
The DNA here is from genome assembly GCF_003945595.2 of Pipra filicauda. NCBI lineage: Eukaryota > Metazoa > Chordata > Aves > Passeriformes > Pipridae > Pipra > Pipra filicauda. Next base: position 3,059,148 of record NW_024104509.1, on the reverse strand, counting down.
ATAAACACAAAGATGTGGAAACTATATCATATATGTGAAAGTGAATTGGGTATTGTTTGAAAAAAAAGTCAATCTCATAAAAGCTTCCCTGATATTTTTCCCAATTCAGTAAAATTATAACTGACTGCAGCATGAACCAGATAAAGATTTCATGAAAATCAAAATAATTCTACCATTTTCTGCACACTATGAATCCCACTTTAAGTAAGGATTTCACACAAGCCATAGAAAGGCCCAACAGCATCTCTTGCCCAAGGAATCTCTATATGGGCTAACAGTGGCTGCCAAGACCAATGGAAAAACCTGCACCACAGGTGGGTAGTATTTAAGCAATTCATAATGCAGTTCTGCTAAGAAGACCTTCACAGTCAGACAACATACCATTCAAGCAGTAACCCACCTTTAGAAGTCATATTTTGTTAATAGAAAGCAAAACATTCATAATTTTTTAAATTACATTTGTTAAAAGGTACTTAAAAGCTCCACAAATAAAACTTATTACAAAGATGAGCCAATCTCGGTATATTACTGTGTGTATAGACAAACTTTTTTCTTTTTTGCATCCAGCAATTTGACATCTCTGTGAATCAAACAATGCAGCCTTACAGAAAGATTAAATAAAAAAAAGGGCTAAAAGAAAAAAAAACCCCACACCTCATTTTAATCTATCATTTTACAGGGTTAAAACCTTTGCCTGTTTCAGTACTGATTCTTTAGTATGCATTTTGGGTACTGCCTGTAACTGTTTGATAAATCCAATCTTTATTCTATTTCTAACATGAAATGGCTAATGATAAGCAACAAAAAATGGCCAATCAGGCAACTGATTTCTGACACATGTCAGCTTGTATGGTGGCTCAGAAATAAATCTGAAAAAACCTTGCTGGATGCAGAAAATAAAACCACAAAATAAAAAGAAAGGAAAAAACCCTCCCAGAAAACAAAAGAACAAGCATAACATCAAGCTGATGGAGTTTGTACTGCACCTTCTTTCTGCTTTTGGCTAATTTCTGGGCCATCTGCTTAGCATGGAACAAACAGAGACAGGAGAACAGTTAGAGAAGAACTTACAGAGACTCCAAGTCAAGCAGGAATCTGCATGCTAATGTCAGGGCTCATAAACTACAAGCTGATCTAAATTAGTCCCTGCTTAGATTAATTGCCTCCTTTTCTTTTTGGCTTAAAAAATAATTTTATGTTTAGCACAATTACTTTCAGAAATGAAAAGAAACAGCACCAAAAGAGTCAGGAAGAACACAAAAGGATTTTTTTTTTCACTTAAAATGTTACTTGCAATAAACAAGGTTATTTTGTGTGTACTTGGGTTTTTTTCGGTTTTGGTTTGGTTTTTTTTAAGAAACAAAACAGAGCTTTCCATCACTTCCAGCAGTATAAACCGTGATGTTACTTCTTTTGAAGGCACATCAATGTAAGAGGTGAGAGAAGAATTCTAAGCTTTGTTACTGCAGCTTTTTTGGATCTTATACTTTAACAGACTTCAAAAAAATAACCTCCTTAAAATTATGCTACTGTTTCCTGGAAAAATAAAATGACAGAAGGTAACTGTCCCCTTCATTTTCTTCTCCTTCTGAGCAAATAAACCCATATTATACTAATAAACCCATGTTCACACTGGACATGTTCTCTGGACAACAGATTCTCCTGTGACACCTACACAAAGGTAAGTCCATACTACCACATTTTTTCAAGGAAGCAGCAGAGCAAGTACTTCAGTTCCACAAACACCTTAAAACAGGTTTCCATTAACAACGTAAATACATATAACTTTTACAGTCCTGCAATCATTAATTCAAATCAAGGTGAACTGAACTTGTGGACCTCCTTAGTGAAGAAATGTAATACTCACCAGGCTGGCAGTTACCCTTTTACTTCCAACACTAACAGTCTCTTTGCTGATTAAATTAACAGGTGTTCTTGTGAAGGGAAGGAGGCTGACTGCTAGAGACTCCATACAGATTCAGCCCTAACTACTTTTACGAAGAACAAACAGAAGGCCTGAATCACAAGACACATCAAATGTTTTATGCTGATGCTCACAACTTAAAGCTATCAGGTTTTGTCTAAACAAATCTGAAAGCAGCTACCCAAAGTTTAGACCATGCTGCTTATTTTCAAATAGAAACATTCTCATACTAGCTTTTAGTCATCTCTTCCAAATTAAGAAGTATTTGATAGCCTGGTGATTGCAAACTATTAGAACTGCCTCACATAGCAGGCTCTTCATTACATTACTATTAATTTAAATTAATAGTAAGAAATAATATAATTATCTTGAATAACAGCTGCCTGCCATACACTGGGTAAGGGGGAGATACTCCTGAGGTAGAGCATTTAAATAGCTTTCTAAAATCAAGCTCCCCTTCCGATACTTTGTCCTCCACCCCAAACTTTAGAGCGACAGACCTCCCAAAGGAAGAAAAGCGCAGCCCAAAAAGAAGAAATGAGAGGAAAAAAACCCTGAGCTATTAAAATACACTATCATTCAATTTATTGAAAATTCTGTTCTTCAAATGGAAGCATTTTGAAGAACAAATTTCAAATATTTCTTAAAAGTAAGGTAATGATACGGAACAAGCACTTCTAAATCTAAGTGATTTAACAATGCACAGAAATGTCACAAAAAAAGGTTACAGTGCATGAACAACAAAAAAATTAGGATAATTCTATGCAGGACACTTTATTATACAAATCCTTTTTGTCACCATGTTATTTTGCTAATTCAAATCAGAAGAGTATTTCAAAAAAACCCAGAAACTACCTAATCTATATAAAATATTATTTTTTTTAAAATACACAGAATTTGTGATTGTCACTTAAGGTAAATGAAATGTAATTATTTATATATTATATTTTTAATTTCCAAAATTACAAAATATTAAAATCCAGTAAGCTTCCACTTTTGCTACAGGGGTGTCTTAAGTTTACTCGACCCATTTAGCCTCTCTGGAAAATATATTGCAACTCTGTGAGCATTGAGATGACACTGAGTAAAGAAAATGTGCAGAATATTAAACTATTTCCACACATGGGTTCTATTACACTCAGAAATTGAAACAGGTATTATCTAAAAATGCTCAAACCTGCCACACAGCAAACTAAGAGTGCCTCCTAGTGAAGTATTCATAACTACATTTGATGAATACCTTCAAAGCACTGTTTCTGTTTTAACTTTGTTGGACTTCACAGAGATGAATGGCCAAGCAAGAAAACATCCAACTCTTGTACTTATAACTGAAGAAATACCTTTTTAAAGAAGTAACATGGAAAATTGTTTTCAAAATCTGTTCATATTCTAAATGAATGAATATGTGGTCTGAAGGCTCTGCTAAAAGGAAGCATTATAGGGATTATTAAACTCAAAAGGAACACACTGTGATGTGTACATCACAGGGCTTAAACAAAACTCTTCACCCCCTTTTTAATGCTCTTAACTTCAAGCCTGCATACTTTATACATATGGGATAAAAGCTATCTGATGCAGTGATGAATTTGGCGGCAGCAGCAACTCCTTCTATCACACTGAATTTCTCACTAAAACCGTTCAGCTTAAATGGCAATCAGTGACAAAACCAGTCAAAGCCCACCCTAACAAACAAACCAAAGACCCTAAGGTGAAGGGAGGTTGCCTGAGCTTCACTTAGAAGCAGAATGCAGTAACTGTCCAAGAAGTGTACAATGGTACTGTGTGCCATGCAGTAAGCCAATAATTTTCTGAAGTAAACTGAACTTCAGAAAATTAGTCACAACAGCTAGAGTTTTACCAGGTCAACAATGCAACTATTTGGACCTCAATCCTGAGACAAATATACTACAACAAAAAATACGCATGCCCACCAATCTATATGGATGTATAAATTATGGGAGATATGAGTGAAATGAGTTAAATAGATCTCTTTCTGTTTTGAAGCACAGAAGTGCTGAAACATAACAGAATATTTTAATGAATTTCTAAGAATTACATTTAGTATTAAAGAAAGATTCCATACTCTTACATCTCATAGGCCCAATTTGAATAAATTCTGTTTCATTTTCTCTACCATATCCCTTCAATCTTTTTCTACTGTATATTCCCACAGAAGCTTTACCTTCTAGGTAAAGCTTCCTGCCCAGCCCCAGGCTCAAGTGTCACTCCTGATACCATTTTCCTATGACAGCTGATGCCAAACTTTCCTTTCAACCTCCAGTGATGTGTCACTCCTAGATCCAGCCTCACCAAAGCCCTTACTTCTCTCCCTTATCTTTCTTACCTTTGGTTTCCCACCCATTCAAATCAGACAAATTTTCTACCAGATGGCCAAGCATCAGGAAAGAACACATAGGGACTACCAAACAGCCTTACTTGCACCCAGAGCAGAAATAAAGCACTCAATAAGGGAAACCACTGCAGCTTTAGGAAGAACCCACCAAGACCTGCCAGGGTTGAGAAAGCTGAGTGAAACATTTTTAAAGAATGTTACTGAATACAGAGTCTCCAATGAACAAAGATAAATCATTCTTTTGCAAAAGGCTCAGTAGTTTAAGTTTGTGAAAACTTCTACAGAGATGTCAGAGGATGATCTGTCTTTAACAGGAAGGCTACATCCCAGCCTCTTCTAAAATGCTAGAGTGTTAATGATTTTCAGAGACAAGGTTACAAGAACTTATGCATTAGAACATCATCAAAATTGCAATTTATGGTAGTCTCTCAATGGTTCTAGTTGGAGCTTCTGTGTTAAAGTTACATACTGAACTGAACACCTGTTATGGAAAACACTGGAATGAATTATAATAGTAGGAAGCATCAGCCGACCTTAACAGACAATACTACTGGCTTTGCTGATAACCTCTCCTCTTCCTCTCTCTTTTATACAATCACAAACCAAATCTGAGCTGGAACCCAAAATAAACTACAAAAGAAGAACACATAAATATTAAACTAATTAAAATTCCCAGAGGAGATTGTGTTGGTTAGCTGAATCAGGAGAAGACGAAGCTGCGTGCCTACCATCCAGTCATGTATGGGTAGTGGGAATATTGCAGCATCTTGTACAACCATGCAATATTTCATTCACACGTATAATTTCAATTGACAGTGTCATAACTGTAACTTCAAATACAGCAGCATGCCCATTGCTTGTCCTGGCCTGTACAGAAATTGGCTGGCATTTCTTTTTTCCAAACAAACAAAGCAAATGTACCATATTCTACGACAAGTTATTTTTATTTCATACATCTCTATAACATCACAGATGTTTCCTTTTTAAATCAGCACCTAGCTGCTATGTGTGGAGAAACAAGTATCCACACCAGGGTCAAAAATAACTGCAATCATTACCACAGTAGCAATTGCATTAGGTGCCGAGGCAGAAGCAGTTGCAACACTTACTAGTTGTGTTTTATACTCTAAACCTGTTTTCCCTCAACACCCAGACAATATATAACTTTGACCACCACTCACTTCTGATTCTGGCTTAGCGTACATGGCACAAGTATTATTACAGGGAATTAAAATGACCTGGTAACTCCCCCTTATCAGTCTTTTCCAAAAGCAGCATTAAGCATACAATTTTTTTTGCAGAAAGAAAGGTGAGGCACTTTACCTTTCTGAAACCACAGATAACCCCACATGAAAAATTTACTGCATAAGTGAGAAAGTCATATCCACAACCACAAGACACCCATACAAGAGGCAGCAGGAATCATTCCGCACCTTGATTCTGCTGACAGCTTCCTGAGCTTGCATCATTCTCACATTCTTGGAGGGAGTTTTATCAGAAAGCAGTTGAGTTGAACCAAGGTAATTGGCAGCAAAAATGATTCCATCGATTAAGTCTTCAGGATCACAAGGTCCAGGAACTGTAACACAGGAAAGAATCACCGAAACAATCATGCTGAACCACAGCAAAACAGCAGCACTTTGACAACTTGAGCTTGCACCTGATGGCTGCAAATCCTCTGAAATACTTCAGTTTACTATGATGATATGGCAACCAGTACTTCCAAAGTAAAACACAAAATATTAAGCAAATGCTCTCAACATCTGTGGTGAGTTGACCCTGCCCACCAAAGCAGTTCAATCACTCCCCTCCTCATCTGGGCAGGGGAGAGAAAATATAACAAAAGGCTCATGGGGAAAGACAGGGACAGGGAGAGATACTCACTAATTATTGCTGTGGGCAAGACAAACTTGACTTGGAAAAATTAATTTATTTTATTACCAATCAAATCAGAGTACAATAATGGGAAATAAGAAAAAATGCTCCAACACCTTCTCCCCACCCTGGCAAGCTTTTTCATAGACTGCTGCACATTTGTATTTTTAAGGAATTTTGCATTGGACCAAGATCTAAGAAAATTTTAGTTTACTTTTTTTTATTTTTTTTTTTCTTTTAGGAGAAGAGGATTATTTTAAATAGCCCTTGGTAGAGAGGACTATCAATAGGAAATGTATTTAAATTCTAGAGAGACCTTTCATTGCTGCAAAATTCCAATGCTCAGCTATGGACTAATTGACAATCTGGCCAGAGACTCCAAAACATGCAGCTTATACACTGAAGACTAAACCAATGATCAGTCTGCAGTCTAAAGAAAACAATCAATTAAGCACAGCACACTGTAAAGCAATTGAAGGAGCTACAAGGCAGTCCAAAAAAAGTATCACATCAACCGTATTTCTGACATTTCATCAAGCATACATAACAACCGCTGGTGGGGGGGGAAAGAAACTTCTATTTTCTGCTTCTGTCATGCTCTCACAACAAAATAACTGGGTGTTACAAGATGCATTCTTCCTACAGTATTACAGGATGCACTCACACAAAAGGTAACAGCAGTTCATGTAGGAGGTAACTTGCTTTTACACATTGTTCTGAATAAATTCAGCAGTAGTGCAACCTTAACTCCAAGACAGGAAGCATTTAGAGGACAAGCAGCTGTAAAGCAGAGCAGATTTCCTCTGGCAGGCCTGCCAATTAATCCAATTCTGCTAATTAATCCAACTGAGACTGGATTAAGCCTGCCAATTAAAATCAACACTGGACAGAGCACCACAGTGTTAGCCTATTTTCCTTGTCCACAGAAATTCATACATGCTGTGTAAATACCATAAAAATGTAGTATTTTAAATGATGTTGAGAAAAAAAACCCAGTAGAACAGACACAGAAACTATAAATGAAATACTATAAAAATAAAAACTCCATGTTTATGAACTTCTGAAAGGCTACAGTAGGATTTAGCTTAGGATCACGTTTCAGATTGGACATAATTTAATCTAAATCAGCATACTCAACCTAGTAGCTTTTCTATTCAGCAAATAAAATAGTTTTTTATTTTATAAACCCATGCCAGTGGGTTTTTGATACCAAAAAAACATTTAGAAATTGTAGAATTATCTTACCTTCAACATACGTCGGAAATGAAGCCAAGCTTTTCCTGGACTGTAATTAAGACAAAAAGGATTTCAAACAGAACATAACATGCACAAATATGCATTAAAAATTTTTCCATGCAAAAAAAAAAATAAATTAAATGAGTCACAGTTATTAGCAAACGAAGATCACCAATTATTAATATTTATTATTATATTTAGTATTTTCAAAATCTAAGCACCTACTAGAGTAAAATTCAATGCATTTAATTTCTGTCTATCCACCAGGCAATATACTAGGCCCAGACTTCAGTTCTTATTGGTGTTCACTAGTGCATTAATTTAATTGTCTACCAATAAGAAATTTAATAAGAAATATGCAAGAAAGTATATAATATCTCAAAGACATTGGATCTTCCAACAAATAAATACAGTCAGGAATATAAAAATTGCACTACACTGTTATTATTCATTACTGAAACCATCATTAACAAAATGCTGTTATTCATTAGGACTGTTCTTAGATGTATCCCTCATTAACACAGTCTACAAAAGGCTTTAGAAATTTTATCAGGTTATGTATTCCACGGGATAACTGAATTCACTATGGCCTCACCACGAACTGTGCTTACACCGTATGAAGCACAAAACCACATTTGGTAGCTTCAATTACATAGAGTAAAGAAATAGAATACTGAGTTCCATATGTAAATAAACAGACTAAAGGAAGACCTTACTTCCAGCTGGTATGTTATATGAAAGACTTCATGACTAACACTTCAAACATCTGAAGGCTACAAATTTCAGTGAGTAAGCCATATTATATATAACATATTATGTTATAAACAATAACATAAACAACATATGAAAATTTATCAAATAAAATTCTGTGTGGCAATATATAGATGGTAATGGGTATATTGAAATACCTGCTGCTATCATATGCCGATAGGACTTCTGGATAGTTCAAGGATTACAAAACTTTAATGAATCTACAACTGACTGTACCAGCAGTAACTCCTCCAATAACTCTTGATATAATTTTATTAAAGGAAAATCCATACCTATGATCAGAATAATGCATAATATCTTTAACAATTTTCAGCATATTTCCAGATGATACAAAGGGAAATATATGACAAATTATTTTTCTTTATGACAGGCAACTGGGTATTAATGGAAAAAACAAGTAGCAGCAAGGTAACAGTTATGTGACAGGCCAATTGACTAACCCCAAGGAGTCTTTTTCCTTTGTAAGAAATGGAAAAGGATGTAACAAGTAATGTTTTTTAATCAATGATGCTTGTCTTGCTATAAAATGAGATTTGCAAAACAAAACCAAAAGGTTGTGGCACAGACAGCAGAGCCTGCACAGCCTTTGAGTTCTTGCCACTCCCTGACTGAGCTGCAAAACTAAGAAATCTGTCCATCAGATAGCGTACCAGCATCAGTAAATATGTTAATAATGAATCCACTGCCAAGGCATTTAAGCTGGTGTGAGGACACTGGCATGCCTTTTCAGATCTGTGGTTCTTTCATCTCCTCACATGAATGTTCCTACCAAACCACCTATCCACAGACTGCCACAATTGTTTGTAATAGTTGCTGGTGTAGTGCTAAAGAGGAGATTCAAACACTGGGCTCTGACAGGTTTAGAGAACAAATTCCCTACACACCAGAGGCATCTCATGCATATAAATGATCTTTACTTTTTTTAAACAGTGGACAAAGGCTGTGATACAGATTTAGCAACTATTCAGCAAACCAACTAGCAACCTATTTTTAGGATAGAGTGGTGTAAACCATCATCATATATCTTTATTGCAAAAACTCACACACAAATTTAATGTCCCTTGTTCATAACCCAGGTTGAAATACATTCTACTAAGACCACAGGAACAGTAAAAGGTAAAGTTACCAATAGGTGGAAACCTACACCTTTTAATTTTACATAACCATGAATAATGAAATATCAAGGTCATTAATATTTCATTACTCTTGATAATGTCATTGCCATCTAGTATTATAAAATTTATTTTTAAGAAAAAGTTTTCCTAAGCCCTAAAATTCAATCCCAAAAATTATGAGGCTGTTTTATCACTTTATTCTTGCCTTAGAATACTAAGGCAGGAAATATTCCCCATCTGAGAGAAACTAGCAGCTGACACATCCTGCTGTGAAACCCAGTTTACCACCTCTGTAACTACACGTAAGCACATCTTAAAACCTGAAATGAGTAGTGTCTTGTTTGATTTCTTCCTCTGGGTATATTTACTGATATCTAAAAATCGCTAGAATATAGAATTTATATGAAGAAAGCTGAAAGCTTTAATAAGCTAACAGTACAGCAGATGAAAACTTAATGGCATGATCTACTGTTGAAAACTTTGGCATGTGAAAAATTATGGGTTTCTCCAGTGTTTTGAAACTTTTGATTATCTTCTAAATGCAAGTAGAGACTGGTACAACTACATACATGTTGAAAGCTTCCTTATCCCTTGATAATTACAAAAGAAAAATAGAAAGAATGGATTACTAATTAGTGTTTCAACTGTAATCAGTATTTTCTCTTGTAGTGGATCAGGTTTTTAATATAGGAAGATAATTCATGCATTGCTATTGGTAGCAATACGGTATTTGTTACTCTACAGTTTCTACATGGTTTATAAGTTTAAAAATTAAGAAGCAAATAAACCAAGCATTTGCAGATTCTTCTGCTTACAGAGCCTGCCATTCTATACTAACTCAAATACTTGTTATGTTAAAGCGTTTTATTTTCACACTGCAAGAGGTTCTACTCACACTTTTCATTTTGTGTTGGTGGAATTACTGCACTGTAAAACACTGCTAGGTGAGGGGAAAAAAAAAAGAAAGCAAGTATGCAGCTTTATTTTGAGGAACCTGGAGTCAGGAACTGAATTCTAACTATGAATCACTAGCAGGACAGTTTCTACAATGACAAAATATTAAACAGCATAATTTACTACCTAATTGATTTAATTTTAAGGACTTTTTCATCTGGCTGAGAAATATTTTCTTTGTGGGAAAATAATCTGCATGGAAAAAAGGAAAGGGTTTCCTTGTTTTGCCTCTACTACAGAGGAGATGTTGGCTGTTGGGTAAATCAGTACCTCCCAGCCTGTTAAATAAATTTAGTGGCAGCTGAACACAGAGTCAGAAATGCCACGATTAAGAGTCTTAAGTATGTTAGAAATTCAGTCAGACAGCCAGGCGGGCATAAGGGAAAGGAGCATAAGGAAAAAGCATAAAGGAAATCAGCTTTTAAAGTTTATTACAATTTTGAAAGAAGAAAAGGGATTGTGCAGGTGCAAGGGGGCAAGGAAAATTAAAGCATGCATAAGCATAAGCAGCATGAACAAGACTGTGGCTTTTAAAAGATTTCACTCTACCTCTTTATTAGTGGAGGCCTCTGCTGTACTGCAGACATCCTGGTGATGTTGCCTACTTGATGATTCAGCACCCCGAGGTGAAGAGGAATCTGGAGACGGAGACTAGACATGGCAGGAAAATGAAATAATATTATGAGTGTCCAGTGTAGAAATTCTTCTTTCATATTTTCCTCTAACTTGACAATCTCTAAGCAAAGTAGAGATGAGGGGAAAAAAAAGACAAAACAAGACAAACACTTAAAATGTTGTAACCCTTGCTTTTCATGATAATGATCACATTTCAATATCTCAGTGAACTTATTTTGAACAGTTAAAAGACACTTGTGTTTATTTGTCAGTAATGTATGAAATTAAGCAGTTGTGAAAATTGAAAGCTGTACTTGGTGGTAGGCAACACTCAGTCAAAAAGGGAGTCAAGTATTTTTGCCAGGTGAATGGAGGACCATCTGGTATTGGGATAACTATTTACTCTTACTGTCACCATTCAACTAAGCTGCAGTTACAGGACTTTCAGCTGCAGGAGTACATGACTGTGGCCTGCAGAAAAATGACTGAGCTTACTGAAGGCTGTAGACAATGCAGACCGATATCCTGAGCTCTGACACTCCAAGAAAGAAAAAAGGTGAAGTCACTTAGCAGTAAGCTCTGGTGGGAGACAAGTGAATTGACCCTACCAGAACACAGGGATTCAGCTAAAGATTACTTAGTTGTCAAACTCGGGAAAGTGAAGAAAAGACTGCAATTTCCCCACAAGCACACATGCTCTCAGGTATAATCACCTGAGGTGCTAAACTAATTTAAACTGAGCAGAGGGAGGCTGCAGTGGTTGTCCATAAATGTTATTCCATCATCTTACAAAACAACTTTTATAAACTGTGCAGAGTAATACTGATGTATTCAAGGACTTGTGCACATATTCAATGATTATTCAATACCATTGTAATCAAGGATTGTGATTCCTTATTCTAGATACACTGCAAACTTGGAAGATATTCCACAGTTCATGCTATGATCTCATTAATATACATGCTTTTTAGATCAAATTTCCTCATTTTTCTCTTTTCACCGAAAACAATTCAGTGAAGCAACTGTCTATGTGATCTGCCAGCAAGTATCTTGATAAAGGGAAAGAATGCTTTGGGAAAGGATATTCTAATCATAGGCAATTCCTAATGAATGCTGGTGACATTAAAAAGCTGTAGCAAAGTATCTATAGTACATAGCAGGGGGCCCTGATATGGGGGTATATGACACAGGAACACAGAGTATGGAATCAATGAAGGTGACCAAAATGAAAGAGTACAAAGCTTTAACCCAGCAAGCATTTTTAGAGGCAGATTTTAAGGACATACCTGCAAAACATGTCTGTGCAAGCCAAAATGTGAATCTTCAAAGGAAATTTAGCATTTAGCTATGCAAGCTGGATGTTTAGCCCAACAGCCCTGGCATTCTACACTCTCCTTTGACACAAGGAGACCATGGCCCTAGCTTTGCTAACTCAGCAGTTCATCACAGATGGCAAAACAGTCAGCTGCTATTCTTCTCTTTTCATAAGCAATTACATGGCATGGCTTTTCTCTAAGCCAATGAGTCATACCAGAAAAGGGCTACATTTCCACTGTTCTGAGCTGGCAGCAGCTCCAATCTAGGAGTGCCCTTGTGCTCTGCATCCACTCCAGCTGCAACACTGCATTCTATAAAACAGTGTACAAAATTAAAAAAAAAAAACACCAAACCAAAACAACCAAAACCCCAAACCACTAAGTTTCTCTTAGATATGGAACAAAACAAGAAAACTAAACTCCCTTCTCTTTCTCTTTACACTCATTGCTCTAAAACATCCATCTCAGATAATAACTAGGTATTAAAATTATAGTTAACTAACAAAGGCTTCCAAAGAGTTAAGATGCAATTCCTTACACATATGTCTCCTAGGTAGAAGAGCACTCCCTGCATCTTCCTGTATTTTGAATTACAACTGTAAGGCAAAAGGAGATGCAGCTGTGAAACCGTCCCTGACCAGATACAGCTGTGAAAGGTCCCTAGAATGCTGGGATTTGCTTGTGCCATCAGACTGAAGAACTGCTCACTGTACCTTGAGCATTCAAGCAGGGTCTTGAATGAAATACAGGCTCATTTGGCTTGCTGTGCAATTACCAGAGTTAACAGTACAACAATGGCAGAAATAGCAATTCTATTTACATATGGAAGTGTCTTCATAACACTCACATTCTTAATAGTTATGCAGTATTTTCATGTTAGGATTAAATATAAAAGGCTCACAATACTATCAATTCAATAATGACATCCAGATATTGTAGGATTGAGCTTTAAACAGTAGAAAAAGAAACCAAGTTAAGCACCAAATGTTTCCACACACAAAAAATATCTTTAGAAGGCCTGAAAGCTCTGATATTTATACACTGAAGGAAAACAAATAATTATTTAAACCAGACATTTGGCATTAAGAAACTTTGCACCATTCAAAATGTACTAACAGTTACTTCAGTAGCACCACAAATACTTTTACTCTGCTATTTTCATTTACAAAGTATCAGAACTAAGCAACCATCAAAATTATCACAGGCTTTCTGTAGGCTCTGTTTCAATGTCTGCTCAAATACTTCTGAGGGGGAAAAAAGAAAACCAAAACCAACCAAACAAAAAAAAACCCCTCAAAACAAACAAAACAAAACAAAAAACAAAACAAAAACAAAACAAAACAAAAAACAAACAAAAAAACACACAAAAAACAAACAAAAAACAAAACAAAAAAACCAACAAAAAAACAAACAAACAAACAAACAAAAAACAAAAAAAACAAAAAAAAACCAAAAAAACAAAAAAACAAACACAAAACCAAAATCAAAACCAACCAACCAACCAGTACTCCCCAAACTACAAAACCGAAATATCAAACATCCTACAAAGTTTGCTACATGACATGACATGAGACCTATCATGTCCAAGAACATTTGTAGAAAAAAGTTAAGACTTGGAAGAACAAACACTCATCTTCAACATCAAAATGCATTTTTAAAGGTACCATATATAACATACAAAGAAAGAATGCAGTCACAGCAATAACAAGTAATATTTTGATAGATCGTAGTGGATAGACAACTTGCATAGCTGCTCTAAATAAAGCATAAAATAAAAACTTAGTGACTGCTCTGTTGTCATTAACAAAACAAGTTTTGGAAGCCTAACAAAAATGTCAGAACAAACACAGTAAGCCCACGTGAAGCACGTTGTTATTGGGTACAGAAGTCCATCAATGGAATTAGAATTTTTTTTTCTTAAGTGCATCAATAAAAAAATGCTAGTTACCCCATTCTTCCTCTCCAGTATTTACTTACATTTTTCTTACGATATTCAAACTGGTACATCCAAAAATTCTCCATCTCAATTTTGGTGTTGTTCGACTCTAACTAATGTGCAAGCCACTCCACCTGAGAAACCTTCCTTGCTACTGTGCAGAGAGATTCAGTAACAGAACTTGTAAAAGGAGAGGATTGTGTTACATCTAGCTTATCCAGGTCAATTCAGCTGTTTACTACATAGCTCATGAACACATATGTAACTGACACTGAAGCATCTCTAAATACAAGCACTTGCTCTTGCTTTATAAAAGCAGTGATGTTTTACATGCTTTTAGCAGCAGATCACCTGAAAAGAGTACAACTTTTGGGTCACATAATCACACACAAGGCTGGGACAGAGGGGATGAAATCATAGAATCATAAAGTCATAGAATATTTTCTCTTGGAAGGGACCTTAAGATCATCTAGGTTCTACTGCCCCTAGATCAGCTTGCTCAAAGCCCTGTCCAACGCTTGAACACTTCCAGGGATGCAGCATCCACAGCTGCTCTGGGCAAACTGTGCCAGTGCCTCATCACTCTCACAGTAAATAACTTTTTCCTTATATTTAATCTAAATCTGCTCTCTGACAATTTGAAGTCATTCCCCTTGTCTATCACTGCGTGCCCTTGTAAAACGTCCCTCTCCCAGCCCTCAGTACTCTTTAGGTACTGAGAAGCTGCAGTAAGGTCTCCCCAGAGTCTTCTCTTCTCCACTCCAACTCTCTCAGGCTGTGTTCATGGAAGTGCTCCAGCCCCCTGATCATCTCCATGGCCTCCCTCTAAACTCACTCCAGCAGGTCCACATCCTCCTTAGGTCACGGTTCCCAGAACTGGAATCAGTACTCCAGGTGGGGTCTCATAAGAGCGGAATAGAGAGGCAAAATCGCTTCCCTCGACCTGCTGGTCACACTGCTTTTGATGCAGTCCAAGGTATCGTTGGCTTTCTGGGCTTCAAATGCAGCTTATGTTCAATTTTTCACCCCCCAGTATCCTCAAGTCCTTTTCTGCAGGGCAGCCCTCAATGAGTTTTTTCTCCCAGTTTGTATTTGTGTTTGGGATTGCCCCAACTCAGGTGTAGGACCTTGAATCTGGCTTTATTGAACTTCATGAGGTTCTCACATATCCCCTTTTCAGGCCTGTCCAGGTCCCTCTGGATAGTATCCCTTCCCTTTCTTCAGCAAAATTCACTGAAGGTACAAAACCAGAGATTTTCATCTAAGCAGTGACTCTGTACCTCTGTCAAAGTCTTTGAAGAAAAATTCCTACCTGTTACTGTTATATTACTGTCTCAAATACAAAATAAAAATACAGCTAGGACACATAGAAGTTTAGATCTGACACAGAAAAGTTCAAGGGAGCAAACTATAAACATAACCAACAATAAATGTAACTGAGCCTGTTAGGGTAAGATAGCCCTTTATTTTGCCCATTTCAAAGAATCTCTTGGCCACATGAGTCAGTAGCAGTAACCATGCAGTACCCCAGTCACACTTTTTGAGCTGGTAACTTCTCTTTGAATAAAATCTTAGGCTGTATGGACTCTGATTGTCCATCAGGTCACATATACACGCTTTGTAGGTAAGGTCTGCCCAGGACCATGCATGCTGGATGGAAGACTGGCAGCACAGCAGGGCTCCTGGCAGCTGGTTGAGCGCTGGATGTTTCTCTTCTCTTGAGTATGGACTTCCTTAGCTGTACTTCCACTTGAACTTCCAGTAACAATGCAGTTTTATGCATCAGTTTGAAAAAAATCAGTGTAGATCTCTCCTGTGTTTTCAAAAGTGTCGTTCTAGTTTTCAACAGCACAGAAAAACCCTTGAAATTACTTTCATCTTTCAATAATTAAAAAAAACTAAAAACCAAAAAAAAAGTCAAGAGGTTATGTATCCAGTGCTCAATATAATTTAAAAGCCTGTAACTCATCTGGGAGTGTTTGTCCTCAAGTCGACTAATTGATAAATTTAAGCTTTCTTCTGTGTAACTGATGAATAAAACTCTTTTGTATTGGTTTGGTTTTTTAATGACTTTTGGTTTCAGGCTTTTGAAACTTTTTTCCATGTAAACTTAAATCTGTGGTCTCATGCAGATGACAGAAAGGTGACCTGTAGTCTGTGTGCTCAATCAACAGTCTCAAAAAGTCTGCTCAGAAAAAACCCCAAACAATATACTATCACTATAAGCTCATCTTTACTTCATTCTTTCCTTTCTCTTTTTCCCCCCTCTTAGTTCATCTATTACTGAAGCGTGCTTAATTATTTAGAAAACTTCTCTATGGCCTTTTTAATAATACATTACTCCTGCTGTGGAAAAAGTGAAGCAAATTCATCTCCATGCAAACACTTCACTTCTGGAGTCAAAAGAACTGAGAAAATCCAGCAATTGAAAACTCAAAGGTCGAAATAAAACATATGTAACCAAAAACAACAGAGAAGCAAAACAATGCAGCTCAGTTCTGTTCTATCTGGAAGGCTTGTCTTTAGCTCTAAATTTCTACTTCACAAATCTAAACCACCCATGTATGTGGTTTTATTTTATATTAGGGTTTATTCTTTATATTAAGGTTTATTCTATCATCATACCACCTCCAGTGTCTGCAAAGGAACAGAGACTGTGAACACCAGTGACCAGGGCTTTGCAAAACTGAAGTCTTGGCATGCAGAACAAACCATGCCCTGCAGGTCAGCAAAACTCGGCTTTCAGATCTACAGCCCCACAGATAACAGACCTCAGAAAAAGGTCATGGTGTCTTGTTCTTAAATGCCCTCCAAACCACTGTTTCCTCCTGATTATGGCAGAAGTGAAGAAGGCAGCCTGCTTCTATTGTCTTTAAATCACAGCCCAAAAAATTCTACTCAAGTTTTTGTACCTTTCAGTGCTTTTCTTATCAGGTCTCTGTACTTCCGTAACTAAGCAAGCCGCTCTTCTCAAAGCCCTACAACATTTGAAAGCCATGCAGTTTAAATACCAGAATATTTCATTGCATTTTGAATTATCTGCTATGCAAAACTACACTCTTTTCCACTTGAAAATGTTTCATCCTCAAGTCCAGATCATGCATTGCATGTCTTCTATTTAAACCTTTAAACACCACAATTTCTGTGCTTGGCTAGGTGCATTCACTGCAAGTTTCCAGTGGAGAATCTGACAGTAAGAATGATGAGCAAGAGCTGTCTAAATGAGATATGGGCCTTCCCTTCCAATGAGGTAACTGTGTGCATCTAGAAGAACATATTTGTGGCACTAAACCTGCATTATATGAGAAAACTGTTGTTTAAACATGTCTTAAAATGGCTCTTTGTGGTCTCTTTGCAAACACATGCTTCTTCTTCCCAAGACCCCCCACGGTAGTGTTATCTCAGGAATGTCCTGGGAAGGTGTCCTGAGGTGTTTCCCATTGGACCTTGTTAACCCCTTCCTGTGATTGGGTGTTCCTGTAAGCCCCTTGAGACTTCTAATTGGTTACTCTGTGAATCCGCCTAAACCCTATAAATGTAACATCCCCAACAATAAACACTCTCTTGCCTCCTCTCCACACTGCTCGGTGTGCAGTCTCCGTGCCTGCCATGGGGACACGTGGGTGCTGGGGGGAGGGGAGGGCACCTCTCCCCTCCAGGCTCAGGGCCAGAAACCCCTGAAGAAACCCCTGGAGTTCCCTTTCCCCATCCCTCAAGACGTCGGAATGGTTCTTCAGATGGAGATGGAACTAGAACTGGGCTCCCCCACGCTGTGGGTGGGGAAAGGGATCCAGACATATTTTCCTGAAGGATCTCCTACTTCACTGCTCTTGGGCACATGCATACCACAAACTCCATGCTTGAAACTTTTCATAGCTCCACCTACAAACTTTATTCACTGTGGTGTAAAGGCTAAGAGAATTGGGATTATTTAGCCTGGAAAAGAGAAGGCTTCAGGGTGACCTAATTGCAGCTTTCCAGTACCTGAAGGGAACCTAAAAAAAACCCTGCAGAGGCGTACAAGAGTAAGTAGCGACAGGAAAAGGGGGAATTGCTTGAAACTGAAAGAGGACAGGTCTAGATCATGTATTAGGAAGAAATTATTTCCTGTGAGGGTGGTGAGACACTGAAACAGGTTGCCCAGAGAAGCTGTGAATAGCCCATCCCCAGAAGTGTTCAAGGTCAGGCTGGATGTGGCTCTGAGCAACCTAGTCTAGTGGAAGGTGTCCCTGCCCATAGCAGGAGGCTTGGAACAAAATCTTTAAGGTCCCTTCCAACCCAAGCCATTCTATGATTCCATGATTCTATGTGTGAACGAAATCTCCCCCATTTCACACTCAGAAAACACAACCTAACTGTATTTCCATGGTCTTTTCCATTACAGGTCAGTTTCCTGATGTCACACTTCTTTGCAGCTCTAACTGCCATTGTATTTGAAAAAGAGATCCTTGTGAGGCCATATCCAAGTGATGGTCTGCTTTGGTTTAAAAAGTTTCTGATAAACAGACTTGCGAAAGATATGTCAGTTGTACACATCTCATATGTGTGGCAAACATTAAAAAACCCTCTTACTGCCTTTATTCAAAAGACACTGAGGATTTTTCAGCTTTTATCAAATTCACAACTCCCTTCCCACAAGCTAGATGTCCAGACCATCTCTTATTCAAGAGAAAGTACATGTCACTAAACCAGGGTGCACAAGGCACATGGCAGCTAATACTCTAGATTGTTAAATATTAAACAGGTAGCTCTGTACACTATTTATTTATTCACAGAAGCCAGCGACCTGTCTCCTGCATCACAAGACTACCAGAGTTTATTACAACAGAATAATCCATGGGCTGTGAGAAATTTTCTTCTTCATGTATCCACCAAGATTTCTTTTGAGGAGAAATACATAGGAATGACTCATATTCCTGGTAGGTTACCTGTGAATAAACCTGAAATCAGGACATCTTAAGTGCAAATGGATAGAGTGATCTGTATCTTTCTTACCATCACAGTCATTGCATGTCTTTCCTAACAGTCCCAAACTATACCCAGCTGCAGGTTAGCAGAATATTTCTGGGCTGTTAGCTTCTCAAAATAGTCTCTGGACACTTCCAATTGGTATTTTACCAAGCATTCTGCTGTGAATGTATCACTCTAATGCTCAGCACTGGGAAGTAAAAGTCACTTTCTTGCAAAAAAAGGCAAAAGTAGTTGTATCTAATGAGTCTCAACTGAAATTTTCTGACTCCCTGGCTTCATTGGTCTCCAGTGGGAGAGCTCCTAGCTAAATAAAAAAGTGACTGCTACTTGGATCTAAAGAGGTCTTATCAGTTTCAACATCATACAATTAAGAACACAAAAGTATTACAAATATTTTCAAGTAACTTCTATCTCTAAAAGGAAAATTGTTTTGCTAAAATATATAAGGACAATTTTCAAAGTAGACCTGCAAAATAACTGAAGGTAATAAAAGCATCCAATTTGCATTATTTATCTGCAGCTCCTTGATATTTCTGAGGTAAGAAAATAGTGTCTGCCTAAAGATAAAAACAGTCTTACTTCAAGGTCAGTGTTACAAATCAGAAAGAAAAACATCTTTGGCATATCTGGTTGGCATAAACTAATTGGCCTCAGCTCCTGTCCTCTTTTTTCTCAAGAGAGACAGAAATAAAATTTATGATTAGATGAATGGGCTTCACTATATTTTTATTACAATTGACCACTCATGGTCACTTAGTCAAGACAGCCTGTTTTTGCCCCATTTACAGCTACGCAATTCTACAAATGCTTTGTTAAAGAAAGCAGACTGTTCCTGAGTTGCCAACTGAATTAAAGAATCCAGTAAAGCAAATACATACCTCATCTTCAGCGAAAAACAAAATTCCTACACAGACCCAGGTCCCTTCTACGTCTTTCCCTCAATCTGCTATAGATCTTTTACACTGTTTGCCTAATTCACTTCCTCGCTCCAAGAACACAGATTGTCTGTACATCTACAACCATCATTTATCTTTTCAGTGAGCTATACTGTCATTATAGATCACTGTTTTGATTGCAGCCAGTCCTGAAAATCTAAGTAAGGTTCTTATCTGATTTGCTGTGGAAAATATCAAACAAGAAATTAACTTTTGGTGCAAAATGGGAACCCCTGTATCTGTGCAGAGACCAACAGAAACACCTGTTTTGTCGCTGTATCAGCATACCAGGCTGAGTCGCATCAGCATATCTTAGAACAGTTAAATTCTGCAAAATGCAGATAGATTTTGTAGAGCAGCTGAAGCACCTTCAGGAAGGCCTTGATGCTCTCAGGATCCTCAGCCTAATGTCACAGAGACCATCACTGTACTTGGTGTTACAATCGATCAGGAAGCAATAGGAAGTTCTTCGATCCTCCAAGCAAAGACAACACTTACAAACACAGACAATATAGTAAACAAAATGTATAGCAAAAAGTAATGTGATTGATTTGAAAAAGGGGAGAAAAAGAGTTACAGCTTTTGGAATTTTTTTAATAAGTCAAAAATAATTGTGTCCCATAAAGAATAATCTGAGAAGATTTCTTTAGCCCTCATATGACTGCTAATCAACTCTGTAACAGACATAATTTTTAAAATATTAGTAGAAATAACTTTTGCAATATAGGTTTGGGTTTGTAGGTTTTGTTTGTTTGTTTGTTTGTTTTGTTGTTTTTGGTTTTTTTTTGGGGGGGGGGTTGTTTGTTTTTTTTAATGTTCAATAAAACTATTAAGAATCAGGAAAACAATTCAAACCTACTTAGCACTGTGTTTCCAAAAAAAATTAAATCTAGATGCTATGTCTCAATCAGCTTGCATGTTTTTTCAGCAACTCAAACACCATGCTCCAAAAATCTCTTCCCATTTGTAGAACAATAGTCTTCATAATTTTGAAGGCAGATAAAGAAACCAGAAGCTTGTCATAGAAATACTGGGTATGTGATATTTTTTCACCATCTGAATTCCCTTTGCAATGGCTGAGGTGTTTTAAATAGTTCTGATGCATTCTTAAAGTTACAATAATTCAGTTTAAAACACCAAACAACACATAAAAAGTTCTATTTTTGGTGTTCTTCTCAAAAAAAAACAAGGTCAAAAAAACATTCCACAGCAGTAAAGAGGATAGAGCAAATGTTTGCAGTGCATTTACCCTTTAAGTAATAGCCTAGGAATACATAATAGACTATTTTCAGTCAGTAAATGTAGCCCACCAACTCTTTTCATATTAGGCATAAATTTAATGCAGTTAGCAGTTGATTTTGAGTTTATTTTATTAAAAATGCAGAAAATTCATAAAACTTGGAGTACATATTTTCTTACAGACAGCTGGAACCACAATTTGGGAAACAATTCTGATCCAAGTTAATCCTCATGCCAAAAGTACAGGATTTCAGAAGTGCTGATGCTATAAATCCAAATGATGGCCTTTGATGCTCAGGTTGCTGGAGAGTGAACACATTTTACAGTGATAATGTAATATATTGAGGTTCATAACCTATTTCTAGAGCCTGCAAGTGGACATGCAACTTTTCTGGAATATAACTCTGAGCTACAATACCACCATACAGAATATTAATAGATTTCTGACAGAATTGTTGGGATTATGTGACAGAAGATGAAACTTAAAAACCTAGAATTAACAAAAACACACAAGGATAGATAATAGAAAAGAAAGTGTTTGGTAGCTATCCTAAAATACCCCATGGCAGCAAAAAATGTAACAGCACTTGTTTCAGAAAATACAAGTAAAGAGCTCCGTGTAACAAATCCAGTACACCTGGGGTCAGCAGTGTTTAATAAAGAAAGATTTGGCTACCAGATAATGCATGTGGTTATTTCTCTCGTGCTCTCTAGAGTACAAATTTAAAACAAAGCACCACATACTTTCTTAAGAATGAGACACAGAACAACACATGCACCCTTCTCCACTGTCGTGCATGTCACAATTAAAGGAAGGAGGCATACACAATCTGAGAGCCAAAAGCTTTGTATACTCACATCTCCATCTAGTGGTCTCTGGTCGTCAGAATCCCTGGATGGACTGATGTCCTGCCGCATCACCCAGATAGGTTCCTTAGGTTCATCAGGGGTATAAGGAGAACGGATGGTCCTTGTCTTCACTTCCTCAATAGCCTCTTTAATATCCTTGATGGCCAGTGAAATTGCATCTCTCTTTTCCTTGCTGTACCTCTGTACAGATTCTCCTGAGCTGGATGTAACTCGAGAACCAGATGTGAGCTGGCCATTACTTTCATGCCCACCACTGACAAGAGCCTGACCATGCTCCAAACTCTGCTCTGACTCTGGCATGTCTTCAGCTGCCTTGTCTAAGCTCTGGGAGCTCATGCTCTGCTTCACCTCCGCTACAATCTGATCAATGTCCTCCTCCTGTTCATAGCTATCCATTCTTGGGTAGGGTGCGAATTCTGCTTCCTTTTCAGGGCTGTCAGACTCTCCATCCGACCGCTCATCGTAGTGGTGAAGGCGGGCACCAAGTGCCTCCTTACGGTAATTGTCGGCTTCCTCCCTTTCCCGCTCATACTGTTGGATCCCCTCCCTAACATCAAGGTCTGGTGTATCTCCTATTTCCTCATATACATGCTCCTGCAGTCCATAGTCAGCGTAAGCCTCAGCATACTGCTCATCCTCTCCTCGGTGGAAGAGACGATGTGTGTAGACATAACCTGAGTAGGCCGCATTCATGGCTTCCTCGTGCTCAATGGAATGGAAGTGTAAGTGATTGGGCAATGTTCGGTTATGAATGGCCTCGCCATGCTCAGCCTCAGCGTTCTCCGTGTACTCCTCAGACTCCGGCCTGTACTGCACCGCATACGCGCTCTCATCCTCATTCTCCTGTACCCTCTCTGTGTCGTAACTGTCCTCCACTGTGGCTATCACATCCCCTTCTGCAGTATCCGTGTGATTGTGGAAACCACTCTCCGTGCTGGCTGACCGAGCTAACATCCCTTCCTCCTCCTGCCCAGACAGGCCCGCTTGGATGCTGTTTGTATGCCTTGGGTAGCGAGTCACATACCTCTGCTCCTCTTCCACTTCTGAGTGCTCCAAATCAGCCTCCACTGACTCATTCACCGCTCCATTCGCTGGCTCTTCACTGATCTCCCCCTCAGGTGGTCCAGCCAAATGGTTCATGGCAAGTTCTGTAGGGTAGGTCACTTATTCTACTGACATTTTGTCTATCACAGCTGGAAAGAAACAAACAAAAAATACCTCTGACATTACTCTTAAAAAAAAACGGGAATCAATAAGCAGAAGCAACAAAGGCACCCTTCCTTCCCCATAAGACAAACATTTGACTTGGTCAGCTCTGCAGTAAGACAACAGCCAGCACAACAGTATTATCTCCCATGTAAATACCTCCAACAGCAGCAACCAGAAACAATACTCCTAGGGACTGAACTTCTCACTTCTGTGGACAAATTCCTGATGGAAGAATCATTTCCAAGCAACTCTTGGCAGTGGCATTTCAATGATGCTGGCAGGTGTATATGAGAAAAGCTAACTTTTGCCAGGAGCTCCACCATGGCAGAGATACAACAGAAGTATTTCACCTTTGCTCCAGCACTCTCCCTGTAGCTCACTAACTCAGAGCAAAGGAAAGAGGTTGTAATGTAAAACAACAGATTTAGTCCTGTCACAGGAGCCTGCAATTGCTCAGATACAGGAAAGCTATGCATTTGACAATTCTTCAGTGTCTTGGCATCTTAGCTAAGATACCTGAGCTAATCACCCTCTGCACTTTTGAAAAATCAATAGAAATCAAAGTGCGCTCTCAGGTTATCTGAAGCACCTGTTTCTTGTCGCGAGAGAAGCATGTGACAACTAGATAGAACACAGCTATCTTTGTGGAATCTATACATAATCAGTTAAAATGGCTTTTTTCCTAAAACATGGAGAACACTTTACTAATATTCATAAGCATGACACATTGAGACTAGTGAGGCATCTTAGCTTTGCTGACTTCAAGTAAAAAAGATTTCAAGATATAAAATTACCAGAGAGGTCTGCCAATAAGAATAAATATGCAAGGCACAGAAACAGGTTAACTGTAAGAATACAAATTAGCTTCTACAAGTTTCACAGGGCAAGCAGGCCGATCTAGCTCTTAAAGTTTCATTTTTATGTAACGTCTTCAGCTATTTTGAACCTTGCCCTATGTTTTTAAAATGCAGTGTCATGAAAAGGACACACTATATGCTTTTAAGTTCGTGAACCAAACCACATATCCATAAGTAAAATACAGCTTTAGCCTGTGACTTATTGCTAAGTACTAAAGAAAAGGTACCTATTGGAAGACTTCTAACTTGAAGGATCCATAAAAGCATGTGTCAATTACCAACTAAAAAAATTAATGTGAACGTGAAATAGAACTTGAATCAAATCTAGTAAACAGAGGCAGGGAGGCTCAGGTGGCACTTTGCTGACTAAATGAGCTCTGTGCAGAAGAGCTAGTGGGAATAACTTCCTGTGATGAGAAAGCAAAAGTAATTTCAGTTGCCCTCTATTAGAAAAGTTGAGAGGTATGCAAGGCTAGGTGTGAGCCACTTGAACTACACTTCCATGGGAAATCCAAAGGGTACAACTTCTAGCTCAGTGAACACTTGTTGTCTTTGTTACACCTAATGTTTTAGCCTTATAAACTTAGGAGTTCTAAAAAAAACCCAAAGAACCAAAATCAAAAGAAAGAAACAAACAAACCAAAAGCAAATCCAAACCAAACCAAACCACAACAACAAAACACAAAACCTACAAAACAAACACACAACCCCCCCCAAACAAACAAACAAATCAACCACAACAAACCTAAAATGCATCTTGGCCCTGACTTTTTCATTTTCAGAAACTGCTCATACACAGCTTTCACAAACCTAGTGTGCTGTGTTTAACCTCTAAGACTTGTCTTTGCCATTCTCATCACAATGAAGAAAATATAGTATATAAAAAATGCACTTGTAAAATAATAGCTAATCAATCCCATTAGCTAAGCAGATAAGGATGTTCTACACAACCTAACTGTTTTTCAAAATAACTAAAAAAACCTCAGTTTGCTTTTTCCAGCTAAGGAAGATGTGTTAGTAAAAAGGCTTCCATGACAAGATAAGGTCTTGTCCAAGTAAGACTTTCAAGAAGTTAGAGAGAATGGACATAACAGAAGTGTGTATGCAGGTGTGCACCAGAACTAACAAACCAAACACTCTCCTCCCTGCAGCATATGATATGTTATTTAAGTAAGCAAGAACACTAATACTGGAGAGATTAACATTTTTAGCACAAAAAAAAAAGGAGTGAAGATGCCAAGGCATAACAGCCCTTTGAAAAGTCCTTCCCAAGAAGGATTACTATTGAGGAATACATTTGGTGTAGGCAGCTCTGTTTTCAGCTTGCAGCGTGAGATGTAGGTGGAGCTCTGGGTGGCAGGAGCCACAGGCAAGAGCCACGAATTGCTGAGCCTTTGCATAGAAAAGAGCACCAGTAGCACCAGCCAGGTGGATGGACACCGTGAGACACAGCAGGAACTAAAGACTCAGGAGCCAGAGTTCCATGCACTTGGACTGTCAGGGGATAAAAGCCCAGGGGTTTCTTTGTTAGGGGTCCCTCCTTGGAGGCCCCAGGTCCAACCGTTTGTGTGTTACTGCACCATGAATAAGTGGCTCTATGGAATGAGACATCTGCTGTGGGAAACCTGGGGTCAAACCAGTAAGGAAATCTAGTCTAATTAAGTAAGAATGGGTGGGGAGTCAAGTGAGGACCTGTCAGGTCACTGGAGCTGCCCACTGCAAAGGGGCTTTGGTGCCAGCAGTGAAAGTCTCTGGTGGTGGGAGTGTGACAGCCAGAGAGCCTCATGAATGATCAGACTGGGAAGTTTTATTAACATTGCCTGCTTTCAACCAAGTCAGTTATAAAATTTCCACTCTTTTGCACGTAGACAGAATTAGGCTAAAGTAGAGGACTGTTTAAAAAATCTGCCTTAAATTTGTTGCATTCAAAGTAGCCCTAACTCACATCTAAGTATCATTGGTCACCCACAGAAAAAGGGTAGTGCTAGTTGAAAGAAATGAAGTTACACATAAACACAAGATTACGATCAATTTTTTGAAATCTTACCACATGTATCCTGACACATCTTTAGCTGAGTTATGTTTTTAGAAAAGAAGGCAAAAAATCAACCACATGAAGATATCTCAAGTCAAATAAGTCAAATTACTCAAGTATCAAATGCCACAATGCTTAAGACAATAAAAGTTCTGATAATAGCTCAAAACATGTCATCCCAATTTAGAATTCTTACTACAAGATTGCAACATCATGCATTCTATGGACGGCAGCACCATTGACATGTCTAGCTGTGAGAAACAAATTACAAACCATACAAAAATATTGCTAAGTACCATCTAAGAGACCCAGTATTTTCCTTTTGCAAGGTGCAAGTCCAAATTCCCACTTGTAAAATTGTCCTTGGTCGAAGAATTCTCTCAGTTTAATTCCAAATATTGATATCCTAAAATTTTCAAAGTTGTGTCTTTTGAAGGGAGGAGGAGAAAACACTACGCTTTAGTTAAAACTTTTTACTGAAAAAGGTTCCTTCTGTTTGCCTTTCCTCCTATAAATTAAATTAAACTAAACTTTTTAATTTTGCAAACAATAAAATATTATTTATTTTTAAATCTAAAAAAAAATTTAATCATTAGAAAATAAGTTTACTTAGAAAATTGTAGATCTGAATAAATGTCCTTAAGTCACCTACGCCCCTGTAACCTTCAATGAAAAGTAAGCTTCTAAATCAAGAACAGTTATTTTACTGTTTAACAATCAGTAATTTAAAGAACACCTATTAAGATTGAGAAAGAACACTGTAATTTAAAGAACACCTATTAAGATTGAGGGTTAGAAGTACTAAATCTCTTTTCATACACGGTAGCTGGAAGACTACTAAAATCCACACCTTTTATTCTCAGCAGCATTTCCCTCAAGGAAATACAAGGTCTGCCTGATTTTTCTCACCAGACCTTCAAAAAGCACTTTATTTCCTGCAAGCAAAAAAAATCAATAACCCACATAAAATGCCACAGACAGAAGAGAATATAAGCAAGAGAGGTCATCCAACCTTGGAAATATAGACACAACACCTATCTGAACAATATTATAGTCTCATATTAATTACCCAGAACAGCAGCTGTGCTCCAGTAATCAAACATATATGAGAAAGTGCTCTGTAAGCACTCTTTCACACAGGACTTGATGGATGACTCTGTCTTCACAACAGAGAAATCGGAGTTTGATTACTACTGCAACTAACTCTTTATTGAAGGTTAAACGACCTTCCTGCCTGTAAAGAAAAAAAAAATATATCCATATATTTCTCATGCAACATGAAGAAAAAGTTAGAAGTTTCAGAATTTTTCTCTACCACTTCATATTAAAAAAGAAGCATTTAAAGCACCACCAAAGGGCAGACCAACATCTTAGAGCACGACCACAACATGCATGCCCAGTGCTACTCAGGAAAAGATACATAGTAAGAAAAGGTGAAAGTGTGAGTGATCAGATTCCAATTTGATTTGTTACTTCTTACCCAAGTCCAGATGCATAATTGTTAGGTTTCCAGTATACACAGGTAAAAATAAAATTCTTATTATTACTACTATTACTATTATCATTCCAAATAGGACTTTAAAGTTTATTTTATAAGAGCATCATGTATCATATTTCCACAGTTCAATCCTGACTTGAATAAAAGCTCATACTCTTGATATGTCTGTATATTAGAATTACTGTCTCAAAACAAAGCTGTGTGCCACGTGGAACCAAGACTATAGACACACACACTTTTTTTCTGTCATATACAGGATAACAGGATAACTCGAGTTAGGAAGGCACCACAGGACGTATCCAGTCCAAACCCTGGCCAGAACACAGCCAGCTTTGAGCTCAGATCAGATTGCACAGGGCTTTATCCAGTTGGGGCTTGATAACCTCCAAGGCTGGTTATGGCACAGCCTGTATAGGCCCCGACTCCAGTGCTGGACTGTCCTTGTGAGGAAAACATTTCTTCCTTATAGTTAGTTTCAATTTCCCCTGTTTCAGCATGTCCCAGTTGTCTCCAACACTCCCTCCCACCACAGAATACTGTGAAGAGCCCGCTGCATCCCCTCCATCCCCTGAGCTGTTGTTGGGTGACCCCGAAGCCATCCCTCCTCCCAGCTGAACCAGCCCTGGTCCTGCAGTCTCTCCTTGCAGGGCAAGGGCTCCAGACCCACTGTCTCAGTGGTTTCCCATCATCTCCCTGCAGTGTCATTCCTCTATCAGGGACTCAAGGCAGAGGCAGTACCCAGGTGGGGTCTGGCAGGTGCTGAGCAGAGGGGATGGTCCTCACGCTACCCTGCTCTCAGGATCGTGTCTGTCCCACACTCCCCCAGGTGCTGCTGACCCCTTATTTTGCTGTGTGGGCCATGTCTCAGAACTGCTACTTGGCTCCACCAGCCCCAGCCTGTATCCTTGCGAGGGGTATTTACTACTTTTTTTATTTTCATTAATTATTTCACTTATAAGAAGCATAACTGTTTCCTCTTATTTTGCAGAACTTTCACAAGAGAAAATTTAGTATGGCAGTTGAGTGTGTGAACAAAGAGTTTTGTCTTCCCTAAAAAACTTCAGCCATATTTACCCATGTCTTCCATGAAAAAATAGCTATTCTTTGAACATATTTACCCATAACTCCAAATCACACTAGAAGCACAGAGACCTCTGTCTGGATTTTCAAAGGCATCTCACCTCAAGTGCAAGTTTTCTTGGCACGCTCTCTGAAGAATTTCACAAAAAAACCTCTGTTTTTCCAGACTTCAGCAATGCACCAGTGTTTCACTCCTACAGATCTTAACAAGACATATGAACACAAGCTACCTCTCAAAAATCCAACACATATGTCTTTGAGACATATCTTCAATCTTTTTTTTTTTTCTTTAAAAAGCCTCTATGGTATGAAATTGCTGAGAAATTAACAGCATATGCAATGCCCACTTAGAGTTCTCCATTTCTCCTGTGTTAGATACCTTTCAAAACACATTTAACTTTTCTCCCCTTCCAATTCACATCTTTTCAGCAAATATGCAGCTTTCAGGAAAACCAAGTTAAACAAGAGACAATGAAGTCCAGCTAGTTAAGTCTGTTAGTTTCATCAGCTTCTTTCAGCTGAGACAAGTGAGTCACAGAATACTGTTTCAACTCGATGAAATGGCACAGAGATAGTGCTGAAAGCCCCACAACTTCTTAGATTCTGTCACACAATCAGTAAACATATTCTGAGGCACTCCTTATTACCTGAGAGCTTCAAGCTAAGGATAATCCCTCATGAAAAGCAATTATGGTTCAGACGACACAGAATTAAAAGACCAGATTCTCCTTTATTTCCTTTTATTTCACAAGTTTCAAAGTAGCTATACCTGAGTCAAGCTGAAAAACTGGGACAGATGGCATACAGAACTTCGCTTGCCTTTCATAGTGTAACATATATTTAAAAATGTACCACTGGCTGGCAACTGTAACACCCAGCTGCTGAAAACACCAGAATATACAATTCCCCCAACCCTCCACCCTATTTTTATACTAGAAAAAAAGGAAACCCTCAAAACAGACAACTCTTATTTCAATTTTTATTTTTATTAGACTTACGCTTTACTACACGGTTTTTGACAAATGACTTTTCCAAGCCTTTCTAGAAGAAAGTCATTGTTAAAGACAACAAGGAAGATGTGGAGGTATTATTCAGAGTGGGGAAGAATGAGCCAGACTAAGAGATGAGGTAACTAAAATTCCCAAATACTTGATCACAGTAAGCATATCAGCTCTTCTCCATCCACTTCCCACCATTCAAAACAACTGAATTAACACTTTCTAACTACCATAAAATAAGCTCCTTTTCAAGGACCTGATGTATGCCTGGACTACATGACTGAGAAGAAGGTTTTAAGTATTGGCTAGTTTGTATCTTATTTCAGAGTGACAGCAAGATATCAGGGCCTGTATCGGCTTCCATTCACAGAATTTAGTAAGAGCATGTAAGGGCGGCAGGTTAGCAAAAAACTCATGAAGGAACAGTGAAATCCACAAGCAAAGATATTTGATTTAAAGTCACATTTGTAGTCACAAGAAAAGTTATGGGGGGAAAAAAAAAGAAAAAAAGAAGAAAACCTTAATGGTTTCAACCTGCAACATTCCTGGTTAAATGCTACTTCAGTAGATTCAATCTTGCAGGCACATAACAGGGGGGAAAAAACTTCACAAAAAACAAGAACTATGGCACAAAATAACAGATGCAAAGGAGGAGGAGGTAGGAATGCATAGATGTAGTTTACAGTAGAGTAAAATTAACTTTTTTTCTCCTCCTTACATGGACAGATTTCTATTCTATTTTCTGTTACCATTTTAGCCTACAAAATAAGCCCAATCTCATCTCCAACCATCAACTTCTACTAACACTCGCAGATCATTTTACTACTTCTATTTCAAGGGCAAGCTGCAGATTTAGTCCACATTAAAAACAAAACAAACCAAACCAAAATCTAAACTGCATGGTCCAGCTTATGAGTTTCCAAAGGCTTGAAGGAAAACTAATCTGTCACTTGCATTTTCTCACAAACTGGCAGCTGTGTTACAGTGTCCTACTGTAAACACAGCCCCACAGTCCTCCTCAAAACCACATGGAAGGATGTGACACATTTACTTCCAAGTACAGTTCTGAGTGATTAGGTAAAAAATTCTCAAGGACATCTTCCACCGTTATGACCTTTCTGAAATGTTGTGACCACTTTTCAGCACTACAGCACATGCAGCACTAGGCACTACACACCAGACTTTCATTTGCAGGAGGCCTGTCTGGCTAGACCAGCACCTACAGGCACTTGACTGGCCCGACCAGAAACAGACCAGCCTGTTTCAGGCTCCACAACAGAATTTTTTTTCTAGTTCGAAACATTAACAATTTCTGCACCTTCAGTGACTTTGGAAGCAAGATACAGCCTGTGCTACTCCCCAGAGCTGACAAGAAAAGGATTAGGGAGGATCCTAACCTCACTTCTCTATGCACTGAGGAAGATCTTGACTGAGACCATTTTTCAGCACAAGCACATTCCTGTTAGTGGAACTAGCAGCTCCAAGACGACTACACATGAAATCTGTTCTCCAGCCACAATTAAACCCTAATGAAGGCTGGCATTCCTCCACATCTGCAGCTTGGAACATAACTTGAAGAGTATTAGTAATTGCACTGTACCCCATTCAGGGTACTCACGTGTCTCTCAAATGGCAGCTTGCTCAGAAATCACAGGCTGAGCAGGGAAATGGGAGCAATGCCTGTCTGCAGCCACTGGAGTCCCATCAGGGTAAGGAAAAAAACCCATCTGCTGACGCTAATTAAGATCACACACTACTGCCAGATCATAAAAATCAAAAGCAGATGTATTCTATCAAAGCCACAAAGCTTTCCATACACTTGCCAGTCTGTGCACTAGGAAAACAAACTGACCAGAACAGAGCTACGCAGGAGAGAGTTCAGAATAAAACAAAGAAAATTAAGGGGAGTCACCCAAACACACTTTTCACATCCCTATGCAACATTTACATCCACACAGATCAGTCCCAGCCAAGTAAATTATACAGACAATAGGTAAAAAGGGTATAGTGTAACAGCATTTAAAGATGCAGTGGTAAGGAAAACTTAAATAAATTTAAAATTTTCTAAACACATGTAAGGTGGCAGAGTACCTCCCCTGAAGTGCTTTTGTCTCCCTTCCAAACAGAACTGACATTTAAAAAAATTCAGATGGCTCACATTTCTGTAAAAGTAGGTAATTTTGTCTTCTCTTTTTAAAAAGCAGTACTTAGATTCTAGTAGAAAAGTATATTCCATTTAAAATATTTCATTATGCATTCTTAACCTTATAAAATTCTTTTATATTATTAACACATTCAAATGGTGGAATTATAGTAAAGTGGCAGCTAAAAAGGGTGATTGTAAGGTAAAACACATTTTGCATGTGGAAGAACTTACAAGAAGAACAGTACAATCCTGAAGTGTTTCAAATAATTAAAACATATAGGTATAAATCTGTTAACATTTTCCACCTTTTTGCTTGCAGACAGTCTGACTGTCAATGGCTCCTTTCACTTATTTTCAGAAGTTATTATTAAGGCAACGTATTTCAAAGACACTGATAACTCTTTCTCTCTAGGAAACAGATTCCCTAATTATTTTGCTTTATTATGTTTTATAAAGAGAAGATAAGAAGTCTCTTAAATGTTCCATGAAACCTAGATAAGGGGGATTCTATATTCTGGAGATTATATATTCTGAAATTATTCTGGTTTATTCTTTTATTCCTTTTCAAGGAAAGACCACTCCTCCTACAACAGAATGTTTTTTTCTTCTGATATCCAAGCTTAAGTGTGGTATTTAACTCAAATTAAATACCATGCTGTTCTGGTCTCCACTATCCATCAGGCAAAGAAACAGTATGGACCTCTCTTCAAATATCTGAGCTTTGTATACGTGACCTAACAAGAATTCACATGCTTATTTTGCTAATTTCCATTTCCTTTGCTCTATTACAGCATCCTTTTGGCTTTAATTTCTTAAATTCAGGGAAAAAAATACTGAGGCCGTGATCTGTCTCATAAAAATATGCTTTAAAATGAAGGTAGGAAGTCAATGAATTTACCGTAAACATGGAAGTGGATTTAAAAAGCAATTAAAATAATAAAGAACTATATATTTTTCATGGCTTTGGAGGTTGCTACAGGATTATGTTAGGATTACCACTTTACTACAGAATTCAATACTGTTTCAACTCAGTCAGGCAGATGGCTTCTGTCGGTATTAATTTTCATGGACTTCTCTGGACAAGTAATTTTTTAGCTCTAGAAAAGTTGTAAAGCCCATGCTGATCAGTAAATCCAACCTCCTGAAAAGCATAAACCATTATGATCCCTTAAACGCTTGCTTGCTTGAACTGCAGCATAAACCACTGAGACAGACCTGCAATTTTTAAAATTTGTCAATCCACAATATTCTTTCCATTATCCTACGTGAGACTTACATTAAGCTACCATGCTACAAGTACCTAGACATTCACTTTACCTTTTAAAATATTAGCACAACATACACTTCCTTAGTCTTCTGGGACTCTGGCATAAGACTTACTAAAAAGTAAGAGTCCAAAATGCTCTTCTGGCACACCCTGCTAAGGACGTGAAATTAGTCACCTGAATAGAACACCTTTTACGTACAAACACAGCCGGTCAACAGTAGAAATTTCACATAACCAAGTCTCAAGACTTTTAAACAGGCCAGTTTTCTACAGACAGTTACTTGTGCAGATCATGAGCTCAAATACATATCATCCAAGCTCTGGAATCTGAAGTGACTCACTGCAAGCTGATGTTTCAAAATTTTAATTAAAGCCTACATGATTAAAAAAATCACCATCAGTTCTGAGAAAATACTGATGGCTCTTTCAGGTCAGGGTTTTGGCTTTTCTGGAAGTCTCTGAATTCCTACCTTCCAATTCTCATCAATTCTAGGGAAAAAAAAAAGGGAACAGAGAGGAAGCGGAAGAGCACAAAAAAAAAAAATCTGTAGTTTGTAACAGTGAATAGATGGTCATGTACACTTGTCAGAGACAGTTTCTCAGAGTGGGTCTATTTGCGTTTCAGTTTGGATCTGAAGTACACTTCTGAAGGGCAACTTCTGATGGTCCCCACACACTGCACTTCAGTGCACATTGTGGAGCAGGCTTGGAGGTCACATAATGGATTTCTTTCAAACAATCATCAATTGGCAGAAAAGAGGTTTTGAGCTAAGAAAAGCAGATGGATAGCTGCAAAATAGATAAACATAACTAACAGCAAAAACCTAACAGAAAAAAAAAGATCACTGTAGTGACAGAAAAACTGATATATTACAAAAAAAAGAACACAGAAAACCCCTTTCCTTCCTGAAGGCTGAAACAAACTAAAAACCAAACCCACAAACCATCATCCAAATAAGTCTTTGTACTATAATATATAATTCTGCATGGTTTAGGAATAATAAAAGTAATCATAGTTCAGGTAACCAAGCATGCTGAGAAGCCAAAATACAGATTTATTTTACAGCTTATAGGAATAACAACATGCAGACAAATATTTAAAGGGCTCATCCAGGAAACCTGAACATTACAATGAAAAAAAAAAAAAATCAACAAGTTAAGGCCCAAAAAAGAAGAATCAGCAAGCTCAAGATCGATAATCCATACCTACTGCAAAGAACTAAGCCACTGAAAAACAGTAAAGGAGAATAAGCAAGAGGGAATTTGTTGGGACCACACAGGGAACAACAGCACTTGAGTGATTATAAAACATCAGCCAAAGGCTGCTAAGCAGCAACAATATAGACAACTCCCTTGGCTCGCAGCTATAGCAAGTTCAGCCAAGCCCCATTCCCACACATTCCCCATGTCCCAGAGGGGTTGGCTTTGCCAGTATCAGGCTCTGTAGCATCATGGTCCACATCTTCCTCACCTCAGCCCTGTTTCCGTGTATTAGAAAATGCAGCTGTAGCTCTCTTTGCTACCTGCTTTGCCCAGAGGAATCTGAACTCCTGAAAATAACAGTATTAAAGAAATATGGAAACAAACTGCTTCTGTTCTCACCCCTCATCCTTCCAAATAATTATTTTGACCATATGCCAGAAGATTCTTCCTGTGCATGTATACGTATGGGGAAAGACTGGTCCCTTCTGCAAGAGCTCAGCCCGGCACCAGGGACAGCACAAATCCACATCCAGACCAAGGCCTGCAGCACCAGCTGGTGCTGGGGCACTGCCAACCACAAATCCAAGCATTCCGATGACGGTATCAGAGGACCATCTGCCAGCACATTAGCTTCCCCAGGTTTCCTACCGAGGGTGGGGGGTTGTGGTATTTTTTTCAATAAATCATACTTCTTAGCCTTTTTGTCCCAAGGCCTGCATTTCTCCTCTCACCTCACAAAAAGACCCTGCCCAGAGTTACAGGCAATTGCACTGGTGTCTTCTGGCAAATCCTAAACTACCCACCCTCCATCCCCTAAGTGAACCCAAGGCTACTAGAGCTCTTCAGCTGCACACTGTCACAACTGGTTGTAGGCTCCAAGCTTCCCAGTAGAAACACTAGCAAATCTGAGTCATAATTTCAGAAGAAACTACCTTGCTTTACCCTCCTGAGGTAACTACTGTAGCTGTTCTGTCTGGGGTGCAGTGCCAAGGTGCAGTGCAGTGCCCCTCCCCAGGGGAGAGGAGGTAGAAGAGTCAGAAAAGAAGGAGTGAAGTTGAGCATGGGAAAAAGTGAGGGAGGAGAGTAAAGAGAGTGTGTTTGGTTTTTGTTCTTGTTTATCACCATGCAGCTCTATTTTAATTGGCAATAAATTAATTTGCCCTAAAGTAAGTCTGTTTTGCCCATGACAGCAACTGAGAATTCATTTCTTTATCTCAACTTACAAACTTCTCCATCTTATTTTCTCCCCAGTGTCCTGTTGAGGAAAGGGAGTACGAGAGAGGCAGGGGTGGTGGTGGGGTGGCAGCCAGCCAAGGTCAATCCACCACATGCTCACTGAAAAGAAAGAATGATTACAAAAGAAATATTAACATATATTCAACTCTAATTAATTCAACACACATATGGGGAGAACCAACTTCACATGAGTAGGTAACCAGGTTCTTCTCTGCAGTCTTCTCAAGTCCAAGCCTTCAAAACTGTCCAATTCAGAAGAAAAAGTACACATAGGTTAGAGATTGCTAACAGGTACACGACTTACAATCATAGGAGGGGGTGGGGAAAATACTAAATTTTTTTTTTCTTCTAAGTTTCTTCAGTATTAGTAAACACAGGTGGTATTCATAAAAATGCTACAAAAATGTCAATTAAATTGAGACTGAGAGGCATGTTGTTAGTCTTTTTACAATCCTCCAGTTGTCTTGGCACTGAAAAGCTCATTTTAGAGACCAATCTGCAGCAATAAATTAAAAAAACCCTCTGAAATCACTTTGCCTAGCTTATTATACAGTAACATCACTGATTTAAATCCTCAAAATTCTTATCTACACTTTCATGTATTTTTCTAAGGGCCAAGTCTTGTCTTCAATAAAATCTAATTGGAGAACATTTTACTTACACTTTTGTATACTTTCAGGTCTAAAGACAGTTTCTGTCACAAGTCTTCAAAAACAAAGTTTGACAACTTTCTATCCAATGTAGGACTATGAAATAGGCAAAACCATTGTGCTTTTAATAAACAACAATTCAAAAGTAGTACAGATTAGTTGCCATAACTCTTGCAAGTTTTGTGAATGTTCTCTCTTCCACACCATTTTATCATAACTAGGTAAAAATACTTCTTTGCTGTTTTTTAAACAGGAAGTTTTTCTAGATTTTCCGATGCAGCAAAACCCAAATACCATGATCTTTAGTACTCTCAAAATCTTTTGGGGGCTGCTCTATGAAACTTGTTACCTTCAGCTGCCTCAGATGCCAACATATGGTATTACCTTAATAGAATTAGAAAAAGAAGCCAAAAGGTCAAATAACTTTCAGAATTCAAAATCAAGTAATTTTAAGCCCAGATTTATCCTTTCCTTCTATGAGATTTGCAATGCTTTATATCAGTTAAGTAAACTGCTGAATGGCAGGCATCATTAGCACACTGTGCTAAAAACAGACATCATTAGCAATATAGACACTTATTAATTTCTTACTGACAGGATTTTTTAAAAATAGACTGCATTACTGGGAATACCTGACTCCATCACTAAAAATATTACAGATGTTACTTCTGTCCTAAGAAGTTAATATTGATAAAACTAACAAATTGCATTGAAGTTAACTTGCTGACTACTGAGTTTTTTGACATCTCTAGAGCTACACATAAAATTCCATATAAGTCCAAAATCCTGAATTCAGTTCAGTTTTTCTTGTAAGGAATATCAGATTATATGAAGTGCCAAGCTGATGTCCAAATCTGATGAACTATTCAACAATGCCCTAATTAAGCTAAATGATGTATTATATCTGACTTTTGATGTAAAAATATCTTTTTTTGCAAACCAATTTGAAGTTTGAAAAGGGCAACGAGTTTAATAAGAATTATTTTCATGTAATTTGTTAGGTTATGTTTGAAGTGTCTTTTTTTAACAGGATAAAGAATCACTGGTGCATCTTGCAAATCACTGAAATATTCATGCAACTGAAGCAAACAGTCTCCTTGACTAAAACCCACATACTTGTCCTTATTCCAATATGTGATATCTGGTGCACTGAGGTTAAGTCAGTATATAAAATTCTCAGAATAAGTGCTACCCAGTTTGCAAGAGGAAATCAGTTTCTCCTTCAAATGCATTCCTAAACAGTTCTCTGCATTTATTTAAACAACAAGAGGGAACTATTCTGTGACCGTGCATTATTTCGGTAAGAGGAAAAGCAAATAACAAAACCAACCAATCAAAGCACTTCCTAAAAGCTTCAGTTGGTAAAATACGGCTTCTCATACACCTCAGAGTAATATGATAGTAACTCTTGCACCAAATAGACTGACAGATACCGGCCTATGATTCTGCCTTCAAATATCTCACTGCAGAAATTTGTTTCAGGTCTCTGCAATCCAAGCAGGTGAACAAAAAAAAAGAAACCACAACAACCACCCAGTTAAATCCACATCTTGCAAAACTTTTTGGCCCTATACGTGCACATTAGTGATTTGCAGATTTCAGAGCAGAAAGCTTTTCTTGCTTATTAAAACAATTATAGGCATCTTTACAGCAAGAAAACCAAAAGATTCAGCTCTACGTCTTTCACCAAGATCCTATATTATTTCCTAGCAAATTAAACAGAAAGATTTCAGTAAGAAATGGATTGCACGCAAAGGAAATTGTGAACAAGAAGTCAATGTGGAGCACACAGCCTCACAATAGCTAAGGCCCTAGCAAGGAACTGTGACACCCCACAGCAAAAATGTGAAAAACAGGTTACCCTGCTGCTCTGGCACATGCCCCAGCACAGATGGTAAGAACCTCGTCATGATGAATTGGATCTAGGTAGAGATCGAAAGGAGAATAATTATATCCAGTAATTGAAAAACTTAAACCAAATCCAAGAAATCTAAGCTGGTAATAATACGTGAATTTTGGGCTGTGAAGCCACCCACACGGAAATAATCCTGTTGATAATACTGCATAAGGCTTATGTTGCCCAGAGAACAACAGGAATCGTGAAATCTGAGTACGGATGTAGCAAAACTGGGACCAATTTAAGAAAAGTAATTATGAGAGGGCTGTTTCCTTGTGAAAAGTTTTGACAGAGACAAGGAGGTGCAAGGCTTTTGAAAAGCTCAGCCCAAACTCAGAGAAAAGAAAGACTAAAGGAGCAAATGCCAGATCAAGTGGAGAAAAAAAGGAAGGTGGGTCTTCCAATAGTAGTTGTGTGGATAACTATAGATGGTAGTCATGCTGACATGTGGATTCAAGTCCACAAGAAGGCTGGAAGAAAATCCTTTGGAACACATGCTGGACTCTCAACCATGTTTTTGTTCTTAAGATTTTTATTCTTTTTTTTGGCTGGGGGGAGGCAGGCATGTGTGTAGGCAGGAAATTGATTTCCACCTCAGTACTTAGAAAACTGTAATTTAATAATAACCACATGTGATTCCTTAGAATCTGCACTCTGTATCATTACAGAATTGTAAAAGGGTATATTTGACTGCATGGAGTAGAGATTATTTTGCACAGACTATTTTGCTGCTCTATTTCCTCTTTGAGTGTTCATTAATCAATAAACATCTTAATAGTTCACATCTAAGTCTCAAATCTCCATTCTAAATGCAGGAGTGTCAAACCTTGGCAGTAACAGAAATGTATCCACATAGCAATTATTTCTGAAGATCTTACAGGATGTATGAGTGAGGTTGTGTGAAAAAATCTGGGGGGCATGGAGCGGCAGCAGCTTCACCTTTCTCAAACTGCCAGATCCAGCATGATCTATTTTCCCCTAACAGTGTAGTATTAAACCAAATATAGAAAAGACTGCACCTGCTCTACAAACCTGATATGCAAACACTGTGTTGCACTCCTACCAAGCTAAATCAAAATCATATTGACTTATAACAGGTTAAAATATTATTAAATAAAAATATATTAACAAATATGGAGTAATGTAAGAGTACAATTTTCTCCATTAAGATTAACAAAGCTGCAATGCTTAAGCAATTGCTATTAGAAACTTTGTGCCACTGCTTCAACTTTGTAGTATTTTGATTATTTTTGTACTGAGGCAGAAACAGATGCTCCAGGAACACAGCTAGCAGACAGAAATTCTGGATTTCTATCTAATTGCTTCCTGAAAGTCACAGAAAAATCTCTCCTTTAGTGCACATAGCATGACATAAAAACTCATCAAGCTACTAGACTGCAGTGAAAATTAATCAGTACTTATTTGTAGTGAATTCTAAAGTGAAAAGGACAATTTGCATCAGCAAGGAGCCCTAAAACAACACAGCAATGGCAACAGGAAATACAGTGGGCAGAGATAATTTTTGTGAAATACAATTTCTATAAGCATAGGGAACAGTTATGCCATATTTCCTTCATCTATTTTAGTTTTGTAGCAGGGACAAAAATAGAGCTTAAAACAAGGCCAGTCTTCTTAAAACATTCAGTTTATAAATACAGAAACGATGTCATCGTGAACCAAATCTCCTGAAGATAATCATCTGGGAAAATTTATGAGAAATGTGTACTTGGTACAAAAACATATGCAACATCACTAATTAAATAAAACACATCTCTCAAGCCTGTTAGTTATATGTGATGTGGGGTTTTCATTTCAAGTTAAATCAGGCATTGTGCAGCAGACTGAGATTTAAGTAGGTATAAACACGGATTATGAATTTAACTATAAAATGTATTACCAAATTCTCTCCACAAGCTGACAGAAATACAGGAAGCTAGGAATAGAATTAATCTACTGTCTTTAAATTAAACTGGATAGCACTTGAAATCAGGTATGTTTATAAGATACTGAAGAACGGTCACAAACGGACCGTTAAATTGAGTAACTCTTTGCGATGCAAGATCATGTCCCCTAAGTATTAAATAGCTGGTGGCAAGCTGAACAGTACATCTCTTTGTTTGAAATTGATGCTAAATTTTTCAGCTGAAGTATTTCAGAAAAAACTCACATACGTTTAGGACTACTTGTGCAGTCTTGCTGAACCGAATGGGCATCAGGAAGAGGTCAGATTCCTTGTAAATGTTTCTACACATTAGAGAAAGCACTTCTAAGAGCAGAGAGCAATCCAGCAGTTTCACAGCACAGCAATTCTGCTCCCACTGCAGAGCAGACCCAGCTACATTCAATACTGAAGGCTTTATCACTGTGAGGCCCAATATTGCTTCCGTTAGGAGCTTCCAGGAACCAAGATTCAAGCTGCAAACCAAACAAAGACACAACCAAAAGGCCTCATTCAGACCTCAGCTGGAATCTCAGAGCCAAAACCACAGAGGCTCAGAGTCAATGCACAAGGATGCATCTAGGACAAGCTTTCTAGATCCATACAAGAGTCTAGGAGAGCCTAATGTGATCTTAAAATACAAACCTCAGAAATTGGAATGTAAAAAAACGCAACCTTCTTAAATCAAAAGATGATGCTGGTAAAAGAACAAATAAGCATAACTAAAATCTAGACAAGAAATAACAAGTAGGTTCTGCAGCAGCTTTCAAATAGAAAAATGGAAGCAACAAAAAACCTTCAACACTAGTTGTTCTTAAAACAATCTAAGGATCACCTGAGATATCAGAAACTGGTGAAAATACATCAAACTGCCGTAGTATGGTGTGTTTTGAAAGGGTGCTTCTGACTGATGAAGTTCTTGAAATGCTACAAGGTTGAGAAAGCATCGTAACACACTCACTCTGATTTTACACTTTTTTCTAAGCCTTCATGCCTAGAAAGAGGACACTTGGATAATGGACTTTACTATGACTGCAAAATACTCATGGAGGCTTTTTAAAATCAATGTGTTTTTGTTAAGATTTCTACAGAAATGCTACAGTAATGCAGTGTAGCTGTACATACCTTACACTTAAAAGATCAGCATTTAGCTGATCAATGTTTTCACAACATGCAACCTAGTCCTCCATTAATAAAAGGCATATCACAAATCTGCTTTTCAGACATTGCATCACACAACAGCTATGGCACTGCTGCAGGCAAAACAGTCTTGACTCAGGGAGCTTTACTTCATTTCACTTATTGCCAGTTATCGTGATCTTAGGATTACTGATTTAGTTATTGAGAAAAAAACAAACACTTAAGGAAACACTTTTTCTTCCCTTTCCCAGTCCCAACTTCTCTTGTTTTTATCACTTTACACTTAGCCCTCCCAGTTCCTACAGTCAAGCAACAGGCAATGCAGGAGGTTGGAGCCAGTGTTGTATGGTTTCTTTCTGCTGCTCCTTGTTTCCTACTTGTCTTGCTATACTGCTGTTTGATTCTAATTCATTTCCTCCACTCCAGCTTGAATCCCTCCATTAGCTGTAGTCTGTCAAGGGCGTCTCTGTCCTGGTGCAGGTCCTCTAAAACCTGTGATCTCTTAGAGCAACCTGCCCCATCCTGGGTTTACTGGGATTTGCAGTCCCTTGGGATTGACACTGGTACAGTGTGGGTCATGTTCATCCAACACTTCATCTCCAGCCATGTCTCTTCCCTCCCAGTAGCCACTCTTGCAAGTCTGAGCAGAAATGCCATGGGCTTCCTTGACTAGCTGAGGTTTTGGTGCACAAAAAGTTGGTTTTAGGAGTTTTGGACCTGTCTGAAAGTGGCTGCAATGGGTTTACATGGCAATGTTTTGGAGTAGCAGGGAGGCTGCAGTGTTAGCTTCCATGAGAAAATACCAAGGACTGTTCCATGCCACGTAACAGAGCAATTCATGACGAACTGTCTCCCATGGGAGACACCCTACGCTGGAAGAACAGTGTGAAGAAGAGGCAGCAGCAGACAGGAGATATTACAGATTGACCACAACATCCTCAGCCCCCCACCCTATTCCCCATCCCCCTGCACTGCACAGCATGGGCAGAAGATAGAGGAGTCATGAATGAAGGTAAGAAGTTGAGCCTGGGAAGAAGAGGATAGGGAAAAAGTGGTCTAATTTTGTTTCTGTGTCTTGCCATCCTATTCTATTTTACATTGGTAATAAACTGAATTAATTTTCCCCAGGTCAAGTCCGTTTTGCTCATGACAGTATTTGGTAAGTGATTTTCCTATTCTTTATCTCAACTCATGAGCTTTTTCATCTTATTCTCGCCCCCTGTCCCACTGAGGCAAGGAAATGCACCAGCAGCTGGATGGGCAGCTGGTAGCCAGCCACAGTCAAACCCACCACACTTGCACAGAGTAGTTACGGTCTCTGCAGAGCTGCTTTCCACCTCCTTTTGTCCAATCTTGTATGATTGTCAGGAGTTTAACAGTCTCTGCCACCACTGGAATGGGGCATAGCCTTTGTCCTTTCAAAATTTCATCAGGTCCCTGATTATTCATTTCTCTGAACAGCAGCCCTGCACTCCAACATTTACTGGTTGTCCCAGTGTGGTGTCATTCTCCAAAAATTATGAGAGTGCCTTTTGCCTCTCCTCTGGGTCACGGAGAGAGATGTTGAACACAACATGATCTACCCCTGGTCAATCCATGCTGACTGCTCTTGATGACTGACTCCCTACCTCACATGTCCAAAAATGTGTTCCAACAGGACTCACTCCAACATTTTTCCTGGGACAGAAGTGAGGCTAAACAGAATGTATTTTCCATTACTGACTTTTTCTTTTGAAGATGGGTGG
Source organism: Pipra filicauda (assembly GCF_003945595.2). Classification (NCBI taxonomy): domain Eukaryota; kingdom Metazoa; phylum Chordata; class Aves; order Passeriformes; family Pipridae; genus Pipra; species Pipra filicauda. Next base: position 3,016,138 of record NW_024104509.1, on the reverse strand, counting down.
AACATTTGCCTTTCTTTAGCTGAGGGGGACTTTTCCCAACTGATGTGATCTTAAAGAGATGAGAGAACAGCCATGCAAATCTTTCCAGATTAAGACTCCATTTCTGGAACGCAGGCAGTATAAATTACTTCTCTGTATTCGCTAACCACTCAAAATTAAAAACAAAATGGAAAACAGTTGTACTTGAACAAGAATAATTCCTGGTTGTTTATTTTTAGCACTCATTTACTTTGCGTTGATTTAACATATTATTGTTTTGCTTTTGCACTGTAAAAGAAACTTAATTCCAATTTGAAACACTCTCATAAATTTAACTATATCATTTCATCTGAAAGCTCTAGAAACATCATACCACACCAGACAGCAAGGTGTGCCAAGGTACAGTCTGGATGGAAATTCAACATACAGAAATGCTGAGATAAACTAATCACGTTACCATTCATTTATACCAAGACCCTCGGTAATACTACAGTGTAAGAATCTGAGCAGAATGGATTTGTGTATTATATTAGTACCCAACATATTGCAGTTCAGGCCCCCTTTCTGTATAAGCAATTTTCATTTTTGCTCTCTCAAGCACACTGTTCTGTTTGTGACATGAATCATATTATATTGCTGTTCTCAATTACTTAGAGATGGGACAGTATTTTGCACCAAACCAATCTCCTTCAAATTTCTTCATTTCCTCTGGGAACTATGTTGGACATTATCCCTAGCGCAGAACCACTCAGTAAGCAGAAAGAGTGAGCGGAGTCTATTTTAGAGACAAACACCCAGGAAAACTGAGCAACAGCAACATCAGCCTGCAGAACTGATTACTGCAGGCTTCAGTTGTGGCTTTGACATTACTGATTTGCAAACATCTACTCCCCTTTTAAATTGCACCATAGAACTTGCATTCAAAGGAAACAAGTAAACTGGCAGGAAAGAATCCATAATCTGAGCTCATAGTGTAAACGTGTTCTAATCCAATTCATGCTCCACCATAAGTCAAAGCTTAGACTACCAGCCACACAGGATACGTGTCAGGTGAAAATACTTAACATGTATAGGCAAGTGCAGAGGCTTCAGCTTCTGACAGAGAGAGGATAAGCCAATCTGAGCTTTATGGGATTTCACATCTACTTGAAAAGCAAGAAAGCCAGACCTCTTCCACTCCACCTACATTATTTGTGTAAAAGGGTGCTCAGGTGCGTTACAATTTCTAACTAACATGCGAGACAGCTAGTGTTCAATATAGAATACAAATGGACAGGTTTAAACCACCGAAAACAAGCAGTCATTACATTGTGTTTACAGCTCTCACTTAAAATCATGAACTGTCAACAGCCCCCCTTTATAGATGCCTCCTGGGTATGTCATAAGATTTCAGCTCAGCATCTAAATTACATATTGGAAATCACTGGTTACAATTTTGACAAAGTCATCGGTATTTTTCCGAAGTCCAACATGGTTCTCATTTTGTCTGCTACAGATTACATACCAAATCTAATCAGTAAAAAGAGAAAAATAATGGATGGAGTTAAAAACTATAAAGGCAGTCATAAAACTACATATATATATTTTTTATATATATATACACATACACAGACATATAGATTATGTTGGAGGCACTTTTTCTGTGAACATTTGGGATTACTGCTTCATAAATTATAACAATTCTGTTGCTCAGACAACTCAAAAGAAGCTCAAATCCCTGTGGCTTTCTATTCTCTGTCTTTTAAACCATCTTCTACTACAACAGAATTAATTCTAACACCTGAAGAAATCTGGATCAGATAAGAAATAGAATCATATATTCATACAATATGCTGAGTTGGAAGGGACCCATTAGGATCACTGAGTCCAACTGCTGGCCCTGTGCAGGACATGTGCCTGAGAGCATCTTGAGCTCTGTCAGACTTGATGCTGTGACCACTTCTCTGGGGACCCTTGTTCCACTGCCCAACCACCCTCTGAGTGACAAATCTTTTCCTGACATTTAACCAAACCTCCCCTGACTCAACTTCATGCCATTTCCTCAAATTCTGTCCCTGGTCATCACACAGAAGAGATCAGTGCCTGCCCCTCCTCCTCCTCTCATGAGGAAGCTGTAACTGCAATGAGGTCTCCCCTCAGTCTCCTCTTCTCCAGACTGAACACACCAAGTGATCTCACACACTCCTCAAAAGGCTTCCCCTCCAGACCCTTCACCATCCCTACAGTCCTGCTTTGGATGCTCTCTAATGGCCTGATTTTTTTTTTTATATTGCAATGCCCAGAACTGCCACAATATTCAAGGTGAGGTCATACCAGTGCAGAGCAGAGTGGGACAATCACATCCCTTGACTGGCTGGTGATGCTGTGCCTGATTCTCGCCAGGACACGGTTGGCCCTCATAATCTACACTGAGTCCAGAGCTACATAAGCAGTGGTTGTCCAATATACACAACTGCCCTGCTGAGTTCAGTTTGTCTTCTTTTCAGAGAAGAAAGTCAAGGCACTTCCCCATTATCTGATCAGCAGTTTCATTAAAAATGAATTGTTTTATTTATTTGTGAGGTCTCTTTTTCCACATTTGTCTAGAACTAATAAGCAAGGGTACCGCTGTGAGAAAAAAAGGAAAATAGCGGTTTTATAATACCAAGTGGGGGGGGAGGGAAAAAGAGGTGGCTCCTTCTAGTGGCTTAATTTTACCTGTGTCTACAAAACCGATCAAACTGCAGTTCTTTGACAGCATCCCAAAAACTCTGCAATCACTAAGTCATATCTTGAGATGCCATCTGACACAACCATATCAATGTCCCTGTTCCTGAAGTCAGCACCAGTGAGACTGATGACATTTCTGATATGTGTACTTATCCATTCTCAAAGGCCTCTAAGTATCCATGGTTACTTGGTCAGATTTGACTGTTTCAATATTCTTATGGTTGGTAAAGTTTTCCCAGTATCCCTGATTATCACACATCCCTGATTATCTAAAGCAATGGAAACTACTCTCTTGAAGAGCTCACTCATTTGTAAAAAAAATTGTTTGTGCAAATAAAAATACTACTATTAGCAGCATGACCTTTTATGAAAGAGCACTGCAACTGCAAAATGACAAGTGCTGAAACTAAAAACAGCCAGGTAAGGATTCTAATAATCTCCTTCAATAATATTTTATTCAATTATAACTCAAGTCTCAGTGAGAAAGAAAAAAGTAGAAAAGGAGAAAGAAGTTGTCATGGTATGACATTTAGAGTACTGAGAATTATAAAGAAAAAAATTTTAAATCAAAACATTTAAAATCTATTTTTAGGTACACTAATACAAATTCTATACTTCATACAGCATCAACTCTTTAAAGACCCATGCAGAACCCAAACTAACACAAGTGTTCACCAGAGCCACAAGCAAGAACAAACTTATAAAATATAAACAATAAAACAATTATCTGTGTATGAGCAGTTTTGTGGAGAGGCAATAACATATGTGAAGTATATATACCTAATGTTTTTATACAAGTTGATATTACTCAAGCAAAAATGCACACATAATTAAAGCTTCATTAAAGATTTAAGATATTCTGTTGCTAATTGTCAACTGTTGTTTATCAAAAAGAAAACAAAGAGCCACTCAAGCTTGTAAGACTTATAACCTATGAATAACATTACGCTGGGAAAAAAACACACAATGATTAAACAGCCTGGAAGGTAGGCTCTTTTGGTAGGCTGATAATCCAAAGCCAACTTCATTTCTCATCCTTAATTTTCTTAGCCACTCGTCAATTTTAAATTTATTTTGTAAGAGTCCCAAAGATAATGGATTTTCTTAAATCTTCACTGGCAGTCCCAGTTGATCATCCCAATAGGGGAAGGGTGAGAAGTCCAGCAACAGCTGGCAGCCCAATCCACATGGATGCCCAGGCCAGCAGCTCAGCAGCTCTTTAGCCTGATGCTCTCCTGTTGCTTGACCAGCTTCCTGGCTTTCTTGGAAGATGCGTAGTAAGGATACAGGGAGTGGGACAAGAAAGCAATAGAGCAGTATAAGAACAGTAGACTTAAGAAATCCTTATTAATCTTATGAAAATCAGGTTCCATATGTCTTTGTGAGTTTTCTTCTCCAAAGCCCTGGGGGAATCACAGTCCCATGGCTGTCTTTAATGCATTACACAGATCTCCAATGCCAGACTCTTCATTTCACCAGTCCTGGCTTTGGACCAGATACATCTCCCAGATCCTCTCATGGAAAATCTTAGTGCAGCAGCACTTTCAAGTCTCTGCTTAAAATCTTGTACTCACCTGTCACTTACAGAGTGGCCCTGATGCCAGCCAGAAGCCCTGTGCATCCCTGTGGCATCTCCCATGGGAAAGGCCACAAGGAAGACACATTCAAGAATCACCCAAAGGTTCTGCATGGGACATGCACAAGACATAGAAGGGTCATTTGTTCTCTGATGGGGAAAGGTGGAAAGGAATGTGCCCATTCCCTGAGAAAAGCTGGGCTAGCCACTCTCGTGTCAGGTTTCCCAAGCTCACCTTCAATCATCTCCAAACACAAACTAACTGTATTGTGAAAGTGAGTAGTCCAGACAGTCTGCTGCTTTGAATTACATGGGATACTGAAAACGTTTTAAATTTCAAAACACCTGAGGCAGACACAGTTCTACACTGGTATGGCAGGGATCAGAAGGCACCCCACCTTCTCCTGCCAGGTGCTGAGCTGGGGCAGAGGAGAAGGTACTCCACATGGTTACAAGTCACACATAGGAAGATACTTGGTTTGCCTGTTGTAACCTTATCAACTGCAGGTTTATTTAATGATATTCTGTACAAATGTACCAACATCATACTACCCAAAAGTTCAGCTGTGTACAGAATTCAGCTACTTAGCAATCACTTCTTTGACAAATGATGTTCCTGCTTGGCTTTACTCCAGGACTGATATCTTCTAAATTTTGCAACCTGCTATTGAAATTTTCTGAGTTCTGACAAGACCAAACTAGGGGCAAGCCATGACAGAAAGCAAAAGATAAAGCATGGGAATAACTGCACATGAGCATGTCTCAAATACAGAAATGCAGTTGTATCAATTCCTTGAAAGATCATTATCCCATCCACCTATTACTTTCCAGGAGAAGTTAAAAAGATAGCCAGCAAATAAGGCTAAATGGTGTCTCTTCCATCCCCAAAGCACACGTAGGACTTCATTACTGGTTTTTGTATTGGGACATGACCATTTTTGCTAGAAGCAGACCAGTGAGACCTGCTACATCAAAAAAAATCTTTGAGACTTTCAGACAGTTTTATTTTCTACTTTTTCAATATCTAAGGATTTGCAATCCTGGGATCCCCAGGAAGAAAATCCCACTCAGGTAAGATATAGTTAAGCTCAGAAAGCTCGCTGTTGATAATACCTTTCACTCTTACTAATTTCCACTTCAGAGATTTTGTATGTTGAGGCTCAAAAGCATAGCCTCAGCTGTTATCCAAGGTTTCCACAACGCCACACTCAGCTAGCCTATTCATTGCTCAGAAAATATCTTTATAGGGTTTTACCAGAAGCTATTCTAGAGTAAGCAGTTAGTAAACAGAAGGATGCAATTTAATAACTACTATCAAAATAAACTAAGTGCTACTTTAAATAAAAAAGGTCATCTCCCACACAGAGAGGATTATCAATTCATTACATCTACCCTTCCTCCCTCAACACTGAAGCAGCAATGTACCTCCACTGATGTCTTTGTTGCTCTACATAGAAAGAAACAAAGAAAAGGTATTTTCAAGGTATTTGTAGCACTTCTTATATAATACACATTCAAGCTAAACCTTTGTACAAGCTTCAGTGAACTTAATATAAAGTCACGGAAGACTACAAAGTGCCTTAATAATAGACCCAAGGCATCAGGCGGTAGTTGTTTAATTACATGTTTTGTATTTATTGAAAAGACAAAGCTAATGTTAATAGTACATTCCCTGAAGTCACACACTCTGCACCTGACCTACCCTACCATTCCAGCACTCTCACAGTGACTTCTGATCTGAGATGCATACAGCAACTTTTTACCAGATTTAGAACCAAAACCAGAAGTTGACTGTTATCTGGCAGATTTTCTGGTGTGCCTTCAAACTCCTCAAACCACTCACACAGCACAGTAGAAGTACAGCAGCCATAAGGCACAACTGACAGGCACGACACCAGTAGAGCAGGTAATTTCTCTGTTTCACTGATCAGGCTTCAAGACCAGAAGCCACAGCTGCACACTCTGTTGGGTCACCTCACCAGAATGAGCAACTCGCATGCAGCGCATGGCTATGGGAACCACAGTACCTTCTTCATGCTATTTCACCATTGTTCCAATTTTAAAGATCTGGAAAGGTCTATCAAATTAATTGATTTCATACAGCTTTCAAAAGCATGAATATCCTCAGGGGTGCAATGGCATTGTTGGAACCTCCTGTGGGGAAGAAAGAAGAAATGTTCTGAAATAGCTCAAGGCATCTTGCAATCATAATATCCACTTCATCATTTCATAAAAAAAGGTTTGTGTACAAACACACAGCACCTTCTTTTGGTAGGCAGCTGTGGCAGTTGAAGACACCTGAGCTAGAAATGACACTTTCTGGAAGGAAAACCTAACAATCAGGACCTGAAAGAGTTTTTGTTGATCTATATTTACTACCAAATCCCATTAATAACTTTCCAAACATATTCCCTAGCAGTGTTTCTGCTAATCCAGCATTACTATTACAGTTTCTCCCAACAATTATAATTATTTTTTTCAATACCTTTAACTCTGAAACATCCATCTCTGTTCTACCACTTTCAAAAAAATTAACTAACTCCCTTTAACTAACCCCCCATTGTTTCATTGAGGGTACTTGCACAATTTTACTATTTTTGTCTTAATCTCTTTTTACCCAGCATCTGATTGCACTCCCTCTGCCACTCACTATGCATCTATCTGATCCTTATAAGTGAAAGTTAATCTTTCTACAGGTCTTACTTTATTTTTGATGGAAGAAGAGCAAGTAGCACAAACTGTAGTAGGTAATGTTTGGAACTATATCAAAGATAGACCCGTTGCTACAGGGCGCACTTTTGGAAGCATTCTGATCAATTGCAAAGGAATAAAAAAAGTTGCTACAAAGCATGACCATATGCAATTACACTATGATCACCTGATTCTCCTTTGCAAGATCAAACACATAACATACATTCTCAGCCTTTACCATATTCTGCTCAACTTGAAGTGTTAACCTGAAGAAGTTGGCCACTGAAAGAGTCACAGAATGCTGCTTCAAGGGCAAAACTAAAGATCAAAATGATTTACCACACCACCAAATTGTCGTTCTCATGGGAAAAAACCAACATCAGAAAACTACATCTGGTGACAAGCAAAAGAAGAAAAGAAAAGCTGCTTAAATCAGTTTCAAGGATGAATTCATCCTGGATTGCGAAAAGCAAAGTTATGTCAAAATCCCTCTGAAAGAGATTGTTCAAGGTGAGGATTGCTCCCTACAGTACTGTTGAAGCTCTTGCATCACTGAGTATTCACTTCTCCAAAAATGTATCTTCCCTCACTCCCTGGGAGACTATTTCACATTCTCGTAGACATCAGTATGGAGATGTTTTTTCCAATGTTTAGTTCTTTTTGTATCTCACTGTATCACTCACAGTTAAGTCCTCCTTACCATACATAGCTTTGTTTCCTATTGCTTCTACCAGAGCTTTTTTGGTTAGGAGGTAAGATTATTACCCTTTATTAACAAAAGGGAGATAACATTTCAGTCCTGTCCAATTATTAAGAATCTTTCCTACGCTGTTAACATCCTTCTGTTATTTGTTTAAGACAAACAACTCAAGCTGTAAGGGACACACAACTCAGGCAGAGATCAAAAGTTTGTAAGTTCTTTCAAAGCAAAGAACTTCAGAAGCAAGTTATGCTCCAACACTGGAAACATGCTATCAAGATTCTAACATTACCCTTAACTCAGTTCTTGTACTCCTTGTTATTTCTCTTCAACAGGTAAAAAATTTGCGGAGTGAAATCTTTTCCTCACAAGAGACATTAACAACCATTGACCTTGGACTCCTGTCGTGCCTCAGTTCAAAGAGTTGAACCAAAAAAAAAAAAAAATTCTTTTTTTGACAGCATAAGGTTTACCATGTAAAATGGAGAAAGAAAGAATCCAGGAATGCATTTGTTCCTAACGAATTGATGAAACCACGCAAACACTCACATAAAGCAGTGTACAATCACGGCAGCAGCAACAGCATAACTTCATTTGCTAACCGAAGACTACAGAAGTGCCATGCACTTCATAGGCAGACAATAACAACAGAAACTGTGTAGATGTCTGTCACAACAAGGCCTTCAATTTGTGTAGTTCACTGAGTACCTCTATTGGCATAGCAGAAGAAAATCAGATGCCATCTTATTTATATACATATAGATACCATCCCAACAATATATTCAGCATTAATAAAAAGAAACAAATGTAAAAAGAAACAAATGTAAAATTGAGAAAAAGCTCTTTGACCATAAATTCACAAGGTAACCTTTCCCACAGCAAAACCTTCACATTGATAAACAGATACACACCAGATACAAAACAAAATGTGTGCATGAGATTACGTTCCACAAGCACCTTGTCATGAGTGCCTACACATGCAGATGGAGCTGAAGCATGACAATGCTATGCCTTACAAGGAGGAATTCAATTTTTACATGCTACACTTAGGGACAGGAAAAATAAAATTATAACTAGCATACAGGAAGGTTTCCCCTGAGGTACCTGGGCTGAGACTGAAGAATCTGTGATCGTAAAGATAATCCTGGAAACAAAAAGAAAAGCAGTGCTACTGCCCTGAGTCCCCAGACTAAAACTGGCAACAATACCACGCCCATCTCATAAAATGCATATTGAAATTGGTATATTTTCACTCCATGTTTGCTTCTGACACTCAATTGCCTCCTCATAACTGAACATGTCAAAAATCTCATCAGTTCAGTGTCAGTGCTTACTTATTAAGCCATAAACATCAGCAAGAACAGACTTGGGAGCCACCACAAAACAATTCAGAAACTACTGCCTATGAGGAAAGCCTATCACAGCTGATGAGCAACAGAACAAAAGACTAAACTTCTGAAGCTTTAGTCTCTCTAGTCAGCAGAAAATAGTTACCAGAATTATATCCCTGTTGATCCATACATTTTCTGTTTAGACAGGACTGCAGCCAGAAGATTTGTGCTTTGGATAATCAAAGCACAGTGGAGATCTTTCAGGGAATTTCTTCCCCATGATAAAAAACGTTCTGATTTCATGAATGTTGTTGTTAAATAGTCATTGGATCACCAAGTGTCTTCAAAAGATTCAGTTAACAAACAAATGTGCAAGAATAAACAGACTTCAGAAATTATAGCAGTCTGAATATGTAATTCAAGTACAAAGGCAGGTGCTTTTTATATTATATGTTATGTCCTTGTTAGATATCGCAAGTAACAACCCACTATCAGGCTATGTCATCAAAATGTACCAGATGGATGCTCCAGTTACATAAATCTCTTCCCTTCCTCACTACTCTCCTTCAAATAGGATGTAACACTTAAAGACCAGTGACAGGCACCAGCATGGAAAGCTTTATGTTGATAATTACTTAAGTGTAATCACTGCACCAATTACTTTAGCCAAAAATAATGTTAAAATCTGGACTTGAACTTGAAACCATTTACAAAGCTGTACTGCCACAGTGCTTGCAAGGCTTCAGGAAGTTTGACCAGGGTGAACACAGTACTATGCACAACTGAAAGTCTCAGGTAAGTTCAATTTTTTTGCTAAATAATCCAGTCCTGCCACCAACCTCACACAAGCTCCCTTGACACTGCCATAAGAGATGACTCATATACCTTTTACCACTTTCAACATCCCAATTTATCTTCTTAGAGAAAAAAATCAACTAGACTCCTCTCTTTCCCATACTTTCTGCATTATGCACACACATTTCCCGTTGACTGATGTTGCTGGACAGACCAATCCCTTCAGACTGACTTCAGAAGTATTTTAATTGACTGAAAAAATACCATCCTCTTCCTTGCATCACAAGAAGCTCTGAATTAGTCAACCCCACACTGTGAACTCCTTCACAGTAGTTTCACAATCTGGTTTCAGGTGTAAAATTAGAGTACATATAGCTCAATGTTTCCAATGTCCAGTGGCCCTAAAATCACTGTTTTACACACTACCATTTAAAAATACAAGGCTACTGGGCTGGCAGCTGCAAAAGTCTTTCTTTCCAAAACAAATGAAGTTGTTCTGTTTTCAAATGCAAAAAGGAACTTACCTTACTCTCTGGATAACAAAATAGCACAAACAGTAGTATCTGGTGTACGTATATGAACTTGCACCACAGTGCCTCTAGATACCACTGGTTACAAGATCATAACATAGACTTTAACACTGCAGATCAAAATTGAGTTGTGAACTGCTCAGGTTTCAGTAGTTATATACTGGAAGGAAAAAAAAAAATTGAACTTCCAGTCATTAGCTTCATAGACAAAGAGGTTGAAGAAAAAGTATCTTCAATACAATATAAATTTGCACACCAGAAAAGTGACATATGAAAACTGCTTTTGCTTTACACACAAAAAGGTTGTTCACTTCCTTTTTAATTCCTATAGAATCACCAGAAGTCAATCAGTTTTTGAGTAGAGAACTTAACAACCTTTTGGCAAACTGACTGTATGAATGCTAACTTTATAAAAGCTACAACTGTGCTTTTAGTATTTACTTTTCATGCTTTCCTTGAGACAAAAATTTTGTTCAAGAGGCTGGGTTATCACAGCTCCTAAAAGAGAAATAACCAATCAGTAGCTAATTAGAAATACTAGTTCTTTTTAATAATATATTATATTTTAATCCTAAACATCTTTCAATATATCGTAAAGTATTAGGTATGTGTAACTCCTAAAATATAAACATGTTTTATGTAGCCTTTACATTTGCATTCAAAAGCAGCCTGACCTAAGCTAAAATAACAGCATTCAGTCTTTACAGTTTTTGTAGATAGAGAAATGGAAAAATATGTGGGGGTGTCCTACATCCACACTCAATTTTAATTGCAGCTAAAATTGCTGATTCCAAAACCAAGTGTGGGCCAAAGGGTGTGTCCTAGTTAGGACGACTGAGACCAGTTCATCATGGTATGGGTGTAACCCAAAACTGTGTATTCTATAGCCTTCCATGCCATTTCCCAGAAACTGTTATCAATGAACCATTTACACCCTCTGCCCATAGAGCGTGACTCCTCAGGCTATAAACTAGGTGTTAAGAGGCCTGTGAGATAGGAGGATGCTCCTGTCCTCACACCCTTTGTGGAACTCCCCGCCCTGAGGGAAGTGCTGGGCATTCCTGCCTGAACTGCAGGATATATAATCTTGGAGTCTTGGAACATTTTTACCCACTCGTGGGATCCAGAGGAAGACTGCAGCTCATCGCTCTCAACCAGACTTAGACCACCACCCTATACTGGACTGCAATCACCACTTTTGACCAGACTGCAACCGCTCTCCCACCAGCAGGTTCTTCCCCTCTCCCTTTACTTTGGACTCAAGCGGGGCCCAAGGAACACCACTCTGTTCATGCCCCAGGGTACTGGGTTATACATTTGGGTTTTGTGGGTTAAGACCAATTGTTTGTTTGTATGATTGTACTTACTGTATTATTTTAGTAAATTGTTATTCTGATTTATAATCTCTCCTTTGAGTTGAGTTCATTTCCCCTGCTGGTTAACTCTTAAACCAGCACAGGGTGCCACACTTAAAATACAACCCACTAAAACCACCTGACTTGGATAAGACTTTAAACTAGGGCTAAGCAGTCAGATGTTGAGCATGGATGTTGAAGGTAACGCAGAGCCATATTATGAAGTATGGCGCTGTGGCGCTGTCCCCTTGGACCGATGCCTAACCCCTTGCCAAGAAGGCATCAAGCTTGGACATCTCTTCCCATGTGCCTTGCAGCCCTAGTGTGATCCTGCATGAGGAACCTTTTGGGGACTTTGGGATTTTCTCACTGTTATGAAATAAAAATAAAATGTCAAAATCTGAATGATGTTGTGGCAATCTCATAAGTGGATTACATTAATCGTTTATCAGCAAGGGATAATAATTCTTGAGCAAAAGCAGAACCCTGAGTTCATCCTTATTCATCACTCTGAGACCAAAAACGTCCTGCATGAGGAAGCTTTCAAGGACTCCGGAATTTTCTCATTGCTATGAAATAAAATTAAGATGCCAAAGTCTGAATGAGGTCATGGGAATCTCATAAGTGGATTACATTCATCATTTACCAGCAAGAGATGATAATTCTTGAGTAAAAGCAGAACCGTAAGTTCATCCTTATTTATCACCCTGAGATAAAAGGAATAATAGCTCTGAATATCAGAAATACACATGAAGTTTTTGGAAAGGTTATGTAAAATGTCCACTGAAAATGCAACGGAATTACAAAGCTATAGACTGGTTTTGCACTGACTCTTTAACTTAATACAAATTTCTGTCAGCTCACCGCAGTGATAACTGGGAGAGATTTTCTCATTAAGTTAAAGCTAACTGCACTGCACATAGGAATATAGGAATGCTGCTTAATGATTCTTTCATTTCTTAAAAATAGTGCTCTAATTTTGAAACCATTGCAACATAACTTAACAGAAAAAAAAGTTTTTAAATTCCTGGGCAATAATTTCTTCCATCTTGACCACCTTAAAAATCCAATTACCAAAAACTAAAATTATCGGGTCCTGAATGAGCTAATACAGCAAACACACCTGCACTTCAGTCCTTTCCTGGGGGGAGGGCAATGGTAAGATGGACTTAAAAACCATCAGGAGGAGATCACCATTTCCCTCACGCAGTACATGCTCTTCACTCCAACACTCCCATCACCCCAACGCCAGCAGCAAAGCAAGCAGCTTTCTGCAGCTGGTTTGCCCAGCAGAGGATAAGGAGGGCAGGTCAGAGGAAGGTTTGCCTTCAGCAGCCGTGTCCATCCCACTGGCACGGTAAGCAAAACCTTCTGCGTGCGTTGGCGTTTTACACCCACAAGGGACACAGCATTTCAGATTCAGAGCTTCGTGCCTTGGTTCAGCCAAGAGCTACAAACACGGCATAAGCAGCCCTTGTCTTAGTCACCTGACTGGAGCAGAGCTTAGATCAGATGGCATCCAGGGATCCTTTCCAATTCAAGTTACTCTGTCATCATAAAAAAGCTGGTGTGAGAAAGCTGTTAAGAAAAGAGAAGGAAAAACACCTCAGCTCCCCACACACATCATACAAAATGTAACAATTTCCTCTTCCAACAGCGAAGGCAGTACACACCCTCTTAATATTTAGTGGAGACAGCAACATATAAAAGACCTACTGGTTTTCCAGGTTCTTTGGATTTGAAGAGTGTTAGTTAAAGCATTCTGCTAATATCAGCCTGGGAAAGTCCTAGAGAAAGAGCTTTTACCCTGTGCTTCCTCACCCAGCTTTGGTGGGAGCTTTTTCAGATATTACTCTTAGTTGTCCTTTTAAAACTGTTTTTCCTAATTTAAATTTATTTAGTTTAAGGTTTTATATTTGAGATTTCCAAAGCACCAAGATTTAAAACATGATCAAAGTCCCATCAGAACAGACACTACATAAATTCATGGTAACAGTAACACTTTTGTCAAGAACTGCAACTCACTTATCAGAATAAATAAAAAAAAAATTTAAAATCCACAAATAAAACTTAACCATATGTTAGGATACATATTCATGTATGTTTTAAATCTTCCATTATGTTTTTATTTTTTCCTCCTCCTTTTGTTTAAAAGAACCCTTCTTTTACCCAGTCTATAAGTTCTTGCCCTCCCAAATACCCAACAAGTTTTGAGCAAAATATGTTCCTTAAAAAAAAAAAAATTCTGAATGATCACCACAAGAGGAATGATCAGAACCTTATGTACAAAAGTGAAAACACTTGCAGAGAAATAAAATTATTTAACAAAATCAATATAGGCACCAAACCTATATCTCCTAGATACTGAACCAATACCATAACCATATATATACAGAAAGACAGTTCTTCCCCTGATATACATCCCCAAAAAGGAAAAAATAAAGCAACAGTGAGTTAATGTTATATAGTTGCTCAAATGATCTTGGCCAAGATGTCTAAGTTTTGTAAACTCCATGGGACTGCTGTGCTGGTGTTTTCCTGACCTGCGCTCATCTTTTAGAGTTGAAAGTTTGAAAACTAAATTCAGTAGAGATACTCCTGATGCACAAAAAGGGTGCCACAGAGGAACAGAAGAGTTTAATTAGTTGAAAAAAGAAATTACCACTAAAAGAATTCAGTCAAAATTCCATGGATGTGCTGCTCAGCTGTCACATTAACTCAGACTTTTAATGAAGTCTCTCACTCCCTACACTCACATTTTTCTCAGATGGGTGACAAGGTGGTCATCTTCTAAAGGAAAGTAATTTTTATGGAAGTGCTCATGAGAAAGAAAGAACTAAATAATGCTTAATTGTTGGCTTATGAGCAAGATTTGAGGGAGCCAATAGATAGTCCAAGAACAGGTTTGGTTTTAATTGGCTAAACATCGGAGAACATCTCCCATCTCCTTTCACTAGGCAATGGGAAAAACAGAAGCTCCCAATGTGGTTTACCTCACCTAGGCTATTTATTGTTTTAAATACTACTAATACATTTCCCTCACTAGTTTCCTTGATGATGTACAAAACCCCACTGCTTATCCACAGACAGTTACCTACAGAGGCTTATTGGATGATGGAAACTTCTCCTGAAAAGTATTTGCAGTTAGACAGAAAACACCACAGGATACACAATGGACCAGGTGAGATGCCACTTGCCTAGCAGCATCTCCATAGAAACAGATCTCCTTAGAAACAGAACTGCACTTCCATTCCTCCTCTCTTGTCAAGATGGACTGTCTCCAGCAGAAAGAGGTCTAGTGGACAAATATGCAGTTATGGTCCTAGAGTATCTTCAGCTAAGTCCTCTGTCATCCACATCTGTTGTGTACCCATTATGCTGCTCCTGGATTTATTTCTTCAGAATTAGGACAGGCATTATCATCATGTGCCTGCATACGTGAAAGCATCCAATAGAGATGTTTCCCTAGGCCCCTTCAGTAAAGCAATAAACACAAAGCCCTTTCAGAAGAACACCGATGCATGCAGCGGAAACAGCAAAATACTATCACACTGCTCTTAGTAGCTGATTTATCAAATCAATCATTACTATGAAGCAAAACCAATCAATCTCTTTTTCAGAAACCTTTAACCTCGATGCAATATGTATTACAGGCCATCTATCAGAAATATATGAGCCTCAGCCGGTTGTGTGCTAGCTCTTTCATTAAGCAGGAATCTTCACCTTCTACGAAACCAGAAAAACACATTTAAAAATGTATTACTGGCACATTATGGCTTCACTTAAATCTATGGTAATAGGATCTCATACAAATTTAAGCTTTAATTAATCAAGCTGCATTGCCTATAGATGACATGTATTAAACTACCTGAAACAGCTCTAATATCTTTTAATTATCTCTATCTTTAAGCATAAGAGAAAAGGTCTGATTCTCACAATCTCATGTAAATCCAGAGCAGCTATGATCAATAACAGACAACGCGCATGCCAAAGGAAAAAATGCTGAATCTGGTCTGAAGTATCTAGGCCATGAGATGCGAGCGAAAAGTTTTAGCCTTCTGCTTGATTTTTCCTTCATTTTGTCTATGTGAAGATTATGAAGTTTATAATTTTTTTTTTAACATGAGCATTAGTTTTGGATATTAACCCTGAACTCACATACATGTTGCAATATCACAGAACCAACATGGTGTGTATTTTCCTAGTCATCTTTTCTGTATTTTGGATTAGTTTTTCCTGATTTTGTTTGCCATAAACAATACCACACACTGACACAACTTAAAGCCAAACAATTTAAAACCACTGCAAGAGGCTACCCACACTGGCCTGTTAAAAATACAAAACAAGCAGCTCAACAGGAGAGATTCCATTTCTTTGTAACCTCATGACTTTTATGCCAGCTCTAGTGCCATTAAGCACTGCTTATAAAAAGAAATGCTAACCACATTTCAAAGACACACATAATCCTCATATTGAAGGCTTCTTAAGCTAAAGAATGCAGGCATTGCATATGACTGTGGCTTAAAATGGTATAAAAGAAGTCAGAAGCCAACTCCTGGTCCAATTAAAACCCATTCAAATCTCATATGCAAAGAATTCAGGTTTCTGGTTAGGGTTGCTATTTAGATGACACAAACTTTAGCCTTAAAATTAGTAGTCCCTGAATTCAAAAGATTACAGAGTACTTACATCCATATAGAGCAAACAAAATGTTCAGATCACGATGTTCATACCTTCAAAAATCCACACCCACTTTCCCTGCCCCAAAAGATGATGGACTACAAGATTTTCACCTTTGGTATCCACTATGGCACCACATCCAGCATCACAAAATCTCTTCTAAAGCATTAGCTCCTATGTTTTAAATACATGAAGGTAGTTCTAACAAGTCATAAAAATGGGAATGCATTTATACTCTTCCAAACATGTAAGGAATTGAAAACTTATCATAAACAAAGGATTGAGAATTAAATTAACAGCTTAAGAAATTGTGAAAAGGATTTTATATTAAGTAACCAAAAAGGGATATACTAAAAAGCTTTGGCATTTCTCCCTCTTCACACACCAAAACTATCTTTTCTGTCTACCTAGATATATCAAATGCCCTTCACAGCATTCTTACATTTTGTAACTAGAGGTCTAATCTGTGATTACCTTTATTTTGATAGCCTTCCAAAAGGCTGGCTTTCCATCTGTTAAAACACAGCATAGTAGCCAGAAAATTTGCTGTTTTAAGTAAGGATAATGCATTAGCATAAGATAAAAGTACCTTTCAAGCTACAATCAGAAATGTCCAAGAAAACTTAGACCAATGAATTACATCATTCATAGTACACAGCCAAACTTGAGCCACCATTAATTTTGTAGAAATCTGTTTGGCCTAAAAGCTCATAGATATCTCAGTCTCAGAAAGGCAAGATATCTTTCACTCAGGTTTACATTTCACTCATTATACACCCACAACATCCACCCGAGGTACATTAAAACACTAAATGTACTGGTTTTGCAGTTTCCTGTGATGTTCCATTATCACTCACTGAACACTTCATTTTTCAGTACAAATATGCACAAATGCCCATAATTCAACAATAACTGTTTTCCTTCACTCCTGAACCGCACTTCTGGGCAGTCTTCCCTGCCCCTTCTCCCCACAGCATTAGAGAAAAAGGTAAGCATACACCTCACTTTTGGTTTGATAGCACACAGGAGAATAAACACATTCTATTTCACCATCAGTGTTCGGGAAGCACAGGCATCACATGCTTGTTTCTGACATGGGCTGCAAAGGCAGGTGCAGCTGGTCCAGATTTAACAGCAATGCAGCAGAACCTGGAGTACTGTGAGTGGGATATTTTGCAAGGGCAAGTTGGTCAGGACCCCATGGGCCATGGCCACAGAGCAGCCACAAACCTGCAGCCACCTGGGTGTCCTCTTATCAGCAGGTGTAACACTACGCACGTCAAAGACAAGAAAAATGCTACATGGCTGATCTGCCCTACACCCACATTAGCTCACTCTTAATATATGCAGAGTCAGGCAAACACCTCTGGCTTCTAGTTCCTCAGCAGCTATGAAAACAGCCAGCCGTGCAATGCACTCTCTAAAGCAAACTGCAATTCCACAGCCCAAAAATCTACAACAGGGGAAAGCAAAAAGGATGTTGCAGTTTTCCAGCCTAGGCCCATGGTTCCATCTCTCTTAAAAGGCAGGTTTATGACGGCAATAAAACAAGTCTTGGTAAATTGCTTCTCTTAACACTGATCCTTACAGAAGGCAGATGTAGCACATTCGGCTGCACCGACCACGACTGTGATTCAGGCAAGCATTGTTATCAATCTGCTTTTCCGGGAAGAAAAGATCAAGACGCCTTCCCTTCCCTGAAACCAGAACGTGATGGTAGCAGATGTCACCTCCCCCTCAGCCCAGGGATGGATAGCACGCCCCACGGCGAGGATGGGGAGATCCAGGCCCCGCTAGGTTCCCTGCTGCAAATCGGGACGAGGCCAATCCCGGCAGCATCTCTCGGCGGAAAGGGATGCTGCGACCGTCCTGCTGCGACGGCGACCATCGATCGGCGGATGCAAAATCCCCACGCTCCCCCCTTCATTTATCCTTTATCTTTTCACCATAGAAAAGGTGCGGGGGGGGTGGGGGGGCGGAAGGGGGGTAACAGACTGAAAAAAAAAAAAAAAGCAAACCAGTGCATTGGGATACGCACATCCCACGTAAAATGATGGAACGGATAAAACGAGGGAGAGTACGCAATGCCCCGCCGGAGACTGGGATGGAGGCGCTCATGGCCGCGTTGGCGCCGCTCCCGCAGCCCGGGGCAGGTGCAGCGCTGCCCCGCTCGCCCGGGGATGCCGCACGCCCAGGCAGGGGACAGGGAACGCCGCAGCCCCGCAACCCCCTCCCGCCGAGAGGGGCCGCCAGGCGGACAGGGCTGGGCACCCACCTCCGGGCCCGCTGCCTCCCCGGCACCCAGCGCCGCGGGAGAGACACGGCCGGACCCGCTCCCGGACCCCCCTCCCGGCCGCGAACCCTCCGCACCTGGAGCGGGTCCGCGCCGCCTCCTCAGCAGGCAGGGCGGCTCCGGTGGGGGCGGCCGCGCAGCGCAGGGCGGAAAGCCCGGCAGCCGGCCGCTCCTCCCGCGGCCACCATCTTCCTCCTCCTCCTCCTCCTCCTCCTCCGGCCGCCGCCGCCAGCACCGCCCGGGCCGGCCCCTCCCGCCGCACCGCCCTGCCGCGTCAGCGGGCCCGCCCGCGCCGCTCCCGCCTCCCTCCCTCCGGCCCGGCGGGAGGGGGCGCAGCCTCGGGATTGCCAGGCAGGTTGCGGGAGCCGGTGCAGCCTCTCCTCCCTGCGGCCCCTCATCGTGCACGACCTCCAGGGAGATTTACTGCCGCGCAGTAAAGGGCTTACCAGTGCCCCTTTCCCCCACTTACTCCCATATACACGAACACATATTCACATATACAAACACAGCGTTAGACCTTAATTTGCATCTACAGTCCAGGCTGTAACACCTATTGTATGTTGTGTCTTCTCCAGGCTGCTGCTCCCTGTGTGTCACTGCCACAGTGATTCCACACATGCAAACAAAACCCTAAATTCCTCAAGATAGTGTCTTGCATTTTGTGGTATTTAAAACAATATGGCTGGACAGTCAAAACCAAAATAAACTATCAGAAGAAATACACCTTTCTTTTTATCACAGACAGATTGACATCTAACCAGTTTTTCATAAAAAAAAAAAAAAAAGCTAGAGGACTTTAAAATGCCTAACAACCAATGCAAAACTGTAGTATTGGTAACCTAAATTGGTACATTTTGACAGTATTGTGAATTTATCTCTTCAGATACCCTGATAAACATCTGTGAAGTGTTCAGGCAAACCCCACTGCAAACTATCAAGTATTCAACATATAAAGGCTTCTAACTAATTACTATGATAACTTGGTGTTAGTTTGGAATATAATTCTGTTTTTCCCTTTCCAGTGGAAAGACACTTTTTAGATCTTGATAATAGGGTAACACCTATTACCCTATTATTATATGGTTCAGCCACTCTGTGTGCACAGCTGCACCTTTAAATCCTAGCCGAAATGCCACAATATTGTCCAAATGAAGACTTTGAAAATGAGAGTATGAAAAAAACGTTGAAAAGAAGGAAGAACTGAAGAAAGCACAAGTGATTTATTCCTTAGACAGCTGCTACCAAAATCCATTCCTCTGTCATTAATACATTGCAATACTTCGCTTCTTTCCCTCCTGTGCTAATAGTTTCTATCCATCAAAGTTTTTCTATAGTATCCTGGAGAAATCTTCCAACCTGATAACATTTGTAGCAAAAATAAGAAAACCCAGAGGAGATCTCTGTTCTCTTCTTTTCTATGGCCTGTGTATATGGCACTGATTTGGCCCTAGGTTACCAGAACTTATGTTGTATAGAACGTGCATGACAGATTTCAAAACTATTGATTCTTGGAGAGTTATATTAGATAAAACACTTTACTTGTAACTAAGTTCCTTCTCCCTGATCTCCCTCTCAAAATAATGAAGTTAGGCCTGAATGTGATCTAAATTTACCCTGCATTGAGGGAGGTTTGCCCAGATGACCTCTAGAGGTCCCTCCCGACTTACCTTATTCTGTTACAGTCTTACTATTTCAAAAGACTATCAAAAGCAGTCTCAATGACTCCTAGATTATATCCAAGAAAAGTTCCGTGTCCTAATTGCATTTTTCTCCCAGAATTCCACCTTACCTCATTTGTTTCACAGCTCATGAAGACAGGTCTTCTAGCACATAAGTTGTCTGTGAATCTAAAGAGATGCTGCTGCTAATGCAACAGTATTAATATTGCTAATGCTGCATTAGCATTGACCTTCAGGCTCTTACTTGTTTTCAACCTGGTCATCATTACTTAGTCAGTTTTAAATACATTAAATTAAAACCGACTGAAAAACTAGTATGAGAAGCACCAAGACTAGTCTGTAACATATATAAAATTAAGTACTGCTACAGATGAATTAATACAGTCTTCTGGATATTAAATTATAACCTTGTGAGGGTGGTAGTTTTTTAAGTCGCTGTGGTAACAAACATCTGTAACAAACATCTATCAGCCGCCTTCTGGTATATTCAGACACACTTGCTCAATAAAAAATTCTATTTACACTGAACCAACTTTTTCATTTATATAGGGTTTTTTTCTCCCCCTGTATTTCAATTTAAAGACAAGTATTTGTATCACTCCATGTGTAGCTTTTGAGGCTTGGCACACCCCTGGCAACATACTTACCTCAGAGAAACATGTAAACAGGCTTTTCTTCCCGTTTGGGTCATTTGGCACAAGCTGCTGTGTAAGCATCAGTAAAGTATCTCTCTCAGGGAAGGACCTGGCCCGGGTTTCATATGGACATCTAGTTAGCTGGGCCTGGATGTTTCAAAGGCAAAGAAGTTATACTGAAGCTTTCTCTTTTCAGGAAAAAAACCCCTATGCTCTGCAGAGTACATTAATTGGATTCAGCATGTCTACATTCTGCCTCTATTTATATACCCATCAGCCTAGATAAAAGCCTTGGCCGTGGCAGTTCAGACACTTTATTTCCTACAGTAGTCTACTAATCTTGTATGTGTTTTCAGGAATTGGACTTGCAATGATCCTAGGTGTGTGTGACTTGTTATTTTCAGCCCTGGGCCAAAGGCAAAAGAGCTCTTGCAGGCTGAAAAAACCAGTTCAATCTTGACATTTTTAAGGTCAGATAGCTCAAGACCCATGAGAGACAGAACTGAATGCTTTTTACAATCTGAAACCTTGGGATTACAGCTTTCTTATGTCAAAAAGCATTAATCTCAGACTCTAGTGGTGTGTGCATTACCTGTTGCTAGAAGAGAGGCTGTTTCAGATGTTCTTGTTAGTGCTGAATTAGGTGGGTTTCAGAAATAGAAATGTTTTCAAATTCTGATACTGGATCACTGAACTAAGGGAAGGCAGTTTTATGAATTAAATCTTCCAGACTCAACCATCTTATCAAATTAGAGGACTGGGCTATCACCAACCACAGGAAGTTCAACAAGAGAAAGTGTTGATTCTGCACCTGGGATGGGGCAACCCCAGATGTACCTACAGGTGGGGAATGAGATGCTGGAAAGCAGTGCTGGGAAAGAGATCTGGGGGTCCTGCTCAGCGGCAAGTTGAATATGAGTCAGCAGTGCCCTGGCAGCCAGGAGGACCAACCTATCCTGGTGGGCATCAGGCAAAGCTTTGGCTGAGGGAGATGATTGTCCCACTCACTGGGGCAGCCTCATCTTGAATATTGTGTGCAGTTTTGGTTGCCACAGTATAAGAAAGATTCTAAGTTCTCAGAGAATGTCCAAAGGAGGGCAATGAAGATGGTGAAGGGCCTTGAGGGGAAGCCTTATGAGGAGTGGCTGAGGTCACTTGGTGTGTTCATCCTGGAGACTGAGGGGAGATCTCATTGCAGTCCACAAGTTCCTTGTGAGGGGAAGAGGAGGGGCAGGACCTGATCTCCTTTCTGTGGTGACCAGAACCTGAGGGAATGGTCTGAAGCTGTGTCAGGGGAGGTCTAGGTTGGACTTTTAAGGTTTTTCACCCAGAGGATGGTTGGGTAGTGGAACAGGTTTCCCAGAGAAGTGACCACAGCACCAAGACTGACAGAGTTCAAGAAGCATTTGGACAATACCCTCAGGCACATGGTGTGACTCTTGGGAATGGTCCTGTGCAGGGCTGGGAGTTGGACTCGATGACCCTTGTGGGTTCCTTCCAATTTGGTATATTCTGTGATCCTGTGATTCTTCTTTACTAGCTCGGTCTGAAACAGCTAAGTCAGAAGCATGGAGTCAGATCTATGTTTTTCAAGTGCAAAAGTTTTGTCAACCATTCTGACTTCCCATATAATAAACATATAAAATTTCACTGTGCCTGCATCCAATCTTATGACACACAAGCAAGATAGTCTGTAATGAATTGAAATCCAACACGAATTAAAGTCTTCTTGTACTATTTCAAACATCAGTCATTGCTCCCAGAAAGTTTAATGGAGAGTTCCGCAAATCTTTTTTGATGATTCCCATCACTTCATTGCCAAATTTTGGAGCAGGTATCCCTTAGAATAGAAATCTTCACTTCTGTTGGGTTGCAATTATTGTATCCTGACCACCTACAGCCTGTAAAAACAGATTGTCCCTTTTCTAATCTGAGGGGACAGTGTATCATTAGTTATGCCTTGAAGTATTTATTTGTTGGAAGGACTGTGTACCAAATATTCAACAAATCCTGAATTCAGGAATGCATGGGAGATGAAACCTCCCACTGCTCTACATAGGCTGTTTGTGAATCCAGCGCTGCAGCTTAGTGGGAAGAATCTGTAAAGTGCAACAGTCCGTGCAGAGGAGACAGTGTCTGTATGATGCACGTTTGGAGAGGTTATACTTGCAACTAGTTCTGCTCTAGAATTGCCCGAATTAGTCTATAAACAGATCATCACAACAAGTGATCGCATTGATTCTTCTCAGAGGAACAGTGGCACTAATACCCTGGGCATGCTCTCCCACTGAAAATGTAAAGTAAAATCTGCTAGTGCCTTCTCTGTGGACTTCAAAAGAACATATGAAACAGTTGTGGAAAAAGAATCAAAGTGTCCCATCAGGAAATCTCAACATCTCGATCCTGCAGTTGCTGAGCTTCAACAGATCTGGTAAATTAGTGACTGGAGGCTGTGTTTGATTTGCTTGATTTGTGCCAAAACCGAACTTGATAATACAGGGGTGTTTTTCTTATTGCTCAGCAGTGTCTGCACAGCACCAAGGCCTTTTCTGCTTCCTGTACTGCCACGCTGGTGAGGGGGCTGAGGGAACGTCCTGGTTTCAGCTGGGATACAGTTAATTTCTTCTCAGTAGCTGGTGCAGTGCTGTGCTTTGGATTCAGAATGAGAATACTGTTGATAGCATTTTTTTGTGCCTCATGCTCTGTCACTGAGAAGGTACAGAAAAAAAAATGGGAAGAGCATAGCCAGGACAGTTGATCCAAACTGGCCAATAGGATATTCCACACCACAGAACATCATGCCCACTATATAAACTGGAGAAGTTACCTGGAAGGGGGGCTGATCTGGGTTCAGGAAAGGGAGTCTGGCATCAGTCAACAGGTGGTGAGCAGTTGAACTGTGTATCACTTATTTGGGATTTTTTCCTTTCCATTGTTATCATCACTTATTATTTACCACTATTATTTTAACTTGTTTTCAACTATTAAACTTCATTAATTATTATCAAACATCTATTATTGAACTTGTCAATTAAACTTATTATTAAACCCATTATTAAACTTATTATTAAAATAAAATAGCAAATCCTATGTATGAAATATCAATACTGAAATCCCATTCATTCTAATATGAAGTAAAGAGACTGTGCATTCCCTGAGGACAGAGATGCCAGCCACAGCAAGGTTGATCAGTGTTGATTATCAAAACACTAACTATTGAATGATGGCACTCTGAAGATTAACAGCTAGAAGGCCAAAGAGCTGTTTCCTTTCCCTTTCACATTACCTTTGGTCATTAATCATCTGCTTTAGTAAAATTAACAAGCCCTTTCACAACACATGCCATGACTTAAACTCTTCAAAATGAAAGTCACAGAAGTCAGGTGTTAAATACAAAAGCACAGATAAAATCCCGTCCTTCTGCAGATTCATTAAAATGAAAAAACAATCACTCCTGTTTTGTGCCACAGCATACTGCTTAGCATATTAACTGTATGTTAATGTTAATTTATGTATCATTTGCAAGCATAGTTGTCTTCTTGGCCTGAGTGGGGATATATCCTTATTCTTCCTATCAAATCTTTGGCACTAAAGAAAACAAACAAACAAACCATCATATTCACTGATTCAGAAAATAAAAAAATGGAGATAAAAAGAAGTATGATAATATCTTGCAAACCAGTTACCATACAGGGAGATGTAGGAAGAGACAACTTTACTGACATAGCCGGACTCCCAAAAGCATAAAGCAGCTTTTAGCCCTTACAAAAGGGACATATCAGGCTTGATAAAGGCTGACAAGCAGGCCCATCTGCCCGTTCCATGCAGTGGTGAAGCAGGTCTCCTGTGCCGTGTGATTACTCTCCTTTGGGGTGGTGAGTCAATCTTACTTTCTGTGTACATTCAGTAGGCTTCTCTTCACCCCCTCCTCTGCCCTCCAGATTTAAAGAAAAATATGCTTTATATGTCTGCTTCCCTTATGGAAGCCTCTTATCAGAGAGGGATGGAGATACACACCTTCTCCTCTTTCCTTAATGTCCAGAGCCATCAAACAGGTTATTACAGTGCTACTTCCTACAGACAATCTGATAGTTTAACCCCCAAGCTGCTAAGTTTGCAGTGGTTAGTTCTGCTAGCAGGGACAGCAAAGAACTGACATTTTCCCAGGTCATTTTCATGTTCCTAAATATGACTCAGTGCAGTCAGCTTTGAGCTGCTGTGTATCAATACGCACTTAAGTCTGCATCCCTATTTTTAACCCAGTGGTACTCACTTCATTAATATGTTCATTAGTATGTTCTCTTCCTCAGTTGCAGACCTACTGCCGATGGAGAAAACCTGAAACCTTTCAAGACAGGAAGGGAATTTATCTATTTATATTTCATGTTGTTCGCTTTCCATCCTCATTCTAGTCCACAAGAAACTACTTCTAACCTCTGCCACCCACTCGCCTCTCTTGATTCCTCAATTCAAGCAGTAGTTTCAGTTTTCCCTTTGTTTTTGCAGTTGCCCTATCTTACAGGGAAAACTGCAACTACTGCTCAAATCTCATGAGCAGCTGGAATCGAATTTTAATTTCTGTATTAATTCAAGTCAAGCACTACCAAACTGAATAGGCTGTGTTTCATGGGACTGTAGGAACCAATAAATCTATTAATTTTAAGACTTTTTGAAAGCTTTTACATTTCCAGTGAAAGTGAAAAGGCTTCAGAAGTGAAAGAATAAAGCTGATATGGGATAAAAAAACTACAGTGAAGCAAGGTTTTCAGCCTTCCTGAAAGCAAGCAAACCAGTTTGTGCAAGGGTATGTAACAGGAGAGAGTCTGCTCTCTTACAGGTATCTGGTATTCCAATACCAAAAGGTGTAACAAGTAAAGGGGAAGGCACAAACAAGAGCACACTTAGACATAATCCCAACAGATGAACTAACAGAGGCAAAGGCAAAAACCAGAACTCATCAGCCACACTAATGAATGGATTATTAAGAAACCACAGGCAAACTGGAAAGTTGCAACTGATGAGGATGCAAACCTGAGGGTCCAGGATGTACAAGGGGGTCAGTGCAGCTGCGCAGACTGGTGAAGGATGTGCAGGAGTGGGGATGGGGAGGTAGTGGTAGACAGTGGTAAGACAGCAGGGGGTACAAAAGGGGTGTAGTGGTTTGGACTTTGTTTTCCCCCAGAGGCTAGGAAAAGTGGTAGACCCCAAGGGGTGGAAACCCCTGGAAGTTTTGAAGTTCTGCCCAATGGGCGCTCCTGCAAAAATGTCAACATCCCACAAGCTCACCAGAAGAGATGAGTGGTAGTTTTGGTTGTTGAGGGGAAGTGGCCACGTTGTAGAGCCACGAGGAAGGGGCTCTGAGCCCCTCGGGGCCTCTGGGGCCTCCCAGCCCCTGGCTGAGGGGGGGACTGCAGAGAGTTGGAACAGTGCTAGACTGGACTAAGTGTCTGTAGTTAAGCCGGGAGATGTTTTCTCCACGGGCACAGAGCAGCAGCCGGCACTGACCAGACAAACAGTGTCAGAGAGCCAGGATAGATAAGACCTGAACCGGAGGAGCAGCAGAAACAACATGCAGCACCGCAGAGAAGACTCCTGGAAGGAGAGCCGAGGAAAAGAGAGCCAGCAGCTGAGAGACAGAGTTCTGGGGGTGAGAACTGTACCAGACCTCCCCCCCAACTCCTTGAGACCCCTCTTGGAAAAGAGGGACATGGACTCCTATTTTGGAGAGCAGTTTTGGCTCCTAGAGATACCAGACTGTCACGAAGACCCCCCCCTGTGTCTTCGTGATATGACCGTGGTGGAACGACCTTGTCTGGGGTTACAAAGCCCACAGAAGACCCCTTTGCCTGCGTCAAGTGGGTCGAGGGAGCTTGGATACCTCCCTCGTGAGTGCTGGCAGAAAGCCAGCCACAGCTGCTGCATGCATGTGGAGAAGACAGACAGATCGCTGCCTTAGAAGATGCTGCTGCTTGAGACTGGAAGGGATCTGTCCTTCTTTCCCTCCTGGACTTTTATTTGGAGGGGAGAAAAGATCTGATCATTGTAAATACTATATGTCATGGCAGAGATAGTTTGTGATCGTGTGTATAATGTGTTATAGTATTTATTTGAACAGCCATTGTAATATATTCCCTTTCCCCATTTGGAGTCTGGTGTGTTTTGTCTGGAAAAACCCATCTCACATTAGGTTGAGATGTGGGAGGGGGCTTAGACTAGGGAATTGGATTTTGGGGCTATCTCAAACCATGACAGGGGCCAGTCCCTCACAAAACACAGTTAGACAGTACCTTGTAAAGATACCAGTTATGCATGGAGTGAAAGATTCCCATTTCCCTTTTCGTCAGAAAAAGCCGTATTGTCCTTCAGTAGTGAAGCAACTACTTCAGTAGTGAAGACACGTTGGGTACTAAATTTTCATGGTTCCACTGACGTTTGCAGTGCTGCTAAATCTCCCTGGGTAAAAACAGTTGTCTCCCATACAGCTAAACATGCATACACAGACATGCTAGTCTGAAGCGACACTATAGAACTGGGATACCTTATAGTTTGACTTTGCTTCACGCCTGCATGTGTTTGAATCTGTAAGCTTTTAGCTAAAAGTCTTTCTTATCCCCTTTATCTTTTCAGCGTTAAGACACCAGGAAGGGGTGCTTTGGCAAAAAAACCAAACCAAACAAACAAAAAACCCAAAAAAACCCACTACCAAACAAAAAAACCCCACCCACCAAAAAACCCCAAACCCCTGATACTACAAGGTATGTCAGCTGAGAATATATTAAAGATAAAAAACCCCAAACTGTCTCACATTAAATAGAAAACTTTCCACTTCTCTTCTGAACACTCCACTTCAAAATTCGAAAAATGCTTGCTCTCCAAAGACTGCCATCTTCCCCTAGAAACTGCTTTCCTAGTTTGTCAACATGTCTGCATGTCAGACATAGCTCACGCAGGTAGGAAGACTCAGCCAAACAAACTGCTTCCATCGTGCTTTTTTTTCACGCTGTGCCTCATGAACTTACCTCTCCCTACCGATACTTCTTGACATAACGTTTCAAATTTTCTTATTTTACATCTTTACCAGATACTGCAGAAAAGAAGTTCTCAAAGGTGCTTCAAGCATTGTTACAAAAGAAGTAGTGAATTTGTAGCTAGTTTTTCAGACGCACAGCAACCTCAAGCAGACTGCAGAGTTAACAACCAGATACTCCAGGCTTCTGGAAAACCAGACAATACCAGCACTGCCTTCCAGCAGCCAGCAAAGAAGTTCTAGACGTTCATTTGCTTATTAGTAGCTGGGGAAGATTTAGATTTATTGGAACTAGAGAACTTGTAGGACTATATCAGACAGCAAATAATTATTACATAGTGCAGTAGAAGATAATGACCACGCAGAGATATTTTTCACTTCTTTGCATGTATATCTGAACAAGATACCAAGATGACAAGACAAGAAACACTTTAAGTGAACTTGAGAACTATGGGACCTACAACTCTAGTCACATTCTGTAAAAGATATAAAATAGAAAACTCTCTAACTTAACTTAAAGAGTTTTTACATATGATGTTATACTAAAATATCCCAATATACCAAAATATCCCACTGCTTAAATAATAAAAATCCAACCCCAATCACACACTCTGATAGTTCAATATTCTATTAATATTTATTAACTTAATACATTATTTAAATGAATCTCAGAATTATGTGGATAACAGCCTGGAATGAAAACTCTTTATAGAGCTACTGATTGCCCTGATATACAAGGACTGGAAGCAAATTTACTGCAGCATTAACTCAAGTCCATAAAAGAGATCTTAATGTGTAAGTCAGTTTTGACAAAAAATTAACAACTTTTCATAAAATCATAGAACTATACATAAAGTAGTATACTACTTCAGAAGCTTAACTGCAGATCTAAAATATCAATGCTGTGGATCCAGTTGTTAATGCATAAGTATTTGCATAATTAGAAAGCTTACAAAAATAATGAGCATACCTCAAGTATCTTTTCATCCAGTTCTGATTATGGTTTACCTGAGGATTCTTCTTCAGGTAGTCTCACAAAATTTATACAGCAAAATTTATGTTCTAAAGGCAGTCAACTGGAATCAAAGTACCGTGCTTCCATACTACATCTATCTTTAATATAATCAAACAAAATACATTTTTTTAACATAAGAGGGCAATTACCAGCTTTTAAGATCTGTGAAATGTCTTCCCTTCAGTTATGTATGCACGAAACTTGTATGGAACTTGGAAAAACTGGAATAAGCTACTCCACTTGATTCCAGATTTTAAAAAAGGCAAAACACAGAATTTCATGCTGAACCTTAAAAAGTTACAGAAACATAAGCATCAACCATCTGTCCAAGTTCTGTGACTCTACACAGTACGGTCAGCTGTCCAGTGCCAACCAGAAACTTCTTATCCAGAAGAGCTGCTGTTCACCTCAATCCTTTTAGAAGCTAAGCTTGAACGAAGAGCTAAAAAACATTTTAAAAAGGCTTAACTGTCGATGTTCAAAAGAACCATAGTAAGTCTGTTGTCATCATCTAATTCACAAAAGAAGGTGCAGTTCAAGCTAAAGGCAGCTTATCACTGAAAAGTGATTAACAATAATTACGAAGGATATCAGTTGTAAAACAAAGAAACTGGAGTCAAATATGTTGTCAGAAAACAGGGTTTTTAGGAGATGACAAGTTTATTTATAAACTGCCAACATTTAACAAAAACAATCTTACACTATTTTCCATTTTCTACAGAAATACAATAACTTACAGCGGTGCTTAGTCCATTTTGTCACTAATACATATAAAAACAAGTCTGCCAATAAATAAGTGAAAAAAATCTATTTACTAACCACCACCACTAAAATTGTACCTGTAAATTTTGGAAGACATCTGCATAGAATAGTTAGAACTGTAAGGGTGCCTTTTATTATTTTGTAATTAATTTTGTACTACTAGGATATGAAAAAACTTAATTAACATGCAATACAAAATATTTGAGATAAACAATGTAAAACTCAGTGTGCACAACAGGAAAGTAGTGCTAGGATGCCCTTCTATGTTTCTAAATAAACATCAGGAAAATGCATGTTTTATATGGTGGAATTTCAACTTCCCTTCACAGCAAAACTAGATTTATAACCATTTATACTTGGCTAGGTTCCACTGAAGATGGACTAAAGGTGTGGTGAGAATTATCTAGTACTAGATAACAACGAATAATTGTAGAACATCTCAAATCAACATTATGTAGATATATTTTAAAAGGTAAATTTGCTGTTACCTAGTTATAAGCATTTGTGAGATGAAAGGGTGACAAATGTGCAGTTTACTGTTGATCATAAATGTAGACAGCATGCCTGGAGAACAGCAATGCTTAGGCCATCACTATTTATTAAGACTTTCCCCCTTCAATATTGCATCAATTATCACATGCCACTTAAAAGATTACCAGTCATCCCTAAATATCTTGCATAAACCTCGGGCATCTACCTGTATGCTATTGATATGCAATATTTCCAAAACTAAAGTGTTACCTTGGTTTGCACACAGGCATATTGTATGAAACCTTCTATCACTAGAAAAGATTTAAAAAAGCACAAGGGGCAGGGGAGAGAAGAGGAGGAATGGCTGGGGGGGCAGAGGTGGGAGAGAAGGGAGATAAAAATAGAGGGGGGAAAAAAGAAAGAGAGAGGACAAGGAAGCTTTCTCAGCTACTGATACCCTGTAGTACCCTTCATTTTTCTCTAGCTGCCCTTTTAAAACTAAAACATTCCACAGCCTTAACAGCTTCTTTTTCACAGTGCTGATGAGCATACACTACCCTAACTGTTCTTTTCTTCACTGAAGCCATTAGTATGACAATTCGTTAAAGACAAAGAAGTCGCTTAAAATTGATCACATTAAATATGTCCTGGCTATCAGATAGTGGCTAATACCCCCTCCACAGCATGGCCTGATCCTATGTCAATGAAGTCAGTGA
This sequence comes from Pipra filicauda, assembly GCF_003945595.2. Lineage (NCBI taxonomy): Eukaryota > Metazoa > Chordata > Aves > Passeriformes > Pipridae > Pipra > Pipra filicauda. The sequence goes on along the minus strand of NW_024104509.1, from coordinate 2,985,194 downwards.
GAGTCTCATCACTCACACTAACAGACATAAAAATAAAGCATCCAGATTGAAAACAAACTTATAACCAGATCCTGTAAAATAAACTGGAGGGTTTATTACTTCCTTTAAGCTTTCTGATTTAATGAACATCCAAATTAAGTAAAAGATTGTCCTTATCGATTCAGGGCTTCCTTACATACTCCCTCTACCTAGCAGCTAGTAAGAGGAAAAAAAAAAGTGTATAAGTAAAACATGTCCTTGCATTTTTAAACTTTGCATTTAGGATGACAAGTAATGCCTTCAGCAGTGCTCTATGATTTTAGGTGCTCATTTTAGAATGAATCACATTGTCTAGGAGGAGAGAGGAAAGGTGCTAGCATTTTCCAATAAAATCGATCCCTTTAAGGAAAGCTCTCAAATCCAGTAATTCGAAATCAGAAGGCATTCAAAATGAAGAGTAATTCCAGAAATATTTTCAATGTGATTTATTAAAAAGAACATGCGAAAATATTGAAAATTAAGTACCAAAAAGACTAGTTGTTGTTTGTATTCAAATACCAATTCAAGTTGCTAGTTTGTGTCTGACATACTTTTCTCAGCCTCCTGTGATGCTAAAGCACTTCATCCAAAACATGCCTATTCATTTCCTTTCTGGAGGACTCCTGGAAGGTATCCCCGCAGGTCATTGGTTGAGCGCTGCCCAGTCGTCCTAGCTTGCAAGACCTTACAAACTCTTTCACAGTCTCAAATGCTTCCTACACCACCAATAATGATTTGTTTGGTGTGTGCACACATTTGCCCAAGTATCATGAAAATTAGGTGGAGTAAGACAGAGAGGGGAAGAAAGAGATCTCGTTGCTTTCAGCAAACAGCCTGGCACTGGCACTGATCCTGCTAGATTCAGACTTAGATCCTTCACGGAAGAGTCTGGTTGCAGATCACCAGTGCTATATGAAAATAGTCAAATGTGGGAGATTTTTGCAGTTTTCACAGGACATAAATACAGTTCCGCCATCCATTCATTCACACATACATGCACACTTACTGTGGGAGACTAAATATAGATAATTTATTCACAAATAAGCTCTTTACTGATTACAAAAGAAAGAAAACAATCCCCATCTGATAGGAATTCATCCTATGACAAAGTAAGACCAGTGAAAAACAAACTTAATGCTTTACATTCACTATCCTGTAGAACACTGGTCATTTAGCAGATTACTTTCCAGTGTCTGACAGTCCTGTCACAATTTTATTCTTTCTGCTACAAAATTTACCAATTCTCTAATTTATCTTGGAAACCTACATAAGATTTACAATGGTCACAACTGTGCATCTGAGAATTTTTCATAGAAAATATATTGCAAAATATTATGTTTAAAACTAGCTGTATATCCCCTTAATAAGAAAGCTGTGAGAATTAAATATTTTTTGCACGTATCTTGATAAAATAAGCATTTCCCTAAATAGAATAGTAATTTGATGAACATGACAGTATTACAAAATTAGTGTTTAATGGCTCACTTGAACACTGTAGTGCTGTCACTACCTTGGATCTTAATACTACTTACAACTACTTAAGACATCTATTATTTCGATTATATGAAAGTAAAGAGGACATTCCCAAGCGCACTTTTCAAGATGACTACCCAGTTTTAAATGCATCCATTTCAAAAAAGAAAAACTGCTACAAAAGGGAATAAACACAGTAGGTATAAATATATTTTGCCTTCTAAAACCAAAATCTGGTACCTTGTATCGTTTACATTACTTTTTTAAATAACAGGTAATAAATACTCTGTTAAGAAAAAAGCCCAGTCCCTTTATCTACCCATTATACACAGCATTCAGAAAATCTTAATGTATTAATGATGTACCAATTTCATAACTTTATTCACAATGAACATACAGGTGTACCTCATCCAAGAAAAGCTTTTTGTTTCATCATAATTATATTCTGTTCAGAAAATGTCCTGTGAACAAAACAGGCACCTCACTGTGGGGTCTTCCCACCTCTGTTTATACAATAGGATTTACAGCACGTTCCAGATGGTGCAGATAAAGATGTTTAATAAACTAGACTTCAGTTAAGAGTTCTGCTTATCAGAATAACTCTGCTGTACATAAGAGTCTGGCAGCTATTAAAAAAGCTTTTGCAGTTCTAGCATTCATAGTCCTAACAAAAGATTTAAAAATATTAAATCTAAGATGTATGGTGAATCAACACAGATACTGTTAAACACTTCTCCACCATTACGACGTACCCCTTTGAGATACTGACTATTCTACTGAATAGTACTAGGGAACTCAGAGAGGACATCCTGCAGCTGTCAGGAGCTTCCTGCAAGCCTGCAACAGCAATTTAAGATAGAGAATAACAAAATGGTAAGCTCTACTGCAAATCACTGGGTAGATATAAAATACTATGCTAGACAAAAAAAAAATAAAAATAAAAGGCAGTTATTACATGTTTAGTTGTCTTTTTTTTTTTTAAATCAATAATTATAAATAGTAAAAATGTACTCTAATTCACTACAATAGACTATGCCCTGAGAAGTAACATTACACACTAAGTAAAAGCCACTAGGAAGTGTCAGGTCTGTAATTTGAAAGAGTAATACAATGAATTCCCTGGAAGCACATATTTCCTCCATTTTTTAGCAATATTTTGCTTCTTCAGAGGAAAAGACTAATGAAAAGTTATGCTAATTCTAGGTTTTCCAACTTTAAGTATATGATCTTTTTATCTTTTCTCCTTCAAACTCACCCTGGGAAACTAGATGGCTTCAAAAAGCTCTTGCTTTTCACATCTGAAAGAGAATATAGGCCTAGCATGAGGTTCTGAAAAAACTGAGCCTGATGAACTCCACTTAAGGACATCAGTCAAAGTACTTCTTGGGAGGTAGTCAGAGTTATATAAACACAAAATTAGGCCACCTCACCAATGCTTTGCTACATTCTTCTTTGCTGCTTGGAAGAACAGAGAAGAAGTTGAGAAGAAAACATACCTCTGAGCATATGGGGAAAAATAGAAGGAAAATTATCTTAGACAGGGACACTTTTGAAACTACTTTGAATGCTAAGTGCATTTGAGAATAGGTGAGTTACACCCTTTCCTCTGTATCTGACACTGATAAAACAGTAAGATCTAATTGTAAATACGCCACCAAATGAGTATAAGAGAAAGATGCATTTAAAAGTCACATCTATGTTTCACTTCACTGCTTTTCCCAAAATTGCCCTACAAGATACAATTCAGCAGTTGTGGGCGTTTTCCCCCACACTGTAAGTGCAATGGTTCATGTCCTACTAGATTGAAAAAAAACAAACCTTTCCTCACAGAAGGTAAAATACAGCTAAGCAAAAAACCTTGTCCAAAAATTAAATCTCTGAAGACTCACAACTTAAATTATTCTCTGGTAGTCACATTTTGTTCATTGTATTATATGTTATTCTGAAAGAGTATGCTTGTTGAGTCTGGCTATGCAGACAAACCCTTCCAAAACTCTTTGTTTCTATCTATCAGTATTATACAGTACTGTTTTAAAAATTCATTAATTATCTATTTAGGAAAAAAACCTCACCCCCATCCATAAAGTCTAGCTATACATTCTAATTAAGCAGCACTAACACAAAATTGGAAATGCCAGAAATTTTGATTGTAAGACAAAAATCTAAGCTTTCTATCTATATTACACTTTGCTAATTTGTCCTAAAGCAAAGTACACATAAGGTAATTAATCAAATAGTATAAACCGACAATTTAGCTTATCCCCTATTTAAATGACACATGAACTTTGTTGTATAAATATATAAGAAGTCAATAAAACACAAATATGCAGACATGAATAGATTAACAAATATTAATCAGTGCAGCTATAGCAATACGTTCCAATAAAGTCATACAGGTTTGTTATTGTAGCTATCTTTAATGCTGCACATGTTTCTCCAGTGACTGTAACACACAAGACAAACCAAATGTCATTGAAATAACAGTCAATGTATTTAGCAGCTCAGAATTCGATCCCTTAAAAATGCAACTCCTATTCCAATCTCTGTAGTTTTAAATTACATTTGTTCCTCAAACCCCTTTGTTTCTAGCACAAATTTCTACAAAGACTAATCCAGTGAGCAAAAACAGCCCGCATCAATTCAAATGACACATACTACAGCATATGACAAAATCAGGAAAGATGCTGAACATTACATGAAGATGTTTACAGATGTGCAAAGTTTGGTTTTATATTTGAGGGAACTTCAGAGAGTAAAAGCCTTGTATTCTGCAGCTTCTGTTGGACATTTTCTCCCCAAGAATGTTCACTGACTACATTTTTAGTTTCTGATCTCCAAAACACAAAACAGCTGATACACCTTACTTAAAGAAAGCGTATTCAGTAACCTTTATATGTGTTAACTACCAATGGACTGAAGCTACTTCTCTTTTTTTTCAAGCAGCGCCCAATGGGACTCTGCAATACTGCCAAATGGCCAGATAGGTATGTGGCAAAGATCAGTTCTGAGCTTAATGCAACTTGTTACAAGTACCTCTTCAATCATTTAATGTATGAGGCTTCAGGACACTGACAGTTTGAAGAATTTAGATATTATTTTCTTCTTTCATATAATTTATATTGCTACCATAAAAAAATTAAAGCTTGAATTTAACAGCTTATTGTTTGAATTTCTTTCAAAGCAAAAAAACATGATTTGTTTCAATTTCACTGTTACTGTTCAGTTTTCTGTGTGGCAGAGCCTGGTCTGCAAACATTTCTAAACGTAACTATTCTTACCGGATTTAAAAAAAAGAAAGTGTGGGGGAGTATTTCCATCAGGTGCAGACTTTGAAAATCCACTCTTAAGAGCTATACTACAGCCATCAGTGTTTTGCAAAAGTAATAAAAATATCAGCACCATCTCTAATCAGAGTATTCAGAACATTTTCCAAGTATTAAAATTCAATGCAACTCTGTTCAGTTACATAGGACCAAGTCTTGTCTTCCTGTGAGCATGCATCACTTACACATGTATTATGAGAGCATCTGTTTAAATGTTTATGGTGGAAAGATTGTCAAATTCAGTAGCATAGAACTTCCACAGTACAGCTCTAATAAAGCTAACTAAGACTGCAGATTACAGTATGGAAGAAGTATATAATAGGTTTCAAGTCAGATTCTAATATTATTTTCCTCTAAAAGCCTCAATCTCAATCATTCCAGTGCAAGAAGAGAGCATCTCTTCCTTTCCATAGTTCAAGAAATATTTCTTATCATGTTCCCACTTCCGAGGCTGCTCCTATCACTAATATTTTTCTCACAAATTTTTGCCAAGGCAAACAACACACAACTACGTTACTAAGTAGCCCAGGACCAAGAATGTGATCCTTAATACTTGATTTCACACTTTCCGGGTTCGCACTAGTCATTAATGGATGCTGTTAATTAATGGGATATTGTTAATCAAGCTGACATATGCTACCATACATAATATATCATCCATACTCAAGGAATATCAGGTCCTCTGAGATAGGTAAAAGTTCTTGCTCAAGTTAAGTTCTTTAAGTTCAGACTCCATTTGTACCTGAACCTACCCATTTATTAGTGATCACAGAGGCAACATCTTATGACAAAACTATCCTCTCAAGCCATTCCCACACCTCCTTCAGACAACAACTATGTTCTTCTGCAACTACAACCATCAACCAAGACAGCATCCCAGAGCACTTCAAAACAAATGACCAAACATCCCTACAGAGAGGCAGGTGTGGATGCCCTCTGAGACAAAACTTCAACATGGAGATGCTCAAGCCTAGATCAATCTTATCTAGGTACTGTAAACAGAACAGTAACAGTGTATACATATAGAAATGTCTTTGTTAGCTATTCTGTGCCTGAAATGCGTCACAAACATACTCTCAAAGACTACAGATGGTCTGTTTTCATTCTGAAATGCAAGAGTAAACCCCATTCATCAAACTATTTAGAAGCGCTGAAATTCCGTATTTCAAGTGCCTTTTTTTTCATTTGAAATGATACCTTTTGAGCAGGCTACCTGTGTTTTTCCTCCCTCATTGTTTCTCTCTCTGTGCAACAGAAACGGCATCTTGAAACTTCATCATGGTCAAGAGGCATTTTGGCCAGGAGATATATACAGCAATTCTGATGAGGACACTAACTTGAAAATTGAATCCCCTCAGTGAATAGACTGATTTTAAAAGAGGCCATGTTGTCATCGAACAGACTTCTACACCTGGTCTCTAGATCAGTACAATTCTACTAGTGTAAAAAATCCCTTATGCAGACAAGTTCAAAGGAAATGACAGAATACACAACCATATTTAATTTCAAATTCCCTTCAAATTTACAGTTATGTTAACAGAGATGTATGGTTGGAGAAGAGCTCTTAAGGAAGAGTAAAGAAGATAAAAAAAACCCCAAAGACTGAAGCTCAAAGAACAAAAGGGAAGAGATAGCTCCCTCCTGCCGTCACTTTCTTTTTTTTTTAACTGTATAGTCTCAACAACCAGTCAGAAGATTTAGTTTTTACTCCATCAAATATTGGCCTTGTACAGTCTTGGTTAAGTACAATCAGCAAAGTGTGATTGAGGAGGCTGAGATTCTGTAGTGAACATAATACATTCAGAAATGTTATCGAGTTGGATTAATTCTGGATTGTTGAGATAAAATAAATAAACACCAAGTAAGGAAAGAAGGTAGTCTATTTTAAGAAAAGTATTTCCAAATACAGCTCTAAGTGTGTGAAGATGTGTTTGAACTATTTTCTGTCACGTTTTCTTGTGTCAGGATTTCAACTTCATAGACTTCCCTATCAAGCTAATGTGACAACTAACAAGCAAACAAAACCCCAGTTAAAACAGTAAAAGGCATGATGGCTCCAATATTGTTACTGGAACCTTGAAAAAGAAACACTTCAGTCTGGTGTTCTACCAAAGGTTGCTAATACAAAAATAATAGCACTCACCAAATACCGTTTGGATCCAATAAGGTGTTAGCATGACACCACATAGTAAAGACGAACACCCTGGAAACAGGTTTAGCTGTTACTGACAGATTCTCCCATCCTTTTTTCAAACACTGTTTCACAAGCATTTCAGACTTTTCTTCTTCTACCTCTTTTGTTTTTTAAAAAAGTCTAATGATTCAGAGTTAACACAGAAGTAAAAAGGAAGAAAATGTCATGGTAGGAAGCTGACAGAGTGATTTCTTAAAAAGATTAAGGAACAAACTGCATTTGGTAAATAAAAAGGTAAGCCAGTTTCTAATAAAGTGACAGACTTCTACTCTTGAATTTGAACTTTAGGACTGACCATCAAGAGAGAGAAACACAGGGTTGGCTAACACTTGTAACCAAGACATGCATTTGTGTCTGAAAAGAGAATATTGCACTAAGAAAAGAACCCTGAAAGCTTTAAACACTTCCTTCACTGACTTAAAAATTTAACTAACCATTTCCTATAAGCAGTAGCAAACCTGGCTTGGTCCACATCCCTACAAGTTGATAATACTTTATCAATGAACTGGTATTCCATTTCTGGACCAAGAGAGTCCTGCATAGGAGCACGCTTCAGGCGTTTTGTTTCTTGTGTATAACCTTGTTTGCTGCTGGATTCACTCAAACCATCAACATCCATAGCTTGAGCCATGTGACTTGTTGCAGGACTGTGGTGGGAATTATTCAGAGTCTCATCACTGCTGTCCGCAGATGATACCACTGCACTCAGAAGAGGAAATTTGTTGCTTAGGTGCTGTTGAAGGTAGAACACACACCTTCTTCAAAGGAAAAGGAAAGAAGAAAGAAGAAAGGAAAAAAGTCATGCACTGAAAATAACCTGCTGTTTCTGCTGAACTGATTCAATTCATTTGCCATCCCACCAGATTCCCCCACAGACAAAATCTGCTGTCACTGCTCATGAAAAGGGCTCAATGTCACTTAGGCAAATCTGCTCTTACCTAGTCAGGAACCTGCACCCACCTAGTAAAGCATAGGTTTTCTGCAGCCACTCTATCTTCTGTCTACCTTTTGCTCATCTTTTGTCCTTTAAACATTTAAAGTGTGAGGATGCTCCTAACAATATCTTGTGTCTCTTGGACAAAATACAGGGACAAGCAGAACTTAAATCAGCAAGATACTTAAGCCTAATCAATTTTTCCATGCAATAGTTCTGATTATGCTCTTGAATATTTTCCAAAGGCTTAAGACATGGTAGCTTAAAAATTTTTGTTGAGTGGTACTTTTAAAAACCAGAACAACAATTTGTTTGGAAATATCAAGCAAAGAACAATCCGCAAATCAGAAGGAAACTCTTTTGACCAAGTCCTCTTACCTATGACACCACAAGGTTTCATGCCCTGGGTAATTATCAATCAGTTCAGTGCAGAGCTCCATCTCTTCCTCTAAACGGCGGGGGAGATCCACGCTTTGCTCCTCTGCACAAGCAGCTTCTGTCCCTGCACTCTCCTTCTCCTTCTGAAGGTTAGGGTTTTGTTCATTTACCAGTACGTTACTGTCAGTCACAGTTCTGCCTATCAAGGAATTGAGTAAGAACTGGCGATAATGAAATCCACTATGGTCCGAGACATGCATGGATACCCAATATTTAGTGGATGAAAGTTCATCAAGGAGAACCTGAAACAAAAAGCAGGGACATTTACAACCAGTATAAAGAAGGAACTTGCCACCAATGCTTCTGCATCCCTGCAGAAAAGAAATCGATACTTCTTTCAAAGTCTGAAAAAATAGGTTTCTCAGAAACCTAACCACAAGCTGATGTGGAAAAAACCCCAAACTACTTAAAATAAGAAATAAGCAGTGGTTTAACAATTTCAGAATGGTTAGGAATAAATAGAGAAGGCAGAGGTGGTACACCAAACTACTGATACTAGTAATAAATAACTGATTAGTTAAAAAAATTTTACTTTTTGCCTAGGGCATTGTGGATGTCAGAGGGTGGGTGAGTTACTTAAAAAGAAAAAAAAAACCTTAAATTAATTTACGCCTCCATTTTCCAGGAAAGAATGTCAATCAATAACATTATGTTTAAAATCCTAGAGCCTGTGGAATACAAAACTATTTGTCCATAATCAGGTTGCTTGACTTGGTAATTGATGAATCCCTAAAAAGGGTTTCACAATAACTCTGGTAAACAATACTGCTGATTGTAGCTCTGTTTGTAACACTTCTGGAATAAAGAATTTTCCCTTAAGTCTGAATGCTTTTAAACCTTCAAAATTAATTTCTGGAGAGACAGGCAAGTTGGCTACCAGACAAAGCTTCTTTTACTTTATTTTCTCTATTAGAGCTGGTGGTTTCATTTCGTTACAGGGCTTAACTTCTTTCCTCACATTGCTCCTCCTACAAAGTTTAAACTCTCCAAAGACATCAAAATTACCCTTTTCATTTACTTTTAAAGACTTTGAATAGAATCTACTGGTATACTCTTGCTTTTCATCTTTTCTCCTAAGCTACCTATATCACTTAACACGACCAGCTGATGCAAAGCAACTTTCATAGGGAGAAGTCTTTCTTTTTTCTCCTGCAGCACAAAAGACAGAGCCTCCCACAAAGAAAACCACGGAAACACACAAGGTTAGTTATACACCTTTTTGTGGTGCATTTGTTCTGAAAGAAATCAGAGCAAATACAAACAGTGTAAACAGTGCCTTCTACCTGAGATACTCAAGGTGTTTTTTTATATCTTGACAGGAGATATCAGCATTGCCTTCCTTTGACAGATCAGCAAACTAAAGTGCAGTATTAAATAACAGCCCATACATGCAATTCTTAAGGGGACTAAACCTCTCCATCTCCAGTTCTGCACTTTAAACCATAAGATCAGCTTCTCCATTTTCAGCAGAATTAAGCTTACTGTTTTAAACTTCTGAACTTTGAAATCGTCGAAGAATAACATGAGGCTCAGAAAAATCAGACCAGTCTTTATTCAGCAGGAATTGATACTATGCACATCATGTCCAACCTAGATCTTGGAATAATCCAATTCAATTATCTGACATATATAAGCTGCAAAGTTACAGGGGAACATCTTAATTACTAAATTGCATTTTAACTCCCTGTACAAAGGGAACAAAATGATTCAAGGATCACTCCTTACCTGAACTAGAAAACCTCTTTAAAAAAAGCAATACAGAAGATTGCCATTAAAACCTCTTTAGATCTACAGAAAACCAAAGCCTCTCATGTAGGAACCTCAGAGTAACAGTGGAAGATGCTTCAAACACTGGAAGTAAACAAAAAAGCAGGCTAACATCTGAATTCCAACAGAGGTTCTTTCGTACCAAGCCAGTTTTCTCCATTTCCACACTGAATAGCACAAGCCGTTTGTCCTTGTTCTGAGAAGCAAACTGTATGAAAACACCTCCCTCTACACTCTCGATAGCCTCTCGCAAAGGGCTGTCTTCTACCTTCAGAGGTGAGCTGAGTACCGTGGAACTGGCATCCTCCTCCAGAATAGGACATATGTGCTCAGTGACCTCTGTCGTAACCTCTGGGTCTGCACTCCCTCCTACACCCTCCCTGACCCTATGCTTGCTTGTTTTAAAGTGCTTATCCAACCATAACCTGCAGCTCCAAACTTCCTCCCTGGTCTGGGGCACTGGGGAAATGAAAAGGAACTGCATCTGGAGAAGAAAGATTTTAAGGATAACCAGATAAATATGGCAGTGTCCACTTGCACAAAAGACAAGTACCTTTGGAGGCCCAGTCATCTAAAAAACAGCCAAGGCCTTACTGGGGATGTCTACAAGAAAAATTACTTTGTGTCTTATTAACATATTTCTATCTTCTGCTTAGCAAAACAGTTTGTTGGGGGTTTTTTTGACAAGAAAATTCAAGACTTTATTCACTATTGTGTTATACCTTGACAGTCAGCTTTGCCAAATGCTGTAGAACCCAGATGCGATGGGACCAGGCATTGTAGTTGCTTGGATATCTCCCAGCAGCTTCAGAGCAGACATTCATTTCCTCCTGCACTAGTCGGTGAATTCTCTCCACAGGTGCTGCTCCCAGGTTTCCTTTAGTCGCGAGACTTGGCAAGGAGTTTTCCTGAATTAGTTGTTGCAGCACCCATCGTCTGGTTAAATGATGTAAAGTGTTAAAGGTGAGAGAGCAATTTTAAGAGGAAAAAAAAGGTTTTTCATTTATATAAATCAAATCTTCCAATACCTCAATTATCTGAACTACACTCTAGCCAGATAAGAAAAAGCAGTAAACATAACCATCTGAATGCTTCCCATACTGAAACCTATGACATTATGATCACACCCCAACATAATTTAACTCCAGCTGTATCAGTTTGTTCACTCTTAAGTTGTCATGGCTACTTACAGCATACAGAAAAAAATCAGAAGGAAACAGCAAATTTTCAAAAAAATGCACACTGTGCACATGGGATTTCTCATGAGCTCCTCTTTCAAAGTCTTGCATAGCACTAACATGAAGTATCCATCAAGAGATAGAAAAAAGTCACTCAACAAAAAATTAACTCTGCTTTGTCAATATTTTTTACATCTGACAGTACTGCACACAGCAAGTCAAATTAGTTTCTGTACACCACCAGAACTAACAAAGTGCAAAATGCTTACAGTTTGAAGGGCTATAGGTATAAGCAAAACAAATTTTTTTTATTGATGAATTACACATATTTGATTTCATGTGACTGAGATAAGCACAGAAGTCTAGATTTATTTTTTTTTAATTTACTCTAGACTGACTTTTAGTAGTATTTTAGTAGTATTTTTACAGGCAACCTCAATGCTGCATAAGCCATGACTCTGCAGCCCCTACACAAAATGGTCCTACAAAACCAGATCACAGACGTGTAAATTTCCACAGAACAGCACATGCCAACAGAATTCCAATGGCCCCAAGTGGAATGCTCTGGAAAGCCAGACATCCTGTTGTCTGCTACACAGAGGTATTTCTGTTTTGTACTGGCTAACAGCAGTTCCAAGATCAATTAATAGCAACTTTCAGAAAATTGTCACTCCTGGTTAAAAGAAATCAATAACTAAAATAAAAATAATAAATTCATTTTTTTAAACACAGAATTCTATTTTGCCAGTCATACACAAAATTGTGTTTGTGTATATATATATATATATATTTAAAAAAAGTAGACAAGTCAATTTTTTATTTAAAAAATAAAACTAGTAATCCATATGTTTTCTTTCTCATTTGAAAACATTTATAAAATACTTGTTTGCTGGTTTTTTTTTATTTACACTGTATCTTTTTCTCCTGATTATTAAAAAAAAAAAAGACTTAAAATACTGGAAGACAATATTAAACATAATTTATAAGAATACATTTTTAAACTGTTTGTCAGCAGAAATCAAAAGCAGTGTATGAACACTTTCTTCCTATATAACATTTGTTTTAACTAAAGATGTACAGCCAAACAAACCCATCCTCTTTGACTGTTGTATAACTGTATTTTATGAAATGTAGTAATTTTGAAGACTTAACTTTTGATTTTTAAAAGCATCTTTGATCCAAACATCACCTTTAGGATTTTTTCACTTCAATCCACAGATTTGCAAGAAATGGAAACTGGAATATTGACTAGGCATAAAAACCTAAATGAGCAGAGCGTCATTCCTTGGCATAAAAACTAAATGAGCAGAATCATTCCTTTAACAAAAAATGTGTATCATTTCATTAACATTGACTTCTGAGTAAAACAATAAAAAGACAAATTATTTCAAGCCTATAATTATTTCAGTTTCTTAAAATGCGGATGCTTTATAAGATAAGGTATTCTGATAAATTATATATACAGGAGAGAGTGAAAAAATACAGACTTTATGGTCTCTGTGGCTGCAACCTTAAAAAAATATATAATGAAATTTGAGCTACTTGCTAGACAAGGCAATCACAACTTCAGAAGATTTAAAATGCATTTTTGCAAACTGCTGAATATCACGGTATTATTTTTAAAGTTTTTAAGAGAAATTGCCACTAATTAATTTGGAGTCACTGTCACTTTTGCATGTTCCTATTACTATTATGGTTCCTGGAATTATCACAAATGAATGAAGGATTGTTAAGTGACTGATGCACAATCAATAGATATACTGACTGTATACGTACAAGATCTATCTGAACACCTGAAAACGTATAGCAGAAGGTCATCTGGCAAAATGAACAAATGGTATTTTTATGTGTTTAGTGAGTGTACTTGCAGTGTATAAGAAAAAACAATTTCAATATGTGTTACTGAATTTTATTAATAGCCTCATTCTATTTTTTTGCACTTCTGTCTTGAGATTTGGTACCATGGGGGAACAGAAAACCCAAGAATAATCATTATGCCGATGCAGAAAAAAAAATTTTTGCACATCTTATTTTCCAACATGTATCAATCATGGCCAGCATATCCAAATCCAAGCTAAATATTTGTACAATCATACTCAAATATACTTTTCTGAGGTAGGTACATAAGAGAAAGAGCAACAAATTATGACAATATTAAAATACTCATAATTCAAGATTGCATGGAAGTTATAGACAGAATTTTTTACTATTTCTAAGAGGTAAATAAATATAAAGAACCTAATACATTCTGACTAATTTCATAAAAACTTATTGTTCTTCATAAAATTATGAATGACACCAGGTTCAGAACTATTTAAATGCAAAAAAAGCATATTTTTCCAGTGTTAGCTACCATGTATAAAAGGTTAAACTATGACAAACTGCAAGTTTTTTTCCCATTATAACTACATATTTTTGCTTCACAGCCATCAAGCAGCATGAGTCAGTAGCATGAAGATGATGAAGAGTAGCTGAACGACAAAATTAAAAATCAGTGCCACAGAAATTGATTGTTGTTGCTGCTATATCAATATTACTAAGAAAAAAACACCCAGGAACATTCCATGTGTTACATTCTAATTAACTTCAAGAGTTTTAAGCTCATGCACTCACAAAGAAGAGCTAACCAACAAATTCCCCTTCCAAAAATTCTCATGTAGTCAGTAAGACGGAAGTTTTATTTAGGTTTTTTATAGAGTATGAGTCCCCTAATGTGGTATCAACTTTACAGTTGTCCTAATGCTGGACATGTTAAACACCCACATTGCAAACTGCTTCCTAACATGCTACCTTCAGTTCTCTTTAAGATGTCTATAAAAGGATGAGTTATCCTTTTATTGGCAGAATGAATAAAGATCACACATATATGAAGATTTATTTTGTTTTTAAACAAAGTTGAGCGGTGGATCTGTACTTCACTTGGCTATGCTACAGGCATTTTATGAATGCTAAGTCATGAACTGAGATAATTAGCTTTGTGCATTTGTGTAATTCTGGTGCTATGTTTTCCAAACGTGATCTATTATTATAATATTTAGTAGTGGTGACTTAATGACCTTGCTTACATTAGAAATGATAAAAATAAATTCAACAAACCAAAAAGACTGAAATGGGAAAGAAGTCAGCTTTGGTTATAAAGATTAGCTTTTACAGATTCTTCTCTTTCTGGAATGCCTGTAGACCATGATATAGTAGTAAGGTGGAGGGAAAGAGGAAGAAACCTACAGTGCTCAGATACTTACTATTGATGGCATCGGAATTTTCAGGTTGAGAATTTTAGGTGCTGCAAGACGTGACAAACCTTTAGGAAAACCTATCCCACCCCCCAAGTTTATTAAAAAAGTATGCAGCAAAAAGGTGTATATGATCCCTGTTCTAAGAGTAAAATATAGGTAGGCAGCTTCAAAAGCCAAAGCATAGTATTCCACAATGACTGTATCAAAGATTCAGCTATATTGTTGTCTTCCTTCACCTATGGCTCTTCTTAACCCAAGAACAGGAAACGAAAAAACCCTAGGAAAAATCGTTTTAAGGAGTCAATAAAAGGCAGGGGAAACAAACCTATGAATCCATGTTTCTGGACTCTTTGGAAACTTGGTTAACGCCAGTTTTCCAAGATGCAAATCTTTAAGTGGATTTAAAGTGCCAGACAGTATTAATTCTTTCCTACAAAAGATAAAATAAATCTGTATGAATAAAAGTAGTAACCTGGAAACATAACACAAATTCCAGTAACAAATTGCAAGGCATTCCCTTTGTATCAGAACTGAACTTCACTGTCAAACTACAAGAGTTTAAAAACCCTTTGGTGGATTCACCCATTCCACTGTGCTATACATACATGCACACTATTCATCAGGCCCAATAAAATAAATCCAGATCAAAGAACCTTATCTTAATCTGAATATACACAACGCATTGGTTCTCAAATCTACCCAGAAATCACTGAGTCAACAGCCAATAGGGTTACATATATAAATAAACATTCCCTCTTGAAATTAAGCCCTAAGATCATTATGTACATCTAAAAATACCATTACACACAGCACTCTCCAATACTTACTTTCAGTTTATAAATACTGCCCAAGATGCAGTATCAAGGTTCCCTAAATTTAAAAAGAAGGGGAAACTATTCTTTGTGTGTAGAATGTTTTTCAAACTTAAAAAAAAGGCTGAAATTACTACGTTTACTTTAGCGTAAAACAACTTTTGGTTTAAGGGGAAAAAAAAAAAGAAAATAATTTGCCCTGACAAAACTTAATGTTGATGCAACACAACCCTTCCCAGAGCACCTCCATCGCAGACAGAGCAAAATGAAAGTCCAGACTTGGCCTTCTCACAGAATCCTTCTTTGCACAGAATTCCCTGCCCCTCACCCTCTTCCTTCTAGCTTTACAACTCTTACTGCCTGTCCTGACCACGTTTGTAGGCATCACCCCATCACTGGTTCCTCCAAGGACAATAGTCTTCATATCCTATTCTCCAACCTAGTGGGCAGCAGCTTTGAAGTAAAGATACAGTAAGTTACAAAGTTATCATCTGCAGAAAGAAAGCATACATTTCCCCAAACCTACAGAAGTCAGAATTATAACTCTGAGAGTGAAAGAAGCAGAAGTAATTTTGGCATGGGCTTGGGTTGTGGTTTGGTTTTATTTTAAAATTTATGATTCATCATAACATTAGGCACAACACCAGGTTCAGCAAGAGGAGCATTAGTAAGTAAGGAGCAGATGATCAACTTTCTGACCAAAAAAAACCAGGGGAACAGAAAATATCTGCTAACAAGTAAGAAGGTAAAACTGCTCTGCAGTCTGACACAGAATATATAATGTGGTCCTAAAGTTATGGCCTGAGTCTCACAAACAAGTTGACATATTTCTTTCCTGTGAGTACTTATGTCCTTTTCTATCTGTTTTGGTAGTTTTCAGTAAGAAACTGACTCCATCTGGTACTTTGGCTTTGTGTTGCTTTAATTGAACCGTATACCCAGGATCAGAAGCTAATGGTTGCAACTCTAGCAGTGAGCAAATATTATTTACAATTGAAGAAAAGTGGTGAAATGTATAAATCCTTAATTAAGTTTTGCTTCTGATGGCTAGTGAAGTCAGTAGAGAACTGCCTGCAGAGATCAGAAACATAGCTAATGGGACATTCATTTTTATCTAAACCAAGTTCCAGCATGCTTTAGATTGGGTGCTCTTAGCTGGTTTTCCAGGTATACCAGCCAGAAGTGGCAGACTGACCACACTGTTCCATGCCAGTGCCACTGACTTTTGGAAAGCAGGCAAGAGAAAGATTCAGGGAATGTCAACACTGGAGCAGGTGGAACAATTGCCCCACTATTGCATTGCAAAAGGTGACATTTCGGTAAAAATCACCACACAGACAATGAAAATGCAGCTTAGATCGGTCTGACACTTAAATGCATGTGCATATTTAACACAGATTTAGATTACCAGGCCACCTACCTTCCCAAACCAAAACTCTCAGTGAAGAAATTGCTCTTCCTATTTTAAAGCATTAACTGTAAATAAATAGGCTCACACTTACGTACTTTTAAGGTAAATTTCCTCTTTTGCAAAGTTGAGGAACAGTACAGACAAGATTCACTTTCACTGCTGTGGTAGAAAAGCTGGTTTTAGCTTCAAAGATTTTCATATGAGAGATTCTCCCATTCACAAGGACTGCAATCACAAGCATCATACACTCCTACATATCCCCTCTTCAGGGCTTTTTCAGCTAACATCCAACTTGGGGTATGTAATTTCTAGCTCATTTTCTTGCCACATGCATCACAGATAATTTTTCAGTGTTACGGACTGTAGCTTCCATAAAAGATATTCTGAAATTTTAACTTGCCTTATGTGACACCTTTGAAGCTATTGATATCTAATAGTAAAAACACTGACTTCTCAGAGCATCTTGTTACCTAATATCTTTTTACTTTGAACAATTGTACACGCCAGGAAGTATAACAGCAAGAACAAAAGCACTTATGACAATTCCTTTACAATCACTCACATAAAAATTTTGGTCATTTTAACTTGCAAGATTTTTCAACTTCTAAAAACACAAAATAACTGAAACTATGATTAAAAACTGGAGATATCTTGTAGCCCATCCAGTATAAAAGGGGTTTTCCTCTCAGCTCTAAGAAGTGACATGCTCCTATTCTTTATCATGTTTTCCTACACCATACAACTAGCCTTGCTCAGTTCTCGTAGTTTAGGTTAAGTCTCTACTTGCCTTTCTGCAGCTTCCCAGTTACTTCTAATTAAAATAAATAAATAAAACACAAGGCTATGTTGTACGTAGTAGACACAATTGTTTAGAATAGCTTTAAAGTCAAAGTAGACAATCTATTCCTTCCTAGCAGGTAGCATGTTTAAAGTTCTACGTTCTCCTGTGCTTCATTAACCAGATACAACTTTCTGTGATTGCCAGCTGAGCTGCAATGCTCATTTGCCCTCTACAATGCCACTTCAGTCTTCTGACTTGGCTGAATGAATTTGGTAGGACAAACATCCCCTGAGCAAGACGAAACCAATCATCCCACAACAGATCCATCATGTTCTGCAAGCAGAGTGCAAATTTGACACAATCAGTTCTCAGCTCATACTAGATCAGGATAAGGATTTATCTCCAGCATCCGTGCAGAACAGTCTGTCCACTCTGTGACTGCATATGTAACACATCTGGCTAGCTTGACTTGTAATTTGCTGAAGCAGGAATTTCACAGAGAAGCTGAAATGGTATGTCCACATAACAAAAGTGCCTACCCTTCAAAAGAGCAAACTCCCAGCACCAGTCTGAAACAATGCAGGGCCAGATTCAGCAAAGCAGTTCCTTGGCTAGAGCAGGCTCACTGATAACTCCACAGATACTGCCTGGTTTATATAATAGCCTCTCCCTGGATGCTAAACAGACCTTGAAACACAGAGTGTCAGCTAGGTCAGTGGTCCAGAGTTTGGGGAGCAATGTCACCTTCTGTAGTAATTTATTTTAGTAAACTGTAAACATCATAAAGGAGAAAACAACCCATTAACATTTTTAATTCCATTTACTACTTTTAATTACATACACAACTTTGAACTACTCCTCTCATGCACCTAAAAGCTAATTCTTTCAGCTGTCAGGCAGAACAAAAGCCAGACTGATAAGGATGAACGCACATGCAATAAAAAAAAATTTCCACAAAACCTAAACCAAAAACTTGAACTCAGTTATAAGTACCATAGATTACATTACTGTAGTAGCTCTAGTACTTATACATGCTCCTAATACCATTTTATCACTTGAAAGCTACTCAAGCTATACATCGTCATGACAGAAAGCCCTTTGCTATCACATTCACCCCTCTTTCTTAGACCTGAGAGGCTAGAAAGATATAGATCACAGCAGAATCCTTCAGAACTACATCAACAGTGAAAGAAGAAAGAAGAAAGAAAAAAGAAAAAGTTCAATTCACCATAGCTGGGGCTGACAGCTAAATGCAGCCATTATCCTTCTAGGTCATTTTGTTAATGCACCTACTACAGTAATGCACCTTAAGTACAGAAGTCCTATATTTCTGAGAGCCCTCCTAGAGACTATCATAATTTTCTGTCAGTCCTTCTATAGTTCTGAAACTATACCTTTAAGACTGTCTCCAGTCTTACCTAGGCAGCAGAAAGAGAAAATTCCTCCAACTCTGAGATTTACAGAAAAATCATAAAATTACAGGGTTGTAAAGAACTGCTGTTTCTGCACTTCCTGAAGAGCAAGGAGGTAAATTCCTGCTTCTTCTCTATAATGACTTCTGGATAAGTTCTGCAGCATGACCTAGGGTGAAGCTATACTAAGCCCAGCAGGTACAAGAAAGGAGTGGGAAGCAGGGGAAATGTGTCTGAAATAGAGGGCAGATACCCGCTCCCCTCCTCTTGCAGCGTATCTACTGAGCTCTATTCAGCTCTGACAGACTGCACTGGTAATGGCACCAAACTGAACCAGAATCTCAAAAGGACTCAGGACAGGAGTAAAATAAAAACAGTGACGACACACAACAGACATCAGTTGGGCACCGTGTGATTCAGCAAAAAGGATATGCCCATCTAAAGGTTAGAAATGTCCCTCATTAACTGATAGAACGAAGGAAGAGCGGAAGTTCAAGGGGACTTACACACTCTGAAAATGTGGGGCAAACACGTGACATGTGTCTTCACATGCAGTAGTGTAATCTCTGGTCTGCACTACCAAAAAAAAAAAAAAAAGCAGTCCCAAACTATCTGCAACATACAGGATAGAAGAAACTCTTAACATTCCTTCAGAACACTTTAGCGGACAAGCTCTTGCTGTGTCACTAATTACCACTTAAAACAAAGCTTACAGATGACTCACTCACGTAAGGCCCAGGTCTTTCTGATGTCATTCCCTGAGTGCAACATACCTCACATTCCAGGCAGTGGTGAAGTCGGGGTTCAGCAGCAGCAAGGTACACGTGATATCTATCAGCTCTAAAACGATAGAACAAGAGGCACCACGATTAGCAATGATTCACACACAGCAGTGTTCCCTCTGCACTTCCTTTAATCCCTGTCATTCCTCTAAGACTCTCTGTCACGGGCTGCTGTACCTATGTATGACCATCTCTGTAAAATATTGCTGTCTCATTCCAGAAGAAATGATTGCTTAATTTAAGAGGGAGCAAAACCTGCCATATCCTCCCTTTTTATTATTTAAAATAATGAACTGAGTATGCCCTCAGCAAGGGAAAAAAACATTATACAGAATCCTTGTGTATTCAGCAATTTAAATTGCACACAAACTGTATATATCAGAAAAAGAGAATTCTTCACAGAAAATCCAAAGAATTTAAATATGATAGTACAACTAAAAATATACCTTACTATTTCAGTACAAGTCTGAGCTGCAGATGACTGCCATATACCACACTGTTACAAAAAATATACACACTATAAAAAATCTGCAGCTAGAAAAATTAAACACCATAACCATGAATCAGGATTACAAAATTACTCTACTATTAAATTGCACAGAAAAAGTTTGAAACTTCAAAGAAAAACTTTAAATACATTATGAAGTGCTTCAGACTGAGGTTTTAAGACTAATCCACTAAAAAAATCCAAACAAAAAAATAAACCATGTTTTCCATCCTGCATTTAAGCACTGGCTACTGTAGATTTATATATTACACTTATTTTTAACAATGTCATAAAAAAAAGACTGAGGTATACAGTTGTTTAGGATGGAAAAATAATTTCATTGTAACCTAGTCCTTCCTTTCCCTTTGTACTCCACTGCACCATTCCAGCAGTTTTGGGTCCCATCAGGGAATCAGTGGGGATTCATGAGGCATCTCCACTTAAGCTTGAGATACCAAGGACTGTCATTAACCTCTACTCTCTGAAGGCACAGCATCACATCAGTCAACCTGTCCTGAAATCACAAGTCTTACATTTACACAGTAATTCTGCAACTGACCAAGAAGTTCTAAACTGAATGTGACTATCCAAGCTTTTACTGTCCATAACGTTTGGCTACATTCTCTCCTAATCAACCTGCATTTAACATACTAAATTCACTGTACTTCAGGTGACTTCCAGCAAATAAGAGGCACTTCATTACTTGAAGGAAAAAAAAATGGTATCTCATGGAACCAGGTCTCTGGTTAACGCAGTTAATGTGACTGTAAAATGAAATGTGAAAAAGTCAGTGATGAAATGCAACAGTAATGGAACATACATTAATGCAAAACGAAGAGGGACATGGCTTCATGTATCTTTGAAACAAAAGTTAATACTGAAGAGAGTCAAAAAGTGGAATAACTTTGTATATAACTGTATGACTGATTGATCATTTATGTCTGACAAAGTAATTTTGTGTTTCCCATGGTGTTCTTCCTTACAAGGAACATGCTAAACCATCATATAATGAAGGGGGTTGATGTGGGGTGTGGTGTAGAATTCTTTAGCATATTGTTGATTTTGCACTAAGCTGCGGTATTTTGAAAATTGTCTCAAGGAACTAACTTAACTTTCTATCTTCACGGGTTTTAGTTAAGATTATTTTTTCCTTTAATGAAAGATTTCCTTTTATACCCCTCTTTGTTGGCAAGGAGTGAATTTCTTATACGCACAAAGCTTCTTCCTCATTTGCTGCCTGAAGTACAAATATTTTCCTTTGATTTACCCAATCCCTGAACCAGCAAAGTATTTCAACACTTATTTAATTTCATGCAGCTGAATATCCCAAGTCAAATAACCAGGATTCCTCACATATGTAAAATTAAACATCTACCATGTGGTTTGCTGACTACTATTTCAGTTTTACCTTCAACTTAAGCAGAAGCTGTCTACTATTTTATTCATTGTTCCATTACAGAGGTTCGCTGAACATTATCAAAGAAAAGATGCAGACAAAAGGAAAATCTCAAAGTAATACTCAGTACTTTCATGCCAATGTTCTTTGATGCTTTCTGTAAACAGTAACAAATAAAGATTCATGAAGTGTGAATTCTGAGCCAGAGATGTCAAATGACACAATTTAGTAACTTCTGAGCCACTTTTCATTGAAAAGTCTTATGACAAACCCGGCACACAACGTCAGTAGTTGCCAGCTATTTCCCTCTGTGTTGGTAAAAAACCCATCATCTTTTATTTACAATTTAAAAGTACTTTCCACTGGATATATTTTAGGCAAAGTACAGCATTGCAGGTGCTCACAATGAACATGTCCTTTTGTATATTAAAGTCTCCCCAGCTGAAAAAGGAGAAATAAAAAAATACGGCTTTTTAAAATATGGCTGTATCCAGGTTTTTAGATATTCTGGAAGTAGTTTGCAGTAATTTCAGAAGACTATCTTGAGATAATACAAATACTATGCCTGCATAAATTTTAAAAATATCAGAGAAAGGATAAAAACATATTGTAAAATTAGGTTCTCTACACTGAAACAGTATTAAGAGAGCAGTCATGGTTGTGGATTGCAAGCATCCAAAAGAAACTGTAACTAAATTACACATCTCTGACAGTAACCTATCAGTGAACGACTATGAAGCACTTCCTTTTTCCAGGATCCGGCCAGAGAAAATATCAGACACCACACCTGAAAGCAGACACTTGAATCAGCACCCTGTTTTTATCCTCTGTTCTATTTTAAATGGCTTACAGTGATTTGAACAAAACAGAAGAGGTAACAAGAGACTACATTCACAATCACTGTTTATTACAAGCATCAACAGAATACACAACTGAGTTTTAAAGCAGTAACAAATAAATCTATCCCTTCACTAGATTCAAAAGAAAACAACTACCTGCCAAATTCCAAGCACGCACTTTTGTCTAAAAAAAGGAAACTGGAGCAAAATTCCTGATACTTCAAACAGAGAAAAAAAGTAACATCTCTTGATAGAGTATACCTGCTTATGACACTTCAGAGGTAATTCTCCAAGGCCACCTGGGAAAGACTTCCACCTTTTTCCCTTCACCACTGCAGTTCAGTTTCTGCTAAAACTTCCTACCAAACGTGAAACTCAGTTATGGTAAAACATATTAAACTTCTTTACAAACATGTTATTAACATGAGGGCCTTGATCATGTTTTACATTGGTGACACAAAACCTCAGCAGACATAAAAATGCTGTGGATCACACATTTGAAACTGACTTTGGTAACAGAAGAGACAAAGGAGAATGGTGTTTCATTTTCAAAACAAACCCAAAAGTTGCAAAATACAGGCAGTAATCTAAAATTCATGCTACTGCAGTATTCATCCACACAGTTTTATGATCTGCATTTTGAGAGGAAGGGTTCTGCAAGGTTTCATCAGAGAGGGAAGCAGAGACACTCCTCAAGCAGTCGGTGCACCCACCATCCTGGCAGAACCAGCAGGTGCAACAGTGTCACGATAACACAGTGCCTGCACTGGTGTGACTGCAGCAGGGTGGCAACACACCAGCATCCAGCTGCCCTTTAGATAACAGCTATCAGGGGTCATCGGACACCCAAAAACGTGACACAAATCTCAGCATGTGTAGTTTGGCTTGAAACAACAAGTTTCTGTCTGTGTGAAAACTTCAAAGGGTAGACTTTACCATAACAATTAATTGAGACCAAAAATGAAGTATCCCCGCAGGAGATCTGCAGCATGATCACAATACACATCACAAACTCCTGTCTCAGACCTGTAAAAAACACTGTAATGACAACCACCGGTGTCGCTAAAACTGGCTGTGCTAGTAGGTTCAACTCTTTAAATGCTCAAGTTTGTATCTCGCTATGTCCCAGACTCAACATTAATTATATTCCCTATATTAAAGCCCTTTTTATTAAATTTACAATACTTACATTATTAACCTTCTCTGCCATTTAATGTTACTCTTCAAAATGCTTGCATTATATATCCAGTTTGCAAGAAGGAACTAAAGTGTTTCATAAATCTAGACCCCCACCTTCAGGTAAAAAAAGAGTAGGCAATATTCACTGCCTTTCATTCATTCATTCATTCATTCAAAGGTTCACTAAAGACCTCAATCTTCTCTCTCTGTATCATCCCCAAATGCAAAAGAAACTCAGGTGCACATTTATGTAAACTCAACTACACTATCTGACTGCCCCTTACACTACAGTTTAATGAGGATAAGTGCACAGCTGGCTTCATCCACTTAAAGTGAAACAGAGTACAGTAACAAAATACTAGAGAAAAGCAAATGCCAGTTATATCAAGAGAGGGATGTTAGTGACCACACATTTTTTCTGATCTGCACAGGCCTACTCTCAAAGCCTATCTGTTTGAGACAGTACAACACATTACCTACATGATGACTAAATGCCAGTTTGCATCAAATATTTGCTACTATCCCTCTACTTAAACATAATTCTTTAACTCACTACTTCATAAAGCAACCTGGGAGATTGCCTTTGCTATAGCTGCAATCAATACAAGCCGGTGAATAGGGGCTGTTTCGTATGCTTCAACAGGGGAAGACAATCCCACACATTTTAGCACACAATGGACACAGCCAGTGCCTTATGGATAGATTAATTACATGCAAACAGAAAAAAAATAAAATACGATAACAGCCCCAAACTGAAACCCAGCTGCATGTTAAAGATCTGAACTTTTTAAGAGGTCACAGGGTGCCCTTCAACAGAACAGATACCCCTCTGAGAAACAAAAATGTGAAAAATACCATAGCAGGTAGAAGATATCAGAAAGAAGTCTTAAAAAGAATAAACATCAGAAATAAGACACTGAGATAAGCCTAGCATAAGAACATTCTTTATTCCAATTGCTATTTAGAAGAGACTGCAACAACAAACAAAAATTTCATTTCATAAACTAGTTACTCGTTTTCATTCTTACTCCAAACTGGACACTTACTAAGCAGTCAAATATTTCCTGTGTCACAGCTATTTATAAATCTTTATTTTGAATTTTTTAAAAAACATATACTAAAGAATCTTTCATGCAAGTCATAATAAACTAAAAACCAAACCAAAACAAAGAGATGAGAAAGGAAATAAAACTTTACAATTATCAAGACATATGGACTAATGATTTCTGGTACTCCAATATCTGAAACACATTGCACTTGTTTCTTATTTCAGATACATGTATCACCAGTCTTCCTTCTAAGCCAGGAAAGCAGGAGAAAATTCCTTCTGTATCAATTAACATCACTTCCATAAATAACTTACTGAAGTAAGTTGTCTCTCTCTAACCTTTCCAGCTTGGGTAAGAGAGAAAGGATTTATATTTTCAACTCAACTTGTTCAAGTTGGCAAAATGCACTACCCAAAGCCTGCTCTTCTCCTCAGAAATAATAATTTCTTCCATAACAGGTTGAACTGGAATTATGAAGCGTAAGTGACCTGGAAAAGGGAATTGAGTGCACTCTCAGTCTGTCCGCAGATTACACCAAGTTGAGTGGGACTGTTGATCTGCTGGAGGGTAAGGAGGCTCTGCAGAGGGATCTGGACAGGCTGGACATGGGCTGAGGGAAACTGTATGAGGTTCTAAGGGGTCCTGTCCCAGGGTCACTGTAACCCCATGCAATGCTATAGGCTTGGGGAACAGTGGCTGGAAAGCTGCTTGGTGGAAAAGGACATGGGGGGGTTCGCTCAGAACTGGCTGAACACGAGCCAGCAGCATGGCCGAGTGGCCAAGACGAACAATGGCATCCTGGCTTGGATCACAACAGCGTGTCCAACAGGACTACGGCAGTGACCGTCTCCTTGTACTCACTGACACACCGAGGTGCTGGAGCGAGTCCAGAGAAGGCAACTGGAGCTCGTGAAGGGTCTGTAGCCCAAGTCTCACAAAGAAGAGCGGAGGGAGCTGGAGTTGTTTAGCCTGAAGAAAAGGAGGCTCGGGGGAACCTTATCACTTCTATAAAACTACATAAAAGGTAGCCAGGTAGGGGTCAGCCTCTTCTCCCAGGCAACTAGAGACAAGACAAGAGAAAATGGTCTCAGGCTGCACCAGGAGAGGTTTAGGTTGGATATGACGAAAAATTTCTTCACTGAAAGTGTTGTCAAACACTGGAACAGGCTGGCTAAGGAAGTGGTGGAGTCATCATCCCAGGAGGTATTTTAGAAGATATGTAAACACTCAGGAACATGGTTTAGTGGTGCACTTAGCAGTGTTAGGTTTATGGCCGGACTTGATAACCGTAAGGGTCTTTTCCAAATTACATGATTCTACGATACATAAAAAACGCGCACTAAGAACCACATAATATACTATTCTCCAACTGGGTAACTTACCATCTTTGTTCAGCCACTGTTTTCTTTGTTTGTAGAGGAGAAGTTTATTGTGGACATATGGCAAAAGAAACTTGACACACCAGCTCTCCACACCAAGCTTGTTTTCTACCAGGACAATAGGGCTCCGGTTATACCTGGCTTCAGGGCAGGGTATTAATCCAATTTCATCTCTTAAAAAACAGAAAGAAACATAATTAAACTTATTTCCAGTAGATAACAATTCTTTTTCTCAATGGAGCATGCTGGCAATGCTTCCCACCCAATCAGTCCGTCATCTTTTTTCCTTGTTTTTGCTGAAATCTGTAATGTGAAAAGTTTTATTCCATTTTCCCAAAGATCCTAAATAAGGAAGGCCCCTTTTTTTTCTATATTTTTAGATTATCACCTATGCAGTTTAACTCAGCTGAATTAACACAATAATGTTTATTTTCTTTAATAAACAGGCAATGGAGCTGTAACAATGCTACTGCAAGGGAAACAAAACATGCTAACTTGTACAGGCACTTCACTGATCCAAAGCTACCCACGTGTGCCCCGCAGCAGCATAATCAGGTGCTCTAAACGAAAAGATCACACAGAAGAAAATCACATAGACAGTCACATGCTCGCTTCCTCACGTCCCATTTTTCATTGTCCTATGCGAGGTAGCATGATCAACAGGGGGAAGATTTGAGACACAGAGGCTAGTCTGAGTAAAACGGCAACTCTGCATGAGGGACTTTAGCCTTTAAAAAAACAGTGACAAACACAGAACTTGTGCCAGCAAACAGAGCAGAAGAGACTCAGTTGTTTAGTTTCAATGCGCCATACCATATTTTACTTTTTCCTCAGGTTTCTCTAGCACGTAACGATATTGGAATAGCAGTTTTAACAGCTTCTTAAAAAAACCCACAGGTTGTCAAGCATTCACACTTGTTTGGACAGAAAGCAACATTATTTTATATTTTGCATTATGCATAATTTCTCCACCAACTCCTGTTCAGTGGAAAAATTTGTTGCTAGAGAGGGAAATCCTCAGATCTCAGGCAGGACAAAGAAGATTTCTTGTGATCTCAGATAAAAAGTGAATTCCCCACCTCAAGTCTTCTCAATAAAAGATCTATAGATACACTTGGAGTGTCAACCCCTCAACCTCAACTCAATTATCTTAAATGAATTTTGTCACTGGGTACTTTGAGTGTACAGATTTAGTTCTGTGTCCTTACTGGATTACTAATAAAGTAATCACAGTGACACAATGTGCTCGTTTAAGAATGTATTTGCTTATTCGGAAAACAGATTTAATCTTCCATACATCACAACATCAGAAGCCGTAAAGAACACAAGTAAGGTGAACTTGAGGCAAGACACTTGCAAATCATGTGGTTCTGTTTCCAAACACACACTCAGCTCCCTTAACCTTCCCTGGCCATCTGAGGACAGAGGGAAGAAAAAAAACCATTCTCCTACCCCATCACCAACAAGCAATGGGTATCAAACCAATATCCTAATCTGTGCTACTCCATTTAACACAAGTTAAGCTCTTCATGAAGCTAGTCAGATTAAACCTAAAATGACATTCCAATCTACTTATTTCAACACGGTATCTCAATAACCTGAAATTTGTACTTACTACTGGGTCTTTTCTTTTACGAATGTTAAACCCAGCCAGCCAAACTACCTGGCCTTGCATATAAGGACCCAAAAGTACCCAAATAAAATGAAGATACAGTCACCCATAGCTTTGTTCATTAACTCGGTGAATTACCTTAAGAATTTACCAGCTGTAACTTACAAACAGAACACCAAAGCAGGAGAGAAAAACAGTAAACAGCAAGGAGAGAAAAAACGCCAAAGCATACATTCACACCTTCACTTTCTACCAAATACAAAAAGTCTGACTCAGGTGAGCTGTTTCACAACACTGCTTTGAACATGCCAAAATGTCTGACAGGTACAGTCTGCACAAAGCTGACAAGTCAGCTGGGAACACCCCAACTCCAGAGTGCACTCAGGCAGTCAAAACCACAAGAGGACTTGTCCACTGCATAGCGAAATTCACTAAGACACAGTGCAATACAAACAACGGTTTATCTGGTAACTACTCAGTTTTTGCTAGGATGCAAACCAGGATCTCTCATTTGGTAGGAATCTTGTCTCCAACACTGTGTTATTGTTTCTGATGATCATGTGGTTCAGAATCACAGAATATGTCAAATTGGAAGGAACCCACAAGGATCATTGAGTCCAACCCTTAGCCCTGCACAGGACCATTCCCAAGAGCCACACCATGTGCCTGAGAGTGTTGTCCAAACACCTCTTGAGCTCTGTCAGGCTTGGTGCTGTGACCACTTCTCCAGGGAGTCTGTTCCACTACCCAACCATCCTCTGGGTGAAGAACCTTTTCCTAATATCCAACCTAAACCTTCCCTGACACAACTCCAGGCCATTCCCTCAGGTCCTGTCACTGGTCATCATACAGAAGAGATCAGGGCCCGCCCCTCCTCCTCCCCTCACGAGGAAGTTGTAGACTGCAATGAGGTCTCCCCTCAGTCTCCACTTCTCCAGGCTGAACACACCAAGTGACCTCAGGCGCTCCTCGTAAGGCTTCCCCTCAAGGCCTTTCACCACCTTCGCTGGCCTGCTCTGGATGCTCATTAATAGCTTAATATCTTTCCTCACATTGCATTTAGTTCCTGAGAAGCAAAAGAATTAACAAGGCAAAATACCAGTAAAATGTATTTATATAAGGTGGAGTGCCTATCTCACACACAAAACAATTCATTCAAGCCACCATCTATTTATGCTCCTGAAGGTCCCTCAGGTGTGTGGAAGGACTAAGTCACACAGGGCAGGTCTGCCAGCCCAGGAGACCCTATTCAAAAATAAATACCTGCAGCCTCTGCTCCAATCATGTACCCGAGGAAAGATTCTGTAATAGGACTCACATGCAGACATTGCTGAATTAGTGCTTGCAAAATGAAGCCACTGACCACGTAAACTGCCCCTGGCCACATGACAGAAGTTGTGCCTGTTCCTATGACAGGACCGCCCAAACTCTTTGCAGGATGGAGGATGCATGCATTTAGATGAAGTGACAGGTGCAATCTGCTCACAATACTGAAGATGACACCAGTTGAGGGCTGCTGTTCATTGGTATTTGTACTGTCAGACACATCATCTAAAGCAAGGTTCAATTTCTCTCCCTAGATTTCCCAGTTTTCTGATATTATTTCTTGAAGTTTAGGAGTTACTCGGTGCTTTCACATTTACTTTCCTCAAAGCAAGGACCACAGTCTCATTCCAAAAATTTCATGCATTATCTCAAGATACACATAAGAGCACATTCCTAAAATACACTGTGGAAGCAGTCAGAACTTAGTGGAAGATTTTAGGTGAGCTGTCACGAAGTCTGCAGCCACTACAGTGCTTCTTAAACCTTAGCTAAGATCAGAGATGTGCAAAATGACATCTGTAGTGGCACAATCCAGACCTTAGACATGGTACAACAGTACTGACAAACCATTGCAGGACCTGTTTCAGTAGTCCCTGTCTGTTGACTCAGTCATTCAGTGGCCCTCCCCAAAAGAAACCCTAGCCAACCTACTTTCAACTTTTAAAGCCATGATGATACAAAAAACTTCCCCCTTTCACAAAACTATAATACCACAGTACCACTAGGGAAGGAGGTATTTCGTGTGATGATACCATGATGGGTGTTCAGCTTTAGAGACCCCACGTGAAGGGACTTTCATTTCTTTTCTGGAAGATCATCTTTAAAATAACACAACCTCTCACCACAGAGTTAGACAAAAGGGTGTTAAATAATGGCCAGGAGATCTAAACGAGGTACAATCAGCGGACATGACGCAACTGCGGTTCTACTGGCAATAAAGACCAGACTCAAGTAGTTGAATATTTCTGCAATTATAAGAACTTTAATACTGGAAGACAATCCAGAGTATGGGCACAGATGTATATTTTCACATTAAAATAAGACTCATGAAATTGCTATGTGGATAATGAGTTTACAGCATCTCAGAGGTAGGGAAGAGGGGACCTAAATCCAAGAGTTGAAATTTCTTCTCTTTATTGTGCAGTGTATCATATACACTTGATTCTCTTTTACAATTTCAAATAATAGACTAACTTGCACGTTATGATTAGTGATTATTTTCATGGCACTACCAAAATCTTTCATAAAGAAAAGAACAGTAATACATTACTGAAATCCAAACTACTTCTAGCCCATATTTACTTCTAACAAGCTATAAATATGACACTTTTACTGTTTAGGAATTTCCTTTTGTTTGCTCTCACATTAATCTCCACTTGATTGGAAACTTCTGCGGCAGTAACAAAGTTCTGCACTGATAACCCCTCTCACCAAGTACTATAAGCAAATTATTTTTACTTATTATGGTATATTTGGAAGTATCAGTGCTGCACAAAAGTATCAAATAATGAAAATTACATTGGCTAGACAAATGTCATACTCCACCACATACAGACTTCACAGAGTATGTTATTTTCTGAATCCCCTGCAGAGAAATTTGTAATCCCATCAAGAGGATTCTTGACTCAGAGCCTTCAAACTTAACAGAATGAAGTGTGGTATTTTTAGAACATTAAGAACGACAAGAATTGAGACAGAAAAAAATATTTGAT
The DNA here is from genome assembly GCF_003945595.2 of Pipra filicauda. NCBI lineage: Eukaryota > Metazoa > Chordata > Aves > Passeriformes > Pipridae > Pipra > Pipra filicauda. The sequence goes on along the minus strand of NW_024104509.1, from coordinate 2,954,456 downwards.
CTACAGTGACATAAACAATTCTTGGCAAAGCATAAATAGTACCCTCAGATTTTGTACACAAATGCTGGGCTACCATCTAACAGTTCATCTTTCCAGTTATGTCCAACAAATCCATGAACTTTTTTGACAAGCACATCTATTTCTGCTTCACTTTACATCTAAAAGAACAGCAAAGTTCAAAGAAAAAGTATGTATTGATCTGTTCACTGTTGGTGATCTGTTCAGATCCAGTGGAATAGCTCACATACAAGACTTTGCCAAGACCTGTGGTTGGAAGACTGGGTAAAAATACCTCGCAGTAAATTCAAAAGACGCCTTAGAATATTGAAAACTAGCATGCTGACACAGTTATCTAACTAAGGAAAATGGAGTTATCAGAAAGAAAAGGCAAAAAGAATTTTGCGCTGTATATTTACTTAGAAGTAAGCTCATCTTAAAAAGATATACAGTCTTGTTGCAAATTTCATTTAAAGCAAAAAAAAAAAAAAAAAAAGAGAGAAACATAAATCCTAAATTCTACTTAGTCTAAAACTGTATTTTCAGAACTTTTCAGTGCTGATCCTATTTTAAAGCTTACAAAACTACGAACCTGCCAAAACAACACATCCATTCTGAGAGACGTGAAGTGGGAAGGTGCACAAACAGTCAAAAACAAGGGTCAATAAATACAGGAAAAGAGGTGAGTAGGGGACAAAAGTATGACAAGTGAATAGGAACATTATGCCTGTGGCAGATTCCTTATTTTCAGTGAAGCCAGGTAGATCCCACAAAAACGAATTCAAGCCTGAATCCAAGCCTGGATTCAATTTTGATCAGCATCAGAATTCATCTGATGCTGAATTCAAGAGGATACCTTCTTTTAGGGTCTGCAGCTGATTACAACTGCATTGGCCACCAGCAGGAGGACAAGGTGCAGATACGTGAAAACATCCAGATAGCAGAGCTGCAACTTAGATTAGCTCAGGTGGTTAGAGCATGGCGCTAATAACACCAAGGTTGTGCGTTTGATCCCTGTATGGGCCATTCACTTCAGAGCTGGACTCGATGATCCCTCTGGGTCCCTTTCAACTCTGACTATTCTGTGAACTATGTGAACCTTGGTGCTCCAGAGGCAGAGAGGCAGCACAGCAAAGGGCCCACAGCCTACACTGGCCTGCATGGTCCCACTTCAAGTAGTGTTAACCAGTCAAGAAATCTAGCAGACAGAATTGCCACTTTTTCTGCTTTGGGGGATAAACTTGCAGTAGCTTGTGCTTTCTCACCTGAAGCATGACACAGTGCATCAGTCTCACTGCACACAACTCTTGCAGTGTGCTTTCATCTCTGAGATTATATTTATGACAGAAAACTGCAACAGCAGCATATCCTTCAAAAACTCAGTTTGCTACCAATAAACAATTCTGGTGAAGGAGTGGGAACTAAGAAGAATCAGAACATTCATTCATAAATATCGACTGTTTACAGCACATTATGCCTCACATGCTAAAAATGAAGCTGAAGGCAAAACACAGTCTTTTTTTAAACAGCATCCATATGCTGCATTTTAAAACCTGAACACCCACCCAAGTTGCTTACTACATTTACAGAAACATGAGGGTATTTATTCTAATTCTCTCTTTTAAGCAAAGGGATAAATTAAGTGCCATAAAATTTCCTACATAATTGCTTAGCCTACCATTTTCTGGAACAGATTAATAGGCCACCACCTCAGAGACTGCAGTGTTCCCAACCGACACAAATACACCTCACTTAAGTTATGAAGGTGTTATTCGTTATGCGGTACCTCATTTGCCATAACCAACATGGAGCTTGCATAAATAGATAGAAAGATGCTTCCCTAAACCACTGGTATCTTAAAACAATGGCTGTGAAGGAAAAAGAAATAAGGGAGGTACTTCAAACAGGGTGTCTAAGCTGGTCAACAGTGAAACCGAAAATAAAACACAGACCATCTGCCCCACAGATTGTTGGATAAATCTGATTCTCACAAGGCAGCCATAACTGCAGTTTGTATTTTCACGGTCATTCTATCTCCTTCAAAACAACACACTGGCATCTCTATCAACAGACACAGATTTGAGGTTGGTATTCACACACTGCACTGTTTGTGTAAGGGTGCAATTCAGTGGGCTTCAACCCCGAGCTTTGTTCCCACCGGCGCCGATGCTCTACCAGGCACACACAGACCTCGGTGCGTCCCGCGGGGCTCGGCAGGGCTGACCCACCCGCCCGCAAAGCTCAGCCCCACCCCGACGCTGCGATGAATTTAACACCAACAAAAGTCAAGCGCGAGGAAAGTTCACTTCAGAACTTTTCTTTGAAAATATACTCATCGCTTCCAGATTCCGGAGGCCCCGCTGGTGACTCGACATCGGTTCTCGCCGCCAGGCTGTGGATCCCCAGCGGCCGCTCAGGGGCCCGGGCTCCCGGGGCAGGTCCGCGGCGCTACCGGGGGAAGCTGAGGCGGCTGCAGCGCACCGGACACGCGGGGGCACCGCGCCCTGCCCCGACAGGCACAGGTGCCACGGCAGCTCGGAGAAAATCCAGCTGGCCACTCACGGTGTGACCTTGGGCCCGGCAACCGGCCCTGGCCCCAGCACCCGGCCCCGGCGGGACCCGCACCCCGCCCGCCTGCCCGCGGCCGCGGGGCGAGCACGGGGCGGAGGGCGGGCAGCGCTCCCTCCCTTCCTCCCGCCCGGCCCGGCCCCGGCCGCACTCACATGTGCGGGTTGCGCTGGAATGCGTTGCGAATGTCCTTCACGACCCGCTGCACCAGCACCGCCACCTCCTCCGGCGACTCGGCCATGTTCCCGCAGGCCCCGGCGGCCGGCGAACGCTTCCGGGGCAGCGCGAACTGCGGGGAGCGCCGGGCGGGACGCGGGCAGGGGCGGGGGCCGGCGATGTGCGCGTCACTTTGTCGGCTTGGGCTTCTCTTATTTTAACAGTCGCGCTAGGCGCTAAACCACGTATCTTTAAACGATGAGCAGGTGTGTATAGCCTTCCTTGACTCCGAAGAGAGATGGGAGCGCTTATCTTCAAGGCTGAATGCGGAGAGGCGATTGTAGTTCTGCATCCTAACTCTTGCGTTTGATTGTCGTTTAGAAATTAATACGTTATTCCGAAACAAGTTGTTTCACAAGGCATTAACTGTGCATGACTGAATTGTCTCTTATTTGAAGGCTTGAAGTGTCATCATCATCATCATCATCTGCTTCCTTGTTACCTCCAACCCCCCTCCCCCGAGAAGGCCTGGTGGACCCTTCTGCATGTTCTCCTTCAGGAAAAAAAAAAAAGAAAGACTGAAGAAAAGTGCTCAGTCATATGTCATCATATGTATAAAAAACCAGAAAGGTGGATGTCCCTTAGAGAAACACTGAATGTGTTCTTACCTGCTGAAGTTTGCAGTTTTTTGCTGGATTTGTAAGTAAACCAGCCTTAAAGCTGAGATGTGTTTCATGTTGCCTCTTGCATTTCTGTTAGTTAAATTTTGTTATATTTCAGTGACTGCTGAAAGGTTACAGTGCTTTCTTAGGTTGTTTTCTGCATGCATGTTCCCTGAGAAAATAATTTTAGGTGTTTATAACCTTTTAACCTATAAATTGCTATATTTTTCTACATACATACCATATTCTTGTTTTCACAAAGTGCTTTGTTTTTGTTCTGTTTAGGCTCATATTCCTCTGGTTGAAAGTTAGGTAGAGCACATACCCTGGAACTAGGAGCCAGGATTTCCTGTTTTCCCAATTCCCGTGATTTTCTTTTTTTTTTTTCATTATTCTGGACTGGAGATTTTGTTACAACACTAATTTCTGTAGATAATCTGAGGATCTCTTGGTGCTCCCACATGTCAAACCATGTAATTGCAGAATTCTGAACTATGCTGGCCAAGCAGAGCTCTTTACTCATAGAATATAGTATGGAGAGAAAGAAAATGCAGTTATGGCAAAGAAGAGATTCACATAGGGATCTTTCTCCAAGAAACTGTAGTTGACTGGGCTGCAGATTTGAAGAGAATAGCATCCTGAGACTCTCTCTGGGTTTTTTTCTTCTGAGTTACCTTGTGGATCTCCTAAGATGAGTAAATTAAGGGTCAAACGCTGGTACAGTTCTATTAGACACCTTTTTAATAATGAAACTGTAGCTGCTGGGAAATGCTTGGACGTGAAGACAGGGACGATTACAGGATCGCCACTGGTACGGATTCCAGAGCCTGCCCCAGGACAGTAGGGGGCGAAATAGCACCTTATCCCTCGTGCTTTTAGGGACGTGACCCACCTTGGATTGCAACTCCGGCTGCAGATGGATAGATGGATTCCCTCTCTGTGGCTGTGCCAAGAAAATGCCATGGCTGACTCCTCTTGATGAGAATGCTGTCTAGAATACTGCCTGTGAATTTACAATACGGATTGACGTTTGAATTCTACTCCTAAAAAAACCACGGAGACATAAAAGCATACTGCTCAGGGCCTTTCCTAATATTAAAATCACTTATTGCATATTTTTTTGCACCAACTAGCTTTGATTGTAGGCTTGTTTACTAATGGATTGTTATAGCTTCATACTACTATTTTTTTTTTGGTGAATTTTCCACACCAACAGACTTTGCTAGGATAAGATAAGCTTCAGGTTTGATTGTTTGTCTAGCTCGGGCCTTGATGACTGTCCTATTGAAACACACACCCGCTGGAATGATTAAGGGAAACCCCATCTCCCTGTAGCCACGATGGAGAGGTCGGCCCAGGTGGGGGGTGGGGTGGGGAGCATTAGGCAATGAGCCTTTTAGACTGGAGTGGTGGGGGGTGGGGTGGAATTTATTCCACTTCTGCCCTACTTCTTTGGTGGGGTGAAGGGAGACCACAGTTTTCCACCATTTCCATCCTCTGCTGGTTCCATTGCCTTCGGCACTTGGTGATTGCTTTGTTGAGACTCCCAGAAGGTTGGGAGGGGTCCTGGCTCACCCCCCAACCACACGTGCCCTGTGGACTGCCACTGATGTGAACTGTATGTTTGTTTGGGAATAATTAGTTAGCGGTGATGGATCCCATACTGAGTGGGCCTGAGTCCACCCCTGTTCCCTGGTGGTCTTTACTTGAGGTAGCAATTGAATTTGGTGCATATTATTGAGCTGAGTCATTAGGAAGGAAAAGGACCCTGTGTAAAAAAGCCACACGTGGTTGTGGAGGGTTGGCCCAGAAACAGTGAGCTCACAGCAGCCACACTAATGTGAGAAGGTGAGAAAGGTGCAAGGAATGACAAAGGAATGGGCTGTGGTATGCATTTTAGGGGCTGTTGTGGTACTGCTGCACATTGTAGAACCATCCAGTGGGAAAAAAATCCCTGCAAGTGCTCATTCACCTTCATAGTGAAAAAGTGTCTCCTGATGTTTCTAGGGAATTGCCTGTGTTTCAGTTTGTGCCCATCGCCTCTGGCCTTGTCACCGGGCACATCTGTAAAGAGTCTGGCTCCATCTGCTGTGTGCCTTCCCTTCGGGTATTTGTACACATTAATAAGCCTTTGCTTCTCCAGGGTGAACAGTCACAGCTCTCTCAGACTCTCCTCAGAGGAGAAATGCACTGGTTCCTTCATCACCTCTGCATCCCTTTCGTAGGCTCTCTCTGGTATGTCCACGTTTCCTGTGTACTGGGGAGCCCAGAACTGGACGCAGCACTCCAGTGTGGCCTCAGCAGTGCAGAGCAGGAGCAGGATCACATCACATGCTGGCAACTTTCCTCCTAATGCAGCCCAGGATGTGCTGGCACCTTTTGTTTTACCACAAGGGCACACTGGTAGCATAATGAGCATTTATCTCTATGTGTGTCACAGAACTCTGAACTGGACTTCTGAAATTATAATTTCTTGCAGAAATTATGAATGCGTGATGAACTCAAAGAGCTGCTTCAATAAAATGTTTGAAGGACTTCATATTTAGAATTTTCCCATGATCAACCCAGGCCTTTAACCAATGACATAAAGACATACTTATGGAGGGGACCTGATGTGGATGAGAATGGTATACGGCCTGAAAATATGTATGACACTATATGATACAAATACGATTAAAATTTAATCTATTTTAAGCTAAAAGTTTTCTGTATATATCAGTTGGGAAGAGGGATTGCTGAAAAACAAATAAATATTTAAATAATAAGTGAGATAATGCATGCTGAAGATGGCGCTTCTTAATTTATTTTGCTGATTTTTGTACCCTTTTTGGCTGTGGAAGGCAGGAGAAGCAATATTTTGTGACAGATACATATTATTAAGACTTCAGCAACAACCTTCCCTGAATGTAGGAAATAATGTCAACCTCTAACAAATTCCTGTAAAACGGTTTAATTCATATCAGTTTTCTGTCACTAACTGTGTACTATTTAAACATTTGTTCATACCAGATGGAATGCAGTAAATCTAGAATCTCAGACAATAGTGATTGATTTTCAGTAAACTGACAGAATGTGTTTTAGACTCCGAGCCATTTTCTCAGGCTGTCATCCAGATCACTTTAAAATATTCATTATTTTAATTTTTATTATGTCAGTTAAAGAACACTACACATCTGTATGGTGTAAGATACCCATAGCAGAAGAAAAAGTTTGGGAAGATTGTAACAAACTTCAGCCAGTGTAGGTCAGAACTGCTTTTTATTCTGTGCTTGGTTGTTAGTAGGTTAAGTTTCCCTTCCAGGACTGGGAAAAAAGCAGTAAAAAGATGTTGACTTCCAAACTTAGATACTTATGCTCAAAAAGCACAGATAAAATGAAGAAAGGCTGTTTAAATGAAAAGTCATATGCTAGAGGACGTAATGTAGCTTGCAGAGGGAGAGCCTTTGTATGTATTTTACTCCTTTTTTCTGTCCTTCTTTGATCTTTTGGTGCAGATATAGCTGACCTTACCCAAACTTCACAACTGGATGTCAGCAATCAGATGTTCTGGTGCAACTCTGGGCAGAGACGGCTTAGTAGTACTCTCTATTGCATTTTAGAAATAGAGGTGTGATTTATTTTTTTTCTTTGCCTTGAAACCATTGTCATTTAAATGAAGACCTGTCAGCATGCTATTTACAAATATATTGATTGCACAGTATAATACTTAAGTATGACTATATACACATAGTGGCAAAATCTTCTGCTAGTCTAGATGTAAAAGAACATGTAATATATACTACTGTGACAGTATAAAAATATATCTATAATAAAAATAAAATATAGCCATAAGAAAAATAAATGTTACTGTCTGTAAGCCTGCTAGCACTATAATGACTTTGAAATAAAGAACACTAAATGATGAAGACTGTTTAACTCCTGGTAGGAAACCCAGGATTTCTGACCTATTTTGGGACATTTTACATGCTGGATCCTTTTAACTTTTGATGGAAAATATGCATGTATCTAAACTCCTGAGAAGTAATTAGTTATACTTTAGGATTATTTTTGGTGTTTTGTTCTACTCCCCAAATCCAGAAATACCATTTTAAGCATTGTACCATAATGGGGTATAGCCTGCTCTGCAGTGCAGAGGCACTGTTTGTATCAGTGCTATTCACCCACAAGGCTGATTTTATGCAGATCTGTAGCTTTGTGGTATCACTGATGTAGGTAATGTATGGTTTAAGGTACCACTGTAAGGTACTGGCCTTTTATTTAATATGTATACATCTCTTGCCAAATGAGTCATTTAGATGGTTCTCACTCTAAAACACATATGTCAACTTACTCAATTTTGGTAGGATTTTGTGTTGAACTCCGTTTTTGCATAGATCAGGTACCTACACTGAACAGTTATGCCTGATGCCATATTGGTGTCTTACCTGTCACATTTTACTTTGTTCTTACTTTTCTGTCCTTCCCACCCCTGTGTCACCCCTGAGTAATACATACTTAAAGAAATCTAGACAAAAATATCTAGTTAGTATAATTGCTTGAATTTATCTTGACATTGCATCCAAATATGATTTCTCTTCCAAAGAACACTGTATTTGGTTTCTAAAAATGCACACCACCTTCCAAGAGATTGTCCTGCTAATTTGCCTCTAATAAATTAGGATAGACTACTCTAAAAAATAAATTCATAGTTTATCACCATCCTAATATGAGTTAGAGGGGAGATTTTGTTGTAGTACAAAGTGTACATCCCAAAAGTCTATAGGCAGTGAAACAGACTCATCACCACCTTCTTTCCCACAAGCATAGAAATCTTAGCTTAATTCTGTTGAATCAATTATGTGTAGTGATTGATTTCCAAGTAAGTAACAACATCTCAGCCTTGGCCATATTGATCACCATAACTGGTCTACTCTGGCCTCCAATCGGGAGGCCTGGAGACACACCATCTATAACGCAGCTGTCTCCTTTGAGAACGCACACAGGATCACCCTCGAGGAAAAAAGGCAACGCAGAAAGAACCGTGTATTGCAGAATACACCATCTAAGGAGTCTTTCTGCTGTGCCTTTTGCAATCGGATTTGTCTGTCACGTATTGGCCTCATAAGCCACCAGCGTGCCTGCAGCAAATGTGGATAGAGCCTTCCCAAATCTTCGTTCGCGAAGCCTAGCCATGAGTGATTGATTTCCAAGTAAGTAGAAGTGGATAATAAATCTGACATTGAGCTATAGAAAAAGAGCAGCATAGGACCCACAGTCCCTTAGGACTTTAACTGAGTGTTTGTGGTAAATTTTGCATGGACAGCCTGTTTCCACACAGCTCATCAACTACGTTGTCTTTTTGACTGGGAAACAGAAGTTAAAATCAGGCCTAGTATGTACAAGTATTGTTCAGAGATACTTTATATAGGGAAGCACATGCTGTAATGAGTGTGATTACATTGTTCCTGTGCGAATGAAGACATGAGTGACCAGTGGATCCCTGGGCAGCTGAAACCTTGAGTGAATTAAGAACTGTGTCCCGTTTGTCCTCTGGTTTGAGCATTTTTCAGAAGACGAACGTTGGAGAACAGTTTTCGGGCACCTTTTGGAAATACACTTAAAATACAGGACTTAAAAAAGGGCTAATAGGGCTGAAAACATGCAGGCTGTTGCGTACTATTGGATAAAGCAGTTTGTTCTGATTAAATGGAGAGTGGTAAATATGTGTTAGAAGTAAAGAGATTAACAAAGGCATGTTTAAGATTCCTTTGACAACCTGGTGGATGAGGGGAAGGCTGTGGATGTGGTCTATCTAGACTTCAGCAAGGCCTTTGACACTGTCTCCCATAATATACTCCTGGAAAAGCTGGTAGCCCATGGCTTGGACAAGTGTACCCTCTCCTGGATTAGGAGCTGGCTGGAGGGTCGGGCCCAGAGAGTGCTGGTGAATGGAGCTGCATCCAGCTGGCAGCCGGTCACCAGTGGTGTTCCCCAGGGGTCTGTGTTGGGTCCAGTCCTGTTTAACATCTTTATTGATGATTTAGATGAGGGGATTGAGTCCATCATCAGCAAATTTGCTGATGACACCAACCTGGGAGGGAGTGTCGACCTGCTGGAAGGCAGGAGGGCTCTGCAGAGGGATCTGGATAGACTTGAGAGATGGGCTGATTCCAATGGGATGAAGTTCAATAAAGCCAAGTGCCGGGTCCTGCACTTTGGCCACAACAACCCCCTGCAGCGCTACAGGCTGGGCACAGAGTGGCTGGAAAGCAGCCAGGCAGAAAGGGACCTGGGGGTACTAATTGACAGGAAGCTCAACATGAGCCAACAGTGTGCCCAGGTGGCCAAGAAGGCCAATGGGATCTTGTCCTGTATCAAAAATAACGTGGCCAGCAGGAGCAGGGAAGTGATCCTTCCCCTGTACTCTGCGTTGGTGAGGCCACACCTTGAGTATTGTGTTCAGTTCTGGGCCCCTCAGTTCAGAAAGGCTATTGAGGTGCTGGAGCGGGTCCAGAGAAGAGCAACAAGGCTGGTGAAGGGACTGGAGCATAAGTCCTATGGGGAGAGGCTGAGGGAGCTGGGGTTGTTTAGCCTGGAGAAGAGGAGGCTCAGAGGTGACCTCATCACCGTCTAGAACTACCTGAAGGGAAGTTCTAGCCAGGTGGGGGTTGGTCTCTTCTCTCGGGCACTCAGCAATAGGACAAGGGGGCACGGGCTTAAGCTCCGCCAGGGGAAATTTAAGTTGGATATCAGGAGAAAATTCTTTACAGAGAGAGTAATCAGGCATTGGAATGGGCTGCCGAGAGAGGTGGTGGATTCACCATCCCTGGAGATTTTTAAACGCAGATTGGACGTGGCACTGAGTGCCATGATCTAGTAAATGGACTGGATTTGGACCAAGAGTTGGACTCGATGATCTCGGAGGTCTTTTCCAACCCAATCGATTCTATGATTCTATGATTCTATGATATTTAGACCATCAAGTTAAATCTGAGGAATATATATCTGATGACAGTATTGACAACTATGTCTTAAAACTATTAGGACTTATTGATATGGTAGAGTGTCTTCAAATGCCTTGCAAGTAATTTCATTGAGGCCAACAGAGATATAATGATTTATATTTATATAATGATCTGCAAACATAAAATTTGTTCTTATTTGACTGCTGTCAAAGTTTCAGGTTCTTTTTGATGAGAAGGTGGTCAAACTTGTCATGATCATTAAAAAACTTCAGAAAACTGTAAAAAATACAAAACTTGTCACTGTTACCTAAATGGACCATTACCTAAATGCATACCCCTGAGTCTGGAGTATACATTACCCCATCCAGCTGTAAAAGCTGGCAAGAACATGTCTTGTTATGTTTTTCCAGCTCCAGACAGCCACAATTCTTGGCTTATTAGGAAAGAATTTTCAAAATGCATTTTTTTGGAAATTACGTAGTCTTCTTGCTTCTTTTAATCTCTCAGTGTTTGCTTTTGCTTTGGTTTTTTACTTCTTTCTTTCTTTTTTTTTTTTTTTTTTTTTTTGCTTTAGAGCTGTAGTCAGTATAACATTGTGGAACCAGCTGTGTTACCAAAGCCAGATAATTTTGCCTTTTTTTTTTTTTTTTCCATTGTCTCATCTCAGAACTAAATGGAGATTCCTAAGTGTTGAGTCAAGGCGATAAACAGTAAAATCTTTTTTGTCTTGCAACCAGCAAATAGAATCTTTTCAGGACATTTTAGGAGGGTATTTTCTCAGTGCTTTTAGTTTTTAATATGCAGATGGCTTAAGCTCAATTCTATGGAACTAAAGTAACTAAAGCCCCCATTCCTAAAAGTGACCACTCTTGAGTTACAAATTGTAGGTTTTATTGGGGGATTTTCGTATAAATATTTTTATATATGTTTTTTTCATATAAACCTTATTTGATTTCTTTCCCTGTATTTGAAACCTGAAGGAAGGTAAATGATTCTGCCATTGAATAAGGTAGAACCTAACCTTATTATTTTTATATCTGAAGATGTAAAAGCAATCTGAGTGTTCTTTTCTTCTTTTTCTTTCAGTACTTTGCAGTACTTTGTATATGAAGCCACCATGCAACAATGCACTTAAGTGAGAACTTTAAATATGATTGTGCCAAACCACTGGAGCTGTTCCAAACATGAAACCTTAATTGGATTAAGTTTCCACAAAATCAGCATAACACTTCAAGTGAAAGACTTTTAGTCTTTCCTCCTCCTGTATTTTGTCTCTACAGTTACCATCCATGTACTACATCCATGTAATACTCCATGTATTACTTATTTTCTTCCATTGCTTATGAACCTAGAAAAACCCAGAGTAACATTTAATTTTAAACACCTTATTTGTATTAATTTGTTTGGTATTTCTTATAGTTGAATTAGTCACAGCAGTAGTCATATTTAGTAAATCTGTGCATGGCATATATCTTTCACATGGTATTTACTGTGTCTTAGAGCTAGCTCTGTTACTAAAACAGTTTGTTACTGAGGAAAAAGAACCAACAACCCACATAATAATAGATGGAACACCCTTCACTGCATCCTTACTTACTTGCATACTTCTTTTGCTGTTTCTGTAAATGAGCAAAACTGATAGTGTTTGAACTATCCAGTAATTTTCATATATCAACAAGAGGTGTGTAAATAGCTTCTGTTGACAAATACCTGGAGTCTAAATAAAGCATTTACAACAAGTTTGCAACTATTGCTCTATAGTAGTTGCAGAATAATAGTTCCCTCTAGTTGTAGAAGAAACTAAGTCTTGGTAAGTTAACATGGAGAGATATTGAACTGTCGTATACCTCTAGGTGCTTCTTAAGAAGAAATCACCATCTCAGGAAACCAGAGTGTTAACTGTCGTGTATTTGCTATGGGCATACCTGGAAAATAAACTCTTGCCTACAGGTAAGAATTATATGTTCCTTTTTTCCTTTTTATTTGAAGGTGGATCCAGAAATTGGAGAAAACAGAAAACAAGAGTTGTGTTGGGCATGGAAGCAAAGCTACATCTGGACTCAGATTTTAGATTTTGCAGAGGCTGTTTTGGAGGCTGATGTAATAAGCCTTTCTTATTTTCATAAATGGCTCTTCTTGTGTTGCATTTGCATTGGACTCACTTGGTAAAGACTGTATTTTCAGGGCTTTATCCTGTTTCTCCAATAATTTTGTCAGGTTTTAAGCTGGTCTCAGTCTGCTTTGCAAACAGTATAAAAAAAGATAAAGTGTTTTAGGTGTAGAAGTGAGTCTACATCATGCCTATTGTGTATGTCAAGTTCATGACAGGCACTTAAGATACTCCTAATCCTATTGGAGCATCCTAGTACCAGAACTACCATTCATTGTGACAAAACAAACGCACCAGGAGAGACAACTGATGGTTCTGTTCTTGCAAAATATTCTCTTATAGAAAGATTAATGAGAGACAGATCTTACATATTTTTTGCTCAGCAGCAATGTAGAGCAGCAGGAGAAAAAGAATGTAACTAACCAGGTAGACCTGAAAGTTACTACCTGCCTAACTCTTGCCTAGGCATTCAATTTCAATAGGAGTTAGGTCAAAAGACCAAGGTATCTGGAGGGTTTTAGTTCTGGCGTTGTATTTCTTCCCTTAAAATCAACAGCTTTCCAATAAATCATAGAATTATAGAAGATGCTGAGTTGGAAGGAACCCCTCAGGATCATAGCATCCAACTCCCAGCCCTGCATAGGACACCCCAAGAATCACACCATGTGCCTGAGATCATTGTCCAAATGCTTCTTGAACTCTGTCAGGCTTCATGCTGTGACCACTTCTCTGGGGAACCTGTTCCAGTGCTCAACCACTCTCTGGATGAAAAACCCTTTCCTGATATCCAACTTAAACCTCCCCTGACACAACTTCAGGCCATTCCCTCAGGTCCTGTCACTGGTCACCAAAGAGAAAGATCAGTTCCTGCCCCTCCTCTTCCCCTCATGAGGAAGTTGTAGACTGCAATGAGGTCTCCCCTCAGTCTCCTCTTCTCCAGGCTGAACACACCAAGTGACTTCAGCTGTTCCTCATACGGCTTCTTCTCAAGGCCCTTCACCATCTTCATTGCCCTCCTTTGGACACTCTATGATAGCTTTATATCTCTCGTATATTCCAGGGCCCAAAATTGCACACAATATTCAAGGTGAGACTGCCCCAGTGCAGAGCAGAGCGGGACAATTCCCTCCCTTGACTGGCTGATAATGCTTTGCCTGATGCCCCCCCAGGTCATGATTGGCCTTCCTGGCTGCCAGGGCACTGCTGACTCATACAGAATTTGCCATTGACTGGGAATCCCAAGTCCCTTTCCACAGCACTTCTCTCCAGCCTCTCATTTCCCAGTGTAAACACAGAACCAGAGTTGCCCTGTCCCAGACTAAACCCTAAGTCTTCAACAGGATCAGTTTTAAGTCATGAAAAGTGCTTTTAAAAAACTTTTATATTAATTTCAGGAACTCGTAGCTGAAGAGTGTCATAACTGCAAAAATAGTATATTTAAGAGACGGATTGCTCTTTTAATGATAATATTGTTTTTAGCTGTGGTGATGTAGGGACAGATAGGAGAAAAGGTATACTAGTTAGACCAGGTAATTTAGCAGAAAAAATACACAAACTTTTCAACATGTGAGTACTTTCTTGAGATAATTTTACTGATAGGAGATTTAGAAGAGTAGAAGTTAACTTGTAGAGGATTACTTAATATATTAGGGTGTCAAAAAAAAGTTTTCAGACACATGAAATCTAATAAAGAAGTAACAAATTCCTGACTAAAATAATTTAAAATGGTACTTGGGATGTGCTTTCAGCATCTGTTTAGGCCTGTTGATGATTGTGCTACTTCTGGGATAGGCATTCCTTCTTTATGTGACTGTAGGTTTAGATGGTGAAACTAGGTTGCTAATTGTATTCATCAGCTAGACAGATTTCAGTGAAAAAGATTAAACACAAAGAAAATTTCTGAAACATGGAGTGTCATAAGGGAGAAAACCGAAGACTGTTATTCCTCTAGGAGCAAAAGAAACTCAGCATCTGTGAAACAGGAAAATCAGCAGAAGTTTGGGAAAGACTGTAAAAGATCATAAAGTAAATGTGTCTTCATTGATTTGGTATGTTTAGTTTCAGCAGAAGTGTGAATTTTGTTTAACAGGCTCATCTTTTTTGTATGTCTTCATTGAAAATCAGATGGAGAGGTAAAAATAGAGTGCAACTTTTGAGGGAATATTGCATAGGATTAGGATATAATTATTTTAGTCTTCCTCTAGATTGTCAGTAAAGAGCCAGTTGCTAAAGGTACTGTAGTTGCAGATTTCCTGCCATTGTTACATCGTAGGTTTAATTGCTGTTTCATGTGTTTAGAGCTAAATCACTTCTGTGTATTCTTACCAGAATATTAGTTTATTGATCTTTCAGTTTTATTAACGGCAATAAATAACTTATGGTAAAAACTAGTATAATAACTTAGCATATAATAGGTATGAAAATTAAGCTATGTTAAAGCTGATTAATTATAGTAACTATTAGTTAAAGAGGTTGATTGTCATTGAATTTCCTGAAATATTTCATAGTTTAATCTGGTGGAAACAGTACATTATTGTGATACCAAAGAACCTAGAAAACCCATGTCTTACAGTTTCTTTAGTGTTTGCTGTCTACCTACAGCATCCTAGCCTAAAAGGGGTAGAGCTGAAGAGGGGCTGAAGAGCAGAGGTCAAAGGGTTGAGTGAACAGGGCTACATGTGGGTGGTGCCAGGTCACCAGTGCTGTTCCTCAGGGTTCAGCTCTAGGGCCAGTTCTGTTCAATGTATTTATCAACAATCTGAATGTAGGAGTGGAAGGCATTAGCAAATTTGCTGATGATACCAAACTGGGAAGTGCTGTTGACTCTTTTGAAGGCCAAGAGGCATCTGGATAGATTGGAGCATTGAGCTGTGATTAACAGGATGAAATTTAACGAATTAAAATGCCAAATCCTGCACCAAGGAGTGTCTGCATTAGGCCCTGCCTGATCCTATACCTATCTTTGTCCCTACTCTTGTGTGAGAAAACCTTATTTTTTAGTTGAGGGGGGACAGAATAGGGTGGCAAAGAAGACTGTTGGTGATGAATGGAGAATGCAAAGCTGGTAACAGGATAGTTATGAGTGTGAGAGAGACCCACATATGCATGTTCAGATCCATGTCTTCTATTCTACTCTGCCTGTCTAGAAGTCAAAGTCTATGGAGCAAAATTAGAAGAATCAGAATTACTAGACTTCTGTGTCGGGCAGCAGATGCCACGTGAATTTGATGGCTAAAACCAAGGACACAGCAGGACATTCTTACATTAGGCCTCCTGCTTCACTGGAGGAGCCTAAGAACATATAGGAACAGACAGTGTAATTTTTTGCAGTTGTTCATGCCAGTACAACTCAAATTTTTTTTTTTTTTTTAGTGTGTTGCAATACATGCTGTTCTATTCTACCTTGGACACAAAAAACACAAGCATCTGCTGAAAACCATGTTAAGTGTCCCACAATATAAAAAACACCTCCAAAACCAAACCAAACCAACCAACCAAAAAAAAAAAAACAAACCCAAAAAACCAACCAACCAACCAAAAAAACCCTGAAAACCCTTTCATATTGTGATATTTATAGGGGAGGTGTGCTGTACCAAATAAATCAGTGCTTGCAGGGGTTGTCTCCTATATACATCTACACTAGTGTGCTCCTCACACACATTGAGGTATTTCATGCTAAGTACATGTAGTGGGTTTCTGTGGCTGGGTTTTGGTAGTGGTGGGGGTCTACAGGAATGGCTTCTTTTAGAAGCCGCTAGAAGCTTCCCCTGTCCTGTGGAGCCAATTCCAGCCAGCTCCAGGACAGACTTCCTGCCGCTGGCCAAGGCCAAGGCCAAGTCAATTAGGGGTAACAGTAACACCTCTGTGATAACATATTTAAGAACAGAAGGTTGTGGCACAGAAAGAATTCCAGCCAGGGAAGAGTGGTGAGAGAACACAGGAACAACAATGCAGACACCAAGGTCAGTGCAGAAGGAGGGGCAGGAGGTGCTCCAGGTGCCAGAGCTGAGGCCCCTGCAGCCCGTGGTGCAGACCATGGTGGAGCAGCTGTGCCCCTGCAGCCCATGGAGGAGCCCATGCTGGAGCAGGTGGATGCATGAAGGAGGCTGTGACCCCGTGGGAGGCCCAGGATGGAGCAGGGTCCTGCCCGGGACCTGCAGCCCATGGAGAGGGAAGCCCACGCTGGAGCAGGTTTTTCCCGGGTAGGACTTGTGGCCCCTGTGGGGGACCCACGCTGGTACAGCTCATTCATGAAGGACTGCACCCCATGGAGGATTGACCCAGGGAACAGCAGTTTGGGAAGAACTGGTGCCCGAGGGATGGACTCACACTGGAGAGGTCCATCAAGGACTGTCTCCCATGGGAGGGACCCCACGGGAGCAGGGGCAGGACTCCTCTCTCTGAGCAGTGGCAGAAACAACAACTGACCATAACCCCCATTCCCCGTCCCCTTGCACTACTTGGGGGGAGGAGGGAGAATGTGGAAGGAGGGAGGGGGGAAGGTGTTTTTAAGATTGTTTTATTTCTCACTCTTTGACTCTTATCCTGTTAGTAATAAATTTAAGTACTATCCCCACTTTGAGCCTGTTTTGCCTGTGAAGGTAATCAGTAACTGATCTCTCCCAGCTGTTATCTCAACTCATGAATCCTTAGGTGTTTTTTTTCTCTCCTCTGTCCAGTTGCAGAGGGAGAGTGAGAGAGTGACTTTAGTGGGTACCTGGCATCTGGCCAGGGTCAACCCACTACAGTACACATTGTTCTCATGATGTTTGTTTCTTTCTCCAAGATATTGCTTTCCCATGCACCTCAGAATAGAGTGATGGTGTTGATTTTGGCTACTGCTGTGAGAAAAATAATGATTGTGACTTGATTTTTTATTTTGATGATGGAGAAATTGCAAAAGGAAAATTAATTTCAACTATCATTTGGACACTCGAAAAAAAAACAAAACCAAAACCGTAAAATTTACTACTGTCACTATTTCAAATTTTCAGTACTTCTGCTGACCTTGCTCACTGTTTTTGCTTTCCTCCTTCTTCCCCTGCACCAAACTTGCAGAGATTTAAAAGCAAAAACATGAGAGAGAGCTTACCATTGTCTGTAAATTTTCAGTGACTCCAGAATGAAATCAAAGAATTTTTGTGCTTCAGCTCAGAAAAAGTCCAAAGAGCATAGTTATTGAAGTTGGAGGTGTTTAACAGAGGAGGAGAACTTTTAAAAGGGACCAAGTAAATGCAAAAAGGAAGTGGATTGCTAAAACTGGAAGCGTTAACTAAAATTTAACTCTCTCTTCCTATACACAAGTGATGAAAACTGTTGAGAAATGACTATTTTATCCAATTTATTCTCATGTGAAGGAAAAGTTTGATTTAAGAAGCAGGGTCAAATTCTCATTTTAGGCCTATATGTTACGTATTTTACTATTTTTTTTTCAAGTTAGAAGAGTGGAAAAAAATGTTACAAGTAAATACTCATAGAATTAATCATAGAAGATTCTTGAGTTAGAAGGAACCCACTAGGATCATTGAAGTCCAACTCATGGCCCTGCACAGGACAGCCCCAAGAATCACACCATGTGACTGAGAGCCTTTTCCACAACATCCTAGCTGTAGTTCTCACTACACACCCCCCCCCCCCCCCCGAAAATATGACAGGTTACTTATTTAAACTGTAGGAACAAGTACTCCTAATCTGTCTTGATATTTATTTTGCTCTCTTATGCTAATGAACATGAGCAGATGGAACAATTGCTATTAAACTAGGAGATAGTAATAGCATTTTAACCAATCTAAATATAGCTAAGATAACATGAAACATGTTTCAGACTGTTATTGTGTCTTGTACTCTGTTCCTTACTCTTTGCAACCAGCAGAGAGGGACTTTTATCCCTGTACATTCCTGAGCCCTGGTTACGCTGACAGCCCATGCAGGAACAGCTCTTCCAGAAAATATGTAGACAGAGAGAAGGCCTCAAAGCCATCTCTGTGACCATTCTCCCCACTCTGTTCTGTTCCACTGGACTGTTTCTGTTTCACGTTTCAGCAATAAGTGCAAATACAATACTTGTGGCAATGGCACACAAAACAGAGCACCCATGAAGGTGTATGAGCTAAGTAGATAGCAAAACATGTTTTCTTTGTGAAGAGAGTTTTTGCAATGGGAATCTTGGGTATAGCAAATCCCTATCCTCTTAGTTTTTACTCGAGAAAGAATTGTGCTTTAAAATAGGAAGCCCATTCTCTCAAAGGGATATACTGGAGTTATCAAGTCACATTTCTGTTACACGGTACTAAAAGTGCAGACCAAATCATATCAGTAGTGAAAGATCTTTTGTTTCCTCATTTCTATTCCCCCTAGTTCAAGAGGAGTTGGAGGAAAGTGGTTGTTACTTCAATGACCTCTTTCTAAAACAACTGAAGAATAGTTTTTAGCTTGCTGGGGAAACTGGAACAAAGCAGGAAGGCTTAAACATATTTCTTCAGCCTGAAGTGTGATATGTCTATAAAGGCCTTTTCATTGTTTTGATGGTTTACTGGGTCATGCGTGACCTTTTCAAGGTCTTGTAGATAGAGCTTCAAGTAATTAGAAACATATAAACACTTCCTAAATGTACGAATTATCTGCTAATAGGACTAATCTGAAGTCCTAGAGCACAGGAATGTGAACTTAGAACTTTTTACATGGGTCACCATAACCTTGCTGCAGGCATCTCAGATACTGCTCGCATCTAGGTTAATAATTCCTTTGACATCTGGCAATAATGACAAATAAAACTTTCAAAATATGGATATCTGATATGCTAAACAGCTGTGTCAATTAGTGTAGTAGGGCTGGAATCTCTCTCCTAGTGAGTACCAAGACTGCTGGCTCAGCTGGACCCTGATGGGTCTCTCGAGATGCTGGCTTAGGCAACACCATTTTCTGCTGCTCCATGCACGGAGAGCTTTGCAGGCTTTTGTGTGGGCACAGGCTGGGCTGCAGTGCAGCAGCATGGGCTGCAGTAAGGCATACTGCAGTTACACTGGCATTGTACCCTTAGTGGCATGTAAAACAGAGCAGAGCCAATGAGATCTGCACCTAAGTAGAAAAAAAAAGAAGTAGTGTAGCCTGGCTGCCTTTTACACGGTTGAGGTGTTCTTACAGCCAAAGGCTCTTCAGCGTGGACCTGGTTTTTTGTGCATGTTGATAATTCAGGTTTTGTTTAGGAAACTCAGCAGGAGGAACTCCTCTGTCTCCTGGGCCATGGGCCCACAGAATGCCCCCCTTCCCAGCTGATGCTGGCCACTGCCAGCTCCACTCTCTCAGCACTTGATGGTCACATGGGGCTGTTTCACAGGGAAGGCTGTGTGGCTCCAGCAAAGCAGTGTTTGATGAAGCTGCATCTTCTGGTATGGGCTGTAGGAGCCTGCATTTCCATTTGTTGCACAGATAAAACTTCGTGTATGAAAAAGCTAGGGTTTGCTCTGTTTTCCTTCTTTGGTTCATCTATGTACTTCTTTTGCCTAATGTTAAGTGTTAGCTTCAAATGTTACAGAATATTTTTGCAGAAATTGCCCTAGTTTCTCGTGGCCTAGTAGTAACTTTATAATGATATATTTGGCCTATGTTGTGACCTACTATATGCAGGAAGAATTATTTCCAATAAATCCTGTCTGCTAAATCTTCTCCTGTTTATTAAGAGAATTTCTCTTCTGTTTGGGACACGGGAATCTGAATTGTCTCAATTACTATCCAAAAAGGCAGAGTAAACCATAAGAAGTGGCTGTTCTTTTTAAGAAATAAATCCATAATTGATCCTGATTATAGTATCCTACTGTGGAAGCCACCCAAGAAGAAAGACACATGGCTCCCAGCCTTGAAGATGACAGCCTAGTGGCCACAAATTTTACGTTTTGCATGGAAACTTGAGCATCGAGAAAAAAAAAGCCACTTGGGGACCTAGTTACAGAGTGGGCTAGTATGGGAGAAACAAAAACACATAGATGAACTTGTTTGACATAATTTCCTTTACCATTGGAGAGTATGTGGGAGTAAGTAGACAGTTTATTGTAATGCCTGCCTTGCTGAAGGACCTTTTCCTATGGTTCATCACTCAGGACGCACATGTATGTACTTCATACATGGTGTACTCTGAGATGGGGAAAGGGAAACTTGGGCAGATCTGGCTGAGTGTTTCAATACATGAATGTTAACAAAGAGGCAGCACAAACACACGTTGCACCATGTGTGATTTCTCTCACCATGCACAGTGCCAGGAGGTTGGTGCATGCCCTCATGCCCTGTGCTAGGATAGGCAAAATGCATCAGTAGCACAATGTTACAGTGATACTGCATGCCAGGGTGCACACTACGCCTTTGGGTTTTGTGCACAATTTTCCACTAAAAAGTCCCTGGAACAGGATGAGATCTCCACGTGCCCCGTCTGTCTGGGAGATGAACCTGGTGGTGCTGACAGATCACCTAAGGAATACAAAGAGACTGTTTGAACAGTTAATTGAAGAAATATTATGAACTTTCTCGATTTGTTTGTTGATACTGCTGTTAAGAAAAAAGAAAATCACAAATCTGGGTGTCTTTTCAGTTAGTATTAACCATCTGTCTAGTTTAGTCTACTCCTTTTCTGGCAGAACTTTTACTTTTGTGGTTCTGTTCTTTCTGATTATGAAGCAATCCCCAATGGCATGTCAGAAATCACCATTACAAATGCTGATAATTGTTCTGGGGTTAGCTTCAAGGGCTTTTAACACACGAAAAGTTAAATCTGTGTCTGAAGCTGTGTAGTCATTGGTTCCAAATGCAAATTGCCCACAGTTGTGAACACCCTGCAACTTCTTTTAACACAGGAATGCTTGTCAAATGCAAATCAGAACTTAGTCTCTGGGACATCACTTCTAAGGGGAAGGGAAGTTTGCCAAGGAACCAGCTGAATACGGTGGAGTGGCTGGAAGTCCACAGTTGGAAATGGTGAAGGTGGAAGAGGGCAGAGATTCTTTGTACCAACAAAACTTTGCCCTGAAGATAAGCAGTGGCAGAAATGGTAAATAGATGTCACAGCTGTATACAAACCAGTTGAAAGGCAAAAGAAAAAGTGTGCAAGGCTGTTTTGCAGGCAGATTAGTGCTCCTGCCTAAAAGACCAGGCTTCTCTTGTGTGTTATTCTGCCTGCCTTGATTTCATGTGAGTTTGCTGACTTTTATATCTGATTGGATGAGACTAGGAATTGACCCATTGCCTGTTGTGTGCACCTTTAAGTCACAGAGAAAACTTAAATGGTGTGTATAGGGACAAGAAGTGGGTTTAAGTTTGCATCCCAGGGAACTAGTAGCTGTCTTCCCTACAAATGAGGTGATATTCTGAGCATGAATCTACATTCTGTTCCAAGAGAAAGGGGAATTTCTGATCTAGTGTTATGGAGGGTTTTAAAATATATTTGAAAATTTGAATCTCATATTTAGGAAGAAAAGCACAGTAAGGCAAAGAAAATAACATATTCATTCAGTAATTAAGTTTAAAAAGTACTGGTTTGTTTCTGTTCTGAAAGCAGAAATCTTGATCCTCTGCTGTGATGTGCCAGATGAGCTGAGGCAAGATGCCTTTCATGACCATCATGGATTTATTCCCTAATTGTCCTTTGGATCTTTCTTGGAGACAATTCCTAACCATATTGCTCAGAGGATTCTTAAAATGACATGTTCCTATATTAGGACCTATGTTGTTCTTTAGAATCATATGACTCATAAATCATAAAATCATAAAATCATTTAGGTTGGAAAACACCTTTTAGATTGGGCCTTAAGTCCAACTGTAAACCTAGCACTGCCAACTCTACCACTAAACTGTGTCCCCAACCGCTATGTCTGCACATCTTTTAAATACCTCCAAGGACGGTGATTCCACTACTTCCCTGGGCAGCCTGTTCCAGTGCTTGGCGACCCTATTGCTGAAGAATTTTTTTTGTAATATCCAATCCAAACCTTCCCTGGTACAACTTGAGGCCATTTCCTCTCTTCCTATTGCTTATTACCTCAGAGAAGAGACTGACACCCACTTTACTTCCAGCACTTTTGAGGTAGTTCTGGAGAGTAATAAGGTTTCCCTGAGCCTCCTTTTCTCCAGGCTAAACAACCCCAGCTCCCTCAGCCTCTCCTCATAAGACTTATGCTCCAGACCTTTTAGCAGCTCTGTTGCCCTTCTCTGGACACACCGCAGTGACTCAATGTCTTTCTTGTGGTTAGGGGCCCAGAACTGGACACAGGACTCAAGATATGGCCTCACCAGTACCAAGTACGGGAGGATGGTCACTGCCCTGGTTCTGTTGGCCACACTATTGCTGTATGAGACAGGATACCCTTGGCCTTCTTAGTCACCTGGGCACACTGCCAATATCCATCTGGCTCTCAGCTGGCACCCCCAGGTCTTTTTGTGCTGGGCAGCTTTCCAGCCACTCTTTCCCCATCCTGTAGCACTGCATGGGGTCATGACCCAAGTTCTTAATATTACCTCCACTGGATGCCAGAGAAAAAAATTGTTATCTTTATTACATGTTTGGGTGTTCTAGTGGCTGACTAAAGCTCTTTGCTGCTATTGAGACTACCTTTCTATTTCTAGCACCAAATAACAGTGGAGAAAATAAAATAAAATAAATGTTCTCATTATATTCAAAATAGTCTTCAAGGATACATATCTTTTCAGGTTGCACCATCTGTAGGTGACTGAAGACCCTCACTTATTGCTATTAATATAAAGAGAAAGCCTTTTTCTTCCTTTAGTGAGAAGGGTCTTTAAAGGTGAGTCATTAAATGCAATTTCTTGAAAGCAGTGTCTGATCCTAGTTTTTTTCTCTTTTTACTTTTTCCTCCCCATGTCTATTATAGAAATTAATTGAGTATTAATATTGTATTATTCTCTAGCCTTTTACTACACTCTTTTCGAAATTCAATTTGTTTTTTGGCACACAGGAACTATCAGTGGGAAGAATTAGTTGATAATATTTAGAGACTATGACAAAAAAACCAGGGAAACACATCACTATGAGGCAGGCTGAAGTAAGCAGAATATTTAACTTTGCCTGTGCCAACATTTTCAGAAGTACTTTTTTTTTCCAGCATTGATGTTTTTCTTTTCTATTTTCATCAAGACATTTTGAATCTTCGTTGAACATGAATTACTAATTCTGTGTCTGAAAGCAAGAGGTTGCGTAAAATGTTAGTACTGAACAGAGTGTGTGACCGTAGCAAAGTCAAATGTGATTTAACTTTCTAGTGCTTGACAGTGTAATAGGGTTTCTGTTATTTACACATGTCAAAATTCAGCTTCCAGCCCTAACAAACTGATGTTGTTCTAGTTCTGCTTTGAATTAGCAAAAATCAGAGCTTTCCTTTCTGCTCTCATTTTGTAATAACACTTGCAATTAAGAAATAAGACACTAGCCACAAACAAAGAAGCTATTCCTGCCTTAATGAGTTTGTGGTCTGATTTCAACAGGCCTGATGGTCACCAGCTGTTTAACAGCATCAAACTTGTATTTTCATCTTAAATTGGACCTCCTCATGAAAGTAGCTCCACTGGCTTGGGAAGGCTTTCTCCTGGTTTTCGTGAATATAGTGGAGATCAGAATTAGGATCTATATGTGATTTACATTTATAAAAACACTTGAAAACTCATTTACTGTATGAGTAAATCTTTAAAACCAGATGCTTTCAGTACTTCTGCTTACAGAATTATCTGCTTCTGTGGTATTTGGGAATTTCTCTTTTTAAGGAAAACCAGCACAGGTAGTTCTTAAGCACAAATGATTTCAATGAAGAATTTTGCAATGTTGTCTGAATTACGTCTTTCATACAAAAACGTTATTATTTTCTGATGGGTACCATGTTTCCCTACATGTCTGCAGAAAGGAATAGCTTCTGCTTTCACACTCATGTTTTCTGTGAAGCTGCCTGCAGCAATTATGAAAACCTCCTGGCAGGACAGAATCAGGGGATTCCAAGTAGGAAGACTTTGTTGATCATGGCGTACCTTTCTGGCATAGATATTCACATGTCTTTTCCATCAAACTTCTGGCTTCTTCAAAATGAGACAGATTGTGTCAGTAGAAATACACTCACTGTGCATATGCACTGTAGCTTTTAATAATGATTTTACTTTATTACTGCCACATCCATGCCAGGTACTAAGTTGGCTGTGATCTTTTCAGCTGAGCTCAGACTTGTCAGCATCTTTGCATGGCATTATACCTTTAACCATGGTTCCTTTTTATTTTAACTTGCTCCATACTTTGGGATACTGAGATTTTATCTCAATTTCTACAGATTCTGCATATATTATGACCAAAACTTTTTACAATGCCTACTGCTGTGGTGAATAATCACCACTGTCTCTCCTTTAGTAGACTTACTTGTATTAGCATAATAGGAAATCAGAATGCACGGTCAGGCCATGAATGGAACATGTCTCGTTTTTGGAAAGGAAAATGCAGTGTCTTCAGAACTTGATACAAAAACAGGCCATGTGTCAAATTTTCTATTCCTGTATTCACAGCAGGAGTGTACTGTATGATTCCCATCTGGTTGAATGGGTAACCTTTAGCAGGGAGATAACAGTATGTGAAAGTACTCTGACTGCCTTGGGAGGTCTTCTGAACAGGAATTAACAAAATATATTTTGTCTCGTGGTGTATTTTGTGGTGTTTAGCCTCATGAAGTTCAACAAGCAGAAGTTCAACATCATCAGGGGAGGAACAGACCCAGACACCACCTGTACAATCTGGAGGCTGCACAGCTGGAAAGCAGCTTCACAGAAAAGGCTTGAGGATCACAGTAGACACCAAGTTCACCATGAGCCAGCAGTGTGCCTTTGTGGCAAAAAAAAAGCACCAACAGCATCCTGGGCTGCATTAGGAGGAGCACTGCCAGCATGTGATGTGATCCTGCTCCTGCTCTGCACTGCTGAGGCCACACTGGAGTGCTGCGTCCAGTTCTGGGCTCCCCAGTACACAGGAAACGTGGACATACCAGAGAGAGCCTACGAAAGGGATGCAGAGGTGATGAAGGAACCAGTGCATTTCTCCTCTGAGGAGAGTCTGAGAGAGCTGTGACTGTTCACCCTGGAGAAGCAAAGGCTTATTAATGTGTACAAATACCCGAAGGGAAGGCACACAGCAGATGGAGCCAGACTCTTTACAGATGTGCCCGGTGACAAGGCCAGAGGCGATGGGCACAAACTGAAACACAGGCAATTCCCTAGAAACATCAGGAGACACTTTTTCACTATGAAGGTGAATGAGCATTAGCACAGATTGCCCAGAGAGGCTCTGGAATCTCCAACCCTGAAGATATTAAAAAGTCCTGAGTAACTGGCTCCATGACTCCATGACTGGTCCTATGACTCTCATTCTGTGTATACCTCTTTCCTAGGGTCTTCAAGTAATCTCATGGCTGGGCTTCGTGAACGAAGATTTGGGGAGGGCTCTGCCCACATTTGTTACAAGCGCCTTGGTGGCTAATGAGGCCAATACGAGATAGGCATGTCCGGTTGCAAAAGGCACAGCAGAAAGACTCCTTAGGTGGTATATTCTGCAAGGTACAATTCTTTCTGTGTTGTCTTTTCTCCTCAAGAGTGATCCTGTGTGCGTTCTCAAAGGCATCAGCAGCTTTATAGATGGTGTGTATCCAGACCTCCCTATTGGAGGCCAGAGTAGACCAGTTATGATGATCAATATGGCCAAGGCTGAGATGTTGTTTGTGGCAGTAAATCTGCATTATATGAGAAACCGTGGTTTAAACATGTTTCAAAATGGCTTTTTGTATTTCTGCAAAGTCACTGCTCCTTCTTCCCGACACCCTCTGTGAAGGATTCTTATCTCCCATGCAAAAGTGTCCTGAGAAGATATCAAGAAGTCTTCTCATTGGACCTTGTTAACCCCTTCCTATTGGTTGTTAACCCCTTCCTGCAATTGGTGTTCCTGTAAGCCCCTTGAGACTTGTAATTGGTTACCCTGTGAATCCTCCTAAACCTATATATGTAACCAACCCATCAATAAACTCTCTCTCTTGCCTCCTCTCCACGTCCTGTGTGCTGTGTCTGTGGCTGCCATGAGACCTCGTGGGTGGGGGGAGGGGAGAGCACCTCTCCCCTCCAGGCTGAGGACCTGAAGAAACCCCTGGTGCTGGAGTTTCCCTCTCCCTCTCCACCCTCAACCATAGGAAATGGCCCCTCAGATGGAAATGGAACCAGAACTGGTACCCCAGGGAGGAGAACCAGAGTTGTTTCAGGGAGTCCTTTTATCTTCTCTTTGGGGCTCCTCTCTTGCAGCAGCCGGTGGCAAGTTCACCATAAAGCAGGATCTTAGGGAGGCGGTGGTCCTTCATCCTGGAGACGTGCCCTGCCCAGCACAGCTGTGTTCTCAGCAACATGGCCTCTATACTTGTGATAGCTGCTTGCTCTAGAACAGATGTATTGGTCACATAATCTGACCAGTGGATGTTTAGGATTGTTCGGAGGCAGCGTTGATGGAAGCGTTCTAGGAGACGCAGGTGGTGGTGGTAAATGACCCATGATTTAGGCTGATGAGGGTCTTCAAGTAAACAGAGCTCAAATCACTCACATTTTGTTTTATAGATTGAATTTTATGTTACATATGTATCTTTAACTGTCATTTAAAAATTTGATGTGGTATTATGAAATATATAAGACATGTTTTCAAGGGAAAAGCATAGAGGTACAAAATTTAAAATTAACAGCGTAGCAGAAAAGGAAACAGTGCAACACAGTAGCAAATAAAAAGAATTTTCAGGTGAGTTGATTGCAAATCTTGCATGGATTAAGCAGTTGTAAACATCAAGTTATTGAACTACAAAAATAACCAGGGTCTGTTATTTTTAAAACTTGGCACTGTTAAATGGCCTCTCTCGTCATTTAAGAAAGTTTAACTTTTGTTGGTTGTATGAAGGGAAAATGCTATCCAGGATTATTATCCATCTGCTTTTATTCACAGTTCCTACTGTTGTGGCACAAATTTCTCTTGCAAGCTGCAAATTTTCCATCACAGCAGAAATATCTTGATTTTCATATTTGTTCAAAAGCCAGTCTCTTCTTGCAAACATCACAATGAGCCCATTGGTATAAAAAGGGAAAATGAGGCTGCTACCTGTGATTCTACCTAATGAAAATTAAACGCAGTGCATGCTCAGATTTCTTTGCTCTTGCAACCATTCTCACCTTCTTCTTCTGGCCCCTTTGCTGTCCTGGGCAGGTTAGACCTCTGTGCCCATCCTCCTACTTTATATTCCTCCATTTTTGTAAAAGTTTTCCTTCACTCTGGCTGTTCCTTGCAATCTTATGACATCATTGACCATAACATATATGGTTAAACCACACAGGTGTTCAAAACGCCTCATAAAAATGCCTGATGGACACAAATGTTTGCAGTTTCCTTGACCTCCCAAGAGCAACACACCATATCCCTTTACCCTAAGTGACTAACTCTCTACTCCACATGGGAAAGGGTCTGTGACACAACCCAGTGTCAGTGTCTGTATCTCACCATCCCTTTGGGGCACCTCAGCTTGCTGTATTTGGATAAGTTCTTCAGGTCCTGCAGTTCTCCCTGGGCTTACAGCAGTCTCATAAACAAGCGTGGAGTTTCCTTTCTACTTGCTTTTTCTGACTGGCACCAAAATAGAAGTCAGACATAATGTATTCTTTTAAGGTAACTTAAAACTGAAATGAAATGATTTCCACAAAAGGAATTATTAGGCAAAATTAAGGAAATAATTGACTGTAGTGCTCAATTATTCCCTTGTATTCTTTGTTGTTTCCGTCTAATGCCTTGTGCTTCCACAGGCTTTTGGATTAAGCTGGAAGAAAAATCACAACTCCTTGTTTCTTTGTTATGGTATTTTTATTCCTAAGGAACTGTAAACAAGAGGATGAAATAGAGGTTAAAATGAGATTATTTTTTTCACCCTCTCTTTTGGAATTCATAATTTAAGTTGCAAGCACCAATTATCATTTAATTATCTCTTGCAGAATGGAGCACAAACAGGAGGAATTAGAGATCCCTATGCATTTGCAGGGTTACAGTCTCACTGTACTCACAGTGATGAACTGGAGTAGCTCACATGGCTGGAGTGCTGTGGTGGATGGAAACAGGGTCATTAGGAAGGACAGACTGGCAAAGTGAGGAGATGGAACTCCCCTTCGTACAAGAGAGCGGCAGGAGTGCATGGAGTACTACTTTGTGATGGTAGACACAAATGAGTGGTGTTGAGAAAGATGTCTTATAAAGAACACATGCTCAGGAAAAAGAAGCAGATAAGGTTGCCTTCAGACAGCTGGAAGAAACTTTGCTTTCACATCCCTGGGGTCTTTAGCCACCCTGGAATCTACTGCAGAGTTAATGCAGTAGAGCACAAGTAATTCAGGAGTTTTCTGGACTGCTCTGATGATGATTTCCTAACATGGGTGACTGAGAAGCCAAAGAAGCTCTGTTGTTCCTGATGCTTCCACAGAAAATCTTGTCGGGAATGTGAATGTTGGGAGCAGCTACAGCTGCAGTGACCGTGAGACAGTGGAGTTCAATGTGTACAAATACCCGCTGAGGGGAATAAAGAAGATGAAGCCAGACTCTTCTAGTGGTGCCCAGTGACAGGACAAGGGCAGCAAGCACAAACTGAAACATGTTGGGCCCAGTTCTGTTTAATATCTTTACTGATGATTTAGATGAGGGGATTGAGTCCACCCTTAGGAAATTTGCAGTAGACACCGAGCTGGGGGAGAGTGTTGATCAGCTGGAAGCAGGAGGGCTCTGCAGAGGGACCTGGACAGACCGGGCTGATTCCAATGGAATGAGGTTCAACAAGGCCAAGTGCCGGGTCCTGCACTTTGGTCACAACAACCCCCTGCAGCACTACAAGGTGGGCACAGAGTGGCTGGAGAGCAGCCAGACAGAAAGGGACATGGGAATTTGGATTGACAGGAAGCTGAACATGAGCCAACAGTGTGCCCAGGTGGCCAAGAAGGCCAAGGGCATCCTGGCCTGGATCAGGAACAGTGTGGTCAGTAGGACCAGGGAAGTGATCCTTCCCCTGTCCTCAGCACTGGTGAGGCCACACCTGGAGTACTGGGTCCAGTTCTGGGCCCCTCAGTTCAGGAAGGATATTGAGGTGCTGGAGCGGGTCCAGAGAAGAGCAACAAGGCTGGTGAAGGGACTTGAGCACAAGTCCTATGAGGAGAGGCTGAGGGAGCTGGAGGTGTTCAGCCTGGAGAAGAGGAGGCTCAGGGGAGACCTCATCACTCTCTACAACTCCCTGACAGGAGGTTGTAGCAAGGTGGGGGTTGGTCTCTTCTCCCAGGCAGCGATCAGTAAGACAAGAGGGCATGGTCTTAAGCTCTGTCAGGGCAAGTTTAGGTTAGATATTAGGAAGAAATTCTTTACAGAGAGAGTAATCAGGCATTGGAATGGGCTGCCCAGGGTGGTGGTGGATTCTCTGTCCTTGGAGGTTTTTAAGATGAGAGTGGATGTGGCACTTAGTGCCATGGTCTAGTAACCGCAGTGGTACTGGATCAAGGGTTGGACTTGATGATCTCAGAGGTCCTTTCCAACCTGGCTGATTCTATGATTCTGTGAGAAATTCCGCTTAAACAGAAGAAAAAACATTTTAATGTTTGGACAGTTAGACAGTGAAGCAAGTTTCTTAGGCAGATGTTGGAGTCTCAGTTCTTGGAGATATTAAAAATCCAACTGGAGAACCATCCTAGTAAACTTGCTGTAGCTGACACTGCTTGAGCAGGAGTTTGGACTAGGTGATTTTCAGAGCTGCCTGCCAACCTCTGTGATGTGCATTTGTGATAAAAATACATTCCAAAGCAAACTTCATGATAAGATTTAGAAAAGCTTACTGTCCTAGTTATAGGAACTGGGACCAGATTATCACTATGTGGGTATAACCCAAAACTGTGTATTCTACATCCTCTGTGTCATTTCTGATGGACTGTTAATAATGGATCATTTGTAGCAGCTGCCCAGGGCACACCTGACACCTCAGGCTACAAGCTGGGTGTTAAAGCCACCTCAGCTGTGATAATTCCCCTCTGGGGAGGCGTTGCACCTTCGCATCCAGCCTGAGGGGTCATATCTGCTAATGGGCCATACTGGACTGGCATAATAGGCAGCTGCAATGACCTAGACTGTCAAAGATTTCAAAAATATCCCATGACTCACAGAGTTAAATCACCCATTGTGAAACTCCGCTCCCTGAGGGAGATACTGGACATTCCCACCTGAACCTGAGCATATATAATCTTCAGGTTTTGGGACTTCTGGTCCCACTCATGGGATCCAGAGGAGGTCCAGAACTCCAACAGGACCACCACTGCCACTCTTGACAAGACTGCAATCATTGCTTCAACAGAACTGTGAACATCATCCAGAACAACAGTTTTCCTTTCCTTTTACTTTGGACCACTTGGTGCTCAGCACAGGGACCAATGAACACTGTTCTGTTTGTGTCCCAGGGTGCTGGGTTACGCATCTGTCTTTGGGGGTTAAAACCAGTTTTCTCTGTATCACTGCATTTATTGTAATCTTTTCAGTAAATTTTAACTCATGATTTGTAGTCTCTCTTGAGTTGGATTAATTTCTTCCGTGGATTTACTTTTAAACCAGCATACTTAACACATAGAGAAATTACGGAGAGGAACTCCAGCTGACAAACAAATTCGAAAGGGTGCTTTATTTAATATTATAGCAGCATCAGCTTTCTTTTTTCTGTTTCTATACAAATAGCAGCAGTACATGCTCCTGTTTACTCTCTCATGCACTTCCATGACCCTTTCAGGCCACAGCTTCACTGCTCTGCAAAGGGTGAGCCAAGTGACAAAGTAAGCTTCATATATCTTGGACTGATGGACACCAACAATTAATATTATTATTCACAACTTGTCAGTTGATGGGAGGATGTGTGTGTAATGATTTCCAGACTGTCAGCCAAGTGTAAAGGAGATCAGTAGGAAGTTAATTAGGAGATGAAGGTTGCTGTGTTGACAGAGCCCAACTCTCCCTTTTCATAAGTCTAGGTCTGGACAAAGAAGTAAGCGCCCCTGGGGAAAGATGGACCACTGATGAGCAGTAGGTGGCTCAGAGTCGGTCTGAGGAAGCTGATGAAGTTGTTGCTATGTCATGGTGGCAGTTGTAAGATCTGTGTGACAGGCCTACTCTGGAGTTCTGCAGAAAACCAGTTCTTGTTAACCCACCCATAACTGAGTACCTCAACCCTTATTCTGTTTTGTTCCCAAGCTGGCTACAGAAATTGGCACAACATAATCATAAATCTGTCTATGAGCTTTTGCCTTGGGCAAACAACAGAAAGAGGTTGTTAAGGTACTCTTGTGACTGCTGGATGAGGCATGAAGTGTAGCGACTCATAGTATGTCTCAGAAGAATAATTAACAATCAATGTCTAGAAACTGATAGAAATAGAGGATCTGCACCTTCCTAGTTACTGAACCCCTCCTGTCATAATGCTAGAGCAAAAAACTGAATACTTCTACCAGATAAGAACACTACTAAAGAGATACACATGTATTGTGTAAGTCAGTCCATGACAGCACATTGTTGTGACAACCTCGTACCCAGTGTCATTAATTACTAGCCATTTCCACCCTTGGGCCTTGCCACATAATGTAATCCTCATTCACTGCTTTTGTCTGTATATGGTTGCAAGAAAGCCACAGATATGTCATTTTTGTTGGCAACTGAAATTTGTTTCTTTACCATAATGTGCAGCTTTTAGTGCAAAGACCACTATTTGCACATCTGACAGTTTTGGCCTGGTGTGAGATGCCCAGGGTGCATACACACATTGCAGGCACTGATCAAACCAGCTGACAGGGCAAAAACACAGCCACAAGAAGGGATGTAATTTTGGCTTTTTTTTTTTTTGTCTAAGTGAAAAACTTTAGAAGAAATAGCCTCATCTGTTTGCTAGCTTTAAAAACAGGAAGAACCTCTAAAGTTTCTACATTTACTTTTTTTTGTGGACTGTCATTTCTTGTTTAGAGATGATCAGTGTGAGTCAGTCATTCCTTCTTCCAAGCAGAAAGCATTCATTTTGTCCAACAGTTGTCCCTAATAATTCCTAAGGAACAAATATTTTTTTTGTCCTTGCAGATTTTCAAACTGACAAAGCTTTTTGGTTAGAAAGCAAATTGGGAATAAAAAAGTGATGCCATCTCTTCAGTGAAAATTGGCTTCTGAAAAACAGAATATGCAGGGATTTTTCCATACATCCCAGGTTTGAGATACTTATGTCCATTATTTGGGTCCTATACTCCCTTAGCTTGGGCTAAATAATGTTTCAGTTTGGGAAGCCTCACTCTTCTCATGTCAACTACAGGGTAAACCAGAGATTATAAAATTGGGATCAGAAATGCCGATTGGGAGAGGTTTAAACAGCACTGAATATATAAACATCTGAGCTTATTAGCATGCTTTCTTCTTGCTGAGGGATGAAATGTATGATTCTAAACAACAAACAAGCACCACATTTATCTCTTTCCTTTCTTCTCCCAGTGATTTCCTTTCTCATATCATTGCAATAAATGCTGCATTAAAGATTTTCAACAACTGCTTGAGTGTCACAAAATTCACAGATAAAAACAAATTGGCATAACATGGAAACAAAAGGCCAGTTTTCCCCATGAAACAAGGTGGAAGTCAGGATCAATTGGCTATGCAGGAGTACTGTGGAGTTGCCATTCAGGTTTTTCATCAGGTAGGTAACAAGTTATGACCTGCAATCAAAGTAAGCGATATATTACAGAGATCTTTCTTTGTTGCATGCAATCTCTTGAAATGCTGGCATTTAACATGAACAGGCTGGGGGGAACCCTGTGTCAACACCTGGGTTGTTGACAGCTTTAAATATATATTTATCTCATTACCCATATATTTATGCTATGTGTTAAACTGAAAAACAAGGAGCAGCTGGAGCTGCCTCTTTGGAGGATTATAAAAGTGAAGCTGTATTTTTTGTGGTACTCAGCAATCTGTGGTTGAGTAGTTGAGTGAGTGTCCTGATTTCCTTTGCAGTTGTGGTGAGATAAAGAGTGTTCTTCACTTTGTTATGAATTTGTAAAACTTCAGCCATAGCCTCTTCAGTCCAAAGTGCTGTATGTATGTCAGCTCTCTTGTTTTTGTGGTGGTGGGTTGTTTGCAGTTTGTTTGTTGTTTTGTTTGTTTGTTTGGTTTTTTTAATTTTATACACTTACTGTTTGACGTTGCAACTGGAACTGCTGCTGACACAGCTGAACCAGGCTTGTGACATGGGGCCTCTCTTCAAGAGGGCAAACCTCCTCTGCACTTTTTGGGCAGAAATTTTGCCCCTGCCAGTGGGATTAATTATGCTATTTCCAGTCTAATGAAGAAGTACCCAGAAAGCTACTTTACTGCAAGATAAGGCACATGCAGGTCCACTTTACTCAATTCTAAAAAATAGACACTAATAGTTTTAAACAGAACTGAACAAATCTTCCTTTTCTTGTCTCACTTCCCTTTTTCCCCCATTTTCCATCTCTGCACATCTTGTCATATTTGCCTTTTTCCTCTGTTTTCTTCCAAGTTCTGCAAAAATAATGTCATCTGAGGAAGAAATTGTCTCAGGGCATTTATTTGTACACAAAAAATATTTTACCATGGCAACCCTAATTTTCTTCTTTATGCAGTCCTCTGGATGATGAAATGCTTTTGAACAGCTGGACATTCCCTTGCTTCTTCTGCAGCTGGTATCTCAAAGAAATCTTAAAAATAGATAGATATAGGCACAAAACCAATGAGGAAAAAGGGCACCATCCATAGAAAAAGTGGTTTGTAATTGTCAATAGCTTTTGTTCATGACAGTAAATGGTACTTATTTTAAAATGATCAGTGATGTTATTTTGCTCCTAATAAGCCTAATTATATTTACTTTTATAACTATACTGTAGCATCTGGTACTAATTACTGTCCACAGCATTTTGTTCTTTCTGGATTATTACAAATGCTTTTGCAAATTCTTCTCTTACCTGGTTCGTTCTGTAATGACCAAAGAGGATAATGGCATTTGATGGATAATTGTTCAAACATAAGAAAACTGTTTTTAGAGCTAAAATTTATAGCAGAATACAGGTAGCCTATATTGGAAAGAACAGTTTCCTTTTATCAATTACCCACTGCTCCAATGTGGCACTCAGATAACTAACCCAGACCCTAACTTTACAACTCAGATATCCTTGCAAAGGATAAGACAGTTTTGTAATTCCAGATATGCACTGAGTTACAGCTTTGCCCCAACACAGCTGCCATCCCAGGTCTTTGGGCTGAGCAATCTCAGCTCTGAGGTCTTTGATTTCCCTAGCCCTAAACCAAATCTTAACCGTAGCCTTCTGCAGAATAGATGACAAACCTCTCCAGTTCAAAATGTATGATAACCTTTTACTCCATCCTGAGCCCACTTTCTTCTGCCTCACTGGGTAGAGCAGGATTTTAGTGTTACTCCTGCCCTGAGGATCCTTGCTTCCCAGTCTCTAACCTTAATATTATGCTTCACTTGCGTGGATATCAAACCCATGCAGTTGGTAATGGGTGAAATGAATGTATTTATTTGAACTTCTATCTTCATGTACAACAGAAAGTGTTGTTTTTTTTCGTCTAGATATAACTAACCTTCAGTAACTGAACACTCACAATAATTGAAGCATTTATTATTGTTCTCACCTGAGTAGCAGAAATATTCAGTAAAATGCATGCACCTTAAAGTAATTCTATGTTTTTGTCCAGGAATCAAAACCTCTTTGAATACTAATCCCCAAAGGCCAAGGTATGGAATATTAATATTTCCTTCTTCTTCGAGTTCATTTCATACCTAGCACAGCATGTGTGGAGCTTACTTTTTGCCACAAGGTTGACCAGCCTGTGGCGTGAGGATGGAGAAGGGATTCTTGTGGAACTGCATTTCCTAGTCTAGATCAAGCATGGGTATCCTCTTCAGACTCTTCCACCTGATCATTTACACCAACTATGAAATCATAGTGTCTCATCCTCTCTTTCTCTTAACTGGAAAAGATCGAGTTTGCAGCTAAAATATCTAGTGGCCTTCAGAGCCAGCATAGCTTGCCAGCAAGCCCATACTCAGCCTGGTAGCCAAAAGTTAGGTACCTTACAGTCCAGTCACAGAATCACAGAATCATAGAATCATTTAGGTTGGAAAAGACCTTTATTCAACTATTAGCTTGACACTTCCAGGTCCTTGACTAAAACCACATCCGTAAGAGCCACATCTATATGTCTTTTACATTTCTCAAGGAATGGTGACACAACCATTTCCAGTAATCTGCTAACTGTCTGTTTTTTAAAAAGTTACAGAAACCAGACCTGATAGGTGTTATAAAACATTCATTAGCTGTAAAACTGAGCATTTTGTCCTAGTTATTTTTCTGGCACCTGAACTTTTTTTTTGAAAGAAGAAGTTGCAGTTTGCTGGTGCAAACAGAGTTTTTATAAACAAAGCAGCAGATCGCTGAGATTTAACTTGTTTAGTAACTTTACATGTAAGAGTAATTCTTTACTATTTCTTTTACTCTTCTTCATGAAATAATGATATGCAGCAAGACCCCTCTTCCTTCAAGCAGCTGGCTTTCCTTTAAAGGGAATTAAACAAGGCCTGAAAAACTTACCATAGAATTGTAATAAAAAGTATCCTCATACTTCTAATGTAAGAGAGGTATCCTGGAGTCTTTTTGTTGCCACTATCAGAGTCAGCTTTACTGAGACATGACTTCATGCCCAGCATTAACTTTTCTGAGATTGGCCTCTTGGTCTTTTCCCTACGAGTTGCCTGCATATTGCAGAATTGTTAAATTTTTTTTTTTTAAAGATTGCTCAGTTCAGCCACTAACTAAATTCTTATCTGGAAGTACATTAGTACTGAATTTCACATATAAAACAGGTCTGCTGTCGTGGCTCTGTATGACAACCCTCAGCAACAACTGATCTTGCCAAGCTCAGGCACAGCACGGGTCCCTTTGCTGAATCTCAGCATGTGAATCAGCACTAGACTGACTGCAATTTCCATTAATAAACTCAGGTGCCCCTTAAAATCAATCATCAACTCTCAGTAAATGGGAAGTAGTTGAGAGCTTCATGATCTCCACCTATGGTTTTTAGACTATCAATCACCTGATGCAACTTCACTGAACAGAGGAGTAAATATACTGAATCAAGACGCAGTCTGCGGGGACACCATGACAAACACATGCACTTTGTTAGGACTAAACCATGTCAGGCTGTTCAGAGCAGGACATTCCAAAACATTATACAGAATCATTTCAGCAGATTATGAAAAAATTTCCTCTCTAACCCATCCCAAAAAGTACACAGATGTACCTGCTCTGCTGATGTACACGTGTGGTTCATGCCATAGACAGCAGTGGTAGGAGCTTTCCCCACTGCTTCAGCTGGCAGTTGCAGTTTGCTGCTACAGTGCAATGTGATAGCAACCAGAAAGCTGAAATAAAACTGCCAGGACTTTTTCCTTCTCATCCTGTAGGTGCATTTCTTCTCTCATCCCACCCCCAAATGGCACATAAGCCATATGGTAGCAGAAATGTCCAGCACAGCCACTGGCTGCTAGTACCTTCTGCCTTACTCTGTGAGGAGTGCAGTTAAAGCATGACATACTTCCAGAGAATGGAGAAGACAGCAGCTGCTGAAACTGGCTCATAGGAAAGATCAGAATAACTTGTTTTTGTGAAGCACAGGAGACAATGTGCAAAGGACATAAGAACTACACCAACGCAAAGTTAATCTGATTAGATGGCCTCAGTTCAATTTTTTTTGTATTTTATGTATTGAAGAGAAATATAAAAAGAAACAGATGCCAGGATTTCTGCCTAAATAGACTTGTGAAGTGCCATGCATGATTATAGTGCCATTAAAGCATATAACGCATAAAACAATAACGTTAACACATGTATACGAGGAGACTGAAATGTACTGCAAGACTTCTTTTCCTTTTCCAGCCCTAATATCTTTTTCCAACTGAGAACAGTACCGGTGTCCAATGTCTGAGAACAAGTGGAAAATTTGGATGTGCCTGGGCATGCAAAAAGATCTTTTTACAGAGTGTATTTTCCAGGTTTTCAAAACAAACATTGGAGAGGACAGTATCTCTAGCTGTGCATAGAATTTGGAAAAGCTTAGACTTTAATTACTGCTTGTCTGTTTCTCTGGTGTGGCAGGTAATCTGCAAGTACAAAAGGAGTCAAGTTAATGTGAGGCAAATGGCAGCCTGTGGATTAACTTTATACTTAAAGCAAACTCACCGAGTAATAACATTCAAAAAGAGGCTTTTGACAATTGGCCTGCTGTTTTATCCTAAATCTCTGCATGCCCTGTCTTAAAAGACAACAAAGACAAATGTGGCCTAACCATTTCCTCACTGGTCAGGAGCAAAGTGGGGAAGTACGTATGAAATTAAACTCTGCCATTTGTAGCCCTAAATTATTCATATATAACAATTTTGAACTCCTCAGATATTAATATACAATGATTAATGATGCTGCTAACGTTTGTTTTCCTTTGTGAGGTAGCCTGGTTAGTATATGCTTGGTTATGTTACTCCCTTATATTAAGAGGACAACATAATAAAATCAGCAGCAGGAAAGGACAGAGTGAGATTTCAGGAAATGTGAATTAGTCAGGTGCAAAATCCTTTTACAAATTCATTATTAAGGAAAATGTTCTGTCTTCTATGTGTTTCTGGGAAGAGAGTGTGGCGGGCCACTCTGAGATTTTACATTAGTTTCAGGAATTTTTATGTCATCTCATTCACACACACCTCTGCCATTACACACCTCTCCTGTTACTTCCTTGGCTTCTGAGATATTACAGCAAGTGAGAGTTGCCAGTTTAAAAACGAGTTTAACATATGGAACTGTAAACTTTGGTGGCTGAGGAGCTGGCGCATGTGCAGCTAAGCCATTCCTGTTAAGAGATGCAATATCTTGAGGATCAGTAAGGAAAAAACTGAGGGCATTAGCCACTTCAGCTGGTCTTAGTGTTCTTGTATTGATGAGTCATCAGTATCAGCTGGCCATTTGGGCCTTCAGCTCTTCAAAAGTGGTGTATACTGTATAATGCACTATTCTCAATTCTGTATGTATATATTGTGTAAAAATGACCATTTTTCAAAGCTGCTGGAGAAATTTAGCTGATCAACTGCCTTACTATTGAAATTAATTCATGGCAGGTGTGCATATCTGGGTTCAGGTTTGGCTAATAGACCTGCCAAGAGATTGTTGCTCTTTGAAACAGGAATAAATCCATTTATTCTAAGATTAAGTAGAGATATTTCAGCTGATTCAGCCAGCTGTCAAAAATGTTTCATAGCAGATATGTCCTGAAATGAGATCATTCAAATCTCTGAGGTTTTTCTAGACTGTAAGAGACACCTAAATCATAAGTGTGTATGGCTTTGGCTAGACAAGTCTTAGGTAAAGTCTTCTTACTGAGGAAGCAACAAAATGGTATTAAAATTAAACTCTGTATTTTAAACATTATTTTATGCCACAAGTCAGATCTGGCAAATATGCTATGTCTGCAGCCTAGATACACAAATAATGCAGAATTTCAGTATTTGCAATGTGATAAATTATCTTGATCTCTTTGTTAGACCTTATTTTTTGTGTTACCATAGCAATTAGGAACCAAAGTACATATATTAAGCTGGGCCCTATACAAAAGTAGAAATAAAAGTAACCCTTGCCTCTCCCAAAGATTTTTGCCTATGAAAAGGCAGCAGACAAAAAGCCAGCCAGACAGAAAGTACAATTAAACAATCCTGCATGATTGTTTAATCATCCAGTTTCCATGCTGTTGTCAATCTTTTACAGGTCCCGTGGGAAAAGAAAAAAAGCAATGAAAAAAACACAAAGAAACCACCCTTTAAGGAGGAACCACATGGAAGATTATGGAGAGCTTCTTGTGAGTGATAGGATTAAAGGGGTAGAAACTGATGTCAACGCTGAGGAAGAATCAGTCAGGGAGATGGAAATTATGAAAGGCTTTGAAAGTGAAAGAGAGCAGCTTTTGTTATATAGGACACAAAAGGAGAGCTAACAGAGGGATGGGGAGAGAGGTGTGTGATGGCCAAAGCTAGAGAACTGATCTTCTCTTGCGCTCAGAGTAGCTGTGACTGAGAGATATATTTATTCTTAAATGACCAATTAAAGGAAATTTGCAACAACAGTTTTGGAACAAAGGAAGAAGAAATTGAAATAGTTTTAGGAGAAAGAAAGTTATTTCCTTTTGATTCTTTCACTTTAAGTCATCACTCAGAGCTATTTTGAATCTGTCATATATCTGCATTATAATGAAAGATAATGGCATGCAGTTTGTCAGACTTCATTCATTTCTTCTTCAGCCATAAGAGTCTGCTTTGGTCATCACAAGAGAAATATGATCGTTAAACAAGTAGTAAACAAGGGGCAGTCATAACAAAGAGTAAAACTCAAGAAAGACTAAAGTAACATGATACTTCCATCAAAAAGAGACAAAGTCTTTTGCTGACAGTTTTTTTTTTTCTGATTATCAATATTTTTGAGAGGTACCATTGTGCTGCAGTCCAACAGGCTTGACTCTGAAGAATATTCTGATGTGAACCTGCCTAGTTTTGCTAGCCACCTGCAAAAGGTTGCAATGCACATTTTTCTTGGTTTTGTTTTTTTTTTTAATCTTTGACTCTAAGTTTGTGTAATTGTGGGGGCTTTGTCCACACTGCAACAGAGATGGAAAGGCAGACTAGACAAAGGCACAGTTATAAAATTGGGTAAAGATGTTACACAGGCACCATTTCAACTTTTTGGGAGGTTAGTTACTGCACAAGCTGGCAGCTTCTGGTTTATCTCTCTCTGGACTCCTTTTTCAGACACCGAATCTAATTCACAGAAGGCTGAAGACATGAGACATCCTACCAGGATCTTACTTCTAAAATAACAGGAATAAAATAAACTAAAGAGTAGAAATAGGACCATGTAGAAGCCACAGGAAAGAGGACACTCCCAGAAAACCCAGACAACTGTGCTTAACTGTACATGCATGAGAAACACAGCCATTCAAAAAAAAAGAAAACTGATCTCATTTCTAAAGAAGCTGGTTCTGAAGCACTGAATGTTTCTAACCAACTGTAGTATTCTGCCTACCATAAAAAATGAATTACAGGATTCTATCTTTTTTTTAGCAGAGAATGCAAAAGAAGATATAACAGCCATAAAGTTTATGACACACCTGTGGCTAGAGAGCCAGTTTTGCATTTGGGGATGAGTCAAATCCCTGAGAAAGGACTAGCTTGTGACTGATGTCTGATGCAGGACACTCTGCAAGAAACTACCCAAGGAGTCTATGATGTAAAAAAACAAAGCTGAAATATAAAACTTCTAGTCAAATCAGGGCATAAACTGAGTTAAAAATGAACCAAGTTCTGGATCTCATCAGGGCAGAACATTCCTTGTAGAAGAAGATGGAATGGGCCACCCACACAGTAGAGGAAGATTTTGAGAACTTTGTCGAGGCAATAACGCAGCTTTCAACAGACTTCAGAGCAGAGTTGAGGGAGCCCCTGCTTCTGGGATGCTTGTTCTTGTCCACTTTCTCTGGAAGTGAAACTCAAAGAAGGGGTTGGCAGGCTTCTTGTTCTGGAAGCCACAAGTCAAACTGGAAAAAAAATCCCACACAAAATGAAGGTACCCATGCTGATCACAACCACTAGTTTCATTAAAGACCCATATGAATTGAAAGAGTTTCTAAAAGGGAAAGATTTTCCACTATCTGAGAGTAAATGATCTCACAGATATTTTTGTCACTTCTTTTCTTTACCTGATGTATCCAGAGAAGCCTGGCATCTGTCCTTTGGAAAAGCAGAGAATATGTTCATGGACATTCAGAAAGTTTTTTGGGGCACACTAGATCCACAGGCTACATGATAGGGAAGTGATTCACTGGAAAATACACTAACTTCCTGGTTTTACTGTGTGTGGTAAGATTTGTGTACGTGCTGTTTTCATCCAGCTAGATGCTGCTAGAGGAGTATGATCGAAGGTTAAAAAGCACTTGACACTGTCCCACGTGAGATCCTGGTCTCTAAATTGGAAAGACAGGTTTGATGGGCCACACAGTAGGTAAGGAATTGGTCACACTCAAAGAATTGAGGTCAACGTCCCAGTGTCCAGCTGGAGACCAGTGGCATGTGGCATTCATCAGGGGTCAGTGTTGGGACTGGTGCTCTTTAATGTCTTTGTTAGTGACATGGACATGGTGGGATTAAGTGCACCCTTGACAAGTTGCATGGCGCAGTCGACATGCTGGAGGGAAGGGATGCCATCCAGAGAAACTTGGACAGGTCTAAGAGGGGAGCCTGTGCCAACTTCATGAAGTTCAACAAGGAGAAGTGCAAGGTCCTGCATGTGAGTTGGGGTAATCCAAAGCACAAATATAGGCTGGGCAGAGAATGGATAGAGAACAGCCCTAGGGAGAAGGACTTGGGGGTGTTGGTGGATGAGAGGCTGGACACGAGTAAGCAATGTGCATTCACAGCCCAGAAAATCAACCCCATCCTGAGCTGCATCAAAAGCATTGTGGCCAGCAGGTCAAGGGAGGTGATTCTGACCCTTCACTCTGCTCTTGTGAGACCCCACCTGCAGTACTGAGTCCATTTCTGGGACCCCCAGCATAAGAAGAACAATGGACCTGCTAGAGTGAGTGCAGAGGAGGGATAAAAAGATAATCACTTCTTCTGTGAGGACAGGCTGAAAGAGTTGAGGCTGTTCAGCCTGGAGAACAAAAGCCTCCAGGGAGACCTTAGAGCATGTTCCAGTACCTAAAGGGGCCTCAAGAAAGCTGGTGAGGAACTTTCTGCTTTTAAGGACACATAGTGATAGGAGAAGGGGGAATGGTCTTAAGCTGAAGGAGGGCAGGTTTAGAATAGATATTAGGAAGAAATGCTTCACTAAGAGGGTGGTGATACACTGGCACAGGTTGTCCAGAGAAGCTGTGGATGCCCCATCCCTGGAAGTGTTCAAGGCCAGACTGGATGGAGCTCTGAGCAACCTAGTTTAATAGAAGATGTCCCTGCCCCTGACAGAGGGCTTGGAACTACTTGGTGTTTGAAGGTCCCTTCCAACCCAAGTCATTATATGCTTCTATAATTTTTGACTCTTAGGTGAAAGATAAACAAAGAGCTGCAAATTCAGTATGCTGTATATGTATTCTGTACAAATTCTGAATACAGCAAAGGGTACAGCTGAACAACAGAGCCAAGTACAAGGCACTTCATTGTATATATTATTCCTGTGGGAAAGGGAAGGGAACAAAGAGTTTTGGAAAGTGAACTATGGCAGCAGATTTTGTGTCATCTGATTATCTGAGCAAGAAACCTGAGAATGTGACTGTGCAAATCCATGAATAAGGGATGCAAATATTTCTATGTTTCATGGGAAACTAAAGGAATTTCCAATTAAAAATTAAATTGCCAGTGGGTATCTCCAAGGTAGATGCTACTCTAGTCCTACAATGGAGTGACTGAAATTAAGGACCTATTACTTATGCACAAGGAATACACACACCAAAAAAAAAAACCCCAAACAAACAAACAAACAAACAAGCAAACCCTGAATAATTTCATGCAGATGACAGGATATTCCATGAACCATTCTCTGTTGTTCCTCAAAGCTAGCAAGCATAACCTCCCCATGAGAACACAGAGTCTGTTCTTCTATGTACAAAACTAATGCCTTCCAAATCAAACACATTTGGGAGTCATTACTGCAGAGGCAGATCATGTACATTGTTAATCTGATATTATAAACTACCTCCTCCCAAAGCACAATAAAATCTGTCAGCCAAAACTTATCACTGGCAAAACCTGAACTGGGTAACTGGATGAGGGCTGGAGCAATCATACAAGGTATTACGAACACTGTGAGCACAGCTGACTAGATGCAGTGCCTACGTCAATTCATGGGGAAAAGTTCTAGACGCTACATGGGATTCAGGAATAGTAATATACAAAGTATATTAAGAGGTTACATCATGGTCATTTGAGAATTAGAAGACTCAGAGAGTGTCACAGTGACTTTGGAAACCTGTTAAGACTTTTGATGCATGCCAAAATTTGCTAAAATTATGAAAAAATAAGGCCAAATAACTGAAACATGTGTGGGCTCTCATACAAAGAGCACATTTGCTCATAATGGCTGAAGAAATAGTCTATGTAGCTGTTCTGTACTAATCTGTTCTTAGTATTTCCCTGATACGGCCTTACCAAATGATCTAATATTAATGCCAGTGATTGTACTTATTCCACATGTTTCCATGAGAAGCAAATTTTAATTCAGACTCCAAGAAAATTGAGAAATAAGATTACATGTTATAATTAAGAAGAGTTTAGCTGGCATAAATTAAAGTGTTTTTTGTTTAAATGCAGGTCTCTATGAATTGATGCTTTTCCCCGTTTTCCTGGAGCTCATGAATCACTAGAAAGTGGTTATCAGAGTAGTCCACCAAAAAAGTTCTGACATCCTGCATCCTCTTGGTTACTTCTGTAACTTTGAAGGACATTTTCAGGAAGTGAGCTGTTCAAATTTCTCACTCTACCATCACTCAGTTTAGATGATTACTCAAAAGCATGGCTGAAGCGAGTTTACCTTGGGTTGCTCTGAGGAATCCTCTGGACAGCTGGGTTTTCCCAATGGGAAACTGTGTTGCACAGTTGCTGAAGCCAGCAAGACAAAATGAATGCAAAACCATTGAACAGGGAGGATAGCGGCTTTAGACTATGTTACATGGGCTTAGCTGCTAGATCTGACCTGGAGGTGGGAACAGAGGACAAACATGTCAAGTTTCCAGATGACACCAGATGTGGGGACCAGCAGATATGTTGGTGGCAGGACTGCTATTAAGGGGCATTATGAACAAAGGCCAACAAGGAACTCATTAAATTCAATACGGACAATTGTTGAGCCCAGCAACTGGAAGGCAGGGCCCAGCAGAGATACAGGCTGGGGCTGGTAGTGCTGGAGAGCAGCTGTGAGGGATGGTCCTGGGCACTGGTGGGCACTGAACTGAACTGGAGCAGATCGTGTGCCTGGGCAGACAAGAGGGGTAGTGGTGCCTGGGGTGGTGTCAGCAAGGCACAGCCCCATGAGCCAGAGGAGTGCAGGGACCATCTCCTGCTTGGCCCCGGCCAGCCCCTGTCTGGTACTGCCTCCAGGTTGGGTACCCAACACAAGAATGACTCTGACAAACTGGTGGGAGGTGAGGGGAGGCCACGGAGACAGTGGGGCTGAAGACGCTGTCCTGTGAGGAGAGGCTTCAGAACCAGGTCTGGTTCAGCTGGGAAGAGAGAAGACATTGCAGTCTTGGCATGGACAGCA
The DNA here is from genome assembly GCF_003945595.2 of Pipra filicauda. Classification (NCBI taxonomy): domain Eukaryota; kingdom Metazoa; phylum Chordata; class Aves; order Passeriformes; family Pipridae; genus Pipra; species Pipra filicauda. The sequence continues at coordinate 2,909,556 of NW_024104509.1, read as the reverse complement.
GGGAGACAGAGAAAACACAGCTGTCAGAGTGGTGCATTAGTGGAGAGTGGGAGGTAGTAGCACAGCTGAAACAGTGGAAATTCATAGCACTCGTAAGGAAGAAATGTTTTCCGCACAAGGACAGCCCAGCACTGGAGCCAGGGCCCTGAGAGGCTGTGCCGTCAGGAGCCTTGGAGGTTATTAAACCCCAACTGGATAAAGCCCTGAGCAGCCCTGAGCAACCTTGTCTGAGCTCAAAGCTGGTTGTATTTTAGGCAGGGTTTGGGCTGGAGACCTTCTAAGGTCCCTTCCTAACTGAGTTATCCTGGAACCTATGAACTACAGCCTCAGCAGCTCCTGCCGGGTACCCTACCATGGTTCTCCAGTAGGGCAGGTTTTGTAGCTGGGAAGGACGGCAGGGCAAGTTGTGGTAGCACAATAGCCTTGGTGGGGTGGGAGCCCCTTTGTCCTCGGCAGATGGGTTTGAGTGGGCATCTTACTACTGCGTACCAGCACCCGACGGGTAGTACATCATACAGAGCCAGGCTCTTCGGCAGTGTCCAGTGACGGGAGCAAAGCATTGGGCACAAGCGGAAACACGGGAAAATCCACTTAAAAGTAAGAAAAGCATATTTTCACTGCGAGGGGGCTGATGCACTTCGGTGGGTTGCCCGCAGGGGCGGCGGCCTCCCCACCTTGGAGGGCATTCCAGCCCCAGCCACGCCGGCCTCGGGCGACCGGCCGGGCCCGACCCGCTCCGGGACGGGGGTGGGACGGGCCGCCCACCCGCGGAGCCCCGGGCCCTCCCCGCCCCTGTCCTGCCTCCCGCGGCCGCGGCTGCTCTCGCTGCGCCCCGCCGGGGCCGCTCAGCCCCGCGCACACCCCGACCCGGGGCGGCCGCCTCAGCCCCGCTCCCGCCGCCGGCCCCGCTCCTCCGGCGCGAAAGATGCTGCGGCTCTGCCTCCTCGCCGCGCACGGTAAGGGCCCCCGGGGGCCGCGCCTCGGCGCCTCCCCCCCGCCCGGGAGCGGTGGGAGCGCTCCGGGGCTGCTTCGGGGTGGGCGGCGGCCCCCGGGCCGGGCGCGCCGTGACTGGGGCTCGCTTTGTTCTTGCAGCTCTGCGGCTCGCCGGGGCGGCCTTGCTCTCCCCCGGGTCGTGCGCCTTCGAGGACAGCGCCTGCGGATACCAGTGGGACTACGCGCATCTGCCCTGGACGCTGCACGGGGAAGGTGAGAGCGCTGCCGCCCCCGGCCGTGCAGCTCCCCCAGCTCCCCCCGCATCTACATTTCATTTCCACGCGGGGGAAATGAAGGAGCTGCCGCCGCCCGCCGGGTGGAATCACCCCGGCATCCCGTGGTGCCGCTGCTGCCGGGCGTGCCGCGCTGCTCGAGTTTCCCAGGGAATTGACTCCCTCTCATGTGCTGTTTCGGTCTGTGGGTGTCAGTCCCCTCACAGCTGGTGATGGGCGGGCGCTGCGGGGAGCGTCTGCACCCCCCGGCACAAGTCTCTTCAGGATGCCTTCAGAAGTCTCATTTCTTCCTTTGTCCTACACTTTCTATTGGGAAAAGGTGTCTTTTAGCAAATCCTCTTTCTGAAAAAACCGTCACATCTGTCACATTCCTGTTAAGCTGCGTTATTTTTTTTTTTTCTAAATATATTTTGTGTTTCTACACCAACAGCAGAGGCATTTTCAGGGTAGGAGACAATTTTTGGCAAGAATATCTTTACAACATGTTCAATTAAGACTTTTCTCTGTTTTATGGTACCCACAGTTCAACAGGAAAAAGTTAAGCGTTGGTCTGTCAGTAAGTTGTATTAGAATTTATAAGACTTACTGCCATTGAAAGAGAGAACAAAATCCAGTCACTGCACAGAATTTCCATGCACCTGTAACTCCTACTTGGTAACTTTTTAGTGTAGACTCCAATTTTTGACAGCATCTACGTGAACATACCAAAAGACTAAACAAAAATAAATACAGCATCGTTATAACTGGGTGACAAAATAATTTTCACCACAATGTCGTTCATGAAGTGAAAGTTGTGCTCACACAGTAAAAGGGAGTGTGCGTTTTTCAAGTTCTGAAACAAGTGTCAAGAATAATGAAGACATGAGTACAGATACAAAGAGATAGTCACGTCCTCACTATCCCTCATCAGTGCTCCATTCAAAAGTGACTGGTTGTAGTTTTTCATTCCACCTGTCACTCAGTTTATAAAAAAAACGCTTTTTTTGTACCCAGTTCTAACATATGCAAAATAAGTAATCTTAATTGTTAATTTTTAGATTGATCATTAGACTTTAAGAATATACAAAGAGTGCTCAGAAAAGCCTTCAAGGATGTCATAACTGAAATACTTGCTTTTTATCTTATTTATTTATTTGTTTGATATGTATTTCACAGTTTATTTATTTATTTAAATATACATAGATTTTCCTGTATTTTTGAAGATACTAGTGGAAATTTAGTAACCATCTTTACTATCCCATCTATGCCTCTTAACATCATGCCCTCTTAACCCACTGATCTGTGAAGCAACACTTACTTCCTTGGGATTGACAGGGAGCCATATGGTAGTGGTATTGATTCAGCTCCAAGGGACTGTGAGATGCTGGGAGTAATACCTACTGAAATGGATGTGCATCATGTTGTGCACATCCGTGCTACAGTGCTTCAAGAACCAAGGAAGTTTTATCTGAGGTTTGGATCAGCAGCCTGCTTTTTTAGGTCAACAGAACACAATTTTGGTTGTTGTAGTTTGACTTTTCCGTGCAACCATAAGCATACCAGTGGCTGCAAAGCTTCCGTCATTGCTCATCTTATTTTCAGGGATATATAACTGGACTGTCATACTCTGGGAAGATATGTGATATACCAGGTCTCTTAATAGGCATAGTTCTGTCAGCATTTCCCTTATAAACAGTTTCCCACAGTCTGTAATTTAATCATAGCAAGTAATTCCATGCAAATATTTGGCACAGAAAGTCTCTTCAGAAATACATTCACATAGTCATAACTAAATCTAGTTGAAAATAGTTCATCCAGTTCTACACAGCAGGTGTTAGAAAACTAGTCTTCCTTAGGTGCTTTTTCATTCGTCTCATAAAACCGTGCTCCTTTTGCCAGCGCGGAGTCCTGGCATTTGCTGGTCAGTGTATGTACATGTGGTAATTTACTGGGACAACAGAGAAAGTTAAGGATGGGAGAGGCAGCTTAGCTTTGAATTGTTGTACCTTTTCCTTGCATAGCTTCAAAGTTGCTTTATTATTTTAAAATATTATTTGTAATATTCATATTCCTAGTAATATTCAGCAGATCTCTTATAGGGATTATCTGACTTGCAGTGTAAGTTCTTTCTTCTTATAAATCTCTCAATAGTGTGGTCTTGTGCCAAACTGTCAAGGTGATGTAAATATAACTAAAACCGTGCCCAGAAATTTCCACTCCATACTTGAATGTTTTTTGCCCAGTTGCCAAGGACGCCAATAATTTTTGATGAGCTAGGCACAGAAAGGAACTGTGAGACTTAAGTTTCACCTCTGTTTATAGCCACATATTCCCACTTAAAAGAACAGGTTTCTAAGGTTCAGCTGCTTTTTGAAATGTTTCTGGCTTCTCTTTAGTGTTCTGGTAGTTCTAGGATACAAGATTTTAGGATTTTTATAATTGAAAATATTTTTATTTTTTAGCTGAAGTGGGCATTTCAGGGCCCATTTTAGTCAAGTACAAAAGAAAAACCCTAAGAAAATATTAAATGCTAAAATAAAGAGTTTCACTCTTTACTGCTTTACTCAAGAGTGGCAAATCAAGCCCTAATTAAGTGGATGGTTGTAGGATACCAGCTGCATAAGAAACAATTCTGGTACCTGTGCAATGCTGCCATAAACTTCTGCTTCACTGAAATCCTGTGTAAGCCTCAAGCTCCGTCACATGACTCTGACTTCAGGAATAGGGCCTTCAAGTATAAACACCGAGGTGCTCTTTTTAACTGTGAGCTTTTTGAGTCTCTCACCTGCTAGGCCAGTGTTTGCATTTCTGGAATTATAATGACAAAAACCGTGCAAAGAAAAATGTAAAATATAGAAACAACTGAGGATATAAATTTCTTGTGAGCTTACCTATGACTGAGAGGCACATCTAGCTGAGGTTATGGTGCAGGCTGGGTAAATACAGCACCATGCTTGAGGCAGCATGTTTCCTAATGCGCCAGTTCTGTTTTCAATGTAAGCTGGGGAATTCTATGCAAATGTGTTGTGCTTCATGAAGTGCGTGTTTGTAGGATACTAGCTACACAAGAAACACAGTCATGTTGTTACTCAGGAAAAGAACATAGTCAAGTAATCCTGGTTCTGAAATCTGATGAGGAGCAGATGAGTTTGCGTGCGACCGGTGATAAGATCTGAAAGTTTTAAGTGATTTCCTAGTGCACATAGATGAATCTGTCAGCGGTCCATTTTAACTTCAGAGATGTAGGCATGCTCCCACAAATATTCTTGCATTCATGATGCCTCTGAACAGATAATTTATTTTTAAAAATTCAGCTCAGAATATAAGACAAACTTCTTGGGCCCAACTAATGGATAGGAAATTTAGAAACTGTATCTATATTCATCACTACTGTGATAATTAGAGGTAGTTGAGAAGCTTGAATACCATGTTGCTTCTATTAACACCTGCAGGTATATTTAGCATGAGTTCATGTCCAGTTATTTTGGGGCATAAAGCTTTGTGTAGTGGCAGATTTCCACAGGAATTTACTTCTGTGTGGGCAGCATATGTGTGGCAAGGGAGATACCTAGTTAATTTTAATACATGCTGTCAGGCTTTGTAGGATAAGGTTTCATCAAATAATCTTGAGATTTTCTTCAGCGAAATTGCACATTTATTTCAGAGGTCACACGTGCTTTGTAAATGCAAAATGATCTTTGAAACAAAGGAAGATACTGTATGTAATAATAGGCAGTAATCCTAAGTAGAGGGATAAATAAAGCCATGCAGACCCACTTGAAATGGCAGTAGGACACACATCCTTATGTCAATTGCAGCCATTCTGAACTGTTGGATTCAGGCATTTCTTGCTTTCCTCCTAGCCCTGCCCAGCACAGAGCTGGTCATAACCTGGCTGTAAGAACATCTCACTCACAGCACTACTATAGATAAATTTCATTAAACAAAATAACTGTGACATGTCTTTTCTGTGACTCTGGACAGTGTTTACATTTTTGCCTAGAATAGCTGTACAGCATTTTGTGTGAACTGTGTCTATGGGTATGTTTTGTTTTACATTGCCCTTCATTCTAACAGGGCCCAGTTTAACAGAGCTAAAAATAATGTGCACTTGGGCTATCAGCTCAAGTCTGCCCTAATGGAGTTTGCTATGGTGCAGCTGCTTGCCTGGATTTAAACGCTAGATAAGAAATTTGTCTATTACCACAGCACACTGTAGGAAAGAGAGATTATTTATATTAGCAATGTGCTCCAAAAAAACAAGTGATCCTTGTTAAATATGCCCATGCACTGCTTAATGAGTTTTGTGCCATCGAAACACTGAGGTTATAACTGGTAGTTGATACAGCCGTATGCACCTATCATCCTTGAAAAGAAATAGATTTCATTCAGATGAGTGATGTAATAGATCACATTGTATGCAAACATAGTGTTATTTTTTTATCCTTAAAGTTTGCCTAGTTTTTGCCACATTAGTCCAAAGCACTGTTCCTGTGATACACTCCAAACAGGCATCCATCAGGTAACAGATTATGGTAAGCAGGTAAGCAAGCAACATCACTAACAACAGTTTCAGGAAGCTTCAGTTTGTCTTTTGGGACATACTTATCACATAGCTACACTTCAAAATGTATGGAAAATACTTTCAAGAGACAGGACAGCTAATGCAGGCCATCGGATGGTTCAGGCATGAGGGCAGCAGCATAAGGAATCTCAAATCTAAACATTGCTTGCATACCATTAAAATAGCTTGTATTTACAGCTGTGCCATATGACTTAAAACTGACCTCTTTGACCTAAGCTCTTTCATCTTGAATGTCACATCATTTGATTGTAATACACAGAGTCCTGAAGCAGGTAATAATTGGTGATCCTAGATTTTGTGTCACAGCAAGCACAGTTCATGTCTGATGTATGCTGTGTCATGCTCAGATACAAACCTACAGGCAAATAAATTATCGCATTTGAAGTGTTAATTTTCTTTCCATCTATCTGCAGCACTGTCCCGTACACAGCGAAGTACACAGTTTGAAAATGTAAAAAAGGGCGTAACATTATTGACTTTGTACAACTCATGAGATGAGACAAGTGGTCTCACATGTTCGTGGTAACTGTGCACTTGGGAGTCAAGGAGACCTGCACCAGCTTGTACCTAGCTGCAGCAGAACCAGGCTGGCATACCACAGTGCTTGTTTGCAGCCCAGGTTTCAGCTGAAAAATTCACCCTGACATGGGAGCTTATGGGTTTGGGTCTTCCAAACCTGTAGCCTGAACTTCTCTGCACTGAATGCTATCTAATGGAGGGTAAAAGCCCTTAGAGCTGGCACAGAGTTCTGTTTTGCCTTGACCTGATGATTAAAATGTTGGTCTTCCTGGCCAAACTAATTGAATTTGGAGTGACAATTGTCCTTCCTAGTCACTCCCAAGGAGAGGGGAAGGAAAGGCTGACTCACGTGCTTCTGGTACACTTAGGTTATCATGTTCTTATTTTCCTTCACTTCTAGTGCCATTTCTCCTGTACACTCTGCTTTGACTAGTCAACCACTACTCTTGTGTTAGCAATTCATTTCTTCTCGCTGTTTTCCTGTTTAGTCTGTCAGCAGATTAGTAGTTTTACCATTTGTGAGTAGCATTCCAACCTGCTCCAGCCTATCCCTTGTCTTGCTGATCCCAGTATGAAATCTGACATTTTGCGTGCCCTCATATAAGTTTCATCCTAGGTTTCTGGGCAATAGCGGTTTTTTTGAACTATGCCCAAATTACAGTTATTAACATATTTTTTCCTCAACTTCAGAGTCAGGTCTTGTGCAAAAAAAAGATAGCCAAGAGCACTTTATGTCCATGGAGGGCTTCATCAGCAGCTGCCCATACATGATGACACTTTTGATAAGTCTGGGCTTTCCATTTGCAGCAGGGGAACAAAGAAAGACTAAATTCTTATCAGTGAGTCACTGCATAAGAGATGAGTTTCAAAGCATTCCTTCCCTCCACAGGATAGGAACATTCCCATAAGTGTATTTTCGTATACAGCTGTTAGTGATTCAGTGCTTAGAGAGTCAGCAACTACTGTAGTGCATTTTACACTGAGCCATGGAGTTTAGTCACAAGAGAGGGAGGACGGCTTCATGTTTACTGAATATACCTGCCACTTTTGACAATAGGCTGGACTTTGTTTCGCATGAAAAAAACCCTGAAAATAGATTTACCATTAGAATTTGAAAAAAAAAGATGAAAAAACTGTAGGAGGGCAAAAGAGTGTTTAGGAGTGGTGACGGAGGCCAAGTCACCTCAGTCAAACAACTAACTTGCATGTCACCCCTGGCCTTGCAAATGTTGTTGAAGTTTACTAAAATTCAAGTACAGACATGCAAATCACTTGCTGAAAACTGCTAGAAATATTTTCAGCTTTCTGAAAAAGAATGAAAGATGCAAATGAACTGAACTAAAGTTTCTTTTAGGAATTTCAGGATGCATGCATAGCATGAATTTTTATATAAGTAAAAGTGCTATCAGGCAGTACTTTGTGGTCATTGCACTTATTACACTACATGTGTAATCATCTTGAAAATGAAGAAGAAAGCCAATCATTTGCCAGTTCATTTTTGAAGGGAGGGGAAGGTATTTTCAGCACTGCCAGTTTTCAGTATAAATTTTGGTCAAGACCTAATATGACTCAAGATCTGTAGTGAGGAAAAGTAAGCTTGCACTTCTGCTGAAAGGGTGACCACAGACACTTCAGGAGTATTTCTGTTAGTGAATAGACTTGTTCACCTTGCACATGCTACTGATTTTAATAGAATTAGCCTGCAGATGTCCTAATAGTCTTATTATATAGGATGCTATCAAGTAGAAATATTGGAAAGCTTGAAAAAGCCTCAACCAGTTACAATTAGTTGTTCTGTGTTCCCTTTTTTTTTGATTTCTCCCCTTATATTACGTTCTGAGTTGTCTAATCCCCAGCCATTGTGTGCAAGAATAGTACAAGCAATGCTATAATTACTTGACTGATTGAACGTACAAATGGAGTCAAGTCTATGGTTACATCTCAAGAAAATATGCTATTAAAAAAAAAAAAAGATAGAGATGCTTTCCTTTAATCTTTCTTTTTTTACTGTCTTAATATTACTTTGTAGCAGTAATGCTACAAAAGGCCAGATAAAAGGCCAACACAGTGATTCATGTAACTTTATACAATGCTTTGATTGCTTAGAATCCTTCAATTGAACAATTGTATTGCTTCCATTTAAAAGAGTAAGCATCTTGTGCACCATCCTTCCTTGTGGTTCCAGGCAGCCGAAGATTCAAGTATCATTATTACAGTTCTTCTCCATGTGAGAATCAAGCCAAAGATTCCTACAATTTTACATGACAATGTAGTGTTCTTTCATTAACAGAGTGTGTCTTCTATATGATATAGTTTTTCCTCCAACACATTTTCTTTTGCCAAATGTGGCTCAAGATCAGTATATTGACAACCCTAGTGGTATGAATAGTATGAGTAATTAATTTAGTGTACTTTGAATGCTGTTTTAAATAGATAAATTCTCCAATAAAATATGAACTACATGTAACCAGCACTTTGCTGTGTTCTGAAACTTTATGAGTCCTACTCTGAAAATATCCATGAGTCATGGTAATGAGATTTCCATTTGAAACATCAGCCAAAGTCTTTTAGGAAACAGAGTCTTCACAGTTTTCAATTAGCAAACCACTAAAATACTTTAGGAGGCTCTGTTGTGACTTGACAAGTTTCTTCAAATTAGCTGGGCCACAAACTGTATTTCATATAAAAATGCATAAAGAGCTACAGAAATGGAAGGGCAAATTACAGCTGTTGTATACAAAACCGTACAAAGTTATCAAAGGAAGTAATTCTCCACCTTTCAGATTCTCTTATTTTTTTGATGTTCCATCATCATCATCATGGCTAGGCTTCGCGAACAAAGATTTGGGAAGGGCTCTACTCACATTTGCTACAAGCGCGCTGGTGGCTAAAGAGGCCAATGCGAGATAGACAAGTCCGGTTGCAAAAGGCACAGCAGAAAGACTCCTTGGATGGTATCAGCAAGACACGATTCTTTCTGCGTTATTTTTTTGATGTTACATCACTACCAATTGATCCATACTGTGAGTCTGTTGCTTTGGCTGTCACTCATGGTTCAGAAAGGTGTCAGCAGGCTTTTGCGTGACAGCGGTGTCTAGATAAATGCTATTGCAAATGCATTTTTGGCAAAACGTTATGTCTGGAGGGTAAGGTAAGCTCTGTGAATATGCAGAAGACTTCCCTGTTTTCTGATAGTAATAGTAAAGACCGTGTGTTAATCTACTCCGTCTATATAAAGTTTAGATTTACTCCGTAAACACTTCAATAAATATCCACAAAGCACTTACCACGTGCATTAGAAATCCTCAGCAGATTCTCTCCCTTGCCTTGCTTACCTACCCCTCTGAGTCCTTACCTTGCAATGCCTACCTCTCCCTTGCCTTGTATTGCCTTGCATACCCATCCCCTGCCTTGACATGCCTATACCTTTCTTTCTGGGCCTTGCCTGGCCTTACCTACAACTTCCTGGCCTTCCCTTGCCTCCCTTGCATTTCCTTGTCTTGCCTACCCGACCTTGCATTTCTTTTCTGTGGCCCTCCATTCCTTGCCTTGCCTTGCCTACCACTCCCCTGTCTGGCCTTGAGTTGCCTACACCTCCCTTGCCTTGCCTTGCCTTTCATTGCCTACATTAAAAAAGTCCTACTGCAGGTCTTTCAGAGACATCTCCAATCACAATGAAGAACATGAGAATTTCTGGTACTTTTTAAAGCAAGAATGAAACAGAATAGTCACATGTATATGTACATGCCTGAGTACCTGAGTCCATTTATGTGTATGTATGTATGAAATCTCTGCACCTTCATTTAAGAGAAGAAATGACAGTTTGTTGCAGGTCTGCTGTTGAATGAATGATCTCTTAATTGTTGTTAGCAGGATATGGAGAACCTGCAACTTAATGGTACCTTTGGGGCTTGATTATCATGGAGCTAATTTTTTCTAATGCTCATGCTGAAGAATTTCACGGGAAGCAGATATGGTAAAGCGTACTCTGATGCATTTTGTGACATGATCTATTATTTGTCATTTCTTACTTTTTTAGTAATTTCTATTTGAAAACTTGTCTTTGGTGTGTACTGTTTTACACATGGTTGTTATCCTGGGGAAGCTTTAGCAAAATAATTGTGCTCCATCTAATGACTCTTGGCAGATCATTCTGTAAATGAATCTCCTTGACTGAGAGCACAGTCTGGCAGCTGTGTGGCCAAAGTGAGTTGAGTTCATTTTAGGCCATACAAGGGAGTTGACAGTAATTGGCATCGTTGTTTATTGGTGCCAGCAGGGAGGCAGATGAATGAACGGATATTGACTCTGAGTTGCTCTCAGCTCATAGGAATAGTTTCAGGCAAGTGATGAAACAGATGTAGATGTCCGTGCTGTCTCTTTTGCATCTGGTTGGGAAATAGAGTCCTTAATTCTCCTTAGCCATGTACTCTCAAGCTGACATGCAGTTCATTGTCAGTATTTATTGCTCTTGTCTGCTCTTAGCAAATCTCTTCTTCTCCCCTTCCCCCATGTGCCAGGTGCCTGGTGTACAGTGAAGTATTCCACGCCGTAGACATGTAAACACTTGTGGCAGTCAATCACAATAATTTACAAGCTGTAAGTAGGAGCTGGAACCAGCAGACCAGAGACCTGGTGACACATTTCTTCATGCTTCACAATCTTACCAAAACATTTATTATCCCAGGGAAATCATATCTGAGTACCGAAGTGTCAGGTGATAGCTAATTTTGTTCTGTATGATTATGGTAGAACAACAGTGAAAATCTGTAGCAGGGTTGGAATAATGCCATTGTTTTTATATTTTACCTCCACAGTAAATAATTTTTCATTATAGTGCCAAAAATTTGATGTCATCCTTAGCAGTTCTATTCAGAAAATTTACTCAATACAGACAGCAAGAAAATTGAAGAGCTTTTACACTGCTCTGGCTTTGAGCTATAGCTTAAGCAGCAGTTTACTCCCATAGCTGTGAACAAATCTGAGACCTTTCCAGTAATTAGAAGATCAGTGGTTTAGGGTTTTCCATAGCATAAACTAACTTATGCCTGTGTAAATTCTGAAGTTCTTATAAAGGGAAGTAAAAACTGCCTTGAGTGCTAGAGTACACATTCAAATGCAAACTGTAAATGCAAGTATCCTGGTACCTGGATTTTAAAGTGTACCAAATATAGCAACAATAATTTTATTTAATGAAACTGGATTTACTTGATCATTTCTTCCCGTATAGATATGTCTTAGAGACATGGTAATGTCCTGGACACAAACAATGGTAGAATCTGTCAGTGTGCAGAATAAAGTCTGTTTTCTAGTCTGTGTCAACATACTGGTTTGCTTAGTATCTTGATCTGCAGTTGCATATTGAGCTTCACAGTACTTACCATCAGCAAGCCACTTATTAACATCTTCATATATATCCTTGAAAACCTACATGCAGCTAGATGAATGCTTCATTTTAAGATGTTGCTTATGGAATTTCAAGTAGGGATTTTTTGCACATTTTAAAAGTGCACCCATATAGCTAGGCAATGCTAATCTAAGCTGTGCTTTTTAGAAGATCAGTTGAGGTTCACTAACAAGCAGAAGGAGTTCAAACAAATGAATCTTTGCTGGTTCCTGTACAGTCATTGGTTTGCATTTTAATTCTTACAAGACCTCTGCAGAAGGCTTTCTTTCCTGGCCAAGGATATTCTTGTGTGCTTGAGTGGAAACATGAGAGGCTTTATACCAATACAAGATTGTTCTCTAAATATAGCTATTTCCAGTGGTTATTTTAAACTAAGTGTCAAACTGGAGAGTTATTAGGGCAGGAACTGTAGTTTGTTTGAAAAAGAAGAGAGAACTTTGCGCAGTGAAGTTGTCTTATATGGAAATAAGATGACTGGTATGTGTAGTTTGGACTACCACGTGTAGCTAAAAAGAAAGCTGTTATCAGTTTTTGTTTTAATATGAATTTGGAGTAGACTTCACAGCTGGTGGGTGTTGAAGCCAAAAATAGTTACACGATCAATCACACCTGACTGACAGGGGACTCTGATAATCTTTTCATGTGCTGGGTCAGCTAGACATTTTTCTGTTAACCTTTCCATAGTTGCTTAGCTTTTGTGCTGTTTCTTTTTGATAGACCATTTTGTGTTTTCTGTTAGTTATGTATCTAGAAGGAAGTTTCACTGTTATGCCTTTGGCCAATCTGCAGGTTAGTCCACTGTTTTTAAGACAGATAAACTAACCACTAACTGCAGCATTGCATATGGAATCCATCATCTTTGATACTTCTGTTTGATTAGAGAGAGAGAGTAAGAGTGAGAGGGTTGGAGAGAGAGAGAGAAAGAGAGAGAGAGGGAGAAGGAGAGAGAGGGAGAGGGAGAGAGAGGAAGAAGTCCAAAGCAGTAAGAAATCTCAGCAGAAGTTCACATTCTGAAAATATTAAGACAACTCTGTGAAAAGAGAAAAAAATGCTTTATCTTTGAAACTTGCTGGACAATTTAATTGTTGCCTGCTGGACACATGCATGAGCTGAACCACTCTCATGAGTGGCATCTTTTCTAATTCAGTGATTGTGCCATCCTTTTGTACAGTGTGTGTATGACCTGTATTGTACTGCAGTCAATGCCCTAAGAGAGAAGGGTGGCAAACTGAAGAGTCCTCATAGCAACATAGTAACATGTTGCTCTAGTCTCACAGAAGAAGATCTTTTGGAGAGAGATGTGTAATGAGCAAATGAGTAAAGGAGGTAATGAGCCCAATCCGAGACACTGGTGCAGGCCACACCAGCATGAGCCAGCCTATGCACTGTGTTCTCCAGATGAGTGCATGATAGGGCATATCTTCATCAGTTTTAAGCACTAAAATTAGTACAGAATGCACATGTCTGCCATGCGATCCCGCAGGCCATGATTAGACAAATTTCTTGATATCATTTTCTTTCCGCTTTTATATTTGTTGCAGAATTTAAGTCCTCATATACTACTGAATTATTTCTTGTAGAAGCCTAGGAGATAAGGGGCTAATATGTATGTCTCAAACACTGATAGTTGGATAGCCGTGAAGCCAACCAAGGATTGTTGGTAATAATAGCCAAGGATTGTCAGTAATAACACACTGTGATCAAGAACAGGATGTGGCTGGAGAAAAGGGTGATACAGAGGTAAGGCAGCACTTTTCTGGGACAAACATCCTTATTCTGGCTCATGGAGACAAACACAACATAGTAGAGTGCAGGCACAGGAACGAGATCAAGAAGCAGGCATGGACTGTAGTGGGGGGATCAAGACCACCAAAGACCCCCGAAGTCCTCTGACCCATTTCCAGAAAGGCTTAGAAGAAGAGACTGCACATGGTAACTGATTTGCATTGAAAGTGACAAACTTACCTGCAGGGCAGGGAAAAATTACCTATAAAAAGGTAACTCCATGATGCTCTGCTGAAGGGGCACTTCCAGATCCATGGATACCCCATCAGCTGGATCAATGCTGGAGCCAGGACTGGTGACATCTTTTTTTTTCTTCTTCCTCTCTCTCTCTCTCCCTGTTTAATTCATCTCTCTCTCTCTCTGCCCTTTCACCTTACCTCTTTATCCAAAACCCACTCTTGTGTGCTTATATAGGAGGTTAGGGACTAACATATGAATGTCCTTTCAAAGTGTGTGATTTACTAATAAAACTTTGCAAGCTTCTGTAGACCCTCTGACTTCTGTCGTTCCTTTTTACCACAAGCATCTATAAGCTTTGCATGCTACCTTCCCCTTAAGGGTGGGATGCCACACTTACAGAGGGAGATACAAAAGTAACTACAGGTTTATTCTCTCAATAAATATTTCATCAGAGGTGAGCTACCAAGTTAGATCTGTTTTCAGTAAAGCTCCATGGGTTTCATTTTCTCTGACTGCCATTCATGTGGCATGGAGATGTAGAGGAAAAAAGCAGTTTTAAAATTTCTTGTATGCCTCCCCTGCTGGAATCAGTCTATATTCTCCTGAAACAGATTGGTTCAGAGGTCTGAGAACAGCTGGGAAGCAGAGATATTTTCCTCCACAGAGCATTGCAAGGACAACCATGAGCATTTCTTGAGGCCAGTTTCCTGACTGTTAATACTCCTACACTTTGCTTCAAGAGTTGGAAACATGGCAAAGAACCAATTCTTTATTTGCAAAAGCTAGAAGATACAGAATACTTTGATTTCTTCTTTAAAGCAAATTTTTAAAAAAACAACATGGAAGAAAAAAAATCCCAAACCAAAAAACCATCCTCTGTGGAAAAGAAAATGAAATAGAGCAGTTTTAAAGGCAAGGAAATAACCAAGTATATGAATATTTTTGCTTTGTTGCTTTCTTTGTATTGCATGCTGTATCCCTTGCTTCCTAAATCATTGTGGTTTTTGCTTCTAAAAATTTACAGAAAATTTACTTGCCTATTTGCATGATGTATTTTATTGATTCTCCCTCATTAAAATTTTTATTTTTTAAATGCAGTCAGCTTGCGACATTACATTTTCCTAAATTCTGAATGTGAAAATTTTTGGCCTTAGGTGATTGTTGTATACTAGGTCAGTTTGGATCAGCTTCTTGGTAGCATTAGAGACCAGGCTTTTGAAGACTGGTATGTGAGCCTTGTAATTTCTTTTCTCCATAGGAGCACTGCAGTTACAGAAATGCTGGCTCGGTACTTGGGGTTATTTCAGTATCATGCATTGAAAAGTTGTCTTTTCGGTTTTTTCCAAGTTCCCAATGGTCATAAATATTCGACTTGTTTTCCAAGATAAAACTTGGCAGACATCCTCTCCTGTGGCCTAGTTTACTCTCAGCTTCTGAGGTGTGGAGGAGCAGCAGCTCTGTGAGTTTCACCCTCTCTGTTCTCTGGAAGTGGGTCTTTCTCCTGCTCCACATTAGAGGGAGAGGCTGGGGACCATATCAGAAAATTGCGCTGATATTGTATGGCAAATGTCTCTTGTGTGAGTTGTGAAGCAGCTGTTGATGCTATTTGAGTTTGTAGCTTGCAACAGAGGCGGGAAAAGACAGTCCTACACCTTCACTTCTAAGCGTTGAGTAGCATATGTGTTAAATTTGAACCCAAAATAACAGTTGTGGAGCTAGTATAATCACTCATTAACATTTAATAAGGATCTAATTGTCTCTGTATTCCCAAAGATGTCCGTTGATACTTCTTGGATGAGCACAACTTCAAATTTCTTCAGTATATAATAAGCTTTCTTTGCAAGCAGCCAAAGTTTCCGACTCCCGAGTGTAACAGGCAAAACTGGTGGGCTCAGCTGCTGGGGCAGACTTGAAAATCTGTTTCTTGAATTATTTCACTAGAAACAAAGTGATGAGTCATTGCCAGTGACTTGTGCTGGCACTGTCAAGTTTGGAGAGCAGCAAATGGGAGTCCTCAGATGCGCTCAGTGCAAGGTCCTGGCACCAATTTCTTCCCAAGGGATGCACATTTGCAGAAAATACTTTTTCAGCAGAGAATTCACTAGTCACTGTTCCTGTGGAAGCTGTAAACACACAGAAAATGTGTTGGGACCGGTGCTGAATGTGTTTGTTGATGCTGTGTGAACTTTGGTAACACCTTCAAGCATTCCAGCATTTGCCTTGTCTCAATTCTGAGCTATACTTTATGGCAAATGTAACATTAAAAGGCATTCTCAGAAAAACTGGAATAAGGACTGTTTTTAGAAAGACCACTCAAAGCTTGGGCAGATAGAGCAAAGTTATATCTGCGGGCTTTATTTTCTGCATATTTTCTTTTTATTTCAAAAAATGCGAGGCACATGCTGCTTAGTTGAGCTCATGTGTTGATACAGTCAGTGTCACAAACAGCACAGGCAGTCCTTCACACTGGAAAATGGCAACAAGAACTGGGAGGCAACAGGGAGTAGTATTGTAGTGCACTTCTTTTACGGTTAATTCATACCTAAGCATCCCTCTGTGACCACTCTTGAGGATGCAAGTTAGATCTGCTGCTGCCTTTTTGGGTCCCTTGACTGCATTGTAAGCAATAAACTGGGGGACAAATTTGCAAGAGAACCACTCCCTGGAGGCAGTGTTAAGTGCCTGGTGAGATTTGGCAGCCCTAGTGTACTATGGTAAGTTAATTCAAATGGTGTTTTATGGATTTACCTAAACGTCTTTAAAGTCTGTGTGATCACCCTAGGATATTTAGGATATAAAGTAAGTAGAATAACACCTAGTAGCCTTAGTAATCCTTTAGGGGAAAAAAATAATAATAGTTAGAAAAAATCTAATGAAAGGGCATAAACTCTATTACTTTGAAAAGTTTTGACAAGCTTTTGCTTATTTTGACCATGAAAGAGTAGTCAATTAGGACATCCTGAAGGAAACAGCGTCATGAACTGTCAGGGCCAGATTGATAGATTTCTTCAATGACTCATTTATATCTGAGGTTCTAGTCCAATCTTAATAAATGTGTCTTACAGTTCAAATGGGGTATGCTAAATTCCTTTGTGAGCAATTGCCCAGGGATAATACTGGATACTCACTGAAATGATATTGAAATAAGTGCTAAAATTCACCAAAATTCTCAATAGCTTTTCACTTCAAATGTAATCTAAAAAAAAAAACAGAAATATTTGGGGCTTGTGTTAAGAATAAAGTCTTAGCATCTGTGATGACAAGTGTTTCAGGGCAGCTGGGGAGCGTTTGAAGGGGATGCCTGAAGGAATTCCTTTGTTACCATTGCCTAGTGAGGGGAAGCAGAGAGGCCACCAGGACGTGACAGATGTGAAGAGTGGACTTGGCCAGACAGGTGGCGGAGCCCTGTGCCTATTCTGGGTGACATCAATGGCCAGATGATGTCCAGAAATGAATTCAGAAATGAATCCAGATGTATTAGGTTGTTCACTGACTTGGACTCAGTTACAAAGAAGAATTTGACTGGCTATATTAGTTAAAAGTCCTGTTGCTTGTAATCAGCAATTAGATACCTTGTACAAAGCAAAATACTGCTTCCTGAATCTCCTAGATGCCTAAACATTCATGATGTTGATTGGCATCCATCTCTTTCTCTTCCCTTAGATTGGAGTATGCATAAGAAGGTATCTTTTGCTTTTGATATCAAGTGATCCTCACTAAATTCATTCTGGGGTTAATAACTATGTGCAAGTTGCAGGTCAAAAAAACAAAAAAACCAAACCAAACCAACCAACCAACCAACCAAAAAACAACAAAAAAAATTCAAGCTTTCATTCCTGCCTTTTGATTTATAGCATTTTGTATTTTTTAAATTAGCTACTCAGCTAATAGGCATAGAAAGTAATGATTGAAGAAGAAAGAACAACAAAACTCGGAGTACCCTTAGTAGGTTAAATTGCTGATTTCTTGGACTGTGAAATTAACTTCCTTTTTAATTTTGCCATTTTTAACAATTTCTATTTAAGGGTACTTGGTCAGAAGTCATATTTGTTGAAAGTAGCTCCCTTGTAGGATTAGGGTTATGACCAGAGTCCCTGTGCTCAGCTTGCAAAGGATGTACGCTACCATGGAGTGTGGATATGTATCATTTAAAGTGTACTTTCTGCTCAAAGGGAAGAGATAGGATACTGGATGCATTATACTTGAATCAAAATTCTGTTGGCAAGCATCTCTGGACACAGGGTAATCAATATCTAATAAATGTGACGGTACAACAGGTTATATTTAAATCTCCAATAACAAAGATGGATTTCAGGTTTAAATGTACAACTACTTTCCATTCCCTTAAAATGTGTGTGAGATGTTCTAGAGATTACAGTCACAAAACCTGGGGCTTCAAAAAACTCCATTCTCCAATATTGTGGGTTTTGGCTCAGTCTATCAGTACACCTGACAAACTTCCTCAGTTGCTACCAGCCTCCTGCCAGGCAGGAATGATGTAGAGGACTGAAAGCCTAAAAGCATCCCTAATAAACTGAAGCTAGTCTTTGAAGTGGTTAATTGATGGATGTTGTATAGAACTCCAGGAAATACTTGCCATGGTCCTTACAGTTGTGATGTTCAACGTCAAGAGTGTGTTTCTTGGCTGCAGGTTTTGAGGTGGTGGATGCTAAATCTTCACCATTGCATATTCCCAGTCCAGGATGAACCTGTCGGGTCAGATGAGTCACTGCAGCTGCTTTCTTGCTTAAGGTGGGTTACTTGAGAGTAGCCATTGAGTAAATAGAGCAGGAGCCAAGAGGCTGCCCCAACAGCAGCCTTGTTAGGGCAGAGTGACCTCCAACAGTTTTTGGAAACTGATGGTGCAGTTAAGCTAGTTCCCTCAGGTGACCTTTGACCGGGTTACTGTCAGCACCTGTGAGAATCTGATTAGCTCACTTGTAAGCTCTTTCTGTAGCCAGCTATTTCAGCTCATGTATGTGCCTTGTCTGTTTGCAGTTCTGTTTGTATTTTGTGATGTGAGATCACTGATCAGCCCACCATGAACCTGCCAGTCATCCTAATGATTCTGGTATAAAAAGAGTATAAAACCACCAAGCTTATGGAAAGCAGGAAAGTGAACTCATTGGAATTCAACTTCTGAAGTCAATGAAAACAAATAAATATTTAGATTTTTTTCTTTCCATCTGTGTAGAACCTGGGGCCCAACTGAGTATCAGAATAAATGTAATTTCCACAAGCCAAGCACATTTATAACTTTCTTCAGAGGGACAAAGCTTGTGGACAAAGGTTACATTTTAGTTGATCTGATGTAGCTGGGAGAGACAGACAAGTGTTTAGGCAGATGAGTGTTTTTCAGGGTAATGCAGTAAGGCCAAGTGATTTGGCAGATGCCAAGAGAGCAGATCCATGCGGTAGAGAAGTTTTGCTTTTATAATCTTTCAGTTAGTGCATCCCTGTAGTTTGCAGATGCACTCCAGAAGGCCACCAGTTGAGGTTTTTTTCTTTTCTCGAGAGAAAGCCTGGCCCAGGACCCCCCATGAATGCTGTGACCCTATTCCCTCATGCACCTAAGTCGAGTCATGATGACTTTTGTTCCCCGCTCACCTGAACTCCAAAGCTTGCTTGTCCTCTTCTCCCAGGGCTGCTGCTTGCTGTGACCAGAGTCTTCCTGCTTCCTGACTGAGTCCAGGTTTGCTTCAGAGCTTGCCTTAGATGGTGAGCACCACAGGCTTTTAGTTTAGCCTCTTTGGAGCATACCAAGGAAGTAGTTGCTTCAACCAAGAAGTCATTGCTTTTGAAGTACAAAATCTTCCAGATTAGTGGAAATCTAGAAATGTGGCAGCCTAATCAGGGTTGATTAAGTTGGAGCATCTCTTCTTTCTCTTTATCAAACTCTTAGTCTGAGGAGAAGCGTGGCCCCAGAAATGCCCCTTTGTAAAATACAAGAGTCCCTTTTTTCATGGTCTGGCTTGCTAAATTCCTTATGTTGTCTCCCCTGTGGGGTGCTGGTCAATAGTTTGCCATGGGTTGCAGATCTGATGGATTTTTCTTCAAAGAAGTGCCACCAAAGCTGTGTGGACTACAATAGGCAGGTTTGCCTTGGCCAAGCTGAGATGTGCTCAGCACATAACACAAAGCAGAGTTACAGGCATTCTCCATCACATTACATCATGTGCACCTATGTAAACAAAGAAGAGGTGTGATGAGCGAAGTAAATAGACAACATAATGCAAGGGGATACCGTAGTTGTGAAATTTTGTATTCTTCTGCTGAATGAAGGCAGCCTTGTGATGCATTCCACCAGGTCAGGCAGCTGTGCTGCAAGAGCTGTCACAGTGCCTTCCCCTGTGTGATTGATCCTGGTGGAAACATGATTTAGCAAAGAGATAGAGGTAGTAATGAAAGAGATGAGCACAGAGAACAAGTAGATGCCTGATGATTTCTACTTTATCTGGTTTTTACCTTTAACATTCTGTGTGCATTGGGGACAATGAAAACTGATGTAGGATGACAAAGAATAAAGAAAAAGCTTTTTTAAGTTTTATTTTCCATTCAGAAATTCACAGCAGAGAATCATTTGTCTCCAAATATTACCTATGTTCTGCTCAAATATACCAGCTAACAGAAGTCGCGGAAATGGCTTTTTGAAAGATCTGTTTGAAGGAAACTCAGAGATACCAGAGCAGAACCTGGCAGGCTTTGTTAGCAGATAAAAAGTTGTCAAAATTATGTAATGAACAGCACGAAAAGCAGAACTGAGTGGTGTGAACAGCAGATCTCTGGGACTGATGGATTGGCTGGAACAAGCAAAAACAAAATTTAAGTGTATAAAAATGAGTGAGGTCATTGTGAAAGGAAACAAACCCACATGTGCTTAGAACAAACAGGAGATCTGGTGTAATTAGTGCATGATGTAAGGGCCTTGGGACTTGAAAGAGAGCAAGAAGAGGAAGCGTCCCCAGTGCAGTGGAGCAACTCCTCTAAATCAGAAGCAGAAAACAGCAGCTCAGGCTGGGCCCTTGCCAGCCGTTCACAGGCATGCTGACGGATGGAGGCTGGAAGGCTTTTCCAGATTGGTAGTAGCTGCAACCAGATGCCGCAGTCATGGAGTGTTTCAGGGCTAATTGTATTACTTTTATGGTTTTTGACAGGCATGCTAACAGCTGTATTTCTGAGCTTTCTGGGGAAGCAAAGGACAAGGCAGGAGGTGGAGCTGGTAGTTAATCCATAAAGCCATCCTCTGAGAAAGGAGCCTTGAAAGATTTATCCCCCAGGGCTGGCAAACAGGAGCTCTCTGGCCAGGTCTGGTGGATTTGGCAAAAAAAAGGTCAAATGACTAATCTCAGTCCATATATGGAGACTCAGTTTGTAAAGCAAGGTGAGCTGGAGAGAAAACTCCTGGAGGGACTTCTGTTGTCATGTTTGTTCATTCAGCCAGAGAAAGATGAGTGGCTGCCTGCATGAACTGTCTTGTGTTCATCACCCTATGATGTTCTTTTCTACAAAATGCTTTTGTTTTTAATAAGTATTACTCAGCTTTGTGAGAATTACCTGGAAATCCCATTGACTACCTCAAGAAGACAACTATCACAGGGACAGATTTGGTGGGGTACTGAGGTTCCCTCCCTGCCTAGAGAGTGAGGGGGGCTTGGGCAGCCAGCACTGGTCAGGCGGGACCATGGACTTTTTCTGCAAAGAGGTGTCAGCTTTATGCTTGAGGTGCCCCGTAGACACACAAGAGGAGGGAAAGCCTTGACAGTAGCAATGAATGTTAGTCAATGCAGGCAATAAACACGGACCGCCCATCTTGTGCTTCTCCATCCCTCGGCTGTTTTCGCAGAGCTGCTTTTAACCGTGGAGGAGACAAGGAGGCTTAATGAACAGAAAGAGTGTATCATGTACTTCTGGTGTGAATCTAACAGCTTATCAGAAATAAAGTCATCTGTGGCTTGATAGGAATGAGAACACCAGTTATGCCCTGCAGCATCAAGTAGCCTTAATCATTGCACCACCCTGAATGTTTTGGGACTGAGTCTCTGTGTTCATTAATGTGGGTCAGGCTTTTCCACTCAGCCCTATGTGTGTTGTGCATACATCCATCTGTCCACTGGAGAAGCTGCTGCTGCGAGTCTCCTTGGGACCAAAGGGATGAGATTAAACACCAACTCTCGCAAAAGTGGACCACTGCTGCTGCACTTCCCTGTCTACAGGATCAGGCTGAGGAGGGGGGTGTAGGGCAGACCCCCCAGGGACTCAGGTGGTGGGCAGACCTCTTTCTGGGGTCAGGCAGAGGTGACAAGAGGTGATGCTTTCTCCAGCTGCCTGAGATGCGCTGCTGCTGGTGAGAGACCTTGATCACACTGGACGTCTTGGTGGCTCTTGATGTGCATTAGTTTTGGTGACATTGTGGCTGAGGCTGCCTAGAGGGGTCTGCCGTGTTGTGGGCAGACCAGGCAGCAAGGGGAAGCCCGCAGCCAGCTGGGAGTTGGCACCAACACCCTGTCAGAGCCGCTCCACAGCAACAGGCATGGGGACCTGGGGTGAGAGCTCGGTTCCATGTAGCCCAATGCTGCCTGGCTTTTAGGGCTGCATAGACTGAAACTTGCTGCAAAGACCTCCATCTCCAACAACTCTGTACTTGTAGATTGAAAGATATTAAAATGTTTCAAACTGCATTTGTCTGATTTCTCATAAACAATCATTGCTATAGTTGCAGTTTTAAGATGATTTGCTAATCCCAGCACAATACTGTGGGCCCAGCTGAAATATTTGTGCAGGCATTTGTGTTTGATCAGTATGGAGGTTTCTTTTACTTTCTTCATGAAGTTGTAGGGCAAACCCTTCCCCTCCAATTGAAAAGTCACTTGCTCATACAATTCTTCACTTTCCCAAGACACTGCCTAAAAAATTAGGGCAAAACCCACCTCATCCTCCAACTCTTCCTCTTCCCTGCAAAAAGCCTCACCAAAATGCATGGTGGCTGTTCCTGATTAGAGGAAGAGTTTTCTGCAGAAAACCTTAACTTTACATAGATAGGATATATTTAACTTTGATTTACACAGTTCTATTTTTGAAGACAAATTGTCAGCAAAAATGTTGCCTTTTGTTGAAAAGTTTTCTTTCTACTGAAAAGAAAATGAATGAAAAGTGGAGTGTTGAGCCTGAAGCTTTCCTGGTCTGGTGCCAGAAGCTTTCTCCTAGGTTCATCCAAAATCCCACATGAAGTAACTGGTAGAATTTCTTTGTTGTTAACTCAAAGTCTGAACCTTCATCTAAACTCATCTGTACCCAGGGATGGCCTCCATGTGCAAACTTCATTTGCAAAATTTTGTGTCTCTGGCTCTATTGTTAATATTTTTAACTAACTTTTTTCAGAGATGTAAGAAGGCTTAATAGGTCGTAAATATGAACTGCTTTGCTACTTTTTAAAAATTTTTTTAATTTCTTTTTTTTTTTTGGCATAGAAGGCATCAGTAGATCAACTGGTAATATTCTTTCTTGTTTCTGTAGGGAAATACAGAGAAAATCGTAACAGGACTTACAAATTTAAGACATTTGTTTCAGATTGTCTGTGTAAATGAGTACCTAATCAAATGTAAATTCCTAAATTTTTTCTACTTCTTATTTCCTTAATACTGTTTCTCTTGGAGCTCGCTGCTTATATTCAGTTTTTCTTGTAAAGCTGTACTGTGGCTGAACCAAGTGAACAGCTGTGTCAGACATAAACCCCATGAAGGGCCAGAACATGTCTGTGGTTATCCTTCCAAATTTTTACAGAGGAAATATATAATTGAAAAGCTAACTGGTAATTTTATTTATCCCAATGGGGGGGGGGAGGGGAGGAGGAGTGGTTTCCATTTTTTTCCGCAGTGCAGTTTGGTTGAGTTTACAGCATCTGGAATTTTGTCTTGCTTGTGTTATTTACAGAGAAAGTAGCCAGTGTAGTTTCTGATTTCCAAAAAGATTTTTGGAAAAAGTAATGTGTCTGGTCTCAGTGGCCCTTATCTTAAGCCATTGATATAATCACTGCTGACTGATCTATTGATGCCCATTTAGTAAGTAAATGGAAATTTATTTTATGTATATTTTTGGAAAACTTGGGTGAATGACTCATGAAGTTAATGTAGCACCAACTGTAATTGAGAGAGACTCTGTACAGAACTGCTTATTAGAACAGCAAGATGATAGACGTGCATACAGAAGGATTTTAAAGGTCTCATTTTGTAAGTCTTACCACTGCAGTGCATAGTTGCATTGAGGAGGGATAGATTTGAAACACAGTGTCCTAATCCTTCCTGGTCTCAATATTTTGCTTGGACATGGAGAAATGTAAAACGAACACATGCTTGGTCCTGTAAGTTTTAATCAGCTGTCAAGCAGAAGACAGTCAAGTTGCACAGTAGGTCAAAAGTCATTACAGGAATGTGGGTAAAATGTGCATTACTTGGTAGCCTGAGCAGTGAGACTGGTGAGGGAAATACATCTTAGAGTCCCCCTTCTGCTGTCCTTTCTTCCTGGCAGTAGGTGTTTGCCTTCACCAGGGAACTGCTAGCAGTTAGCAGTAAAAGGTAATTGGCTTTTGTCATCTGTGCAGAAGCTTGTCTTTGCTCTGAGTCTTTGCTCAGGAGCTAGCAGGGCTCATTGATGGAGCTTTAAACTAGACATGACAGGGGAAGGAGACAATATAAGGCTTGCTGTTGTCAAGCTGTGGAGTGACACGCCAAGGTTAGAGGGACAGAGTGCAGGCAAGGGCCCTCAGCCAGTGGATCTTGTGGTGTTCTAGCCACACTGGAGCACAGCTGAAATCTTATGCAGACAACCCAGAGGCTCCTGAGGTACTAGAAGCCAACAGGGGAACCCTAGTGAAATATCTCAATGAAATTAAGGGGCGTTTCTCTAAGAAGGCAACACGGCTGACACACAGCTGAGATGTCTTTACACCAATGCACAAAGTGTGGGCAACAAACAGGAGGAGTTGGAAGCCACTGCACTGCTAGAAATCTATGACCTCATTGCCATTACTGAAACTTGGAGGGACAAATCTCATGACTGAAGTGTGACTGTTGATGGCTACAGGCTGTTCAGAAGGAGCGGGGGAGGAAGGAGAGGCGAAGGGCTTGCCCTCTACATCAAGAGGTGGATCAAATGTTAAGAGCTGTTTCTGAAGAATAGCTGTGGGTAAGAGAAACCAAGACAATAAAGGGAACCACATGGGTGGCATTTACTACAGGTCACTCGATCAAGGGCAGCCTATTGACAAAGGCTTCTTGCTCCAGCCACAGGAGGCATCGCACTTGCAGGCTCTCGTCCTGCTGGAAGACTTCAACCACCCTGCCTTCTGCTGGGAAAGTAGTACAGTGAGCTGTAGGCAATCCAGTAGACTCTTGAAGTGCATTGAGAATAATTTTTCAGGCCAGGTAATAGACAGGGCCACCAGAGGGGATGTGATACTAGACCTGCTGGTCACCAACACAAGTGATCAGGGCCATCAAGACTGGAGGCAGCCTGGGCTGCAGTGATTGCACACTGGTGAATTTCACAGTCCTGAGGGGTATGGGCCAGGAGAAGAGTCAAGTCAGAACCATGAATTTTAGGAAAGCAAACTTCCAGGTTGTCAAGGAGTTAGTCAATAGGACCCCTTTGTAAGCTGCTCTGAGGGACAAGAGAGCAGAAGAGATCTGGCAGATCTTTAAGGATGCTTTCTGTAGAGCACAAGAACTAGCATCCCCCAGCAGCAGAAGTTCAGGCAAGGAAGAGACCAGCATGGCTGAGTCAGGACCTGCTGATCAAACTAATGGGCAAGAAAGAAATCCACAGGCAGTGGAAGCAGGGACAGGTGTCCTGAGAAGAGTGTAGGGATGCAACCCAGTTGTGTAAGGATGGGATGAAGAAGGCCAAGGGAAAGCTGCAGCTGAACTTGAGAAGGGTCACAAAGAGTAACAAGAATGGCTTCTACAGGAGCGTCAGCCAAAAAAAGAAGGTCAAAGAAAGTGTTTACCCCTTCGATAAGCAAGGCTGGCAAACCGGTAACAAGGACGAGCAGGCTGAGGTACTCAACAATTTTTTGTCTCAGCTTTCACTTTCAACCTCTCTTCCTACACCTCTTGAGTGGATAGACTGTAAAACGGGGCTGGGGGAGGCAGGCCTCTCCCACTATAAAGACAATCAGCTTTGCGACCACGTGAGGAATCTGAGCATATGTGACGAGATGCATCCCAGAGTCCTGAGGGAATTAGCTGATGAGTTGCCAAGCCACTCTCCATGATATTCAAAAAATCATGGCAATTACAAAATGGAAAAGAAAGTGCAGCCTTCCTGTATTTGCACAGCCCCTTACACTGCTTAGGGCTGCATCTACTCCCTGAGCAAGTAATTGCCAAAAATTGCATACTTGTGTTTCTGTATCTTCTGTGTTTTCCTAGAGTTTTGTGATTACCTCTGATTTTCAAAAATCTCCTGTGATTTTGAAGAGTAACCCTCTCTTGATAACTCCTGAATGACTGCTATAAATTAAGTGCCATAGGGATTTTCAGGAGGACTGTGGCATGCTGCAAAATGGAGCTGCACATTTTATTTTTAATGAGATTTCAGGCTAGAGCACTGTGCATTCATCAAATTCTTCATAGACTGGTAAATAACCTTCTGTTACTCCTAAAAACAAGTGTGGAAAGTTGTCTGCTTCTTTACTCCAAGGAGCCCTCTCTTGGCATTGATTTGCTCTCACAATTGCTCTGTGTCAGTCCATGTGGTCTGCATTGTGAGACCTTCCTTTCTGCAGCTAACGCACGTCGTTGCTATTGCTGAAATACAGTTTAGGGTAAAGGCCATTTAGTCAATGTCAGCATTCATTCAGAAGAAGTTTAATGTTAGCATTTTCTGTGCTTGGTGCAGCCAAGTGCCAGGCTCCCTGATCCTGATTAGCAGAGCATTTAAACTTACCCATGAAGCTCTCCATCAGTCCTCACATTGATTTCAGTGGAGCCAATTACACACTTAAACTTTCAAAAGATGCTAAAATGATTAGGTTGGGGGTGAGAGCACATCAATTAAAGAGAGAGTTCTTTGTTCTCATATCTGTGGGGAATCAGACAAAGTGAGAGCAAGTGTATAGCACACAGAGAACACAGAGTCAAGTTTACAGTAACATAATCATCACTACTGGTAATTGTAAGAGGTTTTCTTTTAAACCACTATTTTTGTAGAAGAACCTTTGTCTACTTATAATTAAGTCTTAAAACCAGGGAGCCATCTAAGCTTCATAGCTGGCAATTTGAGGTCTTCCTGTGAATATATTTTCCTATATCAGCACTAATTTATTCTGGGGGGGAAAAAAAGTTTACTATTATAAGAAAGATCTGTTTCCTATGGGGTTTCTCTTGAAGTGCAGACAAAAATAGGGCTTAAATCTAAACTGCAATTGCCAGTATGGATTCTGAATTGTAGGTTTCTTTTTTAAATGATCCAAATTCAGACTAGTCAAAAAATGTAAATTCTTCATCTGAACGGGATATTGCCACTTACATCGATTTAAAAAAATGTGCAAGAAGCATTCAACTTCTGATGGAGCCTTGGTGAATTTCCTCTATTTTCCTGGGCAAAAACATGCATACCTTTGGCTGGCACAAGCCAGCAAATAAATGCTGTGAGTGCGAACTTTTGTGAACTAACTGGATATCTGCATGCAAGTAGATGTTTTATGGACTCACATTTATGTAGTGGCAGATTAAGTATTTGGCATGGACATTAGGGACCTATTTTTAAGTATTCCTGTGTTTATTTTTCTTTCAAATGCTGCTGCAGTAACAAGTTACTTGCACTTAACCAGTGATTTTGTATCTTTCCCCAACAGACTAAAACCAGAGAGTAGATATAAAGAGAAATTATAAGAGGCAAAAAAAACTTCCATTCCCTAAAAAGGGAAGGGAAGCAAATTGCACATTTCTCTGTTTGCATGGCCTCTTATACTAGTTAGAGCTGCAGCTACCTCCTAGCAATCATTTATCTTACATGTGTTAAACAAAGTGTACAGTACAATTGGGTTACTGTGCACTCTGCAGGTGAGAGAGAGAGCAGATGCAGGGTGGGTGCTGTAACATGCACTGCCCAAAGAATCAGGTGTTGAGAGGGTGGCTGTCTTGCTCCTGGCATCTTCCCAGAGTGTATGGAGAGGACTTTGGGAACCTCATAGAGCAGATCTGTACCTGCTCTTTGCCTTGAGGGGGTGGTGACTGTTCATGAGGATGATTTTTTTTCCCATCAAAGAGAATACTTTTGAAAAGGCAACAGGGGAGCTCCTGGGAAGCAACCTCAGGGTGACTTGGGCTTGGAGGGTTGAGTCAGGGTTTGGGAGGGCAGAGTATGTCTCAAAGACAAGCAATGCATTTAACATCAGCACAACTGCTGAAGTTTCCAAGTTACACAGGTATTTGCATACACATATAAACTGAGACAAGCTCCTTGGTCAAGTAAGATGAGATTAAAGAAAAAGAAATATATTCCCTGGGCATTTTAAAGTGTCTATTTCAAAGGTTGGCTTGGCACAGTCCCAGACAGCACTTATGACTTGTGCTTGCAAGCTTGGCTGTTGAGAATTAGTATCAGAAATGGGATTTGTCTAATACACATTGACACTAGGCGAGAAGGATCATTTTCCTGACTGTGTATGGGATAGTGTCTCAGACATGGGTGTCCCATCTTGTTTTTGTTTTTGTTTTGTGGTGTTTGGGATTTTTAATTTATTTTTATTTTACAATTTTCTTTCTCCTTGTTTCACTTGTTTCTGGCAATGCATTTCAGGTTTCTGTGACTTCTGTATTCCATTTTACTCTTCTAATCTTGGTTTTGATGTCTTAGTAAAGCCTCCAGGACCAGGCTTCTGTTTTCCTGTAATTTATTTACTGTTGCCTTCTTTTTCTACATGTTTCTTTTGCACTTTTTAGGCCTCCTTGTGCATTTTTAGCTTGGAGTTGGACTTGATGATCCTTATCCCTTCCAACTCATAAAATTCTGTGGTTCTGTGATTTCTTTCTTTTTTGTAGAGAAGGTTGTGTTTTAGGCCAAGCTCCAGAGAGTAATTTCGAAATAATCTGATTGGGAATGCTTTACATTTAGCTCTTCCTTAAATCAGCAGCCTTGTACACATTAATATTACTACATAAAAGTGTATTTCTAATTTTAATGTTTGAAACCAAAAGTGCTTTGGAAGTTTTTAGCTGCAATGTCTTGTTTTATGTATTGTTTTAAAATTTAAATTAAATTAAAAATCTTTGATCCATAAAACAACTAAATATTCCTGCAAAATATTTCTGCATGTGTAAATTATCTATCAACAGCTGTCAGTTCTATCAACAGCTATCTGCTTTATGCTGATACAACATCTTCCTGTTAAGATTTTCCGATAGTTTGAAAATTGTGATTAAAACCACTCTGAGACATAGGAAGTCATGTTTGTGTGAGTACAGTAGGATATCAAGAGGTTAAATGACTTACCAGATGAGTGGCAGTCTCAGTCTCCTGACCTAGCCCCAGAACTGCCATTCCTTTCTATATAAGAACTTTTTCCAGGGATGCAAAAGCAAAGCCTTTGGCATTTATTATTCTGATGTGTGTGTGTTCTCAGGACATTACATTTCTGTGGATACATCTTACGAGGGTGAGAAAGCAGTGCTGTACAGCCCAGATCTGTACTCCGAGGAGTGGACCTGTGTCAGACTGATTTATCAGATAGCAACGACTTTAGAGACTTCACCTGATCCCACCAGGCTCAACCTGTACCTGAGGCAGGAAGGAGAAAGTTTTGATCGTTTACTGTGGTCAGCCAAGGAGCCCTCAGACAGCTGGCTCATAGCTAGCTTAGATTTAATGAACAGCACAAAGAAGTATAAGGTAAGCCCAATTTTAGTAGATGCCACAGACTTTCTGGTGCATATGTTGGAGTGTACAGACTTATTTTTTGACCTATTCAAACTCTTTTGAGCCCTGTTCTTCGCTTTCATCTCTAAGGCTGGCAGCACATCAGTCAGTTGACCCCTCTGTCCCCAGCACTCATGAGCAGGGCTGGCATGAGGCTGTGTTCTGACCAGCAAAGGTGTGGAGCAGCTCCCGGGGATGCACAGCTGGCTGAGCCCTACAGTGGGGATGCTTCACCTCCTGGCATCCCTGTGGAGCGACTGGTGCCATGTAGCAGATATGAAACCTCTCCATTTCTGGACCTGCAGCTGCACTCACTCATTCCTGCCCACTGTGCCTTTCACGAAAGAGTCAATTGCTGACAGGAGAGTATTTCTACCCAAAAATCATCACATCGCATCACTCACAATAACATCTTGCGTAACCACAGTTGAGGAGTATGGAATTCGTTACTCTTAAATGAAGTGTGGGAATTTTTTGCCTTGTTTCATTGTCCTTCAGTGTGTCTTCTGTGCACAAGTAAGAGCATTTGCTCTGTCTTTAATGCATTCTGCCAAGCTCTTTCAGCAAAAGCACCTCTCCTGACTGTAAGGATGATGAGCCCCCCACATGTATTTAATTCATTCTCCTGTTTATCCTGTTTAAATATTCAGGATAATGAAACCCTAAAATTTACAGCTTGATTTATATTTTACAGCTTGTACTGGAAGGTGAAATGGGACAAGATAAATCTGCCAGTATAGCAATTTTTGAAATCAAAATAACTCCTGGATATTGTATGGGTAAGTACTCTCTGCTCAACCCCTATATTCTCTGCATAAAAATAAAAAAGCCTTGTTGGCGGTTATAAAGCTGGATTAAAGGTCTGGGTTTAGAGAAAAGGCAATGGCTTTTTCCTTATTGACTGCCATGTTCAGTATAGATGAGTTTTAAGGTAAGGTTACACACAATAATTAGTGGAGGTTTTTTTCACCTGTCTCTGTGATATACATAGATATATCACATAAAATAATTAATTCCAAAGTTATTTATTGTCCAAGCAGGAATAAGGGTTATTTTTTAAAAAAACTTTGCACTGCTGCAAATACTAGACATAACAGTTGCAATATTATTTCTGCTGTCTGCCTGCTCATGCTTCCTTACAGTGGCATCTTGCAGGCTGCAGAGCCAAAACTGTTGATATTTACGGTTTCTGCTATTTCCTCAGGACATTTGCCAAAAACTGCTAATGAAGTTCAAAAATTTCAATGTCTAGGAAGCTGAGAGACCTTTGCATTTCTGGGGAGGTCTGGCGAATTGTCACAATTCTTTGGCTCTGTGAAGGAAACAAAGCAGTTGCATTACTGTTATGAAATACTAATCCTGTGTTGTTTCTAGCTATCCCTGATTTACTAGTGAAAGTTCTGCTCTAAGCATTTAATACCATGAAGTGGTATATTTTAAATCTGCTTTATTTGGTTCTAAATTACAACAGTCCTATATTGACAAATAATGGAAAAGCAGATTAGTCCAAAGACGATGGAAATGGAAATTTTTAAAAAAAATGATCTAAAATGGGGGCTAAGTTTGCTTCTGTTTATTATGAGCTCATAAGTGCTGTGTCCTGTTTTATAAATATAGGCATTATCTGCACTGCCATATATGAAGTGAGGGCAGTGCTTAGCAATTTGCTCTTGCCATTTCTGTAATGAAAATGTGTGCACTCGGGTGATGGTGTCTGCAATTGCAGAATGTGACTTTGAAGAAAATCATCTTTGTGGTTTCGTGAACCGCTGGAATCCCAATGTCAACTGGTTTGTTGGTGGAGGAAACATTCGCAATTCTCAGTCTATCCTGCCCAAAGACCACACACTTAACAGTGCACTGGGTAAGCAACAAATGTAGAGCAAAAATATAGTGGAAAAATCTGAGTCTGTGATTCATGTATGACTCTCATTCTGGGAGTTATTATTATGTGAGTTCTTTCTTTTCTCCCAGAATTGCAGGGGGTGGGGTGGTAAGAATGATTCAGGAGATAAAAAAGGGATTAGAAAAAGTTTGGGGTATTTGCAGGTGTTCACACAAAATTTCATGTAAGTTTTATAATAAGGTTGTTTTGCTCTTTGCTAGGATTCAAAGGTACTCAAAGTAAGAATAAAATTTTGAATGAAGAGGGGGAATATTCACCCTTCTGTGTATTTTAAAAGTATGGGCCACACTAAGTTTTAGATTCTTGTACATCTGGCAGGGGTTTTCTTTCCCATGGCTATCGAGAAAGTTGAGTAGGAAAACTTAGGGATTGAAACATGCTTGGAAACTCTCTGATTAAATTGCATGGTTTAGGAGTTTTGTTTCTTTCAGTCTAGTGTGATGCTGTTAGTACAGCCCCTAAGAGGCAGAATGCTCTAAAGACTTACAGGAATTTTGGCACTTGCCTTGTATGAAATCCTTGTCCTGGACACATCACTGAGAGGAGAGCTTTTTACATAGCCATGGAGAAGGATGTACCACAGCAGGTGATGGTCAGGACACCTGGCTGCTGCAACACACTGTGTGTCTCAGACAGTGTGATGCTCGTGAGTGTGCAAGGAATGGCATCATGAAAAGCAGGGTTGCTCCTCTTTCCTTAACTCATGCCACTGTGCCTTTTTATTTATTTCACAATTGTGTGAGTTGAGTACAGAGTGTAATTCTGTCCCTGCATCACGTCACTGCACCTAAATGCTGGTAAAATTTTGATGGAAGTTTAACTTACCATGACTTCAACAACAGACAGTGGGTCAACCTATTAAATGTGTACTGTGACAGGAAATGCTGCCAACTGGTAGGGATCTCTTTTCTTGTAGCCACAGCATTTCTGTTTCACACCAAACCCTCACTGCTGACCATTGACTGAGAAGGCCACAGGAAGCCTAAAGTCAAGAAAGAGCCTTCTTTTTTGCAAGAATTGGACTATGGAGGTGCATCAGCCAGGGAGATAATAGCTAAGCTATGAAATGTGCTAAAACTGTAGAGTAAAAGTGAAGCTGAGAACTTCTCAGGCAAGTCTCACTTAAGTCACCTCTCCCCTGGCAGTGGGCAAGCTAGAGGAGACCCACAGCCAAGAAAGCCCTTTCACCTCCTTTCACCAGAGTGGAGTGAGAAGTGACATTTACAGCTTTGAGAACACTATGAGCTAATTATCTTAGTGACGCCCATACAAACCTAACGGCACAGTTTGCAGTGTCCATGCTGAAGTACTCTGCCAATTTGACATTTCATTCTCTTCTGAGTTTTCTACTTGTGAAGAACCATTTTTTGATTAATCATATACTGTTTGGTGCTGTGTTTCTGGGAGTGTAGAAGAAGAAAAACTAGAGATGCACAGCATATTTGTGAACATGAATGTGGCCTGTTTAAATTGAGATTGCTCTTCCAAAATCAAAGTCTTAGAAGCTGTACCCTTTGAAAATCCTGCAGGTCATATTGGCTGTTGGGGGGGAGGGAGTGTGTACTCATGGGTAATGCACTTTTCTGTTTATTAATGTCTCCCAAAAGTCTTCTTTAAGGTTTTACAAAAAACCTCCAGTCTATTCAGTAAAGATATATAAACCAAATCCTAGATAGACCAAGCAGAATTATACAAGCAGTGAAATGTGCAGATTAAAGGTTATTTGCCAATTAATTAGACATATTAAAAGAACTGCTGTGTAAAATGTGAGAAAACACGACTTATAATCTTGATCATTTACTTCAGTTGCCTCAGTAAAGGTTGCACTTTTCAGTGTCTTTTTTTCAGAAAAAAGGCTAAATACTATACTGAAGTGTTGGTAGGCAGACAATTTACACAATTGTTACACAGTTTTTCATTTATGGATGGCTCCCAAAATTTAGAGTTATTACTTTTCAGGTATAAATATAAATATTTATTTATAATAATAACAAATATTTAAGAAAGAGCTGAGACTGACTATTTTGCCAGTGGTACCTTAACCAAACAATTTTGGCTTGTACGTAGGAGGAGTTTTAGAATTACTAAAACTTACTAGAAAGCAATCATTGTTGCCAGGACATGGTCTAAGCCATATGTTTAGTCCCTGTTCATCTCCTGATACTGTGAGATACTATGAGATACTGTGACTTATACCAAGTTTCTTTCCTACTCATAGGTCATTACATGTACGTGGACTCTGTTTATGTCAAACATTTTCAGGAAGTGGCCCAGCTAATCTCACCAAAGACAACAGCCCCAATGTCTGGATGCTTATCTTTTTATTATCAACTTAAGCAGGAGAGCAGCATTGTTTTTACTGTTTACTTGAGAGATGTGAGTGGCTTTTACGAAGAGATCTGGAAAACAGACACTGCTCTGAGTACAGACTGGGCACTGGCAGAAGTTGACTTCAATGCACCGTACCCCATGGAGGTAAAGCAATCCTGCCTGTACAGGCCAGCTATGACTTCCAGGTTGCCTCAGATATGAGTGCCAACTCAGGCTAAGCCAGGAACATGGTAGTGACTATCCAGTATCTGAAAAATGGTTATAAAGATGCTGGTGATCTGTGGTTTTCTTTGCCCTTTGCATAAGTGTCAGGGAGGGATCACTTTCCATACTTGTGCTTGATTTTGAAGTCAGGTGTTGTGGTGCTTGATCAGAATACCTTGGGAGGTTGTAGAGTCCTACTAATGTGAGGTTTCTCAGTTGTGACTGAATAATTCTCTCAGTCCCGTATTTCTGTGACTCCATGGTCCATTTTTGAGGATGCTGAGTATCATAAAATAATGCCCTGAAGAAGACAATTTTTACAATGTATGTGAGGTCTATTCTCTACCTTAATATGACTCTGCAATTCATGAGATAAAGTTCAGACTTGGGTCCTAATAGTACAGTAGTCCTTAGATGTAAAAGACAACCCTTGATGGTTATTATAATGACTTTCAAGAATATCAGAAAGAAATTGGATTCTTTATTCCCTAGTGTTTACTAAGAAATACCTCAAACTTAGAAGATTGAAATAAAGTGTGTATATATTATATACATACATATATACTTAGCATGTATATTTTATACATATATATGTAATTTACGTATTTATATATGCATACATAAATACTCTTTCTCTATATATATACTTGTAATACTATGATTACAAATAAATTCTGTCTACTTGCTTTAATTCCACCTAAGTTATTTGCTAATTCACCATAAGCCTGCAGATTTTCCGAAATTATGAGGGGTAGAGCTAATTTTCATGAGATGTTACGTAGCCCTTTTATACTCTAAAACGTCAGTGATCAAGTCATCCATTTCAACTGTCAGACTTCAAGGGAAAAGAGAGTAGCCCTGATAAAGTCTCGTAATATTGAACGGTAAGTGAATTACTGGTTCAGTACGTACAAAGGAAGAAGACAAAACCAGTCCTAGGACTATCAATGGAAATTAATTAATAATCACTTAGAGCTTGGCATTACTGTGGTTAGTTTTGTGAAAATACCCTCTGATTTCTTAGTGGCATTCAAAAAAACATCCAGAATTTTGGAAACTGTCTACACTGGAATAAACCATAAAACAGAGGAAGTTATACCTCTGGATGAATGCACAGGGTACCCTTGTGATAAGTAGAGTATGCAACTTGAGCCCTCTCAATTAAAAAAGAATATCTTAGAACTACAAGAGGGAGAGATGGGGATAATCAAAAGTATGGAGAAGTTACATTAACGAAATAGCAGTTTTCAGCCCTTAAAAGAAAGTTTGAAGTAGAATATGGTAGAGGTTCTTAAAAGTCATGAATAACACAGAAAATATAACTGTGCCCTTTTTCTCATAATTTACACTGCTGTTCCAAATTCTTAGCTACCAGGTAACAGTTTTAAACTGAATATTTTTTCTTATATGACATATCTATACAACTCACTTCCACAGCATGCTATGCATGCCATTATTTGGATCAGTTAAAAAACTAATTAGAAAAATTAATGGGAAAGAAAGAATCCATAAGGAATGTAATGTGAGGGAAGAAGAACTGGAAGCCTGCCATTGTCTTCAATTCTCTCTGTAGATGCTCTCTGTTGGAAAAAGGATACGGGGCTAGATGGGCCTTTAATCTGCCCAATGAATTTTTATGTAATCCAACACAGTAAATATTTAAAGATTATTTTATAGAAATAAGATTAAACCTTGCATATAATTTCTTCAGTTGCTTCAAGAGGGTCTTCCTCTTTGTTTCATCTGGCTAAAGGAGATTGCTCAGGGTTCTTTCACAGCTCTCCTAGTTTGGCTCCCATCCATAGGCAAGACATCACAGGCATTGCTTTCACTGAACAGGATCTTGCTCTGAAAGCATTTATCCTCATATCCTTGTTTTGTCCCTGGGGTTGCCTTGGGATTCAGGCGTCTTCTCAAAGTTTTTCTGTAACTCAGACCTTTGATACTTAAGAGAAATTTTAAGACACTTCCTCAAGAGTTATAGACTGTCCTCCACTTACTTGAGGAAATCATGTCCTTTGGGAATGACTAAGTACAAATATTGTTTGATCTTTGTGGTAAACAAAACACAGCAATAGCTTTTCTGGTCCTTAAATAAATTTTGTAAAGGAAATCTTCCCTGCCAGCTGATGCCAAGTCATGGGTTTCAGTGTCTGAGGATGTTTACAGAAAACAGTAAAACTTAATATTTTAATAGGAGAGTAATGAACACGGGGTTTTTAGCTCTTGATCCAGATAGATTTTAGATACAGTAATAATCAGACAGCTTTGGAGTTCTAGTCTGTACAGACTGAAGATTGTGAATACTGTCTTTGTATAATATGGCAGAAGCCTTACTGCATCTTTAAAACTGATGCTTCATAAAGCGGCAGAAGAGCTATGTCCCCTTTGTTTTTTCCTTGGCCCTGAGTGGACAAAGATCTGGTGTCGAGGTCAGACTCTGATTTATATCCCTAATAAGTGATATGATATAATTTAATTTATCCTAACATTTACAGTGCTAGAGTCTGTCTGGAACATCCGATCAGAATTCTTTATTTCAAAAATATGTACCAAAATTATTGCTGAGTATATGGCAGATGAATAACAACTTATTATAATTTCTAGGTAGTATTTGAAGTTGCTTTCAACAGTGCCAAGGGAGGTTACGTTGCCCTTGATGACATTTCTTTCTCTCCAGTTTACTGCAGCAATCAGACAGGTATGATGAGCTCTTGTTGTTATTTACTGTCCTTGTTTTCCCCCTTTGCTTTGCCCCTCTGAACTGTCAGTATTTGCAATATTTAGTGCTACCTTCTCAACTGACCAGTCCCATTGGGCTCCTTTTCCTTCTGGTGACATAACAGCAGATAACACTGGTGCCATTCATTTGACCTAGAAACTAGTCCTTAATGCTTCCTTTCCAAAGATCTCGCCTCGGGGTTTTGCAACTGGAGTGCCAGACTGAATGCTTATTTGCATCACTCCAGGTTTTGAGAAATTACCACTTGCAGGCCTGGCACAGAAAGAGAGGGCAGATTTACCAGGTGTGATGGTATAAGGAAGAAAATGTCCTGGGCTTTTCATTAATGCCATTCTTCTTCATTGCATACGCCCTGAGATCTTCTTCAGAGCCAAAACATGAGCCTTGCCTTCCTGTCTTCACTCTTCCAGGATGTGTTACTCATCTCAGACAGTGGCGTGGCTCTCAGGTTTTTATTAGGTTTTCACAGCAGCAGACATCAGCTGAATCCATGTGACCTTTGCTGTAGAGGCAGTTGGGGCAAAGGATTTTGTCATTTGTGAATTCAGCCTCTTAAGTAGCTATGTACTGGTTGCTGGCATTTTACTGGGGCATTTAACACTAGTCAAAAGTAGATTAGTGGTTTCCTACCTACTCCTTTGTTCATAAGTTTGAATTTTTTGGCTAATGCTTTGAAGTGATCAAGGAAAAAGATGGTTTTTTGCCCTGTTTTTACTTGCCTCGAGTATCTGCTAGCTCTGCCTCCACTGCTGAAGTATCACTCCCAAAGGAGGTAGATTCCAGATATGTTAGTAATCCACACAACTCCTGGCTGAGTAAATCTGGTTCATTATCTCCTCAATATCTCTTTCAGTTTTGCTTTGTTTTGCAACAAAAATCCCATGTTGTGTTTGTGGTATTCCAGAGATGGGAGCTGTGTGCTCATCTGTGTTTCCTGTTTTAATTTTCAGACAGTTTATATGTGTTGAGGTATAGGATAAATTTTACAGCATTTTCTGCCCCAATGGTTGAAGTTCAGATTTAATCTGAATGGCTCATAATCTATTCTGAATATGATAGGTTCAGCTACTAACTCTGATTTTGAAGGTTGGTTTGGTTGTTGGGGTTTTTTTCTGTTTGAGAAATGAATGCAAATAATCTGTTTTATATCTTGCTGGAGTACAGCATATACTGCTTGATCCTTCAGACATCTCATATTTTCATCTTCAATTTTTCTGTGTAGAGATTGTAAAAAACAAGAGATCTTGTATTCAGCCATAACAGTGTATATAACAGCACTACATTTTTTCCTTATTTCTTCTGGAAGTTTTGTTCAAAAGGTACCAGAGTGTTAAAGAATGAATCAGAATATGGGTTTAATGCTGCATGGACCTGGTAGTGCTACAGCTGCATTTTCTTTAACTAGGAAAGTAGAGATGGGAGGCCTTGGCCACAGGCAGAGTAAGACACAAAGTGCTTAGATTTGGCCTATCTGAGGCTGAAAAGACCACAGACATCCCTCCAAAGCCAAAATTTTGCTTCTCCTGAAGCTAACTGCCTGTTTCCCTGCCCCTGCGGGAAATCTCTCTTAGTCCCCATGAAGAAGGGTCACATGTGCTGCTGCAGAGTTATGTACACAGTGTCCTGGATCTGGACTCCTGATGTAGCCAAATATGCATGATGGCTTTGGATTGTGCCTCTCCTTTCCCCAGCATCTGGTATAAGAGACTGATGAAGCTTTTAAAGTAAAAGTGCTTTACTTAAAAGCACCCCTTCACCATGGGGACTTTTTTTCAGACTAAAGCAAATCCTGATCCATTAATTCGGTATTGCAGGTCAAGAGGGAGGCATCTGCAGGGCTGGGGGACTTAGCTTTGCTTTTAATTGTTCAGCTTTCCTCACTGCTAAAATGCTGAAATATGTGAGGCAAGCTCCAGAGGTCAGTAGCCATGAGGTGGTACATGAATTAAAAAGTGTTTTACATACATATTTACAGCGTGCATTTGCATGCACATTATACATGATTACAAAAGGATTTTTAAAAACTGCTCTTTAAAAAAATATTGAATGTTGATGTCCAAAAGTTATCCCTTTGGAAATTAAAACGAAAATATGATATCCATGCACACACAGGCAGACAGTCACACTCATTTTGTCCTAATATCTTTTGCGTGAAGGAGCAGGATGAAAACAAATAGTCTGAATGTCTTTGTGCATTATGTCCTGAAAGAAGAATCTTCTCTTAATATCTGTAGCTCATTTATATTTTGAAGGGGCTATGAAGGAGGTTTCCTCTTGGCTCCAGCAAAAATATAAGAATATAAGACCAATTTGCAATAGAAAATTGATAGTTTGATTTTATTGTGACTTTGTACTATATATGTGTAACATCTCTGCACATGCTTGTCTTCTGTAAAGCAAAGAAAGGTGAACCAGAGCATGCTTTGGCATCATTCTGTTTCAGATATCTATGCTTATTACACTGTGCTCTTCCTAACAGAACATATACATCTATCTTTTAGGAACTCTTTTCGATCCTGCCAATGCAGGCTGCAATTTTGAGGAAGATCTGTGTAATTTTTACCAAGATCAGAAAGATGGCCCAGGATGGAGCAGAGTGAAAGTGAAGCGCAATGTTTATAGAGCAGGAGATCACACTACTGGGTTTGGTAAATCGAAACTGTTTTTCCTTAGAAGAGTCAAACATGTATAAAGGGTATATAAAAGGTTATATAAAGGGTATATAAAAGGTTATATAAAGGTTAATCTGTTGTATCATTGCTCACTCTGTTAAGTAATGTCACTTGGCACACTGGTTAATTTGCCTCACTGCAACTCTGCCATTAAAAATCAGTGTACACAACTCGGTCCTATCTGGAACCCTAGCTGTGATTCCCCATGTGTGAAGTGGGAAGGTAATGAATAGTCATGTGGGCCCATAAATCAGAGTATCTTCACTATACTGCTCCATAGTCACTGGAGGGATGATTCCACAAAAATATGCAAGTAAATGTAATAATAGCTTAATGCATTGTTTTTACTGTAGTGGAAAGGTGGGCTCTTCTGAGCTTAGGATAGTTGGCATTGCTAAGGGAAAACTGAAATACTGTGTAGTGAAGCCACATAGTGAAAGGACTACTAACAAGTTCTGAAACTCAGACATCTATTTATGTAGAATATTTATGGTTATTAATCACGTGGTAAAGTCTCACCTCTTTATACTTGGTGCAGGGAATAATAGGCCTTGTGCCTTACCTTCCATTCTTTGATCTTGCTAGCTTGAAACAGCTAGTTTTCCAGTGAGGCCAGCAGGACAGGGAATTTTTCAGGGTAAATTTGAAAAAGGCTTATTTCTGGTAACTTAGCAATATGCCATTTGAGCTAGAAGTAGACAGGATGCTTTTAAAAAAAAATTGTTATTTCCTGTCAGAGTGTGATAATCTATTTCTTGCCAGATGAAATTGTTTCTTGTAGCCAAAGTCTGATGCAATAACAGAAGCTGCTTTAATAGCAAATCAGCTGTGCTGATAGCATATTAGAAATAATAATTGTGCTGTCTTGCAGGTTATTAATTGTGCTGTCTTGCAGGTTATTACTTGTTGGCGAACACAAAGTATACATCACAGCCTGGGTACATTGGACGTCTATACGGCCCTACCCTGCCAGGAAACTTGCAATTTTGTCTGAGTTTTTATTATGCCTTATATGGGTTTTTCAAAATGAGTGGCACTCTTGCAGTTTATATCTTCGAGGAGAATCATGTTGTTCAAGACAAAATCTGGTCTGTCTTGGATTCTCCAAAGGGAGTTTGGACTAAAGCTGAAATCTCCTTCAAAAAGCCTATGCCTTGCAAGGTAAGAGCCAACTCTTCAAATCTGCTAAATCCTGGATGAGGATTTTCCTTGCCTTCTCTTCTCATGGTTCTTTGTTATCTGGGGATTAATCCTAAGTGAGCTATACCTGCAAAGTCAAATAGTATTCCTCAGGCAGTACCATGGGGACTAGAATGCTTCTTCACAGCCTGGCTCCCACAGGAGCCCCGATACAGGGGCTTCGTACCAGGAATGGGGCAGTGCTTCCTGGTGTCCTCAACTGTAGTCACAATATTGCTGGAGATTTTGCCAGAGGAGCTCTAACAAGAGCCAGTTGTGTTTTGGTTTCTCAGCATGCTCCACATTCCATCATTTTGTTTGTGTGTTTTCTATGTGAGTCACATAATTTTCATACTCAATTACAGATTTTAATTAATCTAAAAAATCACTACTTCTAAGTTCTGATTGAAACAGGGAGCTCATCCTACTTCCCTAAACTCAACTGCTTTATTAGAATATGAAACCAGAATTCAGTGCAATGGACTTCAAGAATTTGCAGTGTCGTGTTGGAGAGGTCACTATGTTATCTCAGCAAGTTAATAAGGCAGTATTTGACATCACCTCCTGAGTAAGTCCTTAAGCTCTTGTTATTCCTCATCTTCACCCTTCT
This sequence comes from Pipra filicauda, assembly GCF_003945595.2. Taxonomy (NCBI): domain Eukaryota; kingdom Metazoa; phylum Chordata; class Aves; order Passeriformes; family Pipridae; genus Pipra; species Pipra filicauda. Next base: position 2,868,315 of record NW_024104509.1, on the reverse strand, counting down.
TACAAAGACTGACTTTTACAGAGATTTCTGTAGGCACATCTTCCGTGGTTATCCTGAATTCTGTAATGCATTTTCACTGTCTGTGAGTCATCTAAGGAGGACCAGATAGATCACTACCTGCTGACATTTAGATTAGTCCAGCTTTTTTTTCCATGTGATAGTACAATGAACATACAAATGAAAGCTTGTCTTGCAACTCAGGCACTTCTAAATCAAAGACAAACATCTTCAGCATTTTGTCCACTACAAATTAGTTTTTGAAATGGCAGTAGTTACTGAATTTAAATTTTCTTGGAGAAGGAAAAAAAAGGTGTTTATCCTTTGAAGTAAATACACTCAAAAAGTTCACCAAAAACCAGTTGCCTGACTGTATCAATAAGCAAATTTATGCTAAAAATTTCAGTCCTAATTGTTGGCTAGTGTTTTTTCTCAGATACCTTAAAAATTTGATGGGATTTTATGTATTTATGCATAAAACATAACAGAATTTCTAATTCTCTTTATTTTATAGAACAAAAAAAATTCATTACTGCACAGCAAGTGCATGATAGATGAGTTTCTCATAGTGTCATTCCAGGATATTTGCATAAAAGTATTTTTCTCTTTTTTTTTTCTTTTTAATTATGAAAAGTATTGGTTAAGAAGGCGAGCCATTTACTTTTACCATCTACAGTTTACATATTTCTTTATTGCTTCTGAAAAGGTTCAGTAGCATAATAAACTGCATGAGTAATGATGATGTGAGCAATTCTGTTAAAAATGGTTTATAGCCATTGGAGGCAGCTGGTTTTTTTTTAGCTTCAGACATTTACATAGGAAAATCTTTTACAATATGAATTTGCGACGTACAATTTTTATGTTTTCCTAGAAGTCAGTATATCTAAAACAGTTGTAAAGAAGTTTACCTGCAATGGAAATCTTTTCATGAATTAGAGTTTTCATGTCTGTAGTTACCATTCTCTCTGTGCTCAGTAACTGATGGGGAGAAAAGCACAGAGGAGAACAAAGAAGTCAAGGGAATGTCCTTGCTGCTTCTGAGCCTGAAGGTCTGCAGGAGGGGAGAAACGCCATGCTCTGCAGCAGGAGGGTTTGTTGGCCTCTGGCAGTTCTGAAAAACCTTCACTAGGTGCTTCAGGTCTTCCGAAAGAAACCCTTTCCCATGGAAACAAGTTGCAAAATGTTTCTGTTGAGGAGGCATTCCTCAAATATCATGAAATGGGAGATGTATTGGGCTTTAGAGAAGTCAGCATGTATTCAGCCTATCACAATTCAGGTACCCCTTAGCCAAATAACTAACTATTTTGCAGGCGATTCAGTTTATGAAGTTTTCCTTTAGATAAATAGTACATGGAAGAAAATGGGTGAAGTTCTGAAATATGTTAATATGGAAAAGTACACCAAGATATGTTTAGAGATGAGAAGGTAGCATATAAAAGACAAATATTGCTAAAGTTTGAGCGTGTGTCTGCCTGCCATAAGGCAAGGGTTAAAACCTAATGTAGTTACAGGTCGTCTGCTTGTAATATTCACAAGCAGGGTCGAATGAAGTTGCACAGTGAACCTGATTTTGGCTTTTCCTTGCAACCTCATGCCCAATTTTTCAACCTTAATGCTTTAAAAGGTCTTTTCATGCTTTATTTTGTTTGTTTCTTCTTTTCCGCGCCAACAGAAGGAAATAAAAGAACTCTATGTGGCATTGTATAAACACTTAGATTAGTTATCTGTGAAGACGTGCCTGCCTAGCACCTAGTGAAATATCTGGCAAAACCCACTTATTTCAATGAAGGGTAAGAGTGGAGGTGTATCAGAGCATGTTTTGCCTGACAGCAAGGAGTGGTGGGAACCAGCAAGTTGGGGATTACACTTCAGGCTCTGGAGGAAGAGACAGCATTGAGAAACACAAGAGAAGCCTGACCTCTTTTGTCCTGCCTTCTCCAACCTTGCTTGTGTCTCTTTCCTCCTCACCGAGGCATCTTTATGTTATCTAACCTACCCCATAGGCAATGAACCACTCCCACCCCACTCCCCATGCCAGTGTTCATCTTACTTCTGGCTTCTGGCTCTGGACAGTCCAATTTCCCCCCCTCTAATCTTGTTCGTGTCCCACTCTGTTTGCCCTGCTTGTCCCAGTTCTTACAAATTCTAGTTTTTCAAAAACTAACAACTTGACAGAAAACACAGTCCTGGCACAAAGACCAAAGTACGATACTTTCCTGCTCCCGCTCCAAAGCCTAGGAGTGCTCAAGCTTTTCACATATATATTTTTTTTAATAGGGGCAAAATAAACCCTTTTTTTCTTAGCCTTGTTTTTGGAAATGATGGAACTTTTTTGGATTAAATCTTCCAAAGCAAGCCTGAAGTAAGGACCCAGCATGGAAAGTCTGAGATGAAATAATTGTGTCTTGGCAACGTTATAAGCAAGTGAAAAACAGTCTTCTAGTGGAGAGATGTGGTCTCAAAATAAGATAGGGCTGCCACTTTTGCTCTTACAGATGTAGAGGCCAGTGTGCCTATCGTATTGTTTTCTGAGATGCATCATGTCTAGACATGAATGATAAGTTGTAGGCACGCACAGTAGTTTGGCTGAGCAGCTTCTTGGTTACCAGGTGTGACTTGTAGATTGGGTCAGCGGCTGTGGAAACAGTAAACAGTCTCCTGGCAGTTCCTTAATGGCAGTCATATGTCCTGAAGGTCATAATGGTTTTTCAGCCAGAAAGTGGTTCTACTAAAATACCTGATTACCACGTCCTTTATCTTTCTCCTACTACGAATACTACTCGCAAAGTTTTGGAAACAATATAAAATCTGTCTGATATGTTTTAATTTTGTTAGCATGTTTGTTTGCATTGGGACAATAAAAAGATTCAGATTTTCATCTCTTGGTTTGTGTAATGTTTTTTGCAAGTTCTTTTTGAATTAGCTAACTGCAGTCTGGCACAAGTTGATGGCTTGAATTCTGTGGGCAGGAATTGTGAAGCTGGCCAATTGGCTTTAATATGACACTTTGAAAATACGATGTTGTAAAGATTAAGTGGGTATAAGCCAGCTAAGCAAGTCATAAATGTTTATATATATATATGTATGTGTGGATGGATGTATATATGTGTACATATGTACTGCAAATACATAGGCTATATAATGCTAGTGAGAAAGCAGGAAATTTGAAGTCCTGATTTCTCAATTTGTACTTCAGGCATTGTCTCAGTTGGTTTAAGTACCTCTTACACATACAATTTTTTTTATACTGTGCCCAGGGAATAAACGTGAAAAGGAAGAAATGGAAAAAAAAATTCTGTTATTTTTTAAAATTAATTAAACTGTTCATGGTTTGTTGCCTCTTGAAGGGCAGCATAAAAACCTAAGCCTGAAATATGTAGATTTCTTTTGATTTGATTGTACTGAAACTGATCTTCCAGGCCAACACATGGCAGAAAAATGTAAGAGCTAATTGAAAGAAAATTTCACATGTTAAATGAGACCTAGAGAAGCTCACACACAATGTGGAGCAAGAATCTGCATTTTAACTGTGTGTGTGTGTGTGTGTGTGTGTTTGTGGGTATACACCACCATGGGAGGTATTTCTTTACAACAATGCCCAAATGCCTAGATTAAAATGAAGGTTTGATTTCACCTGGGTCTGCTTATACCAGTTCTGCTCATTTCTGCTAGATTTGGTTCACCATTCTGAAGCTCAAGTTTTCAAAAGCAAACATCTTGTGTTGTTTATCCATTCATGCAAGTTTTGACAATGTTACCTAACGATATAGTGCTTGAATACCTCTCACAGATTTCAAAATCAAATCTTCAGAAAGGTAAATGGCATCATAATAGTCCATTCTACTTTCATCAGAATTGCTGTGGCAGCATTTCTTGGTTTTCAAACTATCAGTATATGTTCTCACTCTTTGATGTTTTATTCTCAATCTCTTTTGAGTTCATCTGTTTGTTTTCACTCATTCTCCATAACTAATTTTACTTGCAGTTGTGTGAGAGCAAAATCAAGTGTCTGAGTGTTGCACTTCAATATTTACACGGTTTAAAACAAACAAAAGGGATTAGACAAATTCATGGAAAATAGACCTCACAGTGATTGTAAACACAGTGGTTTAACTGTGACCTCCAGTTCAGTCAATCCTTCAGCTTTCTGGGGATTGGACATAATATAACAGCTTTAGGGCTGATTTGTTTCTTGTACTTTTTTCCCTAAACATCTATTATTACCCTGCCGCCTTTCTAGGACTTGATCTGAGGTTCTTTGGACCTCTGTTCTCACATCATAACTGTGATGATGCTCAATATTAAATTATTCTAGCACTTCTCTTTGCTAATGAGAAATTTGTGTCTCCTGCTTCTCTGCCAAAGTCATAGGTAAATGACTAAAGCAATTTTTGATATATGATGAAGTTCTAGACCCCTGTGACTGAGTCACTGGTATGAACGACACACTTCTCTAATTGGGCACCAAGTGGAGGAGGGCAAACATTCTCATCTCTTCCTCCTCCTCTTCCTCCTCTGAAAAACCCTCACTTGTGTCAAATAAAAGAGCTTTTTGGTACTGTTCTGACAAAACTCTTGATCAGTCTTCCCACAATAATGTGTGCACCCTAAAGAGTTTGGAATGAGCTGTGGTTTTATAGTATAGCCCTTCTGTCCTTCCTTCTCTTACCTCTAAAGTAAGAAACTTCTTGAAGAACAGTCACCAGAAATGTATGTTTAAAATAAGAGTGGTAGGGTTTGTAAATAGTAGGATAGCGCTTGCAAAGTGTGCAACCTCACTGACTGTGGTGCTTGACATATGGTTGTGGAAACAACATACTGGAAACTGAGAAAGTTATTCAGGTTAGGAAGCAATACTTAAGTGGCCTGCATCTTCACAGTAGCTAAGCAAGGTAATATGTTGCATGAAATACTACATACTGCTTTTTGGTGTCTGTGATACTTAACTGACACTTTATTTTTTTGCTCAGTTTTTGTTCTGGGTCCTCAGTATTATGATACTATAGTGCCACCTCCTCTGAAAAGACTCCTTGATCTAAAGGCAAGAATCTCTATAAAAAGAGCTAAGGAAACTGTTACATTGAAATGAGGATAGAGTCCTATCAGCAGAATTGTAGAAATCTAGGAAGGTGCTGGAGGACAAATAGGAACATAAGTGTCCTGTATACATTTGTGTGCAGCCAGTGCGCTCTACTAGGCAGTGCAATCCAGTGGGAAGAGACGTATCGTAAGCAGTCTGTGGTGCTAGGTTATTCTGTCAGACTTTATATTTCTCTTTCATTGTTTGTTTCTGCCTTTGGACAGGAAAGATTTTCAAAAATATTGGTTCAACTGTCACAAGCTTATTACCAATGTTATCCAATTATTTATATAGAAGCTTTTATAATCCGTTCTTTTTCCCCTGCAGAAGCTCATTGTATTTACATGGCAAAAAATTGAACTTGCCTGGCAAGTGCCATTTTAAATCAATTTATTTCAAATGACAGAAGCTTGCAGACATTTGGACTTTGTTGTTAAGAAATACCTCCCATGGTGGTGTATACCCGCAAACACACACACACACACACACACACTGTTGAAATGCAGATTCTTGCTCCACAGTGTGTGCAAGCTTCTCCAGCTGTAGACAGTCAGAATGGTTCTCTGTGCCAGTGGTGGTCCCTGGCTTGCATGCTTATACAGCTGTTTGCTTGCATAACTGACTGAAAAGTCAGGTTCCCTGTCTTGTGAAAATGGCTTGACTGCTTCTTTGTGCCATGTCTCACCTTTGTTTCTGGTGTTTGAATTATTTTTTATTTCATAATACTGAGATTTGTATCACTGTGTGAACTTAAAACAGTAGCTTCTCACAAAACCCTACTTCAGACTCCACTATAACTGCCTTTCTCCTCTAAAAAATCGAACCTAAATGTGTCTAAGTGACAGGCCAAGTTTTGTGTCTACACTGATGTACAGTGTGTAGTTTGAATCTAGGAATATTCACTAGGATGGAAGCAGGTAAATTACTTTGCTGCAGAGGCAAAGCTTGCTTTTAATTCACCAGATTGGGCTGTTTTCACAGTTTTTCTTTTTTTTGGCTGGTCTGGCTCTCTAATTGAGCAAGAGCTACACTTCCTGGGATAAACAAGGAGAAAAGGAAATACACAGAAAATATAGGGATCCAGAGGAATCTCTCCTTTTCTCCTGTTCTGAGTCCAGATGCCTCCAAACCTCCTTTTATAAGCTTCCTCATTAGTTCTTCCTTACACTGCAGGTACCTTCTGTATGTCCTACTATTTCTTCTCCAAAAGCAGGTTAACTTCATATGCATATGTTTTAATTCACATCTGCTTGTAGAGATGCAGAGTGCCAAGGAGAAGTCCCTTCCACCTCACCCAGTGTCTGCAGCACAACCCAATGAGATGTCTTGGCAGAAGCTTGCTCTAACAGCTGTTCTCATCTGGCATTGCCTATACCTGATATAATCCAGGATAAATGCTAAGAACTGATTACTGATACTGTGAGGTTGAAGACCAGGAGCATTGATTAAGCACTGCAAAATAAACAAACCAGCTTCCATAAACTAGAGTAATAGTTTGGAAGGAAACTGATGCCCTAGCTGTGTCCTGTTATTGGAACAAAAAGAAACATGAGAAATATGTTTTATTTTTCAGTAACACAGGCAACAACTGCCTGCACTGGATAATGTTTTTAGTTTAGCCTCCAAGATAGCATGCAAGTCCAAGAATATTTGTTACCTAGCTGGAAACAATTAGTACGTTGTTCATCTGCCATGCTTTATGAAGAAAGTGCAAGCTGAGCACAAAGAATCCCCTATTCTCTTCTGCAAGAAGAGAAGAATTTTAGAAGAATTGACCTAGCAAATATTTTATTCAAAACAAGAACAAATGCAAATATCATGAGATTGCTTCTATCGAGACTGTAGGAAGGGTTCAGAGATCTGACACGGGGAAAATGAGCAGTTGAATAAATCCAAATTGATACAGTTTTGGCAGGTAAAGTTTAAATAGTCAAATATTTCCCTTTATGACAGAAAAGGATATTTAGAACAAAAGAAGAGTGAATAAATGTGACTTGTGAATGAAAATCTTCTAGTCCATTGCCTAAAACTAAATCAAGAATACCACAAAATACGCTGAGGGAACTATAAGCAATTTCTGTACATTTGCTAATACTGGAAGCTCCCCATTCCCACGTACAAGTTCCTCCACCCCATCCCTGTGCAATTACAAAGTCTGCTCATGGCAGTGTGTCACTTAACACCACAAAAGTCAAGTGGAGAATTAGTGAAGCTTAAGCTACAGATGGCAAAGCTGAACAAGTTTACAAGTGTCAATGAATCAGATGAATCTTTTTGTTGTACAAAAGGCTACTGGTTCAATGGCTTTTGAGAGGCCACAGTTATTGTTGCAATGCCTTTGAAATGGAGTGCCTTCTGTGGTATCCAGAGTGTAATTACATACCTTGTATGGAACAAATTACTGCAATCTAAGAATAAAGAACTTGATCCTGCTCCCGGTGATGTCATTAGGAATACATCACTTAAAACAATTCCATGGTGTGGAAATGTTGTTTCACAAATGAGGACTGACCTCACCCTTACCTATGTGGTTGTCAGAAGATTCGTGGGTTTAGGACCATAATATGTTTTTAGTGTATTACAAGTGTTCACCAGAATGCATTTATTAAAATTCTGGTGACTGACGTCCACCCAACATCAGTATCTTATTTTATGCTTTATTCCGGGAGGTGCTACCATTTTTAATAGATTGCACCTGTTTCCTGAGAATGAACTTAAAAGTAGGAAACACCTTTTGTCCTGTTAAATCTTAAGGCTAAGACAGCAGTGATGATGAATCCCATGAGGCCCCATAATCCTGCACAATTTCAGGATCTACTGGGAGCTGATCATTCTCGCAGTCATGGTCCTCCAGCTCAGAGCACTGAGACCCCCTCAGCATTTAACCTCAAATATGTAACAGAGATGTTCACAGTTGTTCCAGAATACTAAACTGTTAGAAGTGACACTCATTCCATCTCCAGTCACTAGCACAGACCTCATCACAAAGGAATTGTTTTGAAAAGCTCCTCCCAAATTATGGTCATAACCCCAATGGTCAGACAGATGGTTTGGAGTATATAGGCCAAGAAAACCGCCAACAGTATTTTCACAAAATAAATCTTAATGTGTCTTCTGTAATTCAAACAGATATGTGTCGGCCTTTGGAGAAGGGCAACTGGAGTCTTACAGTTTCTTTGCGTTTTATTTTGTTATCTCATGAGTGACTTGTATTTTTCATGGCAGAATTAATGTGTAGTCAAATAAAACATCTTGGATGTTTTTATTTAATCTTCACAAACTCAGATGAACACTGTGCATTATGCATAGCATTTCCAGTCTCATGCTCTATGATACTATGGCCTTGCATCATTTATGAATAATCTCATTTTATGCAGTACTTTCATTTCACTTTCATTTCTTTGCTTTTCGCCATGGCCATTTCTCTTGCCCGTCAGTCTGCATTACTCTTGAATTTTTTTTTCCATGGATAAACTTCTTGGTTTTAAGGGTAAGCTACCTGTGGATATTTGTTGGGTTTTGTGGAGGAGAAAAACCACAACAATCTCAGTAAGTCATGTTTTCTCATATGCAAAAAAGAAGTCTCCTAATAAAATGGAAATTACATACAGAGATACATAACTTGCCTATAAAAGTGAGAGAATACTTTGAATTGAAAACATACATCTAATCCCCACTGGAACCAAAATTTCAGTCATTGGCAGTATCAGTATGTGTCAAGACAAAGTGGATCATTATTTCTGTTCTGTAGATTTCAACATTTTTTGCACATTTAGAAAAAACCCTAAAATTTCAGACTCTTAACATTGCCAGGTTTTGTTAGGTAACTGAAATTCCTTTATGTATTGCAGGTTGTCTTTGTCAGCTTGTGTAAAAGCTTTTGGGATTGTGGACTTGTGGCACTGGATGATGTATCATTGAGCCTGGGAAGCTGCCAGGCTGCTGGTAAGACCATTTGTATTTGTCATCCAGCTGCTGGTATCCTTTTTAGTAAGAGTTCATCACATACCTTCATTTTCCAAGCCTATCCTACAGCTGCCTTCATCCCACTGTGGTTTCTTGTATTTTCTTTTTTTCCAATGAGCATTGCATAAATCCTATTTTTGCAAAGTAGCATACGTACTAGTATTTGTTCACAGGGGTACCAACTAACTCCTAATAAACTTTGGTGACTCCAGTGAAGCTGTATATAGGTGAGTGGTCCTTTTAGGGCGTTACAATTTAAAATAAAACAAAAGTCCAACTGAGGGAAAAGTAGTTTTCAAAATGGATTTTGACAAACCAGGATTGGACCCAAAAGCAATATTTTCGAAAGACAATATTATTCTTTTTTAGTCCAGAAGTACAGTTGTGCAAGGCAAAGACACAGTCCCTTACTTGAGCTGCAGTTCTCTAGTGAAGACAGATAAGATCAGTCCAACTCTCTCTCCTGTAGTGGGAGGAACTGTTTTTCAGCAAGACTTTACCCTCTGACATGTGCAGGCTAACCTCTCTGAACTCACTAGACTCCCTCTTCTGGGGCATTTTGAAGTTGACAGTACAACGATTGTATCCTAATTTAGAAACCATTCTCATGAGGCAGGCACAGTCTATAATCCCATTTTTCTTCAGAATAAAGCCATATCTTTGCAATGGTCCTAATAGCTCTTTAATGACCTCTTTTGATTGGCTTTCATGCATTCAGGCAGCTAACCATTACAAAACAGAGAGAAGTCACATGTATAAAACAAGATGCCATTTTTCTAAAGCATTTCCAACAGTTGTCTGTTTTGCCTTTCTGTAGTTCCTAAGTAATTGGAAAAGGAACCAAAGGTGCAGAACTGGTAACTGGGTGTATAGTCATACTGAGGCTGTCTCTGATTGGAGCAAAACAAATGCCTGAAATATGCCCCAGAGATATCAAAGCTTCCTCCTTTTCAAAAAGTGAAAGCAGCTCAGTGTCTACTTCTGAACAACAAAACCAGGCTACAGCAGAAAAGCTGACAGAAGCTTCCTGGCAAGCACCTGAATTATCAACTTTCTCCCTTTTGCATCATCTAATAGAATTGAAGTGATGAAAATACTATAGTAATTACAGCTCCATGGCCTGTTGTATGCTGTAGTAGAATCTGCTGCCAAGGGAATATAGGAGAGCTAAATGTAGCACTTGATTTTAGATCACAGAAACTCCAGTCTTTGACAAGACTCATTAAATATCCACATTATACATTCTAGAGCTCATTAATCTGCTTGGGGTGCCACAATAGTGAAGAAAATTACAGTGGTAGAGCCTGTTATGGAATCATAGAATTGCTAAGGATAGGAAAGACCTCTAAGATCATTGAGTCCAATCATTAAAACCAAAAGACCTCTAAGATCATCTAGTCCAAACCATTATTATTGAATAAGAGTAATAAACTGTATGAAATGTTTTCAAGAATCTTAGTACATGTTACTAAGCTAGACTAGAGCAGAGATTACCTCAAAACAGTGAAGAAAATGAAATTACATTTCATTCAGTTTGAAGCTGGCTTTTATAAGCTTGTGATTATTGTAAGCATTGCTAGGTAGATGTTGATTTCAGCAGGTGAGTAAATGCAATACATTTTCTGTGTTATCTCTCCAAATATAGGTCTAATATATTTGAAGTTTTAAACTATGTTCTCTCCTTACAGATTCATTTCTGCTCAGCCCTGGAGAGTGTACTTTTGAAAAAGATGAGTGTGTGTTTACCCAAAAGAAGAGAGGTCGTGGGAGCTGGCACAGGAGGAGGGGTCCAACTCCCACTTCTTACACTGGTCCGAAAGGAGACCACACTACTGGGGTAGGTGAGTTAAGCCCCACATTGAACTTTCAGAACAGAAGTTGATAGTTAATCAAAAATACTTTGAAATTATAACCTTGATGATAGAGAAAGTTTTTACGCTTCTGTTCAGAAGAGGTATTAATCCAATGAAGTAAACACATTTTGTAGGGCCCCATGAATGGTTTTGAAAATGTGATGTTTAATCTGAAATATCTGCAGACTATGTGGATAGTTCTGTTGTCACATCCTAAAGTAGCCCTTTCCTTTGGGAGATAAAAGAATAGGATGGCTCCCCAGAGTTCACAGAAAAAGCTCCTTCCAAACTCCTAGCTTATGTGAATATTTTGTGAAACTTACTTTACACCTATTTTCGGTTTACATAGATCATTAAGTAGCTGATAGCTGAATAGCTTGACTTTAGAACTTTGACAGCCTTTTAAGCCTCACCTGTGACAATGTTGATTCCTTATCTCACACATCTCTTTGCAGCAAGTTGTGCAAGTGATTGGGATCTCTTCTGCATGAACATACTTTGGGTTCAAACTTAGAAGAAAACATGGCAAATAAAAGAACTCACACAGGCCCTTTGTCTTGAAAACCTGCTTCACAACCTCACTAGTGTAATTTAAAGTATTTGGCCAAGTGGAGTCCCCATTAGTATAAGCAAGTGCACAGAGAGCTGCATCAGCGCCAACCATTGCCTAAATTGTACCCTCAGATGTACATGGAGCTGTGTCTGAATTCCAAGGAATCGATTGCCATCAGAGTGCATTCCTGGTTTAGGAGCAGCTATGGTATTTTCTTGCTTTGTATTCTTTTCTGTTGCTGTGTGTTTCATCAGACAGAACCAAGTTTTTAAGTGTTCAAGTCATTAATCGCTGGAAGGCAAATTTATTATACCCCCCCCAATCTATCATTCAGCTATTGCCCATTGGAGCAAACTGAGGTGTATCAGAAGACTGAGGAGCCATCCCCACGTCCCATATGCTGCATAAAGCAGCTGTTCTATGTTTTGAGATGTACACTCTGAGAGCAGACAGTGAACTCAGACATTGCAGCAACTCTTTGTGTTGTCCCACTGCTCCCTTTTTGTGGTGTTATCTGCCCTTCTGCCACCACAGGTCTGGGGGTGAGATTGCCTTCAGAGGGAGAGGGGATTCCCAAGGATGAGTGAGACAGAAGAAAAGGTGGGAGCAGCAGCAGCAGCCAGTGGATACTTGAGATGTCTGTCATGATACTCAGAGTCCTGTTTTCTGCTCAACTCCCTACTGGAGACATCCCCTCTAAGCCAGATTGTAGTTTGGTAGTAAGCAGCAGTCAAGAGAAAGGATGAAAAGGAGTATTATCTACAGAGTAGGTCCATAAAGAAAAAATAATTTCATACAATGTATTGGAGAATTTCCAAGATCATTTGTACCAAGCCTAGTGCAATCCATTGCAAAGACCTTGCTCTTCACTATGCTTAAAAGTTCCTTGAATTAAACACCAAAGCCTACAGCTCATATTAAAGTATAATAAAATAATTTGTCTTTAGTTTTAAGGCCTGAATCATATTAAAAACTTGTTAGAAAGACTGAATCAGCTCTTGGTTTTATGAATTCAAACCCACCATTATTACAGTCCACTGTTATTACAGTATCACAAATATTACAGTTCACAGACACTGCAGTCTACATCTTAAAAATCTTTATCAAAATATTTTGAGTCATATTTTTTCTAATATAATGAGCATGTTGAGCATAATGAACATGCCGAGTATTTTACTTCGCTAATATTTGCTTGTATATCTTTTTAAGGGTACTACATGTATATAGAGGCATCTGACATGGTCTATGGACAGAGAGCATACCTTTTTTCAAGATTACTAAGAGGAATATCTGGAAAACAGTGCTTGACATTTTTCTATCACATGTATGGAGCTGGGACTGGATTATTAAGTGTTTATCTAAAAAAGGAAGGGGATGATGAAGAGATTCCTTTGTGGAGGAGGACAGGGGAACAAAGCATCTCATGGCTAAGGGGACTGATAGAATATGAAAGTGATAGAAACTACCAGGTAAGAAAAACAAGCAAGAAGCAGTCAAATCGGAAAATTGAAATGAACTTATTAAAGACATGAATCGTTTGCAAGTATTAAAATAGTTATTAACTCAAAATAATTTTTTAAAGTATTTAAATGTTGTTTCCCATAATTTCTTGTCAGTAGTGGTAGGGCTGTTTTAGATCCTTTGTGGAATTTTTTTTCCTTCAGCTGTTTGTAGCTCTGTATAGATTTGACAGAGCTACCGAGCTGTGATAAAATGGCAGCTTCCTGTAGGGTGGTCTTTCTAAGGTGGCACCAAAGACAAGGGATGATGCAAATCCAGAGCTCTTTGGTTTCAACATGACTTCAGTATTGCCTTAGACAAAACCTGGTTCAGTTTCTCTGTGAAAGAGGAAGTTGAAATTGCTAATGACTAAAACAGCACTGGGCACAAAATTGCACTGATCACCATCCACAAATGTTGTGGAGTTTTTTAATCACTTTCCCTTAAGAGCTTGAAAATTACTAAGGAAAGGAAAGGAAAAAGGAGAGGGAGACCATAGTTGCTTCTTTCAGCATAGCACGCACTGAATTGCTCTGACTAAGCTAATCTGATGGAGGACAGAACTTTCTTTCCAAGAAGCAGGCTTTCAGGACACACTAGATCCTTGAATAGGTTGCATGCCTATCATTTTTCTGAGTCTGTCCACCTGTGGGATTCATGAAAAGCTGTGTCTTACCTTTACAGATTATTTTTGAGGTGATCCGCGGTGTGTCAATGAGAAGTGACACTGCTATTGATGATATTCTGTTCCAGGCAGGACCCTGTTTAGGTAAGTTTAAATACACATCATAAGAGACACCTGGCAATTCACAGTGCTTGTTTTAATTAGATGGATGATACTTCTTCCCTTGACTCCCTATTGAATGGGTTTGAATTTAGTATTTAGTAACTGCTGGGTCAGTGCAGAATTTTTGCTTTCTAATGCGATGTGAGATCATACTCAGACTCAACTAGTAAAGTGGCTGTAACATTTTTTAAAAACCATATTGCAGTCCCATTTAAATCCAGCATATTAATTGCATTCTGCTTCATGCGTTCTTATGTATGATTAAAATACAAATAATTATGGTCTTTCCTCCTATTTTGTATTCTAGAAGTGGAAGAAATTCAGTTCTCATCAGGCTATCCTGACAGCTTAAACGAAATTGAGTATTAATTACAGTCTGCTGAAAGAAAGTGCATAGAAGATTTGTATGTGAGAAACTGCACAAACTGCCTACTTTAAAATATGTTTTAAGTAAATACTGGATTGGTTTGAATATGCACCAATACATAGGAAGAACTCAGAGCACTCATGTTCCTCACCTTTGCAATGAAATTTTTGACTCAGGGCTTCTTAGACCATAACTTTTTAAAATATTTTTTCCTCTTTTGCATGAGGTATCAGTTATTGCATAAAGGCTTCCCATTTTGCACAGATCATTCATTTAAATTTTTTTTAACCTTTCTGGTGTAAAAGTAAAAAGAGGAAAGTAAAGTTGCACAATTAAAGTGGAATATTGTGTTATGTTAAATCTGCATTCAGTGAATGTTTTGTGTTGGGGATAGAATGGATTTTTGTTATGAAAATTATAAATATTTTGAAATAAGAAAGAAAATAGTGCTAGCTACTAGTAACAGCCTTAAGGTTCAGTGCAATTATTCATGATGACAAATCTCTCTGGGAAACTTAATACTCTGCTGGCAATTCTTTGTGATACTGTATTATTTTACTATAACAAATATATTTGTCATCCTTGCCAATAACAAACTCAGTTTTAGTAGTCGGTATAATCCATCATAAGCTGGAACTATATGAAATGAGACCCTTTGAAGCTACGTGTTTTCTGGCATGCAAGTCTTTTTGTCTGGATTTTTTTATTCAATCCGTTTGTACACTCACAGAGAATGCACGTACACTTTACCCAACCACAGATGCGTGCATTTATATTAATAGGAAACTTAATTCACACATCTTTTTATTTTTTGGTTTTATGTATTTGTGTGTAAGGGATTTTTTTGAAATTATTAGAACTTCCTAATAAAATGTAACTTTGAATATCGCCTTATTGCTCTTCTCTAGACTTCATACTAATCAGTATAAGGAGAAAGAATTCAACCTAATAAAATAGCCTGAAGTCATTATTTTGAACTTTAGAGAATGAGATTAATCCAAGAATCCTCAAAGAGTTGCTGATGTCATCGCAAAACCTCTCTCAATGATTTTTGAGTGGTCTTGGGAATCTGGAGAGGTCCCAGCTGACTGGAAGCTGGTGAACATTGTGCCAATTTTCAAGAAGGGCAAGAAGGAGGACCCTGGAAACTACAAGCCTGTCAGTCTCACTTTAGTGCCTGGTAAAGTTATGGAGAAGATTATTCTGGAAGGTATTGAAAAATAGCTGAAAGACAATGCAGTCACTGGTCACTGCCAGCACAGCTTCACGAGAGGAAAGTCTGGCTTATCAAACCTCATTTAGTCTTATGAGAAGGTAACCCACACAGCTGATCAAGGGAAGCCAGTTGATGTAATCATTTTGGATTTCAGTAAAGCTTTCAATACTGTCTCTCACAGGATCCTTCTGACTAAATACCTACTTGGATAAACACATCATGTGGTGGGTGAGCAATTGGCTCACAGGTCGAGCACAGAGGGTAACACTGACTGAGGTAACATCAGACTGGTGACCTGTCACTAGTGGGTTCCACAGGGCTGCATCTTAGGCCTTGTGCTCTTCAACATCTTCATAAATAACTTGGATGCAGGACTGGAAGGGATACTAAGCAAGTTTGCAGGTGACACAAAACTGGGAGGAGCTGTTGACTCTCGAAAGCAGGGAGGTCCTTCAGAGAGACCTTGACAAATCAGAGAACTGGACAATCACCAACCATAGGAAGTTCAACACGGGAAAGTGCACCTGGGATGGGACAATCCTGGATGTTTGTACAGACTGGGGAATGAGATGCTGATAGGCAGTTCCATGAAAAGGGACCTGGGGATCAACAGCAAGTTGAATATGAGTCAGCAGTGCCCCGGCAGCCAGGAGGGCCAACTGTGTCCTGGGAAGAATCAGGCCAAGCATCCCCAGCTGGGCAAGGGAGGGGATTGTCCTGCTCTGCTCTGCACTGGTGCTACCTCACCTTGAATATTGTGGCAGTTTTGGGCACCACAATATAAGAAATATATTAAGTTCTTAGAGAGTGTCCAAAGGAGGGCAATGAAGATGGTGAAGGGCCTTGAGGGAAAGCCATATGAGGAACAGATGAGGTCACTTGGTGTGTTCAGCCTGGAGAAGAGGAGACTGAGGGGAGATCTCATTGCAGTTTGCAACTTCCTTGTGAGGGGAAGAGGAGGGGCAGGAACTGATCTCTTCTCTGTGGTGACCAGTGACAGAACCTGAGGGAATGGCCTGAAGTTGTGTCAGGGGAGTTTTAGGTTGGTTATTAGAAAAGGGTTCTTCGCCCAGAGGGGTGTTGGGTGCTGGAACAGTCTCCTCGGAGAAGTGGTCACAGCACCAAGCCTGACAGAGTTCAAGAAGCATTTGGACAATACTCTCAGGCACATGGTGTGACTCTTGGGGATGGTCCTGTGCAGGCCTAAGGGTTGGACTCGATGATCCTTGTGAGTCCCTTCCAACTCAGCATATTCTGTGGTTCTGTGAAGTGTGTGGGTCCCATTACTCAAGAAAGCTGAGAGCTTCTGAAGTGCTACAAGAAGCCATGTACTGAGCGGTAGAAGTTAATCTTACAGTCACCACACTCTGCTCCTTTCAGAACTAAGTATAATACTTTTCCTAACAGCCTGTAAGGATCAACAACACCTTTGATGATCTTGGTCCTTGCATCTTCAGTAAATTTTCATTTTGGTGCCAAAATCAATAGAAGAGATTGTTCAGTTCAATACATTTAGTACCACACAGATTGAAGCAGTTTATTGTTTCCTAGAGACTGAGGAAGAGCCAAAAGAAATTGACATCTTAACTGCCTATCCTATCTATCTACAGTCTCCCTTGTAAGCTGCTTATGAACACATCAGTCTTGATATTATTCTGCAAATGAAAGCAAACAGAAACAATGGACTGTTTCCTATGAATCATTTGTTCCATAAAGTGTATGCTTTGGTATCAACATTCAGCTCAAATTATCTAAGCAAAAAACAAATGAAAATGAAATGTTTAAAATAATCAGGCTTGGTGGCTCTCCATACTTCTGATGGGTCTTTTCTGTAAATGAAATGAAGCATGAAGTATAACTATTAGATTCCTGTCTCTGAAGATTTATGCAACTCTGCTTCACTCCATCAAAGTAATCAGATTTAGGCTACTAGATTAAAAACATAGGGAAAGTACTCTCACCTGCTCTCCATTGAGTGTTCCGTAGGGACCTCACTGCTACAACGATTTTAGCAGTACCAATGAGGGTAGCATTTATCCACAGGTGTGAGGTATTGTCCTGACTGCAAGGAAAAAAAAAAAAACAACCAAACCTAAGTTCTTCCTTAAGTAGGGAACAACATTACCTTTCCACCATTTTTGCTGCAGGAAACAAAACAGAGGGAAAATTTGAAATGTGGCTTTCAATTACTTCAATGCCTGCTGAATATCAGTTTATAGAAGAGGAAATTCACAGACTAGGAAGAGAATGACTAGAAAACATTTGAATACTAGGGAAGGTGCACTGAGATTTCTCTACTGGCAAACTTCAGTTTTATTGTAAGAGAAAAATTACTCAGTCAGCTCTGTCCAAATAGGAGACTCCCCATGCAATTAATTTCTGGATCCATTTTTTTTACTCTTTGTTCCTTTCTTCACTGCTGCAATAGCTGTACAGGGACCACAGCAGGACAAAGAACAGTTCTTCTGAGACTTGCCATACTAGGAAATGAAATAAAAAGTATTGGGATAAAAGATTTCTTAAAAAATGCAGATGAACAACCAGATGATGTGGAGCTTTTAATAAAATGTAGCTCTTGATCCAGAAATGGTGACATGATTTTGGTAGTAGCCAAAAATAAGCTTTTGCTTTTTGATACTGAAACATGTGATTTGTTAACACAAGTCATCATCAGTCATTACAGTACAATCCAATACTGTGACTTTTGTCCTCATGATGAGTTAGTAGCAGTTGTTTTATCTCACTGTTCTGTTGAATTATGGAATATTAAATCTCTGTCAAAAGTGGCATATTGCAGGGGACACATGAGCTGGGTTCACTGTGTGACATTTTCACCAGATGGATCTTTAATACTGACATCATCTGATGATCAGACAAAATGCATCTGGGAGACAAAGAAGGTGCTCAAGTCTTCTCGTGCTATGCTGAAAAGTGAACTAGATGTTGTATTTCTCAATGGTGAAGTTTTAGCAATTTACAATCAGAACCAACTACACTTATCAATGGAAATACAGACAATGTTGTTATGCAGACAGCAGCGCAAGAATCCCCCATTTCCTGCTGTTGCTTAAGTGAAGATCTTAAATACGGCTGTTTACTGTCTGAAAATTTCTTCAAAAGATACTGGAGAACTACAAATAATTGCTTTGATTCACAATTTTATCACAGTCTGTAAAACGCACATGAAAAAGAAACCTTGAAAAGCAACTGTAGCACCCTAAACACTAACAGGCTTGTATTTGGTTGCTCTAGATGTAGCTTTGTGGTGGAGTGGAACTCAACTTGTCTTGGGATCAATGGAAAGCCTCCTGTTTAATATTCTTTAAGTATTTTCCCATCAGTTGACATTTTATCATTATTCTTATAAATTTCGAAGGCAAAAGCTGAACTCGGATCTCGGTTATGCCGATGGAAATCCAGAATAACAACATAAAATAATATTGTCAGTCTAGCTTTATGCTAAAGTAAATGAAACTATATTCTGACTATAGTGTCACACCAAAACCAAACTTCACACATAAACCAAACTTTACAGTCATGAAGATTCACTAACACAGCTCAAGCCAAGTACTAAAAGACCTGGCATTTTATCTACCTGGATCTGAACAGAGTTTAGGAATGTGCCTGCCCTAATTCAGGAGATCCACTGCTCCAAAAGGACCGCTGTGTAAAGTCAAAGGCTGAAGAGAGCACCCTCTGCCCCATGACAGAGTCAAAATGTTCTACCCCTGACATTTTGAAAAAATGAAAAATTGACTCTTATCCCACCTCAAAAAAAACCCCACTTGATGTCTGTGGTGGTGCATTCCCCTGCCCCTCTCCTCAGTCTGGGCCACTCAGGAATTTTCATTAGGCCTCAGCCTTGATTAATGGCTCCTGCGAGTTAAGCTCACCCTTGAGCTTAGTAGAAACAATGTCTGCTTCTGGGAACTTCTGCTGCCTCACCAACTCCTGTTGTCTGACAGGCAGCCTTGAAACATTATTTACTGAACCATTAGCCCAGATCACAGAATTATTAGGGTTGGAAGAGACCTCTGGAGGTCAGCGAGTCCAACCCCCATGCCATAACCTAGAGCAGGTTACACAATGCATCCAGGTGGGTTTTGAATGTCTCCAGAGAGGGAGACTCCATGTCCTCCCTGGGCAGCCTGTTCTAGTGCTCTCTTTCTCATGTTGAGGTGGAATGTCTTGTGTTTTAGCTCATGGCCAGTGCTCCCTGTCCTGTCACTGGGCACCACTGAAAAGAGTCTGGCACCATCCTCTTGGCACAGACCTTTGACATGTTTATATGATACGCATTAATGAGATCCCCCCTCACTCTTCTCTGGACTGAAGAGGCCCAGCTTCCGCAGTCTCCGCATAACGTTGTAAATGGCTTACGCAGAAGTGATGGTGAACGGGAGGTTGGGTTTTGTGACAAGCCAAGCCGGTGCAATCCCGTTCAGGGGCTCTGCGGCCACCGTAGTAACAACTTTAACCGTTGTTGCAGCTTCCATAGCCAGGGTGAAAAACAACAGCCCACCAGGGGTCCCTAAAGACCCCAAAACCCACAGCAAGGTGCAAACAACCCCTTAAATGAAAGATGGTCGAACGTTCTGTAAAGTAAACCCTTCTCGAGGCTCAGCCCCCGCCTGCTGAGAGACGCCGGGCATCTGACAGGAGTATGTCACTCTTAGGAGCGTTTCTGAAGGGCGGCTATCCTCCCTGCAGGTTGTCTGGTCTCTGAATGAACACGTGTAAACAACGTTTTTCCTATTGCTTTGCTGCAAATGTAACAAACACTACCCCGCTGAGCACATGCCCCTCACAGACCGGCGGGCTGCTGCCTCCTCGCGGGCAAGCACCGGCACCGCGCGCCGCGCGGCCTCACCCGCCGCAACGCCCCGCCCCGGCGCGCACCCCGCACCCGCGCCCCTCCAGCCAATAGACGCCGGCACGACTCGCTTCCCGCCAATGAAGAGCTCCAGCGCAATTTAGTCCCGCCCTCCCGGGCCATAAGAGCGCGGCGCGCGCGAGAGCCCGGCGTTGGGGCCGAAGGGGGGGGGATGGGAGAGAGGGTGATGGAGGCCAAGATGGCGGCGGCCGAGGAGGAGCCCGCGCGGGAAAATGGCAGCGCGGACAGGAGGGCCGCGAAGGGCGGCAAACCACCTCAGCCTTTCGTCCTGGGCTCCGTCGTTCGGATCTTCATGAAGAACTTCCTGTGAGTGAGTGAATGAGTGAGGGGCGCTCTCCCCCACCACCTTGGGGGGCTGCGGCCTCCCTCCGCCCGTCCCTCCCGGCGGGCCTACAGCCGAGAAGCCACAGCAGCGAAGCGGGGTTACCGCGGGTGGCGGCGGCTGCAAGAGGGACTGCGTCAAGGGATACCTTCCTTGCAAGGCGGTACCCTGTTCGGAGTGTGGAGTGAACCTGCCGTGTGGGTTAAATGAGTGGAATCTTGTGCGACTGTGGTACAGCAGGCAGTTGGAGTTAAATATAATAGAATTGACTGAGCTCACTCAATGTGTCTTTTTTATTTTTTTTAATACATAAAATAAAATTATACCCTAGTAAAATCAAGTTAAATTATCATTATGTTGGTGAATTTCGTTCTTTATAATCACTAATTTTGAAGGAAGTTCTTGTGAGTACTCTGGCTGGTAGGAATCTGTGTTTCACGGAGTTTTACTGAAATATTAATTTTCACTCTTGAGGTTTTCTTACAAAATGGTGTTTGGGGATTGAGTTTAGGTTAGGTAATTTTACATTGTATTCAATTAAATCATAAATTGTTTTTAAGAAAGCATTCTTTTTTTCAAGGAAATGCGGTGTCCATGAGATTAAAAAAATTACTATGTTTTCCAGAATATATGATAGCTGTGAAGTATATCCAGGGCCCAACCTGAACGTGGTTGTAGGTGCTAATGGAACAGGGAAGTCAAGCATTGTTTGTGCCATCTGCCTGGGACTGGCTGGGAAACCTTCTTTCATAGGGCGGGCCGATAAGGTAACTACGAGCTTTTGTAATTTCATGTTGAATCTGAGTTTGGTTAAGAGCATTGTCCAGTGGAGGAAGGGACGAAAGGCTCTTCCTTGATTTACCTTATTTTCATAAAAGGTAGGTGTCCAAATTGAAGAATTGCCTATTCCAAAGGCAAAGGGTTTTACAAAGGGATTTTCTCTTTCTGAATTAATCGTTGTCTTGGATGAATTATGAAATGGAAACACCTGAATTACACTGCAACCTGGGTGGACTAGAGGTTATGTTCGAAGATGATTAAGCATCCATAGTGGGGCTAAAAAAATGCCTAGATAACATTTGATCAGAAGTACCAACTAAAGGAGAAATAAACAAAACAGTGTAAATTAAATTTCCGAGTAGATAGTAGCTGTAGAAATAACATATCCTTAGTGTGTCCGAGAATGTCTCTAAAAGTATGCAGGCACTGATCTTAGGTTTAAGTGGAATTTGGATTGCTCTACTATATTTACTTTTTTTTTGCTCCCAAGAGATCATGTGTTGACATTGTAGTAGGAAGTTTGTATTGTGTAATTTTCAAGTTTTGCAGTTGCTATCATGGATATTCTCGTTTTATACAATGTATTTTAGTAGATCTTTGAAGCAATGAATCTGGGTGCCTAAGTGATTGTATATATTCTCTTGTTACAGCTGAGCCAGGAGCAAATGTAAATACAGAAATTGACTTCATGGCAGTAGTGTGTGTTGATATTTTTATTGACTTTCCAGGGTTGTTTTTATACTATTAGAATTGGTAGTTCTGTTGGCACAGATATTTGGCAGTATCTTTTCATTTGTATTGCCTTTGTTGTCCTGATTTGTGAGAACTTCCTCTCAGTGGATCTGCTGATGACAATTTGTTTGATTTTGGAGGTTGAAGTTAATCAGGAATGGTTAACTCGTGGAGGAAGTTCTAATGATGCTAGTTGATGTGCAAGATAAGTGTGTTCCTGTATCTTTAGTTAATAGTTAAAAAAAAAAATTAATTGTATGTTTTCAATAAAATATCCCATTATGTTAACTGTATTATACAAATGCATGTTTTTGTAAAATATTAACTTTTAATACTGTGCTGTTATTTTGCAATAACAATTTCTAAATTAATTTTCTAGGTTGGTCTCTTTGTAAAGCAGGGATGCACTAAAGGTTTAGTGGAAATTGAACTGTAAGTACTAAAACTGTATTTCCTCATTCACTTTTAATTAGATCATTTCTCCCCTCAGTTATTCATAAAGCTGGGAAAAAAAAAAATTGGTATACAGAGGTCTGTCTTTAAGCTGGTGCTTTTTTCTCTTTTTATTCCCCCCCAGACTTAAAAATTTTAAGGTTAATTACCACAGAAGAAATAAGCAGTGATGGCTGCTCTTGATCTCACTTTCAGGAGCCTTTCACTTTGTCTTATGTAAAAAGAATGTATAGATAAAAATTGTTGTATATACTGTGTTTAGGTTTTGATGACATTTAAGGTTCAGATGGTTCAAATACAGTCAGCACTGCCATCATTATGTAGAGGTTGGAATTTTTTTGTTAAATTGAAAAAAGTCAAAGTCTAAATTTTGAAACAGATTGTTCTGCCGTCACTTTCTTAAACTGATACTGGTAGTGTGAGGAGCTCTCCTACATTCATACCAAAAGCATTACATACTGGCACAAAAAACCTAGAAGATCTGGCTCATTCTTGCTAATGCAGTCTTGTATGTAAGCTTTTGCAAAACAGACCAAATCAAAATCATTTGGACTTACTCTGTAAAATTTGTAACTTGTGATATAGGGCCATATTACATGCTTCCTTGCTTTTTTGTGGATGCAATGACACAGGTGATTTTAATAAGCCTTAACCTGGTCTGTTCGCGTGAACTAAATGAAAGATAGAGATAATCAACTAATTCATAACCCGTGTTAACAATTGGCCACCCTGATCAGATTGCATAAAAATAAAATTATATTAAGGAAAAAAATACTGGAACAGGTCTCTGATCAAGACCTGTCCACTTTTGTTCTTGTGGAAGTGAATAAAGATGACATTCTTTGGAGACTGGCCAAGCAGTAGGTCAGGAGGTAGGATGTCTTTCAGGGTAGATGGTGTTATTATTTCAGCATAAGTACATCCTGATGTTACTTGAAAGTCTGAAAAAAGTCTTGCAGTGTGAAGACTTAGCATTTTTATTCTAGTGGTTGCAATGCAGTTGAGCCCTTTATCTAATTGGTAGAAAATACTTAAATACAACATTTAGATTGAAAGACCAGTGATGCAGAAGATTGCATTTTGACAGGAATTGAAAAATTTGAGTTCTGTAGGCATATACTGTACTGATTGAAATTGGCCCTTGAATTATAATTAAAATCAGGTTATAGTAGTAAAAGTCCTTAATTTAATAAAAGAAAAGGAGCATGGCTTTCTATGTCTCTTGAAGGAAGTCTGATTAAAATAAGGTAATGGAGGAAAGAATCATCCAGTCTTCAAGAAGTAGACTCATATCCCTATGGCACTTAATCCGAAAGCTGGCAGCAGATGCGTATTCACTTTACATTGATCTCTGTTCTTAAGTCTCCTGAGGTATGTGGCCACTAAACTTTTACAAGCCTGTGTTTTCCAGTTTTAACAATATGCTTAACAGGCACTAGACAATTTCTAAATCAAAATTATAACCAAAATTTGACTTACCTCATTGTTCATTTGTTATTGATGCATCTTAAACAGACTAAACTTCTGAAAATAAGTGTTGAGTTAGAGAACTAAATGAACAATTAATGTGTTTTTACTGGTTTTTAAAAGCAGAAAATGAAAATTAGTATTTTTATGCTTTATGATTTTGTTTTTATTCCCAGATGGAGTATGTATGCACAACTTATTGATATAGTTCTGTACACTAATGCTTTATTTTAAAGCCTTACAGCTGGTGTGTACCTCCTTAATGCCAATTTTTAAACTTACTAAATGTCAAACAAAAAAATTACACTTTCATAGAAACTGTTAACATCTGCAACAACTTTTGAATGTTTCATACATTCAGCATGAGCATCTCATTTATGTAAATTACTTCCTCTGAGTTAAGATTTGCAGATGTTCTAGGATGCTTTCCATATGAGTTTAGTTCATCACTGAAGTACTGGGTGTTTTCTGAATAATGAAATGAGAATCTGATGCTACTGTCCAGTTATTTATATTAAATATTTAGCTGTCTAAAAATTCTGATAATACTTTGACACTTGGTAAACTTTGTGTATTCTCAAAAGTGTAAGCACTTATTTTTATTAATCAGGTTTAAGCCACCAGGCAATATTATTATCACCCGTGAGATTCAAGTGATGAACAACACATCATCATGGTGGATCAACAGAAAGCCAGCAACCCTGAAAACAGTAGAAGAACACATTGCAGCTTTAAACATCCAGGTGGACAATCTGTGCCATTTTCTTCCTCAGGTATGGATGAATCAGACCAGCTGACCGAGGGTGGAGCCAAGCTCCTTGCCAGGAGATTTAAACTGCTCCTGGAAGCACAAAGAACAGGAGTGGGCAGACAGGGGCGTGGCATTGCAGTTTGCACAGGCAGGGCGAGCAGGAAGGGCACAGGCACCCTCCCAGCTCTTTCTGGTGAGTTGTGAGGTAGGTGTGCGGCTCTGGGTATTTTTCTTTTTTTTTCCACAACTCGACCCAGCAATGGTTTCCAAACAAGTGAAAGCCACTGCTGCTGATATCAGGAGGAGTGTGCTAACCCAAACAGAACCCCTCAAGAAGGGCACAGCTGTTCGGGTCACTGGCTGTAGGGAATGTCTGAACCTGGCGTTAGTACCAGAGGACAGTGCAAGAGACACCTGCGTATGATGCAAGCGGGTGATTGATTTGCTGTGCTTAGTAGCAGAGCTCAAGGAAGAAGTGGAGAGGCTAAGGAGTATTAGGGAAAGTGAAAGGGAAGTAGTCTGGTAGAGTCACACTCTTTCACCCCCCTGCCCCTCCTGCCATCAGGCAGATGGAGCAAACCAAGTAGATGGGGGGGAATGGAAACAGGTCCCCAGTCGCAGAGGTAAAAGAATCCCCTGCCGACCCCCATCACCTCCCCTGCTGCTGTTAAAGAACAGGTTTAAAGTCCTGGACCCAGAGAGTCAGGCAGAGGACAGTCAAGAAGAGGGTCTCTCTGGAGGGTCTCCAGCTTGCACCCTGTCTAGTAGATGGGTTATAGCCACAGCCACAAAGAAAAAAGAAGGGTAACTGTGTAAGGCAAATCTCTTCTGAGGGGAACTGAAGGCCCTATATGCTGACCGGACCCATCCCACGGGGAAGTCTGCTGCCTTCCTGGGGCCTGGGTGAGGGATAGTAGTAGAAGACTCCCTGAGCTAATCCAGCCCTCTGATTATCCACTGCTGGTGTTCCAGGCTGGCAGTGATGACTGTACTGAAAGAGGTACCAGGCTAATTAAAAAGGACTTCAAAGTGCCGGCTCAATTAGGTAATGGGACAGCAGCAGAGGTGGTGTTTGCCTCACTTCCTGCAGTAGCAGGGACAAATGAGGAGAGGAGTAGGAAAACCCATCTTATCAATAGGTGGCTAAAAGATTGGTACCACTGGCAGAATTTTGGTTTTTTGGACCATGGAGCAAATTCTATCATACCCAGCCTGTTAGAGTCAGATGGGCATCATCTATCTAGCAAGGGCAAAAGGACTCTAGCCCATAAGTTGTGGGGGGTGATCAGGAGGGCTTTAAAGTAAGTTTGAAGGGGAAAGGGGTTAAAACCAGGCTCTCCAGAGATGAGCCTCAGGGTGGAAAACCAGGTTTAGAAGTGAAGTCAGCAGCCCAGCTGAAGTGTGTGTACACCAGTGCACCCAGCACGGGCAACAAACGAGGAGCTGGAAGCCATCATGCAGCAGGAAAGCTGTGATGTAGTCACCATCACAGAAACGTGGTGGGATGACTTGCATGACTGGAATGCTGCCATGGGTGGCTACAAGCTCTTCAGAAGGGTTGGGCAAGGTAGGAGAGGTGGAGGGGTGACTCTAGATGTTAGAGAATCTCTTCTGAGTCTGTAGAACTTGAAATCAGTAATGATAAGGTTGAGTGCCTGTGGACCAGAATCAGGGAGAAAGCCAACAAGGCTGACATGCTGATGGGAGTCTGTTATAGACCACCCAATTAGAAAGAAGAGGATGATGAATTATTCTACAAGCAGCTGATGGATGTCTCAGATCGCCAGTTTAGAGTAGGACTTTCAGCATACTCTGCTAACATAACTTCGTATTGAAAACAACTTTTTCTCTTCAGTACATAAGTGTCAGTTCAGTCGGTAATACTGTGTTGATAGGGTTTATTTGTTCTCTGCCACTGTATCGATGGCAAGCACACCTTTTGCTTCAGTCTTGGTTTTGAGCTATTCTTCTGCCCTTACACAGCAGCAATACTTCGTGGTAGCCTTGTCTGCCACCTTTAATATTCATTTCTATGTGGCTTAACTTTTGAGTTAGTCATAGCATTCCTACTGCAAAGGTGTAGCTCGAGCAGCCTGAGAACAAATGTTTAGAAGAGCTGCATTGCTACTCTATGAGATGGTAATGAACTATGCTAGAGCTATCTGGCATAGAACTGTAAGTCAGGTGATGTTCATGAGAAGTAGGTTGCAGGATATAAATCCAGTATTACTGTATTGCACTGTTTTAGCTAATCCTTTATTTTTGTAACTTTTTTCTCATTTTGTAGGACAGAGTTGGAGAATTTGCAAAACTGAGTAAGATTGAATTGCTTGAAGCCACTGAAAAATCGATTGGTTCTCGAGAAATGTACCAGTTCCACTGCAAACTAAAAAGCTTCCGAGAAAGGGAAAGAGAACTGGAGGTAAATATGCACTATGTAGAGACAGAGCAGTGACTGGAGGGAAATTATCATGATAAAACTTAACATGAGATCTTACAGAATTAGAAGGTGATATTTATTTCCCAAGTCTGTAAGTTGATTTTACCAAATAATGCTCATCTTCTCTCAGAATCCATTTCCTCTGACACTCACATGCTTGTAAATACAAGGATATGTGTGCAAGTGATCTGGACACAGAGAACAAGGGATGTCAAATACTTATCTCTTTGGAATTCTTGACTGGCAGCAACTTTTCTGGGCAGATCCTTTTATGTCTTTTAGAAGTCATCAGCTATTACAGGATGGTCCTTTGCTTTAATCTTACTGACTTCCATAGAAAGGAACAGACAAAGAGGAAAAGGAACAGTGTTCTGGGAATAGTGTCTCTTCTTAGCCGTACAGGCCATTCGTTTAATCCTTTCTTCTGCTGTGTCTTCTTGGGCTTACACTCGTGCATTTTCACTCATACATGTTACACTCTCATACTAACCTTGCTGTTTCTGTTGCCTATTTCTATTTGGTCTTTTACAAGCATTTTTGCTAGTAGTATTTATCAAAACTAGTTGGATGTTTAGAAACATATAAGTTAATGAAGGTTTGAGCTTCAAGAATTAATTTCCTCAGCATATTTAAAAAAACCCAACATGAAATTTCTTCAGATTAGGATTTCTGTTTGAGTTAGTTTTCACAGAAAGTATGTGGTTGTCATGGTTTAGGAACAGTACTCCTCATTTTAGTGGCCCCAGTGTGACTCTCCAAACCACACTGCTGCTCGCTTGTTCCCCTCTCCTCTTCCCCATGCAGGTGGGTGGAGAGAATTGGAGGCACAAGATCAGGGGTCGAGATGAGAAGAAGTTGCTGGAAACAGCAGGGAGATAAAATGAATAGTAACAGCACTGATAACAAAATTGTACACTAATAACAAAAGTGTACAAAAGAGAAAGTGATTCACATGCAAAAATGCTCACCATGGGGCTTGACCTGACCACAGCCACGCCACTTCTGGCTCAGAACCAGCAGCCACCCAGCTGCTCCTGCCAGCTCAGAGCCAGTGCTGGCTTAGCTCCCCCAGAAGGAAGCCCTTCTCCCTCGGAAGAGAGACAGGACAACTATTCCGAGTTGGGTTGTACCCCTCTATTTACTGCTGTACTAAAATGTCCCCTCTAGTGTTAAATTTCTGCTTTAACATACAGGTGAGATGTGGACTGTTTCTGGGAAATGTTTTCACCAAATAGATGCTTACATTGCAGCACTTGTGCAGAGAAAAAACTAACTCATTGGAGAAAATGAAACAGATGATTGAACGATACAAGCAAGATGTTGACAGATACCTAGAGCACAAGAGCCACATAGACTTGATAGAGATGCTTGAGAGGAAAAGGCCTTGGTTGGTAAGTTTTTTTTATTTTTATTTTCAGTGTTTTCCTTGCCTAACCCATTTTTTGCAATACCCCAAAATTGGAATTAGGCCAAAAGTTGCTTTAAAAGAAGTTTGACCAGAGCAGCTTGAATATCGCTATGATTGCTTAATGCAGACAACAGGTCAGGTCTTGAAATACTGTTCTTGGCCTAACTGTGATCAGATGTTTGCTTACATATCTAGCTGGACTGAAGAAGTTGCTTCAGAAGTAATTCAAGCAGTTATTGCCCATTTAGGGAAGCCAACAATACAGGCCAGGAGCAGTAGTTTATTGTGTGCAGACACTACTGGTTTAATTTAAGTGCTAGCCAGTTGTACTTCTTCCTGCTGTAACTTTTTTTTTCCATATTTTTGCTGGGGTTTTTGTCTTTACAGATTGCGTTCTCCCTTAATTTTTTAGTTGAGGTTTGGTGTACATGACATACATGACAGTGAATTTAGGTTGCCAATCTCAAAAATATTAGTGTCTGGACAGATAGAAATTTTAAAATAAATTTAAAAGAGCCTAGAATAAAGAACAGGTTGTTTACACAAAACAAAGTCTTTCTGAACAGCACTTTGATAATTGTAGTTTAGTGTTGAATGGTTGGTTGGTCAGATTAAATTTTTCTAAAGAGTTTAAACTGATGTGGATTTCAGTTTACTGAAATGTTTGTCTCATTGGCAAGCTTTCTAGAGTTCATGAAATAGAGTTACAGAACTTGCCAGAAAACTTGCAGGTACTATTTGTGGAGAATGTGGAAAGCTTCCTAAGTTATTTTGTTGCAATTTTGCATGTAACAAAGCCTCACATGGCTATATATAGAAAACTTTACATCTTGAGCAACTGGGTTCAAGGGATGTACCATCACTGCCTTAATCTTTTTAGTAACAGCACAGAGGGGTAGTAGTTGAAATAGATGGATGGTGGTAGGTAGGAAGTAGGGTATGCATTCTGTGATATCAGCACTTGCTGAATGATGCAAGGTTTTCATACTGCAGATGCATTAGTTAACAATGAGTTAACTGGCTGAGTTAACTGGCTGAGTTAACAAGAGAATTATTTTATTGAGAGGTGTAGGTGTTGTGTAGTTAATATAGATGGATACTGATTGTTCTCGAAGATATTTGTATATACAGGACTCTGAAGGCTGGTTGGAAACTGGCATGGGGAGAACTAAACTAAGAAATTTTATCTACTGTCAGTTAAATTGCCTTCCATAAGTTTGAGAACATTACTGTTAGTTAACTATTTCTTAAGCAAATTTAGTGAAACTCCTTCACACCTTGCTCTCAGTGCTGTCTTCCAGACAGTTTGTGTTGCTCAGTATGTTAAATGCTTTTGGTGGGTGCATTTAGTTGAGATAAATTTAACTTTCTGGCCACTGAATCCATAGAAACAACAGTGTGTTTTGACACCTTTGTTAAGTTCTGATTTATAATACGGGCTCAGTAGCGTATACTAGAATGTTTTAGTAGAAGTCACTTCCTTGTGCATAATCTACAGCTGAAATCAAAAGTCATCATCAACATAATTATTTTACTAGGTAGAGGATATTCGAGCTATGGGCAGCAACAAAATTTCACATTCTGTTGCCATTTTGTGGTTTGTCCAATTGTGGTAGAACTCTTGCTATTCTCCTACATTGCAAAATATCAAGCTCTCTCTAAAAGAAGAAATACATTGTCTTAAAAGTGCATGTTTCTTTGTTGTCTGACCTAGCACTGTGTAGTCCTAAGAATAAATGTTTTTGGTGTCTTCAAATTGGGTTTACCAAAGTTGAGGGTAGTATGGGAGTTAATTCTTCCTTGAGTGGATGTTTTCTCTCCTCCTTCCTCTCCAAAAGGGAGGTTTCTACTTGAAGACCAAACACACCTAGCTGTTTAGATTTACCTCTGTAAGAAAACAGAAGCTGTAGGTGAGCCTTCAAATCAGGGAGAGGCAGATATATAAACTTTGCATTAAGTTATGAAATAGGAAGACAGGCAGCCTGAAAACATGTTAACTGAAATATGACATTAGACAATCTCTTGATCCTAAAGGAAAAGGGGATATCTAGTGCTGAACTTCTTTAATGTTCTGACCACTCTCAAAGTGCATTTTTATTCTGAAAACTCTACTGCTCTTCACCTGAGCAACATGTTTCTAATCAAGCATTTTTCTCTAGACAGCACCAACAGTTTCTCTTTTGAGAATTATGCACCATTTTTATGCATGTCTGCCTAATAAGCTTTTGAACGTGTGCTTTAAATTGTATAGAATGGACCTTAGGAGTACCACATTAAAGGATTTAGGGGATGCTTTATGTTCTTGTGTGTACCTTAGTGGGGCTTGCATCAAGTGATGGTGTCATCTACAGTCAGTGCTGCGGGGGCTAGGGGGTTTTGTTTGACACAGATAATCCTTCTTTTATAAAGTCTTACAGAAAAGGAGTTTCTTACCCCTCGAAGCTTAAAGTTAAGGTTTTGATGTACCGTGAGGAATACTGGTTTAAGGTAGTTTAATGGCAGGAAATGCTGTTCTGCCTGCTGCTGTAAGTGTCCTGGAAACACATAATTTTGAAAATGTGTTTTGACCAAGCCATATCCATTCTTTTCCTCCTCTGACATTTACAATTAAGAAAAATACTGTTCTCTGATTAAGCTACAAATCTCTTGGGGGTGCTGAAGTGCTTTAGAAGTTCTGCAGATCTTTAACAGGTACATAATTACATGGATCAAAGTTATTTGCTTAAGGATTACTGAAATATAGAGGTCCTGTGAAAGTCAAGTTTTCTTCAGTGATAAAGGGATCAACTGTATAAAAGTGGTGTCATGACAACTTCTAGGAAGAAGTGAAACGTAATTTTATGTGTGTGTATTTGCTTTAACCTTGAAACTTAATAACTTCTTTAGAGCAGAGCTAAATTTTAAGCTTATTCTTTCAGCCTAGTGAAAGTATGATCGCTTTACCTCTGTAACTTTGTAACACTGGCTACTGATCATACTCCACATCAGTTACAGCAGCTTTCTTCAAATACTTTTTGGCTTTATGAAAAAGATGCTATGAAAAAAGACCTAGAATTTTATAATGTTGATGTATTTGTGATTAATCAGGGTAATTCAGTAAGTACGAAAACGCAGTAGCAGATAAAGCTGAGTTAGCTGTTACAAATAGAGCTTCCAGGCTGTTTTTATCTATTATTATTTTAATGCTCCAAGGCTTGGAATAAGCTAGGCATATGCTCTAAATCAGAGGCTTTCTTTAGTGTATACAAAATCAAACAGCTCTCCCTTC
The DNA here is from genome assembly GCF_003945595.2 of Pipra filicauda. Taxonomy (NCBI): domain Eukaryota; kingdom Metazoa; phylum Chordata; class Aves; order Passeriformes; family Pipridae; genus Pipra; species Pipra filicauda. The sequence goes on along the minus strand of NW_024104509.1, from coordinate 2,836,481 downwards.
CTCAGTCCCCCTGCATACATGAATCTACTCCTCCTCCCTCTGGTCCTCTGAGCACCTTTTTTACTTGTGAACCCTTAACAGTCCTGGAGCAGTAATGTTCTTCTGTTTCTTTCTTTGTTTGGGGTTTTTTTTCCTCCAGAGAGCGTAACACATAAAAAAAAAAATCATTGACAATGACTCTCTCAGTTTTAACTGCTTTCTCCTCAAAATTCCTACTTCTTTAAGTGGAAATTCTTGGTCACCATACTTCTTACCATCTCTTTCCTTTCAGGAATGTACCTCCAGTTAAACTTCCTAGATAGTTACTTCTTTACTATTTGTGATGTATGGTGGAGTTTTTGTTTGTTTTCTGAAGTTCTGTTCCACTCTGTCCTCTTGGTTTAGTTCAGCAGTTATGTGTGTTACTAGGTCTGATCTGTCCAGCTCCTTTCCTTTTCTTTCTCCTGAAGTTGTCTGTGGTTATTTACTCCTTAGCTTGAGGACTTCTGCTTAAGTAGTCTCAAATTATGGACAGAAGGGGTAAAGAATTACTTTTTCACACCGATCCCAGATGGACTTAGAGGCAAGGTAATTGCAGACAAATTGGTTGTTTCTTCTGCAACTTGAATTGCATAATTTTTAAGAACCAATTAATTTGTGTGCTTGTTCACTGGGGACTGAATAATCCTTACAACTCCTAGTCATTGTGACTAGTAACAGGAGGATTACTTAAGTAGTTGTTCTAATACTAGGGTGTGAAAGAGATCTTTCTCCTAAAACTCATAATAATGAAATAAAATGTTAGGGCAGTATAAAATAGTGGAGTAGAAGATGGAAGTCTTTAATTATTTTACTTTCAACTCCTCCAAGGAATATGAAAATGTTCGTATGCAGTATATGGAAGTGAAACAGCGCAGAAACAAAGCCAAGAAAACCCTGGAGATTCTGAAAGAAAGACAGTTCCCAAGGGCAGAAAAAATCCGAGAAGCTGAAGAAAATTTGAACGGTTTGGATTTGAAAACAAGAGATAATGTAGGTATTGAAATTCTTGGTTAACGTGTGTTATATTTCAGATGTTCTTTGTTCAGCTTTGTGAAATTTCAAGTAATAACTGCTCGCTTTCTCATGTGTCATAATGATGTGTTTCAGAAGAAATCTTTCAGAAGCACCTGTGCCGTTGGTTCTTGTTGCCTTCGTATCTCTGTTCTAGGCATACATTCCTTAGTAAAAATTCAGAAGCAGCTCTGTAAGTCTGCTCTTGGTTTTGTAGGAGCAAATTTTATAATTCTTTTCACAGGGATATAATGTTTACAGTTTCCCCAAGTTAGGTACTTCTGTTGAATTGGATGCTTGTTTTCATCTATGGTTTGGATTTGTGGATGCTCTTATCTTCTTAAAATGTAGCCAGTTTGGGTAGTTAAGTTAAACTGCAACTTTTCTGGCCTATTGCATTCCTTAAATATTGAATGTCATTCTATGAGGGCACAGTAATCCTCCATAGGTTGTGAATATTTTTATGCATAAGGGAATTTAATGGTAAACCTACCTATGTGTTACAGCCTAGTGGCTGTTTTTTGGATACCTGCTATCAGGGTTTACGGAAAATTACTATTTCTGTATGAAAAATAGTACTGTAATTCTCTGCAGAGTTTTAACTACTATATACTATTGAGACTGCAGAAGTCATTGTTTGCATGAGCTGCACGAATTTTTAGTGGATAACTGAAGATAAATGATAACATGAGAATGTTCACTGCAGTGAGTTCTTTTTGAAGATAACTGATCAGATCAGAGGACTTGATATGGAGACATGTGACACCTGTAGAGAACTGCTGCCTTGAAGCATCTTGTAGAATCAGGGTCTGAAACTTCAGTGGCATTTACCACTCTGAGCTACTGGGCCATGCACGTGGTTGCTTTAAAAATAAAAAAGGCAAACACCCTTGCCCCAAACAAAAAACAGATCCAAAACCAAGCCAGAAAAAAAGACAAACAAAATCCACAGATTGTTGTTTACAGCGTTTCTGTTTTGTTGTGATACACACTGTACCAGAAAATATCATTTACACAAGTACCTTACTATTATTGTTATTATTAGGAATGCCTTTTGCTAAATGTATTCTTTGGATTTTGTGTACCACATTACTACAAAAGTTTATTATATTGTGCTTCAGAATACTTAAATGTTTAAAAATATTGCAGTTTTATTGAAGTGGACTTTTTTGCTGTAGTTAGGTTTTTTGTTTTGAGGGTTTTTGTTGTTGTTTAAAGTTTTGCTCCTCCTTAGAGGAAAGTTAACAGCTGGAAGCTTGAAATTAATTTTCATATGCAGTAAGAGCCTTCATGCTTTGTGAATTGATAAGCTTTGTTTTCACTGCTTGGTGTTATCCTGCTAGGTTTTACTCATCTTTCAGTTTAATGAATGTTGTACTAATATGTTTTCTTCAAATAGGAAAGAGTTCTATTTAACCATTGGTACCACTGTTCTTGGAAGTGTTGGGCTATAGTCATATAAAAGTTATCCTCTGTAGATCTTTTGTACTCTGTATGAGAAACCTAGGACAAAACAGGGGTCGTTTTAGTTTTAACTTGCAGAGAGCTTGCTTGGCATAGGCTGCTTTGTACAAAGTGGAAGAAAAACGGGGGAATGTACTGGCTGATTGATTTATACTCTTGAATCAGCATATTTTTCTGCTCAGTCTAAACTTGTGGAGAAAAGGTTTCACATACAAAATGTTCACAAGGTTAACTGTATGCTGAAGTGATGTTTAGTTTGGGCTTGGAAAATGGATTAGGTACGTCTGTTTGCAATATTTCAGAAGCCAAAAGTGGAAAACAGTATTAGAATATTGCAGTAAGTGTTCTATAAATTATTTACATCAAATGTAATACTCTAATACTACTTTCCAGTGATTAGTTACCATTAGTTACTATTTTGTATTTAATTTATAGCTGATACTATGCTATATGTAATATTATAGTAAGACATTTCCAAATCTGAGTTTTGTTCCGGTGTTAAATAGTGTGTCCAGGTCTAATTTGAATGATGATTATTCTATCTTGGATGCATACAGTCCAGAATTGTGGAAAAAGACTTAAGGGAATATATTATATACTTGGTTATGGCATGAACAATTTGTAAGATAGTAGGCCAGTGAAGATGATGTTAGAGTATTGCTACTTTGTGAATTTTTGTGACAGTAGCTTTTCTTTGGGTGCTGAAATCCATTTCCCTTCTACATAACCTTCCTGTTGAGCTGTTAGAATGCCTTCTATAAGGAGGGTCATTGCTGGTTGCACTGTCAGGAGTTTCACAAGAGTTTTAAATACCATACCTTAAAATTGTTTAAGTTGCTACTTCTTCATTAGTGTGTCACATTTTTGTAGTCTGCTTGAATTTTTTGTAACTTGAAATTCCATCTTTGTAGGTGCAAGCATTTGGTGAGCATTTCATAGATAATTCTTCTGTAACCAAACAGGAGTTGATTAATGAATGATTTTATTATAGAAAAAGTGTAACTATTCTGACTCAGAATAGTTACTTTTCAAGCTAAATGTCAAAAGCAGTTTAGTATTTTAAGTCTGCTCTATTTTGGGCACACAGACCTGTAGGGAATGGTCTTCAGACCCTTTGGTCAAGGTTTGTATCCATTTTCAAGTAACTGTAATTCTGACTGCTGCTTGAGATCTTGCTCTTGGCTTGAGGGTACATATGTGAGAGCAGAGATCAACCATCTCTTTGTCTTTGTTGGTAAAAAGCTGGGTGTGGAGTTAAATTTTGCCTGGAAGGAGCTGAACTGAAAGTAAAGGTGGAGCTAAATCTGGGAAGAAATTAGTGTGTCAAGACATCACATGACTTTTGTTCCTGTCTCTTCCTGTGTTAAAATTCTTTTGATTATTGGGTTAGATTAAAAATTACTAGTCAGAATTGGTGCTTTGGGATCATTGTATGTGTAGATTGTGGGGAAAAAAGGAAGAGACTTGTTTTGTAGGAAGGAGTTGATAAAATTGTATAAGGGAAGTCTAGAACAGTTTCTGGTTCAGTCTCTTTAGAGGTATATGAAGACAGTTGATTCTGAAATGCAATTTTTTATCCATATTTAATAGTATAAAGCAGTCTGTTGTGGCTGTACCATGAAAATCATAAATACAATTATAGTTATTTTTCTGTAGGGTAGGTGTATATATAAATATATAATAACTGAAAATATAATAATTGAAAAGTGGAATTTCAGTTCCTTAATAGTGTCCTGATTTTGAGAGCCTTCAGAATTGTTTTGTGAACACTGTGCATCAATTTCCTGGGAGAGAGCTTCCTCTTCAGATGCTCTTTGGAGAGAGCATCACAGAATCAGTACCTCATAGCAGTCAACTGCAAGACCAAGATGTATTTGTTCCATGTTGCCTTCATGCAAACAGCTGTTTGCATGAGTCTGAGTCTCAAGTTTTTGTTTATCTTTGAGATTGTGGAAGGGAGAAGATTCTGCATAGTTCTATTTTCTCCATTCTTGGTGCATCTTGGTATTTTCAGTATGACTCAGTTTGTAGGAAGACGTGTCCTTCGGTGAGAGTGCTGCATTTGTTTCCTTGTCTGCATTGGAGTTTTCTTACAGTCCTTCCATCCTTCTGTAGTGTTCCAGTATTCTGTTTGCACTGTTTTCAACCTTGAGGATTCAGGAAAGGAGGAATTAAGTTTGCAGAGAAAGCATAGTACACTCCACTGCATTCAGAACTCAGGTGTGTAAGTGCCTGGACACTAAGAAAACCTAGTCTGAGAAAGGAGTTGGACTGGGAGCTGCCAAAAAGTTCCTTCCAGTCTATGTTATTGTACACCTTTATAGAATCTGCGGATAGAGGAAGAGTAGAGACATGGATGCCTACACATGAGCCAACAAGTTGTCAAGCTCAGCTGTGTAGGGTATAGCTTCAGCACAGTCCACCTCAGAGACAAGATGACTGTCAAATTCTGTTTGGCCAGCTTGTGTCTAGGAACTCACGCCTTGCTTGCTCTTAAGTATCAGCTTGCTTTGGTAAAGTTGGTTTGGAAAAAGGGGCAAGAACACTTTATAATTGTAAGGATCTGAATATATAACATTTTTTGAAATCAAGGATGGAGTTACTTTAATTTCAGATTAGGTTAGGACACTTCCTCTATATGTTATGCCTGAACTGGCAGATCTATAGCTGAATGGTTGTGAACAGTTTGCATGCCATTCTAAATTCTTCACAAATTGCTGAAATTACATGTTACAGATACAGTTAAGAATAATAAAAAACTGTAAGTTACTTCGTCATTAGTAAAATATAGAGTAAATGCTTAGTTATGTTATATAGAATGTTGCTTAAAATATGACTGCTTATTACTAGTATAACTGAATTTATGACTATAATTTAAATACCTTTCTGTATGCAGACTGCTAAAATCATAGAGATTTCCCAGAGAATTAAACAGAAGCAAGATGCTTTGGAGATGAAAGAAAAAAAGGTAAAAGTCTTGATATTTGTGACTTTCTTTGGTGTTTCTCTGGGTTTTTTTGTCTGCTCTTCTGTTAGCAGAGTGGCACATTTCCATGAAGATGCTGCAAGTGCTCGCACACTTCACTTCCTCCAGTACACAAGGAATCTTCAGAACTCCTGTTAGTCAAATAGGTATTACTAAGGGATGTGTGTATGCTACATAAAATGAGTTGCCTTGGTGCAACGAACTTAGGAAAAGACAATGTGTGTGTATAAATGTGGATATATACACATACTATATATGACAGGCTTTCCTTGAAAAGCTACAGTCTCTGTAGTGATGCCTTCAGCATTATAAATGCCCTCAGACCCTCTGTGTGAGAGGTGAGGTAGTTGCTTCTGGTAAGTGTATATATCCAGCATCTCTTCAAAAGAAAATGCAAAGATGTTAACCAGTGCTAGAGCTTAATCTAAGCACTTGGTCAAGAAATGCGTTAAGATTTACAAGGGTGCAGAGTCAAAATTTCAAAGTTGTGTTTGTGCTAGAGGTTTTATTTAATCACAGACTAACTTTTTGATGTGTTAAGGAATATATTAAGCTTTAGGCTCATGCTTTGGTGAAAATGAAGGAACTTCAATAGTTGTTTTAAAAGCCTAATTGTATTTTTGCTTATGTACTTCAACTGTCATACTGCTATTGGAATTGTGACAGACTCTTAGGGGTTGAGCGCATGGTTATATCAGCATTTAATACCAGTTGTACAGGTATCCTAGGCATTTGTATATATATATATTTACAGACTAGGCTCTATATACTAAACTCCTTTCTTATTGAAAATACTCAAAATTTTTAGATTGAAGAAATTAAACAAGCACTGAGAATGAAAAAAGATGAAGAAATGGACAGACAGAAGAAAATACACACTACTCAGGAGATAATAGAGACGTGGAAGAATGAGCTGAACACAATGGCAGTATGTGAGAATCTTCAGCCACAAATTGATGCTATTAATAATGAGCTGAAAAAATTACAAGAAGAAAGGACAAATATTGATAGTGATATCAGTGATCTAAGAGCAGAGAAAAGGAATCAAGAGAGAGAAGAGAAAAGTAAGTTACTTGGGTTTTTGTTTGTTGCTTTATTTTACTGTGTTTATGACTGTACAGAATCTACTTTTCCGGCTGTAGTGAAATAATTTCAGGTGTTTACCTCAAGCCTCATAGTTGGCATATGTGTATAGCAGTCCTCTCTCCTGTTTTATTAAAAGTAGCAGATAAGACTTTCAAAATAGAATGAGAAGATTCAAAAGTAACAATTGACCTGAAAACTATTCTCCAAAAAATTAGTATTTCTGATCTCAGGTAAGGGGACTCCTTTTGGGTTTTTTTTTGGTTACTAAAGGAAGGTGTGTAGTTAGTAGGATGCAAAAATAAAAGCAGTTTTTCAAGAGGCAGTTTTTACAATTATCTCTGTAATAAATCATGGCTAGGCTTCACAAACGAAGATTTGGGAAGGGCTCTACCCACATTTGTGTCAAGCACGTTGGTGGCTAAAAAGGCCAATACGAGATAGACATGTCCGGTTGCAAAAGGCACAGCAGAAAGACTCCTTAGGTGGTAAATTCTGCAAGGCACGATTCTTTCTGCACTGTCTTTTTTTCTCCTCAAGAGTGATCCTGCGTCCGTTCTCAAAGGAAGCAGCAGCGTTATAGATGGTGTGTCTCCAGGCCTCCCGATTGGAGGCTAGAGTAGACCAGTTATGATGATCAATATGGCCAAGGCTGAGATGTTGTTTCAGGGAGTCCTTGTATCTTCTCTTTGGGGCTCCTCTCTTGCAGCAGTCGGTGGCAAGTTCACCATAAAGCAAGATCTTAGGGAGGCAGTGGTCCTTCATCCTGGAGACGTGCCCTGCCCAGCGCAGCTGTGTTCTCAGTAACATGGCCTCAATACTTGTGACTGCTGCTTGTTCTAGAACAGATGTATTGGTCACATAATCTGACCAATGTTTAGGATTGTACGGAGGCAGCGTTGATGGAAGCGTTCTAGGAGTCGCAGGTGGTGGTGGTAGATGACCCATGGTTTAGATCCATATAAGAGAGTAGACAGCACTATGGCTCTGTAAACACTGATCTTTGTACTTTTCTTCAAGTGTTTATTTTGCCATACTCTTTAATAAATATATATATTTATATCTACATTAGCTACTGATGCAGCATTTGTCCTTTCTAGATGAACTTTAGGTAACCTTAATTACAGAAAGCTTCTTTAGCCTAGGATTTACAATTATTTCTTTCTGAGAAACAAAATTCAAAAACTAAAGCTTATCAGGTAGGAGATGTTGGATATATTCCTCAGTGAATTTAGCTCATTTGCACATACCCATATGTCTGGCAGTTAACTTGTCATAGAATCCAAGAAGAAACTGAGGTACAGTGAGTCCAAGAGATCTCAGGAGGGAGACACTATGTATCTTCTCTTGAGCAGCACAGAAACTATTTGATCTGTTTCTGCTGACTAGCACACAGAGTCTACTGTCACACATTTTGTTTTTTTCAAGCATGAAATAACACACAGGTATTCATGTTACTAGTCCCACTGCTTCTTTTCTCTTGGGATGTTTTGTTCTATCATTGTATTTAAAAAACAAAGTGTTGAAGAAATATACTTTTTGGATGAAATGCCTGTACTTCTACTGTGCTACCACATTTTGTTTTTCTTAAAGTTTTAACTTTATTTTAGTCTTTAAGCCTTAATAGTTCTTAAGATTTCTTTAAGCAGTGTCTCAATTCTGGAAAGAGAAACTTAGTTCTTAGCATTTACTAACAACCTTCTTTTTGGAGTAGCACAGTTAATAAATACTGGAAAATGCTGGTTACAGTGTGTACTTGCTATGGGGCTCTGTTGTGTGTACTTGCTATGGGGCTCTGTTGTGTGTACTTGCTATGGGGCTCTGTTTAAGAAACTATCTTAAATTACAGGAATAATTGATCACCTTGGAAAACTTAATAATATAATGAAAATGAAGGAGGAGAACCTCAAAGGGAGATTCCTGGACACATACTCTGCTCTTACGTGGCTAAGAAAGAACAAAGACAAGTTTAAAAAAAAAGTTTATGAACCCATGATGCTTGAAGTAAGAAAATTTACTTGCATATCACTGACTAGTTAATGGTTAGATTATTTATGTTGTTGCAAGACTTGGAGAACAACTTTAAAAACTTTTAAGACACACCTTGGAATGTCCTGCCAAGTACATGCAGGATACATTAGCATGATGAACTATTTGGAATTATAATTCATAGGCAATACTGTGGTTCTCAACATTGATTAAGATGGGATGGTTCCTTCCCTCCTCAAGAAAGTGTCTATTGCAGATTTCCTCTAAGGTGCATCCAATTATTTAGACTTCAGTAGTTCTTACTTGATGCTTAGAAAAGCAGTGGTACTGGAATTGAATATCTCCACTTATAGCACAACCTGCTCAGCTATGGTTACATGTCTGTGATCCCCAGGTATCTTTTTGGTTTGCTTTACACAGCCAGCTACAGACAGAAACATGTGATCCATCCCTAGTTTTGGTTTGGTTTGACAGATGCTGTACTAGCTAGGAATAGCAGGAATAAATTTTCAAAGAGGATATAGATTTATTTATTTTTTTTAGTGTATCAGTCGATATATAGCATCTTGCTATATATGTCCCATGTAATGTGAAGAGGATGAGAGCACTTCTCATTAGACTTGCAAGCTTATTTAATAGTGTATTGCTGCAATTTAAATAAGTATATTAGAATATTTGTATATCAATTCTTACATTTTGTACATGCACTAGGACTATTCAATGTTACTTTTTTTTAGTATAGAATCCCAAGAATTTCAATTCTTCCTGGAAGACCACATCAAGTTAATTTTACAAATGCTTTGATAGGATGCCTTTGCTTTAGTAGTACTGGAGCAAGGGCATTAGACATCAGATGGGGGTGGTTGCAATTGTAAGGTTAGGGTGGAGCAGAAGAGGGAGTGGTGGTATGGAGAGAGGTGGTAGCTTTGGATGTGCTGAAGAAGGATATGGATGGCTAAAAACTAAGCACAATGACCTATGACTTACAGTAGATTTCTTCACAAGAGAATTGGTTGCAAAAAAGGCAGAGGATATGTTTTTAAAGACATTTTCTTTGTTTTCATTAAATGTAGGCATGCATATAATCTTGATTATTTAAAATGTTTTTTGGGGTAATAAGTCCAATTGTATTAAATCACTTTCTCATTATTTTTTTTATTAGATCAATCCAAGAAACAGTAGACATGCTAAATATATTGAAAACCACATTTCAAGCGATGACATGAGGGCTTTTGTTTTTGAGAGTCAAGAAGATATGGAAGTGTTTCTTGTAGAGGCAAGTTGGCAACCATTTTAAAAATTGATTAAATACTGATGTACGAGCCTTAAACTTTGGAGTTTACCAAGTAAATATTAAGTTTCGATTGGAACAATAGCTAATGCAAAATGTTTAAAGGTTTTCTTCTGGATCAAGGTTTTCTTAATCAGTAAGATTTTTTTTTAAATCTTAGAGTAACATTCCGTAGAGGAATGCAGAAATATTAAGAATATCTTTTTAGAAATACCTTCTTATCTTTTTTGACTAGGTGATAATTGCTAAATATAAAATACTGTGTACAAGAAAACGGGCCAGAGTGGGGATCTACAAATTGAGTACCAAGATTTTGCAGTACCTTCTCACGAAAGAGACAAGAGAGCATTTTCTGTGAGATGCAATGGTCCAAGTTACAAATCAGGCTTGTATCTTCTTAGTACTGCTCCTTCCTGAATCATAGAGGAGATTGTTCCTTTTGAAAGCCAGGTAGATGATGCAGGAGGAAAAAGCCGCAAGATGCGGTGTTAAACTGTCATAATGCTTCCTATCTACTGTCCACAGAATAGTGTGCTCAGTGACAAACTGTCCTGCAATTTTTGAAGACCTTCACAGGTCTGCCCTTCATAGAAGCTAGTAATTTTTATATACATGAACAATAGTGGTGATATCTGAGATTCTGAGGGCTTGTCTTGCCTGCAGGTTGTGGAACCCAGTGCAAGGCTGCTTTAACTAGCTAAACTGATGTTTGATTTATATCCGCAGTCTTTTCTGCGCTGTTAGGGTTAGGTTTTTCAACATGTTTGCAGTCAGTGGTCTACCATTCTCTGTGCAAAATGGCTATACAGCTTGAGACCATGGGCTTCCTTATTGCATCCAGATTAACTGTTCAGATTGAGCATCTGGCTCTGGATTTGATTGCTTTTGTTTTCCTGTAGTGCATAATACTTACATTATGCACTACATTATGTACATTAACAGAGTTTGCTTTTAGAGAACTTGGTTATACCTGAGCCAGAGTGTATTTGTGTGGGTTCTTCCAGTGGTCATCAGTTTAAAAGAATTCTGATGCTGTAAATTGATAATAAATACTTTATTTTCGTGTGGTGAGTTTTTCTGGTTTTCTTTACCAAATCTAATATAGATACGTGATCATCAGAAACTAAGAGTGAATGCTGTATGCGCACCTGCTGCATCATGTGCTGAAAGCCCCCCTTCAAGACCTATTGAGGAATTACAGTATGTATCAGATTGTATTGGGGGGAATGGTTTTAAACGCAGTTGTTTTTTGCTATTGCTATATATTAGAATTTTCTATGCAAATCAAATTTTTGGACCAGTTCAGTTCTGGGTTAGTGGGACTTCTTTCTGACTTAGTAACTTCAGCTTGCTTACCTGCTAAATTTGATTTCTGATGGGTGCTTATTTTTCCTTTTCTTCAGCCAGTATGGATTTTTCTCATATTTACGAGAGTTATTTGATGCTCCTCGTCCTGTGATGAGTTATCTTTGTTACCAGTATCGTGTTCATGAAGTTCCTGTGGGAACAGAGAAGACCAGAGACATGATTGAAAGGGTAACGTATCTGAAGTAGCACAAACACCTATAGTCTAGAGTTTTATTGTGGAAATATTTTGTCAAGTTAATCTGGAGAAAGCAAAAAAATTGCTTTAGTGATTTTGTTTCTCCTTTTATTTGTCCTTTTGAATGGGAACAGGTCATTATAGACTAATATACTGCAAGACATTTTAACAAATTCAATTATCTTAATACAGTACTTCACAGGAAGTTAAATCTATCTTTCACCTGTATGCTGTTCCAAGTCAGTGTCCTGGTTTGGGCCAAAGACAGAGTTAATTTTTTGCAGTAGACAAGAGGGGGATGCAGCTCAGTAATCAGTCTGCCAGGCCCCTTGTATTTATATTTCGACTGTCGCCCTCCCCTTACCACAGAGGCTTCACTCATTTGGCTGCTTCATTGCAGTGTTTCACGGTTGTGGATAGCCTGGAAGACTGTCCATGGTTCAGTCCACCCCTCCATCACAAGTTCACCTGTATGTTGTATCTCTTCCCTAATGACTTAAGAGGTCATGGACCATGCCCCCTCAGCCATGCCCTTTCTTGGCTATGGCAGAAAATTAACCCTTTATTGACTGAAACAAGGACAGTTGTCAACCAGAGTCTGAGTGGTAAATCAAAGTAAACACTCTTTACTGAACCAAATCAAGAGAATACAGCTGGTGCTGTGTATATAAACTGAACAAAATTTTTGGTCAGATTTATCTTATCCTGTGGAGGCTTTTTGCTGTTTTCTGGTTTACTGGACATTTTATGTCTTTATATCTTTTTGAAGTACTGTGTTACCTTGCATTATTAGAAATAACCAAAGATTTACTATATCCTTTTTGATATGAGTAATTTAAAAGTAGCAGCTAGTATTTTTATACCTCCTTATTTTTCCAGAAGCATTTACTTGACTGAAGATAATGCATTACAGCTCACTTTATGGCTTCATCTTTTAGTTTCTTGAGTACTGTGTTTATTTCTGTGTTACACAGGCTACACCTATAAAGTGTCAATGCATCTGCAGCCAGTACAATCCTTGTTCATGATACAATACAAATATTAACAGTTGCTTCTGGTATCTGTAATATAGTAATAGTCATAACCTGTTTAACTGCTGTATGACACAGTAACAGTTAACAGTTCTTTGCTCACCAGTCTGAATTGCAAGTATAATGCTGCATTAAACATAGCATCATCTTTTTGCAAAGCTTGTTAGCAAGTCAGAGTCTTGCATAAACTGAAGTTTTTTACTGTGGATTTTAGTTTATTCGTTGTTCTGAAAAACATTTCCTTAAGCGATGCTTTTGTCAGATTAATATTTTTGTGTGTTTTTTAGGTCATACGAGAAACCAAATTTAGGCAAATATACACAGCGGAAGAAAGATATATTATTAAAGTATCTTCTTATACAAATCGAACCCTCTCTACTAACACATTCCTGAGGGCAGCACAGTTTCTCAGTGGTTCTGTGGATACAGATGAAAGAAGACAGTTGGAAAGCCAACAACAGGTAGGAATTTATTTCTGTGCTGTACGTGTTGTGAACTACTACCCATTTTATTATACAATAAGAGGAGCATACTTGCATGTTGTTAGTATGGTATATTTGTAGTAAGAATGCTAGTAGTGGTGTGTGTTCTTTTATTTCAGGACATCAATAACATGTTGAAGTCATTGGATATGCGTTTGACTACGTTGTTTGAGAGACAGAAACATCTGGAACACAGAGACAATGAGCTCAGGCAACAGAAGAAGGACCTTTTAGAGAGAGGAAACAGAAGGAGACAGTTGGAATCAAAAATGGCTTTGAAGTATGATAGGTAGGAAACAAGCCATATTATCTTATGCAAAATGAACATTTTAATAACAAAGTTATTTTTGCCACCTTCTTACTACAGTGTGCTTTTACAAAGTAACCAGTGGCTGAGCATCAAATAACAGGTGATAATCAAGACAAGTAAGGTGTTTAGAAGTTAAGATTTAAGACAGTATCTAAGACCAGGTAACAGTGTTCCAGATGGTTTCCTGTAATAAAATCATAGGATTCCAGTTTGAATAATTCCATGCAGTGACCCCTAATATTACCATATTCATCTATTTTAACGGTACATATCTAGATAATACCATAATGTACATAAATGGTACTAAGTAAGTGTGTCAGGGTTTGAGTTGGACCTAATTGTCCATATCATTTTTCATAACATTCTTTCGTTTTGTGGGCCTCTGCAATCAGTTCTTCCGTTATGCTTTGTCTTAAGGCAGAATCTGGGCATGGCTGAGGAGGTATTTCATTTAAGCTCACACTCCCAGAAGCAGTAGACAACACTGACATCCAGTCTCAGTCTTTTCAGCTTTGGACCACTGTCATTCATTGACCATGTGCAGTACTGAACAGAGGAAAAAAATCACTCTCATCCTGCCTGTGCTTCCACTCATACAGCCAAGGACTGTATTGCTGCCCAGGCACACTGCCCGCTCATGCGCAGCTCGCCGTTCCACCAATACCCCAAGTCCTTCACTGTGAACTTTGTTGCAGTCAGTCTGTCCTGAGCCTGTATCACTGCCAGACCAGCCTGCTTCTCAATGCATTTGTCCTTGCTGAATCTCATGACCATTTTGTTGATCCCTCCGAAGAGCAGCCCTATTCCTCCCCCCAGTTTAGTGTAATCAGAAAATGTTATGACAGGGGCCCTCTGTCTCCTTGTTGTGTCAGGAGTGTTAAACAGGACAGGCCCTAGAACATAGTCCTGTGGTACCCCGGGTACCCCTGTGGTACCTGTGATACTGGCCTCCAGGCAGGATACAACAAACTCAAGAGTGGCTATCTTTTTTTACCCATCTAGTCTTTCATTAATTCAGACTGTGGTCTTCAAAATTCAATACATCCGTAGTGTGGGAGACAGCATTGAAAAAGTTACAGAAATGAGTCTGGTTCAAGCAGACTGAGGGGAAGGTGGAACTGATGCAGCTTAGTCCTCCCACTTGCATCCAATAGTGAGGCTAATCCTGACTTCCCCCCAGATACACAGAACACATCTGAACAGCATGTAAGTATTTACACATGACCATACAGCACAGATAGACGCACAAAGCAATGGCGCAAATGCAGCACCAGTGGCTGCCTCATGTTTCTACTCTGAGCAGCATGGGGCTCCCCTAGAAAGGCTTCTATGCATACCTGTGAGCAGTGTGGATCCCATGAGCAGCTGGGTCCAGACTCTGAATCTGCACAGTAACTGCCTCTGGACCTCAGTCTCTCCACTGTCTGGTACCTGGGAATGCAAGCCCCTGCGGCTGTAGCCCTGCTCCTGTTGCTTGGACAGATTGTCTCTCCCATGTGTACATGCACACTGAACTGGCTGTGACTCTAGTTTCCCAGTAGCCCTTTCTACGGTCCTTCCCTCAGAGACACCGAGGCAATACAAATGTATAGAGGTAGCTGGGACTCGCCCAGTCCCTGCCTCATAGCCATTACCCCTGTCATCTTACCTCTGAAATACATACACATGCCAGCAGGTCTCGCCAGTAGAAGCAGCAGCCTGGCTGGACTCCCCTGGTCTCTCCAGTAGCCATTTCTTCCTGTGGTCTCACTCTTAGTGACACATATACCCAATCCCTTGGCTCCCAGGCCACTTCCCATCTAGTATGGCTTGATCTTTGTTAGGGATCAAACACTCTTGCACACTTCCACTTGTACCAGGTACTGGCACCATGTCCACCTCTGACCTATGGTGCCACTCTGGTGGCTGTCATTTAAGTCCTACTCACTCTTTTCCAGCCAGATGCAGCCATCACAGACAAGCAGATCTCTTCCTGTGATGTGTGATTTCACGATAATTGGGTGGGGAAGGAGGTGTGACTCTTCCTTTGCCAGGAGAACTGTCACCAAAGGTGGTGCCAACAGTTGAATTAGGGTTGGGGACTGCTGTTTAATCTTGCAGAGGGAGGCACAGAGAGGCATGTTCTCATTCATCCTTGGAGCCCCATGTGGTACCCCTGCAACCTTAAATGACAATAGCTTTTTCAAATATATTTTTGCATTTCAGAGCCTGAAATTAAATGAGGGCTGTATTTTACTGCCTTATCAGAGTGGGTTTTTGTTTTATTTTGGTTGGGTTTTCGGTTTTGTAACATGACATGCAGATGTGGCTCTTAGAAACATGGTGTTGTTGAGGACCTGGCAGTGTTAGGGTAACGATTGAACTCAATGATCTTAAAGGTCTTTTCCAACCTAAACTGTTCTATGATTCAGTTCCACCTCAAGGAAGCAAGACTCCCTTAATCCAGAGGGAGCTGTAGTATTGACTTATCTTGTTGGGTTTCACACCTGGACACTGGTGCTGAGGCTGTCCGGGGACAGGGTGTCCATTCCTCTGAGTTCTGAATTTGGGTTCCTGTCTGCCAGGGTGCCCCTATGCTACTCTGGGCTTGTGGACATGGGAATTTCATGAACTGTTGGCTACTGTCACAGGCCTGTGAGTAGCTAAGGTGTAGGGTATTACTTGGGCTTCCCTCACCTGCTGTTGTCTCTCCTTTATATGTGTGCAGGTGAGCTTTTATCACCTGCTTTTATCACCAGAAAGCCTTGTTAAAATTGAGGTAAATGACAACCATTTGGTCTCCTGTCACCTTGTTCTTTTACAGTTGGATTCATCAGGTATGATGTACCCCTCGTAAATGCTTTCTGAGTGTTCCTGATCACCATCTCTCTTACGCCTCTAGAATTATTTTCCAAGGGGCCTTGCTCTGGAGTTTTCTAGGGATCAAAGTAAGAACGATTAGTTTGTAACTTCCTGGATTGTCCTCTTGGCCTGTTTGGCAATTCCAAATGCTTTGCAGCTCAACTAAAATGTCACGATTATTTCATATGAACTTCTTCTGTGTTTTGGAAGTTTAAGACAAGTGAAAATTCTGGTTTTTGTGCTAAGATGAGGACACAGTTGGGTTTTTTTGGTAGTAAATGTAACAAGAAATAAGCAAACTTCCTGAATTCTCCTATGTTGTATTGTTGTAAAGATGCAAGAGCAGAAGAAAAATGTCATTCCTTATACTGATTTTTTTCTTATTTGAAATTTACAGAAGTAAAGGACTCTGCTTGTGGAGGGATGCTGATGCTGTTAGTAGCCAAAATTGGAGTTTGTCTATTAAGTTTCTTGTCTTTATGTCTTCAGTTTAAAAACAGGAGATTGGGAATGCTGCTAATGTATTTGGAATGTTTAGATTTACAAATTCATATCCTTGCTAACTATTGGTTTATCATCAAGTTAAAGAATTTTTGTATTTTTATTACAACTTATTTTTAATCATGATTAATCAAATATTGATTCTTCCCATAGTTTAAGACAGCTGGAACAAGATGCTATTGATGTAGAGAAGGAATCTCAACTGGCAAATCTAAAGATCAAAGAAATAAATAAGCAGAAAGCAGAACTCGTTACTGAGTTTATGTATCTCACAAAGGTATGTATTTGTATCTTGGTATGTGTTCCACTTTTATTCACAGAGTTCACAGAATATTCTGAGTTGGAAGGGACTCACAAGGATCAGTAAGTCCAACTCTTAGGTGAATGGTCCATCCAGGGATTGAAACCACAACCTTGCTTTATTAGCACCATGCTTTAATCAGCTGAGCTAATCTCACAATAATAGGAAAAGTCCAATTCTTTTAGTTTAAGTAGGAGACATGCAGCATTTGCATGCATTCCTGTAAATCTTTGAGCTAGTTTTCTTCAAGAGAAAGTTCTTTTGAAGGTTTTATGAACTTGAACTTGTTCGTCTGTCATTGATCTGTAGATCATTTGCTTGTGTTGATTGAGAGTCTGTGACTGAAGTCTTAACAATCCATGGTTTGATTCAGTAAATACAGGAATGAACTCTGTAACTATTTCATCCAATATGTTTTCTGAATACTTCCTAACTCTAAACTTTTTCTTCCACCCTAGTTCATTATCATCTTTTTTTTTTTCTGTTCTTGTTTTTACTGAGAAAAGAATATTCATTAGTTATGTGAAAAAGTGACCTGAGTGTCTGTGACTGTGGAAAATGTCAAGGATAGGAAAGATACTCAGGTCTTAGGCTCCAATGTCGTAAGGCTTTTCTTTAACTCAAGAAACAGTCTGGACTTAACTTGTTGCATTAACTTAAGCCTGCAAGTCCTAGTGATGGAAGATACTGTAAGGTGAATTTTCTTAGGTGATTTTTTTTTTGGGGAGGGGGGTGGGGGAGGATTGGTGGGGTTTGGTTGGTTTGTTTTAGCAACTAGAAGACATTTAGTTCCAAGGGAATCTGCTTGTGCAGTCAGCAAGAAATGGTCCTGTTCTTGCAACCGCTTTGAGCATGTATGTTTTCCCTTTGCCATCACTTACTAACATCTAAACATGTTCTTGCTTACCCCTGAAAAGAGCTGAGTGTTACCTTTGAAGTGAGGATAATTTCTAAATACTTTAATTGCTGATGTTTATATAATACAGAAAAAAAATACTCCAGATGGATGGGTTGTTTCTATTTGTTGATAGGTGTGGACTTGGCAACAAGGCATTGTTTCAGAGATCACCTTTGGGTCAGCCAGCCACAGTAGTTTGAAAATGCCAAAGAATGGCAGAAGACACCTGCCATGTTAAAAGTATTACTTAAACTGTAGATTACTTCACAGAAATTACAGACCTTGTGAAGCTAGTAACAGTGCTGAAAAGTAACTTCTCAAAACTTGTGGAATGTGCTGCTGTTGTAAAGTGCAGCTGAAGTTGTCTACTGAGCGCTGTATGACCTGCCTGAAGAATGTCTCTTAAATTCTTTTTCACCCAGTACAGGAAAACAGATCTGACACATACTGTGTATTTCTCAGAATACCAGGAGTGTAGGGGAGGATGGATGGTATTTGCCTGAAATAGTTATTGATTGCAAAAAGGATTTATTTCAGCTGTGTGTTAACTCAGTTTTCACACTTGGTGTGCTGTAGCAAATACATGCTAGTACATACTGAAAAGAAGAAAATGGTCTGGTACAAGGAAGATATTTCATTATATGTTTCATCACAATAGTTGAAATCCATACATATCTAGTTGTTCCCAAGCCAAACTTCATGAATGCTTCCAAAGTTGAGTCTTTGTATTTTCTTTATTAGATTCTGTAGTTATACTAGCTGTAAGTTATTAAAGTGAGAAAAACTTCAGTAGTTGTATGTTTCAGACATACTCATTTCTGCCACAGAGGGAAATTTAAAATAGGCAGGATTTGTGTGTGTGTGTGAATGGTAATATGATCTCTTTTTTTAGAAGAGTTTGTGAGTCAACTAGAGAGACAGGCTGCATGTGTACTTACACAAACACACACGGCAGAGTGTACCTGGCACGTACCTAATACATGTCAATACTTTACAGCCAGTTGACAGAAACAACCATGTTCCATAGTTACAGGTTCTGGCACTGCTTTTAGATGTAGTTCTGTTTGTGCTGTTGTTACTGAATAATCTTAAGGTTTTCCATTTTTTTTATCTCCCTTTTTAATTTTTTTTTTCAGTTTGCATTTCTGATAGTTGTTTTTAAGCTGTTTAAGAGAATTGGAAATAGACATTTTCCTGTGTCCAAGTTCACACTACAGAAATTCAGATATCAAACCTTGTCAGATCATGGCTCACCATTGTGGTCAGAAGCTAACACACTCAAATCTTCATCTTGTAGGTCCTCTATGCTGACAGCTGAAACCTTGTCCTCCCTTTCATTAAGGAAGAGGATTCTTTTGTATTTATAAGCCAATCATTAAAAAAAAAAAAAAAAGAGATACCCTTCAAGCAGCCAAGAATCTGTTGCTGATTTTGAAGCCTCTAGGTCATTCCTGAGGCCGACTTGTTTAAAGAAACAAGCATTTTAATGTCAACACTGTCAAATCAGGTTCTGGGAATCACTAAAGCCTGTTAAGAAGCTTCCCAAATAGAGCCTCCTTCTGTTGTCAGACACTTTTCCAGTTAAGAAACAAGACACTGGAGTCACTGTGCATCTGTCAATCACCTTGTGTTGTCATTAAGAGATGTATATATCTTCATGTTTATTTTTTGACCTCTTTTCATCTCTATGTGTGACATATAGCGTCCACCAAAATCCACCATGACGTCCACCGAATTCTGTCTCTGAGAAACAATTGAAACTGCCTTCGCTTTTCTTACATTTCACATATGGTGAAGGGAAAGAGAATGTGGGGGTTTTTTGATGTAAAATTGTTTGGTTGAAAGTGATGTGTGTGTGTGTGTATACACATATTTAGAGATAAAAGTACTTGGTGACTATACATCTTGAAGAACTTGGGTCAGCAATAAGTCACCTTTTTCATTGAATTTGACAGCAGTGTTGATGAGCTGAACACAGTGTGAGATTGTGTGTCATGACTAAAAAAAATTGGATAACTTCTGAAGCCCGATAGTGATTATATTGGTTTTGAGTCTCTGGTGGAAAAAATATTATCTGTTCTGTTTTCTTTGTAGGATATCATTCCACTGAGCATCCTCAAAGGGGTTTTGACTCTTCGAAGGAGTAAGGTGATTGCTGAGAAGGCCAGACTAGAATCAGAGTATAAACCAGGAATTGCACAGCTAAAAGCCGCAGAGGTAAAAACTTCTATGAATACTGGGATATCTACTACAACATCAACTTATGTGGAAGTTCAAAAGGATGCTTTTCTGTCTTTGCTTAGGAGTGGGTATTAGTACTGCTAAATATTTAGCCTTGATTTCTGTAGTTTGACTTCAAGACAGATAAGCTTCTGTGAAAATGTGCCCAAACAGTCATACCCTGGATCTTTTTGTTGAAATGCATAGTGTGTGTAAAAACGCTAGCTGTCACTTGGAAGTATTATTTTTCTTCTGAGTCTGTCCATGGACAAGTAGCTCTGACCCACGTGGGAAATACCAACTCAAGATGAACCAGAAAGAGCAGCAGCAGAACAGAACTATTTTACCTTTCTTTCATAGCTCATTGTCTTGTGCTGTAATTAAATGCCTTTTTTTGCGGACAGAAAGGAGGATGTACGGCCCTTGTATTGATCGTATTAAGGAAGCTATGTTGTGTTCAGGTAAAAAGACAGTTTCTGAGGAATTAGTTCCACAGGCAGATATTCTTTTCGAAGAGTAGAGGATGCTGTGATGCTCATGGATTGCTGCATAGAGGTCAATTTTTGTATTTGTGTAGTGGTACAAGCTTTAAATGCTCTGGGGAGTAAACTATGAAAGCAAAGAGAGGTAAGTTTTCTGGTTTTTTTGCCTATAACCTACTGCTAATTCAATTGGATTCATAAAAATAAGAACTGGAAAGTGGTTCAAAAGGTAAGTGATAGTTATTTTGCATGGATATGGATACATACTTCCAAAAAGAATGACCTTGGCATGTCTTTAGAAAACCACTTGGGGTTATGGTTTCCATCACTTGCAGGAAAACTGGGCAGAGGAGAACTTCCTAAGAGGAGCAAAAAGTGTCTTGAAGACAGAGACAAGTCCAGCATGTTATTTGGAAAACGGGTGTTGCATCAGTTCTCACACATGATGCACCTTTTATTCAGAGTTTATCAAAATCCAATGCAAATGACTATTGCTAGAGCTCAATAAGGAGTAAGAATGTATTACAAAGCCATGTGAGCAGTGTGTATTTTCACTGGGAAATTTATTTAATGTTTTTAGTTGTCTCTGCCCACATCTTCATCATTTTAGAGAGAAGCTTGGGCTGGTGCATAGTTAGATGTCTGGTCAGCTTAGTAGACAGTACTTGTGAGGTAAATGTTCTGATAGTTTTTAAACAGAAATTGCCTCCTTCACTAGTGAAGAGGTGTTTGAGTCAGGTGGGATCCCATTACTTGTCGTTACTGGGTTACATTCAACCCCATCACTAGAAGAAATTATATCAGTGCTTTATTTTTGATGGTTGACTCAATGAGCATTAAAACAAATAAAACCCTAAAATTAGTAATCACAGTGATTAGAATTTCTAGAAGTGCACTTGCTCTGGAGGAAAACTCCTCTGAGTGTTCAGGTGCATCTTAATTTTTCATGTACATGGAAATCCAAAGCTATACTTCCCTGTATATGCTGTGTAAGTGTAGAAGACCCTTCTAGAAGATTTTACCATGAGGAGATTAGGGGTTTTTTGCTTGAGGTTTTATAGTACCTGAGTAAATATCTAATAGAGATTTGAACCAAACAGAAACCCCACTTTAGACATCTAAGTGGAAACCTTTTTTGAGGTCTCCGCAGTAGGACAATGTGGAGAGATAGGTTGTTTGTTGCTTCATTTTTTTAACAATTTAAGTGGAAAGGCTCAAAAAGGACATGTTTTTGAACAATCCAGTTAGCAACAACAGATTTCAGGTGTTTTTATTTTATCACTACGGTTCAAGTGGGATATAGTGATATCTTACCTTTGTATTTAATTTATTTAATGAGCCTGGGAAGTAAAACCTGTGTTTGTGACCCTTACTGAACATTAAGGAGGATTGTTAGCCCCATTTGCTCATTAGGTAATTGCCACAGTTGCCTGCATGTTTGTTTATAATGGTTGTTTGAAAGTCTTGCTAATTGACTTGCTTTGTTCATTTACAGGCATGGGTTCAAACAAATTCATGATAAGTCGTTCACTACTGCTAGCTCTGTTTTCTTTAACCAGCTTCTTATTTTGCATAAAACCAATTGCAGTACTGATGAGTGCAACAGAATAGGAGTTTCTTGTGCATACAGAATAGAATTGGTTTCTGCTCTTTGGTAGAATCCTTTATGGAAGCTGTAATTGCAGCTCTGTACTAGTACAGAACTTTCCTGAAGTACATGGATACAGCTATTTACAAACTGATTCTTATGCTGTTGGCTGAAACAAATTTAAGGTTTTCTCTAGACTTACCATTTTTTATGGCACCATCTCTGTTCAAAATGGCAATTCTTAGACCTGCTCTTTTTATCTACGATTGTTTTATTGAAGCACCTTCAGGAAATCAACAGGAACCTTACCATTCTATTTAGCGTGTGGCCAAGACGGTAAATTGGCAAAGTTGAATGAAAACTGAAACTTAACCTGTTGTTGAACTGTCAGTGCATTTATTCTGGCACACGCTTCATAATCACATCCAATGTCTATTTCTTTCCAGTCTTTCTGTTTAATACTGAAGTTTCCACTGCCAGACATGTATTTTCCTCTTCCCTGAAGAATTTTATTTGGCTTGGATCAGGCATATTCCATGTTGAATCTACTTGGCATTTGCAGTGCCTAGAGATCACCTTGAACTCTTATTCCATGCAGCTCTGCAGGGCTTCAAGTGGAAGCTTTAGGTACAATTGAGAGTTGAGATTACCCACTTCAAATGATTCAGAATTGACTTGAGCTCTGGAAATGGTCAAACACATAAGTATAAAATCAATGCTGCTTATATAAAAAAGTATGGGTGCTGCTGACTATATCCTTTGCCTTCATGATCATGAAGTCAAACACATTTCACATTAAGCCTTTAAGGCTTTGAATTTCTGGGTCCCATTTTAATTTAGGACTTTGTAAAACATTCCTAAAATTTTTTTATTTAATGTATTATGTGACATATGCAGATATCCAATGGAATGTAAATGTTGTGCTGTATAGGTTTGTTTATGCCAATTCAGTGTAATATAGGATCTTGGCTGTAAACATAAAAAGCGACATCTTCCCGTTACTGTTTTATCTGTACAGCTCTAACGCAGTCCTTCTTCCCACCCCTGTGACATTACCCTCCTTCTCTGCAGTAGACTTCATGAAGTCTTCATAAAAGACCTTAAAAAGGTCGTTTTTGTTTTCCTCAACCTTTCTGAAAAACAGTGTAGAAAAATACAGTGTGTTTATGGAGACTGTAAAGTGCTTATCTCTAAAGCAAATTATAGTGCTTGGTGTGGAGAGAGGGGAAGAACAGGATTTTTGATTTGATACACGTTGAGAAGAGCAGCCCTAATTCTTGAGTTAAGTGTGAGAACTCCGTGGATGATCACTCAGTCACATCTACTTCTACTACTTCTGTTGTATTTAATGAATAAGGATTCATTAAATTGCCAGAAAGTACTGAGAGTTGCTATCAATGTCTGCGTCCTGTATTTCAAAATAAGTGTTTCTCTAACTGCATAATCTCCAAAGGAAAGCTTTGAAATTTTTTCACCACTGGAGGGCTCCCATATTTAACTGAGGTACACAACAACAATAATTGGAAAGATAAAGCTCTCATAAATATAAGAATATAACTAAACTTTCCAAACTGCCAGAAGAAAGCGCTGAAGGTAAATACTGTGCGTATGGATTTTTGAACTAGAATTTTGTGCCTCTGAAAAAATTGGAAATAATGTATTCCTGCAGTGTACTGGTCAATTGAAAAGATGGAATGTATGTGTAATCACTAAGCAAATGTACAGTAAATTAACACTGGTTAAAATCTACCAGTATGTTTGTATGTAGTCCTTTTCCCTTCTGAGCGTTGGCATCTCCCAGCTGTCTTGCAGTGGTGCTCACCTGAGCTGGTAGGCTGTAGTGAGCAATCACTCCCAAACACTGCAGACTCAGCAATTGGAAGCAGAAGCATTCCACATACAGAGAGATGAGTGAGTGCGATTGCTGGGGTCAGGTGGAGAGAGATACTGCAGACTTTCCAAGTTCTTTTGCCTGAATACTGCTTATTTGACATAATCTTTAGCTTGGTGTTTTGTGAAGGTGCCGTATTTTATGTACTGTATTTTAACTGCTGTAAATGACTGTTGACATACCATTGCATTGTAACAGTCATGGGCTGAGTTAGCTGCTTACCTGTAGTAAGTTCCAAAGAGTTTAGCCTTGAGACCACTGTGAAACCAGAACCATACCTGCATTTCAAATACTTTTAAGCACTAGTTTAAAAATAGTGTGTGTTTCTTTTTGTAGTTTTCTAGCTCTGTTGCAGAGGTAGAATATGAAACAACAAATTAGGTACTTCTGATTGTGTAATGATGATGTTTACGTGGTAAAATGTCAGCTGAAATAATCATTCAGTCATGTCCACTGTGCTTTCCTAATGAGATAAATACATTTAAATGTGATCTAATATAAGGCTTGCAACAGTTGTGTTTTGGCTTATAGGTAACTTCCTGTAAAATAGTCCATTTTGAGGCATCTGTTAAATCTACATGCACACTTGTTTAGTTGAGAGAAAATAAATTTACCTGTGTTAGAGGAATTTGCTTTTGACAGTTTACCTTGGCATCTGTTGACTAGGAGCAGAGAGGTATAATGAGTTCTGTTTGTTGAAACAAATTTTTTCAATATTCTAACATTCAGTCTGATTTCACTTCTACTTCATATGTGGTTTGTCGCCAGTGTGCTAGTGTCGTCTCTAGAAATTCATAAAAAAATTTAAAAATAAGGTGTATTTTTTAAAATATCTTTAACATTTTTGACAGCAATGGTTTCATGAACTGGATGATAAGAAGCGAGTTCTTTATGAGAACTGCAAGGAGCTGATGAAGCAAGCTCAACAGGTCTGCAAATTGAGTCCAGATCAAGATTTTCCAAGAGAATTGCAAATTGTATGTACAAAAACAAATCTCCACATCTGTCTTAAATGTATAACTTCTACAAAGAGTATTCTTTACTTTATATTAGGGAGCTCCCAGTAAAGGATCATGTGTATTTCTTTTATTGTCACTTAACCTTTTAAAGAACCTTTAAATAGTGCTGGAATACCCTCTGACTATCACTTTGTTTTGTGCACAGGGGAGAGAAAATTTGATCTGAGATTTTAATTAAAATCCATAGTTCACAGAAATAATTAGAGGCTGTATTTGTCTAGCTTCCTTCTCTGTCCAAAGTAGTTTGTAAAGGGAATTTTGCTGTGTTAAATCTTGAATATGCAACATCCTGGTTAAAAGTAATAGAATACTTTTTGGTTTATTCAATTTCTTTTTAGAAAATGTGAGTCCTTCATTAGTATTGCTTTGTAACACTTGCATCCTTTCTCTTGTAGAGTTTTCAGGCTCTTCCAAACACATTGGAGGAAATTGATGCTCTTCTGAACGAAGAGAAGACCAGGGCCTCCTGTTTCACAGGCCTGAATGCTTCAGTATGTTCAGTACTTACCTTCCACTCACTCTTCCTCCCCCTCTACTTGCACTGTACTTGCTTTCCACTCTGTGCTACATCCCTTGGTATAGGTATAAAAAGCTAGACAGCAGGAACAATGTGCTGTAAATGCCAGATTCTGCATCTATTCAAATTTTAAGTAGGTTGTTCCAAGAGAACAGTGTGTTCTGTGCCTTTTAAAAAAAAAAGTGAAAGAGGTAATGCTTTACAATTTCTTTGCTTTAAAGCTAGAAATGTTTAGTGTGCAGTGCAATAGTGTATATAATTGTATTTGAACATTATCAGTGCAGTGTGATATTATTACAGTGAAGGTTAGAATTGGGAAACGTTTTGTTGATTACCTTCTTTTTTATTCTGGCAGGTTGTTGAAGAATACAATAAGCAAACACAAGAAATACAGCAGTTGACAAAATATCTAGAGGAAAAGAAAAATGAATTGAATAACTTTAGGCAAAGCATTTCAGAGGTAATAGCTCAAGTTATCACTTTGGTATCATTATAATCTTATTTCATTATACATTATAGAACAAATGTATGTACAGAAATAAAGGGTAACATTTCAAATTGTCTTGTGAGTGTAAACTGAGATGCGAGCTTCCCTAATCATGATGTTTCTTTAAATGCTATCTTTAAGGGAAAATTCAGTTTTTGAACTGGTTTTACATGGGTTTGTCTACTTTTAGGTCAAAGAAAGGTGGCTAAACCTCTTGAAAGGCATGATTGAACAAATTAATGCTAAGTTCAGTAAGTTCTTTAGTTCTATGCAGTGTGTTGGTGAAGTTGATCTTCATGTGGAAAATGAGGTAAGATTTATTTTTCATATGGAAGAATAACATTTTTTTGCATCACCTTTTGTCCATTTATTGCTAGAGGAAAGTAACAAGTGGTCATTTGGAGATGTTATTTTTAAAAAATAATGAACTTTTACTGAACACTTTGTGTACTGAACTTACTTACCAGTCTGATTTGAAGAAAATTGGGTCTTTATCCAGATAGATAGGACTTCACGTCTTGACTTGTGGAATAGGCTTGCAACTTACAGAGCTTGGTTAGAAGCTGTAACTCAGATTTATTAAATTAATGATTTTATTCTGCATTTTCAGCTGATTTGTGTTCCTCTGTTATCATCTATATCTACTATTATTAGGTGTTGATTTCATTCTACATGTAGTTTCTACTGGAGTGTGCTGGCATTTTGTCTGTTCTGGAAGCAGCAGTCATTGGGCCCATCCTGTTATGCTCTCAGTAGGGTTTACCTCTGAAGAGTTTAAAGCATCAGTAGAATTTAGGGAGAAATAGTAACCGCAGTGAACAGAAAAGAAGCTGGATATTTTGTTTTAAATTGATCTCTCTAGTGATGATTTCAAAACTTACATGTGTTAATGCATAGACTCCACAATAGTGAAAATTAAGACTTAAGCTTTTCTTTTTTTTGCTATTGTAAATTAACTCAAGCAGCTTTTTAAAAAATATTTGAAGTGGTAGCTATTACTCGGGGCAGAATAGTGTCCGACAAGGCTCTGTATATGAACTGCATAAAAAATGGAGACTAGTATGAAACAGTAGGACATTAAAACATGGACTTTTCTGGTCTTTTGATAGTTACCTGGAGAGTCAGATCTATTTTACACAAAACTATCTTTTAGATAAAAGTAAGTTGGCAGTGAGAACACAGAAGGAACATTAAAGCAGTTCGAAAGCAAAAGGAGTCTGGACTGTCTTTCTTAGTATCTTCTTTGGAAGGTCTTGCTTTTCTATAGCAAAGATGTCACAAGTAGTTTTAAGAGGTTAGCCAGTGGTATTGTGCCAGTGAGTAAAACTTCCTTGCTCAGGGGGATCAGTGGCAAAAATGCGAAAAGGTAGATAATCTGTTCCTGAGCTTGGATTCCTTCCCCTTTGCTGCAGCAGGGTCTTTTGCCTGACCTGTAGATATAAAGAGAAACACTCTTGAGGTAGAATTATCTTTTCTTAGAAATATTTGTGTGACACTGAAGTTCAAACCTCTGTTAGCCTGCCTTGCAGGTAACTTGAGATCTGTTGATGTCCTTGGTGACAGTAATAGAGGAATCTTGGACATTGGGAGAGATTTCACAGAAAGGGAGACTAGACATTGGAACTAACTGCGTAAGGAGGTGGTCTAGTTGACATGGTGGTGTTCAGTAATAAGTTGGACTCTATTATCTCAGAGGTCTTTTCCAACAAAATTGATTCTGTGATTCTGAATCTGTGATACTGTGTGGAACACTTGACTGGGTTCTTCCTTGATGTCCTAGCACAAGCCTCAGTGAACATTTTTACTTTCCTTGGCTAGCAGTGATAACCCTCACATTCCTTGATTTCCCCATGGGGAGTTTTGAGCATCGTTCTTGTCAGGTCTTGAACATCTTGGCAGTTGTAGAAACTGGCATTCCAAATAGTCTGGCAACAAAGGCCTGACTTTCTGACACCATCATGGCTGTGTTGGAGGGTAAATCTTTCTTACTCAAAGTTTTGCTAGCCTGTACCTTGTTCACTTTCCTGAGCCTAGCTTCAGTCTGTGCAAATGGATCTAAAATTATAGTGGGTCTGGAGACCTTAGGTCCTAGTTTTTATTTCTCCTTACATGAAGTTGTGATCAGAACAACTGAACACAACTTCAGAAATACTAATGAGTACTCTGGAGATTTCTGTTTTCTCTGAATTATGAATGTATTTCCTTGCATGATGCTTCTTTTGAATCACATCTGTTACCTGACACCTTTGCATTGACTCAGGCTGCTGACCAGTGTCACTTTACTGTTAAAGAAAAGCCAGGGTTGGAATCTTTGTGTGTGGTTTTCCTGTGTTAAGGATGAAAAGAAAATTGCTGTGGTGAATTTTGGACTGCTTGGACTTGAAGAGGTTCAGATGGAATCTTAACCTACACACCACCATCACTCCTTTGTTCAATTTGGTAGTACCATGTACCCTAATGCCCTAATTTTTTTTCCGATTAATGGGATTTTATAGGGACATTGTTTTCTTCTTTTTCTAACCAAGATTTTTTTTCCTACTGATGTTCTGAATGTGTATGAAACCTTTCTTACCAGGGATTCAGAAATGAACAGATCATTGTCATAGGGAAGGAGTGTTGTTGAAGTATATGAGTATATGAGACTTAAGGAAAATAGATGAAACAGAATTAATATATTGATTTTAAGTTGAAACTGAGTAGTTTGTAGACCCTTGTAGAATATTTGTCATAAATTTCTTCAATTTGCATGTAATTATAAAATAAGCTGTATTATGAGGAAAATGAGTCCGACAGGTACTGGCTTTTACAGGAGGAGTACGACAAGTATGGGATTCGCATCAGAGTCAAATTCCGCAGTGGCACTGAACTTCATGAATTGACTCCATATCATCAGAGTGGAGGTGAGAAGAGTGTTTCCACTATGTTGTACCTGATGGCTCTACAAGAACTCAACACATGTCCTTTCAGGATTGTTGATGAAATAAATCAGGTGAGGATCAATAGTGCAGTATTGAACTTATTACATACAGGTGCTTATGACATAGTGAAGAGAACAGTTTTGGGTTTTTTTTCCCCTTTTAGGGAATGGATCCAGTGAATGAGAGAAGAGTTTTTCAAATGGTTGTCGAAACTGCTTGTAAAAAAAAGGCATCTCAGTACTTCCTCATTACACCAAAGGTGCGTGGCAGAAAATGAAATGAAAAATTTAGTGTAGAAGATTTAAGATTTGTGTGATAATACCTCTATAAACACTGTATAACTTAGCGCTGTTTTACCTAAGGACTTTATATTAAAGGGTAACTGAGAGGATTTGTCCATTTTAAGGACAGTCCTGGCAAGAATTGAGGCAACTTAGACCAAGGCTCATGTGCTCAGAAACCCATTCAGTGGAAGTATCGTATGTTAACCACCAGTGGCTAGGGTTACCATGGAACGAGGCCTCTAGCTAACACAATTCAAACTGTAGAAAAGACCAGTTTCCAAACAAGTCAGATGACGATACTGGAGGAGGAGCAGGCTAGTGCTGCTGATGTCAGAAGAACTAGCAGAGGCCCATATTAATACAGGAAAACTATTCAAGTAATAATCCGAGACACAGAAGCTGAGAAAAGGTGAGAGCAAGGCTCCAAGAGTGCTTAATTGTACTCTTCTGTTAAAATAAAAAAATTAAAAGATAATTGACTTACTAAGTGATGTGGTGATGTGATGCCAAGGCTTGAAAGGACTAAGGTAAGTACAGTTCACCCACACCTTTAACAGAAACTAATGGTATTGAACTAGTGAAGGTTATATGTGCACCAGGGAGACAAGCAGTCAGTAGTGGGCTGGTTTTTATTAAGATACTGGGTCTGCACCCTGTTACTCACTGTTTTAGAAAATCTGGCTGGTTTATGTTATTATTTTCTGTACATATAACAGTTGAAGGGTCTGAGTAAAGCCACCTTAACAGCATTTACCTGACTGAAAGTGGGTGGAAGGTGGGTGCTGCTTGTTCCTTCTGATCTTGCTGTATACTTGCCTCCACACAGTTTCGTGGTTTCCTGACCACATGACTTCTTTATTGTTCTCTGTGTTACCCACTCTCTTTTATCTTCTTGAGATTCCCTTCCTTATTGGATCAGCTTTTCTGTGCTCTCTCCTGCTTTGAGAAGGAACAGAATGATTTAGATGTTGAAAAAATAGAGATAGCTCAACTAACTATAATGCTTCCCAAATCTAGGAAACTGTAGAAAATGACTGTCTGGGGTTCAGAGTTGTGTTCTGTTCTAAAAGTTGTGCTCATTGTCAAATTACTAAGAATAGAGATGGGGAAATGGGAGTTGTGCAGAGCTAACCAGAAGGAAGAGAATAAAAATAAAACGGGTAAAACAATCTCGGAAGCATTATTCAGCAACAAAAGACAGTGCTATGAAGAGGTGGCTGAAGGTATTACATCTTTCTGGCTACCCCTTCTTCCCACTCCCCACAAACAGGTGATGGCCACAGCAAAGTTGTAATGGCCTGTCACAAGAAACATCAGTGAGAGAGCATGTCATGTACAGATTTTAGCCCATAACAGTGTTTGAGTGGGCACATCGTTGATGTGAATCGTTGAAAGGCTGCACAGGGCAGGCTGAGAGAAAGCCAGACTGCTGTTGCAGTGCCTTACCTGCAGTTCCTGAGCCTATGCTGTATGTTACCACTTCCTAGAAAGCAAGGATGTAATCACATACTAGGAAGTGTGACTAATTGCCATTCTAAGGTAAATTCTATGTATGTACCCAGTGGATACAGGGAAAACTGTGACTTTTTTTGTTGACACCTTCCCCAGCTATATTTTTAAGCAAGCTATAGATGGGAAGGGGTATAAACTAGTATGCAGTAAAGTTGATTAGGAAAATTGTATTCTATAATTAATGGTCAAATGAGTAGATGAACTGAGTGTGTTCCTTAGAAGTGGATTTGAAAATGAGTATTTTTAATAAGAATCTGTGCTGAAACAAATTACGTTTGTTAAACATATGAATTATCACCATGTTGGGAGTTAATCCTTTTTTGGCTGTAAAGCAAGATTAGAATTCTAAACAATCTTAGGTATCTTTAATTGAAAACAGGATTCATTTCAGCACAGACAAGCATAAAATTTAGTACTTAACTGGGAAAAATCAACAACAGCATCTGGTCTAAGGCCTAAATGACTGGGGAGACAAGTTACTGTGGATAATAAGTTGAGCATCAGTTACAGGTAAATTGCTAAACATCATCCTGACCACTGCACATAACCCTACAGCTTGCATGACATCTGTCTCCTGGGCTTGTGCCTGCAAGATTTGGATTGTGGTAAGTGTCCAGCTTTGGCTGTGACCTTCAGAAAAGTAGTTGGGGGGGGCTGGAGTTACTCCAGAAGACAGCAGAGCAACTTTTAAGTAGTTTTGATTGAGTTTCCGCTAATGAAAATTGCTTAGCTTAGAGGAACACGAGGCTAAAGAGAGACATAATAATTGTACCCAAGTAAATCTACTTCCTATCCTGCCCTAGGAAAAAAAAAGGAAAACCAACTTACTCTCTCCCCATTGTGGATACAGAAAAAAAGTACTGAAACGGTTTCTTCCAATAAGAATAGTGACACATGGAAATTGCCTGAAGAATGAGTGGAGTCTCTTTGAGGTGGTTTCTAGGAACAAATGTACATCATCTGTCAGAAAGGCTATAATTCTGCCATATTGACCTTTTGAGATCTAAGGTCTTATGTAGACTTCCCTTTTTAGAAAATGGGAAACATGTACCTATTTTGACTTTGGGGTTTGTGTTTTTCACTAGCTCCTGTGGAATCTCACTTACAGTGACAAGATGACTGTGCTGTTTGTCTACAGTGGACCTTTTATGGTGGAGTCAAAAAAATGGAACACAAAGTATTTCATGAAGCGACGACGTCGACTTTCAAGGATGGCTGAACAGTGTATAGCTACAGATATGTAGCTATATATATATAAAATGTTTCTGTAGAAACATATATATAAAAATGTTTATATATATAAAATGTTTCTGTAGACCTTTTTTGAAACATTTGGCTTTCAAGACTCCAGAAGTTGTCAAAGAGGAGAACCTGCAAAGAATTGATAATTAAGAACGTGAATCTTAAAATTTACACAAATGTATGACAGATTTGAAGTGCATGATTTCTTTTTGAAGCCTATCATAGTCGTCACTTTCTCTGAAGAACTTGCTTTTTCTCAATGATAGGTTTAAATAAAAAAGGAAATTTCTTGTATTTTTCTGGTTTGTTTTTTTTTCAGTAATGCAGCATCAGAAGCACAGTTAATTTTTCTAGGTTATGCTGGACTAATTCTATTACCGTTGTTTTTTGGAGTCTGTTTTTTTTTCCCCAAAAATTGCAATTAGCTTTTGGTAAGTAGTCTTCATTTACCACAGATATGGATGTTATCTAAAGTTCCCCTATTGAAATGTAACCTTTTTTAATTAGTTCAGATGATCTGTAGGAAGAGAAAGATTTGTAAGTAGCTGAGCACTGGTTTTTATTTTGTGAAAATACACCTGAACTTAATATAAAGAATGCGGTTCTATGAATGTATTACTCTTGAGTAAATACTTTATAATCATTATTTGTCATTTTTGACATAATGTTTCATTTTGTAGTCCTCAAGGGATAAGGTCACAAAATCACAAATATTTGACAGAAGAGCTAAGAGTGTGGAAACTTGAACTCTGGACCAGGGTTTGGGTTGGTCAGCAGAGTATCCTCAACATAATTAAAATTGCGGGTCTGTCTGTCTGTCCAGTGTATTGCAGGGTCTTTGTTTTATATGTGTTCTTTGATAGACAAAATACTTTGCTTCTTGTAACCCTGAACTTTAAGGTGGTTGTTTTGTTATGTTTTTCATTTTTATTTTTAGGGAGTTGTAAAAACAGACATTGTTTAGTTTCTGAGCATCACTGTATGAAAAGTGCAATTTGCTTTCAGTGTCTAAATAAGTGAAACTACTTACATGAACATGTGTTAAGACTTGGTTCTTCTGTGGCTAGAGAGCACTATCTGTTCTTAATGCTGTCATGTTAGAACTTCATGGGATTTCTTCTTTGATTTCAGTTCCTTTCTCATGTTTCAAACTGAGGTAGGAAATAGAAGTGACTTATTTCAAGAGGATGACACTTCAGATCCTGTCTCAAAAAATTACCTCTTGTGGATACGTGGCTGCCACACTGCACAAGTGAAGAGGTGTTTGCTTTTTCCTTGAAGCCATTGACCACAGGTGCTGATTTCATTGTATCTTACTGCAATCTTAATACAATACTGTCATTCATATTAATTTACCCTAGGCAGTGTAATGAGCTGCAAAACTACCACTGTCATGGTACTAACAAATAGATCTTCAGTGTCCAGCAGCTCTCCTACCTGAGGCCTCTGAGGGAGGTCTGTATATGGAAGCAACCATTGCTGTTTGCAGTGGGCTGCACAACATGGCTGTGGCCTCCCATACACTGGGTCCTGTTAGTCACCTGCTGATTTGTGTGAGAGGTGCATCCAGAGACCTTCTGGTGTAAAAGGGAGCCTTTTGAACTTGGTAGTGTATTCAAACTTGAAAATCCACATGGAGTTGCCAAATGTAGCTGCAGTGTTACAGAGCATTCTCTGCCAGCTAACAGGCCCTTCTGTGCTGCCAGCTTCCTCATGCTTTGCTACTGACATTCAGCTCTTGCTATAAAAACCCATGGAATTGATTTCAATGTAACTTTGAGGAGGGGAGAATGAGTGGGAGTTAAGGTTAAATATACATGTGATATCCAGCTTTCCCTGCTGACTAGACAGGAGGGACATCTCAAAAATGTAGAAGTGGAAAGACCCCAAATAGTCTTAACAGCTGATGTATAAATTGAGCTTTCTCAAAAAATAGGTGCTCTGTTGTTTAGACCAGCTGAAGACTAGGGCAAAGATCTTCTTCCACCACCATCTGCAGTTCTAACAAACATCTGTCTCTGCTTATGTATTGCAACAGAGAGAAAGAGCATGGAAATTGTGACTTACTGAGAAATAAAAAGATCTTGGGGAAAAAAAAGGCATTTAATACAACATGTACTTGTGCAGGTACATTATTGTTATTTAGGAGAGATTGCTTAGTCAAAACAACAAACTACAATGAGGAGAGACCCTTGCACCACTACACTGCTTTTAACATGCTTAGATGAAGCTTAGTTTTGTAGTGGAAATAAAATAAATGTGTCCTGACGAAGTTGTTCCTGACTGGAAACATCTGTTCTCCAAGCTTTTAGAGTTAGTGAGAGATGACAGAGCTGGGCTGGGCTGCAGGATGCTTACTGAGAAGTATGGTAGATGCTCTTTAGAGGCTGGGATAGGCACCTGCTCCAGGCCTCACAGCAAGTGGTACTTAGAGTTAACACTACTAGAGGCTTTTGTCTTTGATTTATTCCAAGATGTCTTCTGTTCCTCTTGAAGTAAAATTCTCCAGTTGTCCAGTCTTTCTTCTGTTGATCTATTTGTTACCCCCACCAGGCCAGTGGGTTTTTTTGACAGGTGCACTGGTTTGGGCTGGGATAGAGTTAATTTTCTTCATAGTAGCTTGTATGGGGTTATGTTTTGGGTCTGTGACCAAGAACACTGTTGGTAATATAGGGATGTTTTGGCTATTGCTGAGCTGTGATTGCACTGCATTGAGTCCTTTCCTGGTTCTTGCACTACCGCACTAACACAAGAAGTTTATAAGAAGTTGGGAGGGGACACAGGTAGGACAGCTGACCCCAGCTGATGAGAGGGCTGTCTCGTGCTGTATGACATTGTCCTCAGCAGTGAAAGCCAGGGGAAGAAGGAGGGACATTTGGAATTATGTCGTCTCAAGTAGCCACTGTGTGGGATGGAGCCCTGCTTTTCTGGAGGAATAGCTGAACGCTTGTCTGTTGATGGGAAATAGTGAATGAATTCCCCGTTTTGCTTTGCTTGTGCATGCAGCTTTTGCTGTAGCTATTAAACTGTCTTTCTCTCAATCCACAAGTTTTCTCATTTTTATCCTTCTGAGTCTCTGGCCCATCCCACTGGGGGAGGGTGAGCAAGTGGCTGCCTGGCACTGACCTGCTAGCTAGGATTAACCCACAGTGTATATTGGTCTCAAAACATGACATTATGCCCTTCATTATTGCACCTGGAGCTACATAAAATGGTGGCAAATATCTTTGCTCATTGTGTACTCAGAAGAGCAAGTCACCTACTCACAGGGAAGCATGGATATGAGAACATGGCAAGTTAGCTGGAAAGGAATGACAGAATTCACTTTGTTGGGGATAAGGAACCATGGACAGTGGCAGTCAGAGCTGATTTTGCAAGAAGAAAGAAGGAGGGAACAGATGATAACTCAGGGTGGCAGAAGATATCCAGGAGCCTTGGAAAAGAACAAAGAGCAGAAGAGGGCACAGGCAATGTGCAACATGAATGGTTCAAAGCAAATCAGGATGATGTAATTTAAAAGGGAAAATTTGTAACCAAAGCTGTAGACTGTGAACAGTATGCAGCTTGATCTTAACTGCAGTCTATTAGCACTGGTTTGCCTCAGTTTGGGTCATGTAATAGCTTTTTCATGGAAAATAAAGGTTTTTTTGACTGTTTATTTTTGGTTTGTTGGGTTTTTTTGGTTGTTTTTGAGGGGGATGGATGTTGTTTTTTTGGTTGGTTGTTTTTTTTTGTTTGTTTGTGGGTTTTTTGTTTGTTTGGGGTTTTTTTGCATAGGTATTTTGTTTGTTGGGTTTGTTGTTGGTTTTCCTGAAGAATTACAGCATAAATCCAAAGCAAATGATCGACAGAAGGGAGTGCAAAGACACTCTTGGACACTGCTGACAGTATCAGCCTCACTTTGTGCTCCTGCAGTGATGCTTAAAGGTCTGTTCAGGTGAAAAGCCACTGATGTTACAGTTTTCTGTGGGCTGTGGTGGTTGAGGAATCTGATTCCACTTTGTGTCTGCTGCTGAGCTGAACTGTACTGTCCATGAAGAACTTTTTTGGTCAGAAATTTTGTAGTATTTAAAATACACTTTGCTGTATAAAATATACTGGCTTGGTGCCAGTATAATTAAAGTGGTACAGTCTTCAGTGTGTATGTACTTCCTTAAGCGTCAGTATGTTCATGAAAAATCATTGGAGTAAGTTATATTGGGAGAATCTCCTTTGTTTCAGTTTGGATAAATTTACAGTAAGGCTGTCCCCCTTGATATGTTTCAGTTTAAAAATGATAGCCCTAAGAAATGTGGTTTGTGAGGTATAAGAGCTGAATGTAGCTTAGTTTCTAGATTAGGCCTGGATTATCTTCTTCTGCAGTTCAGAAAGGCAAAGGTAGTGATTTGCCACCAGCATTGCACGGGCTAGTAACACAATTGTGGTTTTCCCTGGCCATGTGTTTTCTGACAGACTTTTTCAGCCTGGAAACACTATTCAAGGCCAGCAAAGCACTCATTAACAGCAGAAGAGCCCAAACTTATATGTGGTCTCTGCAGGGAGCTCTAATGCAATTTACATCTACGTCTGCTGAAACTTGTACTGTTGTCTTTCTGGCCCCTGCCCATTAGCCAAAAGAGGAAAACAAAGCCATTGGGAAAAGCTCAAGACTTTTCTGTGTACCTTTTTAGCACAGTGTGCGGAGGGCTCTGATGTTGTCTCTCTTCTTCGGTTTCTTTTTCCATGTGTTCTGAATTCCAGTAGGGTTTTCTTGTATCTTGGCATGGTGAGCTGCCTCTGTCTACTCAGAGATTCTCCTTGTGCTGTGGTTTACACACTCCAGTTCCTTGGTACCTTGTGTTTCGTTGTGCAGACACCCAGGCATTATATGGCCTAAGAGGCAACAGACAACACTGAAATAGAGACTGATGGGTTTTGATATGAAAAGCGATAGGATGTTTATCCTTGTGAATTGGAGGCCACAAGCCAGTAAAAATAGAGTAACAGTTGCAGCAATTTCAAAAGTACAAATCAAAAGCAATAGGGATTCTTCTCTCTCTCTTACCCCAAAAGCCATGAGTTGGAAAAATACAGAAAGAAGCATCTGTTAAGGATTAGAACTGATGGCGTCAAGACCTTCTCTTTTTGAAATGGGAAGATTTCCACAATACTTGTGGAAGTGTTTGAGGAGGTGTTTTAGGGGTCAGGGAGTTTCTCATTGAAGAGAGCATGACACTGAAAACATGGTAACTGCAAAATTCTTGCCATTGGGAAAGCTTCCCCTTCTTTAAGGCAGTCCCTTAAAGAGTAGCTGGGTAAGTACAGTTGTCTGGCAATTGTGAGTTCACAATTAAATTACTGTTGATGAAATTTGTCAGATGTGGCTAGGAAGTGCAAGGAGCTCAACCTGGAACAGATTGTTTCCAAAGCAAAAGCCATTGAGAAAGTAGTGGTTGTTACAGAGCTGTGATGCAGAAAGGAAACCTCACTGACTCCTTAGCCCTGGAAGAGGGAGTGCTGAACAATATTGTTCTAGACTCCTATGGAGATCAAAGTCATCCAGGTCACCCAGCAGGCAGATTCAGAAAGCCACCCTTCCTCATATGCAGCTTTCTGAACCACTCTGCAGGCATTGAACCAAACTTAAAAGACATTTTATGGCACATTTCCCTTCTTCTGTTCTTGGCAGAGAGGAAGAAGGAAAATACAAGAGACCCTCACAACCTTGTAGACATTGTGCTCTCAGAGTCAGCTGGTCTGTGTTCAGGGTCACTCTTCCCTGTACCACTGTTCAAGTCTGCCAGCACCACTGTGGTGCACCCAAGTCTTCACATGACATACAAAGTCCAGTCAAAATTTACACCGCTCCTGGCAAGACTGCTCTTGTAGAGTGTACTAGATCTCAGTGGTTGGAAACATCCTCCTAAGGCTAAAGCCTTCTGTGCACTAGGAAGATTTTTGTAGCTGTTCCAATTACAGCACTAAAGACAAATACTAGGGGTTCAAGGTGAAGAATGGTAAATTTGTAGAAAGTCTTTAATGATGGGCTTGCAAGGGAATGAGGCCAATGCCACAGCCCTGTGTCCCTTATTCCTAAAATCAATGACAAGCTAAAAGAAGAAAACCTTATGCTGAGTTTGTTTTATCTATCCTTTGGCCATCCAACCCAAGAAGAGGAAACTCCAGCTCAGCATCAAGTCAAATCTGGAGACTACTTAAAAGTTTAGTTCCAGGTGCAGATGGCATGCTTCCACCTGACTGTCTCTGCCTGCATTGCTGGAAGGTTATGTGTTCCCTTGGGTCCAGGGCTTATCCTGCAGTCATACCCTAGCACTGTTCCCAGGTTAAGTTAGTTCATCTAAGTAGTTGCTTTTAGCAACTGCAATGTCAGTGACTGTAAATGTCAGTGAGCTTTTTGGCACAGGGCTCCTTGACCTTCTCTCCTTCAGAGGCTAAGCAAATGTTTTTTTATCCCATACATCAGCAACCCTCCAACACCACGGAAAGCTCAAGGCAGCAGTGTGGCTGCACAGGCTAAAGCATCATTAGTTCAAGGAGCAGCCGTGTGAAGCAGAGCACCAGTCTGAGCTCAAAAACCACGGAGCAATGGGAGACAGACTTCTTAGGAGCTGGAGCATGCAGGTGATGTGACATTTTTCCCCCACTACAAGTTGTGTCTCTCCCTGTTGTACTGGCAGAAGGAATACCTGGGAAACAAGACCAAGCCAAATAATGACTAGCAACACTAAACCCTTGAAAGCTGGTTCATACAGTACTCAAGCCATGGATTTCATCATGTGCAGCAGGATTTTTTTGTAATCATTGATTACAAATCAATGACCACTGCTTGACTCCAATCATTCAAGATAAAGTTGGGTTTTTTTACTCCTTTTTTCTTTATTTGGACAATATATATACACATATGTACAAAAACATCTATGCCTACTTTTTTTTTCTTTTCCTTTTTTTACAATTTCATGTGATTTACAAAACAGGACAGCAAAATAACTTATAAAGAATACGAATACTGTACAAAAATAAAACTGATTAAACTGTTGGAAGTTGGTATTTTACAGTGTTACAGATCACTAGTTTGTAAAACAGCACTTTGAAGTATGTGTCCAGTCTGGGCTAAGTCCTTCTGTAAGCTGAAAACAGATCTGTAATACAGGCAATGAAAAACTGTTCAAAAAGAAGAATGTTACGTATCTATACCTTTAAAGCCATGACTTCTCTATACTAATGAACTTTCTTAACCAAGGAGAAGAGCTGTCCTAACTTCAGCACTATTAAGTACTTCCAAAATAGTACAAGTAGATACGGTATTAGAGAACCTGATTTTTCATTTCTTTTCCAACATTTGCAACACTCTTCGAAACTTAATTCAAGATGCAAAGAACTAACCTGCAGTTTGTTTTATGTGTTAAAGCCATTATTTGCTTTTACTAAAAAAAAAAAAAAGAAAAAAACCAAATTAACAAAACAGTAATATGAAATCCCCAAACCTGATTATTCCCAGCATATTGTGTTAGTGGTTAATGAATCCCATTAATCCTGTCTGCCTAATGCTGAAATACAGCATACATTACCATTTTTTCAGCAACAGGATCTTTTCACCAGCAGTGGTGACACATGTCTTGTATGTCCCATTGTCCCATGGACTGAAGTATTTCCCTCCTTTTGACTCTTTCAGACTTTGCAGGAAAAACAATGTTTCTTTAAATATGCATTCTACCCCAAAAAAGCAAGGTGGAAACCATAAATCTGGCCCTTTACTTCCATGTATTGGTTAAACCCGGTAGCTAAGTGACCAAAATATCTACATACTGATTTAGGAGCTGCTTATCAGTGGCTTCCCATTGTGGTTGACAGAATGTGAGGTTCTCTTGTATTTCACAGGATCAGGCTTTAATTTTCCAAGTGCTGCATTTATCCCACAAAATGGTAACAATCCAGACTGCAGGATGGACTGGAAATCTTGCTTGATCTTCAGAGAGAAGGAAGATGAATGTGCATGCACCTTTGAATTTCACTGGGCTACTCATGGCTACTTGTGGCTCTGACCCCACTCAAGGCAGCATGAACAGTACTGGTAAGCAGAACACTTTCTGTATTTCTAGATCAATAGAAATACCAATGCTACCAGTTTTTATTGTGAAGAACCTATACCCCTATGACTCATTTTGAATACAAGAAATTAAAGTTTGGTTTCTAAAATAAATGTTTCAAAAAGGTGAAACGGAGGTAGAAAGTGTGCTTGGTTTCCTGATGTCTTCACTGAAGAAAACACATCCCTTTTTTATTCCACAGACTGTTCAATATCCCCAATGCTTTAAAAGCAGTTCTCTTCATATAGACGGAATTTATCACAAACTACACAGGTAAAAACACAGTATGCAAACTGATTTCTAATGCTGAAAGCCATATTCAACTGTAGAGGAAAACACTCTACTTTCCGAGTTCATTTTTTATGGTTTTTTTTCTAGGAAGCAAGCTTTTTATCAGATAAAACAATAAGATACTGTAATTGCAGGTGTACTAACAAGATTTTTTATGTACAGAATTTTACAACATGACCTAAATTCGTCTGCAGTGGAAACACTTCAGGTTTCAGTGTGATTACTCACAAGATGAATTCGGCCCTAAGTCTCTGTAGTAGGGGTGAAAAACCAAACAGAAGAATGTTTCTGGAAAAAAATAATGTGTAAACAGAATTCTCCCGCCTTTATGCAGCTGAGGAGGGAAAAAATATATCACTGATAACCCCTTAAATTTCATGCTTTTAACATAAAAAAAGATTGAAATATTCAGCTAATCACCATGACTGAAAGTTTTCATTCAGTGATTTTTTGCTCCTTGTAAAGAGCAAAAAACAGCTTTCAAATAAAAGTAATACTGCCTTTATCAGCATTTGACGTGCTAAGCATGAAACAGGTGCAAAGCAAGGTACCAAGAGAAGCTTGTGTCGTAAGGAGTATTGCAACACACCTTCCATATTTCAAATTAGCTCTTGGTTTTCCCCGTACTCTAGAGAATTAGCAATCAAGAAACAAAGGAGCCCTTCTGAAGTGCTCTTTACAATAGTTTCAGGTGTTTCCATTAGCAGGGTACTCTTAAGGAAAGATCTACTCTCTCCATAAGCATACACAACTCCTGGAGGGCTCAAAGGGAGTTAGGCCATGGTATGAAGAGAATAAATCTTTAAGGCAAGTGTAGGAAGAGAAGAAGCCTTTAAAAAAGCAGCAGTTTGTAAGGATGGTAGCTGCTATTATGCACCCATTCAAACAAAACACAGCAGAATAAAGCACTGTTAGTGGCATTTCTACAGTACAGTACTGTATTATTGACAAGTAAAGTACAGGATCACATGAGAGACATATGCTCAGCTCCCACATGCCCACCACATTATCTAAGCAGACTTGTATTTTTCCAGGTAAGTGAATAACAGAGCTAAATACACATATGATCAGAAAATGACTGAGCTGTTGTGGGGTTTTTTTTGCTTTAAGTATCTTCTTGGATTATACATGTTTCTACTGGAAAAGTCCAGCTTATATTCAAAAGTATAGTTAATGCAAAGAAAAATTAAAAAGACCCATTTATTTAATGGGCCTTCTTGAGTATAAATTCACCTATCTCAGTATTAGTAACATATGTAATGTTCTCTTAACAGTCTCTTTAAGTGCAGGATCACTCTGACACAGAAGTAAACCCACTTCTACAATGTGCTATGGAGTTCTTATCTGAGAGTTATTTATGTGACTCGGAAAGTGTTTTTACTCAACAAACTCTAAATACAAGCAGCATTACACTGTTCAACAAAACATGTTCATGACACAGCAATCACAAAGACTTTGGGGTCACGCTACTATGGTGGCACAGGCCAGACCACCCTGTCATACGTATGTACACCAGTATCAATGCTTTATGTTTGAGGAGGTGGTCGCCTCCTCTGCTGGCTGTCCCTTCCCTCCTCTCACCCTACAGTCTGCTTGCTCCAGACTGTTGTTCTCAGAGCAGAGCACGGGAGGTGGAGGACAGGGACGGAGGTGCTGAGTACTTTTGTTTTTTTAACATCGGCTACATGTGCTTTTGGACAGTGAGGGTGACCGGCACCATAGCGGATGCTCGTGCTCTGGCACCATTGCCTGCATCCCTGCCCCAGCTTGCCTCTCCCCCACTCCCCTCCCAGGGCCAGCCCTGCCTTCACAAGGAGCTGCTGGAGCTGGACTTCTTGGATCGCTTGATCATGCTGGGGTGGAACTCGGTGTGGCGGCGGGCGTGCTTGGTCAGGTGGTCACTGCGCATGAACCGCTTCTCGCAGAGGGGGCATCGAAACTGCTTCTCGCCAGTGTGGGTTCGGTAGTGCCGGGTGAGCTCATCGGAGCGGGAGAACTTTTTAAGGCAGTCAGGCCATGTGCAGGGGAATGGTCGCTCACCTGCAGGGAGGAAAGGATGACAAGAGATTTAGGGAGGCAGGGGTAATGCAGGTCGGCACATACCAGCTTTGCTGAGGAGCCAGAGAACATGCTGCTGAGGGGAAAAAGCTGCTTTTGTTTCCTCCTATGGTGCCAGTGGAGTCTGTGGACTTGTTGATGACTTGCTTCATCAGGTTTCAGCAGAAGCCAAAAAGCCCTCCAACCACATGAAAATCACACTCTGGTGCAGAACCGTACATGACCTGAAGACTCTAAGCAACAGATGAGCACTGCCTGTTCCTGTATGCTTTTCATGTTGAGCTCACTAGAGTGGTTTGGGAAACGAGAGCCAGAAGTACTCTCTGACACTTACATTCTACTGAACAAAAGTATTTGTAATTGGTTAGAAAATAAGCAAAAAAAAATCCTTCACCCATGACAAGTCATTCCAGCCCACGGACAACTGAGTGGGAAGCCATCAAGGAGAGCACTGAAGTCTTGGGGCTGCAAATATGTAGAGCAAAACCACCGTAGCCGCAGAGAGAAGTCCCATGCTCCCCTACATGGTATAGCTACGCCACAGGCCCTGAAAGCCCTAGTAAGCCTCTTTTAATACCGCAGCTGCTGTCACCATTGAGGCTTCTGATGATTTGGTGCTCCCTAACAGGGGCTGCCCCATTCCAGACCAACCAGTGTGCTGCAGAGCTGCACCTGGATGAGTAGGACTGCATAAGTTACAGCAGCTTAGCGGCTGCATGCCCTGAGCTTGCCTCCCTTGCCTCATGGCCATGCTAGTCCTCAGTCAGGGGAAAAGGATGTAGCAGAGGAAGCCAAGTCAGCTGAGTGCCTGAGCCTGGTGGAGGCACAGCTGCCAGCCATTCTGAGCTGGGACTTTGGGGTTTTTTTGTTATACATGCATTTCTTGGCTCTCTGCTGTATGCTTTTGGATAAGGTTGAAAGACTTTCTGAACAACCACTACCTGTATAAAACAAATTAATTAAAATGGTACGTAGGCTCACGTGTGCATGAAGGTCACAACTGCAGTTACACAGCGGAGCAGGACCAGAAGCTGTACAGAGGCCTCACAACACTGCTCTGCCCCAGCTTCGCCTTGTCCGGCGCCTGCCCTCAGCATCTGAGGCAAGTGTTTCACTTGTACTGCTCTTTTGCTATCTATCTCATGGTTTCTGTCTCAGCTCCTGGAAGCAGGTGGTAGTGGGAGGTGCATAACAGCTTTCTAGCTCCCCCCAGGAGTGTGGGAAGAGTGCTATACATCCTGCATGTGTGGAGCCACCTAGTATATGGCTCTGGGGTGTGTCAGGCACTTACACCCCAGAGCAGCAGGAGCAGCTGAGGTGTCCTGTGCCATGTGAGAGACTGAAGTGGTTAATGGTCAAACATTTGTTTAGATCACCAAAGGACTTTGCCCACTATATCAAACTGTGCAAAAAAGCAACTGCTCATCTTCAGCCACCAAGACCATCCCCTGAATATGCCTCCCAAGTGGAATTGGGACTGTGAGTTAAGCCACCTGACAGAAACTTGAGATAAGGTAACAGTGAGACTATTGTCCAGTTATCTCAGGTGTAAGGAGAAGTACACAACACTGGGGGAGGCCACAGCCCAGAATCTCATTTGCTAAGGAAGGGTTTGCATACGCTTCTCCCCCAGCCAAGGGGGAGGAGGAGAGTTTTTGGGTGTGTGGTGGTGATCCACATAAGACAGAGGGGGTGAACACCCACCACTGGAGGCTACAAGCTTTTGAGGCTGATAAGAGGCAGATCCTTGGAGGTGGGATGGTGCTTTTTATCATGCCAACTGTCCTCCCTCATGAAATTCACTGTTGTAAAACTCCCCTCCCTCCCCCTGGGGAAAGTCTGATGGGGCATTAACTGGCTCAACTGCATTGATGTGAGAGGTAGCTGTCATGTCTTAGAAGGGGTCATACACCATCAAAGACCCCCAAAGCACCCCCAGACTCATTTCTGAGGCCTTCCACCAGAGGACTGAAACAACCCCTTCAGGGGAGGTACCTGGGTGTTCCCACCAAGTGCATATTAACCCCTTGGACTTTGTGTTTTGTGGGCTTTTTCCCCAACTCAGACAGATCAAGACTGTGACCATCACTTCAACCAATGGACATCAAAATTTCAACAATCAACTCTTGTCACGGAATCCACAGGTGGCAATATATTTCTACTCTTTTCCTTCCTTCCATCCTTCCTTCCCTTGTACATTTTCTTAAGTGATATTTTTATGCTTTCCTATTGTGATATTACTATAGTAATAATAAAAACTAAAATAAACCCTAAAAATATATATATCTGTACAAACACCAATCATTCAGTGCCATTTCACTCTAATCCGCCTCACGGGATCTGTTAACAAGAACCTGGGTTACCCTTGCCTTCTGGAGTGGATTGTAACA
Organism: Pipra filicauda; assembly: GCF_003945595.2. Classification (NCBI taxonomy): domain Eukaryota; kingdom Metazoa; phylum Chordata; class Aves; order Passeriformes; family Pipridae; genus Pipra; species Pipra filicauda. The sequence goes on along the minus strand of NW_024104509.1, from coordinate 2,791,743 downwards.
CCCCATCTCCAGAAAGCACATTTCCACCCACCTCAGGACAGCTCTTCAGCTCTGCATAAGTGCCCAACTGTACAGCAGGGAGATGAGGTGCCTAAGCATCATAGTCTCTCGGGTGCAGCACCTACATTTTAGGCATGGTAGTATCCAACCTGAGTGCCTAAAAGCAGTGTTTAAAATCTGGCCCCAAGCAGCCCTCAAGACACTGAGCTCCTTCTCTATGCTCCCCGGGAATTGCACACGGCAAAAGAAGAAGAAGGCCTGCTTCTGGAATTCCCTGTGAAACATGATGGGAGCAGCATGACCTCCACCATGGCTACCCCACAAACCCATTTCATATGATAGGGGAAAGCACTCTAAAATTATGCAGCACAACACAAAGCTTTAGGGAAAGGCAAGGTTTGTTCAGTATCCCTTGTGTATATTTGGCACTGCAGTCCCCTGGGAACCAACCCAGGGCTTGGCTGGGGGAGCACACCAAGGCTGCAGAAGACTGCTGTGGTGGAGGCATGCCTTGCTACCCACAGGAGAGCTAGCTTGTAGGGATGCAGGACAGGGAATGCAGCAGAGATCATGGATAGGAACGAGCAGCTGTGCTCCTTCGATTCACCAGAGCTGCCACAGGCACCCACCACCCACTGAGCTCCCAAGTACAGTGGCTGAGAATGGCTTCACCACCTTGGCAACACAAACCCACGGAAGCTGTCACAGCCACTTGGGAAGTGCCTGTACGAAAGTAGGCCAGGCATAATCCCTGGCACCTAAATGCATTAAACTCCAGACTTCTCATAGCAGAGACACAAGGGGGAGGGAGGCTTTTCCAGGCCCTCAGGGGCTATCTCCAAGATCACAGGATCCACCACTCCCCTCGCTCACAAAGCTGTAAGGGATGACACCAGCCCAAAAGGGTGATGTCAGTGACAGACTCAATAGGTGCAAAGCAGGGGTGGAGTTTTCCTCCAGGAGGCTTTTAATGCAACGCACATGATAACTGTCCACCTAGCAATGCTGGTAGCTGTATTTGCTATTTCGTAAAGCAGCAGAGATGTTTGTGGAAGAGTCCTCTGAGAAAATAGGTCTTGCAGCTCATATGCTTGCTGGGCAGGCAGTGGCCCACAGAGCTGCAGTGCAAGCTAATGCTGCCTCCATCTGGAGATACGGATTTCTTGCCATGTTTCATGCATGAAATATGTTTTCTGTATGATTTTTCTCCTTTAGTTTTGGGGGTAGTAATACTAAAGCTTGAAACAGCAGAATGAACCATCAAAACAGAGTGCTATTATACACTGATTCTGTTGCTGGCTGTATGTTACTAACATTTTAAGATATGCCTTAGATGGGATTTCTATGAAGAGATGAAGGAATGGCCAATGGTATATCATGGTAGTTTAAAACCATGTGTGATAGGACCCTAACACAGCAGACACAAGAGGTAAATATTTTTCTTTAAAAACCAAAAAATTAAAAAAAATTATCAAGGGCAGCTTACAGAAGTAAGAAGTGAAATAGAAACTGATTCACAGGTGCATCTGCAGACTCCCATTCTTTGTGCTCTGTGTTGCCAGGAATGTAGTGAGAGACATGGTTTACTGTGACCACAAGCTAATGGTGGTGATTCACAAGTCTTCTCTGCAGTCTGAAGAACTCCTGCTCCTGCAACCCTGTCTTGTTTTAAATACCATAAGGATATAAAGGCCATTGCAGATCCTTTCAATGTTTGCAATCTTGATTCACCTGCCCTTTTCTACCTTTTCCTTCTCCCTACCCGCTACCTCAATGTTTAGTTTCTTCTTTCTGTGCAAGTTTAAACTTGCAAGCTACTTTGCATGACCCAGGGCAGGCCCACTTTATTCTATTCCATTTCCATTTTATTCTGAATAGATGATAAATAATTTAGCTTTTTTGCCCTACCCCAGGAATTTCAGATTATCCCCACTGTGGTCTTTTGCAGGAAGAGTTTATGAAAAAGAATACAGAGTAGGCATTAGCAGACTCATTAAACGTAAGTACAGGTGGTAGTGATATCCCGATCTGTCACTGGTCTTCTCACCACAAAATGCTGCTTTATGCAGGGATGACTGAAGTTAGGAGCTGCAGTTCATGGTGTCTTTAACAAAAACAGGTTTGTTTGGTCAAAAAAGGGACAGAGAAGTCTTTAGTGACTTTTTTTATTTTTCTGGAAGGGAGGGAGGCTGTGCTTGAGAAAGCTGATGACAGTTTATGATCACCCACTTGGGCAACTCTCTTGGTGTGTAACAGGACATACACTAAGACTAGAGTACACTGAACTTCTGCAGTGAATGAAATACTAACTTTATGTGAATTACTAAAACTGCTTGAGCACTGGCTTCATGGAAGACATTCAGACATTGCTGTTGGTGTGGACAGAAGTCTGGCCAAGATGAACTGTTTTAGTAGGCTCAAACTGTCTTCCTTGCTGACAGAAGAGGGGTTGGACACAGCCATGAGTCTAGAGCCTGGCACCAGCACTAGCTAATGCAGGACAGTTTGCTATCCAGTAGTATTAATGATGCTGCTTCACACATGAATTAGAAGCCAAATAGCTATGGCTGCATGAATGGATGGACATCCAATTAGACCAATTACAAGAGATTTAAAACCTTCACTGGCCTGTGTTATTGAAAACGAAACCACCGAGTACAAGGAAGGGTTGTGCTGCCCAGTAATGCAGCCACTGTTTTAAGTGTAAAAAACTGAGGAATGGTTCAGAGTTTGACCTCATGGCTCTGGCTCAGTCACTGTCATGACACAGCCAGCCAGTACCTCCCACTGCAGGGATGCCCACCCTGCCTGCAGCACCTGCCCTGAGGCCCAGTCTGACTGAACAGCAGCAAGGCTGGCCTCCTGCCAGAAAACTGAAGCAACTGAAGGAGAAGAGGGAGAAGGGAAAGCAAGCAAATACAGAAACCCCAAACTGCAAAATCTCTTGCCATCAGCAAAAGCAAAACAGTTCTCGCAGAATTAGCTCTGCATGGTTCAAATGACAGGCTCTAATCCCCTCTTTCTTCTTCCAAGATCCTCCTGTACCTCTGGCTGCTGGTGCTTGACATTTTCAAAGAATCTTGGTACCCTAGTAATAACTGAGACCAAAACCCCAAGCTTTAACTTAAAGATGTCACTGATAAGCAATTCTTTACTTTTTTTCCTGTCATCCCACTCAGCCACCACTCTTGTGTGTCTCAGTGCCTACTGAAGTATGACAGGTTCTGTAGGTGGATGTCAAGAACATGGTCCAGTTCATTGCAAGGGGGGAAAAACAAAATATGAGGCTATCTTCCTTATCCCAGAATCCCTGCTATCTCAGGTCTCTCCCATTTTTCTCCCCAGTGTGTTGCTTGCCCCACACATCCTGAATGAGCAATTTCCTGTGGGACACTGGACTTTGACTGAGTGTCCACATGCAAGATACGCTGGTGAAGATGGATCTTCAGGGCAGACAGATTGGAGACCTTTCAAGCAGGCTTTTTCTTCTTCAGAGATATTCCAAAATCAGATCATTAAAACGCATGGCAACAAGGTACAGATACTGGTGCAGAGCGAGATCGGCGATGAGGATGCTATATACTATGTGCGTAAACCAACGCTTTCTGGAACACCTAAACTGTGGCCATCCAACCCGGCAACAGATCAGACAGACACTGCCTATGGGATAGGTGACAGATGGATGGGTTCCAGCAAGGGGTTTATTCTGCCAGTATTTAGGATTAAACACCACAGGTTGATTCAAGTTCTGCTTTCAGCAAGTACTTAGAATGTTCTGACATCAGAACCTCACTCAGCAACTCCTTCAAAAGTCCAGATGCAAAACCACCTGCTAGAACCTGCTGCTGCTGAGACTCTGAATTCCAGGGAAACTCTGTACTGCTCTTATCCTGCTGTGACAGAGCATCGGATGCAAAGAATAGCCTTACAACTTCTCTGTCAGAGCAGAACCACCTTGCCTGACTTACAAAAGGCTTTCTCTGGGGGACTGGGCCTCCATATACATGTATATGTATATATAAAAAATAAGTATCAGTCAGGGAAGCTACTTGGGAGAGGAGAGACCTTTCCAAACCTCACAAGAGAGAGTAAAATCTACACTGTCATAGCTGAGATCAGTGCTCTCATCAGTGCTTTTAGGTACATGGGACAAGTACTTCTCCTTTCTTGACTTTTCTCTGTGTGAACTTCCTCCATTTTGCAGTAATACTTAAATATTAACTGAGTACTGGAGAGAGACTAAGTGCTTAGGGCACTTAACTGGGATCAAAGAACATTGGATTTAAGCTCCTGTCCTATCTGAATAATCAAATGCTCACTAAGAGGAGACAGCTTGGACAGAGAAAGGAAGAATGCACTTCTATGTGCATTCAGAAAGATAATGTAACTTTTGTTATTTCACTCTGAATTTATTAGCCAGTGTTTCAACTGACTTTTCCATCAAGTCTGAGGTACTTATAATGTGCTCTCAGGCTATTCACATTCATCATAAACAGATGGTGAACTGTACTACCACAAGTTAACAGTATCTGAAGTGTGCTTTGCCTTCACTCCCTCAGATCCTCTTTGTTTAATCTTAGATTGGCTCTTCCCTGCTCTTCCAGCTGCAGGTAGGTAGTTGTGCAAGGCCAGAAGCACAGGAGCAGCAGTCTAGTGCACAAAATCACAGCAGTCAACAAAGGGGAGCGATTGTTCCTGCATGGATCCTGACAGCTGGGGCTGCAAGACATGCAGTGACATCTACCACATGGTCTTTAGTGCCTCAGTAGAACAGTGTGCGGGAACTCCATAAAGCTGCAATTTCAATACATCCATCTGGAAGCAGGAGTTGTGCTCTTACGGGTGATGCCTGCTCACTGCTTATGTCCTACATGTGCACTTCTTCACGTTGACTCAACTGATAAACAAACCTTTCTGGAGTGCTTTCCCACTGCGACACATAGACCTGCTTAATTTTTTTCTTTTTTTAGCAGAAAACAAAAGAAAACAACTGGGAATTAGGCTGCATTGAACTTAATCTCGAGGACTTTTGCGTATCTTACTCAGCTGGCAAAACTTCCAGTCAGAATGATCATGTTTCTCCAAGACTTGGAAATACGCCCATTAGAACTCCAGCAATTTGCATATTTTCATTAACCCTTCAGAGTGGGTGTTCCAGATGGCATTCTGAATTTAGCAAAAAATGTCCTGCTGGCTCCACTTTTTGCTCTTTGGTCCTATTCTAAGGGATCTGGCAAAGTGACATTGCATGAGTTGGATAAGAGGGGCTTAAAATGCTAAATTTCAGATTATGCTCAAACAAAATCCCCCAAAAAGCTCTCAGTGAGCAGACTGTCAGCATACCAGCATCTGGACAGTCTGTTGAGCCAGTGCTAATCTAGAACACAAATAATAAAGCAGCAGAGTAAAATGCAAACTGATACAGGGGCTGGTCTGACACCATGATATCTAGATAGCAGCTGCAGCACTTGTTCTTCCTCTCTACTGGAAATGCTCCTCAGCTTCACTGTGCAGATCACCAAGCTATGGGTCCACATCTTTGCCTAAGCCCTGCTACCAAGTGTTGGTGAGAGCCAAATGCCTAGAGCACTCAAGGGTGCATCAGCTGTCTGGTGTAGCAAAACTATTGGCATTGTTTGGATCTACTTTACACGATAATGCAGAACTTTTCCCACATTTGGGTTTGTGCATCTAAGCTTTTAATTAAGGGCACCTGAGGAATATGTGAACTTCCCATCGGTCCTCAGCCTCTCCAGACAAGTAAATTCCTACAAGTCCTGTAGTAGGAGGCATCTCACAAACTAGTTTTATGGTACCTTCTCTGTCCCTCTTTCCTGACCACGAGGATCTGGTCTCAGTGGCCATATGCCCTTTAGCTAGATTACATTCACACCATCATAACAAACATAAATTCCATAGAGCTTGTTTCTCCTGCCAGTTTCTCTCCTTGCCCTTTGCTCTGCACTCCCTGGCCAGGACTTCTAAGATTGCTTGTTTACTCTCATATGCCTTCTTTTTCCCTGGAAACCCTCCGGCCTGCAATTCCCTCTTTGTTATGATGCTCCCCCCACCTTTGTCTTTGAGGCTAGTAATAAAACTACACAACACTTGACATAATCAAACCTCTAAAACCACCTATTTAGACAAGTCTGTGCATTTTCAAGGTAACTCCCTTGTGTATCTGCTGTTGCTTGTCATTTTCCGGTTCAGATGGGTCCTTCACCCTTTCCTGACCTCTGTACTGCTTCCAGGGCTCGGGGCTCACCTGGGCCTTTTTCTGTGCTCTGAAGGGCAATTTTGCAAGACTGGATCATGACAATTCAATGCTCAAGACTCCTACGCAGACACACCACTCATAATCCCTCCTGCCACCACCAAACTCCAGCTGAGTTTACGTGTCCTATATTCCCTTAAGGGATGGGCAAACTTAAGGCATGGTTATGTTGTATGAGCTATCTCTCCACCTGCCTTCCTGAAGAATAGTTTTTAGCTTGCAAGCCATCGGGCATAATATCACCTTTTCCCTCCTACACCAAACCCTGTGAGCCTCAGAGATTCCGCTGGACACAGCTCATGGCAAAGAACAATCTTACCTGTGCTGCTCTTCCTGCCCAAGACACCAGAACTAAATTCACAAATTCTAAGTTACTTTTATATGGTAGTAAAGGGAGAGGAGAGGCAATATCTCAGTTTCCATTATGTGCTTGTCCTTGTATCGCTGTGCCTTTGCAAACTGCTACATTTTGAATGTAGGTACACATACATGGGAGAAACCCTTAAGGCCATACAGCAGGTGAAAATTGGCAAGGCAGCTGGAGTTGATGGAATCCCACCTGAAGTCTGGAAACATGGGGGCCAAGCACTCCTTGCTAAATTTCACGAGTTTGTGGTGTGCTGTTGGGAACTAGGCAAACTACCATCAGACCTTTGTGATGCAGTCATCATCACCTTGTATAAGAAGAAAGGAGATAAATCAGACTGTTCAAGTTACCATGGTATTACTCTGCTCTCCATTGCTGGCAAAATCCTGGCAAGAATACTCTTGAACAGACTAATACCCGCTATAGCAGAAGGAATTCTACCTGAAAGCCAAAGTGGTTTCAGAGCCAACAGGAGGACCACAGACATGGTATTTGTTCTCAGACAACTGCAAGAGAAGTGTAGGGAACAGAACAAAGGTCTCTATGTAACCTTTGTCGACCTCACCAAGGCTTTCAATACTGTGAGCAGAAAAGGTCTGTGGGCCATTTTGGAACGTTTAGGATGTCCCCCCAAGTTCCTTAAAATGATCATCTCACTTCACGAGGATCAGCACGGCCAAGTCAGATATGGCAATGCACTTTCTCAGCCCTTTCTAATAACCAATGGTGTGAAACAAGGCTGTGTTCTTGCACCAACCCTATTCACAATCTTTTTCAGCACGATGCTCCAAAGGGCCACAGCAGACCTCGAGGATCAGGACAGTATCTACATTCGATACCGTACTGATGGAAGCCTTTTCAACCTAAGGTGACTGAAGGCCCACACCAAGACCTTAAACCATCTTGTCCGGGAGCTGCTTTATGCCAACGCCCTCATCGCCCACACAGAAGCAGCTCTGCAGCGTTTAACATCCTGCTTTGCTGAGGCTGCTGAGCTTTTTGGGCTGGAAGTCAGCTCAAAGAAGACAGAAGTTTTCTATCAATCTGCACCTCAGGAAGTCTCCCATCATCCCCATATCACCATTGGCCAATCAGAGCTCCAATCAGTCCAGCAGTTTAATTACCTAGGTAGCCTCATCTCCTTGGGCGGTAAGCTTGATGGAGAGATAGACAGCAGGTTAGCAAAGGCATACAGTGCTTTTGGAAAACTCCATAAAAGAGTTTGGCAAAATAAACACCTGAAGAAAAGTACAAAGATCAGTGTTTACAAAGCCATAGTGTTGTTGGCTCTCTTATATGGGTCTGAATCACGGGTCATCTACCGCCACCACCTGCGACTCCTAGAACGCTTCCATCAACGCTGTCTCCGCACAATCCTAAACATCCACTGGTCAGATTATGTGACCAATCCATCTGTTCTAGAACAAGCAGCAGTCACAAGTATTGAGGCCATGTTGCTGAGAACACAGCTGCGTTGGGCAGGGCACGTCTCCAGGATGAAGGACCACCGCCTCCCTAAGATCTTGCTTTATGGTGAACTTGTCACTGGCTGCCGCAAGAGAGGAGCCCTGAAGAGGACATATGAGGACTCCCTGAAACAACATCTCAGCCTCGGCTATATTGATCAACATAACTGGTCTACTCTGGCCTCAAATCGGGAGGCCTGGAGACACACCATCTATAACGCTGCTGATGCCTTTGAGAACGCACGCAGGATCACTCTCGAGGAGAAAAGACAACGCAGAAAGAATTGTGTCTTGTTGATACCATCCAAGGAGTCTTTCTGCTGTGCCTTTTGCAACCAGATTTGTCTATCTTGCATTGGCCTCTTTAGCCACCAGTGCGCTTGTAGCAAATGTGGGTAGAGCCCTTCCCAAATCTTTGTTCGTGAAGCCTAGCCATGAATGAATGAACACATATATAACAGAACAAAGAAGTGCCTGATTGTATTGCAAAAACGCCAGAGGTCTAGTGAGGGATGAAAAGACTGTTCTCCCAGGAAGGGGTAGACTTCCTTGGCTTCCTCATACAAATCCTGCTCTTCCAAGTCAGGCTGAGTTCAGTGGGACAAGCAAGGGGACTGTTTGTGCAAGTAGGATGTGCAGTGCTGCTGTCCACTGATCTTTTTCTGTTAAGATCAACTCAGAAGACAATTTCTGATGGATGGCTAATTTGGGCCTTTTGCAAAGGCCCAAATTTCAAGGAAATTTGTTATTTTATGCAGACATTTTTAGTGTCTGAAATATGGAACCTTTGAACCAACAAGTTTAAAGAATCATTAATAAGATAGAGACCTCTAATCTCTGAGCATCAAATCTTTGGCCTTCTAGTCTTCTACCTTGATTTGGTATTTCCTTTCTTGCTTTGCATTAGCTTGCCAAAGATGGTCTGGTGGGTTTTTATATCCCCAGCCACTACATAGCACAGAGCAGGATCCAGAGCTTCCCAACTTGCTTGGTTAGGATCCAAGAATAAAGAGAACTGTGGCTACAAGCAAGCTCATGGGTGTGAACAGAAATCCTGAAGCCATTTTCCAAGGTAAAGACTGGGATTAAAAATTAAAAATTTAAGACCAGGAAGATTCCGTTGGTGCTTGCAACCCTAGTCCCACTAAAGGCCACACAGCAGTAAGAAACCTAGTAGGTGGCCTGATGAAAAATGGCAGGTAAATGAAAGAGAATATATTTTCAAAGAAGATAAAAATACAGTACTAAGGAAGGAGCATTAATGCTCTGCAATATACAGTTATGAATAACTCCAGAGGCCCCATTGAATCCCACTGTTGCTAAGGAATTGTTCTGTCATCTATAAAAATAATTAACATTAGCAGTATCGTTTAGCATTTCAGTTAGCTACAATTAACTTCACATTAGGAAGCTCTGAAAGTTCATTACTGCTGGATGTCTGCAGCGGTTTTAATCACACAGAACTATCATGACAGTACATGAGCGTGTGTGAGTCAAACACCTTATACTTGGAGCTAAGGCCACCCACTTGTGAGCAGCACATGCTAAACCTCATGCCACTTCAGGAGTACTTATTATAACAGTATTGCTTACAGCAAGCTGTGTGGGTTGTACAGTACATTAATTTACATGTCATCACACAGAATGCTATCTCAGTCAACATCTATTTTGGTTCCCTTATTGAGGTGCATATCTGAGCACGGGGTAGTAAATGGAAATGATGCTAACACATTTTCTTTGTCACTTATGAGACAAGACTTTGCAAGGCACCAGTTATATTCAGCCTCCAAAAGAGCATCAGAGCTGCAGTCTGAGCTGGTAACACAGCAGTTCTTGGCATTGGTCATGAGGTCAGTACAGGGTCACCACTGACCATCCTCTTTCCCGGCTCACACAGTCTTACTGCAGAGCTCATCACTGAGCCACAACCAGTAATCCTCCCCCCCTTCCATCCAGTCAAGCTAAGCACCCAGCAGATCTGCCAGCAGGGCACCAGCAGGCAACAGCACCGGGTCTCTTCTTCTGCAGTGCACGTACACCTAAGCACTGGAGCTACGGAAGCTTAGCTGGAGATGTGGTCATACCCTACCCAGGCTGTGTTAAATTCTACAGCTATGCCTCACAGTATGCTCCTTGGATGATAAACTCATTTTGTACTTCACCAATAATCATCTCCACCAACAGACAAAACCCAGAAAAGCACTATCATTGACAGAATTGATGTGAAGCATATGAAATAAGCGTTGGCAGCGTTCGTCTCCTTTGATTCACTTTCTGTACTTCCTGCACGACCCTTTAATTTAGAGCATTTTTAAAGCAGCCATGTGTACTTCACTGTGACCCCAAATGCAATTCAGACACGTAAAGATTTTTATTCAGTCACTTGTACTGAAAACAAACAAAACCACCAAAACGAAAACCAACAAACGAACAGAGAAGTCTGCAGCTATTGCCCTCTCGGTGCCCAAGCAGTCGGGGGCGGTACGACACATCTGCCACAGATGTGTTTAATCTCCAGGTTTCCATGCTGCCACACCCTCCGAGGCGCCCAGACGAGGGCCGGGGACGGGAGCACGCAGCCTGATGAAGCCTTTGTGGAACCCGCCAAAGCTCGGGTCGCGATAACCGATAGCGCGGGGCGCTGCTGCCGGGAGGAACGGGGTCGGTCCCCTCCGGTGGCGCCTCCATCCCCCCAAATAGCTCCTCCATTCCCCCGGCCGGGCGCGGGGAGCAGCCCGGCACCCCGGCAGTGGTCTGTGACACCGGCTTCAGAGGGTGCGTTTCCAGAGTTCCCCCATCCAGCCTGCCGGAGCGGGGTGTGTCCGCAAGCTCCGGAGGTACCGCTCACCGGCGCTCAGGGAGACTCCGCCGCCCCCTCCGGAGCCGAGCCGGCGGCCTCGCCCGCTCCTGCTCCGGCGCCATGGCCCGGGGCGAGCAGCCCCTGGAGCCGAGCGGAGCTCACCGGCAGCTCTCCGGGCCCCGACGGCGGGAGTAGCGAGGGGGGCGCGGGCGGGAGGCTGCGCTGCCCGCGGCTGCCTTGGGGAATACGCGCCGAACTCTGACCCGGTGCAGGCTCACCGCCTGCAGCCGCAGGAAACCCGAACCCCGCCGCTCGGCTGTTTCCCTCGCCGACGCCCCGAGCGGGGTTGGCGGCCCCCGCCGTCCTCCTGCCGCGCCGGACACGCGAAGTTCACTTCGCTCCCTGGCTCCGCTCCCGGCGGGCGCAGGTGGGCGGCGGGGAGGGCGCGGCGGGAGGCGCTGCCGCAGCCCCACCCGGAGCGGCCCCGCTCCTGCCAGTCCGGCACCGCGGTGGGAAAAGAAGCGAAGGGACGGGGCGGGGGAAAGCGGGGCGTGGGGGAAGGAGAGCGATGAACCATCCCCGAAGCCCGGGCGGATGGCGGGGCCGCGCGGGGATGCCGGGCGCGCCGCCGGCCGGGTTCACCCGAGGACAAGCGCTCGCTCCTGCGCCCCTCCCGCCGCCGCCGCCGCTGACCTGTGTGCACCCGGTAGTGCGCCTTGAGGTGGGAGGACTTGCCGTAGACCTTGCCGCAGCCGCTGTAGGGGCACTTGTGCCGCTTCTCGGCCGCCAGCTTCCCCTTGGGGGCGGCCCCGGCGGTGCGCAGGCGGGGGGGCGGCCCCGGCGGGGGGCTCCGGGGCGGGCTGGAGCCCTGCTCGGTGGCCGCGTCGCTGTCAGAGCCCGCGTCCTCGTCGGGGCTCTCCACGCTGTCACTGCAGACGGAGGGGGCGGGCAGCGGCCGGTACTTGTTCAGCTCCAGCAGGCTCTTGGCGATGGCCAGCAGGGCGCAGTAGTCCTTCCAGGCGTCGCGGGGGTCGCGCAGCTCCCGGGCCGCCTCCCCCTCGCCCGGCACCTTCAGCCGCGCCGCCTCGGGCACGGCGGAGCGGTTGGAGATGGAGACCAGACACTGAGCCGCCACGAAGTCCACGTAGGCGACGGCCGACATGGTGCGGCCGCGCCTCGACGACACGGCGGGGGGGCTCCGGGCGCCCTCAGAGCTCGTCCGCCGGTCCGGCCGCGCCGCCGCCGGCCATGGCCCGCCCGCGGCGCGGGGTCTCTGCGGCGCGGGGAAGAGCGGAGCGGAGGAGGAAGGGGGCGTGGGGGGCGAATAAATAGCGGGGCGCCGGGCAGGTCCCTCACCGCCGCCCCCCGGGGGCGGCGCGCAGCCGGCGAGGGGGGAGCGCCGCCCGCGCGGCCGGCCCGGGTCCGGCGCGGGGGCCGGGGGAGAGGACACCGCCCGTCGCGTCGCCGCCCGCCCCGCGCCCCGCGTGCTCCTGCCCGGGGGCGGCCGCGCCGGGGCCCATCACGTCAGGCGCCGAGCCCCTCCCGCCCCGGCCGGTCTGCGGGCAGGGCCGCCCGGCTCTGTTTACTTTCTCCCCCCGCCACTCACGGCGCCCCTTTTCTAGGGGGGGCGTGTCCGCCGCGCGGCCGCCCCGCCAATCGCCGCGCTCCCTCCCCAGGCCGCGTGCTACTCCGGGCGCCCTCTTAAAAGAGCGATGCCGGAGCGCTACCAGGGGGGCGGCGGCGGGGGTGTCGCGGCCCCGCTCCCCGACTCGGGGGTCGCACCGCCATCCCTTCCACGCCGCTCAGGAGCCGTCGGCGCCCCCCGGCCACGGGCCTGCGGAGAGGGCGGCGCGGGGCGGCGGCGCCGAGCGGGTTAAGTGGCTCCCCGTAAGTCCTACGGTCCCAGCAACGGGCCGACCAATGGGAAGTGAGCCGGCTGATGTCACTGGCAGAGCCCCGCCAATCAGCGCCGCGGCAAGAAGGGTGCGCAGCGCTTGGAAATCCGGGGAGCGGCGGGCGGGGAGTGGGGAACGAGGGGATAACCGGGAACGGTGAGCAGCGAGCACCGAGTCCCGGCCGCGGCCCCCAGCCGTGTCGCTGCCGGCAAAGGGCAGGTGTGGCGGCGGAGCGCCCCCGTCCCGCCCCATGCCGGAGATGCCCCTCTCGAGCGAGGTGTCGGTGACCCGGGCGCGAACCCGAAACCACACCCCCTTCACTGGCTCCGGCGCCGGGACCCGTGAGATGGGGCTCCCGCACGGCCTCGAGACAGAGCAGGAGGCGGGAGCACGGACGCTGTGCGGGGAGCAGGACCCCATGAATCCCCTCGGAGAAACGCGGTGGTGTCACCACCGAGACACGCGGCTCCCTCAGGCGGGGCAGAGAGGGACCCTCCATGTCCCCGCAGGTACCTCGGCGGAGTGACCCCCCGGGCGCGCACGTCAGGGGAAGACTTTTAGTGCCATTTTATAAGAAAGTTTCGCTGTTGGGTCGCCAGTGTTGGCAAAGATAGGTGTGGTTAGTTAAACACTTCATCCTGTCTTTCGGTTAGTGTCGTCCAGATTAAAAGAATCCGAAAAACCTGACAACTCTGTCCAAATAACATGCCCATATCTCCATCTGTTTCAGTGAATGTGCAGAGCTTATGGAGTGTTGTGAAAGTTTACTGACCTGAGCTCAGCTGGAAAAAAGGAAAACATCTTCTGGATCAAACATGATTTAAAAGAAGGGAAAGATGTTGTCATCATCCATAAACCAGTAGTATTGAGGTGTGAAGTATGTCAGTATGTTTTGCTGCTTTGCAAGTGTCAGGAGAGAGCGTAACAGGGAAAGACTCTGTCTTCGAAATTGTACACAGGGGCCTCCATACAGAATTAGCCAAAGTAAAACCAGGTGTCTCTGAAATCATATCTACACTGAGAAGCAGTCCTGTCAGACCACGGAGCTTTTCTTTCCTTTTGTGAACTGCATCTCAGGGAGACTGAGCTGCTGCAGCCCTGAGTTCCTCACTGAACCTCACTGTCCTCAACTGCAACCCACTCTTCCTTGCAAAAACAGGCAAGGCCTGAATGGTGAAGGGTTTTATGGATTGCTATTAATCTCTTGAACTGTATGTGGAAATAATGAGGAAGCGGCTACAGAAATGAGGCAGTGTTGTTCGCTTTCTGCAGGAGATAAAAATTAGTAGATGTCAGCCATTTTGTGTGCACGCCAGATCGCTGCGTGCAACCTCGGGCAGTAATAATCCTTTAGCATGGATAATTGGCATCAAGATGAAATAATTTTACAAATCATAGCTGGGAAAAAAAGCCAAAACACACAAACAAAACAACAGAACTAGAAACTAGGTCTGTAAGTGAATCATCGTCTGTAGGGTGATGAAGATCAAATAGAGACATGAATAGAGCAATGTACCTAGCAAGGTAGTCACCAAGGGAAGAATGTCACTCTTGACCAGCTCACAAAGAATTTTTTTCCCAGCTGATCCAGCATCCATTGGCCTCTGGTGTTTAGGAGACACTAGGCAGAGTAAGAAGCTGTGATCTCCAGGAAGGAGGAGCAGAAGGTGGTGTCATTCCTGTACCATGGTGTCATTCCTGTACCACTAATACTGTTGCTATGTGTATTTTTCTGTGCCTACAATCTTCTCTTTCCTTCGAAGGGGCAACAGCATTTTACACAGAAAGATGCACCCCTGGTCCATTAATCTGGACATCCAGGACGTATCTTCCCAAGTTATCTATTCAACATCTTTTTTCACAGCACTTTCAGAACTTCTTTGGCTGACACTCTCCAGAAGTCCTGCTAGGAGATGTCCTCATCCACATTTCAGTGACATGAAAGTTGCTTCCCAGAAGGTGACCTGCCTATTTTATGTCAGATTCTCACATTAGAAAATCCTCAGTTACACACCTCTTGCATTAATTTACACAGTTCAGAGAGGGAAATGTTAATAACCAATAAGAAAAAAGAGCCCAACCTTTTTTGTTTGCAAGCTTGTTTTATTTTAAGATAACTCTTGGCATCTAAAGATTAGAAAATAACCTGCGACCAGTTCCATAATGAGGAAGCATTCCAAGCTTTTAAAATAATTCCATTATGCCTCTAAGAATACACTGTGTACTAAAGACAAAATCATGCCTTTCCTTTTGTACGTAGTAGTCCAAAGCTCCAAGACTCCAAGATAATTAGGTCTAAACAACACTTAGGAAATTATGCCAGTGGAATTTTATACTTGGAGAAAGTGTCAAAATGACCATAACTACTTTCTGAATAGGAACACACATGTGCCAGGAAATAGGAGTGTGATCGTCACTTGGACTGTGGTGATGGTAACATTTGGATATGGTTTCAGAGCATTCATTTAATCCATAGCTCAGTTTTTAGTTCACAGCAAAGCTAACTTTTGGCGATACCTAGGGTCGATACTCGTAGATTGTACAGGTAAGAGGTAAGACTCAGCAGATGGGTAGGAACTAGGTAATCTTTACAGTCCCTTCCAATCCAAACCATTCCATGATTCTAGACCCACTACAGTATTTTGATACAGCCTTCACACCTTGGGTGCCTTCATCACCCAAGAGCACTTGCCAAAGCCTGCTGTTTCCAGCTCCAAACCATCTCTTGGTGGGCAGAGATATTTGCCCTCTGTGTGGTCCAGGGATACAGGAACATAGCTTGTCTGGGTGCAGTCAGGGTGGAAGCTGGCAGCAGCCACCTTTGAGGCAGCTGCTTGTTCTCTGGGTCAGAGGAGAGATGCACAGACAAGAACTGTTATGGAGGGTGTAAGAAATGAAGGCTTTGACGTCCAGATGAGTGAGAAAGGCACAGATAAGGGCTCAGGTTGCTAGGGGCTCATGCTTGAGGGGAGGGCAAGGATATGTTGCAGGGGAAGTAGCAAAGAGAAAAATGAGAAGTGAGATTCAAGAGCCTGCAAAGAAGGTGAGGGAGAAGAAGTCTATGTGTTTGTTTTTGTGAAGGAGAAGGACCCTTCCCACAGTGCTTATGCATTCCTCACCAGAGAGATGTACACAGGTTCTGTGAGAGAGGAGAGGCTGCAGAGGAAGAAGAGCTATTTATTATTTCTGAGGGTTTCAAAAATGTCTTTTGCTTTCAAAACCAGAACTTTTCAGAATAAAAAGCATACCAGTTCCCCCCCCCTCTCCCCCCCCCCCAAATCTTGTGCACCCTGACCCTGGTTTTTTTGGAGGATGAGGATAACATGCAAGCACCTGGCAGGCACACTTGAAGAAAACTAGAGTCTGAGAGAGCCCTCAAGTTTTTTTACTCCAAAAGCCAATTTGTGTAATGACTTTTAGTGGCACTGTGTCCCAGACTTTCTTTTGAGGAGCAAATATGTTCCCAAAGACTGTCAGGAATCATGTGTTTTGCTTCAAACCTTGTTCTGTTGCTTTATGTGGGCTGTTCTACAGAGCACAGAGGTTTCTTCTCTGATGGTGTTTTTCTGCCAAGATAAAATGAAGAAATCCATCCTGCTTCTGTATTAGTGTTTGCTAATATTTTGAGTGTCAGAGGCTCCAAACATTATTCCAGATTCTGCTTTGGCTTTTTTCATTCTCCAGGGCCCTTGATATAAGCTCCAAATGATTTGACAAGATGCTGAGGGACTGATTGATGGTTAGAAATGGCTGAAATTATATGTCAAGATAAATGGTCTGTTTGCTGACCTATGTTTTTAAAGCCCAGTCATGCTGAAAATTCATGACTGATGTTCTGGCAACATTACAAAATGGAACATGTTGTAAAGTATTTTGCATGTATGTGGTATCTTTCCTACCAATGTGTTGCCCAGATTGTCTGCATGTGTTATCAGGGAAATATGACAACCTCTCCCATCAGGCAACAGACACAGCTCCCATTGTGAAGCCTGGTGCAGTAGGAAGGAAGTATTTTAACCTTTTGAAGAAATGTATCTCAGTCACTGAATACACAGAGCAGACAAAAAGTTGCTTTATAAAGCCATCTGATGTAACAGAAACCTTCAAGTTTAACTTTTGTAGATCAGAAAGAATCAGCACAACTGTTGCTCTATAAAGGCTTGCAAGACACAGCGAGTACTCCTAGCAAATTGTCCTTCCATTTCAAAAGCGGCTTCACAGTAGAAGGCTACTGACCGAACACAATTCTGGCCTCAGAATCCAGGAGCATGAGGATTATCCATCTCGCATTCAATTTCCATCAAGAACAAGCATCGTGAATACGGAGCTGTGCTCTTTTCGTGTTTACTACTCTGTGGTATACCATTTGCTACTTGGAGAATTTTCTTACCTTTAACTTCTTCTGGTTTAATTCTGCCCATATTCTACATGATGGGACTGATCATGAGTCTTGGTCTAGAGGACTTTCTAGTATCTCCTTCCCTAACTGTCAGCAATTCAGCTGATCCTGAACCTCAGTAAGAAGGATGGCTCATTCCTCCTGGATCTTACCTCTGCGATGGCAAGTACCCGGGGGATGCTTATGCCTCAGTGAAATTACAGCCCACATGGGCACCAGGAATCTGCATTTAAACTTAGTTTGGGTGCAGATAGTCATGTAGCCATGGCAGCATTGATCTCAGCGTGGGCTAGCTGCTTGAGTATGCACCCAGGATCCCAGATGGATTACACTGCATCAGACACCATCCTTCTGTGTGCATATGGGTGTGTGAGCCTCAAGTTCAAAAGCAGAAAGCTATACTAGAGTTAATTTGAGAACATCTACCTTTGACTATAGCAAAGACATCCAATGAAAAATGAACTGTCAGAAGAGGAACCATAACATACGTGGGGAATATGGACTGGGAGTCAACCTCAGTTTATGGCTAGCCTTGAAGGATGTGATTCCACTTGATTCAATGGTTCAGACTGTTCTCATAAGCTGATACAAAAAACCCCCACCAAATCAAACATTCCAGCCTTCATTTTCTCAAGGTTTGTACCACTGTACCGGGTGAAAATATCTCGTCATTTCCATCAGGCAGCACTAGGTCAAAGCTCTTCAAGTAAGTTCGTTGAGTGCCATTGTATGCAAGGCCTTTGAAATTTCCAAATTAACATTGGTGCGACAGCAAGAGTTGGTAGCAGTCTGCCGTTCCACCGTGGAAGGCTGTCACGGGGAAGGGGTGCTGTGATATAGGTGATAAGTAAGCAGTCTGGGGGAGCTCACTCCGCGGACCAGATGCTGCAAAAAAAAGGAAAAAAAAAAAGGATGAAGATGGAAACACAATGAGCTGAAGTGCAGTCCGTGTGCTTCGAGGAGAGCGCGAGGTTCCCGAGGGCGGGGAGCCGGTCAGTGCAGGCAGGGCCCCGCTCCGCACTGCGGGCTGCGGGCGTACGTGCGGCGGCGGCGCGGTGGGGCCCGCGCGGAGGCATCGCCGCTTTAAGGCGCGGTCTGTGTGCGAGGGCAGCGGCGGCGGGTTCAGCTGAGGACACAGCCCCAGTTCTCAGAAATCCCCGCGCTGCGGGAACATCGCGCTCCCGGTACGGAACGAACTGCCCTAGATCGGGGGTGCCGGGCCCGCCCCCCGCCCGCCGCCGGCCCACGTGAGAGTCCCCCCACGCACACCCCTCACCCGCGGCCCCCGCCACACCGGGGCTTTGCGGCTGTTTTCCTCTCCGTGATGTATCACTGCTATTTGAGGTTATTTTTTGGTGATTTTTTTCTTTTTCTTTTCCTTTTTTTTTTTTTTTTTTTTTTTTTTTTTTTTTTTTTTTTTTTTTTTTTAATTCACCGCGGGGAGGCCCCTGCAAGAAAACGGCGTCATCCTTCTCAACCTTCTGCCACAAAAAAAAACCCACCAAAACCAAACAAAAAAACCCAACACCCCACAAAAAACCCAAAACAACGTTATTTTACACATAGAAATAATTTAGATTACATATAGAAAATAAAAAATATATAGAATATAACATGCTATATACGATATGCCACATAAAAATATACATATATTTTTATATTTTATATATAGTAAATGTATACTCGTCATATTATATACATATATTGGTACATGTAAGCATGCGTGTCTATAATATATACGTATATAATAAGTGCAGTATATGCATATTTAAATAATAAATATAGAAAATGGATGTTAAATTTAATTTTTTTTATTGTCTTTATTGGTTTTGGAAGGGTGGCAGAGTGCATCAACGGACAGCAGGGGAGGTGGGCTGTCGGGGCGTGGGGAGCCGGCGGAGCGCCAAGGCTGGCAATCCACGGGAGCACACTTTTGTTGGGAGCGGGGGAGACCATATTTCAGCCACCTGAGGTTTATTAATAGCGCCGCGGCCGCGCCAGTACGTGTGCGGCAGAGATACCCCTTGTCCCAACACCCGCCCCCCCCGCTCCAGCTCCAGCCACAGCCCCTCCGCCCCCTCCTCCCCGGGAAGGGGACGGGCGTCCCCACGGCTGGCTCCGCCTTGCTTCACCTCGGATGCCCTCGACTGCCTCCATCTTCCTCCCTCCCTTCTTTCCTCTCTCCCGCTCCCGCTGCGCCGCAGGCAGGGCCGCCCCCTCCATGTCCTCCTCCCACACCCTGCCCCGACGGGCGGGAGCGGCGCTGCCCTGGCTCCCCCTGCCTGCCCGCTCGCTGGGGTCCCGCCGCTGGTGTGCCCCCGCCCCCACCTTTCATCTTCTTCCGAGGGCCCCCGGACCTCTATGGGTTTGTGGCTTCCTTTGCTGCATGCCGTGGGTTTATTTTTGGGAAAGGTGGTGTTTCTCTGCAGAGGCTCCCGAATAGATTAGCTCAAGTGGAGTTAACCCATCACTGAAGGGCCTTCGAACTGAGAGTATGCCACACTAACTTCTAACTCACTGTCAAAACTGAAACGTTACATTAACCCGTAATTTGAGACCTTGCCACATTAACACATGGCCAAAACTTTAGACCATGCCAAGAGGTGAGGCATCACCCTACTGCTGCGGTAAAACTGCAGCAGTCCTCTACCACATCACCACCACCCCTCCTGTTCCACCATGTCTTCTGACATCTGTGTATATACAGCTACTGAAATTTAATTTTCTACAAAGCCCCCAAAGCCAAGATAGCAGGTTATTCTTCTCTAACTTAATAGTTTGAGATTTTCTGCACAGCAGTTCTTGACAAGAAGGTTTTAGGGAGGGGGAGAGGCAGGGAGACAATGTGTTGTACATCCTGAAAATCAAACTTATTTTTTAAAGAAATGTTTCCCAATACAGTATTTTATTCAGGCATCCCATTTCCCTCCCCTTTATTGATGTTCTTCCTCAGAAATAAAAAAAAAAGGGGGAGGGAGGGGGGTGGGAGAGGCGGTGGGTGTTGCCTGACTTTACATTAGACTTTCTGAATGTGGTAGCTGAATTTGAAGACATCTGTACTTTTCTCCCTGGATGATTCTCCTCAGGAAGAGAGGATCTTTTGAAATCAATCTCTCACCATTGTGTTGCTACTACTGCAAATCCTCCAGCAGTGGGAGTCCTGAAGCATTAGCATAAACTGCCTTTGGAGCTTTCTGAATTATAGTACTGGGAAGACATGCTAGATGCTCTAAGACTACTGGCAACTAAATTTATAGTAAGGTGGTAATTGCCACTGCTGGTGGCGTTATGGCAATATGAAGTTCACTTGTGACAGTTTTCCTTAGGAAGTTTGATTTTTTATCAGTAGAAATTCTTTCTAGGCAAAATAAAGGTCTGGAAAGCAGACTAGTACTAGTAGTCACCAAGTTGAACATGAGCCAGTAGTTTTTCCTTTGCAGCAAAGAAGGTAAATGGTACCCTGGGCTGCACCAGAAGGAGTGTTGCCAGCAGGTGGAGGTAAGTGATTCTACCCCTTCCCTCAGCATTGGTGATGCCACACCTGTAGTGCTGAGTCCAGTTCTGGGCTCTCAAGCACAAGAGAGACATAGACATACTGCAGCAAGTCCAGTGAAGGGCCACAAAGGTGTTTAGAGGACTGGAGCATCTCTCCTGCGAGGAAAGGCTGAGAGAGTTGAGACTTCCCTCTTCAGCCTGGAGAAGAGAAGGCTCGGGGGAATCTTACTAATATGTACAATACCTGAAAGGAGAGCACACAGACAAAACAATTGGTGGTGGGCACAAACTGCAACACAAGTAGTTCTCTCCAAATATCGGGAGAAAATTTTTCCCTGTGAGAGTGACCCAACAATGACACTGATTGCCCAGGGAGGCTCTGGAGAGTCATTCCATAGCTGCCTGAACATGGTCCTGGGCAACTGGCGGTAGGGGAGGGTTTGACTACGTGACCTCCGCTCCAGATGTCCTTTTCAAATTCAACCAGTTTGTGATTCTGTGATCTGATAACTGGATAGGTCCAGTCACTGCAGATTCAGAGTCAGCATTTGGGAATATGTGACAGAAAAAGTGAAGCAATTAAACATATTAACTTCCGTTCATAATTTTGGGTACTGTTGAGTAATATCCTCATATTGATTCTTCTGTGTTTACTGGTACTGATGAAGGGGTCTTGTGGGTTCTACAGCCCATGCCCTTAGTGCTTTTTCAGCTTTTAGGATTTACTTACTACACGGGCTTTGTATGCGTAGTACAATATGAATTATACTGTGCTTGAATATGCCTGTACTTGCATATTTGCACCACATTATCATAAATCACCTCTAATGGAAATAGAGAGACTAGAAAGATGTCTCTGGCCTTAAACCCATCCTCGTAGTCCCTTTTTTTTTTTTTTTCCTAAAAGAAGATATTCCTGTTAAAGAAAGTTTTATCTTGGAAAAATACACCTAAATAATGTGATAGTAGGTCCTGTTTTGAGGTCTGTCTGTACCAGCACAAGCTTGGTTTAGTAACAATCAGTTAAGAATGTTGACTTACTCATTAAGGTTATCTTAACTGTTACATTCACCCCAGAATATGAAAGATATTATCATAACCCTAAACTGAAGAAAACACAGGATTGTTTGCTTATACTTCTGTGTAACAATCAGCCACTGATTTTCACTGCCACTGCTTTTCTATGTTCCCGTTTTAACATTAGCCTGTACTGGGTTTAGGTAAAATCTCTTCTGGTAAGCCTTGCACTGAAATCAGCTTAAGCTAAAGTCTGTGGCAAAGGAGCTTTAGCTAACTTGATTTTGGCTATTTTGCAAGAGAGGCAGAGAAGGTTTTAGATACCCAAAGCACCATATGGGCACATAAACTCTACACAAATTCAAAATTAAAGAGATCTGCTATGTAGCTGACTCCTAATGCTAGAAGAGCATAAACTCCTAACTTCTCTTAAATTTCCCTGAACTCCTCTTGGACAGTTAGGTCCAAGTGTTAGGTCCAAGCACTAGATTTGTAAATTTGCCCACATTTCAGCCCCTGCTAAGAACATCAAGGCGGCTGTAGCAAGCCTGTCAGGCCCACCATGCTGTCTGCAGCAGTAGCCTTGGGAAGAGTTTAAGAAACTGCTTCAAATAAGCTTCAGAGCAACTCAGAGGCTTTGTGATATGTTTATGTTTGACTGCAGAACACTAAGGAACTCTGAGAGAGGAGCCTTGGGTTTGGATCTCACCCTGTTCCACCCAAAAATCCTAAAGAAGAGGTTCATTCTCTCATTCAAAGTTAATGGTTTTGGAAAGAAGGGTAGATACCATCTTCTTCAGAACAGCCCAACAGCCTGAGTGCTTGGTTTCAAGGTGAGACCTGTGGGTGTCAGTCTCCTCAAGACATGAGAAACTCCAGTTGTCTCTAAGGACTGATATCCTGGAGATAGCCACATCTCCAAAGCACACCAGGGCTGGGGTCCAGGCTGCAGACTGGGAGCTGGGGGAAGCCTTTGTCTGGCTTGACTAAGAGTCCTAATTTCCAGGGAGGAGTGTGGCTAAAGGTACATTCCTAGTATTTTCTTGGCTGCTCAAAATGTCCTGCCACTTTGTATGCTTGCTCTGAAGGCCTTTCCAAGGCTGCTGTTATAGGACAGACAAAGGTATGCTCTGCTTTGTCTTCCAAAATAGTCGATTGCCCTAGTGAGCTCCAGTGTGGGTAGTTAACATAGTCTAAATTAAAGCCAATCAGTTCTGCTAATATGAAGAGGATATTAGGTTGTGCTCACTGTGCTGACTTGCTTGCATAACATCTAGTTTGGAGCATGGGCAGTGCTGGAGCATGTTTGTGTAGCATAGCCTGTGTTATCAAGCCCTTGTCTTCCATCGAGTATGGAACCTCAAGTACCTGTCTCAGAACTCTGACCCCACCCAAATCCATGAAAAACCCATTGTGGTATACATAGCATGAGATGTCTCGCTGTTGCCTAGTAATTGGCAGAGCAGATTCCTGCAAATGCAAAGGTTCAGGAGTGAGAAACTTGTCACTGTAGTTGACTTTGCTGTTTGCACCAGAGATCTCTTTTTCTTTTCCTTCTTAGAGCCACCAAAAAGTTTCCACCTAGTCTTCTCATATACTAGTGGCTCTAACAGCAGAAGATCTCTGCCATCACAGATGTAAGCAGGCTGCACGTTCAAACATGTATTTTTTGTGCATATGACTTTACCATGATGGCTCGTCACGCATGTAGGCATTGCAGACTTGCCTTGTTCTGTATGCAGAGAAAAAATGTACAGAGAATGGAAAAAAGGTTAACCAAGGCATCAGCTAGTTGTTCGTAATTATATGCTCAAAGACTTGGACAACAAGATGATCTAAAAGGTGGTTGATTTTCGAGGCAACAACAATGAAAGGACAAGATTCCGTTATGAGTGTGTGTTCCTTCTTTTTTATGCAGCTATTTATATACCTGTGCAACTGTTTATATATATTTCACTTGTTTGAAACCTAGGAAGAACAGTAAATGTTACTCATAGCATTTAATTGAGTGCTACTTTTTTTTTTTTGTATTACAACTATCAACACTGAATCAGACAAATGGCACATCTTGCTGTGAGTTCAGAGTGTTGGACTTCAAGATTAGCGATGTGCTGTACAGCATTTCAGGTAAACCTTATTGCTCAAATGAGTAGCCAGGCCTGGACTGGGTAGGTCTAGCTGACTGTAAGCCAATTTGTTTACTTCAAGATACATGGAGAAAAAAAGTCTTTGAAGACTGAATCAGTAAAAACACTGAGTTCATGGTGGCCTTAGACTATACAAATAATGGTGCTGATATTCAAAATCAAACAGTTCAATTCTGTGTAACAGCTGCAGAGGTTTAGTTTTTAAGTGAAGCAATGTAACCAGACAGCTGCAAGAGAGTTTTACAGAACAAATCAGGCAGTACTTCTAGTACCATATCTTTTTGTCTTTGAAAAAAGTTAGTATTGTCTCACTAATACTGTTCAAGGAGAAATTAATGCTGCTAGAAATACAAAACTAGTATGAAATATCCATTCTTATTAATTGAAGGAGTTGAGAAGAGAGTCTTAATTTTGTCTACCACCACGAAGCTCCCTTCACTCAATGTGACTGAACCTGGAAAATTCTCTATTTATGTTCCAGTTTTACTCTGGCTGAGAACCTCCACTCACAAATGGGTGTGAATCAGAAGTCCAGTTATATAAAATGTGTTTCTGGGCAGGACACACCAGGCAGAAACAGTAACACAAAATGAAAATATAAAATATTTTCTAATGACCTGTAATGCAAACATGTATTTTGCCTGCTAATTTGGATTCAGCGCCATAAAGTCCAAAGACATTTAAGAATGTATCCACTGGTTGCCAGAACAGAATTATAATAAAACTAGCACTTGCTTGCTGCCACTATTGCACATGAAGTTCTTTATAAATATTAATGTAAATTACCTATCTTGCAAGTTAAGTATTTGTCTGCATACTGTAAGTGGTACTTCATGGTGTGCAACAGTTGCGGTTTAGCTCCACCTGGTAGTTACCTGTGAGGATCTTATTGCCCACAATGCTGAATCTGCCAAGACCTGGTCAGATCCACAGTTCGTCCTGCTTAGAATTCAATATAAGATCAAATAATAAAGGCCAACTTCAGTAAACATTTAGCCTTATGAAAAAAACATCAAATGACTATGCTGTTCCATTTAATACCCATAATGTCATATTTTGTGTGAGAGTGTGAATGGAAATTCCATTTACCTGTTGATGTTTACACCAGAAGATGTTTTGAGAATTTCAATATTCATTTCATTGAGCAAGTAGATATTTGCTATTTTATTTTTCTTAAAGCAGCAGTGGCTGATATTGCATGGCACCAGAAGAAGTTTCAGTATTTCTGCAGAAATTAATACATCATGATGCTTCCTCCCTGGAGTCCCTCTTGACTATGAAAGGCAGGAAAAGTGATCAAATGTACACTTAGGTATATTTACACGTACACACAGTTTCGAGAAGCTGATTTTAATACCCACACAAGTAGTTTTCTTTCTATTTTACATATAAAGCATTTACTGACTTTCAATCTGCTGTACCAGAGAAGGTCCACTGAGAACAATACTGCTCAGCAGATGCCACTAAGGAAACAATCTGAGAGCTAATTTTATCTGCTTCTTAGGTTGCTGAAGGTACTAGTAGGAATTTCCCTAATTATCTTCTTACCCTCTTAGCTTATAAGATAAATGTGCTTTATGGAATAGGTATTGATATCAGAGTGAATACAGAAAGAGTTTGTTCCTTCCAACAGATGCAAATCGCATTTTATTTTGATCAGTTGTTAGAGACCCTGCGAGTGCACACAGGTGCATGCTAGGTTCTTCACTTTGTAATACTTACTCTGCTGAGATGCAAACCTTGGGCTTTTTGGGATTGCAATCCACTCTTCTCATAAAACTGATTTAAAAACTCCAGCTTTTAATTGTCATTGTAACCCTTTTCCCCAGTCAAACAGTTTCAACGTGATTGCCACAGTTCATACGTAATATTATTTTGTTGTGGAGTAATCTGTCCTCCAAGAATGTAAAAGATATGGAAGCACTCTGATAAAGTATCATACCAGTTCAAGACAATACTTCTCTTCACGTGAGTGATGAATATTGGAATAATCACAAACACTACCTCCTTTATCTGCATTACAGTAGTGGAGATCTTAATTACACATACAGTTTCTTCTGGCATGCAGGAATGCACAGCCCAGAGCAGTGGTTAATGTCTTCCCTTTGGGAACAACTCACTCAAGAATTCTCCTAAAAGCTGGCGTTTACAACCCCGAGCAGCTTTTCTGTAGTCACAATGTCTGTTGATTACTTGATATCTTTCCATGAATTTCAGTTGTTTTTCCTATTAAGTACTGTGTATTATTGTTGTTGTCACTGACGTACAGAATGATTTGTAGTTCTGTACAAACACAGTGCAATACTTAGAACAGACAGCATTTGTTGCAGTGTTGCACAACAATACAATTTATTTTTAGGTCATACCAACAATAAACATCGTTCTTGAGTTTGGTGATGTTGTTTTTCACAGACAGCATGTAATGAAAAATTCTCCCAGGATTAATGTAAAACAGGGTCTACTTCTCTAAATTAATCCTTTGAGGTGTTCAGTTAGTCAGTACATAATGATTATTATCAATAAGAAAGATGAAGCTACACTTCTTGAAAGAGGTTAGATAGATACATAATGACCATAAAGCAATGCATTTTTTAAAAAATATTTTGTTTCAGTGACTATTGCTAGTTGATCTGTCAAAATAACAATTGATGGAACCTTAGAAAATAATATGACAATTTAGTAACAGTTATCCTTTTCTTTCTTTTTGAAAATATACAGTATCTCAAAGTTCCAGCAATCAGTGAACTTCAAGTGTTACTGGCCCTAGAGATGGTCTTTGAAAGTGAAGTAACCCTCCAGATGGGCTCCCTTACGTCCACGATGTTGTTCCTGGTAAGTGGGCGATTTATGGAATTATTGACTGAGTTGGTCTTCTGTTGTTTCAAACAGTCATTTTTTATTTTTTAACAAAATGCAATAAAGGAAAAAACTATGAGAAATCACGAGGAATCTGCCTAGCGGCTATCAGGACAAGAGTATGGACTGCCAACTAATATTTTACAGATGGTATAAAAAAATCCTGCAAGTAGGTGTTGTATGCCTGACCCAAACATATTTACAATTTGCATTTGGAAAATAAAGATCCCTACAGACCAGCATCCCTTGGTTCTCTAAGAGGCAATCCATGTAAACAGATATTTAAGAGTGCATAATGTTACCTTGGCTGCCAAGAGAGTTAGCAGATGCTCATGATATTCATTCTGTTTTGTGCCCTCCTGAGGAATCTCCAAATATTTGAAAAGCCAGGCATGGGAATTATCATTTCATCCTTCGCTAAAAGGAACTACTTCCTTGCAGGAATGAAGAAAAGTCAATTCTCAAACAGCATAGAAATGTAGCGCAAGAACTGAGGAATGCTTTTTATCCAGCTGCAGAAATATACCCAGAGTCTAATTATTTATATTGGAATTTGAACAGGAAATTTCAGCTTCCAATCTTTCATTCTGAGAAGCGCAATGGCAACTTTCTAGCTACCTCATATGGACATGAGTTTCTCTGCATTGACAGCTGAACAGCATTTCCTAATTCCATAATTTCTAATTCCCACTGGTTTCATTCTGACCAATGTGGAACAATGCTACCTTTTGAATTATTGATGTTAGTTTTTGTGGCTATCTCCTTATTCTCTAGAATTCTTTTTTTCAGCTACTGGTCAGACCCATCATGACTCAGCTGATGAGATCTGGTCAAACAGGCATTGCTAGACAGTGCTTTTTATTAAAAATACCAATATGTTTTTGATGTTCATGTTGTTTTAACACTTTTCTGATTTGTGCATAGGACTGGTTCTGCAGTACTGCTGGGCTGCCTTTGGTAATTTTCTGATGCTCCCCTCCATCACCATATATTCTGTGCCTACAGCCTGGTGTGTGTACATCCATCCCACTTCATTCTACCAGCCACTCGTTTTTAAGCCAGCAAGCTACTGACGAGATTGTGAAACAAATACCAACAATGCTCCTTCATTCCTTCTGGAAAAGACTGGGGTGTCTGATAAGCATGAAACTTTATGTAGATACCTACAACTATAAACTGCCTCTTGTTACTGTGAAACAAATAAGTGTTGCAACTGTTTAAATGTGTTGCTCTTTTCTAGCAAAGGATTTATTCTTTTAAAAGAAAGTAAGACCTAATTAGTATTTTGTTTCATCCACACTTATGATTGGATGTTGGCTGATGAACAGAAACCCCATTCTGTATTACTGCTCACACAACAGGGCTGGAAATGCTAAACAATAGGCTTGATTAGATTATAAATAAGTGAGATAAAATGGTTGTGATCTGAGATCTAAACCACCAAACAAATGTATAAACTTCTCACATAACTGTATGTTTGTAGAGTTTGCTCTTAATATGTAACAGAGTCCTTAAAAATCTCGCATACTCTTAACCAATTTTTCTTTCAGTTGTGCAGGAAGTGCTGTGTTTGGCATACACATTGCAGAAATGCCAGAGATAATGCAGAGGAAAAGGGAAACTGAAATGTATCTCTGAGCATGCATTGTAATCTACATCACATTCCTTTGGTATGATTGGACGGTTTGTAATTTCTTACTAGGATTTAAGATGTGCAAGTTGCAGTGAATAGAATTTTAGGTGGTTGCTAAACTATGGTCTGAGATGACACTGAGATGGATGCTTTGTTTCCCCAAGCTCTCATATTTAGATGTTTTACTCTATGATTCTGGGGCCTGTTGACCCCATTCTGATTTAATACAAAAATATGGATCACTTGGGACTGTTTAATCATTCACAGAGAAATCAAGACAAACCTTCCTCTGCCACTCAGTGCCTCCAAGAGCTATGGGTTTGTTGAGAGGTAGTAGTCTCACCCTTGTAATAGGTTGTTGCCCTTGGCAGTATCAGAGCAGATTAGTATTTGGATATGCTTACAGATCCCAGTGTGGGAGGCTTGTCAGATATTTGTTTCCTGTCAGCAGTATGAACATTAAAATAATAATAATAATAATAATAAATCCTAATTACTTACTAATAAACTGATCAACTTATTTATTAGCACTCATATTCCAAGAGGAAGGAAAGTGTCCTCAGAAAATGAAAATGAGAGGGAGATAAGTAGTTTTTCTGAGAGAGCATTAGTTCATAACACAGAAAAAACCTAAATAGTAGATGGGAGGGCAGATTTACTGCTAGCGTTAAAGGATCTCAGCCAACTGCTTGTTAATACCTTATAACTCAGCACAGATGTCATGAGATAAAGAATAAGCCAAGCTATGGTTTTAAGGGGGCTTGAAACCCAACTCAACACCCTTATTAGCACTGAGTAGTATAGCATAGGTTCTGGTGCTACCAAACGGTATTTGTGCATCTCTCAGTCCTCCCTACCATTTAGATTGTGACTGATTTCCATCTTTGAAAGCTGTACCATTGCACAGCCTTCGCCATTGTGGCTGCATTGTTGCATTGGAAATGTTCTTGTTTTGGAGCAACCTGCTATAACCACATATATCTCTGTTAGGGAGAACAACAGCTCTATTTTTCCTTTGTTCTTCCAACAGACACCTGGTGTTGCTTTCTAGCACTGTGACATGACGGATGTATATACTTCTTACTTTTTCTCTATAGTAACAGACTGCCAAAAGAAGAGATCTCATGTCTGGGAGCTCAGCCATGAGCATAGGAGAAATGGAGGACTACACCCTATCATCAGGAAAGCAAACTCTTTAAATAAAGTGCTATGGATGGAAAACTGGAAATGGCACACATGAGTTAAGATGCTTGTAAAGAAGGTAACCTTCCCATTCCCTTCTGCTGGATGAAAGGCAATTGAAATGTTTGGCCTCACCTTGTACTGGAAAGCAGTGGACATTATTCAGTCTTAATATTTGCTTTTTTTACTAATGCTTTGACACAGCTCCTAATGTTGCTTTGTGGGCACCTACCACCTATTTCTCCTTTTTTCACTTTTCATCCCCAATCCACTCATTCCATGATAGCGCAATCACACTTCAGAACAATTCAGTTAGTTCTCAGATTTCTTGACCAATTGCTGATTCAAGCCACACAACTTCAAACACCCTTGCTGACTTTCAGCATTCTCTGTGATCCAGCCTCTTACATTCCCTTCCATTTACTATGCGGTGTTATCATCCCCTCCATGCTTTCATAGATTCATAGAAATTTTAGGGATGGAAAAGACCTCTAAAACCATCAGGTGTAGCCCAGCACCATCATGTTCACTGCTAAACTGTATCTCCAAGTGCCACATCCACACATCTCCTAAATACCTCCAAGGATATACTCAACCACTTCCCTGGGCAGCCTACCCCAACGCCTCATTACCCCTTCAGTGAAGAAATTTTCCCTAATATCCAATATAAACCTTCCCTGGCACAATTTGAGGCCATTTCCTCCCATCCTGTCACTTTTTACCTGGGAAAAAAGACCAACCCCCACCTTGTTACAGCCTTCTTCCAGCTAAGTTGCAGAGAGGGATAAGGTCCACGCTGAGCCTTCTTTTTTTCAGGCTGAACAACTCCAGCTCCCTTAGCTGCTTCTCATCAGGCTTGTGCTCCAAACTCTTCAAAACCTCCATCGTCCTTCTCTGGACTTGCTCCAGCACCTCAATGTCTTTCTTGTAATGAGGGCCCTAGAACTGAAGACAGTCCTCACCAATGTTGAGTACAGGGCAACTGTGCTTTGCATGAGTGTTGTTTAGTTACACCCATATATTATCACCTCACAGTTTCTAGGCTTCCGAAGTGTTTCAGCTGCATTTCAGAGTGAGAGCCAAATATTCAACACTTTTGCCTGTGCCTTCAAAGTACTGCATTAGGATTTAAATAAACAACAGTAGAGTATGTAGCATACCCACTGTTTTGGAAAACATTGGAATTAAAAACAAGAATTAGAAAATTGAAGTGATGAAACACAAAGACTCACCCGATCCTCTCTGACAGGTATAAACTGCTTCCTGGTGAGTTTTAAATAGTGATATTTCTGGCTGAAAAATGAATGTGAATAAAAAGACCTTGTTGTTCTTCTGTAGGCCATAAATGTCCTTCCTGTTTGCAACACTACAAAAGCTATTCTAGCTACTGTGCAGGTTCATGAAAAGTGTGTATGTGTTGCCTGTGCATACATATATGAGGTAGGTTTGCTGCAGTATGGTGTTTTTCTCTAAATTTATCTTATATGAAAGCAACAGTTGTCTTTTGTGTTCACTGCAGTTTTTTTGTCAATATATAAAAATTTAGAAAAACCTCCTTGCATTTCACCACTGTCTGTAGAATTGGGGCAGCATATTAGCTATGAGAAATAAAAGATACAGAAAAAAACCCTTGTGAAATCACTTCTTTGAAGCTGAAATAAAAACATTGTTACACCCAGAGATTAATTATGAATAATCGGATTCTAACTTCAATCTGTTCAGTTAAGGAGGGAAGCATGACTTGAGGAGGAATATTTTTCCATCTTAAAATGATCAAAGTATTTTTGCATATTTGCAGAAATTGGTGGAGATATGACAGTCAGAGAGGGGGGGAAAGAGTGCCAGTTTAAAATAAATAATGATATCAGATCAAACATGGAACTAATATGCAAAAAAGGAACTGAACTGAACTGGTAAAATCCTGCGTATTTTTGTAGAAAATAGTAAACTCTCAGTTTCTTTATAATCATCTACCTAAGTCTGTAGAAAACTGTTTTCATCTTCCAGCACTGCAGACATAGAAACAGCACAATGTAAAAATAACACATGTACAATAAAAGGTAACAATGGCCAAGGACTGTTTGCTCAGTGAGAAAGCCAAGGCTTAAGCTGTGCAGTTTGACTTTGTATATTTTCATTTCATGGTTAATTTCAAAGTTTCTGTCCACCCTTTTTGCAACTCATGCACCAAGTTAGTCTTGGAAGAGAGGAATGAAGAAATAATGTGTTCAGGCAAGAGATGCATTTTTGTTAGAGAAGGCAATACTAGGAATGCGTTTGTTTTTTAACCTGCCAACGGATCTGGTAAGTTTAAGGTAAAGCTATAGAGAGAATTTTGTCTGCCAGTGTGCTCCATTTACTAGCCAACAAGGAAACTGCTTACATGTAGGCATTTTAAGATTGAAAAGACAGTGAGTACCACAAACTTTTTAACACACAGTTTGGAAAGTGTCCCTGTAGCCTGGAGCTGTCAGCCTGCAGCGGGGTACCACAACCTGTGCCTGCTTCCATATAGAGATCCATACGGCACATTGGCCTGAGCTGCACCTCTCCCCAGCCTTGTGATTCCTGCCTGCCTTCCCCTGTCACGCACCTTTAGCCTACAATTGTTACCTACATTGTCAAGGACAAGCAGCATTCCTTCTTCATGGCCCTTCCTTCCTTCCTCTCAGCCTTCACTTTGGTGTTCTCTGGTTTCATGTTAGTGGCATCCCCTTACACTGGGAACCAACTGTCAGAAGAGCATAGATGGGGTTTTAGTGCCAGTTTTTTTGTTTTGTTTTGTTTGTAGTAACTTATACTTTTTTCACACCCCGGTTTCATTACAGGTTATTGTGCAAGAACAAGCCTCAGTGCTCTTATGTATATGGAATGCTTGTGGCTTTTTCAGTTCTCTGCATTTCTTCAGAAACAGGAAAAAAATCCGTATTAGATGATGAAAGTACAGTACCAGTCTCACTTTTCTATATTTAAAGTGTAACAATACCCAGTGACTGCTGAAGGAATGAATCACTGAAATTTACATAAACAGGTCAGCAGGGAACATTCTCACACAGCTGAGAGCATCCCTGCAGTCAACACTTTGCTACTCTCATTGCAGCCACCACTTGACAAAGAGATTTTTTGATCCTTTAACCTTTTGATCCTTTAACCTATTGATCCTTTAACCTATTGATCCATTAACTGGCTAACAGGTTACGTGGTGAGGAGACCACACTTTTCGTCACTGGGAGGAGACCTCACACCATGCAGGGACCTTCGCCTCACGAAAGATGTTCCAGGGCTTGGCTGGTTGCAGCTCTGAGGGAAAAAGAGGTGTTCCCTGTTGATGTTGTAATTTCTTTTTGAGGCCAGTTAGAAGAAATTACTGGTGGACCCAGGCTGCCATTCTGGAGTTCAGGTGCTGGTGACATGTAAAAACACTTCATTTAGTCCCTGGCCGAGTGGTGTTAGCAGGAATGGGGCAGTGTTCCCACCTTTCCAAGAAAGGTAATGATCTCTTCCTTCAAAGTGCTTTCACTCTAACTGAACTCAGTGGAGGGTGAGTTGGGAAGGAAGGGACCTTCTCCACCCATCTCGAAGCCAGGACAAAACATCTCAGTGTTCGCACTGCATGTGGACAAGGGGCAGGCGAGCCGGCGGAGCTGAGCTGTGCCGTGCAGAGGAGTGCGGGGTCGTGTCGTGCTGGCGATGGTGTGTTATGGCTAGACCGAGAGCAGAATGTTCTCTGCCCGCTCCTGAACTGGGATTGAACTTCCCTAGCCCGCTGTGTGCCTGGGACTGCGCAGATACATTGCAGGAAAGGGGAGAGAGACAGAGAATAAGAAAAGCAGGAGGGGTGGAGAGAAGGAAGTTCCTAAAGGGTTTGTTTAGTCTTAAGTACCTAGGGTGGTTTTTCTGTTTGGTTGGTTGGTTTTTTGGGGGTGGGGTGGGTTGTTTGTTTGGTTTTGGTTTTGTTTTGTTTTGGGGTTTGGAGGGTGTGTGTGTTTTTTTCCCCCTAAGTAAAAAAAATAAAAAAAAAAAGCAACCACCCCCCCCTTAATGTGCAAGGCAATCTGCATCCCCAAACAAACGTACTCTCAGTAAAAGATGTAGAAAGAGACATCGCTTTTACAGAACTAGATTTATGGCACTGTTGTTTCTTTGACTTCCTGCCATTGTTAAACAAGTACTTTTCCTTTACTCTTCTCCCTACCCTGAACATTATAATTAGGTTTCCTTCCCAAAGGAAACTGAAAGTGCTGCTCACTCCCCGGGCTACTTCCCCCGAGAAAGAAAAGAACAAAGGTTTTACAAACACCTCATCCCCACAAGCTGTTTTATTTTTTTAAGAGTGTGCTTTTAAAGCAGGTAACTCTCAGAAGTTTTGTGCCATTTATGGTGCAGGTCTCAGGCAACACTGTGTGCCTGTGAGAGGTGCAGAGGAACAAATCAAGCAGTTTCAGCCTGCAGCAGGTCAATGTGTCAGCAGGCTTGGAAGCATGGGTGTGTTGGCATCAGGGGCATGTTCCTTGGGATTGCATTACTACAGGTTGTTTCTCTGAAACCTTTGTTAAAAGGGGTGAATGGATTAGCAACACACTCGAGCATTTTTCTTGTTTAGTATAATCAGCTCTGTGCCAGTCTCGGATCATGAGTGTTGAGAGATTTTGGTAGCTCTTTTATATAATGCAAACCTCACAGCTTTTGAAAGATATCTCTCTCTTTTTTGGTTTCACTATGGAGAATATAGGGTTAACCCACGCACTCATTATCTGTGTATTCTTCACAGCAGCTAAAGTCACCATGTACTCCGGTTTAACTGACTTCCAATTTATTACTCAAAGTTAACCGGGCGCCATTTTTTTGTTATTTGTTTTTTTCTTTTTGGTAGCAAACTGGGATTTATATCATGATGATGTGTTATATCCTTAGTGTATTCAGTCCATTAACCTCCTCATAAAATCCTATAAAGTATTGTTTTTAGCCTGTTCAATAGCTAAATGATGCAGCCTCTTTCAATCTGCAGTTCAACTTGAGGGAGCAAGGACCTTTTTTCTCTTGTTCTACTACTGTACTGCCCTGAATGTAAGATAAGCCTCTTGCCTGTCAGACACAAAAACATGAAGAAACCTCGCACCACTCTCACTTTAGAGTTCTTTCCCTGTGTGCTGTGAGATAGCTTAAGCCACGACCCCTTTAAAGGTTGTGTAGCATCCTGAGAGATGCCTTCAGCAAGCAAAAGAGTAACATCCCAGATAGAACTTGCTCCAGGCCTTGGTCCAAAAGGGGGTGTATATGCAGCATCACCCTTTGGGTCTGATTTGTCCCCTTTGACAGCTGGACCCCTACAGCGCACTGGAAGTGGAGCAACTAGTGTAGTCTTGTTACAGGCTTTAAGGTTACGCATGTGTGGGGCTTGAGTGTTGGCACTTCCTCATGCATTCCTTGCCTGCTAGAGATACATCTGTCTTCCTCACATCTGTCTTTCCTATTCTCTTTCCACCACAAGCCCCCCTTGCCCTTGTCCTTGTACCAAGTACAATTGATACACTTCTCCCTTTGCATCTTTTCCTTTCTCTTCCAACTGCCCTGCCTTTTGGCCTGTCTCAAATGTTGGCACCTAGCACTGCATTGGCACCTGCTTCTTATCAGTTAATGTCTCTGTTTCACAACCTTGTGATTTTATCTAATCAACAGCTCTTAAAAGCTGCTTCAGATCTTTTTCTTTATGCTTGCAAGGCTGCTGTGCCATAACTATGTAAGATTCATCCAAAAGTAATGCAAGGCTGCTTCCTTTCTATGAAACGGAGGTAAGCCACTTTTTATAGGCTGTGGGCCTGGTTTTATGAACAGAAATTCCCCAGGGTGGGAAGGCAGATGGGTCCAGTTCAACTGGAGTGCTGCAGTGGATGGCTGTAAACCCTTCAGAAGGAACAGGCGAGGAAGGAGAGGTGGTGGGGGTAGCCCTGTGTGTTTTGACTGGCTAGAGACTGACAATGGTCATCGATGATAGGCTTGAGTGTTTATGGGTAAGAAACAGATCTAGTGGTAGGAGTCTGTTTGAGACCACCCAACCAGGATGAACATACAGATAAAATATTCTATGAGGGCTTGGTGAAGTCTCACAATCACTGGCCCTTGTTCTTGAGGGGGACTTCAACTTTCCAGATGTCCTCTGGAAATACAGAAAAGGGGGAACGTTCCAGGAGGTTGCTGGGGACCGTGGCAGGTAAGTTCCTGACATGACTGGTGAGTGAGCCAACTAGGGAAGGTGCCTGCTGGACCTGCTGTTTGTGAATAGAGAAGGACCAGTGAGTGACGGGATGGTTGGAGACCATCTTGGGCTCAGCGATCATGAAATTATTTTTGATTCTCGGAGAAGCGAGAAAGGAGGTCATCAGAACCACCATGTGGAATCCCAGGGACAGACTTTGGCCTGTGTATCTGCCTGGCCAATAGAGCCTTTGTGAGGAAGTTTTGAAGGGCAAAGTGGCCCAGGGATGCTGGACATTCTTTAAGACAGAAATCTTAAAGACACAGAGGTAGGCTGTCCCAAAGTCAGGAAAGATGAGCTGTCAGGGCAGAAAACTGGCCTGGCTGAACAGAGTTTTGGTGGGAACTCAAGGGAAACAGACCAAACATGCCTCTTCACCTTTGGAAGAAGAGGCAGACAACTTAGGAACACTACAAAGGCGTCACGAGCTTGTGCAAGGAGAAAATTAGAAGGACCGATGCCCAACTAGAACTTAATCTGGTTACGACCATAAAAGACAATAAAAAATGTTTCTATAAATACATCAGCAACAAAAGGAGGACTAAGAAAAATCTCAGGGATCTCTCTGAGCTCACAGACAACAAGGTGTGGGCGGGGGAGAGAGGAACTGAAGGTATGGTGAGCAGAAGTGAAACAGATTTTTTTTCTATCTTATGAATACATTCCTACTTGGAATTGATCCCTGCCTGGATAAGGCTGTTGGATGAGGCCCATTGTCCTCCAGGACGTAAATCTGGGTTTCTCGTGCTATGCAACGTAGAACCTAAGCCCTGGAAAAAAGCAGGGTTTAAGACCTAGTGTCTTAAGACACGGCATCAGGGATGTCGGGGTATTTTCAGACAATATAGCACTGTGGACATTTACAGGGAAACAAGTTCCTTGAACAGTAGCTGATCCCACTCACCTTGCAGCACCTCCACTGGTCCTAGCCCTAGCATAAGTTGAGCTGACCTTACACTAACTGTGTAATGCATGCTTCGATTTGCTTGCACCCACATCAGGGGTGGGTGTAAGCCCTCCCGTTGGGGGATGGATGGATCCACTGGGTCTGGTAACTTCAGCATTGAGTTGGCAGGAGAAAATATTACAGCAGATCAAAAACTTTTTAGGTTCAGAAGAAGTTGCACAAAATAAATATACATTAAAAACATATTAACACGCATTCCTGCTCAGTTGAAGTTTATCACTGGAATTTAATTAAGCATTTTCCAAACTCTCTACTACAACGCAATACAAAATAGTGCCCAGTATGCATTATTTATTAAAGCTGCATTGCTAATGATTTCATGTTTAAGAAAGGACCAAGAGCTTTATCTTGCCTCTGCTAAGATGGAAACATTTAATAACTGCTCCTTTCTGTTCTGGTGGAATCAAAATGTCTTAATATGTTTTAATAGAAGAAATACTTTTTAAATGCAAACATGTTTTAATGGAAGTTATAATCCAAGATAGGGGAGGGAAACCACTCATTCTCTGCACTGGATGCTCAGACTGTACAGGAAGTAGCAACGCACTTGGATCCAGGGAAGACTGGGCAAATGTGGTGCCGTATACGTTCTGGTTCCCACAGACTGGTGTCTGTGGAATTCCCCTTCCTTAAAGGTACATGCAGAACTGATCACTGTGCCTGAACATGTCAGAGCTGGATGACCTGATGGGATAGTACTCAGGGACCAGAGCCTCTCTGTCGCACTGAGTCCTGGCTACGTTTTGGTAACGTGACACATTAAGAACTGACGTCTGTGAATTTAGACAGCTTCCAGATTTGAAAGGGCTGTGTCGGTAAGCTCTGCCTATACCTAAAGTTATGTATGCTGAAAGCCAGAGGCATTCAAAAGCTGAATGGAGGGATACTGGAAAACGTGTGTTCTACGTGGTAAGGAAACACATCATTTCAAACCTTTTTCCTTGGCCGTCTGTCAAGATGCGCCCCAGAGGCAAGGGTGACGCTCATCCCCTCGGGCAGCAGTGCTGGGGCTGCTCTCCCGCTGGCAGCTCTGCCGCAGCCCGAGCCGCTCCCGCGCTGCCCCCGCACACCGCTGGCTCTGCCGGCACGTCCCGACGCCGCCTCGGGGACGTGATGCCATTTCGCGGCAATGTGGCCGCTGGATGTCACTGTTTGATCTCCGAGAGACAGCCACAGGGACACTTTCTGCTGTCTCGAAATAAGGGAATTGGGGTCCTTAAGGACAAAACAAACAACCCACCCACTCCCCAAAAGGACAGAGCTTCCCAGCGTGCCCCAGGACAGCTGTTTGTAGCATCCCTTGTTGAGAGAACAGGTGACAAAGGAGCACCAGGGGACAAGCAGGGCCCCTGCTATAGCAAAGGTGACACCACAAGGCTGATTGCTGGCTGAACCACAGCGAACTTCAGCTGAGATACTCTATCAGTTTCAGCTTACAAACACCAGCAGGCTGAAGCGGGAAGCCCTCTGAAGTAAATTCTTGGGTCTCTAGATAAACTCTGGACTCTTGAGCGGATAGACCCACCACTGCGTAAAGCAAGAGACTTTGGAGACTTGGAGGAACAAGGAGAGTGCCTGGTCTAGTTGCATTACCCATGCTCATTGCAACTTTTCTAAGATGCTCTTCCTAGATGAAGAGCATTGCATAAATAGCATAACTGTTTAGGTGGAAGCCATCATCAGTTTGGCATTTAACTATGTATGGGAATGGCAACGCTATTTCCTATCTAGGGAAACATCAGGAAATCTTTGTTGTGTTTTAACAGCTCAGAATTTTGCTAAACATTGCACTCTTTAGGGTTGAAATTTCGTGGGCTGGTTCCTGGTTGGAGGGAAAGACAGCCAGGGAAACATGAAAAAACATGTCCATGCTAAAATAATGTGACACAACTGTACCCTAATCAAACCACAAAACCTTCCCCAGCATAGGCCTGCCCTGGCTTTAAACCAGGCCTGGGCATAGAAAGGCTGAAAAGGGAAAGGTTGTCTGTATGAAAAGGTTTCTTCCATCAAGGGACTTTTGGAAATCTGTTGAGACAGGGAGCCACAGAAAATGCTGTACTGACCATGCACTGGGCACCTGGCACCTCTCTTGCACTGGGGTGGGCTGAGGCACACTGTCCTTGGGGGTTGTTATTCAGAAGACAACATCCTTGAAGAACAAGGTGATATGATAACTGTGTCCTTCCCATTTTCTGAATTTCTGGCACCGTTTTCTTGTGGGTGGAAGTCAGTGGGAGTTGCTCTCTGAGCAACTCAGGAGGACTGCAAAGAAGTGCTGGGAGAAAATTAGAAGGGCCAAAGCCCAACTGGAACGTGATGTGGGGGGAAACATGGTGGCAAAGGAGGAGAAATAGGCTGAGGTACTTAATGCCTTCTTTGCCTCAGTCCTGAAGAAGATCAGTTGTTCTCTGGGTGCCCAGACCCCTGAGCTGGAAGACAGGGACAAGGAGCAGAATGAAGCCCCCAGAATCCAAGGGGAAATGGTTTGAGCTGCACCACTGAGACCCACACAAGTCTATGAAGCCAGATAGAATCCACAAAAAGGTACTGAGGAAACTGGCAGAAGGGCTCACCAAGCCACTTTCCATCATTCACCAGCAGTCCGGGCCAACTGGGGAGGTCCCAGATGACTGGAAGTCAGCAAATGCCATGCTCATGTAGAATACCAGTGAGGGTGTGACATAGAGGGGAACTGGATGCATGGTGAACAGAAGCAGGACGGCCTTTTTTTTCTATCTTATGTACGCATTCCAGCTTGGAAGAGGCTTCCCAGAGAAGTTGACAGGCTTAAGATGAGTACCCTTGGAGGTATTTATAAGATGTGATGCTGTGGTGCTTAGGCACATGGTTTAATGGTGGAGTTGGCAGGTTTATGGTTCAAGTCAATGATCTTAAAGGTCTTTTCCAACCTAAGCAATGCTTAAATTCCTTGTGCATTGCTTTATAACGCCAAAACTCCTGAAAAAGCATCTCCCCAATATGGACCTAAATCTTCCAGCAGAGGACTTCTCTGCCTTTTCTTCTGCTCTCATGTACAAGTAGCAGGAAAAAGTGTGTGTATGCTATGTTCACCCTTTAGGATCAAGAACCCTTCTTTTTCCAATATTCATCAAGGACGTGAAAAAATTGGGAACAATCCCTCCTCTACATCAAATTTGTCTAAGACCAATTCCTCTCTTCCACCTCCCCAGAAAGTTGCTAATCACTTTTCCATCTGTAAGTATTTTTGGGCAAAGCAGATTCTCAATCAGGAGACAGGGACAGAAACTCGATGATCTTTAAGGTTATTTCCATCTGAAAAAGTTCATGATTCTATGATTCAGAGGCACAGTACTCCAGAAAGTTACTCGGGCTTTTTGTGTCCACAGTCCCTTGAACTTGAGCAGTATCCTGGACTTGATGCAACTCCCAGTTCTGCTGCTGAATAAGATCAGATGCTTTCAGTATAAGCTATAACTTTAAGACCAGGTCATGAGTGAAAGTTGTATTTTCTTTTTGACATAGTTTTCCGTATTGCCACAGATAAAAGACAAGAGTCTTTCAGTTGCAGCACCTATGGTACTGCCTCATTAACATTTCTGTGTTAGGTGTAACATCTGGATTAATATTTTAATTTTTTCCAGGGTGTTGTGTTGGCTTTTATATGGAGTCTTTCACAACAGTGCAGGAGTGAGGGATGTTTAGAAGCTAATGGAAGCCTTTAAAACTTCAGTTGCTAAAAAAAGTAATCTTTGAGTTGTCTATCTCCTTTTTGAGTTTGTGTATCACATAAATTAAAATATTAGCCTAATTCTTGTCTCTTTTTGTCTGAGGGTAAGCCAGGATTAGCACTGCTGAAGAGATGTTAAATATAACCAAAGGTAAGAAAGAGTCCTTTCAGGCATATTCCCTTTCAGATTTTTGGCAAAACAGAGAACCTTCAGTTCCTAGCAATTCAATTTCTTTCAATTGAAGTAAACTACTTGAGACTCAAAAAGAACTGTTGCTCATAGAACCATTTTTCAGCTTCCTGTCCCACTTTGATGTGTGAGAGGTGGGATGTAGGGACATGGATGAAGGGTGTGCAATGGAGAGGTGGGGCTGGGAGCTCGGCATGGACAGTCATAGAGGAACTAGTGGTGAGGAGCTGGTAGGCTGCCTGTTATTAATTGTAGAAGGAGAAGGCCTGGCACCCCATCCTGACTGCTGACTCTGTGACACCAGTTTCTACCAGTTTCTCCATTAACTCAAGCACAAAGCTGCAATACTACAACATCCATCTCTGTTATGATCCCATATGATTGCACGTGAGGCATACCTGGATACCTGGCTGGGATGCATGGCTGAGTTGTTTCCTTCCTTAAGAAAATGCCAATTATATAGATGTTCCAAACTACTAATACTCATTTTCAAAATTCAACGTTCATAAATTGAAAATGGCTACACTTTGAGGTGCCCATATAACTCCAGTTAGACCCCTGAGGTTTATATGTTCAGCAGATTTAATTATATGATGATACACCATCTTACCCACAGGATTTTGCCTCAGACTGTCTACAGGATGGAACTGCTTTGGGGATGAATAAGAGGTGTGCAGCAAAGGAGGCATTTGTCTGCAGTAGTGAGATTTCATGTCTTTCTGGAGTCTGAATAAAGGTAATTTGTATCTAACAACCCCTCATGTGGGGAAAAATGCATTTGGGTTTTTTTTGGTATGGTCTTTAGAAAATTTCCCTCTAGAATAGGTAATAGAATTATCTGGGGTTTTATTGGTATCTGTTTAATGCAGAGCAAAAGCTGAACCAAAGAAAAACCTGACTACTGCGCCCACCCAAGCAGCTGAGCAAAGACAAGACTCACAGCTTTATTGCTCTCAGGGATCTGAGCCCCACAGAACCACCTGTAATACATCTTTTTCTCTATCAAAATAATAATAATAATAATAATAATAATAGTAATAGTAATAGTAATTATAGTAATAATAATAATATACTATCCAGGATTGAAAAAAAATCCTGGCAATCCAGAGCTGCTAGTCTGTCCTTCTGAAACACTTGTAGTCAGGTCTAAGCTGAGCTCAATTTACAGAAGGGGCTTGGATAGCCTGAAAGATATAAGTTCCTCTGCTTTGCACTTTGAGGTTTCCTCAAACATAAATTCATTAAAGCAGGGAACCAACTCTTTTCCTCAATACTCTTCACAGTTCATGTCTTCATACGTTTGCAATCAAAATATCAAAAACAGTACTAAATGAACATTCAGAAACATTAAGTAACCCTTGTTATACCTCTGTGCATGTGTTTAGTATTTCCACTGTGGTGAGTAGAACAGCCGCTTAGCAGTCTGCATATACAAATAACAAATAAATCTTGATGAAAGTGAACACCTAACATGAACATAGAGATCAAAATTGATATTTTACTGTCTAAATAGAGCAAAACTTTCAAAATTACACTCATCGTTAACAATTCCCTTCAGGTAGAAAAATAAACATCAGTACTTGTGCTTTCTGAACACTGTATCAAAAGTGCAAATGGAAGGAGAAACAGACACTTTGAAGACCAAAGTCTCACCTTGTTTAAGCCCAAATTGCTCAAGTGTTGCTCTGCTGAACTCCACAGTTACTCAAACTGCACATTTAAATAATAGAAGTGTAAATAAATAATGTAAATAACTAGTAGGAAAACTTGTCACAACAAATGA
Source organism: Pipra filicauda (assembly GCF_003945595.2). Lineage (NCBI taxonomy): Eukaryota > Metazoa > Chordata > Aves > Passeriformes > Pipridae > Pipra > Pipra filicauda. Next base: position 2,749,304 of record NW_024104509.1, on the reverse strand, counting down.
AATCAGCCTGACCTGCAGTACAGTGGGATCGGTGATGCTGGCTCTCTGTTCCAAATGGAGAACCATCTAAACTCAGATGAGTAAGAGCTGCCTCAGATTTTTCTTCACAGGATGCATCAACCTTACTTTTCTTATGGCTTTCTACAAAAAAAATCATTTCAGCCCACTTCTCATACGGACTAGTAGAGCATAAACCATGTGGGCTGCAGTGATTCATCAGAATTTACATGGTAACTACATACAAGGTTTCATCTTCTTTCAATAGGGCAGACCAGCTTAACAGCCCTGAACTGCTGTGTGAAAGTTATTGTTAGAGTAGCAAAACATTGCTCTATCTGCAGCACTAGAGTCCCAGTAATCAGAGCTCAAAGAAAAGGAGAAATTGTCTTTTACTCCAGTCATAGCAGCACACTGCAGCCACATACTTCTATTACTGCCATTATTGATGGCCACATTTCTAAATCTAACATCAGACTCCTAAAGCCTACTTGTGCCCACAAATTATTGTAATTCATAGCTGATGATTAGCCAGAGCTGTAATCAATGAAAAGTTCAGCTAAAAATCCCTTTTACTCCTCCTTTCAGTCAGCATTTTCAAGCAACTTTCTGAGCCAAATCTTGGAAATAAAAGAACTGCAGCACCTGTTGACACCTGTCAGCCCACTGTTGCCACATATACACAGATGGTACACTGAGCCAAACAGCAACTCATGAGGCCAACACGGATGTGCAGGCTGAACTCTGCTAGCCAGATGCCACCTTTCCTCCTGCAATATTAGGTGACATGGCAGATGGGGGCAGAGAATGTCTGATTAGGCAGCATTTAGGTGAAATTGCAGCTGTAACAAAGCACTGGACAACACTACAGTAATATCACAGAGAATCACAGAATATTCTGAGTTGGAAGGGACGGACAAGCATCATCAAGTCCAATGCTTAAATGAATGTCTCACAGAGGGATTGCACCTACAACCCTGGTGCTATTAGCACCAGCAATGTTTAGATGTAAGATCTGTAATTACCCACTTAACACACATCCCAGCTGTCCAACTATCAGCAAGAAAAGGTTAGGACATCCCAGAGTAATGGGAGCAGTGCGTGGCACAAATTGACTCTAAGGTGCAACAGAGTCCCAGAAGAGTTTGTTATGGTAACCTGGGACTATTGGCCTCCCCCACCTGCAGATGTAGAGTCCCAAGCACATCTTGTCTCCCTATTACAGTAACCTGGGGTAGATCACTCCCCCCATCCACCTCTGCGTGTACACCTGCACAGGTGCCAGCATGGTGCCCGGCTGCAGATCCCACAATCCAGGCAGCAGCACCTGCATTACACCCGCAAGGTCCCTGATGAGCAGAACAGAACGTTGCACACGTGTGGTTCACTAATAGGTGCCAGTTTCGTGATCCACCCCTGCGGTGCTTTCCCTGAGCCCGATTTCCAAGCAGGGCTCCACTGCCCTGGGTCACCATTGGATCAGTGCCAGTGTCACAGGGCTCCCGCTGTGGTAATGCTATGCTTTCCACAAAGCCAAAGTTTTCACTTGCTGAGTGCTGTGCCTCATCCCTGAGGAATCTGCACAGGCCTTTTGTTTGTAACAGGTGTGATGAAGCTAGCTGAGGAGCTTCAGCAGGTGAGGCTCTGGGAAGTTCACGAGTCATTTGCTACAAGCTACATGGTCACTGCTGTCCTAAATGGGGGCATAACATAAACCACCATTCCTTTTCAGTGGGGAAGTGTCTCCAAGTAAAAAAGAGCAGCTGCAAAACCAAGGGTTCAGAAGTAGAAATGGAGAATCATAAAAGAAGGTCTAAGCACTTTCTAAGGAGGTTACTTTAATAAACTTGTAGTTTGTAGGTACACCCTGAGATTAGACCTTTTAGTTGCAATTGCTTCAGTTACATATCTTTGGGTCACAGATGATCTTTACAGATCATTTCTTATCACGCTTTTGCTTCAGGTGCATTCATTTGCTGCAGTGCTGCTACAGTGAACCAGCACGTATGGCCCACCACAGGGCCTCAGTAAGCAGATTGCTGATAACCTTTCTTGGTACAGATTTACTTGGATTTTGATTCACAGAAGGAGCACAGTTATGTTGAGTGCTTCATAGGCCACTAACAATGTTATAACAGTTTCCATCCACAACAGTATATGATATGGGAATAGTCATGTGAGTTTTTTAGCTTTTAAACTTTTTCTGTACAGATGGTGGATTATGAACACCAGCTGAAAGGGTCATACTGCTCTCAAATATTCCCATTTTCATGTTAGAAAAGTGTTCTCCAGAGGACTCAACTCAGACTTTGTCCCCTACCCCTAAAACCAGTGACATGTTCACACATTTCTGTGGGCTCCTTACCTGTATTCATTCACCATGCATCTGCCACCAAAAAAAAAAAAAAGAAAAAGATAAGTAGTGTGATAAAATTTATCTTATAGCTTGAAAATACTCACTTTAACTTTGTAAAAAAGTACTGGAAAATGGCCAAATAGCTAGAAGCCAGAAAGAGCAATGTCCTACAAGCAAATAAAAATTATACAGTAAGCTTCATATTGTTATAAATTTTAAGGTCATTTTGGGCCAATTCTTTTTATCAATACTGTAATTTACTTTTATGAAGCTCACCTCTGTTAGCAAACAGTACATAGACTTTTTGGACATACATTGGTCTTTTCAGAATCACTCTCTTCTTGAACAATCTGTCAAATATCTGCAAAACGTTTTCTTAGCTTTTAACTGGTTGCAAGAAGCTCATTCTCTCTGACCAGATAATAAAAGAATAAGACATTTTAAATTCTCTGACAAATTGGAGTATATCCAAATCCTTCTCTGGGAAATTGATTTTTTTCACATATGATTTTGAAGCATATTTTGTAAAAGATTTTGCAACTACCAATCAAAACCTGTGCTTCAATTAGGCTTTAGGGAAAATCCATTCCTTACAAAATATGCAGGCTTTGAGGTGAAAGCATAAAGTGAGTCTTCTTCCTACTCAATTCTAGGAAATCGGAATTTAATAGTTCTACTTTTATTTAATTAAACTACGACTTGGGATCAGATATTTTAAGATGTTTAGCACCTAATTCTTCATGAGTAGCTTAATATGCAAATACCCAAGAAGCTGATTTTTTTTCCTTCAGCCAAATAGTCCTTTTACAATTGAGTTGTTGACATTAATCAAAAGGGTCGTAGATTAAGCCACAGTGAGTTACTTCGACTATAAGAGATTCTATGGAGATTCTTTGACCATCTCTTCAGCTCACTGTGGGATCAGCACAATACACATTTTAACATGAGCAGTTCAATGGTTCCTACACAGCTTTCAGGTCTTTCAAAACTGTAAACAGTAAAATAAACACTAGACTTTCTTTCTTTGCGGTAAGGGAATTCTAGTAACCAACGATAGTTTCTCTATGTCCTACATTAAAAACCATCATTGAAGTTGCAAAGCCCTGAACAGGTCACCTTTCTGCTCAAAGTGATAGAGTTATCCAAATATTCCCTCCTCCCTCTACCTACCCATAGCATTGGTTCAGATTAACAAACATCTATTCTGTTTTCTCGTCAGTCCCTGCTCATCTTTCTCAGTCTGCTCTTGAAGATCAACATGTAATTTCATTATGACCTTTTCTGTGATAGTAATTTTAAGTTACCAAGTGTTTTTGCACGTCTGAATTCGTTTATTTTCACAACCACTTTGACATGGCTAGGTGTTGATAATCTCAGTTTACCAAAGGGCCTGTAACTGTGGAAAACCAATTTGAAAAACTTGTCATCCAGAATTCCAGACCTCTAGCATTATTTCTACTCAGTGTTGTCCATTTTAGTATCCTTGGTGTTTTTTCTACATCTGTAAGTATATGTTGCCTTTACAAATGGCTTCAATTCAGGTAGCTGAAAAAGAAGGGAGATTTGGAGAAAAGTTAAATTTCAATGACTTAACCAAAGTCATCAAGGCTTTGCGGCAGAAACAGGGACAGGCCACTCTCCTTCAGAGACCTCTCCATCAGATTTTCTTTCCTTTTCCTGGAATCTCCTGTGTCAGACCACTGACTAGAATCTTTCCAGGGGAGGTATTTTGTGACAGAAAATATCTCTTTAGGAAAATTAAATACTGTTTAGGATGTAGAAAAACTGCAGAAGTAAAAACAGTCGTTCTTCAATAGCCCACCCAAAACCAGATCATTCTTCTCCCTGTATCTGCAGCCATCCGCTTCCCCTCTAGCCTCTTCCACTTCCTTGTGAACCAGGCAGGGGAAGGGAGGCTTCATCTAATGGCATCAGGGCTGGAAGGGCCTTGTTATTATCAATTAAACTTTCTTAATGCATCAGGCATTAAGAAAGCCAAAAAATCCCAGATAATTCTATTACCTATTCTAGAGGGAAATTTTCTAAAGACCATACCAAAAAAAACCCAAATGCATTTTTCCCCACATGAGGGGTTGTTAGATACAAATTACCTTTATTCAGACTCCAGAAAGACATGAAATCTCACTACTGCAGACAAATGCCTCCTTTGCTGCACACCTCTTATTCATCCCCAAAGCAGTTCCATCCTGTAGACAGTCTGAGGCAAAATCCTGTGGGTAAGATGGTGTATCATCATATAATTAAATCTGCTGAACATATAAACCTCAGGGGTCTAACTGGAGTTATATGGGCACCTCAAAGTGTAGCCATTTTCAATTTATGAACGTTGAATTTTGAAAATGAGTATTAGTAGTTTGGAACATCTATATAATTGGCATTTTCTTAAGGAAGGAAACAACTCAGCCATGCATCCCAGCCAGGTATCCAGGTATGCCTCACGTGCAATCATATGGGATCATAACAGAGATGGATGTTGTAGTATTGCAGCTTTGTGCTTGAGTTAATGGAGAAACTGGTAGAAACTGGTGTCACAGAGTCAGCAGTCAGGATGGGGTGCCAGGCCTTCTCCTTCTACAATTAATAACAGGCAGCCTACCAGCTCCTCACCACTAGTTCCTCTATGACTGTCCATGCCGAGCTCCCAGCCCCACCTCTCCATTGCACACCCTTCATCCATGTCCCTACATCCCACCTCTCACACATCAAAGTGGGACAGGAAGCTGAAAAATGGTTCTATGAGCAACAGTTCTTTTTGAGTCTCAAGTAGTTTACTTCAATTGAAAGAAATTGAATTGCTAGGAACTGAAGGTTCTCTGTTTTGCCAAAAATCTGAAAGGGAATATGCCTGAAAGGACTCTTTCTTACCTTTGGTTATATTTAACATCTCTTCAGCAGTGCTAATCCTGGCTTACCCTCAGACAAAAAGAGACAAGAATTAGGCTAATATTTTAATTTATGTGATACACAAACTCAAAAAGGAGATAGACAACTCAAAGATTACTTTTTTTAGCAACTGAAGTTTTAAAGGCTTCCATTAGCTTCTAAACATCCCTCACTCCTGCACTGTTGTGAAAGACTCCATATAAAAGCCAACACAACACCCTGGAAAAAATTAAAATATTAATCCAGATGTTACACCTAACACAGAAATGTTAATGAGGCAGTACCATAGGTGCTGCAACTGAAAGACTCTTGTCTTTTATCTGTGGCAATACGGAAAACTATGTCAAAAAGAAAATACAACTTTCACTCATGACCTGGTCTTAAAGTTATAGCTTATACTGAAAGCATCTGATCTTATTCAGCAGCAGAACTGGGAGTTGCATCAAGTCCAGGATACTGCTCAAGTTCAAGGGACTGTGGACACAAAAAGCCCGAGTAACTTTCTGGAGTACTGTGCCTCTGAATCATAGAATCATGAACTTTTTCAGATGGAAATAACCTTAAAGATCATCGAGTTTCTGTCCCTGTCTCCTGATTGAGAATCTGCTTTGCCCAAAAATACTTACAGATGGAAAAGTGATTAGCAACTTTCTGGGGAGGTGGAAGAGAGGAATTGGTCTTAGACAAATTTGATGTAGAGGAGGGATTGTTCCCAATTTTTTCACGTCCTTGATGAATATTGGAAAAAGAAGGGTTCTTGATCCTAAAGGGTGAACATAGCATACACACACTTTTTCCTGCTACTTGTACATGAGAGCAGAAGAAAAGGCAGAGAAGTCCTCTGCTGGAAGATTTAGGTCCATATTGGGGAGATGCTTTTTCAGGAGTTTTGGCGTTATAAAGCAATGCACAAGGAATTTAAGCATTGCTTAGGTTGGAAAAGACCTTTAAGATCATTGACTTGAACCATAAACCTGCCAACTCCACCATTAAACCATGTGCCTAAGCACCACAGCATCACATCTTATAAATACCTCCAAGGGTACTCATCTTAAGCCTGTCAACTTCTCTGGGAAGCCTCTTCCAAGCTGGAATGCGTACATAAGATAGAAAAAAAAGGCCGTCCTGCTTCTGTTCACCATGCATCCAGTTCCCCTCTATGTCACACCCTCACTGGTATTCTACATGAGCATGGCATTTGCTGACTTCCAGTCATCTGGGACCTCCCCAGTTGGCCCGGACTGCTGGTGAATGATGGAAAGTGGCTTGGTGAGCCCTTCTGCCAGTTTCCTCAGTACCTTTTTGTGGATTCTATCTGGCTTCATAGACTTGTGTGGGTCTCAGTGGTGCAGCTCAAACCATTTCCCCTTGGATTCTGGGGGCTTCATTCTGCTCCTTGTCCCTGTCTTCCAGCTCAGGGGTCTGGGCACCCAGAGAACAACTGATCTTCTTCAGGACTGAGGCAAAGAAGGCATTAAGTACCTCAGCCTATTTCTCCTCCTTTGCCACCATGTTTCCCCCCACATCACGTTCCAGTTGGGCTTTGGCCCTTCTAATTTTCTCCCAGCACTTCTTTGCAGTCCTCCTGAGTTGCTCAGAGAGCAACTCCCACTGACTTCCACCCACAAGAAAACGGTGCCAGAAATTCAGAAAATGGGAAGGACACAGTTATCATATCACCTTGTTCTTCAAGGATGTTGTCTTCTGAATAACAACCCCCAAGGACAGTGTGCCTCAGCCCACCCCAGTGCAAGAGAGGTGCCAGGTGCCCAGTGCATGGTCAGTACAGCATTTTCTGTGGCTCCCTGTCTCAACAGATTTCCAAAAGTCCCTTGATGGAAGAAACCTTTTCATACAGACAACCTTTCCCTTTTCAGCCTTTCTATGCCCAGGCCTGGTTTAAAGCCAGGGCAGGCCTATGCTGGGGAAGGTTTTGTGGTTTGATTAGGGTACAGTTGTGTCACATTATTTTAGCATGGACATGTTTTTTCATGTTTCCCTGGCTGTCTTTCCCTCCAACCAGGAACCAGCCCACGAAATTTCAACCCTAAAGAGTGCAATGTTTAGCAAAATTCTGAGCTGTTAAAACACAACAAAGATTTCCTGATGTTTCCCTAGATAGGAAATAGCGTTGCCATTCCCATACATAGTTAAATGCCAAACTGATGATGGCTTCCACCTAAACAGTTATGCTATTTATGCAATGCTCTTCATCTAGGAAGAGCATCTTAGAAAAGTTGCAATGAGCATGGGTAATGCAACTAGACCAGGCACTCTCCTTGTTCCTCCAAGTCTCCAAAGTCTCTTGCTTTACGCAGTGGTGGGTCTATCCGCTCAAGAGTCCAGAGTTTATCTAGAGACCCAAGAATTTACTTCAGAGGGCTTCCCGCTTCAGCCTGCTGGTGTTTGTAAGCTGAAACTGATAGAGTATCTCAGCTGAAGTTCGCTGTGGTTCAGCCAGCAATCAGCCTTGTGGTGTCACCTTTGCTATAGCAGGGGCCCTGCTTGTCCCCTGGTGCTCCTTTGTCACCTGTTCTCTCAACAAGGGATGCTACAAACAGCTGTCCTGGGGCACGCTGGGAAGCTCTGTCCTTTTGGGGAGTGGGTGGGTTGTTTGTTTTGTCCTTAAGGACCCCAATTCCCTTATTTCGAGACAGCAGAAAGTGTCCCTGTGGCTGTCTCTCGGAGATCAAACAGTGACATCCAGCGGCCACATTGCCGCGAAATGGCATCACGTCCCCGAGGCGGCGTCGGGACGTGCCGGCAGAGCCAGCGGTGTGCGGGGGCAGCGCGGGAGCGGCTCGGGCTGCGGCAGAGCTGCCAGCGGGAGAGCAGCCCCAGCACTGCTGCCCGAGGGGATGAGCGTCACCCTTGCCTCTGGGGCGCATCTTGACAGACGGCCAAGGAAAAAGGTTTGAAATGATGTGTTTCCTTACCACGTAGAACACACGTTTTCCAGTATCCCTCCATTCAGCTTTTGAATGCCTCTGGCTTTCAGCATACATAACTTTAGGTATAGGCAGAGCTTACCGACACAGCCCTTTCAAATCTGGAAGCTGTCTAAATTCACAGACGTCAGTTCTTAATGTGTCACGTTACCAAAACGTAGCCAGGACTCAGTGCGACAGAGAGGCTCTGGTCCCTGAGTACTATCCCATCAGGTCATCCAGCTCTGACATGTTCAGGCACAGTGATCAGTTCTGCATGTACCTTTAAGGAAGGGGAATTCCACAGACACCAGTCTGTGGGAACCAGAACGTATACGGCACCACATTTGCCCAGTCTTCCCTGGATCCAAGTGCGTTGCTACTTCCTGTACAGTCTGAGCATCCAGTGCAGAGAATGAGTGGTTTCCCTCCCCTATCTTGGATTATAACTTCCATTAAAACATGTTTGCATTTAAAAAGTATTTCTTCTATTAAAACATATTAAGACATTTTGATTCCACCAGAACAGAAAGGAGCAGTTATTAAATGTTTCCATCTTAGCAGAGGCAAGATAAAGCTCTTGGTCCTTTCTTAAACATGAAATCATTAGCAATGCAGCTTTAATAAATAATGCATACTGGGCACTATTTTGTATTGCATTGTAGTAGAGAGTTTGGAAAATGCTTAATTAAATTCCAGTGATAAACTTCAACTGAGCAGGAATGCGTGTTAATATGTTTTTAATGTATATTTATTTTGTGCAACTTCTTCTGAACCTAAAAAGTTTTTGATCTGCTGTAATATTTTCTCCTGCCAACTCAATGCTGAAGTTACCAGACCTAGTGGATCCATCCATCCCCCAACGGGAGGGCTTACACCCACCCCTGATGTGGGTGCAAGCAAACCGAAGCATGCATTACACAGTTAGTGTAAGGCCAGCTCAACTTATGCTAGGGCTAGGACCAGTGGAGGTGCTGCAAGGTGAGTGGGATCAGCTACTGTTCAAGGAACTTGTTTCCCTGTAAATGTCCACAGTGCTATATTGTCTGAAAATACCCCGACATCCCTGATGCCGTGTCTTAAGACACTAGGTCTTAAACCCTGCTTTTTTCCAGGGCTTAGGTTCTACGTTGCATAGCACGAGAAACCCAGATTTACGTCCTGGAGGACAATGGGCCTCATCCAACAGCCTTATCCAGGCAGGGATCAATTCCAAGTAGGAATGTATTCATAAGATAGAAAAAAAATCTGTTTCACTTCTGCTCACCATACCTTCAGTTCCTCTCTCCCCCGCCCACACCTTGTTGTCTGTGAGCTCAGAGAGATCCCTGAGATTTTTCTTAGTCCTCCTTTTGTTGCTGATGTATTTATAGAAACATTTTTTATTGTCTTTTATGGTCGTAACCAGATTAAGTTCTAGTTGGGCATCGGTCCTTCTAATTTTCTCCTTGCACAAGCTCGTGACGCCTTTGTAGTGTTCCTAAGTTGTCTGCCTCTTCTTCCAAAGGTGAAGAGGCATGTTTGGTCTGTTTCCCTTGAGTTCCCACCAAAACTCTGTTCAGCCAGGCCAGTTTTCTGCCCTGACAGCTCATCTTTCCTGACTTTGGGACAGCCTACCTCTGTGTCTTTAAGATTTCTGTCTTAAAGAATGTCCGGCATCCCTGGGCCACTTTGCCCTTCAAAACTTCCTCACAAAGGCTCTATTGGCCAGGCAGATACACAGGCCAAAGTCTGTCCCTGGGATTCCACATGGTGGTTCTGATGACCTCCTTTCTCGCTTCTCCGAGAATCAAAAATAATTTCATGATCGCTGAGCCCAAGATGGTCTCCAACCATCCCGTCACTCACTGGTCCTTCTCTATTCACAAACAGCAGGTCCAGCAGGCACCTTCCCTAGTTGGCTCACTCACCAGTCATGTCAGGAACTTACCTGCCACGGTCCCCAGCAACCTCCTGGAACGTTCCCCCTTTTCTGTATTTCCAGAGGACATCTGGAAAGTTGAAGTCCCCCTCAAGAACAAGGGCCAGTGATTGTGAGACTTCACCAAGCCCTCATAGAATATTTTATCTGTATGTTCATCCTGGTTGGGTGGTCTCAAACAGACTCCTACCACTAGATCTGTTTCTTACCCATAAACACTCAAGCCTATCATCGATGACCATTGTCAGTCTCTAGCCAGTCAAAACACACAGGGCTACCCCCACCACCTCTCCTTCCTCGCCTGTTCCTTCTGAAGGGTTTACAGCCATCCACTGCAGCACTCCAGTTGAACTGGACCCATCTGCCTTCCCACCCTGGGGAATTTCTGTTCATAAAACCAGGCCCACAGCCTATAAAAAGTGGCTTACCTCCGTTTCATAGAAAGGAAGCAGCCTTGCATTACTTTTGGATGAATCTTATTAATAATCTAAATAAGTACACAAAAAATAATGTAGTCCCTAGCTGTGACTCTGCTCAGTGAGGAAAGGGGAAGGAATGTCCCTGCATTGCTGTGTACTTCCCGTTGTGGCTGCTGTTCCTCTCTGACATACCTGAACTGGGGTGGAGATGCAGGCCATCTGCTCTGGCTAGAAAGCCAAAATTCTTCAGGGAGAAAATGACGTCCAGGGAACTGAGGACCACGCCACATTTTATGAATCTTTGGCCCATTCTTGCAACAGGACAGCTATTCACCATTCCTCAGATAAGATTGCAACAAAGAATGTCCTTTTAGATATTCATCAAAAACAGTCCACAGATCCTCTGAGATGTGGACTATTTATTCTACAGTAAGCACAGATTAGCCACTTTTGCTGTAAATTTTTGGCTAAATTGTGATTCTCTGAGGGACTTAGTACAGCCTTAGCAAAATTGATGTATGTGTGGCCAGTCTTCGCGAACGAAGATTTGGGAAGGTCATTACCCTTCGAACCTGCGCAGTGGATTTTTTAGTGTGACACAGTGTGCGCTGAACTGAGCCCACCCTTTAATCCTGAGGTTCATCTGCCGGGGCCGAGCGAGCTCGGACAGTGGCAGCGAGGTCCTCAGGACGTAGGTTTGTTTAGAGTGACCTTCTCTTAGATGGATGGCCTTACAGGGCTGACGAGCTCCATCTGCCCGGAGGAGTTCCCTGACCAGGAATCGAACCCGGGCCGTGGTGGTGAAAGCACCGCATCCTAACCACTAGACCACCAAGTAAAATAGATACCACGGTAGAAATGGATTAATCATAAACTGACACTATTGACATTTACCAAGTTTGTTTCCCTCGGGGAAAAAAGTGGGATCTGGCCATATAGTGTAAGAGGAATATAAATTTTAGAGTTGATTGTCCATATTTTCCTTTAAGTAAATTAGTTTTCCCTGTTTCCCATTTGCACACACCCTTTGTCTGTTCCCTCTCCTCCACAAGTTACAGTGCAGTTACTATGGTTTAGGAGTTGTGGGTTATAATTCAGATTTGTGACTAATATTTCCTAGGAGTTTTTGCAGAATATAATTCTTCAATCAGATTTAGTGATTTTGCTGATATTTTCAGAGAATTTATTTTTTTTGCTAAAGATGCAATTTTAGTATCAAGACTTATTTAGTGACTAGTGAAATGCTACATGGGTAGTTGACTATTATGTATTAACATTTTCTGTTATGTTCTTAGAGTCTTGATATGTTATTTTCCAAGCTTGTTAGGAAAATTCTCATCTTGCACACTGTGAACAAAAAAAGACTGGAGTATTTTGCGAGGATAATTCTATCACCTCCATAGACTGATTCTGTGGTGCACATGTGGCTGTTCAACCTCTGGCTACGTGTTTAATTGAGGAAAAGTGTAGCTATAAAGTTTAAGTTTTAGAAGGCGGTAGGAGCATATCAGTCCTGCCAACCATCTGTACCACTGTGAAACTTCTTGGCTTGGAATTCAGACTAGCAAAGGCAGTTCCATCCATAGTTCCCTACAAAAGTAGCCTGTATCATCTGCATTTAGATGTCTGTAACTGTCCACAGACTGCTACTGTTATTTCACATGAGCATGCTATAGTCCTCTCAGATACTGCTTGTCATTATTGCCTCCAAAAAATATAATCCAAAAAATACACTACTTATGCCTGCAATCAGTTACTTCAAATGTCAAAATAATGGAATGCTGGGGGTTTATGTTTCTTGTTCCAAAAGTGTAACAGGGTGAAATTTGGGCTTTGTATGCAAAGACAGCGAGGGCTAGTGTAACTGTGAGCTGTTGCTGTACTCAGTCATGGGGATAATGAATCAGGTTGGCTGCCACAGTGTACGTTAAATGGCATTCTTTTCCATTATGCGCTAATGAGATTAAAAGAGACTAGACCACTGCCCTAAAGGCTACCAGACTGCAGCTCAAGGGAATTAAAATCAAGGCTAGTGATGCTGCTTTTTTCCCCAGCACTTACTAATTGGCTGAATTTAGGTGGAATTTGTTACTGTGAAAAATTGCAGGGAGACCAGAGATAGAGTGTTACCTGGAAAGAAGCATAATGACAACTGTCTGGCACAGATTTATTTTTTAATTTTGTTTTTGAAAGCTTCAAACTCCCAGCGTTCACTGAATGGACTGCCATTCACTGGAAAGGATGAGAAATCCTGAGAAAGGATGAAATAAAATCTGGTTAAGAAATTTAGGCTTTCCTTCTCAGATATCTAAAATAAAGAACACTCCCCTGAACCATTTCTCTCCTGAAGTGTGACTGATCTGTGCAGAATTATTTTGAGTCTCTGAAATCCTTCTTATGCAATTGGATGTTTGTTTCCTGTGCTTCTTTCGCATTTAGCTAAAACACATTATTATCTCAGTGAAGGCTTATTTAATAGAATCATAGAATCAGCTGGGTTGGAAGGGACCTCTGAGATTATCAAGTCCAACCCTTGATCAACTACCACCATGGTTACTAGACCATGGCACTAAGTGCCACATCCAGTCTCATCTTAAAAACCTCCAGGGATGGAGAATCCACCGCTTCCCTGGGCAGCCCATTCCAATGCCTGATTACCCTTTCTGTAAAAAATTTCTTCCTAATATCCAACCTAAACCTCCCCTGGCACAGCTTAAGATCGTGCCCTCTTGTTTTACTGATAGTTGCCTGGGAGAAGAGACCAACCCCCACCTGGCTACAACCTCCTTTCAGGGAGTTGTAGAGAGTGATGAGGTCTCCCCTGAGCCTTCTCTTCTCCAGGCTGAACAACTCCAGCTCCCTCAGCCTCTCCTCATAGGACTTGTGCTCAAGTCCCTTCACCAGCCTTGTTGCTCTTCTCTGGACCTGCTCCAGCACCTCAATATCCTTCCTGAACTGAGGGGCCCAGAACTGGACCCAGTACTCCAGGTGTGGCCTCACCAGTGCTGAGTACAGGAGCAGAATCACTTCCTTGGACTGCTGGCCACACTGTTCCTGATCCAGGCCAGGATGCCCTTGGCCTTCTTGGCCACCTGGGCACACTGCTGGCTCATGATCAGCTTCCTGTCAATCCAAATTCTCAGGTCCCTCTCTGCCTGGCTGCTCTCCAGCCACTCTGTGCCCAGCCTGTAGCGCTGCAGGGGGTATATTTGTGGAGGCAGATGGTTCTGAACTTGGCAGATTTTGTGTCAGTAATGTTTTTTTCAGCATTTTTGTGAGGAAGTATCAGAGCTGGTTGTAGCTGCATGAGGAGAGAGACAATGATTTCATTCTTGAGCAAGGTCAGTTATCAGTTCAGAGGAGGATATAGGTAGTGGATTACTTGGTGCCCTCTGGTTTTAATAAACCTTCTTTAGCTACAAGAGCCAGTGATACCATCCATCTGTCATACAAAGGAGCATGCTTCTTCCAGTCTATGTGGATGCAATTTAAAGAAGATCTGCAATTAATGCTTATGTTCCCCCTTTTCTGAAATGGTATCTACAAAGAAAAGAAACCATTTCTTCCTTTTAAATAAACACACTGAGAAGTACATCTTGGTTCTCATATTGGCCAGAATAAGGGACACGTGAATGAAACCTGATCTCAGAGGTGAAAATAACTTACTGCATTTAGAATCCCTGTGCACAGTAGAGTAAATGCTTTGGTTTTCTTTAAAGCTGTAAGGTTAGAATTAAAGCAGTGAGAGAACTTAGAGAAAAGCAGCTGCCATTACATCATTGCTTTATTGCTTTGAAAGTAAATGACCGTAAATAAATGCTCCAGTAAGAACAGATGTTTTTATCTACATCTCTTTTTTTATTGCAAAACAATTGTTACAGAAATTTCAGAAAGTTCTACTGTAGTAATTGCCAACTTCTGCTCTTTATTACGCATCTAAACACAGTCTAAAAGTGCATTGTGAATCCAGTAGACCTTTGGAAAGGACCATTTTCCCTAGTTATGTACATTTAGACAAATCATACTTGAAAAGCTTTGTATTAGTAGGAATTTGTTTAAAATGACATTTTAATAATTTTTATCCCTTTATAAATGATTGTTATACACTTAAAAATGATAGCCCAAATAATAAACGATTAAATAGCTATGAGTATAGTATATTGCAAACACTGTTCCAGACAGCAGTAGCAGCAAATAGACTCTCCTCATGTACAACAATTGCAGCGGTGGAAAAAGGATATAACTTTAATACAATTTACTCTTGTACAGGCATAAAACTGTATTTCACATCCAATTCCCTCTTCTGTCCCTTCCCCCTCCCTCCCAAATACTAAAATAAACAAGAGTTATCACTTCCCTGCAGCAGAAACAGCAGCAATTTAATAATCAAATGTTTTTTCCTAATAGCTCTTTGAAATAAGTATTGTGTGGCTCTACGACAGATCTGAAAGCATACAGCAGAAATTAAAAGGTCAGAGACTGTTTCACAACCAGTCTGGCTCAAAGGCTCTGTCATTAGGCTTCCAGCTTGAAGATAATTTAGTGTAACCCATGCTATGGCTCAAAGTAATATAGAGTTAGAAATGCAGAATAAATCCATCTCCTGACAAAAGTCAGAGTATGCCATTCAAATCAGTGGATTTTCTGCAGATTTGCACCAGCATCAGTAAGACCATGGTTTGTAGTCAGTCTTGGAGAAGAGAAACCTGTATGACCTGCAGTGTTCACTGTATGACTGGCTATAAAGCAGGGTAACTCTCATTGGTGTGCAGAAACAAAGTCCCTCCGCATTCAATACTACTGCTTTTGTGCCAATGTGTGGCAAGGACAGTGAATACCACCTACAGTAATGAAGGGCTTCAGTAGGTGAGCAGACGCCCCCAATACTTTACTTCATCCCAGCTGGGACTGTGTTTTCATTTGAGGTGGCTGAAGGAAAAATCCATGCTAGGAATTTTTCCCATCTCTTTTGAAGAAGATGATCTATGCTTACTATCTTTCAGTAGAACTGAAAATGTGGCCTTTCTTAAAACAGTTATGCATATTGTGCAAAAATGCAAATATATTATCATTTTTAAGCAGGGGAGAGACATCACAACTACTTAAGCATTCCCAGGGAAATCCGGGAATGACCAGCTCACATTTTCCCTTCTGGTGATTATCAGATCCTCTTAAGTGTTTAACCTGAGCAACATAACAAGACATTTATGCTTGTTTTGAAAATCTGCACCACGAGTTTACAGAGCATTTTGTTTCACTGGTTCAGTCTAATACCTTTGATAACTAATGCTCTCAGGACAGATACTTGTTTGCTCTGACTGCAGTCATTGGACTAAGGCTGTGTGCTGCTACCAGCACATTTTTTGAGTTATTCATGTAGTTGCATTTTCCATGCACTGACAGTTTCTAAGAAACAAATCATTTTCTTCTCATACAAAAAATATACCTAACTAAGATATTTATCCCCTGACAAAAGGCTATCCATTCCACAAAAGGTACAAATCAGTTTTGTTGTTTTTCTTTTTTTTTTACCAAAAAATCTATAAATGGAAAATTAAAGAAAAAAATTAATCTATGTCTGGAACCCAGAGGGATTTCCGTACGTAGATGAATGTATGTTTTGGTTTTTTATTATATTTTCAAATTATCCCCTCACTGCCATTTGTTAACTGGCACTTGTGCTAAGAACAATATTGTAGCACCTTATCTCTTCCAAGAAAAGAGAGAGCCAAATGTCTGAGCACTGCTGTAGGTTCGCATTTTGTATTGAGTATTCAAATTTCATAAAATACAATTGTCATTTAAAAATAATAAAAAAATCACTTACTTTGCTAAAGATCAAACATAATGGAAATAATGTAAACATCCAAAAGTTTGAATTCATTCCTAACTGGATTCATCTTTACAGGCAGGCAATAGTAAAATGTTAAGTCTCCTAGTAGTCCAAAGAAACTCATGGAACAATGCATGCATTTTCTTTGACACAAAAAAAGACTGGACTGTAAGAAAGAGAAACTACTTCAGTAATATCACACTGTTATTGTGAAAGAATATTGTGCTATAATACAATACCTAGGACAAGTGTATACCCCAACTGTAGAATAGAATCACTTAAACCGGAAACAATAGAACAGATTATTATAGGAAAATATTTATAAAATACTGCACACAGCTTCCTCAGTCAACCAGCATATGTAAACAAACAGCTAAGCTCAATTGAGTTTCAAAATATTATTAAAGTTCATTTATCTTATAATCTTTTGCATAACATGCCAGTTCATCTTTCACACCATCACAACTCATCTGTCATGGCCCACAGCAGCTCATTAGCTGTTTATACATCAGCTCATACAGACATTTAAGTAGAGCTATACAAAGAAATGTGTGAAACATACCAAACTTACACATTGTGACAAGAAATGCATATTCCATATGTAAGCTAATAATTGGATAGTGGAACTTAATGCTTGATGCAACATGTGCTATTTTATTGAATGTTACAGATTTACAACAAGACCATATAATGCAATATTAAAACTGTCCTGTAACGTTCACTAATATTACCACATGTCACAACTATATATGTGTCTACTTTATAAGTTATCCTTTGATACAGAATATGTCATATGGCACATGCTATAGCTACACGATGATGGATGATAAGACTTCCACTTTCACTAAATGATCATAATATTAGGAATGGGAAGTCTGGTCCCACTGCAAGGAATAGGTGTTTTAGCATCAAATTCAAAAAGGAGCAGTTTGATGCAATGTGTAAAAGCAGGTGAAAACAAAATAATCTAACATCCATCATAATATATATTCTGTAGAAACCACATCATAGAATAAATGGGAAACATTCAGGAACAGTGGTGTTCTGACATCTTGCGATCACACTTTTAACATCTGAATTTACATTTTATACATAATGGCAAATTTTAAGAGGTAAATAAAGTGTCCTGTTTCATTTTACCCGGAATGTGTGCTCCAGATCAATAAGGTGCTGTATCCTAAACATTTATACAGCTTCTAGGTTTGGCAAATTCCTTTACCCTGACAAACTAAGAGATGAAATCTACCCCAGAGGAGAACCCAATGCCTTGAACTAATTCACTAAGCAATGATAAGGAATTTGTAACGAATCTGAAATTCCTCTAGAGTAGGCCAGTAACACGGTGAAAATGAAAGAGTCCACAATAGTTTTAGCAGACATTCATAAAAGTAACAAAAGAAAACAAAGTGAGAATATCCCCCTCTACTCACCAAGGATAGATATATTTGGAGAAGCCTTAGGAAAAGGCTGCTAACAGAAGTTGGCACATTTGAAGCATATTGTTAAATAAAGTTCCTTTGCCCTTGGGCATTTTGCTATTGTTCAACAATCAGCCTGCCACAAGCATGCTTCATAATGCACAGAAAGGTTTCTGACCTTTCTTAGTATTGCCATGTGACTGTAATGCTGCACATGGGCTGAAAGGCAATTGCATAAACACACTGTCTTGGTGGAGTTTAGCTCATTGAAAGCCTGAACAAATAGAAGAAAGCAAGGAACACACTGGTGCAGGAAGTATGAAACACTGTTCTTAACATCCCCTTGCTGCATTTCTTTGTTTCTTGAACTTTCCAATGCAGTGACTTGTTAACTAAATGTTTTCCCCTTCTTTGCCTCTTTTCCTGAGGCTGATGATTATTTTCTGTCTGGATTTGTTGCCTTTCAGACTTAGCTTTCAGATGGTGCTCAGAGTCTCCCAGTGTGAAGACTCGGTGAGAAAACGTCAGCCTGCATTCTCAAAGGTGCCTTTGAAAGATAATTCCCATTTAAATAATGGGAAGTATGTACCCCACTCATGTATTCATTTTTAATAACAAAAAGGAGCTGGTTCTACACAGCTGTTGGTAATTGTATAGATATTTTAATTTTTAATAGCACTAGCTTCAACTCTTTAAAAGCTTAAATGTTTCGCCTTCAAAAGTATGTGAAATTTTGATCCAGTTGCAGTTTGTGCTTCTCTACCCTTTTCCAATCTTCTGCATACCCTTCCACCTGTGACCTGGGACACCTTCTCATGAGAAGTTCGAAAGTCTGGTTGACATTGTGGACCCTTGGGTCAGCTCAGTGGAGTTACAACTGTCTTCAACCAAAACCCATCACTGCACTACCATTCATACACGCTTCCTCCTATAAAAAATGCTCATTGTGTCATAAGCTGCTGAACGGTGGAAGCCTAGTCACAACTGATGGCTTTTGCTCTTTACAGACACTTGCAGTTTCACTTTGGTTCTTTAACTTACCTTAGAAGCATACAGAAATTTTAGTGTTTTCCAGTCCTCTGACAAAAACATTTTCCTTTAAGCAACTCCAGTCTAATTACATGAATCTGGATTCAGATTGCTTGATAATTCTTGTATACTTTGAAATGTTCAAATACAGCTATGTACACATGAAAAAAAAAGGTGTATATTTTTAGTTGAGGGAATGATGTGAAAAGTCGGCAGCTCAAATGGAACAGCAAGAAGAACCCGATAGCAGTGTGGTGCATAAATCTCCCCAATTTGTGTACATAATTAAACGGAGCAGTAAGAACCTGACAATATTACCATGCTCTGCTCTGATAACCCTCTTCTTACTGTTTCATCACATCCTTTGATTTAGTGAGACAACATGTGGTAAAAAAATAAATATATACTATTCCGCTTAATTACATTCATCCTGAGCTTGCTCAGCTGTGCTAGAATCTAGAATGCCTGTTTTATACAGGCATTTCTCCTTCTGTTTAAGTTGCAGTACAAAAGGCATTTCATTTCCCTTTCTGCTCTTCAGAATACAAACTTTTTGTGGCACTAGAAGTTGATAGAAAAGGAGACAAGTGAACATTATGGTTGTCGTGTTCACCTTTCTTCATTTCCACAAGTGTGGGATGCAAGGGACTTGGGAGTCTTGTTTGCTGCCAGTTCCTACAGAAATAACAAATGCTTTTCATCAGTCATCACAATGGTGAAATAGATGAAAAAGAGGTTGTGATTGAAGCTTAGAACATTTAAATTGTACATCTCTTTTTGCCAGTTAATTTCTGCATCTTAAAAACTTGAATAATGATCAAAGGTTTTAGGATGCCTTCTAATAAAAGGCAGATATTTATTAATTTATTTATACCTCCTAATTTATTTCTTCTGACTTCAAAAAGGGGGATTGTTATTCCTCTTGTTTACCGAAGTCTTTGTAAAGCTTTCATCCCTCCCTTTTTCCTTAAGTGCAAATGTCAACCGGGTCAAAATGCAGTACCTCAGTGGGCGATACTGAGATTGACAATGTGCTCCCTTGACCGGTGGCTAATGCCAACTGGAGTTGACATGTGGTAATGTGAAGGTTTTTGGTTTTAATTCTGCTGAGCAAATGGACTGGAGAACAGATGACCCTTTGACTGCCGGTGAGCTTTGTCTAAGCCTAGCTGTGTTTGCTTTCAAAGCTGCAGAAGGCTCCTGTTCTTGACAGTCTCCTCATGGACAGGTTGTCCCCTCTGCTCTCTGGCCTGGAGGACTTACTCCTCTCAAAGGGGTTCCGCAGGCCTGTTGCGTTTCGCTGCCTGTCGAGTTTGTCACTGATAGAGTAGCTCTTCCGCGTGTGCTGAGCATACAACATGTTGGACTCCTCTGCAGAGTAGCTGTTGGCTCTCTCTATTTTTGGAAGTGGGATGCTGTTGGCCAGAGTTCTTGCAGCATTGCTGTCTTGAGGAGATAAAGGGATTCCCTTCTTTTCTTTGGCCTCAATGTCTTCATGATCAGAGCTTGGGTGGCTTAGTTCAGCTTCTCTCTCTGGGTGGCAGCATCCCAAGTCTTCCACTTTGCCTCCAAGACTTCCTGGGAAACTGGCCCTCTCTGCGATGGCCTGGGGAGCACTCACACACCTCGTGTCTATACAATCTGTAATACTTGTGTACTCTGCTGTTTTGACTGGGACTCCAAGGCTGCTGAAGTAGCTCCGAGATGGAGAGAACATAAAGCTGTGAGATTTCACAATGGGCGTTTCCTCCAGTATAAATGGAGTTGTAGCCAGGTAACGACTGCTTTTAGATCGCTCTAAAGTGTGATACAAGGGAGGATCTGAATCCCAGGGGATTTGACAGTCGGTGATTTGTGAGTAGTCTGAAGAAAATGCCCTTGTTTCTATTCCAGAGGTTTCCTCATAATCAAGACTCCTGCCAGAAATTTTTTCACCAGGTGTACTGTTAATGTATGCACTGCCAGCTAAAAGGGAAGAGGCTATGTGAGCCTGCAGAGCTGCATCTCCGGGACCAAGAATATTTATGGAGCTCTCGAGAGGTTCTGTGTCAGAATGCATCTCATCCATGGCAGAAACATAGATGTCTATACAAGATGAAGGTCTTCTGGAGTCTGGGGCGATTGACAAAGTGCTTGTAGGGGCTAATGGAGTCTTTCCTTCTTTTGCTATTGAGTGGGAACTGATTGCCCGATGCAGGCTTGGAGATTTTTCCTTAAAAATGCTTTCCAGCTTTTCCAACCCACACTTGTCCTTCATATTTGTTGCATAAAAAGAGTGGCTTCGCATGCGGGGTGTGATCGTAGGCGATGTTGGGGACATGGACTCCTCTCCTGTGGGATCTATGCTTTCCTGAAGCTTGTAAGCGTTTCCTTCCTGACTGTTGAAGCTACTCTGTCTCACGATGTAGGCTGCATCCGTGCAGTCGGATGAGGTCCTGGATCGTATCTTAGTTGTCTCACCTCTCTCTATGCCAGTCATTTTTTCTAAGGCAGTCACCATCCGTCCCATCATGTCTTCCAGCTGAGCAAGCCTGATGTCAACAGTCTGCAGAGAAGCCTTCATGCAGTGCTCTCGCTCATTTACTTCTTCTAGTCGCATGGCCATATTCTCCACCCTTAAAAAGGGAAGAATTAAACAGGTTAATTTCTACAAAGCAGTGATGTTCAGCTAATAGGTCACCAAAATTTTTGACAATGAAGAGGTCTCAAAACCCCAAGGCAACCTACACCACCTCATCTGCTTCAAAACCCTGCTAGAAGAAGTTCCACAAACAAATACCACTGGCTCGGGAAACTGCTCCAGTGGGTTAAACAAGTGACACCTGCTGCATAATGCAGAGAGGAGGATTGGGTGTGATTTATCCTAGGGACAGGACATATTACATAAATGTTGCCATGAATTACTGCCTCTCTTCTGTCACAGCTTCTACTTAGGTTGTTATGAATGAATAATACTTATAGCAGATGACACGTCTCCAATTGTGCCACGGGCAGGACCAGTGCAGCTAACTGCAGAACTAAATGAAGTAAGGAAAACAGGCAATATGCCATAGAAGGTGGCTAACATAATATTTTTTTCTTGGTATTTGCCCCAGATTTACACCAGTTAGTGCTATGTGGACCTAAGCAGATAGTTTCTTTGTTTGCTGATTCATTTTTAGCTTAGATTTATAGAAAAAATACATCAGTTATTTTATTGAATATAGATTATATCAAGTTAAATATGCATGAAAACTGCAGGAAGAGAACACTGATCAAAGCAAATACAGCTCAGAACAGGACACACACACTAAGATTGCTCCATTACTGTGATAGTGCTTTGGGTAGTCTCTGGTAATAGTTTAGGGATTGAAATGATGGATTTTAAAGCAATTTTTTAGCTGCTCTCGTAATATATATATAAAAAATTAGGTTAAAATAGTAAGAGGTAATTGAATGTAAGATTCAATATATGCAATTTAATTTAATTTAAACTTCAGTATATTTTTTCTACATTGTTGATCTGCCTCATTTTAAAATGTTTTCAACTTTAGGTGAATTGTGTACTAATCTGTGCCAATGGCCTTCAACCATTTCAATTCTCTGGCTTCTAAAATGTATCAAGTGAAGGATTTTTGTGGAGTCTGACAATTTTAAACAATGAAATTCCTTTAGCACATATGACTTTTCTTTGCATAATTATTTTTCTCTGGTTGTAGTCCCTATGGCAGACTGGGACTTCCAGTATCTGCCAAAAAAGTACTAAAAGCCACAAATTTACGTAGTTATCTTTGATTGATAGATTACAATTCTGGTTTTCCACATTGCTGTAGACATTGGAAAATGAAGAGAGAAGCAACAAATACCAAATGGCACAATTTCCACGGTTTTCTCTTCACAAGTCTCTTACGCTCTGCCTGTTAGAGTAATTCGTGCTCAAATGTTAATAGGCACACTGTCTGTTGATAGGCACACAAATCATTGCCAGGATTTCTGATGGTATAAATATAATCTTCTACTACTGCTAGTTAATTTTTCAATAGGACAAGTGATCTGATACTGACAACACCATAAACCCTCTTATTTGCCCAGAAGGAAACCAGATTTTAGCAATGAATGAATATTTTGCAGCATTAACGCCCTGTTACGTAATGCTCACCACTTTTGCTGGTGAACACTGAAATCTGACTACGTTGGGGTGATGACCAGCAGCAAACTGCCCACACAAGAGAGGACAGGTAAGAGTGTGACTCTGCTCTCTACAGCAAGTTGCATGTTCCTGTGAGATACAGGCTTTTTCTGTTGAAGTTTGTGTTTTGAAAGCACAAGCACAGCAAATCAAACAGCAGTAACTGTATTGCCATCATCAGACTTCAGTAGATGAATGATCAGGTAATCACTGCTAAGAAATCAACTGGTAGCTTCAAGGAATCTCATTCTTCTCATTATGATTTAGACACCAGTCTGTTTCTAGTTCTACCAGCTTCTCCAACAAAACAGATTAATGTTATTACAAGCACAGGATATAATTCCATAGTGAGAGCAGTGAGAGATGATGATCTCCTTCAAACCTAAAGCTATTAGTTTAATTTAGTCATCTTTAGTTATATATTGCATGTGGCCACTCCAGAATTTTTAACAAATATTATTTCTTTTAGTGATATTCTCTTGTATTAATTAGATGTTCAGTTCTGTACTCATTCATCATACAGAACAGCACCATGATCTGAGAATAAACCTATTAGAAACATGATAAAATGTTTCACATCAGCCAAACACTGTGAATGTAGGAGAATGCGTTCTGGAGAAATACAGCCATAATCTGGTTCTTAAAATTTTTGAATAAGTGAATTTTTCTATTTTTGCATATTCTTGGGAAAATATACTTTCACTCAGTGAATAGACAGCTAGACCTGTATTTCCTTGAGGAACAGTTTTGAATTAAAATACTATTTCAAAATAAGAATGTCTGAGTTTTGCTTTGGATTTTTTTCTCCATGTATACTCAGAAGAGTATATAAACCTTTTAGCAAATCTTACAGTATCCATGTATGATGCCTCCTTTATACCTATGCTTTTCCTTACAGCAAGATTTAGTCAACTTATTAGAAGGTGCCAAGCCATCCTAACAGAATGAGAAGAGAAAAAGAGGAGGCTACATATAAAACATGCATCCAGGTGTGCTGCTGAAGCTCAAAAATTTTTAATAGTGAAACAAACATGGACTATATGAGGACAATATTCAGTAACCAGGAAAAAAATAAGAGATCAGAACTTAGATTTTATATTACCTGTTATGAGCCTTTTTGATTACAGTTTGAGAGATGATAACTTTTGCTGACATTCATGTTGGCTTATTTATTTTTAACCTTTGAACTTAAGTTCACTAGTAATTTAATTAAAATCATTCTTTAATGGGAGTAAGGCGCTCTTTTCCGAAGTGGACCTCTTAACTGAATGCTAGAATTAGGCTCACAAATCCCTTTGTCTAACTATGTCCATTTTTAAGGCATCGTTTATACTTCAAAATCCTTTTCAACTGCCATAAGGACTGTGGACACTGGCGCTTTTGATAGGTGATTGCTGAATGATTTTATTTAAATAAAACATAGATAGCAATTCCCAGGACTGTAACAGGGTATTGGTACTTTACCTGACCTCTTTTGGTAAAGCAGTGCTTACGTGAGCAGCCAGTTTTCCCAGGTGCAGTGCTTTCTGCAAGATAAGGATGTTGGGTTGTCCTGGCTGCATTCCCATTGGAGTCTAACACCACTTAACTCTTTTATGACCAAAGAGAGATGTCACTAGATTCACAGACCCTTCCTGCTGTCATTCTTTATGTGTAGGTGGATCTTGTAGTCTCAGTCCCTTTTATCAAAACAAAGCTATTTCTGTGCACTTCTGCCTGCCAGCTCTGAAATCAAGGTAATAGCTATGTCATCATCCACATGGATGCTGTAAGTGTAATTGCATTGCAAACTGTAAAGTGCTGTACTAATGGATACCATAGAGTACCAAAGATGACATAATAATATCTACTCTAGCCAGCATATTTGCTTTTCAAATACTGTTATGATGTGACCCTGCTTCCTTTGAAATCAACAAGAGGTTTTGCATGGGCTTTGAAAGAGTCGAGACCTGTCCATACAGAACAAATGTTACTAAAGAGATTGTTTCAGTGGCTTCATGCCAGATCAAGAAAAATAGTGCAGTCTTTTTTGATCATATTATACATGTCTCTGTGCTGGTCAAGATGTAACACAATGATTAGAAAGGAAGATGCTCAAGGAAAGGTTGTGATTCTTCTGCTCTATACTGGAACAAGGCACTATAAGATTTTCACTTAAATTAGAGATAAGGACTCTTTCCTATAAAACAGGGTCAGCACAGAGTGCAAAGGCAGCTTTTATTTATTAATTTTCAAGGACTTACAGCATTCACATGATTTAGGGGAGGACCCAGCTGGACTACTTCTCATTTACAGATCTTCAAACATACCTCTTCCTTCCTTTCCCACCAAAAGGAAAGTTATGCCCAGATATTTGGACCAGCATCTATGATTTTCAGCTCAGTTCTGTGACCACTGGACCATCAGAACACAAGAAAAAAACTACTCACTTGGACCATTAGCCCACCATCTTACTCTGAAGGGTATGTAATTCTTTCTTCCTTATATTCTCCAGTTTCTAAGCATTTTTTGCTCAAAAACTTTATGGGCTCAGTATAAACTCTATGTATTTAGCAGTCCTTACTGGATTACTTTTCCTGTAAGCTCAATATAAACTCTATGTATTTAGCAGTCCTTACTGGATTACTTTTCCTGTAAGCTTGTCTTGTCTCTGTTTGAATGAATCTAGCTTCTTTTAGACCTCAAAAACTTTCAAGAATTTGTTCTGTTCCACTACTTACTGCATGAAAAAATCACCTATTTTTCATTTATTTTGAATCTGGAATGCTGTTAAATTATTCTATTGCTCCCCTATACCTTGTTCTGGGAGTGTTCTGGGAGTGACAGTAAACAATTAATTTCTACTCACCCTCTCCTTGCACTCATAATTATATAGACCTCTATAATTTCATCTCTCATTTATCTCTTCCACACCAGTAAAGCTGGATTCCTTGGCCATAACAAAGAAATCATTCCATGCCTTACTAACTTCCCATCTAATATCCTTTTCTAAAATATATGTTTTAGGAGTTCCTGGTTTTCAGTAATGCAGATAATTAAAGGATACTATATCTTCCAATCTTGCCCTGGTATAGATTTATTTCAGAATCAAATTAACAGCATGTTTCCTTGCCTACAGAAAGCATAGTTTAGGTATAGCTGAATCAGGGGCAGCACTAGAAGATTAAGTATAAGGAGGAGAGTGTTATATTTGTGTAATCAATGAAAATGACAACTCACCTGACCTCTGTTATTCAAATTAAAGTGGAGTTTTCAGCTAGTGGAGTATTCATTAGTTCATAAGTTTTATGAATATCTGACAGGATAAAATATTTATTGGCAAAAGTGCTAAGAATCAAACACAAACTCTGTCCTCAAAATCTGAGCTCGGCAGTGTTCTATGAAAGCATATAAGCACCATGGCAGATCAACAGAGCTTTTAGGACTGATGGATTTGAAGACTGGCAACTTCCACTAAATTAAGGTAGTACTTTTGTCCTCTGTGCATTGTTGTAGGTAAAATGTCCTGTTCCATTTAAAATCCATGTCAAGATCGCTGCTGGTCTCAATGAAACTAGCTTACCTAGCAAGGCCCTCCTGAAACAAGGCTTGCTCCTTATTTGAACGGCTAGTGGGTGAGAGCTAAAGTATTATTTTTGTTGAGGAACTCTAATTTACTCTCCCATTGTGTTCTGACTGCTTGTACCTTAAGTTCTGCTTTAAGAACTGAAATGCAAGAATAAGTGGTGTCTCTCACTACATGAGGTATTTTCTAACACAACTGGTTAAAAGATTCACTTTTTCAAACTTATCGTGCAATGATTTGGGTTGGAAGGGACCTTAAACATCATCTAGTTCCTGCCTCTGTCAGGGAAACCTTCCAGTAAATCAGGTTCCTCAGAGCCCCACCCAACTTATCCTTGAACACATTTGCTCTAGCAAAAAAAAGAGAAAAATAATTCACCACCTTTTATCACTCTACTTTTTAGTTAAGACTTGTCAAAAGTACCTCAGATTTTTCCCTTTTCAAGAAAAAGAAAGGAAAAATAAGAATGGCAACAGAAACACATTTCCAGATCAATTTATGAGAACAAACAAAAAAAGTGCACCTTTCTGAAGTCACACGAATTCTTTCATCATTGGAGGAATTGAATCTGTCATCCTTTTCTCTAAAATATTCTTCTATGCACTGTTCTTCAAAATCATGGACCTTTTTCAGTTCATCCTCAGTTATGAAAAGCTCTGTGGAAACAGTTGAGAAATGTGAATTTGGCAAATATTAACATGTGAAATTAACTACATATTTATTGTGAAATTCATGGAGTAAACTTTCAAAAGCAGGCTTCAAAATTTATGTGGCATTTTGATATGAAAGCAGATAGATACTGCTAATTGCCAAATTAGTGGCTTCAGTTATTTATGATTCTGGATATAGAAACACTTAAGCAGGCAAATGGTGAGCAAACATGAATACATTTGGATTGCATGGGGTCTAAACACAGCTGCTGTTCTGGTCCTGGAGACATGGTGGAAGCCAAAGCCCACCTGTAATCTAAACAAATATAATGACACTAGCAGACTACTAGGACAGGAGTCTGAGGGTACAGGAGTCTGTTTGATGTGTCAAGAACTGATATCTGCAGGCAGCAGCATCATGGGAGTGGGAGGAGAGCAGTCTGGTTGCACTTCCATCTCCAGCACCACACGTGTCTCCCGCTCTTTCCTCGTAAAGAAGTGGACTATGGCATGGACTAATGTTGGGAAGAGATGCACAACCCTAGCTCCCTGCCTCTGGCACATAAACTGAGGGAGGTGGAGATCTACTTTGAAGAGTTAGATAGAGAAGAAAAGAGAAAGTATTAGCAAAATAATCTGACAGGTTTTCCATCATAGCTATGGGAGTACATATTAAAGTGTGTGGAGAAACTACTCCTCCAGTTTAAGTCAGTGTCAAGGAGAGAATATGTATACAAAATTTCTTTTCACCATCTCTCATCTTATCTAGGCAAAAAGTGTGTTGGGCAGAAGTATGTGCTGTTTGCTCAAAAAGTAGTAATGTTCTCTCTGTGTTTTCAAAAATAAAACTGGAAGTGTGATGGACTCTAAGAAGAATTCCAGCAACAACAGACCTCTAAATAAACACCTTTGATTTGAAGGACCAAATTGGGTAACACCCCAAAAAATTCCAGAAACACACAGCCCCATTACCACTACAAAGAGAACAAAGGGTTGGACAGTGCAGGTGGAACTAAATTCTTCAAGGAAGATTTTTGCAGGTTAAAGTTGTTCTTTTGCTCAAAAGGTTATCAAGGTGCTGGACTTGTCTTCATGCCTGTCAAACATTACACATTACCAATGGTATTGGGCAGTCCACTCTGTGAATTGTCTAAGGCTTACTTAATCCATAGTCTCTCTCATCTGGATCAGTTTCATGCTTCCGCCATCTGCAGCAGAGGTGTTGGAATATCATAGTCATGTGGCTGAAAATGATCAGAGGTGGTGGGAGAACAGGTCTTTCGTGGAATGTCATGATTAGCTGGTATCTTTGAAACTTCCATACTTGGTTAGATATAGATTTGACTTCAAAAAATGTGTTACTAGAAGGCAAGAAGAGGAAAATAACATCAGATTGAAATGGTTTTGGGTACTTTGCCAAAGTTGATATGACAGCATCTTAACTAGACACATTTCACTAATATTGGTGAATGTTTCCTTGTCACAGAAATGGGAAGCAGAACAAAATAATAAGTTTGTGCTTCGGCAAAGCACAATGGCCATCAGCCTTTTCAAAGTATCTTGTTATTGTGTATATCTGTTGTGAACAACCACTGAGTCTTACAGCAATCCATTGAGATAAAACATTTTTATTCTTGTTTTCCATATTGGGAGTGAATGATGTCATAACTGAACTTTACATTTTTTTGGCTTATTTGTCCTGATTCTCATCAGGTGTCTGTCCTTGGAAATAAGCACAATGAGAAGAAGTTGGCATTTCCCTCATTCCCTGGAGACAAACTACTGCCTCCTTCCTTCTCACCCTCACTTTTCTGAAAACGTTTCTGAGCCAAAGCCTGTAGCTCAGCAGCCTTCACAGCGTGTGAACAACGTGCATCCTCCCCAAGCCCATACTTTGCAATGTGTCACTCACTTGAAAACAGCAATGAGGAGGTTCACCAAAAGGATGTTTGCTACCAAGAGGTAACAGGCCATGATGGCGGGAACAATCCATGCTCCTGTCTTGCAGGGAGGTAACTGGATTATTTTGCCATCTTCTCTGGTTTCATTTTGACCACAAGGAGCTGGGAACAAAGATACGGGGAAAAAAAAAGGAATGAATCTTACTTTTTCAGTTCTTCTTACAGAAATATTTAAATATTTATAAAGGCCTGCCTGCCAAGACAACATCTTCCAAATAACAGTGGCATTGACACTTCCCCCAAGAAATTTGTGCTTGCTATCACAGATTTTACAGGCTGCAGTTTTTGTTGTTTGCTGTGTGTTATTCACTGTGAATGTCAAGATATTCCCAGCAGAACTTGTAGGAGACATGCTTGGTGTGAGTAAGCTGCCTGTTTGCATACAGCTAAAATACCATGGTACTCTTGTGGTAATTAGTGGCTCTGCAAATGAAATGATCAAAATGTTTAATCCTGCAAAAAAGCTTGCATATTATTTCTTTAATGGTGAAAACTCGTTCTTTTTAAATTGACTGAGAGGCATGTGATAAATAAGGAAAAGGCAGTATATGAAAGTAAATTAAAGAGTAGCCATTTATTGCTGTGCACTCTGCTGCCCAAATCCCTCTAGGACGTACTCATAATGACTTTCTGCTATTAAGGACTTTTGACTGCATGCCTAGAAACAGTGGGGGAGATGATCAAGTCTTTACTGTATCAGGTAAAGGGACATGTAAGCAGCAGAGATGCCACCTGTTTCTTCCACAAATATGTTGGAATCAAAATGTTCTCAGTATTAATGTTGTAGAACTGAAGCAAGGGGAGAGAAAACATGGTTAAATAGTTTTCCCTGCTTGTTTTTTAATATGCCCTCATGTGCTGTAGTAGGTGATCCGCATTTGCAAGCATGGGTTCAGTTTATGTCTTTCTAGCTTCAGTCCTAGTAGTCCTATGTATCTCTCTAATCAGTTCTTCAAGAAAATAATTGAAGCAGCACCTTACGCATACAAACCATTTTAAATGGTAACTTTTGCACAGCCCTGCTGCTTTTTTCCTCTCATCCCCATCAAAAAGAAGTTTAACTGAGAAATTTTCAAAGTGCTCAACACTGATGCAGTTCCTACTGATATCAATGACAGTTTTCCACTGACTTAATGAAAAACAAAGTTTGCTGATGCTGTATGTTTTGTAAAATTTCATCATATGACAATAAATCCGTATTTCCAGTACCAACTACTGGACCTTCTCAAAAACGTTCTTCTGAACTTGGTTCACAGAGCTTGAAATTCAACTGTGGATGTCTGTACTGGCAACCACATTACACTGTGTGTGATTTGGGTACTTGATTTATAGGCACCACACATAAATGTTAGGCTATTACATACAGAAGTATTATAGTCATATGGGATGGAAGACTACAGGATAAATCTGCTTTGAACATGGGATCTCCAAAAATATTCAACTCACAGAAAAAGAAATTACAAAGTCAAATACAAGCAATACTGATTTTTACAAGCAGCTCTGTTGGGTCTGAACACATGGCATCACTAGTCCTTCCTTCTTACAAAAATACATTTTTTTACTGGAACAGCCTGAGAGTATGCATTTCTTTATTTTTCAGTAAGCATCACTTTGCAGATCATTTTAAGGCAGTGGTAATTTCATGCTTCCCACACTGCTTCAAGCAGCAGCTTCATTTAGACATTGAAAATGCCTTCAGTGAGCTGTTGTGAGTGCGGGACTATGTGCACTTAGCTTTCATCCAGGAGAAATTGGGACGTTCAATATCTCTTGCTATTAGCACTCAGTGTGAGACTTACATCTCTGTTTGTCTGGAAACACTAACTTGCTCACATCTGGAGTCAGATCTACAAAATCCAACACAACACAATATCAAAACCCAGCATGATTTCACCAGTAATGGAACAATCACTATATCAGTTGATGAAACCTGTTTTCCTTTTGTGTGCTGAAAACAGAAGAAATAATGTCTTCAATAATGAGAGAAATTTATGAAAGACACATTTTAAATGTTAGAGCAATGAGATAAAAAATGCAGCTCCAAATCTGGTTAAAATTCTATTATCCCATTTTTTTTTTTTGTTTCTAAAACACACTAGAATTTAATCTGAAAAAATAATCAGCCTCAACAGCTAACAAGACAAAAAATATTTCTCTAGCTCTACTTGCCGACAACAGTTGGTTTATGACACACAGTGATGGCCAAATTAGACTTCCTATGCAGACAAGTTCCCACACTCTATTCTATGCATCCCTTGCTGTTCAGCTTGTCCTGAAGGTTTGCAAAAGTTTTTCTCTTTTGCACGTTCTGTTGTGGATACAGTTTTTAAATAAAATGAGAATACCCACCGCTTGCCTTACTTTATGGAGAACTGAGCCACCACTTAATCATCAGATCTTCAGCTGCATGAGAAAATGTACGATGTGTGTCCAAAAGGCAGAAGCCTGTGTTCCCCGGCACATTGCTGAACATGTTCATTCATTTTTAAACTATAAAGTTTATTTTAAAGGATTGTTTCCCCCAACTATTAATTAAAAATTTGTTTAAAACAATTATTCCCAGGAAACCAGAAATTTCTCTCTCTGTGAAAAAGGACAGAGGACTCTGGCAGGAGGCTAAAGATAGCAATGATACTATTTTTAGATAACAAAGATCCTTGTTTATATTTAAGAAATTAAAATACTGTTTGTATGGTGTGAGAAGACTTCGTATGGTAACCTGGGACTATTGGCCTCCCCCACCTGCAGATGTAGAGTCCCAAGCACATCTTGTCTCCCTATTACAGTAACCTGGGGTAGATCACTCCCTCCATCCACCTCTGCGTGTACACCTGCACAGGTGCCAGCATGGTGCCCGGCTGCAGATCCCACAATCCAGGCAGCAGCACCTGCATTACACCCGCAAGGTCCCTGATGAGCAGAACAGAACGTTGCACACGTGTGGTTCACTAATAGGTGCCAGTTTCGTGATCCACCCCTGCGGTGCTTTCCCTGAGCCCGATTTCCAAGCAGGGCTCCACTGCCCTGGGTCACCATTGGATCAGTGCCAGTGTCACAGGGCTCCCACTGTGGTAATGCTATGCTTTCCACAAAGCCAAAGTTTTCACTTGCTGAGTGCTGTGCCTCATCCCTGAGGAATCTGCACCTGCCTTTCATGTGTAATAACATTTGACCATTTTAATCATTTTTTGAGAAATGAAGTAATTTTTGTGGTATGTGCAGTAACATACTGTGTTAACAAACTTTCTCAAAGCACAAATTAACATGCAGGAAAACTTAGTTATCTGTTTTAAATTATAGCCTTGCTTTAACAAATGACACAGAATACTTAATTCTAATGAAATGCTTTACTAAAGAAAATTCTGTTAGTATAACAATATGCCAATCTCATGTAACTGAAAAACCCAGCAACTCTGATACTTACAGGCCATTGGATAAAGGCTGGACATTATGTCCTGAGCTCAGGTTTTAGAAAATTATCAATGGTTGGAGTTTTAATTTCAATTACATGCATTAACTGCACGCAGATTTCAAACACTGTATCCTCATACCTGTAAATGTACATAATTTTTGCATCTTGTTTCATTTTTCATAATCTTCTCCTACACTTATTTTTCCTTCTTGACTCTCATTTACAGTTTCCTGTATGGGTTCCTGCTACATGCCTAACCCTTCCTGTTTCCTGGCCAGAAAATACAACATTAACCCAAGTCTTTGTGTGTCTCAGGCTTAAAGCAGAGGCAGAACTCAGGAAGAATTTGTTTCACTGCTGGTATTACTGTCATGACATGGGCACTGCTCATTTTTACTGTGTATTGGGTGGAGGGCTTTGGAAATAAAGCTTGCGGATTTCTGCATCATGAATAGTTTTTTGCCTTTGATGTAAACTTGTCACATATGAATGGATATAACTTTTACAATACAAGTTGATTTGTTTGAAATCACAAGAAACTGCTGAATGTTTTCTTATGATCTAAAATAATACGGGAACAAATAAGTGCACCTTCCAATTTTGATCCACAATTAACCCAAAGGATGTGAAAGCATTTTATGATTTTTGAACCAAATGTCTAAGCAATCTTACTAGCTTGCCAGGCTGGTAAATATTGAAAAATAATCCAATAAATGTTTAGTAAGCTGCCTAGAGCTATCCACTTCTTCCCTACAAAGTATCCAAATCTGTGAATTTCCCAAAGTTGCTCTGTTCATCAGTAGAAACATCCAGGGTGCTGAACAGTGCACTTCAAAATTTTCTTCTAAATTACTTCAAAATTTTCTTTAACTACAGCATCCCGACCTTACGTGTTGCTTCTTGCCCCAGGCCACATTAAAAGTGGATTTGAAGGTCTCTTCAATCTACTTGTATTTTAATCATAATTTATAGTAAATCCTTGTCTTTTTCTTGTTCACTTTGGTGCTTTTTGCCTCCTCCTACTCCCCTACTCCCCCCATTAAAAATAGTCAACCAAATGGAACCCAAAATATAACCTCAGAAGTGCTAGGAATGGAATACTGCTGCAACTCTGGCCAGAGAAAGTTTCAAAATGGTTTGCAGGATGTGCAAAAATTTTATCCACTACCTTTGTCTAACAATGCTAAAAATACTGCCACAGGTATGATTTATTCTGTTTTGTGCAAAGCTGCTTTGTTTGTTCTAATTCCAGAATGATCCATGCAAATGACAGGCCTCACAGAAAGCTCCTATCAAGTCATGAAAATCATATAGCCTGTAAGATCATAAAGAGTTTAGTATATATTTTCAATTTATACTACAAACACTTCGAGAACTATAAAAAAAATAAATCTATCAGACCAAGAAATTTAAAGAATTTTTAAAAAACTTTTGTAGTTACAGTACTTTCCTCTGAAATTCACTGGATAGTTAAAACATTGTGTATAATTGTCTCTTATCTTCTGAAACAACTGCATTCCGGTTACTTGATATTCCTCCAATAGAACCAAAAGAGAAGGAGACCCCATCTTTTTCTCCTAAACTATGTAGGTTTTTCCAAAAAAGGAGTACACACAAGAAATAAACACAATTCAGACTG
Organism: Pipra filicauda; assembly: GCF_003945595.2. NCBI lineage: Eukaryota > Metazoa > Chordata > Aves > Passeriformes > Pipridae > Pipra > Pipra filicauda. The sequence goes on along the minus strand of NW_024104509.1, from coordinate 2,715,105 downwards.
ATCTTCAGATTCCAGATGGCACTGGAAGTGCTGTCAGCTGGTAAGAAAATACAGATGGAAATCTGACATGTGAGACACCAGGCAAATCTGAAAAACTGCCCAAAACAAAGAACTAGAACCCATGTTGGCTAACAGCAGGTTCAGTGGCTTTGACTTCTGCATATAGGAAACTGTGAGGTCTGATGCAAAAACACAAACCCATGTAGGCTAATAGTGGGTTCAGTTGCTTTGTCTTCTGAATATAGGAAAATGTGAGGTCTGATTCTAATTTTCTAGAGATGACCACCATTTATGTCATCTATCTACATTTTTTTACCAAGCAAACTCACCTTTCCTCTTCAGTATTTCCTATATACTTCTGTACCCATAGTATCCTGGAGGGGCAGATAGTTTTGGAAGGTGAAAACAATGTTCTTCACATGTGAGAACCGTGCTAAGAATTTTTCTGGCTAGAACTGCCAGCAATAGTGCCAATGTGAGGTGAATTGAGGCAGAGATTTTACAGTGTTTGTGGATTTCCTTCTGGACAGGCATTCACTAAAGCAGCTACGTGGCTGGCTGCTGCCCCATGGATCCCATTGGGTAGCACGAGGCTCAGATGTAATAGGAAAGGCAGCATAAAGACAAGAAAGTGGTATGTCCAATCACTAGTTCCCTGACCTCGATCCTCCTTCCTTCTCCAACTATCAGTGGATAATAAAATATCTTTATTCAACTATGTAATTGATACCAGTCTAATTTTTTCAATTTATCAAGCTCTTATTATTATTATTCCTTTCCTGAAATATATTAATGTTTCATTTCTCAACCTTTAAATAATTCATAAATTTTATTAGCTTGCCGCCTCCTTTCAATTCTCCAGTCTAAGCCTTTATTTGAATCCCAATAGTTGCTAACTGGGATTCTCTAGTCTCAAGTCAAAACTCAATAGCCCAAGGTGGCTCCAGTCATTATTGATGTTTTGATGGGTTGCACTTTTCCGTGAAGTGGCTTTGCTAATCTCTGCTCTTGCATAGTTCCAAAAGTTGTGTCATGTAATTGGTAAAACATTCTGAGTAGACAACATGGTATGTGTAACCTTCTGTCCATGTCAGATCAGCTAAAAAGAACTAGCTGAATAGCTCGAGATAGTTGGAGGAACAATATGGTCTAATAAATCTCAATTGTGCCTCCTTTGTTTACAGACCATACTCTACTCATTTCCTGCTCAAAACCTGGAGGAAGACCATTATGATCGTACTGTGACAGTAAAGTCTGTCTTTTCTAGTTTTCCATTCCCAAAGTCCTTATGGTGCTGGGTTGTGGACCTCATGGGTAGCTGGGATTGAAAGGGCACCAGAAATGCAGGATGTCTCCATTATTAGCAGCAGTCACTCTTCCATATGTTACTGTCTGTGGTTGCTCCCCAGCACTATCTTAGGCATACTCAAAAGTTCTTACTTTTCCCAAGCTTCATTCAAGAATTGCTTAAGCTGGCCATTCAAGTTCTGCATCTTTTTTTTATGAAGCACCTGCTTAATATGACAAGATTTTTGGAAAGTGGTGGTCCTGTCTGTGATGAACTGATAGTCCAGGAGACTATCAGACTACTTTGAGACTGGTTTTGCTGTTTTTGTTGAATTTACCCGGAAATTTGAACACAGTGGTAAAAGATTTACTTTCCTTTCCCGCTCCCCCTCCCTCCCCTTTACAACTGGTTTATAGTCAGGAATTTGTAGATATGTAGTATTTATGTACATCACTGATAATAAACACCAGTGAATAGTGTATTCATATTCCCAGAAGTGAGGACATAATCTGTCCTCACTTTTGAGTTGAAGGTGAGATCACAAGCCAACAGGACACTAACACATACTCCAGTTAACATTTCATTACAAAATAAAATGAAATGTCTTAGGACAAGATGGCACAATCTTAAGCTCTGCCAGAGGAAGTTTAGGTTGGATATTGGGAAAAAATTGTTTATGGAGAGAGTAATCAGATTTTGGAATGGGCTGCCCAGGGAGGTGGTGGATTCACCATCCCTGGAAGTTTTTAAGATGAGACTGGATGTGGCACTTAGTGCCATGGTCTGGTAACCACGGTGGTGTTGGATCAAGGGTTGTACTTGATGATCTCAGAGGTCTTTTCCAACCAGGTTGATTCTATGATTCTATGAATACAGAAATTATGGGTAAAAAAAATCAGAGTAGATCCATTAGATGAACAGGCTGCCCTCTAATGAGATGGATCCAGAAAATGTATCTGTCCAGCCTTAACGGCCTGCTTCATAAATAAAATAAAAATGATACATAAAAAAATTTTAAAAAGTGAACTAGAAATTTTAGAGTAGCACACTTTTTTTTTTTTTTTTTACATTTTTCAGATAATTTCAGACAATTTCAGATAATTTCCAGGAGCATGGCTCAAATCAATATGAATTTCCATAATGAGCACTTTTGCTGTATCCTAAATTTGCAAATCATGTAGCAATATTAAACACCAAAATATAAAGAAACTCACAATGAAATATTTTTATTTTGTTAAAATAATACTGATAAAAAAAATGTGCTCCAAGCTATAAATTGCAGTTTAGATGTAGCATAACAATTTTAGAACATCTGTCTCATTTGACAAAGTACAAGCATTGTAGCACTCTAACATGAGTACAGTGGCTGATTTAGCTTAGAACAACTGGAAAAATACACATAACAGCAAATTTTCAGGTAGTGAAAAAATGTGAATATACTAGTAAAACCTTCTGGGTGTCAATCAGGCCATTTTGCATTTTACAACATCACCAACCATTGCTTGTGTTTCCAGTCTATTCAACAGACAACATTTCTGAGACAACTGAGCCCGAGACAGACATGACATTGAAGCAGAGCAAGGCCCGAGAAGCGAATGTGATATAGCAGAACAAGAATTAGAGAGTTAATTTAGAATCCATGCTCTGAGCAAAGCATAGAGAACTAAGCCTTAGGAACAGCGGAGATAATAACTCATTAATGAATGCAGGACACATTGACACAAAGGACATAAAGTAAGTACACAGGAAAACAGAGAGAACCAAAAATGCTAACATACACATAAAATAGGCATATGGAGGGGAGACAGAGGAAGATAAGGAAAAAGAGATGAGCCAAGGCCTAGGTACTCTTGCCAAATATCAGGAACTTCTGCCAAATGCACAAGGAAACCACCCAAAGTAGGGAAAGGTCGAAAGTTTATGGCGATGAAGAGTAGGAAAAAGACCCTTCAGGAGGCCAAAGAACAGGGACTGCCACCAAGTTTCTCCCCAAATTGAAGGCTGCGCCCCTAACTCTGTCTTAACTCCGCCTGTTATGAATATTAAAACTAGATGTTGCAATATTATGAATATTCATGTATAATGATGCAATCGCTTAGCAAAAAATGTATAAAAGGATCCAGTTGTTCACTACTACTTTGGAGCTCTTTTGTCCAGCGCCAGCTGGGAGCTTCCCCAACGTTGTATTGCAATAAATGCCTCGCTACTCAAAGACCTAAACTCTGTCTCTGAGTGGTTTCTTCATGCCTGTTTGGGGCATAAAATTGCCATCAACATGTTATATTATTTTGTGCTGAAAGAGTGGCAGATTCTAATTCTCTCTGTCATCTGCCTCTCAGGAAGGAGGAACTAGATGCTGCTTTTCATTTTGACATCATCACTTTTGCTGCAACTCCAGTTTCTTTGACACACAGAAAAACAACTTGTCTATATTTAGAGCTGGAGTTGAAACCACCACGAATTCTGCTTTCCCTAAGCTTCAGAAGTGATTACTCTGCATCTTTTTGCGTGGTTTAAATGCTGGGCACCTGAATAACACACCAGACTATCCCCAAATTCTCATGCAAGGGTGTGGAGATTGCCACTCTCTTTTCTTACTTAAATACAATGCTTCATTCAAAGACCCTTTAGTTTTTTAAGTTTCCAGGTTCTAAACTGTAATCATCCCTTCATTAAAAATAAACAAAACCAAGAACAATTTATTCGGCCAACCACCATGTTTGTTGCACTACGGTAGTTACTTGGCACAGTATCAATAAATGGCCACTTGTAGTGGGACAGATGGAATTCTGCTTGTGGAAGGAAGTCATAGTTTAATGGTACAAACCTTTATCTCTCTATTATGCTTTCAGAGCAAGATGAAGTTTTATATTCCCAGCAATTATGCCTTTGGAATGAAATGAATTTTTAAAAATAAAAGGGAAATGATAAAAATGAGGGAACTGGGTAAAGAAACACAGCGATTTTAGGTATTTGTTTACTTCCTTGCATGCCACTCTGCCTCTGAAAACAAAGTGGGGAAGTAAACATAAAAGGGAGGCATCATTTGTATCCATGATAATGACTATGTGCTAGCCAGGAAGAAGAAATGAGCATGGAATGGCTGTAATATCTGCCATGTGATATGTATACATCTGACTATCTGAGACTGTATTAAAGTGAGTGGATTATTTGTGATATAGATACATTTATTACCTTTAAACAGCTCAGGAAAAATCAACATCTTTTTTCCACTCAAACTTTATCAACACTGAACAAGCAGCAAATAAATTTTGAAAGCACTGTCTTTTCCTAAGGTGGTACATATGATGAAAAGAAATATCCTAAACAGAGCTTTAATGGTTGTCATCTGCCATCGGAAAAGATAATGACTTCCAAATGCTGCCAAGGCTTGCATATAGTTAAGTAGGAATGATGAACATCAGTTTCACGACAGTTTTTGCAAAAGATACATTGTTTGTGTTTCTTAGTTTGTTCATCCACTGCATCATTTCTCATGACCAACCTTCTCCCTTGGTGTAACGAACAGAGTGGCACCAGAGGGTTTATCTAAAAAGAAAATCAGTGTTTTCCTGATCAGATGAATCCTGAGGAGACAGTATATTAAATATTTGCTCTTGTTCTGTCTGCACTGGTGTGAGCAGAGCCTTGCCTTCTAATAAATAAATATAACAATATTCTAATAGTGGATCTACTGTCCCCAAAGAATTGCATCACAGGGGTTAGTGTAAAGGTGGTGGCAGTGAGGAGGTAACAGAGAAAGGAAAACTTATCAGATTACATCCTCGTGAAGTACAGGAACTGAAATGTCTAACCCACTATTATTAGACATGATGCTCAGCATGAAGTTACGTCTGAAATCAGACTAATGGATGAGAAAAAAGGAGTGATTTTTCTATGCCAGATATGCCACCAAACCCGTGGTGGATACCTGAAAGGGAGTCCCTGTCACCAAGCTGGTAAAAAGGACCCATTTAAAATATTCTTTATATGCAAAATAATTTAGCATTACAGATTTCCAGTCAAATGATTGCAAAGTGATGCCAGAAGCATGTTCTGAAACTGACACCCCAATATTAGCTGAGAAAGTATTTTTGTGACCATTCTCTCTGTTGAAGAGTTCCTCTCTCTGGAGCCATTTATTGAGCAAACACACATGATATAATAGGACATCATCTGATCAAAGTTGGATACCTGACTTTGGAGTATGAGAATCATAAACTTGCTTACGGTCTATCTGGTCTGCAAACACTTCCCCATAGATCATCCAATAAGGCATGTAAAAAATATTTTTCGCCAGCTTCCACGAAGGCTCCTCATTGGGGAAGAGAATAGCCTGTCTTGCCACACCAAAGCTCATCAAAACCACCAACATGATGATGACAAAGTACATCATGTCTATCATCTGAATGTAATGAGAAGAAAAGACAGAGAAAGAGAGAGAGGATAAGAATTAGAGAAATTTATTTGTCCATATTCTTATTATTATGCACTGCAAAAGAAAAAAGTTTGCGAATCTTAGAAACAGAATTTTCAAAAACAAATTTTGAAAAGCCATTCTCCCTTTTACACATAAAAAATTTCGTTTTCAAAGAAGTGAAGGGGTATTATTGTGTCCTTGGTTTTACCTAGTGTTGCTTTTAAGAACAATTCAAATGTTATGAATAGGCTTGAAAATGCAAGGTGCCATCTGGTCACATCAGTTGCCTCAACAAGAATATAGGTTCAGTGAGATCAGCAGCCTGGTCTGGGCAAGGGTGGTGAGATGATGTATTGTTTATAGGCACCGAGAGGCAAAAGGACTGACATGGATAATTTTATTCACTGACAGTCATTGTCTTGGAGCAAACGGAGCTGCGACTAACATAAGGAGTAACGGGTGGCAGAACAGTCTGTTGCTGCAGCGTAAGGGACACCATGACGGTAACCAGTGAGAAAGGAAATCTGTGATACTGGCTGGGCTAGAAATCGGCTTGGTGGGAGAGTCTGACAAATGCCATATTAAAAAAAAAAAAAGCATATAACAGGCAGTGAACTCTGTTCTTCTTTATTGTTGAGGGTCTCATTAGCATATGAACAAGATTAACTAGTGCTTGCAAACAGTACCCACCCATTCAAATTGTTCCTGAAAAAAGTGGGACAGTTGCTGAATAGAGTCTGAGGATTAGAAGAGGCACTGTGCTAGAAAGACCCTCAAGAGGGCAGAACAATGGGCATCCAGCAGGTACAGCAGAGATGCTTTATTACCTAAAGTAAATGTGAAAAAAATTGGGAGTCCTTAAAGTCCCTAGTAAGATCCCTTTAATTCTTTTACTTACAGGCTCATTTATAAAGCTTTGCTCTGTAGACTTGTTGCAACAGAACTGTTTTTCACAGCTTTGGACATTAACTTTTGCCTCTGGTCGAAACTCAACCTAAAACTCCTCTGAATCTTATGAGTTTTAATCCCTTCAGTCTTCGCATTTTCTGGCTCAGCTGAATTCAGCCTTACACAAGAGAGGTGTGCAACCAACCTGCACCTCAGCTGGTGGCCTTATTGCTCCATGTGGGACCTGCTGTAGCTCCAGAGCAGGGCTGCTCATGACAAGAGCTGGTGGAAGAGGGACATAGTTGCAGCAGATGGATCTGGCACTGCTGCAGGGGTTCTTCAATTTTAAACAAAAGGAGCGAGACCTGAGGTCAAAGTAACACTATGAAAGTATCTAACAGAGAAAAGAGAGTGTTACAGAGTAGCAAGGAGAAAAAAAGGTATTCTCATGTTTACTGAGAGAGAGGCACCTGCAGGGCAGGGGTCTGGTAGGAGAGACTCAGGAAGCTGGAAAGAAGGAACTGAGAACAAGTGAAAAAAAGCAGGGGAAAGAAAAGTCTTGAAGGCCATAAAAATGCAGAAAAGAAAGAAAGAAAAAAACCTTGGGGATATGAGAGAGGAATTAAAGAAATTAAAGAATTAAGAAGGAATTAAAAACCAGTGAAGTCAATCACCAACATTCCTATCATATTCAGGGCATTAATCTTTCAAGAAAATACTCTTCAAAAGAGGAATTCCAGATCATTGTACTTCAGAAAGCAGTCTGAAATGGGAAAGCTGCATAATCATATTTTAGTTCTTACTGCTTTTAGGGATGGAATCTGGAGGTGAAATCTGATTCCTCCTTTCTTGTCTGATCAGACATTGTTTCAGATAGAAATATACAACATGATACATGTAATATAATGCCTACTTTAAAATGTCTGCAAAAAAAGAAACATAATGAGTATTTTGTGGCAATTTAAGACCATATCCTAAATGCTGTTTTTGATCAGGATTCACACAGGTTTGACTTCATGTTGCGACAAATAAAATTTTCAGTGCCATTCTCCATTAAAGATCCACATTAGCTTTTCCCTCCTTCAACTGGGTATCTTCTAAACCCTCAGTAACTTGTCTAAAATACAATTAAATAGATGGGCAAGTTTCCCTTTAGCCTGTGGGGTCAAACTACAACTGCTATTTTAATAAGGCAATGGCCATTTCAATTGTTCTGAAGAACTTGTTAGTCATCTATTTAAAAAACTGATAAAACAAGGAACTGTTCGTACAGTTTTATGAATCAGCTGGCTCTATTTGCTCTTCTGTATTTGCAGAAAAGCTAAGAAAATGTAGACATTTCCACACATTCAAGGAACTGATATATCTGATTCTCTTGACATTCCACAGTGATGTCATTTCATTCCTGAATAAAAGGGAAGTAAACCTATCACTTGTGCAGAGATTAGAAAAGCACATTATAACAAACATATTCTGTTACTGAAATTAGCATAATAATAAACTTGTTCGCTCAGTTTCCTCCTCGTATCTTCAACTTTGCTTTAACCTATTGCTTTAAAACCCCTCAAGACCTATTCCTGCCCCTTGCTTAACCTTGCTTGCATATTTTTGTTCACAGTGCCCAGACGTAAAACTTTTTACAGCTATTTTGTCATCTGCAATGTAGAGGCTGATGAAGAGAAAGTTCCTTAACACTGGAAAGATAGAAAGAGCCATCATCTAGAAAAAAAGTTCAGGTGTTAAATATGGTCTGTTGAGGACCTCAGTACAGTGATGGGCTAACTCTGTAGAAATATGTATAAGCCAGCTTGATGTTCTTCATAGTACTGAATGGACCTTAAAAGACCATTCAGAAGACAGAACTCAAGGAAGTAAACAGACGTGATTTAAACAAAACTACACAAGGGAGCCCATTGCAGTCTGGATTCAGCAAGTGCAACTCCCAGGGAAGTCTGTGCATGAGTTGGACATTGCACAAGAGAATAAGTGGGTCAGAAAATAGATGTGAGAGGCTAATTTGTGTAACTCGAGCCAGTTGGGCATTACATGTGTGGGGAAAGGGGATGTGTCAAAGTTGCTGAGTGCATGGAAAGTTGGACGAAGTATGAAAATCAAGTAACAGGAAGGCAAAAATTAGAAGAATTTCCTTCCTTTAACAGTTGCCCACACCTTCAGAATATGTCAACAGTTAAATTCCACACCCTTTAAGTGTGTGCTGAGCCTACAGAGGCCAGTGATTTTCCTGCATTTGTTTCCCATAGAAAGTGGAGTGAGGTTTGATTTGTTGTCATATGTAAGAATGACAAAGGAATGAAAGTTCCATTTATTTAAATCACTTCCTTTCTGTGTTGACTCCAGGAGAAAAATAAACCACTTTTTATACTTCTGGTGGAGGTGGGCTCCTAGAAGCCATTATAACACTGACTACTAGAAGTTTGTTATTCATGGCCACTCTTTATTATTAAACTGATGCTCACATTGCCTGTGTTAGCACCACAGCTCTTAAACTTTTAGTGCATGTAGCTGTGAAAACTGAAACAGAGTGTAAAGGTAGTTGGTTTTTTTTGGAAGTTTTATACACCATGTATTTTGTACTGATAGAGAGACATAGTCTAAATGGGGCAGGGAAGAAACATGATAAGACAGTGATTTCCTTTTGATTTTTGTTCCTTTCTTGGGTGCTTCTGTCCTTTCACAGTTACCTCCAACAAAAACTGTTGAGTGTTTTGACCTCCGTATTCCGGAGCTCTGAAAAACCTCAGGTCAACATCCTATTGTTTCCTTGAAGGAAGAACATTTCAAAATCCTGTTTAGAGGACATAACAATTCAACACTCATTTTCTTTTGTATTTTCTGTTTTGCCCCTATCTCTCTCTTTATTTTTTTTTCAGTAAGCTGTTCTTTCTTTGTCAAACCCACTATGGTGGGTTTGCAGTTGAAAGCTGGTAAATTGAGGGGATAAGACAAGGATTGTCTGGTCACCTGTTGAGTAGGTAGTGTAACTGGACATATAATTCACATTTCAGTTTTAGATATGCTCCCTGAGCTTGTTGTGACTAATGTAAGACCAAGGAAGGACTGTAGTCCATGCACTCATATATGCACCTTTTTCCTACGATGGTGAGGATGGATGAATCTTTTCTTCGAGGCCCATTGTAAGACAAAACAGACAGCCTGTTTGGACTTTCTGATTATTGCCCACATACCACTCAGACAGCAGTAGTATTTCCATTTAGAAGACCTAATATTCTGTTTACTTTTTTAACCAAATGCACAGCTTCAAGGGGCCTTTATTCTATTTAAAACATGAACACATATTAGCTACATGTGCAAGTATTCAAATATCAGGGATACGTGCATGTGTGTCTCTAAATTCAGCCGTTTTCTTTAATTCAAACGAGCAAAATGCTGCTTTAATGCAACATTTCTATTGAAACATAAAAAGCCAAAAAGTCAAAAGTTATGCATGAGGGAGCAAAACTCGGTTGGTTAGAGTGTGGTGCAAATAACATCAAGGTTGTGGGTTTGATCTCCGTATGAGCCATTCACTTAAGAGCTGGACTCGATGACTGATCCTTGTGGGTCCTGTCCAACTCAGAAGCTTCTGTAAGTCTGTGATTCTGTAAAATATCTCTTGGTTCCTCCTGTATGCAACCACTATTACATAAGCTATTCATATTACTGCCATGGTGTAAACATGTGATGTGGCCAGGGGACAGACGCTGCACTTATGCAAATGGATTTATCATCTCATAAGGACACACCTGAACTTGAAAGATGGAAGAGCATATAGGTATGGAGCAAACTATAGAAAGGTTGGTCTCAGTCATAACCATTATGCTTTTGAAGACACCACAAAAATTACAACACATTGTCTTTGAGAGTCTCAAGGTACTAAACAGCTGAACACTTTTTTTTTCCAACCTTAACAAACCACTTTCCTTTACAACTACCATTCTCCCTCTGCACTTTCTGCAAATGAGGCACAGAGGTATAGGATGGATGGCTCTGTTGTTGAAGAGAGATCTCAGAGAAAGACAAACAGTACATCACTTATCAGGATAGAAAGAGTCTAATACTGAATTCTGGGGGTCTGTGCTGAGGTTTTGGTTTAATAAGGCATTATCTTACATGAAAATACTAATGTTTAAAAAAAATACAGATAAAACTGCAGCAATGTCATTGGCCACAGATATTGAATCAAGAACATGCTGGTAAAACCCAGAAGTACACCAACTTCTCTTACCATTTTCCCAATCATCATAACATATGGTCCCAAATACTTGTTTACTCCGAAGATGTCTAATAACCGTATATACCAGTAAATGATGTTAACACAGTATATCACTCGTCCATCGCTCCGGAGTGGAAGATCTTGCAGACGGAGCACCATCCCAACAGAGAACAGGAGGATAGCTATAAGGTCAGTAACATTCCAGTACTCTTGGAGCCAAACTTTTACTTTTTGTAACAGTTTCCCAGGCTCGGACATCAATATCTGAAGGACAGAGGAAATGGAGAAGAAAGGACACGAGCTGTTTGAATGTAAGCTTGAAGAAATCTGTAGTAAACAGACAGATATGCCACACAGGCCAATATCTCATGTACTCTCTGATTTCTTTTTCAAAAATCTTCCATTTCAACCACTGTTAGCATGTATCTATGTGCAAGATACTTCAAAGGACAAAGTGCTCACCTGGCCTAAAACCCTCGTGAAACTGGAAGAAATATATGTATATATTTCTCTTTTTCAAATTTATTAACACTACTTAGAGTCTTGGAATAGACGGAGAAATATAGAAGGATATTTCATCAGAAAATTCACATTTAAAGAAGGTGTAGATTTAAAGAAAATTATTCTAAAATATATATAAAATGGCCAATAATAACCATAAAGATCTGCATCATAAATTTAATCTACAGAGATACTAGCTATTACTTGGACGTGTTTTTGGAAAATAAGTTCCACAGCCAGCAATACAGTTCAAAAAAATAATTAATCTTACCTTATGAAATTATCATCATTCTATTTGCAAGATCATTAGTGAAACTTGATTGTTTTCCCGAATTCCTCATAAAACTATTCCTTAAGTGATGTCTATGAATAAGTTCTAGCTTTTAGTGAGTTAACAAGCTGTTGGTTTTAATTTTCTATATTTAGCTGAAGAACATTTGAGCAAACTCATACAGTTCCTTAAAAACTACAAATGCCACCTTACAGTTTTCTTATAATTAATCTTCAGAATGAATTTTAGGCTCACCTGTGAGCCTCCAACATCTACTTCAAAATCCATTGTGACAAAAGTTCTTGAAAAACTTTTGTAGAAAGGACATTTTGGGGTGAATGATTAGATGAAAACATGGCACACACAGTTCCTATCTGCAGCCTTCCACCTACTGAGGCAGTGGTGGATTTTCTCCATCAGTGTTGCACAGTCCTTGTGTGGCTATTGCCTCTGTTTTCCTTTTTCCTTTGGTTAGCGAAGTATATTCATAGGCCTCTCAAGCAGTATCTTTTCTCTGTTCTTTTTCTTTATAAAGTAGAGTTTACAGTTCAGTGTCTGAAATCCGTCTTTGAAGCCTAAGTGGCTGTTGCAAGTCCATTTTTAGTCTAGTGCTCAAAAGCATTTATTTCAGAAAAATATGAACATAACTGGTAACAGATTCAGCCCAAGGGTACAAATGTGCTGTTTCAGCTGATGTCAATGGGACTTGCACCCACTCCCATTAGGGCTGAACTGGGCTGCTGGTGTCACTGTGGTACATTTGGCCAAGTGAAAGGGCACAGCATCAGCTGCAAGAGGGAGAGACCAAGAGGGGCAGGGACAGCACAGCCACTTCATTCTGTCTATAGGTTGAGTTCCACCTTAAATGCTCTGTCTCTGCTCTGTGTTTCTGCATTCACATCTTTAGGGAGATGTGTGTTATGGCTTGCAGTAATTAGCAGAAAAATTTCAATATTAAAAGAGAAAAATACTATTAGAAATGTGCTGTAGTATTCAGTGTGGACCTAGATTTTCTCCCAGCTATGGGTCATTTTATTTAAAGCCCTTGCATAAGACACTTGGATGGACAGAACAGCTGAAATTTTGAATGAAATCTATTTGTGGTGAGGTGGGTATCTGAACATGGGCTTTTCAGTTGTCATGCTATCACCATGTCTCTGTGTCCATTCTATTTAACCATATCCACTTTTCCTCTCCCTGAAACATACATCAGTTTCTGAGCCACATTTCAAGGAATTTAGCTGACCTTTAAGATTTTTCAGAAGACCACCCTGTACTTGTGACTGCTATTAAATATGCATCACACTGAAATATGAACATGGAAATTCTGTGGGAGAAAAAGGAAGGAAGGAAGTAAATAAGGAAGAAAGGAAGGAAGGAGAGAAAGACAAAAGAAAGCAATTGTTCATTTTAAAATGGCTGAAGATAATTTTTTTTTACTGCTGGTTTTTTAACAATCCATCTGCCTTTCGAAGAAAAAAAGGACAATTGTATGATAAGCTTGTTCATAAAAAAATATCCTGAGAAAAATAATAAAACCAGATACTAAAATTAAGAAGAAAAACAAACAACAAACCAAACCCCTTGCTTTTTCCTTTTTTATTCTCTCTTGGTTGGGATGATTTTACCTCTCTCATCTTCTCTATTCCCAGAGTAAAAATATATGAGATGACAATCCATTCCTGTATAGATGGCCAGCGATCCATCTTCACTAACACTATATAATTGAACAGCATCAAGTAGCCTATGTATGCCAGCTGTAAAGAAACAAAAAGAACATTAACAGTTGCTATATTTATACAACTGAGCCAGTTTCTTCATTTGATATTCCTGATTCTACTGTAACCAGAGTTAAACAGACAAAAGATCAATAAGACAGTGTTCTGGGTTGTCTCAAAAAATTCACATCAGTGTAGGATGTCCAAAATACAGTCACAAATGTCCTCTCCTCCAGCTACATCTGTTTCCTCAACAAAACTGTATTAATGCAGTTCCCCTGGATCATCCACAGTTAGATGGGAATTCTAATAACACTATGTCAACTACCAAATTAAGTTACTTATGTGAAGATTTCTTCCTCATCTGTTTCTAACAGCCTTTACTTCTCTAACACTTCTCCTCTGTGTTTTTTTCCTCTGTTCACCTAGTCTAGGCTGACTCTGGAATTTCAAATCCTTTTTGCCCAAGGTTTAGAGGTTTTCCATGCTGGTGTAGTACTGACCTAAATCGTACAATGTTTCCTCCCCAAAACACCCAGGCATAGCCATGCATTCATTTACCTTGTATTTTTTGCAAGTTTTAAAGTGTGAATGCTTTGCTTTTCCTCCTCTAATATATCCACCTTCCAGCCTAATTTTTGATTCAGTGGGAAGTGTGAATTAAGTTTTAATTTCTTTCTCCTTTCTTTTGACACACTGAATGTAATTAAATGGTCAGTCAAAAAAAAGAGAAGACAGGCAAATGAAATCACCAACTTTATCAAACTCAGAGAAATCCAACTGTCACACTAGAGCACGGACTGTAGCATGAGTGTGGCTGGGATCTGTGGTGGCCAAAATCCATCTACCTGACTACATTGTCTTTCAAACAGCAGCCCTACAAGAAAACATATCTGAAGCCAAATTTAAATCAGAGAAAAGGTGACTCAGTTCTGTGCATGAACATTTAGTCACTGTGGCAGAAATCTGTATTCCATACATTTGTATTTTAATTCAGTTCTTCTCTCTGAACTGTGTGTTACTCATATCTGTTGTAGACTTGGGGTCAGATGTAAAATGAAACAACCATAGAGGGCCTTGAGACTTTTGGGTAGGATTATTTCAGTGTTCAGCACATCACAGAATAGAATTTATAGTCCTACTGTATTAGCTAGAGAATATTACTTCAGTTCTCTGTAAAAGGATTTTGGCTTTTGTTCCAGTGGCTGGTTGAGAACACTCAAGAGAATTCTTTCTATTGCCCATAACTATCAGTATAGAGAAGCCAGACAGTTGGAGCACTACTTCTTGTCTACATAAAACAGCGGGGGAAATGATCTCACTTGTTTTTTACTTTGTTAGAGATGTTGAATTGCAACACTCAGGTCTACAGACTGATCTTCCCCTAACACTCCTAAAAGAAATGGAGAGTAATGTTGACTTAGTCAGCATCTAGAGTTACATCTGAGTCAGCAGAAACTCTGTCTGGGCAGGCAGAACTGAACACATGCCTCCCTAGCTGAAATAACACCTTCTAATATAGCACAAAAAGTCAGGTGATGCTGTTACCTAATATGCCTCCTTTTAGACCTTATTGATTACTAATTATCAGAAAATCTAATTTGGTCTGATTCAGCAGCCTTTGGTGAGAATTAGCAGTGAGTGTGGCCAAAGAAAAGGGACATTAAGGTTACAAAGGTGACAGAGTCACTAGAGGGTTTCGTTTCTTCTTGGTTTTCTTTTGAAATGTTGGCATTGCTTGGCTTTGGGATTGGTGGGTTTTTTTTAATGTCAAATCAAATTTACTCAAAACTGTGAAAAGCTTTTGCTTGGCAAAAGAAAAACGAGATCCTGATTTGTGAATAGAATTATTCTGAAACTTCTCCACTTTAAACAAGAAACAAAGCCTTCAGATAGTGAGTGACACACTCCTTCTCCCTCCCCAGACCTGTAACTTGCTACTGCCTTCCGGGAGGCTATCCTTCTCTCAGACTGTGGTCAAACATCAGAGCAGCTGCCCATCCTGGTACTCGGGATTCTTTTAAAGTGCTACAACACAAGTAACCGAACCCTCTTTTTTTTTTGCTTTTACATGGCTTGATAAAGACTAGGAGCTGCCATTGTCACCCTTGAGGGCAGTACCTGAAGAAACTAAGGAAAGGAATGCCTGCTAAAAAAAGTTTCTAGGGTTGCTCCCTGCCCTTCTGTGGATGCAGTCCCATCCTATAGAAAATACTTGAATACTCATTATGGTAAGGGACAAACCTGGAAATTGTACGAATAGATTAGTGCTTCAAGAGGGAGACCATCCTCCTCTTTTCTGACTCTTTGCAATAAATAAATGATCATACACTGAATTGGTCTCAAAATGCAAAACTTAGGGCAAAGTTCTTCTGATGTTTAGAAGATGACTCTTAGGGCCCAATTCCCTCTGCAGTTTTCCTCCTCAGAAGAGGTAGAAATGTGGCCTTACTTCCTGCTAGCATTTCAGTTAATACTAGTAGTAGGGGTAATTAAAAGGGTAAAGCCTTCCTCTTCTCACCAAGCAACCTGTGAGATGAAACATTTGTGTCATGGTTTCGAGTGCAACAACCATGAAACAGAACAGGGTAGTTGACTTTTGAAATTGCTGCATGTCCAGAGAGAAAGGCTGAAGCTGGGTTCTTTTTGTGTTTGGTTTGGTTTTATTTTGTGGGTTTTTTTGAGAAAAAGTTATTTAGCATCTGTTGAGCCAAAATGATACTTACTCAAACATCCCATTTAACTCACTCTTGTATATTTTGAGAATGAAGGTAGATATAGCTATATAGTAATATATATATAGTAACACAGAATTATAGCATCCTGAAAGGGTGGTCAGGGCAAAGGAATGTCCCTGGGAATATCCCTGGGCTTGAGTATAGGTGGCTGGCAAAAAAGTAGGGAATGAAAGGCTTGCCCTAACCATTTTAGTGGGGAAGAAGCCCGCGTGCCCCTGTGAGGTTGCGAGCTATGCTGGCGAAGGTACATGCCTTGGGCAGAGTCTCCCATGCCAGACAGGTCAAAACTGAAGGGTCAGATAAAATGTGTCCATGGGCAGGATGGACTCACTAGCCTCTC
Organism: Pipra filicauda; assembly: GCF_003945595.2. Lineage (NCBI taxonomy): Eukaryota > Metazoa > Chordata > Aves > Passeriformes > Pipridae > Pipra > Pipra filicauda. The sequence continues at coordinate 2,698,707 of NW_024104509.1, read as the reverse complement.
GGCAGTCATCCTAGGAGAAGGATGCCCAAACCCGGGCAGATGGAGCTCGTTTGGCCCTGTAAGGCCATCTATCTAAGAGAAGGATACTCTAATCAAACGTACATCCTAAGGACCTCGCTGTCACCATCCAAGCTCACTAGGCCCTGGCAGATGAACCTTAGGATTAAAGGGTGGGTCCAGTTCTGTGCATACTGTGTCTCACCTAAAAAATCCATGGCGCAGGCTCGAAGGATATACCCACATTTGTAAAGCCCTGTATCGACAGGTGAGGGACAAAATGGCAGGTGAAAGGTGCACTGGAAGCCACAGACTCAACCCTGCATGCAGGAGGTTCAGGACATTGGTTGCCTGAGACTGACCCCGGAGATGACAGTCTCTTTTGGCAGCATCCTGAATGACCAAGTAGCCTTTTTCAAGGAGAGCACTGCTTGCTCCACACTGAGAGGGGCCTAGAAAAGGTGGTCTAAACAAAGTTGGTTAGTTAAACCTAACCTGGTTTGTTAAACGTGGCCAAAGGGCATTTCTGATGCCGTCAAACAAAGATTAAGAGATGGTGAACTTGCCACCAGCTGCCACAAGAGAGGAGCCCCGAAGAGGAGATACAAGGACTCCCTGAAACAACATCTCAGCCTTGGCCATATTGATCTCCATCGCTTGTCTACTCTGACCTCCAATCGGGAGGTCTGGAGACACACCATCTATAACGCTGCTGCTTCCTTTGAGAATGCATGCAGGAGAAAAGACAATGTAGAAAGAATCGTGTCTTGCCGATACCATCCAAGGAGTCTTTCCACTGTGCCTTTTGTAATGGGACTTGTCTATCTCACATTGGCCCTTTTAGCCACCAGCACGCTTGTAGCAAATGTGGGTAGAGCCCTTCCCAAATCTTCGTTTGCGAAGCCTAGCCATGATGACGATGATGATGATATAGTAACAGAGATAGGTAGATGCAAAATTATCAAATTATTTTAAATGGTATAAAATAGCCATAGGTATTGTCCTTTTACTTGCCTTTTGGACCGTGGAATATAAAATTGGGAGGATTTCTTTTGAAATCTATGACTAATATTTGTGCCTATATGCTTGTAAAAGTATGGTAGGCTGTGCAATTTTAACCCTTCTCTGAAAGTTGTTTTGCTTTTAGTCTCCAGGAGTTTCCCAATAAAACCAACTGGTAAGCATTGCAGCCAGAATCCACCTTAACTTACTCTTTAAGTTCAGTGTAACCAAGATTCATTTTTAATAAATGACCTTGACTGAGATTTGCCTCAGGACATAAAACTGTAAAAACAAGCCTAAATGAAAATGCACTATTGATCTCTATCGCCCATTTAAAAATTGAACTAACAGGGAAAGCCAGGATGCATCTTTCCATTTGCAGTATAAAGACTTTTCTGACTGTGCCTAATACACACTGGAATTCATACTGAGACAAGGTTGCTGATAAGCAGTTTCTAGACTTGTTGGCCTGATTAACATTCAGTGGCCACAGAGTTCAGCAAGTAGAGCATCCACCACAGTTCAGACTTAATTGATGTGAGTTGTTCCCAATGTGTGTAGATGTATTGCCTGGATCTCAGCAAGGCAACTTTTCTTATAAGAAAGTCATCTGCAGAAGAATCCATTCTTTGTGATTTGTTGTGCTTTCAGCAGAATAATGGAAAATATAACTTGGAAGGACCACCTGAAGTCATTTGGTCAATTCCATTGGGCTGAGGCAGGACTAATTCCAGTGTACCATAATGGACATATGTTTTGATAAGATAGGTTAGAAATCACTAGTAATGGTAAATCTACCATGTCCTCACATGGTTAATGACAGTACTTCTCGGAGCAGTTAGAAACTGTTTCCTAACTTCTTATCTAGAACCACCTTGCTGCAATTTAAGCCATTATTTCTTGTCCTATTCAGCAAGGATTTGGAGTTACTTACACATATTTGAAAACTATTATATTCCTTCTGCAGACTTTTTTTTTTTAGCAGAGAAAACAATCTCACTTTCTTAAATCTTTTCCCTTAAGTCATGCATTATAGACCTCTTGAAATATTTTTCTTGCTCTTTTTTTGTCTCCTTCAAACCCCTCCATACTTGTCACGTGATGCTGTAGCTGAACTGGGATAGAAGATTCCAACCAAGAAGACTGAAAGGATTACTCTCTTGTGATCTTTTTACTTTTTGGTCTCATTCTTTCACATTCTAGTGCAATTTGCAAACTTCAAGTTTGCATCATCCAAGTTTTGAATGGAAGTATCAGCACCTGATGTAGGAGAGAACCCAACAGAATATTTTTCTAACCCCTGCTTCCAGCTTGATAATGAATAATTATTATCTACATTTGAGGACTAATCATCAAAAAGATTTTTATCCACATCGTAACTTTAATATAGCAGTTATTAATTTAGCTGTGAGAAAACCCTGTGAAGCTTTTGGTACTCTTTTACTGTAGTCAAAATACATGACATTTTTTTCTGCTCCATCTGCAATGTCTGTTTACAAGGAGATCATACTGATTTGACATAATTTTTTCCTGAAAAATGTACATAAGCTGTTGCTCATATCTTTGATATCTTGTGGGTACTTATGCGCACATTTTCTCTGAGACACACTCTGCAGACTAGTCAAAGCAGAAAAAACAGAAAAATGTTCCAAGGAAAGATGTGCTCTATCTCCTTCTTGTTTGTTTGTTTTTTTTTTCCCCAGAAATTATTATATATTCTGATTCGGCCCAGCCTCCCCCTGGCTTACTACTGGGAGCAATCCTATTGTGAATTCTCCTATAGGGAATTCCTTGGGAGCACTGACTGAAGCAAACTGCCATTTATTGTTTTATTTAAAGAAAGATATACACAGTCATTCAAACTTTAGCCATTAACTTCCTGATAGAAATGGTAGTCTTTAAAAGTCTTAGAAAGGTTTGTAAGTGCTAGCAGAATTTCACCAAATATTTTTATCAAACTATTTATGGGCAAGCCCTCTAATACATGCAGATGTAGACTTCGATGAAACACAAAAGATGAATCCAATTCCAGCATTTGTACAAATATTAGTAATATAACAGGAAAAATTTCTTACCGTGTAAAACCAAAATTTAACAATCGGAGCATTGTAAAACTCATAAATCTTTCTTCCAATAGGGATCATTCTGTGCCTGCTCTGAACTTCCTCTTCCTCCTTCTTTCTTGAGGACTCGCCATTCCCTCGTCCCAGCATTGCCTAGAGGAAAGGATATATTTGTGTTCATTTCTTTGTGAAAGGCAAATTAAACTATTTTTTGAAATGTCAACAGGAAACAGTTCAAAACTTTTCCGATTTCTTGATCTTTAGATAAAACCAGGTGACCGCAGCTGGGTGTAAAATGCTTTGCTCTCAGATTATCTTTTTTTGCAGGAAAGCTGCTGTTTAATATGTTGAAAACTGAAAAAGCCATGCTTTGGCCTCAACTCTCAGCTTCAGAGTGAAATTTCTGAGTGGTGAACAAAAGATGAGATGTGGACAATATTTCTCCTTTTCTCTCGTATGGACAGAAACATTTTTACCTGGCAACAGCTTTTTGTCATTTACTTCTATATAATAAATAGAAGCAGAGAGAAAACATATACGTTTTGGTTTTAAACAAAGAGAAGTTCATAAGGCTGAGACTGAGAAAGAATAACGGGAAAAGATGAGTTGGCAGTTTGCTGGACAATGAAGCCAGTATCTCCTTTTATGCTGATCACTGGATCTGACACAAGTTATGATCCCACAGTGAACTCTACACGGATGTAAGAGCTAGGAGAGCTCACAGTTGCATTGAGGCCTTGGATTGAAATATCCATGTACATGGTTGTAGCTTGTTCTATAGTGAAGTTCCAGATTGCTCATGCAGTGCCTCTGTTAGGCTTGATCTCACTGTTATCACTTGATCTCAGTTACCACTGAGATACCAGTGGTATCTCACTGATACCACTGTTACCATCTTCAGACCCACTGAAGAGCTATGCTGAGCTCCAGGAACACACACTTAAGAGGTCCTCAGGTATAAGTGCAAACCTAACAATCAAAAAAGGTAATATTTTGTTTACTCTTAATTTTGTGGTCCGCTGCAGAGAGGTGGAAGAACCAAACTATATAAGCACTGAAGTTAGTGCTTAAAAGAAGGTGATCCTTTGTATTTGGAATGTAACATGATCTATTAAATGTTCATTCTAAAGCAATTATTCAGTTAATAATAGACTAAGAGTGGATTTTAGGTCACTGTGCCCTGAGCAAGTTCTTACTATTTAGTTTGTGGATGCACCTCTGGAAGGTAGCACTACCGCACATGGAAGCATTTGTAAGAACTGAGACATGACTGTCCTGAGCATGCATGATGATGCTTTTATTTAAAATGTTTCTATAATGTTTTTCTACAATAGACGAAAGCCCTTTCTACTTATGTTAACTGAAGCAAACTTTCACCATCTGTGAAGTTGTTCTCATCTGGAACTTAAATATGTGGAAAACTAAGAGAACAATTAGATGCCAGACATAATGTCTTTCAATAACAAGGTCCCTCTTTTATCTATCTCTGTGCTCTCTGATTCAACAGGATGTTCAGCATGTACTTAGCTAACCAGTTACATGTGAGCTATTTCACCTTCTAGACCTCTGCAGGAACTGGTGATGCACTTCTCACATATTCAAAAGTAAGAAACACCATCTAACTTTTTCTTCCTTTTCCTACCCAGTGTGAAGCTATACATATACATCTTGTTCCTGTGAAATAGTAATTTGTAATGATAAGCTCATGACCATGTTTTTCTTTCTTTCAGTCAGTACAGGTATTTGTAACATTATTAGGACTGTGTTTGGTCCAATATGGTTCCTGCCTAATATTTCTCTTTCACTTCAAAATATTACTACTTTCCACGTGGACCCTTATACTTTTGAATTTGACTACACATGGATGTTGCCCTGCACATTTTTAATAAAATACAACAAAGATTCAGACAGAAACTAACCTGTTGGGACCCTCTCAAAACTATAGTCTGCTTTGATGTAGTTATATATTTCCTTTACCTTTTAATGGCTGAAGACTTTTAAGTTCATATCCATAAATGTAGATAAACCAATAAATATTAAAAATCTAAATGCTCCTCCTGCTGGTTTTCACAGAGCACATAAAAACCCTTAAAAGTCCATCAAGATTTTTATAAAAAAAGGAAAAGGACAATGTGGCTGTTAAGCAGAGGAGAGGTTTTCTTCTAGTGAAGCAGATAGCTTGCAAGAATATGAGACTTACTGAATATAACTACAGTAGCAGAAGTTATACAACCGCCACAGAAGGTATCATTACCTGAATGCTACAAACCCAAAGTGATTCTTTGATCTATAGTATGGATTATTTATATGGGTGTGGGGGGAGGGGAAGTGGAATAAGATCTGAATTTAGGAAAATTATAGCCTAAGAAGGTATTAATTTCTTTGCTTCTCCCTACCTCCTGATACTGTTCAGGGAAAGCTGCCACCTGGAGCAGCTTTTAGTGTAGCTTTTCCCAAGGCTTTGTCTCTGCTGTCCCCTGGTGCTCAGGAATTTCACAGCAGAGTGAAAATAAATGCTGGCTACTTTAACAAATGAGCAATGCTGTGCTTTAATGTAAGGGATTATTTTGAAGAGTTCAAATCCTTCATAATTTTACAAATTTACTGATTCTGAGACAGACTTAGTTCTCAATGGAATCAGAGAGTTGTGGATGTTTTTATGGTAATGCTCCTTCAGTATCTGGATTTATGCTTTAGCTCATGAATTTTGATTTCCTATTTGCTACTGCTTTCTCGTTGATAATGATGCTGTAATTTTATCTCATTATAATTATTTTTTAATTAATTGTATCTTCTCCCCTACCCCATGCTACAGATGGGGAATTTCTCATGTGGATTAGATTCGACCTGATCTTCCTGACTATTAATTATACCTCAGCATTAACAAACTGAAAAGCTTCCCCATTAGAAACATTCAGAAATATCCTAAGTAAATGTGTCAACAGAATAACTGCAATGCCAAATGTGAATGAATGTTTTCCTTGGAGCAGGGTGCAATAGGATGGGAATAACTCAACATACTGCTCTGTGTGGGCGGCATCTCTCTCTCTAATACACGATTTTGTCCATGATTCACCAATGAGTCATGCAAGGTAAATTCGTCAGCAGCTCAGCCTCATTGTGAAGTACAGTACAACTGCATCATTTTAGCCTGAGGGGATTGATGTGCACAGAGTTCTATATGGAGATTTTTCTAATCAGGGTTTTTTGTTGTTGGGCCAGATTTTGTTTTATGTAGTTCAGGACCATTTGCTGATAAGGAACCAGAATAGTTTTGGGTTGTGCATTTTTGCATTAATATATGTTAATTATCCTAAACTATATTTATTTGTTCTATAATTAAGTAACAGGAATTTCCGTCCTGCTAGAATGATTATAGGCTCTTCCAATTTCATCCTAAGTGAAATCTAGATGTTATACAGAGAATTACCCCGTGTCTCCACAGAACTGGTGTGGAAACGGTCCATAGCGGAGTAGTTATATCTCTGAGCACGTTCTGCTGTATCCTACACTACGTATGAAAGTGCTGCCTCCATGGCAGTTGTTCTGGGGTTACTGTATACTGCTTTGAAATACCAGTAGAAAAAAAATTTAATGTCTTTATTTAAAGATGTGTAAAATTGGATTTTCCATGTGATTGGTGGTTCTTCAAGGTGAATACAGAGGAGCAGAGCTAAAGTGCCAGAAGCTCAGTCTTCCTGGCTGCTGAGCAGGGCAAAAGACACAGAGAGTGCCAGGGCTGCTGTGTGGTGGTGCTATGGGAGGGTTTCCAAAATCCTTGGAGAAAGACAGAAATCTCTCCTTATGGAGAGAGTCAGCACTTCTGCCTAGTGACCACCAGAAGTGTCTTCCTATTCCATCTTCCAGACAAGCTGAACGGGTGCCTTGCTGCTGGTATGTGAAATGCTATGAGAGTTATCTTCCATTGGGAAGGGTGAGTTTGGCTAGGGCCACTAGGACATTAGTCCTCAGTCTTTCCTATGTTAAGAACTGTACTTTTAGTGATATAATATTTGGTTATTTCTTGCCATGGAGCAAAGGCTAAGCATACATACTAGACATGAACAATGTGATCTCACAGGCCAACAGCTGCTGCTGAAAAGTCCAAACTCAGATTCCTAGACATGCCCATGGAAGTCCAAACTTTCTATTTATTGTGGAAAATTAGAGCAAAATGAGCAAAACAACAACTGAGACATCTTCTAAAGGACTTAGATGACTTATTTGTGTTCTGAAGTAAAACAATGTACTGGGGAACTGTAAGTAATAATGGCCAGTCTTCGCGAGCGAAGATTTGGGAAAGGTCATTAACCCTTCCAGCCTGCGCAGTGGATTTTTAGGTGAGACACAGCGTGCGCTGAACTGAGCCCACCCTTTAGTCCTGAGGTTCATCTGCCAGGGCCGAGCAAAGCTTGGACAGTGGCAGTGAGGTCCCCAGGATGTAGGTTTGTTTAGAGTGACCTTCTCTTAGGTGGATTGCCTTCCACGGCTGATGAGCTCCACCTGCCCAGGGGGCCGGGAATCGAACCCGGGTCGCAGCGGTGAGAGTCAGACACTCTAACCACTAGACCACCAGAGGCCCCAACTGGGGAACTGTAATATACAAACAATAAGGCACTGAATAGGGTTAAGGATGACTTCCAGAATCAGGGTTATTTTGGGAGGTGGGTAGACTGCTAGGGTGTCTGACTGACCTAAAATCATCTTCAGTTAAGGCCCTGATTAGGACATTTTAAAAGCAGAAAACGTCCCTGGCCTTTAGACTTCAGCTCCCTTCTTTTCCTCTGTGTCTAATATTTAGGATTAATGACTGGTAGTTCCATGAATAAATTGTGGTAAATTCTTTGGTGCTGAGGAGCATTGATGAAAGCAGAATTCAAGTGCTTTTGTGAGTATCCACTATAAGTCTGTTGCTTAGCACCTAGGTGTTAAAGAAATGTGGGCCTAGCACTCTTACATATCTGTTATAAAGTTTAAAGCAGGTGTGAATAACAAGTAGTTTACAGTGAATAAACACAACATCTTCATAGTATATCCATATGTTGAGCTACCCAGCAGACCCTTTGAGAGGAGCACAAAGCAAATACATACTTGCATGCAGATGCACCCATGTGCAGACTTACTTTGCTGTTGCTGTAGTCTATGTGATCACATTATTTTGTGCATATGAGGTGTAAAATAGTGAAAAGATCACTGTAGGCCTGTAAGTCATGCAGTCTGCACAAGTGCAATGCAAAAGAAGAAATCGACTCTTTGGTCAGTCTTTAATCACCTGGGCTTGGCAGTGCAAGACATACAAGTCTTCATAAGAAATCAGTGAACAGACTTGACTAGATGAGATCTATTTATCTTCATTTTAGCAGAGAGAATATGGGTGTAATATAATAGGAATAGAGACCTGAGAAGTATTCATTGGGGATAACTAGAGAGAGAGTTAGGCAGATTGTTTCAGTAATACTTTATTTGCCAGAAAAGGGTTTTTAAGGTGACCAAAATGATTTTTAATATATTAATTTTGTTTTTTAATCTTTAAGATTAACAAAGCTCAGAAACCCAAACCATGGAAAAATTTTGAAAATATTTTAGACAATCATTCATCAATTAAGTAAATGAATAAAAGAAAATTGTATTAATAATAAAAAAATTGTTTGGTTGTCCTGAAAAGAAAAATACACAGGTCATTCTGAATACAATAGTTGCAAACTACAGTTAGGGTGAGTGACTGATCTGTTAAACCAGAGTTCAGCAATGGATTAAATGTTTATGATATAACATCACAATAAATTGTTATTCTTAATGAACTACAAATAAGGTACCCTTAAACAGTAAGGGATACTATGGCTAAAGGGAAAGTTCACAAAGCCACTATCCAGTCTTTCAGGTATTCTCTTATCAGTAGAGAAGAAACCTGACCTAACATCCCAGACCATTTGACTAAGGCTGGAACGACAGAAAACTTCAATCCAAAATATTTTCTAATATTTAAAACATGTCAGGTGACTAAATGTAACTGCCTATGGCATCTAACCACAGATATTCAAAGATCTCTTTGCTAGCAATTATTCTCTCCTCACTACTGAGGAGCACCTGAGCAAAGAACCTGTGTTAGAAGCTCTATAGCATGGTATAGATCACATGCAGAAATACTAAGTCAGTGGTGCACCAAAGATAGTTTCCAGTCTCGGTGGACTCCACAAGAACATACCTTATTTACAGGAGCTTGTAAAGAAAAGCCTGTAAAAAAAAAGTGTCTGAGACCTCATTAGAATGACGCACTAAATTTGAAGGAGTTCAGGGCAGAGTCAGTGACAGAAAAGAGCGATAGGACTGTTAGTACATGGAAGGGAGAAGAGTGGGAAAAGATTCATCTAAGATTCATCTGGAAAAGCAGGTCCAGTGCACATATCACTTCTTTGCAGCAGGAGTTAGAAGGGAAAAAGGAAGTAGTATTGTAGACAAGAAACCAGGAGCTAACTGCAGAGAGATGGAAAAGACATCTTCCCCAAATTTCTCCCCATTGCCAAGAAAAAGGCAGCTTGCAAAGTGCTTATTTGATTTGAATAGGCACTTTATAAGTGGATCAGAAACCAGGGATAGTAAATTGCAATCAAAAGCTAATGAGCAGAGAATGCCCCATTGCTTCCATTGCTGCTATTCTGACTTCTGGTCCTTCCCAACAGCTGGGTTCTTGCCTGCAAACAGGTCCTGTAGGTGGGTCTTGTGGGCTGCTCCTTCGGTTTTCCTGCATATTGGGTCCTGTAGGCAGGTCCTTCTGCCTGCCTGCAGTCGGGGTCCTGTGGGCAGCTCCTGCTGTTTGCCTGTGGGAAACAGTCTGGTTTTGTTTTTTTTTTTTTTTTTTAAACTCAGCCAGGAAAATCCCTTTTACTTCTACGCCTCTATCCTGACCAGCTGGGACTGAGTTTTAAGCCTTTTCAAAGACATCACAATCAAACCCAAACAAATGCAAAACAAACTAAGCTAAGGCAGATCTGATAGCCTGTATGCTACTTGCCCAAATTAAAAAGTGTCAACAACAGAATAAGAGATTGGAAGTAGATGACTTGTATAATTTTCAAACCTTTAGTTGTTTGATTCCCTTTGTGGTGCAAATTATTCCTCTGAGGCTGTTATTAGTACAAACTAGTCCCTCCTTACATAAATCTGCTGAGCTGCAGAAGCTGAGCTGTCTAGGTGCTTGTTAATGTCTTCCGTGGATTAAAAACTGGAGGTATGTTTGTATGAGAGGTAATGACCACAAATACAAAAAGAATTTTGAAAAAAGTTTTCATCATTTTTCTGGTCTGTTTGCACACTCACTTGCCCTCTAATGAAGTTAAATAAAGGAAAAAAACCTCTGGCTTCTATGAATTATTAGGCATTTCCAACAAAAGGTAGACTTTACAAGCTCCTTTTCCACCAGAGAGGACCACATATCATGACTGAGTGCTTCTGAAATCTCATTCATTTATTTCAGACAATGTGGCATCAAATTGAGTCAAATTATGAGATATTACACCAGAACATGATGCATCAACATCACCATGCACTGCTGCAACATCAAGACAAAATGATGGCAACTTATATGGTTTGAGTACCCATGGAGGAGAGAGAAATGTGAAGAGTGGTATCCTATCATCTGCTAAATTGAGCCATCAGACAGTCTGCAATGCCTACAGAGGTAGGAATAACAAATTGATAGTGCTGAGGCTGATGATTTATTGTCAGCACTTACAGTGAGTTCCATGTCTTCCTCATCTTTTTCTTTCACTGGCTTCTCTGGTTCTTCTGGCTCTTTTTCTTGAAGATGGATCTCACTGGCCTGGGACATGTAGGGCATATCATCTTTGTTCTTGAACTCCAAGCTGAGGATTGAAGGAGGAAGTAGAATTCCTAGAATTACCTAGAGCAATAATAATAACAATAATCATCACAGAAAGTAGATATGGTCATAATGGTTACTTAGCATCAAATAGAACAACTCCCTTAGGACATTCAGGAAAAGAAAGATGTGTGCATGTGAGTTTCTACAACAATATAGCATTTGTCATTCAGGATAATGCTATCACAGAGTAGTGAAACAAAGCATATAACTTCTACTAGTGTTGTTGTGAATGCTCTTGAATATTTTATCTGTTTGTGCCTTATCAGATGCATATTGCTACATACTAGAATATATTTACAAAGTATTATATAAGGTCAGTGGTAGGTGGGACCACACAGGTGTTCAGACCTTGGACCTGCAAATTTCTGAATTTTACATAATAGAAAATATAAGTGCAAATTACACACAAACAGTATTAGTTTCTACACAGAGGATTAATAGGTCTCAAGCTCTCTGTGTCCATGTTTAGCGCACATAGGTAGTCAAAGTGTGTGTGTGCTGATGTGCTTAGATATGTGGTCCCCTTGGATTTTGCTTCAGTAACCAGGCAGCTGTGTAATGGTCATTCCTTTCTGCCTTCCTCTCTTATGATACAGGAGTGTAGAAACCACTAAATTACCTTGTGTGGATATATACGTAATGAACAATGGTTGGGGTTAAATCCTTAGTATAACTGAATAGATATCATAATAATACATATGTCTGTATTCATATGCACAAGAAATCTCCAGGTTATGCTGTAATCTCTTGGAGAATGATTTTGTTATAAATCCCTCCCTAAATGACAGTGAAACCAGATAGTTAGCTTGTTGGTCAGGGAGGATGACTGCTTGTGCTCATCAGCAGACAGCCTGTGTGTTGTTGAAACCATTCAAGTACGCAATTAGGAGCAGCTAATGAATGCCGTGCCCTGTCTCAGAAGAGCTACTTACACTGCTCCTGCACTCACAAAAGCATGTGTCCAGGGAGAGGGGGTTACAAGCAGACCTGGCTTCACAGAGAGGCTATTTTTAAGAACAGGCAGGATTAAAAATTGCCTCTACCCCTTCCATTGGTGCTATACATCTCCAGCAAAAATCTAAAGGATTACATTCAGTCTTCCTACCATTTGTCAGTTTCGAAGGGAGAACCCGGTTCTTGGAAAATAAACCATGACTCATGCTTGCAAATTTATTTCTTTGCCATGCTGCCTCTTGCTCTTGTAGCTTGTAGCCTGCTTTAAACGTGCCCTGCTAATGAGCCTCAGTGGAGTAAAACACGGACTAGAAACTGAATAAAAGATTCTTGTGAAGCCCTGATGTTACAAGAAGCTGAAAAGAAAGAGCCTGTTACCTTCAGTTATTCACTATGAAAGAAAGGTCTATTTTATGGCTTAAGAGATGTATGCTGAAAAGAGGAACGCTGAAAAGTAGGAAATCGGTTGCTGCACTCTTCTCTGTGCACTCAGGTTGAATATCTGCAAAATCAAGCAGGGAACAAAGCAGCTGTCCCTCTGAAGGGCAACAGGCCTGTGAGTTAAGTCAGAAAATAGGTAGTAGAAATGTCTCGAAATGTGAGATTGTTTTCTCTCTGTAGCAGAAAAACAACATGCACAGGTCCTGCAGGAGGGTGACGAGAATGCTATCAGCTACTTGTTCTCATTTGTTGTTGTCACTGGATTAGACCCAGTATGATAATGATACATGTACTCCTAAGCATTCTTGACATTACTAAACATCTTTTCACACAGCAAAACAGCTGAGCAACTACTGCTTTTCATACACCCAACTAGTGCAGGAGAGACAATCCTTATACTGAAAATAGTTCTCAGTGATCTAGGAGGAAGAGGCAATTCCTGATTATGGAGTTCTGACTTGTGACTACTTTGGTGAAGGTGAAATGTGCCAACCCACGGACACAAATTAATCTCCCAGAATTCACCTTGCTCTGTTAGCAGTTTTGTCAACTGTGGAAGTAAAGCTTAAATAGCTTTGAAAATTAAATTGTCCTCTAGAGCCTGTAAGGTAGACCTTTCAGGTCAGTCATCAGGAAGATTGGCAAGGGATTGCAAGGAAATTTGTGTTGCTTGCTTTTGTCTATTTTGGGGAAGGTTGTTAGATCAGCACCTTTCACTAGCGGTTAATTCACTTACACATCCTTTCCTTTATCTCTAGAACACTTGGCTAACTCCTCAAGTATACAGGTAGGATGACACAATGATCTCCTGGCTCAATTCTTATTCTGATAACCAGTGCCAGACGGGACTTTGAGAAAGGGAATGAAAAAACTAAGCAACTTAGTTTTGAGACAAGCTCCCTGCTGAAAAACTGAACACAGGAAGAATATACCCTGCAAATAAGAACCTGAAATACGGTTAATTGAGACAGTTATTACTGACTTGTTGTGAGCTCTGTCACCATTTATCAGAACTTCTCTGAACGTTTATTTTATTTTAAAACAGGACTCACCTTTAGGCCAGAATTTTTGCGCATCCGGAGGCGACCCATCCACATGTCTGTGAGCAGCATTTGGCTGCAAGTGTGAGCAATGAAGTCCCTGTGTTTGGCTGCCACTGCAAGCTGCAGGCATGTGGCGTTGCTCCAGTTCTTCAGCTCATAGGTCAGCAGTTTCATTGCCAGTTGTTCATCCTGCTTGTACGACTGGTCCAACAACTCCACAGCCAACTGGCCAAAGTCCCTGCAACAGGGGGACATCCATTCACTCCCGTTAGCCCACGTAGGCCTATGCAGAAAACACCTCTCTGCAACTGACAGCCTCTGTAAGGGGGACATCACCTTCCATCATGCAAATTGTGATGTCAACTGTACATATGGAAACCCACAATTTCAAATATGAGTGTCTAATGTTAGGCATATAAATAAGTGCCCTGACTTAGCTGTGATGAACACCCACACCTACCAGCTGTCTGCTCCCACCTTCCTGCCCACCTCCCTGACATTTTCTAGCTGAAATCCTCTGGTTATCTGCAGCCTAAAGGATTGCTTCTGTGCTGTTTGCCCATGGTTTCATGGTCAAGTCTCTCGGAAAAAGAAGCATCCATTATTCCTTTTTAAATTCTGCGCCTCTGACTTTGAACCTCAGGAAAGATTCTTATGGAATCTAGTATCTTGCCTTGCTCATCTAAGTGTGAGCTCTTGGTTAATTAACACTTTTGCCTGACTAATATGTTCCTAAGGATTTCAATAACTTTTCTGCTTGGTATGTACAGAGAAATATTGCAGCCTGACTCTTGAGCCCACAGGGAGAACACATAAACAATATAGATATTTCACTGCCTTCTTGATACCTTCTCTTTCAGAAGTTACACTGCTAGAAACTTTGCTACTCTGGTAGACAGATTGTTTAAAGGCCATTTAGATTTTCTCTAAAGGGACTGCATTTTCCCTACAAGTTAGAAAAGACAGCCAGGTACAGATAAGAACATTTTAGGCAGGTTCCCCAGCCTCTCTTCTCTCTTCTTTTTTTCCCTCAGAAAAGTGTACATGAAAGGAAATTCACCTGGAATTATGGTTCAGCTCTTGGGATATGTCATCCACCATGTCATTTTCTGATGCTTCATGGGCCATGGCTTTGCAGAGTTTACAGGCCACCAGTGCTTTAGCCATAGCCTCTTCCCCATGTTGCCAAAAGAAGAGGGCCATCTTTTGACGTTTCATCAGCACAGCCCACACCATCAGCTCGTGGAATGGGAAAGGAAAGTGATTGATCTCAGGGTCATCCATATCAATATCAACTTCTTCTTCTTTTTTCTTTGTTGTTTTCCTCCCTCGACGCAGAGGGACGTCGTCCTGTGAAAATTTTAGAGAATTTTTTTTTCACGAGTGAAGGAACTGAATCAATTCACACAATTAATTGAAGTCAGTACCTGAGATGTCAAATGCATTTTCTGCAGACCATCCCCTTCATTTTTTTTTGGACAAAATATTTAACATAGGAAAATGATAAAAAAAGTATTGTTGTATGCACTGTAATTAAAAAGTCAGTAATCCATTATCTAAACACAGGGACAAGAGCCTTGAATTGTCACTCTGAATTGTTCCTTCTCCCTAATAACACAGAACACAATCACACAATATTAAGAATCATTTTGGAAAAGCCACCATTAAAATAAAAGTTAAGAGTTCACTCCAAGTATAACATCTGCTGTAATCCATCTGCCTCATTCCACCTCCAGAAAGTATATATCCAGACTCTGTTCTGGTCTGCTGAAGATCCCTTCCATGCTTATTCTTTTGTTTTCCCCCTTTGTCCTCTTACAAAGACAGCAATCTCCCTTCTGCACGCCTATTCTGCACATTCATTCCTTCTTTCTCCATCTCTTTATTGTTTCTATCACCTTTAGTTTCTTTCTCATTTTAGCATGTTGCTTTTATCAGATGAGTGGACCTATTCTGAAAACACTACTATCTCCTTGAAGCATTGGGGGAGCTAAATAGTGCCCATAAAACCGAGAGAACTTTGGCCTATACAAAGATTTCTGCATCATTCTCTGCAAGTATTTAATTTCTCTGAACATGTTTTGACAGTATATAGATATCTCACTGAAATTCTGCTTGGCCTGACAGACTGAAATATTTTGTTTAATCCTCATGAAAAAAAAAAAGATCCCTAGAGGGGGCAGAGCCCTCTTTTCCCTTGTCTATCTGCTTGACTTTTATTAAGAAATGTTTCTTAATCTGGCCCCTGTGTAAACTAGTTATCTGGGTGAAAAATACAATTCATGCCTTCATTACAGTGAATTTAAACATTTTCTGGATATAGCATATATTTGTCAAAGAAGGAAAAGATATTAAGATTTATCACAGGTTGCCTACCTCCATTCCCAACAGTTTCAGGGCTTTTGGCTGTACAAAAAAAGTTGGAAAAATGTTATTTCTCCCAGAATAGTAATAAAAAATTACAGCTATTTGTGCACATATATGTACATACATGTATACTGTGATGTAGAATACAGAATATAATATATATGTAATACAATGCAATGTAATATAATATACATAAATATAACAATCAAATAATTGTATATGTATCGTTATATCAGGCTTAAGTTTGACCCTATTTCACCAAAAACACAACACAAGACATACATTTGGATTCAGGAAGAAATTGCATCTGGCTAGGGGCTGCTCTAGTGGGAAAGAGAGAGGAATTACTGATAAGGCACGAAGGGATTTCTGAGGAGTATATCAGTGTTTTGGCTATTGCCCTGGCATACTCTTACTGACTGTTGTGGAGTTGCTCTGTGTGTTGGTTCAGTATTTGTGGAATCACTACCCAAATGCTTTTCTTGATGGAGTGATTATGGGAAAGAAGTCTCTTCCAGCAGCTACAGTTACTGTCTTTTCTTTCAAATGTGAAAAATATAAGTGTAGGGAAACAAATAAACCCACTTCAGATGGATTTCACAGAGCTGTTGCTATTTATAGACACTTCTACATCCAATGGTAAAATCTAAACTGAGACAGAAAATTAAAATGTGAGGTAAAAATACACAAAGGAACTACAAATCTTACTGGGAAAAGTTGAGCAGATTTTTGTTCATGCTGGATTGCATCAGTGGCAATAAACAGCTTTTGTGCTCTGGAGAGGCAGTAACCTTACTTTTGATTCACAGTGTTGTAATCTATTGAACACAAAACCCACAAAAATACTGAACAGTGGCTTGGCCATGAACCCACTGACTATCCAACCAATAAAACCAGTTTTGAGTTAGGGGTTCCTTTGCCCTGAGACCTTCATGCTGCATTAGAAGATGAGCCATGAGATAGGAGATGCATCTAACAATGCACAAGTTTTTCAAGTCAAAAGACTTGTCTTTTAAAAGCTGTTAATAGTCATAATTACAGATTTTAGAGTCAGAGGAGAGAGTTTTATATGCTGGTCTCACCAGGGCAGCAGAGCCCAATAATTTTTTCATTAAATTAATAAAAACCATAGTTTGTATCAGTGCCTGGTTTGTGATGCATTATGGTGAGAGAACTGCTATCTACATAATGGAAATGAATCTATAGACTGCATAGTGTGTGCATGTGGATCCACTCTATCTGGAACCATATAAGAAGCTGTGGTAATCCCTGCTGTGGGTACAGTCATGCAGATGGCAAATAGCTTGTTTCTTACCCTCTTGGGACCAAATAAATTGTGATACAATGTTCTGAAACGCTTTCGTGTGTAATTACAGCGATATGCTCCTCCCATCAGATACTCTATCACCAAACCAATATCAATCAGACTTATCCGATAATCAGGAGGTAAGTTTCCCTGCAATAAAAAAAAAGGATGGTGGGAGAAGAAGAAATGCTTGTTACTGGAATTTTTAAATGTACTTTATAATGATGTTAGAATAAAAAAAGTAAAATTAAATAGTTAAAAGCAGGAATGTTATGCTGGTTAATTAATTCACCTGAAAATAGATCCAACCGAAACCTGGATATTCTCGCTTGGAAAGAAGACATAAGTTAAATAAGAAGGTGAAGAACTTGTTGTAAGTAACAGAAGATAACAATACACAGTACTCATACTCTTCAGCTGGGGAAACAAGGGACATGACTGCAGAACAAAAAGCATGAGGACTGACACACTTGAAAGGTCAGGCACAGTTGCTGGACTTTACTTCTGCAAGATAGCACCTTTTCTGCATCATCTGTCACCCACAATCATCCTGGCATCTCATATCTCTTCTGGCATCTCATTGGACTGCCTCATCAGAACAGAAAAGTCATGGTAAAGGAACATCTTTTGGTCACACGGAACCAGCTCCTGCATGTAATCTTCTCATTCTGTAGTGTTTCCTTCCTGTGTTCCAGGAAAGGAAGGGCAGGAGGCAAGAGTGGTGTTACCATCTCTAGGAGACTTAAACAGTGCATGAGCTATTATTATTATTATCTAGTTGCTAGATGCAATCAGAGTCTATCAGCATTCATTCTGGGAGTGATGTTCAAAGAGCACCTATCCTAGCTTAAATTCCTGACCAAGAATGAGGAAAGCACCTGTATGTATGAAAGTTGCAATAAAACTGCGGCTAATTATTTTGCGGTTTGTTTATGAAGAAAACTACAGTCCTAGCAATTTTCCTAGATTGTTCCTACTTGAGCTCCTGATATATTTTATTGAAAGCCCCTCAAAACATACAGTCTTACTACCTAACTTCCAGCAGAGCCATGGAGATTGTCTCCCAAGAGATGAACTGTGTTTGTGGCAAGGGTCATTAGCAGGATCCTGGAGAAGATGCCTACATAATTGCCCTTCCATTTATTTTTCTTTATTCTCCTTTGCTAAAATGCATATATGACGTCTCCAGCATGTACCTTTTATTTTGAAAGGAAAAAGAATGAGTATGTCCACATCTTACTGCCCTCACTATGTGAACTCCCTTGCAGATATCTTCCTTCTCTTCACTGATAAGCCTGAAAATGGCACCATTAAGTTTATGAATTCTCCAGTACTTATGGCTTGCAAAACTACAAACAAAGATTTCAGCAACAGATTGTCTTTTTCTGACTTTGCCTTTGAGTTAATGAGGCATTGCTATTCTCCAGCTGCAGTAAGCCCAATGGGACATCTGGTAGGCTAAAACAATTTCAGGCTGAACTGCACTCATGATGTGCTGGTGAAGTCTCTTGGGGGTCTCTGGCAATGGAGGAACAAAACCTCAGCATGGGCACACCTGCTCTTCTCTTCCTTCCCATGGAACTAACAGAAAGGAAATGGACACAAATGAAAGTTTGCTGCCTTCTCAAACTCACTGATTCAGAGTTGATTGGACAGTTCAGTGAGCAGCCTACCAGAAAAGAAGGCATGATTCAGCAAATTGTAAACAGCTCACCCGGATCTAGAGATCTCACTAAGAACCTTGCAGATTTACAAAACCCTCTCTGTTCTCTATGCCCTCGTGCAAAAGATGGGACTAAAAAACAAAGGTGGAAAGAGAGGCAAATTATTCTTCCTTGTATTGTGAGTGGTAGCCTTGGAAAAGGAGAATATTACTCTAATAAAAAAAATTATCTCATATAGTCAACACTGCAGAAGGACCAGAAAACCGTAATAGTTAGCTTCAACATTTTTCAGTGCACTGTAATAAAGTAATCTAATTTTCTATAATGATATACAGCACAGATTACAGTGAGCCTGTAGCTCTTTTTATGTGTTCATTAGAAGGTTAGTAATTCACACGGAGCAATTTTATGACTGTCATGTCTTGCTGGAAATATCTGCGTGTCTGGAGATATCTGCTTGGCTTCTCTGCAGATGTGCTTATTAGATTCAGAGCAGAGAAACACTAATGGAGAGCAGATGGCAACTGGTTCTGCAGAAGAGAGAAAATGGATACAAAGATCCTCTTCTACTTCAGCCAGGAAGTGTGATTCTTATTTCCTGCCCTGCTGCCACAGTACAACTGGCACGCTGAAAAGGCTGAGGAAGGAGAGAGGGAGGTGGTGCTGCGGTGTACTATGCCTAGCAATCAGCTGGGATTCCAAGATTCAGAAAATCAAGCAAATCTAGTGCCAAAAATTGAGCTGTTAACCATTTTTAAGTAATGCCTCTTAGCATATCCTTTTGCAATTTTCCTAATCCTGTCTAATTTGATGGGTGGGGGAATTATTATGCTTTGCAGGAATGCATATTAGCTTAGCTAATTTGGACAAAGAAATTTTTATAATGAACCATTTAAAGAAAAATAACATCTAAAATTTAAAAGAAAAATAAATGTAAAAATTCAGTTTAAAAAAAATAAATTCTGGTAAGTTTGTTTGTTTTTTCTCCAAAGTGTTCTTTTCTCTCCAGAATGTGTAAAATGACAGTTTTAACAAAACAAGAATGAAAGTAATGGCAGAAATGGGAGTTGTAGCTCCAAGACAGGGTTGTGGCTCAACAGACTCCTTCTGTCTTAATGTCTCCAGTAAAACTGAAAGCTTTCATATTATTAAGTGGCAAAAAATATTCGAGCAATTAAGAAAGCACAACAGGCATCAGGGTGCTACATGTGTTACAAAGCACAAGTTTCTTGATGTAGTTCTGTTTCCTAAATTTTCATAGAAGAATTTAGATTAAAAAGTTCCCGTAGAGTAACTTTGATAAAAAATGCATCTAAACCTCCCAGATAATACTGAAACACTTCACTAAAGGAAACTCCCAAATTCACAGCAGAAATACATATGTTGTAAACATAGACACATGTATGTCTCCTTGCTAACATAGTTACTTTTCCGAGGTGAGAAGCCCTAGTAAAGACAACTGGATCATCCTTGTGAAGAGGGGTTATGCAAGTGCCAAAGCATTTTCTCTATTAGCAGACAGCTCAAACCACCCTGGCAGTGCTGAGGATGTTTGTGATTGAAGCACAGGGTTGCAACCACTCCAAGAACAGCAAAATTTGGATGAGCTAATTCTAGTACAGCCGAGGTCATCAGGAATGACAGAGGAGAAAGTTTGATCATTGGGTATGATAGGTGTCCTGGCTAATAATCAACTAATTTTTTAATGTTGGAACAAGTTCTTCAGTGTTAATGCATTATTCTTTTCCTGAAGAAACTTCAGCTTTTAACTGTAGCTAGTCAGTTATAGTATTCTTTTCACTTCAGGTGCATTTCTGTGTCAGCAAGTACCAAGCCTCTGATTTTCCACGCTGAGGAAAAATAATACTTTCAAAATTCTGTATATTGCTAGTTTGTTCTCTGGAAATGTAGACATATGGTGGCAGTTCAAAACAAAAAACTTTTGGAAATATAAATAACCCCAAAGTGGAATTGAGGTATATTGATTATATAAAATTTTTGGACAAAAGAAAGAAAATCCATCTGATAATTTCCACTGATCTTCATCAGCTAGGTGAGGCAGGGAAGGATTAAAAAAAATACAATCAAAAACGTAGAGGGCAACCTCCACTTACAGATAGGGTGTCCACTACAGCCACTGCCTGATTCTGCTTAGCATGGGTGCATTGGCATGTACAGTCTATGGAAGGGAACCAATGCTGTATGTGAAATTCTGGACACTTGATAGGGGACATCAAAAAGGCCATGATGAGAAAGATGAAGGCAAATTTGTCCCTATATGTATTTATGGAATTGTGAAAGGTGATATGAGCACAGTTGTCTCTAAATTAGAATCATTATGATGTATTTTGTCTTGTTAATACATGCAGAATTTACACGTTTTGATTACTGTAAATTCTTTAAGACTCTGAATCCAGGCTTTTACAATATGTTGCCCAAGCTAACAGTCCTCACAGCAATATTTGGAAACACAAGGGAAAAATAAATTGTATTATGTTTGTGCACACACATATGTGTGTGTGTGTGAGTGCACATGTGTGTCTGTAAGTTGCCACAAACAGGATGTGGTAATGTGACTTATGTTGTTCTAATTATTTGATTTATTAAGCAGGTAAAGTAGTCTTTCAAACAAAACAAAACAAAACAAAACAAAACAAAACAAAACAAAACAAACAAAACAAACCAAACCAAACCAAACCAAAACAAACCCCAAACAAACCCTTCCTACTTCTTTATATAGTACAATTGCAGTAAATTAAATACTGCTTCTATGATTTTAAACACATTTTCTATTGTGAGAATCCACAAAAATGCAAATGAAAATAATACATTGCATTAACATACATACCTGCATCAAATAATGCAGGTTTTAAAACTGAGACATATGCATAAAAGCATAGTGTATTTCATATACTTTAAGTGTTGTCTCAAGGGGACATATTACTTATTTTTGTATTTACATTTTGTCATGCTGTAATTAAATCGAAGAGGTTAGGTTAGAGGTTAGGTGTCTGTCATCAAAATATACACAAACTCAAAAAACTAGCATCAGCAGTGTGGTCTGTCTCTCATGCATGGTGGGCCATTTAACTGTCAAATAGTGATGTATCCATTAAGAAGTTATTTCCAAGGAGGTGTTTTCATTTAAACTGTTGTCTGATCTGCTGACCGATTTATGGCTTGGTTGCCTGGTAAGGGATCTGCTCATTGGTAGGGCTGTGGTAAGCTGTCACTTCTCCCTGTAAATGACGGTTGTTCCTCATCACTGACAAAATGAAAAATACAGCCCCAGTGGAGCAGTTTTCTGATAAAGGTGCTGAAGAGCTGCACCAGGCTGTCTGTTCTTAAAGCTCTCGATTATGTTTATGAGAGCACACGCTGACTTCATGTAGTGGGAATTACTGAAGATTTTAGCTATGGACAGAGGAAAGAAAGATGTATTTACGGAAAGAAGACCATGACCTAACACTTAGTAGTCACTGTGGAAAAAATAATGTCTTTGAATATAGTGAAAGTTTATTTAATGTTTGTCAATATATGGCTGTGAGTACCAATTGTCTTTGCCTACTTTGATTTTTTC
The DNA here is from genome assembly GCF_003945595.2 of Pipra filicauda. Classification (NCBI taxonomy): domain Eukaryota; kingdom Metazoa; phylum Chordata; class Aves; order Passeriformes; family Pipridae; genus Pipra; species Pipra filicauda. Next base: position 2,676,408 of record NW_024104509.1, on the reverse strand, counting down.
CGATGATTTCCACCCCCCCCCCCCTTGAAAATACATATTTTTTAGGGACTCAGGAAAAAGAGATTGATATTGTTTAGTTACTCAACACACAAATCACTATGCCTTTGAAGAAGGACTTGGAAAGGTGATTCTAGGGGAGAGAAGGAGTTTGGAAAAGTATATATTTTAAAGTATAAGAGGCTTCTTTCAAACTCTTATAGGCATATGAATAACTGCATAGTTAGTAAAAAAAAATATTCTGGCAACTTGGGCTTCAAGGGCAGCATTTAGTCTAAATGCATTCCAGTTTTACTCTGCTCCATCCAAGAGGATTTGTGCATAAGAACACTTTCAGTTTCTTTGTAGGCATTTCATGCTTTTCAGAGGTCACTTAATATACTATATATCATTGGACAATGAAGATGCCACATAACACACTGACCAAAGAAAACCACCATAACCTCCCTAAACATAGCTACCGACTATTCTGTAGAATTATTTAATGGAAAGGTGCTATAGGACACACTGCCACTCTCCTCCCCTACTTGACTTCCATTCTGTTCAGCTGTCACTGACAGAAGAAACCACTAAAACCTGTGCTCTTAGAAAAAAATATCCTTTCCTTTTTCAGTCTTCTATCTAGTCCCATGTACAGAAATATCCCTTCTCAAGTATGCTACCCTTGAGATCCTACTTACATAATGTGCAAGGCTGTAATCTGCCCATGCTTTGGGAGAATATTCAAGCTGATGAGGTCAGTTGCAGACTCAATCTCCTTGCTTGATCCATATATTTAAAGGATAATGGATTTTCATTCCTTGCTGATGCTGTAACACTTTTAATCCTGAACACATTGGCAAAGGTATTTGATATCTCCATCCTGCCACTATCCCTTTCAGTGTTTCTGTCCTGCCCTTCTAATGGATCTTCGTAATTCAGGATGATTGAAATTAACATTATAAGGAGCAGGGGAAAGTTGCACTACTCCTTTTTTATATTTCTGCTGAGGAAGATGGCTACAATGTACCACACAACTGTTTCAACAAAGCAGAATCCGGCACAGGGATAAGGACTATTTTACAGACTTGGAAGTAAACCAACAACACAAAAACTAGCTTTGACAACACTTGCAGGTATGGACAAATAGAAATAACAGCATAAATCCACACATATGTAAGAGCCTACAATTATGCTAACAGAAGCACTATTACTCAGGCATCTAAAACCACAGAGAAAGCAAGACAACTTGCTAATTGTGCCTTGTATGCAAAAAGTTCATATTTGGAGCGTACAAACAGGACATTCTCTACTGGCAGGGAAAGGGGAAGGCTCTGACTGAAAGCTCATGCAAAGCAGAGATAGGATCTAGCTACAGAAAAGCAATAATAACATTATTTTCAACCTACCGTCCATTGGACTCTTACCTTTTTGACGTCCCTGACTAGATGATGTAGAGTGTTGGATGGTCCATGTCTCTGCAAAGAACAAATGAAGGAAAAAAAAATAATTTTGCATTGTCCAAAGACCCAAAAAATGTAAATATAAATGTAAATCTTTCTCACCTTAGTAGTTTAGAAATCAGGGAGCTGAGAACACTTCAGTTGTACAGTGTTATCAGTTAAAAAAAAAAATCAATCACAAGATTCAATTTAATCTGAATTCTCTTTTGTACAAAACCCTTCCATAAGAAACCCCCAATATTGCCATACTGGATGAAAATCAAGGCCCTATACACCAGATTAGGCTCCTGGTTTAGACAAAGCTGGAGCACAGCACAACATGCACAGCTGGGAAAGAATGGAAGGAAAACAGCTGCTCTAGTGTCAGCCTTCCCGCACTCAGGACCTCTACTCCCACTGTCGGTGGGTCACAGAGATCCTGAGCCTGACATTGCATCTAGGCTGTCTCATCTGAAAGCCACTAAGTGCACGGACAGTCTGTGAAATTGTCCAATCTTCTTTCGACTCCACCTGACATTGCAAAATTATATCTTATTATTATATCTTATATCTTACTTTATTTTCTGCTTTGGTTTTGACTGTTGATGATATTTTAAGAGACTTTTGTGAGACATCTTCTTGTAGCTGATGCTGGATGAGACCACTGCTTAAGTGCAGAATTGATGTTTCCATATATGCATTGCTCTGCATCTGTCAACACTTAATTTTATGTAACCCCATGTCTAAGCATGATGAGACTTTTCTTATGCTGCTTCAGATTTTCCCACTCTGAGTGAATCTAAATCATCTGCAAACATTATTGTCTCTTCAGTAGTTACCATTTTTCAGATCATATCTGAACAGATTTTTCTGAAACCATACCGTCAGGAGTCACATACATCATTCAGTAAGTCCTAACTTGCCAGTTACAATCTTTCAGCCAGTGACACCTGCCTAAATCTCAGATCTGTCCTACTGGAATTACAATGGCAGGAAATCAACTGGTACTGTGTAGGGTTTAATCTATGCCCTAAAAAATCTGTGATTTTTTAATCACAGATTAATCACATTAATTAAGTGGAAATTAATTAATTAATTAAATTAATTAATTAATTAAGATTAATTAAGATTAAGTGGGCATGTTACATTATTTGAGAGACAAAGCTAAGTGATAATGGGAACTTAGGGAAAACTTTTGCCTTGTGCATCATCATGTCATTATAAAACAAGTGGGAGCTAGAACAATGAACATATAGAGAGAGAAAATTTGCCTTAGGTTGGCCCTACCGTATTGTACAGTTCCTCTAGCCGGGAGATGGTGAGAAAACGATGCATGCTTACTCCATTTTCTATGAGTAATTTCACAAAATCCACTCTGTCCAACACCAGCGCATCCAGCATTGCTTGCTCAAGGGAGCCCACCTGCAAAGCAAGTGATTAACTGAAGCAGTTCCTCAGCACAGCAGGCCTATATCCAGCTGGTTCAGCCACCCTGGCACAAGCAAGGAACACTGACAAAATTCTGAGGGTTGCTTTGCTACACTTAAAATGGGATAACCACAGTTTTAGTCTATAAGGGTTTCCCTGGCTCAGGGCTGCACTTCAAATACGAATGTCAGAGTGCTAAAATGAAAATACTTTAGGAAAACCAGATTAGGATGAAGGAACTGGAGCTCAGAAAACTGGTGACCACACCTCCACCCTATGCACTGTCTCATTATTATCTTCATTTCTTGTTTTCCTGTCAAACATTTTGTTTATATTGGATATATTTGTTATGTGTATATACGCACCCTTTAATTCTGTCTTTACTAATGTTTTCCTCTGTTTGTGGTGTGAAAACTCAGGGAAACTTGGACACTCAGGAAATGGAAATAGCTTCATAATTTGCATTTCTTTGAAGGGCCAAATGCAAGAGGTCTTCTTACAAAAAACCTCTTCTTTTTATTTCTTGTAGGTCAGAAGGTGTTAGAATGATGAGAAATTATCTCACACTTCCAGCTTTTAGCTTGCAAAATGATTGCAGCTTGCTGCATGTATGCAAATTTTTGCTGTAATGTGGTGATGAAGAGAGAACAGTAGGGGCAGTTTAGTACCATTAAAATCCCTCCTATGTTTTGATGCATTCTTATGTCCAATATGGAAGACAAGATAAATAGTTCTATTCACTCCATAACTGAAAATGAAGGATTTTTGAAACTAGCTTTAAGGGGCAGCAACTTTCAGAAGCTACATTTAAAGCAATGATATTTAAACAGAAGCTTTTCCTATTGTTATAATTTTTCCATGGGGAGTTGTAAATGCTCATGTAATGATAACATATGAAATTTTAATGACTAGGATGGAATAAGTGCTACAGTAGTGAATGTTCTGATAAAGGAAATAAAGGTAGAAATAGACTCCTTCTAGTTTTTTTGGATGACTTCTACCACTGTAAAAACTGCAGCACAGTTTGGGAGTTGACTACTACTGTGCCCCAGGCAGAGGAGTATTTATTTACAGCCCTATGACTCCTCTTCCCCTGTCTTCCCCGGGAATGGTGTTGGCCAGGGACCCTGCCACTGGAGCACAGATGTGAGGTAGGCAGGTTGATGCAGAGCAGCAGTGGGCACAGAATTAACACCACATGAGGTCTGGGGCACAGCCCATCCGTGATGGCACTGCTGATCAGCTCCTGTGATCGTTCTGACCCCCAACATTTATGCAGCCTATTTTTGGCATCAAATCATACTAGAATTCAGTATTTGCATATAGAAGCATATTGGTGGAAAAGCAATGTTTTGCTTTTCCTTTAATTTATAGCCTAGCACTGAAACATGGCTGTACACAGACATCAGTTTTTCTCACTTGTAGAATCATTGCTTGGCGGTATAAATCTGGTACTTTGCGTTTTTTTTCAAAGATGTGGTTTCCCACTGTTAAGGTGTCGCTAGATGTCACCATTTCCTTGGACAAGAAAAAACACATTAACGTCTCTGTAACTGTGCCTGCCTTCAGCAGCTGTGAATGGGAACCGCGTGTTTGGCTGTATTTTAAATTGTATTAAAACCACCACTGCCAACAGAATGGATGTACTGTAGCGCAGGGTTTAAAGTGTTTCCAGTAGAAGATGCTGTATATATGTATATACTGTACCGGCCACTGTTGCCCGTAAATAAAGATCTGACTGCGAGCGATGTCTACTCTGTTCCAGGCTAGTGCTAGGCTCAGCTGGTCGGGAGCAGATGCGTTAGCCCCTTTGTATACAGATAGGGGTGCAGGCAGGAGAGAAGGAGAAAAAAGAAACAAGACATTAGACTCATTATGCCATGGTAATTTCTCTTTTGTCAAAAGTCTCACAATGTCCCTGGCATTTCTGCAACTGATCTCATATTAAAACAAAACCAAACATTCCATTGTCCCTGTAATAAAATACTGGTTCTCAAATCTGAATCTATGGTTCTCAGGTTGTCTTGTAAACATTAATTATTCCCTCATATGCCACTTCAAAATACAGCAGATACAGGCGATATTGGAAGATGCAATTTGTGGTAGAGTGAAATGGTTTCCCTCCTACCAGATAGGAAGCAAGAGAACAAGTCAGGAGGGACACTGACTGAGCTTCAGGAATACACACACACACACACACACACACACGTATGCACACAGGCACACACACACATATGCCTCTCGCAATTACAGGCAGATTTATCTCATACAGACACCACCAATTTCAGTAGTTGTGTGTTTTTTTGCACATCTTGTGCATTCCAACTTCATAAGAAGCATGGGAATTTCTCCTCTATCTTTTCGTACTGAGGGGTCTTAGTGGGAAAAAAATTCTATTCACATATGTAATAATCATGTAAGAAAGCATTCTATAAAGCTGGTGTCAAGGTATAATATATCCAAATTAAATAAGAAACTCTGCAGATGATAAGATGGGTTTGGAGCTGTTTGTTTTTGGGAGGGAGGATATGTTTTTCCCTGTAGTTTTAATGGACACTGTGGGACATTCCTGCCCTGCTGTGCTTTTTTAATATTTCATGGTTCTCAGCTGATTTGTAAAAATGAAACAGCATTTGTGCTTCAGTATTATAGGGAGAACTGGCCTGAATGAACTGATCAACCAAACAAATAAAGGGCCCTCTGACTTTTAACTACATATATGCTTGCAGTGGTTAGGTGATTGTATAAAGGCTTATTTTTTAAAGACGTCATACCTCCACTGTTTTTTTTTTTGTCTTATTAATTCTTATACTGCTATCATAGAGTGAGGATAAATAAAAAGCTTTTCATTACTTCAAAGCATTTCTGTCTCCATTTCAGTACTACTGAAAACCCCTCACTGTTCCAGTTGAAAGTGGACTCTGAAACTCGGGGCATGGAAAACATTAATCTAGCTGTTGAAATTCTCTGTGAAGACCTTAATGAAAACCTTCAGGAAGCTTAGCCTATAGTTTAATTTCATAACTTTCAACTTTGAAGATGTTGCCAAGTACTTGTCAATATCTACAGCAAATGTTTGGGAGATGGCCGACTGTAGATCATCCAGATCACATTCATACAGAAATGAGCTCTGATAAAAAGGTAGGCAGTGCAGGAACAGAACAACTGAAATAAATGAAGAAGAAAAAAAAAGTGAAAATATTTCTGTGATTTCTGTGAGTAAGAAGTAACAAGAAGGCCCCCTTGCATAAGACACAACTTCTCATTGCTATATACTACAACACAGACAAAAGCTCTCACAAGAGACCTCATGGGTGATGCCAATGACATCTGAAACTTTTGGAGTTTCTTACATGAGCAACACACAACATTCAAGAACAGAAAATATTTACCTTTGGGAAGGGCAAAAATGTCTCTACAGATTTATTTATTAAAACAGAAAAAAAGTACCCACAGTGAGTATGATAGTATAGATAGTAGAAACTAAGTGCAGAGAGCAAATAATGTTCTTCCCTGTTCTGAAGCAAAAAAACAGATCTCATTGGATCTCCTCCTTTCCATCCATACGCCTGTAGAAGAAGTGAGAGCTTCAGCAGGTGCTCAGGCAAGATCTCTGGTGAGCCATTGAGGAGGCACATGGGGCAGTGATGGTGATCCCACAGCCTGACACATTTTGCACATGCTAATTTTGCACATGCGATGAGGGAGCTCCACTTCCTCATTTTCCTAAACTAACTGCAGCCTACAGTCTGGGTAGGCAGGGGTGCCACCTGGTTAGAAACCAGAATTCTGGATCAAGAGACTATCAGATGGTCCTGGGGAGAGAATTGGGCTACTTACACTGCCCTCGGCTCAGCCAGAGGTCAAGCGAAATCACAGAGGCTTCAGGTGAACAATTTCTGAGCCGTAGCAGGGAGTCTTCTCCTGTTTGTGTCAAGTGACCCTTGCAATCCTGGGCCTTTCTGAGCTTTAGGAAAGATCCAGCTGCTGAATGAACACAGGGCCTTCTGGTGCCTCTGATCATATGAAGGAGCAACTGGCATGGGGTATGAGATAGTGCCTGCTCAGCAGTTCATCAGAATTGTTTTCTTTGAGCAGGCTCATTGCTCAAAATACTGAGCAGAGGGGAAAGCAAGCCATAGTGCAGCCTCTGCCCTTCCCATTTCCCTCAATGGTGCTTAAGGGTGACAGGTTTTCCTGTGGGTGCAAGTGCAGTCCCAGAGTTGAGGCTCTTCTCAATGCTTGTTGCCATTATAGTTGATTACATTGTCTTGCAGAGCACTGCAGACATTTGACAGCTGATAGAAATGCATGGTTTCTCAGGGCGATTTTGTACTTCAGGTCCAAACCAGTCTATCAGCTAGGGTGTAGACAGGTCTGCATGCTGGGTCTCTGATGCATGTGGTGGGATGTGTGATTCTAGAGTAAAGTTTCTTGCTGGAAGGCCCTTGCATCCTTCTCCTCTTTCCTGTCTTCCCTGTGGGGTTTTCAGGTGAATGTGGATTACACTGATGTTACTTAAGAGGAGAAGGAAAATAAATGCTATAAAATTTTGTGCAGAGCAGCATATGGGCTGTGGAGGCCTTTTAATTGATTTTATTCTAAGATGGAACTGATGACCTTTGTCTCACATGAAGAAGAAAGTATTCAGGTTATTTTAGGTGGAATTCTGCCTAGTATTAGGAAATATGAATAATTCCATTGATATAAGAAAAACTCCCCAGAAAAAAAGTGAAATGGGCTTTCTTAAGACACTGTCTCCTTTCAGTCATTTCCTTGATTGCATTCAGTGCCACAGTACACGAATTTGAGTCAGTAAGAAGAATCCAAAAAGTGATCTCTCCAAGGATGCATCTCACTCATGAGCATCACTGTAATGTACCCAAATCAAAGCCAAAGGATATTCGGGAAATAAAAAAATAAGGTGGAGTTAATAATCTATTGCATTGTATTATTTTAATTCTTGTAGCTTACTTACTGCATCCAATAGTGTCTTAGGTAAAATGACTAATGTCTCTGTAATATTTACTCACTATCCTGGTATCTGGCTGATTGTAAGATATGTTTCTCAAAAGAACGTTTTAAGACTATGACTAATGTCTACAGTGTGACTCTTCCTCACTTTATCTGCTCCTAGAAGAACAGTTACATTTGGGATGCAATGCACTGATTCGGCAGTTTTTGGTATAGATATTGTGGGATATAGATGGACTTCTGGGACAGCTGTTAGTTCATGGAGATGGTAACTTTATGTTCTTAGGCCACTATCCAGGAGTGCTTGGTTATCTTGCATAGATTCTTCTGATAAAAAGTCACATGGTCTATTCACAATATTTTGGACCCAAAATGCAATACTCCTTGATGACAAAGCCTGGGACCATAAACTTGCCTCTCTATCCTAGGTTATCCAAGGTACACTTCAGACAATGAGTCTTGTGCCCTTGCAGGATACCAGGTTACTGAAAAGGTTTTATATACTTATTACTACAGGCTTTTATACACTGGCTAAAGCTTACTGTGACCAATGTAAATCTCTAAATGATTCTCTGGGAATAGCCTATGACCTTAGTGCTCAGGAAACCAGAAAGCTGAAATGACACAAAACTGATCTACCCAGACAGAAGTGGTTGTTGGACACTCAACTCCACAATGCATCTAAGCATGTCAGTGTCCTCTTTGAATCAACATCTAAAGAAAAGAATTAGATTAGGGAAAATAGCAATCCTAACGAACTTTCTGCTCTGTGTCTCAGCAGGTCCTAGCTGTCTTCTGTTTCAGCAGCTGTTTGGTGAAAAGGCTGGGTCTCCACTGCATTTTCTACAAAAATCTCCCTGGCATTTAGCAAATCAATTGACAATAACAAAGCTGATAGCACAAACAGCTGTAAGAGCAGTAACCAGATATCTGACCTAGCTCTGAAACCTGTTTGTGTCTGTGATTTCATGGTTGGCAGACTATTGCACTTTCTTCCTCGACCATCTGATACTACACGATGCCTATTCGAGGGGCATGAATCTTGATTTATTCACAGGTTGGAAAAGTATGCAGAGACATCAGATTTGCATTAGCCTGACAAAGGTAATCTCAGAGGGTTACACTGCAACAATGTTACTATGCATATACCACACAGCACCTCTTACCCAGTGCTAACAATTGCACTGGGAAGGCTTCTGGAGCACCATCTGAAACGTAGCTGGTGCTAGTCTGCTCCAGACGTTGCAACAGCTTCGTGAACTGGGATCTTTCATGCCACTTCAAAACAAGTATTTTTTTAGAACATCTCCATATGCTGTCTTTAACTTCCCTGTCTTAATGCCTTCTGCTTAGCTAGCAGCTGCAAAAGGACAAAATTCATTACGATTTGAGTTCCAACTGTTCAAGCTAAGAGAGCACAAACAGTTAAACTGTATCAATAAATCTGCCTGCTACAAATTCATGCCATTGGAAACTTACTTCCCACGTTCGCATTTCTCTCAAAATTAAAAAAAAAAAAATGAAAAAAATAGAGGAATTCACAAACCATATGCTGTTGTGACATCCATGCAATGTAAATTGATAACCACTTTGGATGCCGTTCTGTAGTTTATTGGAGATCATTCCCAATAAGGATAGATTTGCCGACAAGATTAAACAAGTTACTCATGAAAACAAACAAAGAAACAACATGTGATGCAGGGTTTGGGACCTGCCGAATATCCTGTCCAAGACAGTTCCTGAATTGGTAGTGTGTCTGGTGTGGGTTTAAAAGAGACCAGTTAATCACAAATTTTACACAGCACATAGGAATGATACTTTGTGTTTCTCAGTCCTTGCCCCCCTCCTCCCTTACCAAATCACTCACACCAGGGTCGGACGGGTAATTAGCTGGTATGCTCCTCTTGCACTATCAAGAAGTGCAAATTCCTCATCAGTGAGACTGAGAAGAAGTTACAAATAATCACTCAGTGGTTTCATACTTGGTTCTTCCCCCTTTTTTTCACACACTGCTGGAGAGTAGAAAGAGACTAATTCTTAAATCTAAATTTAAGAATTTTAAGATAACTCAGACCCAATACCCAGATCAGCTTACTTATTTATTTTACTTATTACAATTATTGTTTTTTCTTTAATTATAGAGACATGTAAATGTGGTAAGTAAGTTTCCAATGGCATGGAATCCAATGGTATGAAAATTCCAATGGCATGAAAAAAATATTTTACTTATTACAAATAAATTACTTATTACAAATCAATAGACAAGTAGTTCAGCATTGCTACCTTAGACTTCCTGATTTGATCAAAAACCCCACTACCCATCAGCCTAATGGAGTATTTACAGAAGGTCAGTATTTCTTTCAAAGTGGGACAGAACCTTTGTACAGAGATATGAATAACTGTGTGAATAAGGACAGTTGACCTGCCTGAGACAAGAGATCTCATCTTTGCACATACTGATTAAATAAGGTTATCTGGACTTTTATGCCTTGTGATCAGAAGCCTCAGGCTAATCAGAGATGCCTGATAAATCCAATCTAATGAAAGGAGGTAATTTTATTTTACTAGGGGGACAATAGCACCAATTAGGCACTTGCAAAATGGGTATTCCAGATCAGAGAGGACTAGTCATATACTGAAACAGCAACTATAGAACAGTTGCTCGTGTAAATACTGCAAAAGAACATTCCAAATTGAAAACAATCCCTTGCAGGTCTACAATTTATTTTCTTCAGCTTCCAAGAGTCAGTTTTTGGAAGACTCCAGGAACCTATGCTGGGATTTAGATCTTGAAAATAAACCTAGAAAAAGTGGAATCACAACTTTAAGACATTTTGTGTCTTACTAGTAGAACAAGAGCAGTACTTTCAGACATTGTCTTAAGAACGAATGTAAAGGGAATAACTTTCCAGTGAAAGGAAAAGAAGGATTCAGTTTTATTTAAGATAAAAACGAAATCTGCAATTAAATTATTTCCTAAGGATAAAAAAAGAGGAATTTGGTGATGGATGCAACTCTTGTTCTTGCTTTGAATTAATTTATCTTTCCTTTCTTCACTTTGATTTATATTTTTTCTGTGTGAATGCAGATGGCTAAAATTCCTTACCTCTGGGTAGCAGCAGCAAAATAGTCATGTTGGCTGTAGGACAAACAACTGGTATCTTGATTGGAATGATCAAAAGAAGTGGAGTAAACAATACTAGAGAAGCCTAAAAAACAAAAGCTACTGTAGCAAAGTAAGGACAGCTCCTTTCCTTGGTTGATAGCTATCAGCTTTCAATCATATTTTTGAAGTCACCAGGACTTCTTTACTTTTCCTGTTCAGACCTTTGTTTTAAATGTTTGAAGTAAAATTTTTTAAATGGGATTAAAATTGCGCAGAAGGCAAAATACTATTTTGTATGGTTAGGTGAAAGTTACTCAGGCCTTCTCTCTTCATATAGCTTTTGTGAACCTGAACAGGAAGAAACTGAGAGGAAAACTGAGCCCTGGAACAAGCAAGAATAATGGTGATTACCTTTTGAATACTCAGTAAATCTATTACATTTTCTGTTGCGACTCAGATTCAGGTCTGACCCACCTGTACACTCTTATTCAGGTGAGGGGGTGATCAAGAGCATACTGACAACTAACTGTCGAAGAGTCTCATGAAGTGTAAGTTTTCCTAATTACCTTTGTAATTCCATTCCCTCATGTTTCTAAGATTGGTCCTTAATTTTGTTTGGTATGTCTTATTCTCTGTTTTTAAAATCAGTATGGCCAGTACTACATAGCACAAACTAGTCAAGACAGCAACAAGATGACCATGGTGATTGATGCATGCAGTTTGTGAAAATCTCTTTTGGGGGAATACCATTCAAATGGAAGGCCTACCAGTCATTGTTTAGGTGAGTACCCTTGACTGGGAAAATTACATGTGCTCTAGAGCCTTTAAAATCTCACCTGTTTCTGTATTTGCAAGCAGATACTAAATTATCTGATAATATAAGATTTTGAAGGAAGCTAAGCTAAATGGTGGGTCTGCAAGACCAGGGTCTATAAGGAACTGTAGCAACAGCAGATTTATTGTGAGAACTCTTCTAAGAGTGTAAGTGTAAAATGTAATGGCTTAGAAAGATTTAACAACCTGTCAAGCTTAAGATAAAAACCCCTCCTACCTCACTAGCTGAATTCTTAACTCTACCAGTGACGCTGGAAGGAATCCCACAACATTTCCAGACTTTCCTAGGATAACTACAAATAACTTTCTACTTTGACAATAGAGCTGGTTTTATCTAAATGGATGTTTTAGCTATCAAGGTAATCTAAGTCTGAGAAGTCCTTAGGCTGTCTTCTTGTGAATACTAACCTTTTCAAGTAACTGGTGGGGGGTCACCACTGATGTTTCTTGTGACACATTTGTGATTGTGGGTGGAGAACAAAAATTCAGAAAGGAATAACATCAGCTATTTAAACACTAAAGACAGAGCTGGGTTTGTATAAAGCCGTTGGAGTGACAGGTATACTTCAGTTTCATGGTATAGATTTGCCATCTTGATAGAATAAGTATCATCAATAAATGAAGGTTTCAGCACAGGACAGACAGACTGGATTGATACAGACTCAATGTGGGGTGAAACTGTTACCTTTTAGTAGTGCTGTCAGGATAGCTAAATCAATATCCTGATGTCCTTCAGATCCCATGCGAAAAACTGTGATCTGAAATGTTAAAAGACAATACTGTTACTGAAACCTGAGTAATTTTTAAAAAAAGAACACAAATCAGGGCAGCATCACTTGATTGTCAAAATGTCCTGATGGCTACAAGATGATCTTACTTTATATAGGAGAAGCTTATTAGACTAACATATCAACATTAACACATGAGTATTAACATATCAGTATTTTTTATGACATAAAATTTACTAGAGAAATTGTATTAATGATCATATGGGTAAAGTAAGGTATTTATTGACACTTAAAGGGTGAAATTAGAGATGAAGCAATATTTTTCTACTAAATAAAGACATTAGACTTCGTGTTCCCAATAGATTACAAGGAGGATTTAGGTATATTATAAGTTGTGGACCTGATGGATGGCACATGGCATTGAATAAATATTGTCAATTGAAATTAGCAATATACTCAGTGATTGACCTTGTGATTTCATATAGCAGTAAGTTAGATAAATAATCTAAGAATTATGCTTCTAGAAGGTCCAGAAACATTTTTAGCCATGTATGGTCAGTGACATTTCACTGTAAATGACAGGGTTTGAGGTAGTGAGTAAGATACACAATTCATAAAGAATAAGAATGAATATAGTGCATCTGCTCTTTCTATCCAGATTCACTCTTGGTTAAGACTGCACTGAAACATATAGAAATGTAAATCCCCTTGCTCCTTTTGTTGCCATGGCAATAGTTGTTCTTGGGCTTCTGCTTCTTGTGAAGCAACAGAGACTGCAGCTTTTTACTAGAGCCTTTCCTTTACTCACGAAAACTATGTCATCATTTTGATCTGAATATCTGTTATCTTGTTACATTATATTTTTTCTCCTGTCAGTATGGACTGCCTCAATTCTTTTATTTTTTTTTTTTAATAGATACCTTTAATTAGGAATTGTGTAAACGTATTTTATACCCATATTCAGCAACATATGTTGTTTCCATGTTCCTAGGCTGCTATTCATACAGCAATGTTGCACTGGAGCAGCATCTGGTATAGAGCAAACATCAGGGCACAAAGACCTGTCTACCATCACAGGGGAAGGAGATCTATGAAGTCTCTAGGCTAAGGCAGCACTTTGGTGAGAAGCTTCAATTTGACAGTTGAAACAGTGCTGCAGAGCATATCCCAGGAAATCCAGTGTAGCCTTCCTGTAGCACCTATTCTACCTTCATTTGATCTTAGAGGTTCAGGGTTTTCAGAGGGAGCTAAGAGGATTTGGCATCAGTGACAGTAGTATAGCATCTTAGAGGCTAAAAAGGCAAACTGGATAAAGTAATAGGAAACTGTCTTAGCTCAATTAGTCAATCAATTTAGATGATGTCTAAAACAATTAATATAAGAAAGCATAAGTTAGGTAACCTCCCCAGCTAAAGTATCCTGTTTTCAAGTTAGACCCTTTAAAGTATTGCTGAAACAAATCACAAATGACACTTTAATGAACTATTTTCTCTCTCCCTCCAAAATTTGCAGATGTTTCTGGCAAACTACTTGATATCTATACCCATACCACAGCTTTAGAATAGAATAGAATAGAATAGGAACAGAATAGTTGGAAGACATCTGCAACAATCATTTAGTTCAACTGCCTAAACAAAAGTTAAAGCATGGTATTAAGGGCATTATCCAAATGGTTCTTAAACACTGACAAACATGGGCATCAAGCACCTCTCCAGGAAGCCTGTTCCAGGGTTTGATTACTCTCTTGTAAAGAAAAGTTGCATGACAATTTTCCAAATGTTTTTCTTATTTCCTCAATGACTGGCAATGAAGCTTTCTCAGCAGTGCAGTCAGTCTACCCACAGGTAATGTGAGTAGAAATACACATTTCTGCGTATTTCTCATCTCAAAACACAATCAACATGGGAGCTGATGAGGTCAGACTCTCTACTGTACGTGGTCATGATGTGCTTCCCATGCCACAGATGACAAACTTGGAGGTGCCACCACATGGCAAAATGTCCTTCTTATTCTTTAAGGTCAAAGGTGAGGCAGTCTGCACAATGGGGTCTGAACACACTGAACAACAGCTCAGAAGAGGAATAAAGAGCACCTCAAACAAACACAAGCTCAGTGAAGTCCCAGCTTAATAAAGAGGCATTATATAAATTGCAAGTACTGAATGGCTTATCACCACAGGAAAATTAAAGTAAGTACTTTGCATATATTAGATCACATATAACCTTAAACTTCCAGTTTCTCTTTCATTCCTCTTCTCTGCATGCATCAGAAAAATAAACCCAATTCAGCAGAACAAAGTGTTGCTGTAGTAAAAATAAAATAGAACTAAGTAACTTTGTCACATTAGGATAAAAAGCCTGTCTTTCCACAACAACTGTTGCTTTATTATTATTTTTAAGATGCTTAGCATAACTCAAGTAGTAAAATAAAGAAGATAAACAATGGCAAAAAAAAAAAGAACGGAAATTGAAAGAGTACTCAAACTCATACCAGAATTACTATAAGTTTGGGATTGTGTCCAAAATTTAACTAGAATTTTAGACAGAATCAAGGAAAAATATGATAATTCACAGAATCATATAATCATAGAATTGTTTAGTTTGGAAAAGACCTCTGAGATCATGAAGTCCTACTATTAACCCAGTATTCCCAAGTCCACCACTAAACCATGTCCCTAAGTGCCACATCCACTCATCTTTTAAATACCTCCAGGGATGGTGACTCAACCATTTCCCTGGACAGCTGTTTCAGCTGTTCAAGATTCGCTTGACAGTTTGATAACTCTTTCAGCTAAGATTTGTTTCCTAATATCCAATCCAATCCCCCATCTTCTGCAACTTGAGACTGTTTCCTCTTGTCCTGTCACCTATTACCTGGGAGAAGAGACCGATCACCACCTTTCCACAACCTCCTTTCAGGTAGTTGTAGAGAGTGATGAGGTCTCCCCTGAGCCTCCTTTTCTCCAGACTAAACAATCCCAGCTCCCTCAGCCTCTCCTTTTCTGATTTGTGCTCCAGATCCTTCACCACCTCCACTGCCGTTCTCTGGACAAGCTCCAGCACCTCAATGTTTTTCTGGTTGTGAGAGACACAGAATTGAACATAGGTCTCAAGATGTGGCCTCAGCAGTGCCAAGTACAGGGCATGGTCACTGCTCTGGTCCTGCTGGCTGCACTATTGCTGATACAAACCAGGATGCCATTGGCCTTCTTGGCCATGTGGGCACATTGCTGACTCATATTCAGCTGGCTGTCAATCACACGTCAACTTAATTTGAAAATGCTGTGAGTTTAGTATCTCAAAGACTCAGCTGGTACTGTAGACTTTTGCCTTTTCTGAATGTCCGGAATCTCTTAGGACAGTAAACAGATATATTCAGGCTCTCCTTAAGGATTAGATAAACTGTAACTATCCATAGCTGCTTTTTCTCTGTGGCAGAAGCACTTCTCCTGTTCAAGGTAACCAAACTTTTGTCCAGACAGATGCTCAGCAAGTAGGACTAACCAAAGTTAATCCTGCTGCATGAAGCTATCAGTGAGAACCCAGCACCAAACCCAAAATCCCACTCTGGCTAGAGCCTAGGCTGATAAGCAGACAAAGCTGCATGAACACAGCAGAAAATCTGACTACGAGTTGACCACTTTACACTATAAATATCTGTGACCATATTTCACTATAAATATCTGTGGCCACTTTACACTAGAAATATCTGCAGCCATCAATGTCTTTCGAGCTATCCCTCCACAACAGCTGGCTGGGTGGCAGCCATCTCTCCTTGAGCAGAGATGCAGGGAGATCTGTTACCTGACACCAGACATTGAGGGGTTGATAAATTATATCTTTTTGCAAGCATGCAACATTTAAAATGTATATAGCAACCTTTAATTTTTGTAGTCAGAGGCATGGGGAAATACAGACACATCCTAAAGTATTTATGAAGACTTTACACTTAGAAATGTTCAATATCTTGAGGTATCAAAAAACCTGTCTGTCTTGCTGAAGACCTATTGTTCTGGTGTTTTCTTTTCTCCCAACTAACAGATAAGAATTTAATGTTTGCCATATGCTTACCTAATTTCAGAGAGTCATTAGTGTATCTCACAACTTGCTAGTGCCATTTACAGGTACACTGGTAGGTGAGCCTCTACAGAGAACTGAGAAAAAACACACTGGAGCTGTTAAAACAGGACATTGACTGGAGCCCCATTAGAATGGGCTACAGATGTTACTGCATTAAAAAAACTACTGTGCTAAAGGAAAATATCTGGGTCAGTAACATCTATTCCCATCTACCTCTTTCTGGATGAATGTCTGCCACTGAGATGCAAAAATAACAGTAAATTAAACACTTAGAAACCCATTCAATAACTCATTACTAAGAAAAAGAATAAGCCATTCTAAGACACAGTGCCTAAGAGCTTTTCACCTACCTACTGTAGACCCTTTAAGCCTGTTGTTGAGTCCTGGACTTTGTACAACTTGAGTGGAAAAAAAAAAAAAGAAAACCAACATAATAAAGCATATATATATGGAATCCAGGACATTTCATTATAAAATAATAAATTCTCCAAAGTTTGTGTTAAAAAGTCATATATGCTTAAGACCTGCTTACCTTGCCAAAAGAAAACAAGGAGTAAGAGTTGTAGTTTTAGTCATACTACCACTAGACATTCTTCTGCATTGCTGTGAAAAAGGAAGATTAGTTTAAACAGAAATTTTCTCTATGCTGATCTGTTTCACACCGTAGCTATGAAAATGTTTTCTATTCTCCTGAGCATAATAAAATTGTTTTAGAGAGTATAACTACCATTTACCCTAATCAGCTATTTCTTTTGAGCCAAAAATCAATTTACAGCCAAAGAAGAAGAAAACCCCAAAATCAAGTACTCTTTTTCCTCCTAGGAATTTGGGTTAGAATATTATCTCTGTATAGCTGGTATTTTCAATTGTTGATGTTAAACTCGATTATTGTAAAATAACAGTTTATTCTGTTCCTCTGCACCACTTTGGGTATTTGGGGGATGGTCTTTTTTCAATTTCCTTCTTTCTTTACTCAGTGTTCACTGGCTTGAAATGACTTTTTTCAGGTAATTACCTGAGTCATCTCAGTGAACAACTGTGACTTCCAAGAGAAAACTCTTTTTTGAAACATATTTTCTTTTCTTCTTTACAAATATAATAGAAGCTGATGATAACATCCCCTACAAATATAAAACTCTATTGCACTGCACCTGAAGAGTTACATCTTCAGATAAAGACATACCTAAAGTAGATAACAGAAATGCTTCTGAATCATCAATAAAGCTGCAAAAATCAACCAGGTGCAAAACCAGTGTTGACAGATATCCAGATTCTTGCTAAATGTCTTGATTTCTTTGAGTGGGCCCATAGTGATCTACTTGCCAAGTATAGCAGCAGCTACTTTCAAAGCCAGAGGCAGCTGGGCAAGGGCCACCAGCTCTGTGGTGCTCCTTTCAAGAGGATGTGCTTGGAATCCAACAGTCAAATTTGTGTCATAGACTACCTTTCATTTGCTTCCACAAAAACTGCCTGAGTAAAGTGCATAAGAGTTGCCCTGAAAAACACAAGGGACACGTGCCTCCCTAGCCCCCCTCCAAAAAAATCCAAAACTAACCCATGAACAAACAAACAAACAAACAAACAAGAAGCTGTAAAGATCCTCTCTCTATCTCACTGCAGATTTTACCAAAGGATCCTAACAGGAACTTTCAGGAAAATGAACTACCTGTCCTCATTCTTCCTAGGAAAATGTGGTAGGAAATCACTGAGCCAAAGAAGACCTTCTCTGCAAGCACAATGATTACAGCACACTGTGCTACTTGCCAGTGATAATTACAGCCCAGCAGGGCAGAAACCCAGTTTTCAGGCAGTGCAGGTAGAAAGCAAGTGAAAACTAAAGAGTCAGAAGAAAGAAAGCAGCAGAATAGAAAGCAAGGTGGGAGGGGGTTGAGGGGAGTGCCAAGGGAAGCAGGAGGAGGATATTATCTGACCTTGGACTATATCAAAAGCACTTGTTTTAAAATTGCTCTGCTTTCTGTTTAGAACCAGTTCCATTCTTGTTTGACAGGTTACACCCTTTCCCTTTGCTGTACATCGTTTCTGGCTCTGCAGGGTCAGTTTAACCTTATATGATTAATTCAGTCATTTGTTTTCCTGCCTCAGTGCTGAATTATACTGCATTGAGCTTCTATAGGCAAAGTCAGGTAACACTGTTTTACCTGAGAGCAGTGAATACCAAACAGACTTTCAGAGATTATTCACACACTGAGTGACACCGCCGCTCAGGATTTCCCATGTTCTATATGAATGTAAGTGCAGGGTTACCTCAGACATTTAAATTACAGCTGTCCATATGCAGTCCATAATGGCAGCTACCAATTCAAAGCACCAGCTAAGATAGGGATACTTAAAATAAATGCTGAGGAGGGAAGATGATGTGAAACAGAAGGCAAATGAGGTCATAGGTGACACAACCCCTGCAATGGTAGGAGCACTGACATACCTAAGAGAACAAATTACTGGTTGTGATAGATTGCAATGAGTGCTAGTAATTCTTGAAACTTGTTCCCCTACCCTCAATAACTGTTCACATTTCTGTCCCTTACAAATCTGGGTGAAACCTGTTGTGTGTGGACACAGCAGGACTGGCGCAGAAGACAGGCAGAAGCAGTGCTAGTGCATGGATTAGCAAGTCATATAGACCTACAGGAAATTCCTTCACAAAAATAGAGTCCCCTCTAAACCAGCATAACTGTGTCATAGTTGGATATATAAATGAATAATTTTCATCAGTATGAGCTGCTATACTGTGAACAGCATGTACAGGTTTGTATTCAATACGGGCAAAGTTGATTTCACCCCTGGAATGAGAAACAAGAGCAATAGGTAGTAATAATTAACTGCAGGTTTCCCAGGCCATAGGATGAAAACTAATGTAAAAAACTGTTTTGAAATAGTTTAAAACAGTGTCTGGTGAAATAAATGACAGGATATAAAATTTTTTCCCATCTACCAGCATATTCAGTTCCTCTTTAATGCCTTTACTAGTCAAAACATGAGTCCTTGCCTCCTACCACAGCACTTTTTTTCTAGGATTTATTCAGAAAGACTCCACAGAGATTGAAGAGCTTATTCTGTTTGCGGCCAGTATAAGGGCATAGGATTAAATCTGAATAGCTATGCAGCATCAGGCTGCACTTGGTATTTTTAAAATATTCTCTTACCCGCCAACATTTACTTTTTACAGTACAGTTAATCTCAACCACTTCAAAGTATGAAGAGTGAGTAGAAATATGCTTAGATTTTTAGTATGTTATTTGTGTGAAGAGGGAGGAAACCCCACCAAATCAGGAGGGAAAGTGCACAACTGCACAGAAAGATGTTTTATCATCTGTCATGAAGGAGACAAGAGATAATGAAAAACATTGCTTTAAACCTCAGATTGACAGTGCCTGCTGCTTAGACAATGGACAGCTGAAGATGAAGGAAAAAAAATCAGGGTAGAAGTGATGAGAGCAGAGAAAGCAGCCAAGTGTGCTTACCTTACATACTTAAGCATCCTAAGGATGCTGCAAATTATCCATGCTTTTAAAGATGAAGTTGTTTCTCATTATCATTTCATTATGACATCAGTAGAAACTATATGGTGACTTAAAATAATTCAAAATTTTGTTTTCTGCTGCCTCCAGAAAATTTTTGAGTGTCTTTAAATTTCACTTCTGACAGTAAAGAAATTTTTCATATGCATCTCAGTTACAAAAATCAGAAAGAAAATATCTCCCTTTTCTACAAAAATGCAGATGCAATTGAGAATGAAATGTGGAACTCTCCTGTTTTAGAACACAGGTTGATTCAGCAAAATAGGCAGTTACTTCCAGAGTACATGTTGACATTTATAATTTAGCTAGGCCTACCTAAATATTTCAGAGGAAAATTACCCTGAAAAGATAAATGAGAGTTTGATAAAACAAAACATTAAAGGAGGTCAGTTATGCAAAGTGTCAAAATGGTTCAGATAAGAGGGGAAAGCATTTCCTTTTTTCTTGGAAGGAATAATCCTGTTTAACACAGGGGAAAAGCTCCTTGATGTGGAGGCATAACACAGATCAAAGTGAGCAGGTGAGTCAATGCGTAATACTGCAGAAGAAAGGGGATGGCCAAATAAGAGAAAATTCAGGAATAGAAAGATTAAAGAAAATTGTGTTTAGGGAAAACCTAAATTAAGTAGTTTGCTATTCTGAGGAGTACAAAAGAGAATTCCAAATGAGGAAATACGAGGGAGCAGATATGAGGGGAGAAGTTTGAATGTTGTTTGCAAAGTTTTTAAATTTTACATCTCTTTCTGCATTGTGCCAGCACTGTAACATTTCATGTTTTAATCTTCCATAGACTGAATGTCTGGTAAAAAGCAGGGAACAAGCAAAACAATCAGTGCTTATAAAAAAGGCAGCAATTCTGCAATTAAGGATCTGTCATTTCACAGAAGTTACTGTAAATTTTTGTCTTCCCCTGTATTTGGTACCTTTTCTTCCACAGCTGATACACCATTAATGACTGAAGAGAACAGACTGTGGAAATCTCACAGCTTTGTCCCGTTTAAAAGACTTTATATTTTATGATGTGCACATACTGCTTAAGTCTTACAGCACTGTCAATATTTTGCAATGGAATATGCATATTTTCCAGTGGAATTAATAACCAAAATGTTTCGGTAGTAAACACATTTGTTTTCCCACATACAAAAAGTTTCATTCAGGTATGTTAGGACATTTATGACTCTGTTCAGATAGTGAAATAGCAGTCCCTGATTTTAAAGTTGTAGATACATGGGTAAATATAAATTGTAGGTCACAAAGCATACAAACAGGGAAATACAAGTCAGATGTTGTCCTTTAAATCACTGGGCCGTGCACATAAACAACTGTGATTTCATGCAGACTTGCAGTGTTGAAACTTGTTAAGAACAGCCAAAAAGAGAGAAATGGTTTTAAGTGCCGAGATAGACATTTCCATTCAACCATTGGTGTGACTCAAGGTCTTCCATTACCCTGACTCAGACAAGAAATGTGGAGGAAATGAAATGTAATGTAATGTAATGTAATGCACTTTCTGCATCTTCTGTTATAGACAGAATTCTTGGAGGTATTGGCAAGATACTGACATTATAGATATTCTTCTGAAACACGAAGTGACTTAAACAGGTAGAAAGGGACCCAAGCAGTACAATGGATAAGGTAATGAAGCTTTATCACCTGGAAGACTGACATCTGAAACCTAGAGTAATAGGAGTTAAGACCAATTGCAACCTAGTATATAGGAGTTTATTAACCTCACTGTCTCCAAAGCAGCTGTTGTCCAGAACCTTTGATCCACTGTTGATATAAGAATCATACCTAGGTTACAGCATATCCTGGGGAAAAGCATGAATAAAATGCTTCTAAAGGAGATATTAGTTGTCATGTAACCCCATCAGACGGGTATTTCTCCCAGAAAGTGCTCTTCTGACAGATAAGCAAGCACGCAAGACTGGAAGGGTTAGAATAAACTTCTGTCTATGTGTGTGCTTGAGCTCCTGAGTAAGACCCATGTGTGCACCATTTCAGCTTTATTTTTTTTTAGTACCTCAGTTCTTTCTGGTCTCTTTGAAGGCAGCTCATTCCGGGAAACAAAGAACCGTCAGCAAATCACAGTCTTAGTTTCATTCTTGACTAAATGGGCTCCTTTGAGCACTTTGCCTTGGATCTGCTCTACTGTCAAACTAATAGTCCTTGGTAGGACAATTTCTGTATAAAAAGCAAAGAAGGCTGCTCTCATTCTGGGCTTTCAGTGAGATAATTTAACCTGTAGCCTGTCTTTTGCTCACAGATATTAAGCAATGTAAAACTTAACTGTTTTTCAAGGCAAAGTTCAATAAAAAAGCCACAAGTTATGAAAAGAAGTTCATCACTGAGATGGTTAGACCTAATATTCTGTTACTTTAAGAAAATAAGAATTCGGTTCGGTCATTTCCACTGCTATATATACTGAAAAATTATGTCTTGCAAGTCACCACCCTAAAAAATGTTGTCAGCAGGACTTATATGCACACAGATGCCTTCTAATCTGAATTGAAAATGCTGACCTTAGAAGGAAGTATTGTGGGTTTGTTGGGTGGCAACAATATTAAAGTCAGGTACTCCTGCTCCATGCTAAACTGCAATATTTAGTTTTTCTTTGCAATAAATTTTCAAATAGTCTGATAGTGCATGGATGCCCAGATTGTTTTACTATGGATGATGAAGACACGTCTCTTCTGTATTTAGGTTGACAATGTCATGACAACACACAGAAACCAAGCAGCAAAAATAGGCACAAACCATTAGTTTCCTAGCTGGTTAGCTGGTGAGACTAGGTAGGCAATTCTTGGAAAAGGCAGCTCACTCAGTGTGAGATATTCCTACAGGACAGTAAATTTGCAGTTACTGCATTATCTACAGAGAACCTGCATGTCACACAGTGAGTTCCTCATCTATGATTGAGATATTATAGCAGTAGTGAATGGGTCTCAGTGCTCCATCTGAAGCCGCAAAAAGAGTAATTATATTTTCTAAGAAAGACAAAAGAAATTATGACTTCCCAGACAAAATAGAGCCAGGAAGTAAGAAGGTTTCTGAACATTATCACGGAAGTTATAAACTGCATTGAACCCTTCCAATTTCCTGATTGCAAACTTTGGTCTGTATTAACTATTGTGGAATTGCTGTGTCACCCAGTACTGTTTTGCCTTCACTTTCTTTACTTGGACAATTGACAGAGCTGTACAATGATTCAGTGTGCATTTCCCAGTATTACCTGTTAATAGTGTAAATGGGGTAATGGATATTTTCATAAGTTTATATTTTTTAGAGGGAAAAAACCCATTCTAAATTTAATTTCTGTAGCTGAATTTTAACTACAAACTATTTAGGAAGATAGGAAGAGAAAAAATTGGTAAAAAGTTGCTTTAGTGTCTATTAGGTGACTCCATCATATACACCAAATAAGACAGAAAATATCTCCTTACTGAGTGTAAGCAACAAAAGGAATAGTGGTCTTCGCAGAAGTGTGCTGTAGATGGCACAGCAGAGGTTCAGGATGGATGAAATAACTGCCTAAATTGTACTCTTCTGCTTCAGTGGTAGGTCTGACAATTTTGTAGTTTCTATTAGCAGAAGCCCTACCTCATCTGATAGAGCTGAAAAGCCGAGTAGGATCTAAAGTTTTTCAAGGGTTCAGTGTAATACAACAGCTGTCTTTGGGTTTTTTGTTCTGGTGTTTTGTGTTTCGTGTGCTTTTTTTTTTTTAATATAGCTCTTTTGCTTATGGAAGTTGTTCTCTGAATTACTGAAATAAAAAAAAAACAAACCTGGTCCTAGGATTAGATTTTATTCTCTGTGGAGTCAATGGCAAAGGCCAGCTGACTTCTTGGCAGCTGAAAACTCAAAATATGGTTTGATTTCCTTAGCAAAGGAGAAATCAAGTGAGATTTGCAAAATTAAAAACTATCAATCATATCTTAACACTTACAGATGTAGGACCTAAGTACTAGACTAATCCCGTTTATTTGCAAGGAATGGATAGGAGGTTTAACCTTCATCAAAATGAGAAGAGTTGCTACAGTCACTCCTGAAGTGCACTGGCACATCTACTTGGATGCAGAGAACTAATTACCATCAGTACACTTCACGCTGGAAATCTCAGAGTGTTTCCATGGGAGCTGTTTCAGCAACCAGCAGGCCAGCAGTTACACGATGCTTTCCTGCTCCAAATCTCTATTGCCAAATTATATGCTGTTCACAGCAACTATGCTGCAGGAACTACAGTTGACTTTTACTGTTTGAGAAGTTACCAAGCCTTTTTCCACTGCCTCTATAAGAAAAAAAGACGACATCAGCATAAAAAAACATTAGCCGAAATTATTTTATTGAAGAAAAGTTTCTTTAAAAAGAATAGATCTTAATGAACTTTTAACAATTGGGAAGGGCCAAAGAAAGCAAGTGATAATATGCTGCTAAATTCTTAAAAGTTCACCTGATTTAGCTAACATTTAATTCAGATCACAGTGAAATGTATGCTAGTAAACAGCTGCAGGTGGTGTTTAATTAGCATACAAACTCCCTGAGCCTGCACATCCAGCTGTAAAGCACAAGGTTTTTTGCAGCTAGTATGTGATCAAGTCAAACTTTTCCCAGTGTAAACTCTTCCAGAAACATGGACAGGTTTGCTCCAGCCTTTTCAGTCAGAAAACTGAAACCATCAAACACCAATGGATCATATTTGAAGTCCAAATAGAAAAGAAACTGCTGAATCACTCAGCAGCTTCCCAACTTCCTGCAAGTAACCATTAAGATGAGTCGAAGCCCTGCACTAGTGTGGCAGTTTTGGGATTTGACTATTAGCCTTGCAAGACAGCCTGCTCATATACTGTGCATTTTGGGACAATTTGGATCCATCTCTATCGGAAAGAAAAGCACAATAGCAAGCACCTTCGTGATGCAGGTTGTCTTAGTCTTAGCTCAGTGCACTCAGCTACTTCAGCATGACACCTTCTTGTTTCAATCTGACAGCACCAGACTCGCAAGTTAACACATTAAGGCATCTGGAATGATCTATTACTATATATATATACTCAGCAACACAAAGTAGAAGTAAGGTTTACATTATCCTGGAGAAGCCATCATGATTGCTACAGTGACTGTACACTGTGGTACAGGAATAACAGAAAACAGGAGAAGCAAGTAAGAAATATTCATTACCTGCTGACACGAACTAGAGATGGAATTTTACAGTTTCTCTTCCAGCAAGAAACTACTTAAATTTTATCTGTTGCCTCTATGTGTAAATGAGTTCCAGGAATGCATGGGTGCACACAAAAACTTATGCCCACTGACCAGACTTTTCATTCTGCAAGTCCTTCTTGTAATGCAGTGGTAGGCAATGACACTATCAGTTTGCTTAATGCAGCCACTGAACCCTCAAATATTCCAAAGTTAGCAGAAAAAGGTCATGTTAGTAATAAGAAGACAAACTTAACTAGAATGATTTACTGCTAATATTAATGTGCCATTTTATTACTAGGGTGCTAAGATTGGCCCTATTCTGATTCACAGCAATTTCCATTTTCTAATAAATGGATATAAACTTAGGTCTATTCACTCTCAAAACACTATTTTGGAATAATTAATTTTATAACAAATGTCTCTCACTGCAACAAGCGTGGTTGTTTTCAGGAACATAGACCTTTCTGTTTTGCCAAAGTGGCCTTTCCCAGGGCCTGCCCAATGAAGCTCCACAGATGGACCCATGCAGCTTGTTGGAAAACACATTCTGGCTTCTGAGAAATTCACATTGTGATTTGTGAACAAAGCACTCCAGCAGCATGTCAATCTAAGCTGCAAAATGAAGTACTCTAAAAAGAATAGAGCAGCCTGTATTTGTCAGAAAACTCAGACACCAGAACTACTATCTTTAAGGGAAAATAATAAGGCTAATTTATTTACTAAGATAGAAAACAGACTTCTGAGCTATCACCCAACTCAATGTGTTTTTCAGGGACAACCTGAAGTGAAGTCTTCTAGCCTGCTACTTGATTGATTTTCTTCCTCTCTTCCACTTGACTCCAGGGCCAAGAGGGGCTCCACTGGGGAATGTCCCTGCCAGACTGAGTTCTCTGGCAGTGTACTCACCTGTTATTTGTATTTTGACATCATCAAAGTAATGAAAATAGAATGAAAGATCAAAACTCACTCTTAAGCATTGTGTCATTTTATATATATATATATATATATGTACATCAAAAAATTTGTAACATATAGAGTTCCATCTTATTGTAGCTTTGGGCTAATTGATATGGACTGCAAATGACCTAAGCAAAAAATTCTTCATTTTCTTAAATAATCTCTTTTCTCCATATATATTTTTTTAGTGGCAGGAAAAGTATCATAAAATGGGCTGTTTTAGCTTCTCATGTGCTGCTTGCAGGAGATAGGAACATGCAAGAAAAATGTTTGTGGTGCTTTCTGAAAAGAGTGTGGTCTGGGTTTTACAATTCTACTTCCTGCCTGCTTAACTTTGGTGAGCCTTTATGCTCCTATTCTAGGAATGTCTTGGCATAAACTATTTTTAAGAATTATATGTAAATGTGGCAATACAGAATCTCCATAAATAATATATAAAACACTATCCTACCCTTGCAGTCTACAGTTATATATACATATATATATATTATATACCTGTACAGTCAACTTCTTTTAAAATAGATTTTTATACCATAGACATCGTTAAGCACCTCGGTCTACATACATTTCTGAACATAAACTCTGATGCTTGTAGTGTCAGTTCAATAAGTATATAATTTTATAAAAAATATTCATTAAATTGAGAAGTGAAACTGTGTCTGTCTTGCAAATCTAACAGATCTAGATTTCTTCTATTCTTAGGCCTCACCTTATCATTCAGCTTGTACACTCAGATTTTATTCAACAAACAAACTTAAACAAATAAATGGAACATTACACATAATAATAATGATGCTACCTGGGAATACAATTCAGAGACCATTCCCTAGGAGTGAAATCCAAAATGTCAGAACTTAATAAATCTGGTGAAAGGAGTAATTTTTGTTACGAATATGCTTTTTCCCTGGCCACCACATTTATTTCAAATTTATAAAACAGATGCTAGTCTTTTTACACATTTTAAGCAGGTTGAATAAGAACAATTATTTAAAAGATAGCTTTTTCTTTCTTTCCAGAGATTAACTTGCATTTTTTTTGCCTCTCTTCATCTGTGATTCAGCTGTATTGATGTACTTTACGAGCACCCTCCTGCCTTTACCCTGTATGCACTCAATTATTTGGTGGCACACTGTAATATGACAAGGCACTCTCCTGCACTGTCTACTTTGTTCCCTATCAATTCAGCAGCCACAAAATCAGACAGTCAGGCACACTGAACTTAGGGAAAATAGCTGTGATCAATTTAACTGCTGCTGAGCTCTCTGAGACAATCTTCTGCATCTTCTTTCTATTTGTTGAGGGGCTGATCAAACTAACGATGAAGTGAGTTCATCAAGCACTGTTTTGTCTTACATACAACCAAATCAGAAGGCCAAGCTTGAGAAATGACAAGAGCTGGGACAGATGTGGTAACATGAAACATCTGGCTTTGTAGGAAGAGTGAAGTGACCGCTCACTCCTGAGAGTACTTCACATCAGCAAGGTCATCCATTTCCTGTAGTTATGCTGTGTTCAGCATCATGAGTACATGAGTATCATCTTTCTTTTATAAATAGGTACAAGGCTGTGAAATTTAAAGGACACCATTAGCCTACCAATCACACCTCAGACATAAAATCTTTCTAGCATACGCAATGTTAAAATTACCTAAGTAGAACTGAGGCGCTTGTTGAGAAACAATTGCTTTAATACATTCTCTTTACTTATGGTTGGGTTAGTGTTATAAATTCAAATTCCGAACACCTAATCTTGGGCAAAACATCTCCTGGCAAATAACTCTTCACAAGACAAGTAGGTAAAGAATGTCAGTGGTGACAAATGTTGCAAATCTGCAAAGAAACTTTTAAAAATTGCACAACCTCACTTGGAATAAAAATCTTGATGTGAATACTGAAGACAAAAACTTCACAGTTAACTTAGCAGTAGCAGGGTTTGTTCAAAGCCTGACAACCATTTCTGGATTTAAATGCCTGGAACAATCCAAAATTGCATTTTTTCCAGTCTTGGTAGTAATTCAATGTCTGCCTCTGCTTTGTATCTTTCATTCCTTTCTACATTCCTGCCTTTATGCCTTTCCTCATTCTTGCCTCCCTTCCTCATTCCTTTTTTCTATCTTCTCTCATTAAGTATGTTTTTTATATCTGCATGTGGAAGACTGGTTTACAAGTAGGTCTTATATGTACTTCTTCTTGTTATTGTTATTATTGTTAATACTGTTATTATTAATATTATTTTTATTATTTTACATTTGCAGAAATTAGCATAAAATAATTAATGCTGTTTCCCTAAGTAGGTATTCATTTCAGGGCATTTTCATCAGCCTGGAATTCCCAGAATCTCTGATGTGAACCAAAAAAAAAATCTTAGAAGAAAGATTAAGTTATAAAATTATGTCTATTCAGTCAGCTTGTGAAAAATACCCCCCCCCCCCCAGAATTAAATCCCACGGTTTTGCAGTGTGATTTTGCTTCAAAAATATTTCTGCAAAAGCAGCCTCAGGGATCTCTCAGAAACTGTTGAAAGATCTTGCGTTCTTCAAGAGAGTACAAATGTGCGTTAAAGGGATAGCCTTG